>NC_140594.1:210518692-211718692 GCF_964204655.1 Triturus cristatus | reverse complement strand
GTGATACTTTGATTATCGTATGAAGCTGCGGCTGGAGAGGGCCCAGTTGAAGGGAACAATAATTATATATTCCCCGGTGTCAAAAACAAGTGGCATGGAATCTTATTTAGAAAGGGTTGAGAACCCCATTTACAGTTGCACGTTGCACTTTAAGGTAGCTTTTCCCTTGCAAGGAATCTGGCAACATGATCTTCCTCCACGCTGGTTTGAAGATTTTTCTAAACAATGAACAACTAATTAAAAAAAATTCTGTCCACTTTATTCAGCATCCTACCTCCTTTCTTGTCCCTATCCTACGAAGAAATAATCTTAGACAATATAAATCCGGCCTGGTGTTTTTACAGCGCCTCCGCAACATAGATACTTTTTATGCTGTGATAAATTTCATGAGAGTAGAATTAACAACCAGAAAATGATTCAAAGATTAAGGTATTTAATTGTAGGCTGATTTCTTATGTATTGATTTTGTTGAAATTCATTATAAAATCTATCGACCACAGATTTTTAAATATTTTAAATTATGTGCTCATACTTTAGGCATTGTATATACTGTGTTTTCTACTTTTATGGCATATGCCGGATAAAGATTAGCAAAAGAAAAGAAAGAAAGAGATGGATGCTGAATTATGGAATCAGTGGCGGAAATCAAAAGTGAAAAATTACTTTCCTCAGTCTTATGAGGCAGAGGTAGATTTTGAGAGAGAGAGAGACAAGTTTTTGTAAATCCACAGAATTTAGTACCAACATTTTTGTACCATCTACCATCATTACCTCAGAAACAGCAAGTGTCGTGATTGGGGCATTTGATATTGTGAATGAATTAGAAAAGGGTGGGAGAAAAGCTACTTCTTAGATCTAGTGGTTGTAATCGAGGAATATTACACTACATCTGAATGAACTGCGGATAACCAAAGATGAACGTAGATCTCTTTTTGCATTCTACCCAGATTCCCCTGACCACTGTCTTGTTGACTTGGCATTTAAAACCCTTTGCCAAGCCTTAAACTCCCCTTTTGTTACATATGCGTGACCCCTAAGGTTGCCCCCGGTAGCCCATAGAGCAGGGTGCTATTTAATCAAAAGGTAGGACATGTACTTTTAAGCTTTGCATGTCCGGGTAGGAAAAAACACCCAAATTTGTGTATTACTTCTGTGAGGCCTACCCATCTCCTTATTAAACCCTTACGCTGTGATTACTGATTGAGAAGGAGTAGATCTGTCATTTTTCATATCACTGGAATGGTGATGATAAATCCTCTTTACTGATAAAGTTAAATTTATCATTACCCTTTTACAAATGCCACTTTTAGAAAGATGCCATTTTTCTGTTCTTAGCCCTGTGTGCCAGCAGCCTGTCTCCAATACACTTTTGGGGTGGGTGACAGCTGGACTTTGTGCATTTCCTCTAGACAGCCACACACAAAGAGAGCTTATATGTGACTGAGTAGCCATCCACATCCTGATGGGTCATCCTGGGCAGGATGGGAGGAAGGAGCTGAAAAATACACCTAAATAGACTGTGTCCTGTCCCCACACAAAGGGCTGCATAGCCCCCTGGTCTGATTCTGGAGCCAGAACTGGGAGAGAGAACCTATGTGCACTTCAAAGCGCCCCATGGAAGTCACTCCCTTGTCAAAGGCACTACTGGATATAAGTACTGACCCCCACCAAATCAGTACACTACTGCACCTGTGCAGAACTCTGCCAGGAGGAAGGACTGCTGTGCTGCAAAATTACTGCGACTCTGCTGGACTGCTGCTCTGTAAGAACTGCTACTCTGCTGTGCTGACCTGCTGCCTGCTACCCTCTGCCCTTCTGAGGAAGGACTGGACTCATTTCACTTGATCCAGAGTGACCCCAAGGGCATGCTGGCTTGACCCCTGTTCTAAGTCTCAGAGACAACTAAGACTTTTCATCAACCTGCAACAGCACCTGTACTTTGCACGCTGCCAAGTGGTGCCAATTCAATCCTAAGCCCTTGGAAGTGAGTATAAATTGCTGCAACCGCTAGAATTCACGCATTGACAAGGTTGTGCCAATCGGAACAGAAGCATCTCCCTCGATGCCAACACATCACTGCTGCTGCATGGACCATGGGCATCGCTTCGCCGACTGCACATTACATCATCTCCAGTTTCTGATGCATCTCCGACTCTCTGCGACTTGGCACTGGCACATCACCTTCATCTCAGAGGTTCGACGAGGAGGCATCGCCTCCTTGCTTACCGCGTCTCGACTCCAGTCCCATCAAATCTCCGACTTTGAGCGGCTCGGTGCCGACGTATCACATTCAATCCTACGGTTTGACGACTACGCATCGTCTCTTTGCTTCCTGCATCTCGGCTCTGTTGATAATGCAACTAAGGTACTTTTCAGCATGCAAAGGCTTGTCCCTGTATCCGACCCGTGCTCCATCACGGCCAGCCTGAACCTTTAGATTTACCCCGGTCTAGCGCAACCAGATAGCCCCGGTTGGCTGGATGTTTGTCATTTTGGTCTTGATTTGTTCATAAAAATACAACCTATTTTTCTAACTTGGCGTGGAGTCTTTTTGTGGTGTTACTATTTCAAGTGTTGCACAATACTTTACACATTGCCTCTTAAATTAAGCATGTCTGCTACTAGCTAAGCTACCAGAGGATGAGAACAGGTTAATTTATGGTGTGTATCTGACTTACCCTGATTAGGTTTGCGGTTCCTGCTTGGACAAGGTTCATAACTCTGCCAATCAGAAACCCAATTTCTAAAAGTACCCATATGAAAATCATACATTTGAAATGCCACAATATGCACTATGTGGTGTTCAACAGAATTAAGTATTGTTGTGGATCTCAATGAAATGTAAAATTGAGATGTGCTTGCAGTTTGTTAGAATGCAGTTGAAATTGTACATCTTAACCCCAACACTGTATGTATTTTCCCCAATGTTTGCAGGATTGTAGTTAGTGTGTTTGTATTGTTTTTCATTTATTTTTTAATGTTCTTAGTTTGGAGTTAGGTAACGTACTTATTTTTATTTCATCATTCTAGTTTCTTTAAAGTTATTTTTCTTTATTTTGTTTTGTTGGTATTTTTTGTTGTATTTTGTTTTTTAAATCAACACCTATTTTTCATATGATTCAGTACTTTAAAATATTAGTTGTGTTACATAGCTATAAAATACATTATGTATGGGTTAAATATTAATATATCAGTGCAGTTATAAAATGATCTAAATGGTGTTTCCGTTTGGGTAGAAGAGAGTTAGGGTAACTTGAAATAATGCAATGAATCAACCTTTGACTACTGTTAGAATGTTTTGTAATATAAGTAGTTGCTATTTTACCAATAACACGATAAATTAAGGGGTTCAGTATATATTTCTATCAGGCAAGAGTATTACTGAGTCAAAAACTTGAAAATAATAATTGTGGATTATTATCTATATAGATATGATTGTTGGAACACTATTAGAATGTACTATTTTTGTAAATTTTGAGTGATATCATTAATATTAATATGTACTTTAAAGTGCTTGTTATCTCGTGTTTAATTGTTGTGTTTTTTCTTTTTCTGTTTTTTTGCCTTCCCCTTCCTTTGCACTCAGGTTTGCCACACTTTAGCCCTGAGGATACGCTTGAATATGCAAAACATGTGTTTGCTGTGGGGTTTAAGACATTTTGGAATTATCTCAAAGACAAAAAACATATGTCAATGAATATGTACAAAAAAGGGAATATGATCTAGTATTGCAAAGTTTAAAGGTAAGACAAGTTTGAAATACAAAGATATGTTGGAACAACTGCAATGAGAATATATATGCAAAAATGTAGATGTGTATGAAAAGGAAGAAGAAATTATAGTATAATCTCTGTGAGTATTGAAGACATTTCAGATTGAGACTCCTTTTAATGTTTGTATTTGCAATGAGTATTAATATATTTGGACAAAGAATACAAATTATTTTTAGGTATAGTTTTGAAGATAGTAAATTTATTATATGTTAAATGTTATGATCCCTCAGACATTATTGTGAATTTGATGTATACACCACCTGGGTTCCTAGTTTAATTGGGTTGAGAAACACTGCAATCTAAAAAATAGTAATTGTTTCTCTATATTTGTTATACCATTGTCTTCACTCCTGCATCCTATCTTGGATATCCAGCTGTACCAATCCTGCCACTTTCTGAACAGGTTGTCCATATATGTTTTTCTGGCTAGTTTCCCAGTTTGTCTGGGGGCTAGTTACACTGAGACTATGCAGGTCACTGAGTAAGCCGTAAAGGGCTTAATTTAGAGTTCCTTGGACATGGCTTTGTCAGTTAGTGTGGGGAAAGACATTGCCTCTGCCACCGTTACAGCCTACCATCTGCCAAATTTAGAAATGACCACCAGCCTAGTGGTCATCTCCG
This sequence comes from Triturus cristatus, assembly GCF_964204655.1. Lineage (NCBI taxonomy): Eukaryota > Metazoa > Chordata > Amphibia > Caudata > Salamandridae > Triturus > Triturus cristatus. The sequence continues at coordinate 211,714,298 of NC_140594.1, read as the reverse complement.
TACCTTAAAAGCAATTGTTGCCCTGGTGCCACCCTGCAAAGTACAAAACGTTTGGTGATCAGATGTCGATTTTGACAGCTGTCCACCAAAACATTTACACTTTTTTTGCATTTCAGAAGCAAACTCCCAAATTGGGACAGTGTTTCTGAAAAACATAAAAAATCATTTCTCCAAGGGTGTGGGGGGCATTTATGTTTTTTTCTGTCCCTTAATGCCACAATTTACGGGGTGTTGAGGACAGTAAAAAAGGACAGTACACTATCCACCCTAAATATAGCTAATGACACTCTCCAAAGGTTCGGTGGACAGGGTACACTGTCTGTCTGCACTAGAGTACCCTCTCCACTAAAATCTAAATCAGGTGCCAAGACTTGTACATATATTGTTGTATCTGTTTCATTATGCCTGATACAATACTTTACCCTAGTGACGGCCGTCTTGTTACCACACTCTACAAGAAAAAAACGGACAGAAACAAAGCCTTACACTACTCAAGTAACCACCCACGGAGTTTAAGGGATAATCTGCCTTACGGCCAATTTTTGCGGATCCGCCGAAATTGTTAGTTTAAAGATGAATATTTTCTTCATGCCGAAAATCTAAAAACCAATCTCCTAGCCAGAGGCTATCTAAAAAAACTATTGAAAAAAGCAATCAAACGAGCTTGGTGGACCCCGAGAGAAGCATTGTTGGAAAGGAAGGTTAAATCTAAGATGGACAGGATTGTATGCGTATCCACGTTTGGTCCCATGTCCAACTGGTTCAAAAAGACCATTAGCCAAAATTGGCATTTGGTCAAGAATCTTGACACCACACTAAAGCAATCACCGCTATTTGCTTTTAAGAAAGATAAAAGCATCGCCAACCAGATAGTGCGAGCTGCACTACCTAAAACTAAAAGTCTAAATATGAGAAGTTTCTTGAATCTTCCACCCATCCAAGGCCATCACAAATGCGGAACATGTGTTTGCTGCGAATCAACTATGGAAGGCAACCATTTTTCCCACAGGGGAATCCATTGGAAACACGACACCTTTTCCAACTGCAAAACCAAATTCGTGGTGTATGGAATCCTATGCCCATGTAACAAATTGTACATTGGGAAAACAAATCAGGAGATCAGATTAAGGATCCAGCAACATAAATCCAGAATTCGTAAGAACGTGCAAAATGCCCCGTTGGTTAACCACTGGAATCTTAATAACCATACGGAGATCGATCTAAAATGGACTATAATCTCCAAAGTTGAACAGGACAGTCGCGGTGGTGACCTTGACGCCAAACTATTAAAAAGGGAAGCAATGCTCATTCTAAAGTTCAATACGTCGGTTGACGGCCTAAATGAAATCTCTGAGATTTACAACCTTTAATTGCCTCCAGCTCCAGCTTGGTTATCACTGGATGCAGTCCATGCCATCATCTGAAATGAACACATATAGGGGCTAAGATTTCTACAGTACTTTTTGCCATATGCGACCCTTGTGGTTATAAGTTGAAGACGTCATTACGTCACTGGCGCGCTCCACTCTCAGATAATCTTCAAGCGTAACAAGTGAGTAAATGATTCGTACTTTGGCCACCAGTGACCACCTAAAAATTTGGACAATTCTAGGTCAAGTTTGCTGTCAGCTTCAATAAACACTGACATCAGTCAACCGAAATGTATTCTGTTCTAAAGTGATTCTGTCACCCCTGCACTTCCTTGAATATAAAGCACTTGACATATGCATACTGGTCGTTCAGTCTTCAATAGCAAACTTACTCATCTTTATATACATCACGGTGTTCTATCCCCTAAATAAAGTTTTGACTATGTCAACTGCGGATCACATATAAAAAATACCATGACAAAATCACTACCCTCATGAACACTGATTTAAGGTGTATAACCTTACAGTGGCCACCAATGGGTGACTTCGGCACGGTGACATAATGGCCACGTAACTTAATTTGTTTTGATTTCAAAATCGCACACGGATTTCGATTACTGATAACCTCCTAAACTACAACTCCCATGAGTCTCTTCTGGCGGAAGTACTTGTACTCAAATAGCCGCGGTGTCGACTGGACTCTTATTCCAAACAGTATGGCGCCAACACGCCCGGAGTAAAGAGCAGAACCTTTACGCATTTTCAGGTAAAATCTTGTGCCGTGCACAGCTGTGTCCAAATTGGAACGTTCTACATGCCAAGGAGGGTACTGAATTGCATCTTTATATAATTTTTTATTTCTAACTAGAGTGGTTAAAAACAACCAGAAGGAGTGACAATTGAACTGAAAGCTTCGTGTTTAAGGCACTGGATACACGGTAATTTTAAGGATCCAGATTTGGACGCCACTGAAGGAGCACTGACGAATCTTTCAGGTAAAAGCGCTAACAGTGCGCAGTTGTGTTTAAATAGGGACGCCTTATATGCCGAGGTGGTTACTAAGTTGCGCTGTCATTTTTTCATCAGAATTGACATAAATAATCGTAAAGGGCAACAGTTGCACAGAAAAGCCTTGTGGCCGCTGCACTGGGAAACGGCAATTGGTAAAGACCCAGACTTTGACGCCAGTGAAGAGAACTATCATTTTGTCACCACATTAAGCTCGACAAGTAAGATTGTTATTTCCTTGGGTTGCTCATCCATTGTAAAGTCGGTTGTACTCAGGTTGCATGTAGATTACATTTTTGGTTCTTTGTCTGATGTTCAGGTCATTGTTCGGCTTCAGAATTTTTGGTGAAAGTCTTCTCTGCACACATTGAACTGCAGGTAAGACGCTAAAACTAGGTCTGCGGTTCAAAATCTAATTATTTTTGGGTCATTTTAGTAAAATTCGGTTGTGTTTCTGTTTTGTTTCAGAAAGTGTTGGTCCTGACGAGAATCCCTACATGTAAAGGGATTCGAAACGCGTAGACCTTTCTTCACTAGAGGCCAATCAAACTCAAATGATCAAATACAGTGTATTACAAGTGTGCCAATTTATATTTGTCGATGGCCGTTTTGTACATTTGATTCATGTTTTTAAAAATATTTTTGTATCATAATCAGTGATTGAGGATGTTTGTGTGAAAGTGTATGTTCAGTTTGTATGATTGACCGTTGTATGCAAGTAGGGGTGTCGCAAAAAATTTGTAGATGTAAATGTATAGATTTATATTGTTCTCTTTTCTTCTCCTTTTGAATATGTGATAAATGTGACATTTAAACCACATAAATTGACAAATAAATAGATTGATTACAAATGTTAAAAAAATGTTGATTTAAATCCAACTGAAAAAGTGGTTGCTTGTGAAACTGTTTCATTCAGTTCATGTTCTAACTTTTCATTCGAATTAGGTGCAGCATTGGCACTGGTTTTGTTTTGTTGACTATATGTGGCTTGGCCTTGCTGCTATTTAGCCAAAATCCGAGTTGGTTATTCAGGTTGTCTGGCGGGTGCATACTCGCGAGGTTGTTTTGCATTTAAATTTGGAGTAGTAGTTCTTTGCTTTGTGTTGTGTGCAGTCGGTTGGCTGCAGGTTCCTAAATTGATCACTTGGTGTTCTCTTTAGGTTTGAGTTTAGTGTATGAAGAGGGAAATATAGTTTGTTTGAGCACTCTTCTTCATTTTAATTATGTCAGATTGCGACACTTTTGCATACAGTGAGGAACACATATTGAAACTAATAAATGACCCTCCATTGTTTTCGTCCGCTGCCTTAAGCACAACAGCAAAAATCAACAATGAGTCTGACAGACTCATAAGACTAAAAAAGAAACAAATCAGAACAGACTTACATGGCTATTTCTTAATTGAACACCTGAGGGCAGGAACCATACCAGGAGGCCTGCAGATACGCAACGTCCCAGTCATATTCACGGACGATCCGATTTACAAAAAAGGATATAGTCTGATAGAAACTAAATGTAGCAGAGATTTAATGGTGCTTACTGTTGAGACAGCACAAAGACTCTCTAAACAACAATTAGAAGAGATTGCCAGTTTAGAGATTGAAATTAAAGCTAACCAACTCATCACTGACGCTAAGGGACTCTTGGATAAAGTAGAAAAAGGAATACTAGAATTTATAGATTATTCGATTAACCAAAAGGGGACTAAATTCGAAAAGGACAAAAAGAATTTCTCATTGGAAAAAGTCTACCCGTATCTTCAGACTGATTTTTATTCAAGATCAGAATCACGTAGGTTCCTACCGGACTATCAAGGTAGATCTAGAAAAAAATTTATCACTTTTTCCGAATCGTCATCATCATCAAGTGGCAGTGACACAGAGACCCCTAACACTTGGGCAAATTTCAATAGACGTGGCAACTTTCAACAAGATTTTCAACAGAATTTTCAACAATCGCCTTTTTTAGGAGGAGGCCAGCGGAAACCTCGAGGCAGGTCCAGATATACCAACCAGCCATGGGAAATGTCGACAAGGCGCCAAAATTACAAGAACTAAAAACATCATCTATTTTTAACCTATCAGATAAAATACTGACAGCTGTCGAGTTCAGTGTATTGGAGAAGGGACTGTCCTTTGTGCCATCTAAAGTGACCAACTTTGTCCAACTAAAAACAGAATTTATTGAATTCTGCCGTAAGATACGCCTTAAAATGTTTTTCTCTGACAATCCACTTAAAGACAACTTAGAAACAACAGGACTAAAGAAAAAATCTATGTTTTGCCCACCAACAGCAAAAACTCCGAAGGAGGTAATCATGTTCGAGAAAGTTGTGATGTCAGCCATAGCGGAAGTCGAGAAACAAAAAAGGAAATTTACTAAACCAAACATCTCCAGAATTCAGAAAGAAGCTTTGCTGGATCTAAAAAATGATTCATCTATAGTGATCAAGCAAGCCGACAAAGGCGGGTCAATTGTCATCTGGGCAACAGATAGGTATACAGCAGAAGTTTCTAAACAACTTTCTAATGAACAATGTTACAGAAAGATAGCAAAAGATCCAACATATGAATTACAAGGCAAACTGTTCAATATTCTCCAAGAAGGATTTGATAAAGGATTTCTAGGTAAAAAAGAATTTGAGTTCTTGAAAAATAAGCATCCTCGGACGCCAATTTTTTATGTACTACCAAAAGTGCATAAAGATCAAAATTGCCCTCCGGGACGACCGGTAGTCTCGGGCTGTGAGTCATTAAATGAACCTATTTCGAAATTTGTTGACTTCTTTCTAAAACCATTTATGCAAGAAGTGAAATCATATTTACAAGATACCACGGACTTTTTGATTAAACTAAGTACAATGGAATTTGAAGAAAATACACATTTTCTGGTCACATTAGACGTAACATCATTGTACACGGAGATACCACAAGATGAAGGATTGGCAGTATTGGAAACATTTCTCAACAGTAGACCAAAACCCGAAAAGGTTCCGACACAATTCATCATGGAACTAGCCACCTTTGCTCTGAAAAATAACTATTTTTGTTTCAAAGATGAATATTTCCTTCAAATCAAAGGCGTCGCTATGGGGTGTCCTTTCGCCCCAGAGCTGGCAGTCCTTTATATGTCCAAATACGAAGATAGATTTGTATACAATAACAACCCCTTTTCAATCTACATCAGCAACTGGGTCCGGTACATCGACGATGTTTTTCTGACCTGGACTGGAGAAGAAAATCAACTACAAGCTTTTGTTGATTGGCTAAACAACAGAACACCAGATATTAAGTTTAGCCTCAATTATTCTAAACTTCGAATGCCATTTTTGGATGTTGAGGTTTACCCTAGTGACGGCCGTCTTATTACCACACTCTACAAGAAAAAAACGGACAGAAACAAAGCCTTACACTACTCAAGTAACCACCCACGGAGTTTAAGGGATAATCTGCCTTACGGCCAATTTTTGCGGATCCGCCGAAATTGTTCGTTTAAAGATGAATATTTTCTTCATGCCGAAAATCTAAAAACCAATCTCCTAGCCAGAGGCTATCCAAAAAAACTATTGAAAAAAGCAATCAAACGAGCTTGGTGGACCCCGAGAGAAGCATTGTTGGAAAGGAAGGTTAAATCTAAGATGGACAGGATTGTATGCGTATCCACGTTTGGTTCCATGTCCAACTGGTTCAAAAAGACCATTAGCCAAAATTGGCATTTGGTCAAGAATCTTGACACCACACTAAAGCAATCACCGCTATTTGCTTTTAAGAAAGATAAAAGCATCGCCAACCAGATAGTGCAAGCTGCACTACCTAAAACTAAAAGTCTAAATATGAGAAGTTTCTTGAATCTTCCACCCATCCAAGGCCATCACAAATGCAGAACGTGTGTTTGCTGCGAATCAACTATGGAAGGCAACCATTTTTCCCACAGGGGAATCCATTGGAAACACGACACCTTTTCCAACTGCAAAACCAAATTCGTGGTGTATGGAATCCTATGCCCATGTAACAAATTGTACATTGGGAAAACAAATCAGGAGATCAGATTAAGGATCCAGCAACATAAATCCAGAATTCGTAAGAACGTGCAAAATGCCCCGTTGGTTAACCACTGGAATCTTAATAACCATACGGAGATCGATCTAAAATGGACTATAATCTCCAAAGTTGAACAGGACAGTCGCGGTGGTGACCTTGACGCCAAACTATTAAAAAGGGAAGCAATGCTCATTCTAAAGTTCAATACGTCGGTTGACGGCCTAAATGAAATCTCTGAGATTTACAACCTTTAATTGCCTCCAGCTCCAGCTTGGTTATCACTGGATGCAGTCCATGCCATCATCTGAAATGAACACATATAGGGGCTAAGATTTCTACAGTACTTTTTGCCATATGCGACCCTTGTGGTTATAAGTTGAAGACGTCATTACGTCACTGGCGCGCTCCACTCTCAGATAATCTTCAAGCGTTACAAGTGAGTAAATGATTCGTACTTTGGCCACCAGTGACCACCTAAAAATTTGGACAATTCTAGGTCAAGTTTGCTGTCAGCTTCAATAAACACTGACATCAGTCAACCGAAATGTATTCTGTTCTAAAGTGATTCTGTCACCCCTGCACTTCCTTGAATATAAAGCACTTGACATATGCATACTGGTCGTTCAGTCTTCAATGGCAAACGTACTCATCTTTATATACATCACGGTGTTCTATCTCCTAAATAAAGTTTTGGCTATGTCAACTGCGGATCACATATAAAATATACCATGACAAAATCACTACCCTCATGAACACTGATTTAAGGTGTATAACCTTACAGTGGCCACCAATCGGTGACTTCGGCACGGTGACATAATGACCACGTAACTTAATTTGTTTTGATTTCAAAATCGCACACGGATTTCGATTACTGATAACCTCCTAAACTACAACTCCCATGAGTCTCTTCTGGCGGAAGTACTTGTACTCAAATAGCCGCTGTGTCGACTGGACTCTTATTCCAAACAGTATGGCGCCAACACGCCCGGAGTAAAGAGCGGTATCTTGTAACAGTGGTTCCTGTCAATGCTTTATAAATTACTGCCACCTTGGCAGTCATTTATAAATTCAGCTGGCGGTACCGCCACCAGGGGGATAAAGTAATGTACTCCATCCCCCTGGCGGAACAACAGGCCATTCCCCGAAATATCAATCGGGCTTTTAGTCTCTCGCTCTGTGTCTTAACAGGTTATTGGTTTAAGCCTATGAGTCAAAATGCCTCTTGTAGTCCCAAGAGTTCAGTCGAGGTCTTCTACCATCCAACCTGATGGGAAGCGTATTTTATCTGTCATTTCCACTCCCCCCGCCCCCTTTTACCCTGGTCCTAGGTTTACTTAACTGTCCTGGAGTAGCTATACAGAAGGTGGACTAACATCTAAGGGACAAAGGTGGGATAGGCCTCGCTATCAAGTATTTGAGTCTAGATTTTCATATACTGTGTTGTGAGCTCTCTGCAGCATCTTAGAGTAAGCTTTCTCCGAATGCTATCATAACCTTTGGTGAGTCAAGTATACAAAGGAATTAACTTGATTACTGAATTGGAATTAAATAGTACATTAGACCTTACAATCTCCTTAGGCCATTAGTCTCTTACCTATAAAGATTAGGAGTGCGCAAAAACAAACTCAGTTAAGGTAGTGAGTGCTATACAAAATCTTTGACAAAGAAACCCCAATGAGGTGTGCAATGCACAGTGTTGGGCTGACACAAACACCCAATTTCCACCACTAGATGTGGTACAATGGGAATGTTTTAGCCATGGCACCATGAGACCTGACGTGTAATCATATTTTTACTAATTTACAAAAATATGTTGTTTGTGAACTCTATTTTAAAAGTCTGGCCAGTGACATTTCTTTGGTGAGAGTAGTCTCTGAGTCTCTCTACTGGAACTATTCACACCCAATTGCTGTGTAATTGGCAACATATAAACCATGGAACCAAAGCATATTGTTTTTATCATAGTCAGCCTCCCCTTGTGACAACTTGTGCAATCTTTAGCAATCACTTTTGGAATATATTTCTCTGCTCCTTTTTTTCATAGCGATAGAAAGAACTTAATCAAATGAAACACTGGTAGTAAGTATGTGATAAGAAAACAGGACTATATACCCAATAATAGTTTGCTTTTACCCATGGTGCAAAGAATACTCAGTCTCATAGTCCACTCATTAAAATGTGGTGGAGTGAGAAAGTGATGGACCTTAAAACAAGGAGTCTTACACTGCAGTGTTGGTACTCCTGCTTCACCGAATTCTTTGATCATGGTCAAATCATTTCCTTCCTATGCCTTTCTCCCCTCAATTGCCACACTGGGATAGAAGTTGGAAAGCCACTCCAAGCTCGAGCTAGGTGCCTGGCTCTGGCTCATCTCATAGTTCTCTTGGATCCTCGATCGCAAAATGTGCAAAGCCTTCATGTGGCTTCTGTGTGCCAGCCACCCACGTTCTAACTTCATATGGCAAGAATTAAAGACAGAGAACTAAATTGTGATGCAAAACGAGAGGGAGAGATACCCATCTAGTGGCTGAATTGTACAACTTGGAACTAGAATACATGGGATAAGTCCCGGCCTCCCAGCTTGACCAAACTGCATGATCCCAGGCTTTTTATTTTATTTTACATTGCCTCCTTTTTCTTCATCGCATATGAGAACACTTTGAAATACATGAGTTCAGGGTGTGTGCTGTCCAAAATGTTCTTGTGTGTTTAACTTAATAGACTATAATATTGTTCCATGTAGAATAACAACCTAGGCCACATATAGAATGCACATGACAACTAACATACCTCTTAGTTCACTAGTGTCATTGTCTTTGAAATAGGGTAGGGCATGGATGTTTTTATATTTATGTTTGAAAACTATCATTCCTAATAATTGTCACTCGTTGTAGTGATATAATCTCATATAATCACATTAGCGAAAATAATTTTTTTGAATTTGAAGACTTAATCATGGTGTTTCATGTTTGCTGCACAATGCCTTTAAACATGAAGGTGATCCTAAAAATAAAAGCAGCAGGACACCTTTTGTGCTTCTTTTCCTTTTCTTCAGTTAATATGTAAATAAATGTTTGCACATTTCTTTAACATCTTTCTGAATACTAGTGCTCAGTTACATAAACAGCAGCCAAGTACTGCTAGATCAGGGCACCACTTGTAAGAGGCAGGAGGGTCGCAAGCAGCGTATGGGGTCTATAAGGAGTATCCCTGCTGTAGAACAATGCACAGAACAAACCAAGGTCAAAGAGAGACCCTTCTATCTCAGTTGAAATTTCCTTTCAAAACCAATCAAGATGACAGAATTCTCGCTCATGCCACAAGAACCAATGTAGATAAAAAGTATTCAGAAGACCATCACAGCCGAGGAAAAGAAAAAGAGAAATGAAAAAAGGTTGTACTCTTCGGTGGAATTGCATGGCATTTTGTAAAGAACTACCCGTAGCTGTCAGAAAACTTTAGAATTCGGCTGAACTCCGATTGAGTTCTCTTTCAACAAAGGGGTTAATCTTTGAAAGATTTTCAAAAGACTCATTTTTAGCCACCAATTCAAGGGTTTACTGAGACTGCGCCTTTGAATGGTCTCGCTTTATGAGATTGTATTGCTTCAGAAAACAACCTTTACGACACAGTCATTACATCGCACTACATTTACAACGCAGTCATTACATTGCAAAATCCTTTACAACGCAGTCATTACATTGCATGTCACTACAACGCATGACACTACAACGCATGTCACTACAACGCAGGCATTACATCGCATGTCATTACAACGCATACCATTACAACCCATAGTACCCCTACACTATCCAACACTTACCCTACTGTTGCACCCTCTGGAGTTAGAATAGTAATGTTTACCCCTACACTATCCAATACTTACCTTAAATGCAATGTAATGGTATGCGTTGTAATGGTATGTGTTGTAAAGGTATAATGCGATGTAATGGAATGCGTTGTAAATGTAGTTTTAAAAAATTTGTTTTAGTGGCATGTGATGTAAATGTATGCGTTGTGAAGGATGTTGTGATGTAAAAACTGCGTTGTAGAGGCATGCGTTATAAATGTATGCGTCTTAACGTCATACATTGTATTGCTTCAGGCTGTTTCAAGGATCACTTTTCATGCTTTTTGTGATTTTCCCAAAAGGATCAACAAAAGTCTGAATCAACAACTGGAAAAAGATGGCAAATCCTTGCTGCCATAACGTCTAAATAGGGAGACTGCAAAAATAGTGATGACTTTAGAAAATGGACATCTGGGCACAATCCAATTCAATCTTCTTGAGTACCCCACATTTAGGGTGATATTCGGAATCTCTTTGCTTTAGAATCAAGTGAAGAAGACAGATTCAAGTTTATCTTCATAGTGTAAACAGCTCTTTGCTTCCCTCGCCAGGGGTTGAATCAAGATCTTCTATTACTTGCTGAATGTTACAACCAACCAGAATCTCCTCATTCTTGCATTCCTGAACCCTACAATGAGTTTTCAGATGTCTTTAGAAGGAAGGGGGCAGATGAATTACCACAACACAGGCCCGATGGCCGTCTCTTTGATCTTGTCCCCCAAGCTGAGATTACTGACGGAAGGATGTGTCCCCTCATGGTAAAAGAGAATGAGGTATTCTCTAGTTACTTCCAAGAAAACCTGCCAAAAGCATTTATCAGGCTTTCCTCATCATCAGCAGGAGACCCAATATTATTTATTCCAAACCGGGAAGTCGGGTGGTCTATTGGCTATGTATCAATTAAAGAGAGCTTAACAGCATCATAATTTATAACTGATATGCTCTGCCTTTCACATTGGTACTACTAGAATAGATTAAATCGGTAAAGATATTTCCTAAATTGGACTTGAGGAGGGGCATACAATCTTGTCCACATACATAAGGAAGATGAAAGGACGATAGCATTCAACCCCAAATATGAAAACTTTGAGCACTTGGTTATACAGTTTGGGTTGTGAAATGCTCCAGTGGCATTCCAGCATTTTGTTAATGATATTTTTGGGGATATCTTGGTTGTGTAAATAGTCAAGTATCTGGGTGGCAATCTGATTTTCTCCGAGTCCTTAAAAGAACACAAAAAACATATTGAAGAATAAGTTCTCTGGAGGTCGAGACACTACTTAAGTTAAAGAAGTGTGTCTTCAAAGAATTTTGGATCAAGGACTTCACATGACCTATACAACGTAAAGGCAGTAAAAGAATGGCTAGCTTCCAAAACAGTGAAAGAAATCCAACAGTTTTTGGACTTTGCCAATGTTCTTAGATGCTTTGTTCAATGGTTCTCTCACATCATTCAACCTATCTCCTGTGCAATTGTAACCGTTCTCTCCCAGAAAAATCCCGAGACTGGCACTATACATTATGTGGCACACTTTTCACAAACGTTAACATCATTTGAGATCAACTATACGATTTAGAATAGAGACCTTTTGGCCATCAAAGAGCCTCTGGCTCACTCTAGACACCATTTGGAAGGGGTTGAACCTTGCATCATCTTTTGGACAGACAAAACAACTTGTGTTACTTAATTACCATAAAATGTATGAATACTCGCATACAGAGTGATCACTGTTTTTCTCAAGATTTGACTATGAGATCACATATAGACCCTGAAACAGACATGGATAGGTGAATGCCTTAACCCAGCAGAGAGAAAAAGAAACGCTGATCCACAGTCTATCCTCTGCAATGGTGTTAACCAGAAGGAGTACTATAGATGTGGAACATTTCCCAAATAAATTGAAGGAAACATTTCATCCCTAGGACTCGGTGGCTCAAGATACAACCACCAAGAAAATAGAAAAGGAACTTCTTTAGGATTCACATAAGATCTTAATTTCAGACTTAGAGTTGCATGAACAGGACATGACACAGGGCCATTCTTCTCCAGTGGCAAGACATCCAGGAATGCAAACATCAAGGGATCTAATAACTTTGCGCTTTTGGTGGCCAGGCATGAGAAGGAACATTGAGCAGTATGTCCAACACTGTGTGACTTAGGTACACGCCAAGGTACCTCATAAAAAGCCAATGGGATTATTACAATCTTTGCCTCAACAAACCAAGTCTCAAATTTCTAGAGACTTTATAACAGATTTGCTACTTTATGAGGGGATGACTGTCTTATTAGTGGTTGTAGATTATCTTACTAAGACCTTCATCTCTTTTGCCAAGATCATTACAGCTCCCATGTGAATTACATATTTCTAAAAGAAATTATCAGGTTAAATGGACTGCCCCACATCATTGTTACTGATCAGGGGTCTTAGTTCATAGTCTGATTTTGGAAAGAGCTACTTGAACAAATTCGCGTCATACACTTCCTGTCCAGAAATTATCATCCTCAGATGGAAGGGAAGATGGAGTGATTAAATCAGACCCTCAAACAATATCTAAGATGAACACTTCAGAACAGTTTGTAAAATGGATCCCTATAGAAGAATTTTCCTATAACAGCATCCTCCACACCTCGTTATGGTATTCTCTATTTTACTGCTTCTCTGGCTAATACTGACACATTTGGCCAGTTGGGATTTTCCCTCATCCCTTCCTTCTGTTGAAACATTACTAGAAGACAGTCGTTAACTTTAGGAACTGGCCAGTAGACACTTATGTCCTGCTATGTCCACATATACAAGATTTGCAGACAGAAGATGAAGTCCTAATCTAGGGTTCAAGGTGGAAGGCAAAGTCTGGCTGTCCACCGATTATCTATTGATAACGGATCACATCTAAACTTTTCATCCAAGACTTGTAAGTCCCTTCCATATCACTTGACTCATTGGAAAATTATCAGTAGAGCTGAAACTACCAAGTCAATTTAGAATGCAGCCTGTATTTCATGTTTCTAGGGTAAAAAGGGCCATCCCTCCTGTTACACATCCATCTACTCAAGTGAGTGGAACACTAGAATATGAGGTGGAAGAAATATTGGACTCCTCATACAAGATGGGGGAAATATAGTACTTAGTATCCAATTAGGGATATGATGTATCAAATAATTCCTGGGAACTAGCAGCATTGGTGTATAGCTCAAAACTAGTGACAACATTTCATAGGATGCTCCCTGTGAAACCTGACCCCAAGAAGAGTGTGGCCTGTGGGGGTTGGGTACTGTCAGATCACTGAGAGAAACACTGGTTAGGTCGCAATGGGGTGTATTATTTGGTGTGGTTGTGAGACTTCATCGTGTAATACACTACCAACCTTCTTAGGACCAGACAGGCTTTGTTTAGCTCAATTCTGGGAAGCTGTGGCTTTGAGCAACCAGGCTTCAACAAAGTAACAAGTGTAAAGCATTTAAACAGTACCAAAACAACTGGAGAAGAAAGGAACATGACCCTCAAGAAATCTGACGTCACTATATAAAAATAGTTATATTTTTATGAATTTATGGACACCAAAATAAAAAAGATCCACTGGAGGGATCAGGAGATATAGATTTTTAAAGAAACAATAAATCAAGACTTTTCACTCAACCACAAATTAGCATTAGCAAATTCAACAAATTTTACACTTAGAAGGTTTTTCAGCAAAACGTTACATCCAGTTGTATGTGGTCACTTTGGATTACTTTGGGTGACCAACTCCAGCAGTAAGCCAGTCAAAGGGTCAACAAGGTCAGAAGAAATGGTTACCTTTACTAAGAAAGCAGTTTCCAGTCCAGGTCCAGCATTAACGCCCCCTTGCCATTGACATCTATAGAGTGGTCATGATGAAAGGGATACAGGATGCTGAAGATGCTCAAGGATGCTGAAGATCCTGTGCCGTTTACGGGGAACTTCTTGGGGTTACTTCTGGTTTCACAGTTCAGTGGGGGCAACTTTGGCCACAGGGGTCGATGTCCCTCAAAGTTTCTTTGATCCAGCAAACGTCCAGTCGCCACTGGACTACTGGTCACCGGGCACAACAAAATCATTAGTTCTCTCTTTTAATGATAACAGTCCTTTTGGGGTACCAAGCTGCACTCTGATGACTTTCCCGGGTCCAGCAGTATCACGTGTAAATTGTGGGCATCGGATCTCTGTCTCCAAGGCTGCGCTGCGACAAGGAGTGAGGATCCAATGATCTGGACTACCAGCTCGCCCAGGCAGGTTTCCTCAGCTTTTGTGGCCCTGTGCTGCAAACAGGAAGTCAGCCAACTGACTCTTGGAGTCTCCACTTCTGGCTGGGCTCGGGACAATTTCTCCACAAGCATGACACCACAGGTACAGTCCTCTCTTTGCTAGCACAAGGAGCAGCAGGTGCAGTCCAACTTTGGTACAGCCTCTTCTTTGCCAGATCCAAAGTCAGCAGGGCAGTCTTTCTTTGGTCCTCTTTTACAATCCAGGCGAGATCTGAGTTCTGAGTTCTAGGAGTGCCTCTATAATATGCCCAGAATGTGCCCTTGGGGGAAGTAGCGGACACTACTAATTGGGATAATAGAGATCCTCCCGCCTGGTGTCGACTTCCTGTGAAGTGTGCCATCTAAATATCACAGAAGGACATGTTTTGCCCATCCTCAAAATGGCAGATTCCTTCTCTCAGCTTGAGGAGCTTGGTAGTCCACACCAGGCGTGTGGCTACCTGTGGGCTACAAGCAGAGCGGAAAACCAGTTTGGCAACTGTTT
This sequence comes from Triturus cristatus, assembly GCF_964204655.1. Classification (NCBI taxonomy): domain Eukaryota; kingdom Metazoa; phylum Chordata; class Amphibia; order Caudata; family Salamandridae; genus Triturus; species Triturus cristatus. The sequence goes on along the minus strand of NC_140594.1, from coordinate 211,699,261 downwards.
TCCCTCTTTGTCTCCACTGCCAGCCTGTCTACCTAACCAATAGAGCAGCCTCTCCCATGTGGGAGCACCGCTTGCCCTTCAAAGAGGCCTATACCCCATTTGGCTTCAAGCAAGGAGGAGCTAACAGCTCCTCCAGTGATGGACCCCTATTGTTACCTTTCCTGGAAGTCATTCATGCATCTCCCCAGGAGGGCAGAAGACTGTCTGGAAAGACAGTCTGTGTACATTCATAAATGACTACAGGAAACCTTGGGTAAGCAAAGAGACAACTTACTAAAGTTGTGCTTTGCCCATCAGTGACATTAAATTCAATGTAAAAATTAAATCAGATTTAATTCACTGATTCTTTTGATACCTGTATGTCTGTGATGGAACCGGAGTAGGCTCATTCGTCGACATATTGTCGGCCTGCCCACCTCTATGTAAGGCAGGTGGACCGTGAGTTTGGTGGAGAGGGTACTTCTTTGTTGTTGGGACAGAATACTGTCTCAACCCTGCAGTCTTTAGCTTCCAATACCACTTAATAGCAGTCTTCCATCTCTGACTTGGAAGTCAATTCCCAGTCCTCAGGCGGCTGGTGCAGCATGGATTGGGCTTGACCCCGGAGGCTCTTGTACTCCATGAATGAAGTATCCACTGCCCCGTCTGCCATCTCCTCCACATCGTACATTTCCTCACTTATGTGGTGTCTTGACAGTACCCACCTACCACACTTACCCACATTAGGCCCAGTCTTGTGTGAAAACATTTTGTGGTACAGTTTTACCAGTTTCGGGTCATGGGCCAAGCAGCTGGTTTCCAGGAGTTATCTGATACATCATACTTCCATGCTACTAAGTACTGCAGTTGACCTCGATGACATTTTGGGTCAAGTTATTCCTCTACTTCATAATCACGTATTGCATCTATTAAAGTAGGAGGAGGAGCCACAGAATTAGAGGAGGTAGCCTTTTTTTACCCTGGAGACATGAACTACAGGGCCAGATGTACAAAGGTTTTTTGCGTGCGCAAATGGGTTTTAAACCAGTTTACGCCAGCAAAAAACCTGTGGCTCATGTACTAATCCTATTTTGCGAGTCGTAAATCAATTTGCAACTCACAAAATAGGATTAGCGACTCGCTATTAGGAAGGGGCGTTCCAAGGGCATCCCTTCCTAATAACGACTCCTTAAGCTATTTAAGAATGTTTTGCGATGGCAATTGCGGTTGCAAAACACTCGCAGTTTACCACCTTTCTCAGAAGGGTGGCAAAGTACTCGCAAACAGGAAGGGGTTCCCATTTGTGAATGCATGTGCACATTTTTTTTAAGGGCAGGCTGTGGTCCAAAGGACCACAGCCTGCCCTTAAAAAATGAAACTGAAAAGTTTAATTATTATTATTTAAATGAATCCAGTTTTCCTTTAAGGAAAACGGGCTGCCTTTGAAAAAAAAGAACTGCTTTATTTAAAAGCAGTCCCAGACATGGAGGTCTGCTGACCCCAGCAGGCCACCATCACTGGAAGTGCCAGCCATTCCCAATGGGGTCGCAAATTGCGACAGCCTCATTAATATGCATGAGGCATGCCATTTGCGACCCCACTGGGAATCGCAAACAGTGTCTCAGACACTGTTGTGCATCCCAATTAGGGAGTCGCAAATGCGACGCAATTTGCAACTCGCTAATTGGCAGGTTGTACATCTGGCCCACAGAGTGTATTCCCCAGTGATCCAGGAGTCTTAATTCTGAGGCATACTTGCCTATTAATTTGATTAGGGGGAAGGGTCTTTCAAATCTTGATGCAAACTTGGGATGAGACCCGGGGGAAGGAGTAATGAGTTGACAACCTAACCTTTCTGAAACACTGGTTCTGCATTGCTCTTCCTGTCAGCTAACCTCTTGTAATGAGCTTTAGCCCATTAGCTGAACTAATGATGGGTCTTGAACCTTGCATATGTATTCGAGTAGTGTCTGGACTGAAGTAACTATGGAGGACGAAAAGGTAGGTGGCCAAATGTGGAAATGAATCCCTGTGGAGCAACAAACTCAGAGTATCCCAGTAAGGAGTGTAGAGTGTTATTGTATGAGAATCCCACAACTGTAAACCATTGCATCAGTCTTACTGAACAGTTCATTAAAAAATCTCAAATATTGTTCAAACGTTTGATTTAGTCTTTCTGTTTGTCTGTCTGTCTGGGGATAATAACTGGTGGGCATAAAATGCAGAACCCCAAGTTGTTTCAGTATGGTTCTCCAAAATTGGACTACAAATTCAGACCCACTATAATAATGACAGGGGGAAGTCCATGTAATCTAACAGCTTTCCTGAGAAACACTGATACAACGGTGGGAGTGGTAAGATGCAAATGGAATAAAAAGACCTGTTGTAGTGGAATGGTCAACGATTAGCAACAGCACCCTCTTTCTCCAGACAAGAGTAAGTCTGTTATAACTTCAATTAAATCTGCGACCATTGTTCTTGAGGGGTTGGGAAGCATTGCAATCCCACCTGTTACCTTCGAGGGGCCTTATACTGGACACATATGCTGCATTGTCTGAAACCTTTTTAATCCCTCTCCTTGTTTGTGACCACCAAAATTGATGATTTTTCAAATCTTGTGTCTTATAAATTCCAGGATGCTGCAGGGGATGCATGTCTCCATCTTATGATTAGTTCATGTAATTCAAAAAATTAGTATGTAGCTCTTTACTTTATGCCACAAAAACTGTTTTCTATCCTTTGATGTTTCAGACTTCAAGCAATCCATTCTGTTGCAATGAGCGTTTGATGCTTTTCTTCTGCCCTAATTCTTCCTGTTCTGACCAAAATCGATGAGGAAACAAACACTACTCTTTTCTCTTTTCCTTGTCTAGACGGAGCATCTTCTTTATCATGTCTTTTACAGGGTCTATAAATTATCTCATATTCGGCCTGAAGAATAAGACAAATCACCAAGCAGGTCTTTAGTTCATTTATTTCATTGACTTCAGGTACCATAAATTCTGCCCAAATTGTAATCTGATTTTGAACCCTCTCCAGATAAAGACACCAATGGGCCAAATAATCTTTTATTGCCAAACATTCTCTGTCGTCGATAATATAATTAATTTCTGCAGCACTGCCAGTTCTGGAAATATAGGCTACCGGTGAGCAGTCCTAGTCTCTGGATCTTTTTGTGACAAAATTTGCTTCAACGACTTAAGAGGAAGCATCTAGTTACAGGCTTAACTGTAGCTCACTATCTGGATGTTTTAACATAGGTGCAGCAGTGAAGGCCTTTTTAAGTCTTTGAAATGCCTTCTATTGTTCCTTTGTGTAACAAATAGGACTCTCCATCTGTGAAAAATTGATTTACAACCTCACAGTCTTTGAGAACCCTTTCACAAAATGCCTGTAAAAGTGAGAGAATCCCAGAAAAACGTTGAATCAGTTTCACCAACATGACTTGAGGGACAGTCACTCTTGTACTGCTATCACTTTATCTTGGTCGATATAGACTTCTTTCTCAAAAATATTGAAACCCAGAAAAAACACATTAGTGACTTCAATTCTTTTTTCATCTATGCAAACAAAGAGCGTTCTCATAACCTTTCAAATACTTCCCCTACATGCAATGTTGTTCCAGTGATTCCAAAAAGATTAAGATGTCATCAAGGTAAATGAATATGTCTATATCCAACACATCTCATAAAATGCCCTTGACAAAATGTGGAACTGCTGCAAGAATGTTACACAGTCCAAAAAGCGTAACTAAATATTCATAATGCCTGTACAGAGTAGTGACTGTGGTCTTCCACTCATCTGCTTGTCTACTTCTTGCCAAGTTATAGGCATCCCTCAAATCCAATTTGGATTTTTTTTTTGCATATCTTATCTGTTACAACAGAACCTACTGAGCACTATCTGGCAAGGTAGAAAAGGCGACTATACCTCTACTGTAGATTTCCCCTAAGTAGTCACAAAGGACCTCATTGTTGGTGAGAGGAGTGATTTTTTAAGTTATGTTATGTGTGGCTGTAGAGCACATGACTCACCTGAAAGGGTATCCTCACACTAAATGGAGATGCTGTATCGACCAAGACTGGGCCATGCCAGGGGCATGCCCGAGCACCATCAAAGATGGACGCTGGGTAAAGTGGCTCCCACAACTGACCAACAATCCCCCAGTCCCAGTATCTGTCCCATTTCAGCACTACAGGGATGTTCAGAGGTCATGAAAGTAGGAGCGCCATATTCTGGTGACATTTTAGACCCAAAAGCAGTGCTTAAGAAAAGAAAAGGGCCAAAAAGAATCCTGTGCTTGCAGCCGCAGTCTCAATTAAAACAGTAATGTGGTGATGGAGGCACTAACAACAATGAGGAGGCCGATGCCGGAAGAACTAAGTGGACCTAGAGACCAGGAAAAAAACACATTGAGAGGTCGGGAATGGACAGCAGTCTATTCGCTACATTACAGAAGGGAAAGTAAGGCCTCTTCATTGATGGAGACTGCAGGAGAAGAGACTTGTAAAAGGAAAGTACGATGTGTGGCCCCAAGACAGGAAAATGACAAAAGAGCGAGGGAGTGTTGGTGAGACGTCAGCCACTCCCCAACCAGAGTCTCAAGGGCGCAGAAACTGGCGCTGGGCTCAGGGGCAGCTTGCGAGAAGTCTAGCAAGGCATATATCTAGGGGGCAACCTGGAGAGACATGGACACTGACTTGACCTGCAGTACCAAGGTGAGGGATTGGATCCGGGGCTCACTGTTGGATAGGTGGTGCATTGATGACCAGCCCGGCCCGGCCCCTACCCCTTAATACATCGGCCCAGCTAGAAACAGGTCGAATGTTAGGCATATGATACCTGCAAGTAAATCAGCTGTGGTTGAAGGGAGTGAGGGGGGGGCGAAAGGCCATCCATAGTGGTGCAGACATGAAAGACTGCAGAGGCCCAGGATTAGACTTGCGGTCAAAAAGTAGGAGTAACAGAAAACCAAGAGGCCACAGTGAGGTGTGAAACAACTACCTAAATACGGGTCAAGTCCCCTTCTAACGCCCCCACCACACCAGTTGTTGGCCGAAGTGTCTCCACTACTGGAGTGTATGCAGCTTTATCCCCCCTCTCTTCCACACAGAAGTTTGGCAACGCATGGGCCGGATCATCCTCAGTGAGTGATTTTATTATTTATACATACATACATACATTTATATATTATCACTTAAAAAACCCAAAGGTTACAGGTATGTTATAGTTAGGAAATAAAATTAAAAAGTACTTAGAAAGTCACTGAAAAAAATAAAGGTTACAGGGACGTTATAGTTGGGCTCAGATTTGAGTGAAATTCAGCAGTTATAGTTACCTGAGCTAACTATAACTTACGACCCCGGAATGCACTGCTTATGACCTCCCATATTATATCACTCATGACATGGTCAGTGACATCACTGATGACATCTTAAAGGCCATCACTGATGACATCATCTACAGAACCACTCACAAAACCACTCACACCCTCATTCAACCTCTCATACGCCTACTCAGACACCCACTTAACCACTCACATACCCATTCACAGACCCATATCAGTACTCACACACCCACTCACTCCTCCAGAGAGCCAGTCACACACCCACTTACTCCTTCACATGTACAGCTGCTCACACAACCATTCACTTATCCATACAGCCACTCATACAACCAGTCACATAGCCACACACTTACCCATCCAGCTACTCATACACCCACTTATTTACTTACAAAGTCATTCACACACCCACTCACTCACCCATATAATCAATCACACACTCCCTTGAACACCCATACAACCACGTACATACACATTCACACATCCACACAAGCACTCACTCATCCGCTCACTCGCCCACACAGCCATTCACAGGCACTCACTCTCCAATACAGCCACTCACACACCAATGTACTTAATCAAACACCAAAACATCCACTCACCCATACCGCCACTTACACACCCAGTCACTCACTCATACAGCCATTCTGACACCCACTCACTCACCCATCTAGTCACTAAACATCCACTTAACCACCCATAGAACCACTCACATTTCCACTCACTCACCCATACAGCCACTGGCACACGCACGCACTCACCAAATACAGCCACTCACACAGCATCTCACTTACCCACACAGTTACTCACACACCCAGTTATACACCCGAACAGCCACTCACACACCCATACACACAAGGATACATACAGTCACACAGCCACTCACATAATATATGTTAAAAGTAGTATCACTCAGTAGTAGTGCACCTAGTATGCTAATTTAACTTTTGCAGTTGGTTAGTATATATGTTTAGCACCCATACACTCTTAAAAACACTTACACTCATTTGATAATGTCATCAGTGATGTAATTTGAGATGTCATTAGCGATGTCACTGGCCATGTCATGAGTGATTTAACAGCGGCCACAATGGTGCAGGGAAAAGGCTTCCCAAAAAACAAGATGAACAAACATGCAGTATTAATGTCCATGCAAGGGCTGACACGGTTCAAGGGGAGTGACATAAAGACCCCACCAGCAGGAAAGAAAAAAGCAAAACATCCCTTCCTTAAGGTCATTACAGCAGCTATAATCAAATGAAACACACACTGGAACCAAGAACTGATTCAATGACAACTAGGGGAATCTGCTTAGAGCTGACCTGAGGAGAATGAGTGAAAGGATACAACACAGTGAGCGAAAGATGTCCACACTAAAAGAGAAAGTGAAAGCTCTCTAAGCAATAGTGAACTGACTGGGAAAAAAAACAATTTCACACAAGTGAAGCTTGAGGATAATGAAGAATGATCACGAAGAAACAATATCAGGTTGGTGGAGGTTCTAGAGAGAGCATAGAGGCCCAGCTCCAAGTTGTTTCTGCAGGGCTTTATCTTAAATGCACTCAGGCCAAATGGCCTCTTCAACTTCTTCTCCATCAAACGCGTACATACAGCCCCGATCCCACCGCCAAAACCGGGGACCCCACCTAGAACAATGATCCCATGGATCTTCAACCACAGACACAAAGATGCAATTTTTCAGGCTGCACAATGCCTGGCATATCCAATATGAAAATGCTGCTATAAGAATTTTCCCAGATTTCATGTTAAAAGTTCAAAGGTTGAGACACAACTTCAGCAAGGTAAAGAGAGTCCTAAGAGAGAGGGAAGTCCAGTACATGATGCTGATCTGAATGCGGCTTGTAGCATAAGGAAAAATGGGACATTTTGGGTCACCAGAGGTAGTCTGCGAGTAGATATTAGGCTGGAGAGTGGCAAAATCAAAACGGGAAGGAGACAAGCAAGGTAAAAAAAAAAAACGTAACTAGTGAGCAGGTGGGGAGGCCCATCCATTCCAATGTCCTAGGACAAAGAAGTGTAGCTCAACCTCCAGGATACATTGAAATGGAGAAAGGAGTAGGAAAACAAATACACAAGTAACGATGGAAAGAGTATGCCGATACTGACGAAGGATAAACCACCTGCAGACAATAAGGTGAACAATGAGAATTGCCAATAGGCTCACCAAACAAAGTCAATGCTGAGGCCCAAAAATGTCAAAGAGACACCTTGGCCTACGCTGTGTAAGGACAACAGAAGGCAGCGTACAGGAAGACAGACTCCACGGGGGAATTGTAGTCAACAGCGAAGAGTCTGCCACAAGCTAATGAACAAGTTACTTACCTTCGGTAACGATATATCTGCAAGAAACATTAGTTAGTTAGATTCCTTACCTTGGAATATCCCCAGGCGTCAGGCTGGATCAGGAAAGATTTTTCGTCAGCAATACCCTTGCGCCTCACTAGGCGTCGTCTGCAGCTCCGCGTCCGTCGTCGGCGTCGTGATCGCCGGGATGACGTCATCGGAGTACTTAGACGCCGCCCTCGCGCGCTGACGTCAGTTCTTGTACATAGCTTTCCGCACAAGAACGCAGAGCCATGCAAGAAACCGACACTGGTGCCATGAATCTAGGGCCCTGAAAGGGATGACCTTAACCCTAGATATCAGTTCGCAGAACGGGGAGGATGGGTGGGGCGGTAAGTAATCTAACTAACTAATGTTTCTTACAGATATATCGTTACCAAAGGTAAGTAACTTGTTCATCTGAAAGAAACACGTTAGTTAAGATTCCTTCCCTTAGAATAGATACCCCAGCAATACCAACCCCGGTGGTGGGTCTGCAAACCAGGATCACACCAGGAAGTCCTGGAGAACAGAACGGCCAAAGAAGCCGTCTCTCCGGACTTGGCTGTCCAGGCAATAATGCTTGGCAAACGTGTGCAGCAAGGCCCACGTTGCTGTCTGACAAATGTCCTGCAGAGGTACTCCCCATCCCAGGGCAGTAGTAGTCGCTGTGGCCCGAGTGGAATAGGCCCTCAGCCCCACAGGAGGTTCCTTCTTAGCCAAGGAATACCAGGCCTTAATGCACAAAACGACCCACCGAGAGATGGTCCGCTTGTGCACTGCCCGCCCCTTCTTGGCGCCCACGTAGCCAACAAAGAGTTCGTCGTCCACCCGGAACTGTTTCGTGCGGTCCAGATTGAAGGAAAGCGCACGTTTTGGGTCTAGACGGTGGAGCCTCTCTTCCTCTTTCGAAGGATGTGGAGGCGGAAAGAAGGTGGGCAATGTAACAGACTGGCCGATGTGAAAGGCAGCTACCACCTTAGGGAGAAAGGAAGGACGAGTCCTGAGAACAACCTTGTCCGGATGGACAGAGAGGAAAGGAGGTTTAGAAGAAAGAGCCTGGAGCTCACTCACTCATCTGGCAGAGGTGATGGCAACCAGGAAAGCAGTCTTAAGAGTCAGAAGACGAAGAGGACAATTATGAAGTGGCTCAATCAGATAGGTTAACACCAGGTTCAAGTCCCACTGAGGCATTACGAAAGGGACAGGAGGAAACATGTGAGTAATGAATGCCCTTAAAGAATCTAGCAGTAACAGGGGACTTAAAAAGAGGAGGTTGATCGGGAAGCCATAAGAAGGCAGAAACAGCTGAAAGATATCCCTTGAGGGTGCCCAGAGCAGAGCCCTGCTGGGCCAGGGAAAGAAGAAAAAGGTGAACTTCAAAAAGAGGGGCGGAAAGGGGATCCACAGCCTTTGCTGTGCACCATGCCACAAATTTGTTCCACCTGCAGGCGTATACCGTTTTAGCGGAGGGACGCCTGGCTGCCAGAATGACATCACAGACTTCAGTAGGCAAGGCAAATGGCATCAACTGTCGCCGCTCAATCTCCACGCATGGAGGTGGAGGCTGGACAGGTTCGGGTGGAGGACCGTCCCCTGCTGCTGCGACAGAAGGTCCTCCTGAAGAGGCAGTCGAATCAGGGGATCGATTGACAGACTGAGTAGCTCGGGATACCAGTACCTTCCTGCCCAATCCGGAGCCACAAGGATGACTTGGGCCCGGTCGCGCCTGATCTTCTTCAGCACTCTGGGCAGAAGTGGTATAGGCAGAAAGGCGTACAATAGACCGCAACTCCACTCGCGACGAAAAGCGTCTCCGAGCGAGTGCCGCCTTGAAAATTCCAATGCGCAGAACTGATGACATTGCGCGTTTTCTTCGGTGGCGAATAGATCTAACCAAGGCTCTCCCCACTGCCGAAAGAGGCCTTGCGCCACGCCCGAGTTCAGACGCCATTCGTGATCCATCATGCACTGGCGGCTGAGTTTGTCCGCCCTGACGTTCAGAGAACCTGCCAGGTGTTGAACCACCAGGGTGATGCCCTGATGTTCCAGCCATGTTCATGTTTAAAGTATTTTATTCATTCAGTGTGTCACATCCGAACTCACATACCGCAATACAGGATTGGCAAATGAAAAGAGGCAAAAGTTCGGCATGACAGTACATTTCAATACAAACGTTCCCCGCCCCCCCCAAACGTCCCAATGCCCCCCCTAACTCCCCCCCCACCCACCCCACCCACCGTCCAGTGCGCTACTAACGTGCAGCCCATCTCCCAAAGCTATAGGTAATTGGGGAGGAGAGTCGCGACCCACTCACTGATCCTGCGCTGGCGGGCTCGTAAGCCGCAGGAGGCGAAGGTACCTCGGACAGGTGAGCTCCCGAAACTCTGTGAGCAGCAGAGAGTGGAATGGTTGCCACAGTTCATTAAATTGCGTTACATTCCCAGCCACCACCAAAGACAATTTCTCCATCCCCAGCACGTGCCATAGTCTATGGAGCCAGCCCGTTATCGTGGGCACTGTGTCTGTACGCCAGTATATCAAGATATTCTGAACTGCAGAGCCGAGTGCAATGGCGATCTGCCTGCCTCTTCTGGACTTAAGGGGATACATTAGCTCATTTGGGAGTCCTAGCAGGGTATATGCCGGGAAGCGCGGGAGCTCTATGCCGAAACGCAAATCAATGTCATCCAGCACTTCCTTCCAGTAGGCAGTTAAGAGGGGACAGTCCCAGAGAATGTGCGTGAGCGTTCCCCGCACCCTCGCCAGCATGTATCTGTCTTACTATGATCGAACTCATGAATCCGCTCAGGCGTATAATACCAGTACGTGGACACTTTAGTGAAAGTGTCAGTGAGGCCCATATGGTATGCTGAGTGGCGCGCCCTGTAAGATATGTGGTCCCAGTCCTTGTGGCTCAGTGTCCTCCCAAGCTCCCGCTCCCATCGAACCCTCCCTGGATTGTGGAAATGCGTTAAAGGTAATTGCAGAAACTTATACAGGTCCGAGATTAGCTTCGAGTCCGATGTACGGGACACCAGCCATCTCTCACACGGTAAGAGCCTCCTATCCGCCACATCCCTCACCTGTGGTTGAAGGGCCCAGTGCCGAACCTGCATATAACGGTGTCTCTCCGTTTCGGGGAATGAGAAGTCCAGCCGAAATTGTGTGAACGGGATGACCTCCTCGGGGCCATACAGGTGATATAATGCTCTACAGCCCGCCTGCCGCCAATGCGTGAAGGCTCCCCTCTCCATCCCAGGAGTGAAGGCCGGATTATCCACTAGCGGCGAAAGCAGCGAGGGAAACGTGGTGAGGCCATATCTAAGGCAGGTCGCATCCCAGACCCGCAGAGGTACCCTAGTAACGAAGGAGGCGTAAAGGTTCCTAGGCCGGTGGGACCGGTGCAGGAACGGTATCTCCTGCAGAGGTCGCCCGCCACCGCTTGGTCCTGGAAAAGCCAATGCTTATCCGACTCCCACCTGCACCATTCGACCAGGTACCTCAACTGCGCCGCCTGAAAGTATTTACGGAAGTCGGGAATACCTAGGCCCCCAGCGTCAGGGGACAAAAGGGAAAGGGTCCTACGTAGCCTAGGCTTTTTCCCCTGCCAAATAAACCGGGCCACGTCCGACTGTAGCTGCTGTATCCACCCCTTAGGCGGCGGCAGCGGCAGGGCCCTGAATAAGTAGAGTACCTGCGGCAGGATCGTCATCTTGACGACAGCAATCCTACCTAACCAGGCAAGAATGCGGCGATTCCAGTGGCCCAGCTCGCTCCTGATCTTGGTACCCAAGGCCGAGTAATTGGCCGAAACCATAGCGGACAACGTAGGGGCGATCTGAATCCCCAAATAAGGTATCGCCTCTGAGGACCAAAGTAACGGGAACCTGTCCTGCAAATATGCCTTAGTGTCCGTCGCCAGGGAGATATCCAAAGCCACCGACTTCCCCATATTTACTTTGAAGCCCGAGACCGCGCCGAACGCCGCCAATTCTTCCATACAGGCTGGAAGCGATGTCCGGGGTGTAGCCAATGTAAAGATGACATCGTCAGCGTAGAGACTGATCGCATGGGTAAAGCCTCCCATCCGTATCCCCTTCACCACCGGCCGCGTCCGCACCCGTTGAGCGAACGGCTCCATGTAGAGAGCAAAGAGCAGGGGCGAAAGCGGGCAGCCCTGCCTGGTACCTCTCTCGATGGGGAAGGCCGCAGAGGTGTGGCCGTTAACCCGGACCACTGCCGAGGGCTCCCTATAGCAGTTAAGGATCATGGTACGGAACCGATCCCCTATACCCGCCTTCACCAGCACTTGTTCCAGGAAGGGCCAATGCACCCGGTCGAACGCCTTTTCCGCGTCCACCGTGAGCATCATCCTCTCACCCGGGATCCGGGAAGCCTTTTCCAGCAGGTGGACCACCCGCTTCGTATTATCCACCGTCTGCCGCCCCGGAACGAAGCCCGCCTGATCCGGGTCGACAAGGTCGGGCAGATGAAGCGCCAGGTGGCGTGCCAAAATTCCAGTATAGAGTTTCAGGTCGACATTCAGGAGAGAGATCGGCCGATAAGAACCACAGTGCTTAGGGTCTTTCCCCGGTTTGGGGATGACCGTGATGGAAGCCCTCAAGAGGTCAGGTGATATGGCACCGGGTTCCGCAAAGGAGTTGAAGAGGCGGGTGAGAATGGGGGCTAACGACCCGCAGAATGTCTTATAGAAGAGTGCCGAGTAGCCATCGGGGCCCGGCGCTTTGCCGTGCTTGAGTCTGGCAATGGCTGTCACCACTTCCTCTATGCTAATGGCCCTGTTCAGGTGGTCTGCCTGTACAGGGTCCAGGGAAGGCAGAGTGACCGAGTCCAGATAGGAGGTCATAGCCGGTACATCCGTCGGGTCACCCGCGTAGAGGCTCCCGTAAAACCCTCGAAACACGGCCGAGATGCATGCATCATCTGTTACTGCACCGCCCGTGGGGTCAGAGAGTTCCTTCACCGACTGGCTCTGCCGGGTGGCCCGGAGTCTATTGGCCAAAAGCTTGCTACAGCGGTCCCCCCCAGTATAAAAAGCGTGGCGCAATCGGAGGGCCGCATATTCCGCCCGGTCCACATCCAAGGCAGCAAGAAGTTTCCTCGCTGCTTTGAGCTGCCGCCAAATTCTCGGAGCCCCCGTCCTGCGGTGGATCAGTTCCAGCTCCCGAACTCTGTCAGTAAACTCATCCCTCTTTAGCTTGCGCTCCCTATTTTCGGCCGCGGAGATTGACAAGAACTCCCCGCGGAGGACCGCCTTCAGAGCTGCCCACTGAGTGGCTCTGGTGGTATCTGTGTTATCATTGTGTGCCAGATATTCCCTAAGTACCCGCCCAATACGTCCGTGACCGCTTTCCTGTGTAGTAGAGTATCCCGAAGGCGCCAGACCCTCTCCGGGGCGGCAGACGGCGGCAAGCAAAAGGAAGCCTCAACAGGGGCATGATCCGACAAGGAAATAACCCCCATGTCCACAGCGGACGCCAGGGCCTGCGCCGGGGAGGTGACCAGGAAATGATCAAGCCTCGCATATGTCTTGTGCGCATGGGAGTAGTAGGAGTAATCCCTGGCCACGGGGTGCTTCTGGCGCCAGAGGTCCCGAAGGTCCACCTCCGCAAGTCTAGCCTTACAGTCGGCTGAAAATTCCCCAACTTGCGGGGAACGCTGCACGGATCGGTCGACCACCGAATCAAAGACCATGTTAAGGTCGCCCCCTAGGCGAGGCCGAAATCTCCTCCACCGCAGACTGCAAGAACCGCTCCTGTTTATCATTGGGGCTATAAAGGGAGCCTATCGTGAATGGAATGCCCCCCACCTGAAACCTATGTGCCAACAGCCTCCCTTTTATCTCTGCTAGTTTGTGGATGTGTTCCCCCCGGAAATGTCGAGCCACTAGAATCGCCACCCCGGCTGTCTTGGCAATACCGGAAGAGAAAAACTGCGTCGGGAATTTACAAGAGCGTAGCCTATGTGTATCCTGTGGTAACAGGTGAGTTTCCTGAAGAAGGCATATGTCCGCCCGGGTGTTTTCTAACAAGGAAAGCACCGCTCGCCGCTTAACTGGATTGTTCAGACCTCTGACATTCAGGGTCACGATCTTAAAGGTATGAGGAGGCATAGTAAGAAATGTGTAGAAAGGCGCTAGCGTCCTGCGTGGCGATCATAGTGAGCAGGCACACTCCCCCCCACTCAAACCGCCAGTCAGTCTCCCAAAGACAGTATGCAAAGCCGCTCCCCCCTGCGCTGCGCGGCCTAATACCAATCACCAGCCCCAATGTGACCAGGTCTCCCCCCCACACCCCCCAACCCCACAATCCACCTCCTCGTGCGCCTCCTGATCGGCACAGAGCACGACAAAGTTGAGAAACACAGGCAAAGCAACAACTCCGGACATAGCGCACTGGACAACTCCCCCCCCCACACCCAACTCCCCCGACCCCCCCCGGCACCCCACCACCCCAAAACAACCCCAACCCCCCCTCCCAGTCCCCCAAACCCCACTCCAAACTCCCTGGTCCCCCGCCCAATCCTCCTTTGATAACATGCAAACAGCCCCACACTTGTCCCCCCAAGTCCCGAAACTTCAATGTCCAAGTCCTGCTCCCTGGGAAGCAGGTCTTCGGTGAGGTATACTAGTGAACGTCTAGCCACCACTTCCTCCCCGCCCGCCCCCGCCCCGCCCGGCCCCCAAACATGCATAGCAAATAAAGGCTGTGGTAATCTCCCCCGGAGCTGCCTCACGCAGTCAATGCGACGTCGCTGACGCCTATGGTCCCGGCCACTTCCATTACTGCATCATCCATGCCGGCCCTGATGGTGGGCGAGTCCGGGCGTGTAGTTCGTCCACAGGGCCGACGCCCCGAGACCCTCCGCCATCCATCCTCCCGGGGGTGCCGCCGCCTCTGCGCGGCTCCCTCGGCCTCCGGCACCTCGATTCCCAGGACCCCACAAGTCTCCTGCAGGGAGCGCAGTTGGTGCATCGTACCATTCCAGCGGAAAATGAGTCGAAAGGGGTGCCCCCAGGTATAGGGCGTGTCATGTGTCCTGAGAAAGTCCGTAGCCACCTTGAACGTTTTACGCTTCTGCAGCGTGATAGCTGACAGGTCCTGGTAGAGGGCCACCTGATGGCCTCGGAAAGTCAGAGGTTGCCGCTTCCACGCCTCTATCATGATGCGCTCCTTGAGTGGGAAATCCGGGAGGAAAGCCAGAATGTCCGGAGGCCGCGCCGACGCGCCTTGTTGCGGTCCCACTCTATGCGCTTGGTCGATCCGTATAGGGAACCCATCCGCTTCCCCCAATACCTCACGGAACAGGGCTTGCATACATCCTGCGACGTCTGCCCCCTCGGCCAAGGATGGAAGTCCGCGGACCCTAATGTTGTTCCGTCAAGACCTATTTTCAAGGTCCTCAGCGTGTGCCTGGAGGTCAATTTGCTGGTCCCGGAGGCGCAGCACTTCCTGTTGCAGTTGTTCAACTTCCTCGTCTCTTCTGCTACCAGCGTCCTCCACCACGGCCACCCGCTCTCCCAGGCCATCCACCTCCCGGCGCATCTCCCGCACCTCGCCTGCCACTTCACTCTTCAGGGTTTGGAAATCCTCCCGAAGGGTGCTGAAGAGAGACTCCATAAAGGACCTGGTGAGGGGAGGTTCTCCGTGTCCAGTGTCTTGCGCCCCTCCTGAGGTGCCAGGAGACTGCTGCCCCCGATCCGCCCGGTGCTGCTGTCGTCCAAGTAGTTCCGGAAGGGTACGCTCCCCCTTCCTCCCTCCCTTGTTGCCAGCCATGGTCGCTGAGGCACGGCCGCTCCCGGACCCACACAGCCACTGCAATCCCCGCCTCCCCTCGGCGCTGGTTCCGGCTCTCCCGCGGGGCCACCCGCACCACCGGCGTGAAGGCCGTCCCGCGCCGCGCTCGTGGCTACTGCCACTCCTTCCGAACTCTCCCACGGTGGGCACCCCTACCTCCGCATCCGACGGTGCAGCTGCCCCGATGCCGGTGCCGTTGGGCCGCAGTGCTCTCCGCTCTGTCCCTCCCTGCTGCGGACAGGGGCCTGCGGACCCCAATCGCCCTCCTGCACCACCACGAGGGCTCCGAGAGAGAAACTCCGCAGATGGGCGTGAGGGGAAACCGTCTCTCTGTCGCCTCTCCAGCTGGGCCGTTGGCCGCCCCGAATGCACAGCCTTCCCGTCTCCGACAGCAGGGCCCACTCACTTATGTCCTGGGCAGCCGGCTCTCTGTCGGGGCCCTTCAAGGTCCTGCCCCCCACTCTCCACACTGGCCCACCTTGTCTCCGCAGCGGCGCTCCCCACCATTCGCTGGTTCTTCTGCCGAGGGCCGCCGCCTCCGTGTACCGGGGCCAGTTCCGTTATCTTCCGGGTGGGAGAGGGCTCTCCCCACCCCTGTGTCACCCAGTCGCCTTAGCGGGGGCCCAGCGCCGACGTCCGTGTGTGCTAGGGCTGCACCTGTCCCCCCCGGGCCTCCGGGGGGGATCCGCCGCGCTGCCACCCCTCGCCGCTACCTGCGAAGGAGTCCAACCGTTTACTGGGCCAGGGCCCGCCTCCGTCGGTCGCTGGGTCGCTGTCCGTCCCCTGGGTCAGCAAAGGCAGGGGGCCGCGTCTCGCCGCAGCGCGTCCGCAGGCCTCTCCGGCGCTCCGGGTCTCTCGCGTGATGTGCCGGCCGACG
Source organism: Triturus cristatus (assembly GCF_964204655.1). Lineage (NCBI taxonomy): Eukaryota > Metazoa > Chordata > Amphibia > Caudata > Salamandridae > Triturus > Triturus cristatus. The sequence continues at coordinate 211,682,898 of NC_140594.1, read as the reverse complement.
GCAGTCACGTCAGGCTCGGCGCGATGCCCCGCCTCCTCGCGGCGCCTCTGCTCCATCCGTGTTTTCGCCCGTCACCGGGTCTTCCCGGGGCTGTAAGGTGCGCACCGGCCGGCCCTGGCGCTCCGCAGCTTCCGCTACAGGTCCTCTCGCTGCGTGGGGGGAGATGCAGCGCAGGAACCGAGGCTAGGGGCTCCACGGAGCAGGAGCCGACAGGGAAGACGTCCGTCTACTCCGCCATCTTGGCCACGCCCCCTTCCCAGCCATGTTCAGAGGCACAGAGCCTCCTGACAAAGGGTCCACGACCCCACCCCGCCCTGTTTGTTGCAATACCACATGGCGGTGGTGTTGTCCGTGAACACCTGCACTACACTTCCCCATACAGAGGGAAGGAATGCCTTCAGTGCAAGCCGCATCGCCCGCAGCTCCAACAGGTTGATATGAAGCCGGGACTCCGCCGGAGACCAGAGGCCTCTGATCTCCGCCTCTCCCATGTGGCCCCCCATCCCAGGAGGGACGCATCTGTCACCACTACGTGCTCCGGTTGGGGTAGGGAGAGGGATCTGCCACTGACGCAATCGCGGTCCGTGAGCCACCACTGCAACTGTCTTGCAGTGCCCTCCGAGATCCAGACGTGGTCGGATAGGTTGCCCCGATGTTGGGCCCACTGGAACTTCAGGTCCCACTGCAGAGACCGCATCTGCCACCTGGCGTGATGTACCAGCAGGATGCAGGAGGCCATTAGACCCAGCAGTCGCAGGACCATCCTGACCGAAACTCGAGATAAAGGCTGAAAGATCGGAATCAGAGCCTGAATATCCCAAACCCGCTGTTCTGGAGGATAGACCCGAAACAGCGCCGAGTCCAGAACCGCTCCAATGAAAAGAAGCTTCTGGGAGGAACTCAGATGCGACTTCGGCACGTTGATGGAGAACCCCAGCAAATGCAGGAGGTCGGCCGTAGTCTGGAGGTGGGAGACGACTACCTGGGGCGAGCCCGCCTTCAACAACCAGTCGTCGAGATAGGGGAAGACCGGAACCCCTAATCTGCGCAGATGAGCTGCGACCACCGCCATCACTTTCGTAAACACCCGAGGGGCACTGGTGAGGCCGAAGGGGAGCACGGTAAATTGAAAGTGCTAGTGGCCAACCGTGAACCGCAGGTAACGCCGGTGGGCCGGCAGGACGGGGATGTGGAAATAAGCGTCCTGCAAGTCCAACGCTACCATCCAGACTCCAGGGTCTAGGGCAACCAGAACCTGAGCTAAGGTGAGCATCTTGAACTTCTCCTTCCGGAGGAAGGCGTTGACGCTCCTGAGGTCCAAGATAGGGCGCAGGCCCCCTTTGCCCTTCTTGGGAACCAGAAAGTAGTGGGAGTAGCAACCTAGTCCTACTTCTGGCCCAGGAACGCGCTCGATGGCCCCCTTGGCCAAGAGGGCCGTAACTTCCTCTTGTAGAAGTAACAAGTGATCCCCCGACATGCGGTGGTACTGCGGTGGCATGGCTGGAGGGGTCGCCTCGAAGGGGAGGGAGCAGCTCCTTCGGACGATTTGCAGCACCCACCTGTCCGACGTGATGGTACGCAGTGGAGCAGGTGATGGGGAACTCTGCCTCCCACTGACATGGAATGGGCCTGAAAAGTCAGACTAGGAAGGCTTTGAGGCAGATGCTACGGGGGCAGATGTGGGCTGACCGGCTCTCTGTCCCCCTGTTCCGCCTCGGCGGAACCCATGTCCGTGACCGCGTTGAGACTGGTCCTGCGGCCTGTGGCTAGACGGATGTGTGGGGGTACCCCTTCCTTGGCCACGAAAGAGGCGAAAAGCAGAAGTTTGCGGGCGCGGGCCGAGAGGCCCAAGGACTTGGCCGTAGCCCTGGAGTACTTAAAGCGCTCCAGCGCACTGTCCGCTTTGTCGGCAAAGAGGCTACGGCCATCAAAGGGCATGTCCATGAGTGTGCTCTGGAAAACCCCGGAGGAATTTGTGGATCTCAGCCAGGTGTGGCGACCGTCGTCGCAATCGCCCTACCTAGCAAGTCCGTTGTGTCAAGCCCACATCGAATTGAGTACCGTGCTGCATCCCGCCCCTCAGCAAGAGCCTTGACGAGCCCTGTCCGGGACTCCTGCGGACACTCGAGCAGCACGTCCGCCACCGTATCCCACAGGGAGTGGGTGTAACGGTCCAAAAGGCACGCGGTGTTGATAGACCGCACCCCAAACTGAGGGAGGAAAACAGCTTCTTCCCAAACTGTTCCAACCTTTGGATTCCCGATCCGGAGGAGCGGACGGGAAGGCGGTCTGGGACGTAGAGGCCTGGATAACCAGACTCTCAGGGGTGGTGTGCACCGAGAGAAAGCTGGGGTTGCCCGGTGGCGCCGGGCCACGTTCCGGTCCACAGGAGTGACTGTAGAGAGCTTGGACCATGTGCCCATCAGAACGTCAGTCAGTGCTTTATTGAACTGCAGTAGAGTCTCCGAAGAGCTTACTGCCGGTTGAAGCACTTCAGTGAGGAGGTTAGTCCTCACGGCCACTGCAGGGAGCTCCAGATGAACGGCTTCGACAGCCCTGCACAGCACCACAGAATAGGTTGCACCCTCCTCCGTAGCCACGGAGGGAGGAGAGATGAAGCCAGTATCAGGGGAGGTGTCGAGACCACTGGCATCCCCCAGCTCTTCTGCCCAGTCCTGATCAAACTGGCACTGCTGTGCCAGAGGGTCCTCAGACCCCTCCCATTCGTCCCTGTCATCCGACTCCTGGTAGACAGGTTGAAAGGACAGAGCAGGGCGGTAGATGAATTGCTCATTCATCGGCGCCGGAGACGGCGCCGCACGGCGCCGCTCCGATGCCGGGCCCTGACCGGGGCTAAAACTGGGGACGACGTCATCCGAAGACGGCGCCAGGGGTGGCACCATAGGGGTCGATGCCGGCGGAGGGGTCGTAAGGTCAACCGGCGTCAACCGGGATCCAGGCCTGGATCCCATGGGGGCCTACGGCGTCGGGACCGAAGTCGATGACGGCGCCGGGGCCAGAGCCGCCGGCTCGCTAGGCCTCCCAGTCGGACCTGCGGGGCACGAAGGCGCGCCGGCAGGCCTCGACGGCGGAGCGAGACTCCTTATGGCCACGAGGAAGTCCCGAATCTCGCCCGGAGTCGCATTAGGCCCAGGGACCAGAGGGTATGGGGCCAGATGCGACTCCTGCGGCTCCGACGGAGCCGCGCGGGTGGTGCCCCGAACCCTCAGCCGAGTCGCGAGACCGGCGAGGGGAGTCAGAAGAGCGATGTCGCTTCTTCGACTTCTTCTTACTGTGCCTCGAATTACCGGAATGCGGGGACTTCGACCCCGACGAGCAGTGAAGGCTGCGGCTCCGTGACCGGTCCCTCGACCTCCTCCTCGACCGGGACCTTGAGCGGCGCGGAGCCGACTGCCGGACTTCGAGGAGTTTGTGGGACCGCTCCCGCCTAGCCTTCGAGGTCAAGGCCCGGCAGTCGGGGCACGACTCGGCATCATTGTCGGCCCCAAGGCAGTAGAGACACAGACGGTGGTGATCCGTAACCGACATCAGTCGGTGACAGGCGTCGCATGGCTGGAAACCGGGCATCCCTACCGGCACCAGGAGTCGAGGTTGACTCGAAAAATGAACCAAAAAAGTTCAAAAAGTTTAGTCAAAAAGTGACTAAAGGGTATGCTCTTCCCGGATCTGCGCTTACTGGCGCGGAAAAAAGAAGAACTGACGTCAGCGCGCTAGGGCGGCGTCTAAGTACTCCGAAGACTTCATCACAGCGATCACGACGCCGACGACGGACGCGGAGCCGCAGACGACGCCTAGTGACGCGCAAGGGTATTGCTGACGAAAAATCTTTCTGGATCCAGCCTGACGCCTGGGGATATTCTAAGGTAAGGAATCTAACCAACGTGTTTCTTTCAGATATAAAGTTGTATTGTTTCACAATCTGAGTCGACAGGCACTGTGCAAGTTGGGGATACAGGCAGTTGAAAGCCTGGAAAGCAGGGCAGCAGGTGGGGAAAGAAGAGGGGGAGGGAGTTTGGTAACAGTTCAAGTTTATTGAAGTCATCTAGGGATAATAATGTGATGAGGGAGTGGACACAATCTACCTTCATAGCAAGGAGGGACAAAGCGATAGCACCATGTTTAAACTGGATAGGCACATACACCAAACCCAATGGCGCACAACACACACGTGATAATATCATCCTGGAGCATTAACGGGCTGGAACGTGAAATAAAAAAAAGTTGTTGTCATGCAGTATCTAAAGAGATTTGACCCAGACATAGTTATCCCTTAAAGGGAACAGTCCAAAATGTAAGAGAGAAATGGATAGAAAGTACTGGCCCACTCAAGCTATACAACGGACTCCAACAGGTGACGATACTGGTCTGGAAAATGATACAATTGATCCCCATACAAATATTGATAGACACACAAAGCTGTTACGTGATCTATTAGTGTGCTGGGGCACTGGGAATGCAGCAGGAACTGGGTACCGGAAACCAAAACAGAGACTAAATGAACAGAGGATCAGCAGTAAAAGAAGGATGCAGAGGCATTCTCACATTACTACAAAAAATTATATAAATCAACCAACACTACAACACCAGAGGATATTAGAGAATTCCTCAAAGAGATTAAAATCCCCAAGCTCTTTCATAAGAATAGACAGGCGCTGGATTCTGAACTAGAGGAACGCAAAGTAGAAACAGCAATTAGAGACCCCAAGGGTCAGGTCTAAACGACCTACTGCTTGAGCTCTATAAATGCTTGGCCAGCAAGATATTTACACATATCCTTCAAATGCTCAAGAGGTACTTTCAAGACCCAAGAGACGGGAATGGGATACCAGTGGGTATTTTCCTAGAATACAACACTATACTGCATGCCATTACCACCCTCTTCAGGCAGGGGCACTCAGAGCCAACAACATCATTGTCACTGCAGATTGTGCTAACGCACGATGGCTCTAGGGAAGCTGTGACTGCAATATACAACACTTTACATGCACAACAGAAATGCTGGCTAGAGCGAAGTGGGCAGCCGAACTGGGAACTGCACTGACTGCCAAGCAATGGGCAGGTGCTAAAGGGCAAGTGACAGAATTCTCAAGAAATCCATGATTCCCTTGCATGAAATGTAATTATCTACACCAGACCTACCTGACACCAAGAAGCATTAAAGGATAAGTTACTTACCTGTAATCCTAGTTCTCTTCCAGGGGTATCCTCATCAAAGTCATAAGCACTGAATATTCCCGCCCATGTGCGGGGACCCCAGAAATAATAAAAATTATATATGGAAAACATATATATACAGCTCTATATATATATACATATATCATTTTTTCTCATAGCAATGCAGCTCCCATCTAGGAGGCTAAACAATGTAATAACACACATAAAGCTGCATTTGCAAATACATTTAAAAACACAAGAGGGCAAATAAACTCATGAAGAAAAAACACTGCAAATAAAGCAGGTATTGTTAGCCTACAGGCTGCATTGTAAACCAATAGCATAGAAAATGAAAGCATTTTTCTACAAAAACTGGCACCATGCCTTTAAGGCAGCCATGACCCCTAGCTTCCCATCATGCCTCAGGGGTGACAGTTAGGTCAGTTGTTCTTTGCGTAGCACTGAAGAACAGGGCCCAAAGATATTCTTTAACAATTAATACAATCTCAGTTGCCTGGGGCGGAGGGTGGGTTCCTTATGACTTTGATGAGGATACCCCTGGAAGAGAACTAGGATTACAGGTAAGTAACTTATCCTTCTCTTCCAGGGGATCCTCATCAATAGTCATAAGCACTGAATAGAATAGCAAGAACAATCCTCACCCTGCAGGCAAATGAGAGACAGAGAGACTCAACATACAACAACAGCCGCAATCAGCTGTTGAACAGATTCCTCAAGGAGGCCTGGCCTACTTGGGTGTCTGCTCTGGTTTCTGAATCTAGACAATAGTGGCTCGTAAATGTATGGACGGACCTCCAAGTCGCCGCCTTACAGATTTCAGATATAGGCACGTTATGCAGAAAAGCAGTGGTAGCTGCTTTTCCTCTGGTAGAATCTGCCTTGGGAGTAGATCCAAGAGGCCTCTATGCTAATTGATAAGCTAGCTTTATACATGAAACTATCCACATGGAGATGGACGGCTTTGAAGCTGGAAAACCCGTTCTGATCGACCCATAGTTAAAAAATAGTTGATCAGATTTTCTCGTGGACTTGGACCTATCCAGGTAGAATTTTAAAACTCTTTTTTTTTTTTTTTATTTATGGTTTTTATAGAGCGCAACACTCATCCCGTGGGATATCACGGCGCTATATACCAAAGAAGCTACTGCTGACGTGTGCTGAGATTATTGAGGGTTGGGGAAGAGATAGGTTTTTAGATTTTTTCGAAACTGGAGATAATTAGCGGTATGTCTTAGGTCGGTGGGTAGTTCATTCCATCTTTTTGCTGCTAGATATGAAAAGGAACGACCACCTGTTCTAACTTTGTAAATACGTTTCGTTTTAGCCAAGGCTGATTGACAGGAGCGTAAGTTCCTGTTGGGTACATAGAATTCAATTTTCCCGTGAAGAATTGAGGGGCCGGTCTTGTGTAAGGCCCGGTGGGCATGGCTAAGCAGCTTAAAAGCAGCCCTCTGACGCATCGGAAGCCAATGAAGTTTTTTTAGGCATTCCGATGCTGAGTCACGATAACCTTTATTGCAGATGAGTTTAGCCGCCAGATTCTGCAGAACCTGTAGGCGGGAGAATAGATATTCGTTCATCCCTACAAACAGCGCATTTCCATAATCCAGGCGACTGACCAATAGAGCCTGTGTCACCGAACGTCTGCAATCTAAGGGTATCCAGGGAAATATCCTTGCAAGGAGTTTTAACATGGCAAAGCCCTTGCCAAAAAGGGATCGAACATGGTCCTTCATGGACAATGCGTCGTCCATGATAATACCTAGGTTCCTGGCATGTTGTTTTGGAATGGGGGCCGATCCCAAAGAGGGTGGCCACCATGTATCATCCCACATACGTTTGGCGCCACCGAACAAAAGAATCTCTGTTTTGCCTGTATTCAGCTTTAAACAGTGATCATGCATCCATCGTGCCATTTCAGAGAGACAGTCATGTAACTTGGTTTTTCAAACCTCTGGTCTCTCACCCATCGTCACCATCAACTGCGTATCATCCGCATAAGAGCAGATTTCAATACCCCACTTCCTTCCGATGTCAGCGAGAGATGATATATAGACATTGAAAAGGGTGGGGCTCAGTGAGGCGCCCTGAGGAACCCCGCAGTCGATGGAATTGGGCCTTGAATGGAACTGACCCATGTGTACTGCCTGGGTGCGGTTGCTCAGGAAAGAGTGTATCCAGTTCAACGCCGTAGATTGGAATCCTTTACTCTGAAGAATGTTCAGCAGGCACTTATGTGATACCGTGTTAAACGCCGCTGACAGATCCAGCAGTATCAGTGCCACTGCTCCACCTTGATCGGTGGAGGATCTGATACGGTCTGATACTGCCAGCAGCGTTGTCTCGGTGCTGTTATTGGCTCTAAAGCCGGTCTGGGAAATATCTAGAAGAGAGTTACTTTCCAGGTATTTAGTCAGTTGCATATTGACCAATTTCTCCAGAGCCTTAGAAAGATAGGGGAGCTGGGAAATCGGTCTATAATTTTCAGGATTGAAAATATCGGACCCAGCTTTTTTCAATAGGGGGGTCACAGAGGCGTGCTTCCAGACATCGGGAAAGGTAGCAGTAGTAAGTGATTTATTAAAGAGTCGAGTGATCGTGGGACAAAGCGTAGACGCAATTTCTGCGAACACAAAGTGAGGGCAGGGGTCCAAAGGTGATCCTGATTTAACCGTATTTAAGACTGCTAGAACCTCAGCTTCTAAGAATGGTTCGAAGCTGGTTAGCCGGGGTGTATTTCCTGGGTCTGGTAGGGCCATGGATGTTTCTGGTAACGTCTCGATTTTAGATAAGTTATTTGAGTTATTATGGGTGTATTGAGGAGTGAAGGAAGAGTATATTTTCTTGATTTTTTCTGAAAAGAAAGTGTTAATACGCTCACAAGCCTCGATCGAGGGAGTGAGTGTTTGTGAAGTGCTAGGTGGTTTACTGAGCTCCTTCACTATCCTAAACAGCTCTTTCGCTGAATTGCTATTTTCTTGGATGCGCTGGGTAAAGTAATCCTTTTTTGTGTTTTTAATAGCAAGGATATACTGATTTCGTTTGTGGACGTAGGTTAATCTGGTTTCATTATCTTTGGATTGTCTCCATAAATGTTCAGTTTTTTGGCATTGCTTTTTGAGGTTTTTTAGATGAGGGGTGTACCATTTCTCTGTTAAAGGTTTTTTTCGGGATTCCCGTATCGGGGCTAATTTATTTAATGTTTGTAATATTTCAGCATCCAATAGGGCAGCGTCATCGCAAACAGAGGAATCTTCCGATAATTTGACATTGGCCACTTGGAAGTGTTCCTCAAAGCTAGATTCATTAATTAGCTTCCAAGCTCCAAGCTTTTCAGGTCCAAAGAGTGGAAAGCCCTCTCAGCTGGAGTGGAGGGATTAGGGAAAAAAGTGGGCAGAGAGATGATCTGATTTACATGAAAATCTGACACCACTTTGGGGAGGAAAGAGGGATGAGTACTCAATACGACCCTATTAAGATGGAAGACGGTATAAGGTTCCTTAGAGCAGAGGGCCTGTATTTCGCTCACTCTGCGAGCTGACATGATTGCTACCAAGAAAGCCGCCTTCCAAGAAAGGTGTTGTAAGCTTGCTTTGAGTATGGACCCATCAATTTTGATAGCACCAGGTCCAGTTCCCAGGGTGGTGAAGGAGGCCGGATCGGAGGATAGACCTTCTTCAGACCCTGCAAAAAATCTTTTACAACCTGCAACTGAAAGAAAGAAGGTTGAGAAGGTGAACGCCTATATGCAGTGATAGCTGCTAAGTGCACCTTAATGGAAGGAAATTCAAGCCTGCTTTCGCCAGATGAATCAGGTATGGAAGGATGACCTCTTCCTGTCCTTTGGTTGGGTTACAATTGTTTTGAACACACCACATATAAAAGTGTTTCCACTTGCACGCATATGAGTGTCTAGTGGAAGGCCTTCGTGCTTCCTTTAAAATGGACATGCAGTCCTGTGGTAGTCCTAAATGGCCATATTGGAGGACTTCAGGAGCCATGCTGCCAAGTTCAGTGAGGGAAGGTTGGGGTGATGAATCCTCCCGTTCATCTTGGACAGCAGGTCCGGTCTGCACGGCAGCCTCCTGTGAGGGCACTCCGACAGGTGCAGAAGATCCGGGTACCACCATTGCCTCAGCCAGTCCGGGGCAATCATATCATCCTTGTGTGGGAATGAGACAACTTGGTCACCACCTTCGGAATGAGAGGAAGGGGTGAAAAGGCGTACACAAATGCCCCTGACCAGTCTATCAAAAGGGCATTCCCTTTCGACCCTGGCCGGTAGAACCTTGAGGCGAAGTCTCAGCATTTTGTATTTTCGTCGTCCGCGAAGAGGTCGATGGTGGGGCGACCCCAAGCCTGGAATATGTCTTCGACGACTTCGTCGTTGAGAACCCAGTCTTGTCTGTCTTCGAAGAGATGACTGAGAGCATCTGCTCTCACGTTCTGTTCGCCCCGCAGGTGGACTGCTGTGATCGACAGATTCCGTGCCAGGAGCAAATGCCAGAGAGCTTGAGCTTCCAGCGACAATATGCAGGAACGAGTTCCCCTCTGTTTGTTCAGGCAGTACATGGTGGTGGCATTGTCCGTCTGTACTAAGATTGAACTTGCCTGAATCGAATGGAGGAAAGCCTTGAGGGCCAGGGGAACTGCTTTCAGTTCCAGCATGTTGATGTGAGAGGATCGCTTGTTTAGAGACCATAGTCCTTGCATCTGGAGGGATCCCATGTGGGCTCCCCAGCCCTGGAGGGAAGCGTCCGTGATCAGTGTTTGAGAGGGAGGTGCTTGGTGAAAAGGTATCCCGACTTGCATAATCTCCTTCTTCATCCACCATGGGGTGGAAGCACTTGCTTTGTTTGAGAGACTGATCTTTTCTTCCCAGTGAGCTGTTTCCTGACCCCACTTGTCCTCCAGATCCTGCTGAAGAGGACGCATTCGTAGTCTAGCATTGGGGACCAGGAAGATGCAGGATGCCATCGACCCTAATAGGGAGGCAATCCGACGAACCGACAGCCTTCCGTTGCCCAGAACAAGCTTGCATTTCTGTACGATGGAATACTGTCTCTCCTCTGAAGGAAACACTTTTCCTACCTCGGAGTCTACCAGAGTGCCTAGATAATGGATTCTCTGTGTTGGTTGTGGAGTTGATTTGTTGAAGTTCACGTGAAGGCCCAGCCAGTGACAAAGCTCTAGGCATTGCAGGAAATGACTCCTCACGCTGTGCGGTGAGGGACCCTTCAACAGCCAGTCGTCTAAGTACGGGTACACGAAGATGCCTTAGCGGCGTGGTGCGGCTGCCACTACCGCCCTGCACTTCGTGAACAGTCAGGGAGCTGACTTCAACCCGAAGGGTAGTACCTTGAACTGGCAGTGAGAGGATCCCACCAGGAATCTTAGGTATTCTCTGTGATGCTGATTTACAGGGATGTGAAAGTATGCATCTTGCAGATCCAGCAAACACATCCAATTTCCCTGCCTGAGATGTGGATATATTTTATGGAGAGCCAACATGCGAAACCTCTCCTTTCTGATTGATTTGTTGAGTGTTCGCAGATCCAGAATGGGTCTGGACTCCGCTTTTCGACCCTTCTTCTTTACTAAGAAGTATCTTGAGTAGACCCCTCTCCCTCTTTGAGATCTTGGCACCTTCTCGATGGCTGATTTTCGGAGAAGGGTGGTCACTTCGCTCTGTAATATTTCCATCTGGTGACACAATGATGGAACCGGAGGGATTGAGGGAGGATGGCGTCAAAAACGTAGAGAGTACCCGTTCTGCAGCATAGCCAACACCCACTGGTCGTTTGTGATAGCTCGCCACTCATCGAGATGATTTGCAACACTTCCCCCCACTGGAGTGGTGAACGGTGACGGGGGAAGCGGGCACTCATTGCTTGGTCTGCGTCTTGGCAGAGGTGTTAGTTTGATGCTGGTTTCCTCTTCATCTGGAGGAACGCCTGCCCTGATATTGAGATCTTTGTTGACCTTGCTGATCCTGATTTTTCTGCCAATGAGGGGTTTGAACCCTCTGTTGGGAGGATCGTCGATTCTAAGGCCTGAATCTTTTGCAGAATTCCTTCTTCTTTTCTAGACTAACAGCCTTTAGTGTGTCCAGCTCTGTTTTCATGCGGGACATCTCCTCATCTGTGTGAGCCCCAAAGAGAGATGATCCGGAGAAGAGAAGATTAAGTGTGCGCGACTGCGCTTCTGAAGTACTGGGTATTTTAGACCCAGCGGTGCAGGGGCACACACCCTATGACTTCTGGGTTCACCCTGTTCCGGACCTACAGAAACACAGAGTCTTCTGGGTGAAGTTAAAGATTCGTTTATTGGCTGCAGACCAATGACAGGTATCCTAGAAGTACAACAGCGTGTATGTTCTCAGGAGACTGCTGAAAATCATAGGAACGGACTTCTCCTTAAGTACAAAATATCATGCTCCAGGCACACATTCCTTGGTTTACGATATGGTCATTATAAGTATACATTACAAACGAAAAAGCAGAGTCATGATGACCATCCCACATTCCAGTTCGGCCAGCCCACAATGATTTACAGAGTAAGGTTCAGATCCCATGTTTGATGTAAAGAGACCCCCCAATAAACATGAGCATCTCCTGTTTTGGGAAACAAGTCATAAAGCAGGAACAAGCAGGTGTGGAAGAGATTAGCCGGGGGATTGTGTAGAATGAAAGGACTTTATGACGGGTCAAACCCTGATGCTAATCACAGGTGGACGGAGGAAGGGGAGCTCGTGAGGCCGGTTTGACCCGGGGGCAGCAGAGCCAGCTGCCCAGGTCACAGAGAAGTCAGAGGGAAAGCCCATGTACTGTGAGGCCCGTATTAACTCCATCATAGCCTATGTGAGGGCAATGACAAGATGGCCACTGCTTCCAAAATGGAACCCGCGTAGTGAAGCTGAATAACGTGTACACAGTGCATTCATAGCTAGAACGATATATAAAGCACTCGTACATGCCGCATTTACCATTTGCGGTTCGCTAATACCAAGGTAGACAGGGGTAGGGCCCTGTCCCCTACGCGGTCCCGAATATTAAAGTACGACAGACCCTCCTTTTGCCCTTACATAGGCAATCACTATACTCATCTTAATCCGAGTCTAGGTCAATGTTCACGAAGTCATGGAGATGTTGCTGTAGCATCATTCTATTACTTAGCTCGTCCCTCGATACAGGTTTCCTTACACATAAGGTAGTACAGAGACCACATATCGCGGGAGCACACTGTATACACAGACAGAACAGGAAAAGAATGGCTAAGATCATTCCAACGACCATTAGAACTTTCCAACCCCAGGCAGATATCAATTCCCAGAACCACCCCACTAGTGACCAATCTCCCTTATCCACGTGTTTGGCTTCAGATATTTTATGGAGTTTGGAGATGGCTTGATACACTGTTGGAGCATTATCTGGTATGAAAATGCAGCAACTGGATTGGATGACCTTGCACACCCCACCGCGGTCTGCAAGAATAACGTCTAGAACCATGCGGTTCTGCAGAGTCATAAGGCGATCCGCTTGGAGCTCAGCTGTCAGATTACTAAGGGCACCAGCCGTTACATTGACAGTGGATTCAACCACACGAGTCAGCTGTCTCAGGTTCCTACTATTGACCATAGGTCCCCAAAACGGCAGGAAACCCAAGAAGAAGTCTCCTGCTTCTTGACCGGCAGTATCCTCCTTACTAATCACACCTCTCACAACTCTGGTCTTGTGATAGTCAGAGGCAGCAGTAAATGTCGGCAGTAGCAAGTTCGCAATATAACATGTGCCCGAGAAATCAGGGGGCAGCCATGTATATGCTCGTTCATGACAGATGAAATAGGTGCCCTTGGCAGCCAAAAACGCAGGGGAAAACGGTGACGGGAAAGTGTACGTTTCAGTACAGTCACTTCTTCCCAGTTGAGCTCTAGGATTCTGACCATTACCCTGTAAGCAGAACCGACCCATGTGGGGTACGACCCAGATTGGAGATGAGATTTTTCGCTGTCTTTCACCCAGACTAATACTATACCCCGTCGCGTTCCATCCTACATAAGGTCTCAACTCTTCTTTGGGAATAGATGAGTATGCATTAATATCCCTACTCATATCGGCAACTCCTTTCATCAAAGCCTTATTATTGGTGATAGGTCTGATGGAACGCGGTTGGCGAGGGGAGTATGTATCTAGAGCATAGAGAAACATGGTTTGGAATGCCCATGACGATCCATTGTAACTGTACGGCAGCACCAGGTAGGGAATACCCTTGTTAATGGTATGGGGCATTAACCCACACACCCAGCAATTGGTCGTATTCATTACTAGTTGGTGCTGGTGCAAGAGCTGGATAAACGAGTTATTTACGAACTCTGATCGTCTGGTCTGTTCGTGCTCAGGCAAAGGGTGAAAAGAGTGAGAGGAGGCAGTAGAAGGAGATATAGGCTGTTCAGTGGGTGCAATGGGCTTTTGAGCGGAGAAAAACACAAATCCTACAATAAACATTATTATGCTACACAGTGTAAAAAGGCACAAAAAGACAAAACATTTACTTTTTACAATTCTGCACATCCTTGCGTAAAAGTTCATTTCCTCAATCGGTCTCTCCATCTTAAAAAACTCCATCCTCTACTCGGGCCGCTCGCGGTGGATGAGTTTCTTCTGCTGAGGGGCACGCCTGTCAGTCCAGGGAAACGCCCTAGACCAACCAGAACCGTCGACCTAGCGTCTTCGGCCTGTACCCCAAAGTCTTGGCACCGCGACCCTGCGGCAGAACCCGGATGGTGGTTCGAAAAACAAAAATCAAGAAAGTCCTTCAGATGGGAGAGCAAAAATGTCAAAAGGGAAATAATGAGGAAATCTTTATTTGTCCATGGGCCTAGGTCTCAAATTATAGCGGAGACGGCCAGGTGCTGTTTGGTCTTGAAACAAAAGTTCAGGCTCAGTGGTGTCCAGTCGACTTGATGGTGGCACAGCTTCCTGCAGAATATTGTCACTCTCTTGGTCTGAAACTGTGCCTCTTAAGCGTGCGTCACTGAATGGTACAAAGCGAGGTACAATGTCTGTCTCTGAGTCGGCGATACCCTCCTTGACCCACTGGTCATATGGCAGAGGCAAGGGGACTACTTTGCAGTGGGTACCATGAATCCAGTGCTTCTTCCCTTTCACTCGCACTGCTGATCTTGTCGAAAGAAGAACAAGATGAGGGCCGATCCAGCGAGGCTCGTCGTTGCTCTTGCGCTGGAAATTTCGGACTAGCACCCACGTACCAGGGTTGATAGGGTGTCCAGGAGGTTCAGAGGCTTGGGGAAGGGTATCATGTAGCTGTTGGTGCAAAACACGCAGTTTAACAGTCAAATCATACAGGTAATCGAGCAGTACTGGATGTTCTATTTCGCTAAATTTCGCCGGTCTTGGCACGCCCCATACATTAGCCGGGCGGCCAAAGACGACCTCGTAAGGGCTAAGCCCCACTCGTGAGTGTATGGTCATTCTGGTGGACAGGAGTGCTAAAGGCAGAGCGTCAGGCCATTTAAGACCGGTGCTCGCCTGGATTTTAGCCAGCTTGAGCTTTAAGGCTGCGTTGTAGCGTTCTACTAATCCAGCTGATTGGGGGTGATTTGCAGCGTGGAACTTCTGCTTTATCCCTAGCCCTTCACATACATTCTTCATCACTTTACCCACAAACTCACTTCCGTTATCACACCACACCATTCTTGGCATCCCAAACCTAGGGAAAAACTCCTTCACAAGGGCTTTGGCTGTGGATAGGGCAGTGTTATCTTTCAGAGGATAAGCCTCTATCCATTTTGAGAAAGCACAAACAACCACCAGTACATATTTCAGGTTGTTGCATCTTTCCATGTGAATAAAGTCCAGCTGCAAAACTTCAAATGGACATGATGGGGGTGCAAAGTGACCAGCCGGAGTTGGGGTTCCCCTACCAGGGTTGTACTTCAAGCATACTATGCAATTCTTGACCACGTTCTCTGCACACTTGGGAATCCCAGCATTCTGCCATACTGGAGCTAACAACTTGCATATACCTTTCGTACTGATATGTGCCATTCCATGTGCCATAGTAACCACTGGAAGCACATATGCATCAGGCAACAACCATCGCCTATGTTCTGTCAGATCAATCCAACAACCATTCTCATCCAACTTACCCATACTTTCTCTCCACTTGCTTAACTCTTCCTCTGTGGCTTCAGCTTGAAGCGACTTCACACTCTCTATTGTGTTCTCACACATTCCCACATCATTAACCCATCTTGCGGGGCCTGCAACATACATTCTAGTCTTCACAGTCTGTGCTGTTTCTCTCGCGGTCTCATCAGCAAACGCATTCCCACGTCCAACATCATCTGTGACTTTCCTGTGCGCACTGCATTTCATGATCGCAACTTGCAACGGTAGGGTCAGTGACTCAAGGAGATCATTCACCAACTTGCCATTCTGAATTTTAGCTCCATGCGACGTCAGGAACCCACGCTCCTTCCACAAACGCCCAAAATTATGAGCCACGCCAAAGGCGTACTGGCTATCTGTGTATATGTTCACTCTCATTCCTTCAGACAACACACATGCTCTCGTGAGGGCGATTAATTCTGCTGCTTGGGCCGAATTATGTGGCACTCGTGCAGTTTCCACGACTGTGTGCAAAGTCGTGATAGCATATGCAGCAGTCGTGTCACCATTAGGGAGCTTAAAACAGGACCCATCTACCCATAAAGTGCCATCACACTCAGTCAGGGGAGTATCTTTTAGATCTACTCTTCCTTTCGTCTCTTCTTCTGTTCTGAACAGACAGTCATGCTGCTCAATCTCATCTGAGTCTGCTGGAATTGGCAACAATGTAGCTGGATTCAGCGTATTGCATCTTTTTATGTGTATGTGATTAGCTAACAGTGTAAGTTCGTAGCCCGATAATCGTGCACTAGTTAAGTGTTGTGTCTTGGTCCTATTTAATAATGTGTCTACAGCGTGTGGAACCATGACAATCAATGTGTTGTCCATTACCAAACCAGCAGATTGTCGGATAGACATCGCTGCAGCAGCTGTCGCTCTCAGACAGCTTGGCAATGCCCTTGCTACAGGGTCCAAGGTGGATGAAAAATATGCGCATGGGCGCGGTCTGTCACCGAAAGGCTGTGTTAACACTGACAATGCACATCCATCTTTCTCGTAAACATACAATGTAAAAGGCTTACTGTAGTCGGGAGTACCCAACACAGGTGCTGAACATAATGCATTACGCAATTCCACAAAACTTTTCTGACACTCTTCAGACCATGGGATAGGATTCGGTGTGTCTTTGCATGTTAAGGCTAACAAAGGTTTTGCCAATAAAGAAAAACTAGGGATCCAATGCCTACAGTATGAAGTGATGCCCAAGAAAGCACGCACTTCTCTCTGTGTTTTAGGCACACTCAACTGTGCAATAGCTTGAATTCTTTCTGGGGTCAGTTTCCTTCCCTCCTTCGATAAGAGATGACCTAAGTAGGTCACTTCTTGTCGACAATATTGCAGCTTAGAGAGAGACACTTTGTGATGGAAAGCGGATAAATGGCGCAACAGTGACAATGTGGCTTCTTTACAGATCTTCTCAGTATCCGCGGCGATCAGTAAATCGTCCACGTACTGAATCAGGATAGCGCCATTAGGTAAAACAAGTGCATCAAGCTGCGCTTTCAAAGCATGACTATATATGGATGGACTCTCACAGTAGCCCTGGGGAGCGCGTTTGAAACGGAAGCTTCGGCCTCCCAGACTAAAACCAAAAATATCTCTGCTCTCTTCTGCAATTGGGATGCTAAAGAAAGCATTCTTCAAATCGATCACTGAAAACCATGCAGCAGAGGATGGAATCATCGTTAACAAGGCAGTTATATCAGGGACAACCGGAAACTGTGGCACAACAATCTTATTAACCTCTCTAAGATCAATCACAAATCTGTAAACAGGTGGCTGTGAGGGATCCGTTCGTTTTAAGACAGGTAAAATCGGGCTATTGCAAACGTTGCCTCTTGTCTCTTCTATCACACCCTTATTAATCAAGTCGCTGACAATGTCTAACAATGCTTTCTGCCCTTCATTAGAGATCTTGTACTGGGGAATACGTGGCAGTCTGACATTAGCCTTTAAAGTCACCACATATGGCGGTATCTCCAAAAGGCCCACATCATTGGGACCAGTAGCCCAAAGGGCATCCGGAAGGGATGACAATTCAGGTGGCATCGTGTTCTTAGACAAATACATTGGGGAAATCACTTTCTTACCTAATGTAAGTTGTACTCCTGAAGGAGAACAATACAGTGTAGCGTGCAATCTTTTCAACAAATCTAATCCCAGCAAATTCTCACCACAACCTGTTGTCAGAATCAGGGGTGCTTTCAGCTCACAAGGTCCAACAGAAAGTGACATGGGACTAGAAATCGGGTTCCTAACCGGGGCGCCAGAAAAACCTACTGAAACATTTATATCGCCAGACAAAGGTGCGCCAGGGAGTTTTGAATGCATGATTGAACTCTTTGCAGCACCAGTGTCTAGCAGAAAAGGCTCCGTTACATTTGCTGTAGTCACCTCAACATACGGTCCACTCTGATCCACTGGCACTGAAACAACTCCCTCTCTCTGTCTACGGCTGTCCTAGTAATCATTATTTTCTGCATCACCGTCCTCTGCATAATAATCATTATTATAATACTGTGCCGTATTACTAGTCGCGTTAGCTTGCTGATCAAAACTATTGATGGTACTTTGAGGCGGCAGAGGACGCGCGTTCTGGGGAACACTTCCACGCCCTCTGCCTCTAGGAGCTTGCTGACCACCCCTACCTCTTGCGCCATACATATTACCGTTCCGCTGCATTAATTTAGGGCAACTGTATTTAAAATGACCTTCCTCTTTACAGTATGAACATTGGTTGGGACCTACAGGGACACGTGGTTGGTAATACCCGTTCATTTGCTGGTTTGTCTGAAACTGTTGGGGTTGGTGATAGACACCTTGGGGTTGCCTATAATTATTACCACCTCCACGTGGCGGATAGGCCTGCTGTAAAAGGACCTTTGTCTTCAGTTCCTTCGTTTTCTTCTCCGTTCTATCTTTCTCGTCTTTATCTCTATTTTCATAATACTGTGCAGTAGCCAGTATTTGCGCTGAAGAAGAAACAGCCCAAGAACTTTCTGAATCTTTTAACTTTTTACACAGGTCAGGAAGTAAATTCTGCACAAACTTATCCACAAACAGCCGTTGGCCACCCTCAGTACTCATATCCTGCCCACTGTGGTCAATAAACGTTTCTTCAAACCTAGTAAAGAAGTCTGACACTGTCTCATCTTTCTTCTGCTTGCATGCAGATAACTTGTCCCAATTTACGCGCATCGCAGGCATTATTGTCTTCATATACGTGATTATTCTACCAGGCAATTCAGCTACTAAAGGTTCTGGTTTCGCACCACCAGTTTGTCTAGCGTCAGCAGCAACAATGTTAGTCCATGTATCCCCTAGTTCTGCATTGTGATCTACATTACGAATTGATCCCCATAGAGGCTGCGGAACAACATTGCCAAACAACATGTCTATATCGGCCAGATTCATAATGCATGACCCTGCCGTTTGTGACAACTCTTTATAATAACCTGCTGGGTTTTTACGGGGATCAGGCAAGGACTGCTTAAGCGCTAACACCTCAGAGCGCTTCCATGGAACATGCACCCAAACACGCTGGAAATGCGCTGCCACAGCGGGGTTACCACCGACAGCTGCAACCGCTTCCTTCCATACCGGGGGAACTTCTCTCATAGGGTATTGTCGCGCTTTTGCCTTTTTCCCCACAAGGACCTCTTGTTCAAACAATGACTGTTGGCAATCGTCATTCCTAAAGGACAATACAACCGCAACTGCTTTATCTACTTCGCGGTCCACAATTATACCAGTTCCAAAATCGAACCTCACTCTACACAATTCCTGCGGGTTCGGATTTCTACCACTATCCTCCAATTCTTCACAGAGAATTTCGCACATTTTCTCAAACACATATCTCTGTTTAGGGGCATCCCATTGATGGAAAGTGTTGACAACTGATTCCACATCATACAGTGAAGGGAAAACGATCCATCTACGCGCCATGTGATCTATTACCTTTTTCTCATCGGGGTTAGGCAATTGGCTGCGCAACTGCTTACGCTGTAAACCAGGAGTTGCACCAGATGACCCAAAGAGAGGAGACATTAATGTAGTAACCACGTTAGCTAAGCGCTGTCGCGCTGAAGGAGAAGCTGAGGCGAGAACAGGGGGAAAAACAGAGGGAAGAAAAGAGGATGTAGAGACAGGTACTGGAGTGGTGGAAGGAAGAGTGTTAGGGGAGGCAGTTACTGGATTAGGCAAAGTCGCAGGAAGTGCGGGGGCAGTGGGAAGCACAACTGGCGGCGCTTGAGAGGGCTGCGCTACAGGAATAGGAACTGGCTGCAAAGCAACTGGCGGTTGCGGCAAGGCTTGCAGTATATGCACTGGAGGTGGCATATTTACAAGCTGGGGAGGCGCCGTGGCAGTTTGAGCATACGGGGGTGGCGAACTCAACAAATGTGACATCAGGGGATCTTTCTCCTTTTCTTCTGACTCATTCTGCTTAGAATGTGGCAAAGCTGGGTAACATTTGTCAATCCCTAACTTACGCTGCCTGTGCAATTGCTCATTCATTTGCTCCTCTTCATTGTCTTTAAATTGTACAGCTGCTTGCATTACTGACATACCTCTCTCTCTCTTATTCTTTTTCACTAACTTAATTTCCTTCTGTTTGGCTTCCTTTCGCCATAAGCGGAAAGAGTCAAACATCGCCGGCCGGGCTTTCTTCTTAAACAATTTAATTTCCAAATTATCTAAAATATCGGTATCAAAACTACCATTTTGGGGCCATTTTAAAACACCATCTTTCCTGGTGTAGTGGATCCACACTTCGTTATATGCAATGGGGCCTACGCCATGTTTTACATAGAGCTCATAAGTTGGAGTTCCAACCGGAGGAACCGGACATGATTCCTCTAGCTGTTAATCTTTTCCACAACCCAAACAGAATAATCTACCAAATATTCCAGAACCAGGCATCTTCGCTCACTAGTCTAGATCCAAACGTCAAAGGATTATCGATTACGATAGCCTCGTGAATACACGAGTCCTCTGGTTTTGGCGTTTGCAAACTCCAAAGTACCAATTTACCAAGTCAAACGATCCCGAAGGATACCAAAAACAAATAGGAGACGCTCCACTTATACTTAACTGAATATTGCTGATCGATGGCGTCACCAGAAGACTCTCTCGATTGTTTCGCTCTCTCAAAACTCGTCAAGGGTCCAAAACAGGTCGATTAATCAGGGCAGCAGTCCTTCGTAGCCGTCGGGACGCGGAGAACCTCGCAGAAAAGACTTTCGGACCACGTCGACATGCAGGGGTCGATGAAGTGGCGGCCTTCCTCCGGAATTTCCACACGAAGCTCCTCACGAACCTCTGGCTTGGACTGGTACCGCTGAAATCGTCCCGAGTTGGGCGCCAAACTGAAGTACTGGGTATTTTAGACCCAGCGGTGCAGGGGCACACACCCTATGACTTCTGGGTTCACCCTGTTCCGGACCTACAGAAACACAGAGTCTTCTGGGTGAAGTTAAAGATTCGTTTATTGGCTGCAGACCAATGACAGGTATCCTAGAAGTACAACAGCGTGTATGTTCTCAGGAGACTGCTGAAAATCATAGGAACGGACTTCTCCTTAAGTACAAAATATCATGCTCCAGGCACACATTCCTTGGTTTACGATATGGTCATTATAAGTATACATTACAAACGAAAAAGCAGAGTCATGATGACCATCCCACATTCCAGTTCGGCCAGCCCACAATGATTTACACAGTAAGGTTCAGATCCCATGTTTGATGTAAAGAGACCCCCCAATAAACATGAGCATCTCCTGTTTTGGGAAACAAGTCATAAAGCAGGAACAAGCAGGTGTGGAAGAGATTAGCCGGGGGATTGTGTAGAATGAAAGGACTTTATGACGGGTCAAACCCTGATGCTAATCACAGGTGGACGGAGGAAGGGGAGCTCGTGAGGCCGGTTTGACCCGGGGGCAGCAGAGCCAGCTGCCCAGGTCACAGAGAAGTCAGAGGGAAAGCCCATGTACTGTGAGGCCCGTATTAACTCCATCATAGCCTATGTGAGGGCAATGACAAGATGGCCACTGCTTCCAAAATGGAACCCGCGTAGTGAAGCTGAATAACGTGTACACAGTGCATTCATAGCTAGAACGATATATAAAGCACTCGTACATGCCGCATTTACCATTTGCGGTTCGCTAATACCAAGGTAGACAGGGGTAGGGCCCTGTCCCCTACGCGGTCCCGAATATTAAAGTACGACACTTCTGGCTTGAGCGCTGTGAGACGGAGCCAAGATGTTCGTCAAGCACATATTCCATGCGCATAGGCATGCGCCGAAAGAGTAGCTCCATCAGCTGCAGCGCTGATAACTTGGTTAGCCACCAAGCTGCCCTCCTGCAAGATCTCCTCAAAGTCCTTGAGGTCGTCCTGTGGCAAATTCTCTGTGAATCGTTGTAGGGAGTCCCACAGAGACCTGTCATAACGGCCCAAGAGAGCCGATGCACTTGAGACCTTTAACATCGAGGCTGATGTGCCACAAACCTTCCTTCCCCACGAATCCTGCATTTTACTCTATTTGTCTGGTGGAACAGCAGAGGAGGAAGCAATAGCATGAGTCTTTTTTGCTGCTGCAATTATAACAGAATCCGGAGGGGGATCAGATCTAAGGAAGAGTGGGTTGTCTTCTGGCGAGCGGGACTTCTTTAAAATTCTAGCTGGCGCGGTCTTAACTGTCGCCGGTGTAAGAAAAATGTCCATCACTGGCTCTATGAGGCCCGGTACCAAAGGTAGCAAAGGTCTAGATGCTTCCCTTTGGTGTAAAGTTTCAAAAATCACAGAGGACTTACTCTGACGAGCCGGCATAGGAATGCCAGCTTTGTTGCCCCTCTGCCAAGTATGTCCTGAAAGGTGGTAACGTCATCCACCGGAGAGACCCTCAATGGTGGACTGTCAGTGAGGGTAGGTGAGCAGTCTCTGTAGGACGTGCGAGTAGAAGAGGATGAAGAAGTCAGGGATCTGCGTCTCCTCCCCCTGCTTCTAAATCTAGATCTCCTTCTGTGTGAGTGCATAGGAGTGCAGCTGCGAGTTCTGACTCTTGCAGGAGTATGTTCCCTGTCCACAGCCTGTACCAGTCGAGCCAACGGAGCTCTGTGAAGGGGGCTCAAATAATGCTGTGTCCCTGTGTCTGGAGCCGTGGCCCAGTGATGCAAGGGTCTGTTCCATCGTGGTGAAAGATGGATGGAAGGTGATCTTCGCCTCTCTCGCCCTTCAGGAGAATTTGTAGGGGGAGGAGAATTTGCCCCTTTCTGCGTCGACCTGGTCGGAGAATCTTGGTGTCCTCTGGACACTGGACTGCCGGACGTCGAGATAATCACCTACGGAGACCTTGACGTGGAGCCTCTGTGAGAACTGGGAGAACCTGTTCTAGACGTCAGCGTTGGTGAAGAGGATAGACTCACTGGACGTGAGCCCTCCTTAGACTGTTGTCTCGACTTAGATCTGGAACGCCGCTGCACCGACTGCCTTCTCGACGGAGAAGCCTGCCTCGACGTTGACCTTCTCCTCTTAGATGGAGGGCTCAATCTTGTAGTCGATCGGCCTCTCGACGTCGAACGTCTACCTGATGTCGACGGAGTGCCATGCTTCGATGTTAGCCGCCTTTGTTCTGACGATCGGTGTCTCGAAGTCAACCGGCGGTGTGCTGCCGTCGACGGAGAACACTGCTTTGATGCTGAAGATCTTTTCTGCCTCGACGTTGACGATGGAGTGTGGTGTGTCGACGTCGAAGATCTTTGGGTTGACTTCGACAGAAACTTCTGCCTCGACGTCGAAGATGGTGTCCTATGCCTCGACGTCGAAGATCTCTTCTGGACTGATCTCAAAGGAGACCTGTGCCTCACCGTCGATCACCGTTTACGAGCCGTCGACAGAGTGATGTGCCTCGACGTCGAACGCCCAGCCGGCGCCGACGGAGACTTGTCCCTCGATGTTGAACGTAGCCTGGTTGACGTCCACGGCGGACCTGTTACCTTCATCGACGTTGATGGCTTTGCCGATGTCTTAGACAACGATTTCTTCATCGGCGGCAGCTTCTCTTTTTCTCTTTTTCTGCTGACTCACAGGAGACCTACCTCTTTCGGAGAGGCCATAAAGTCGAATTCTCTCTTCTTTGATGGTCCTTCTCGACAGCGTCTTACAATGATGGCAGTTGGAAGAAGAGTGAGATTCAGGGAGGCAGAGAATACACACAGGGTGTGTGTCTGATCTGGCCTTCTTCTTGCCATAGGCAGGGCAAGGATCAAATAAAGAAGGCATTCTTGAAGAAAATAAACCTTTTCTGGAACCCAAAATATTTATCACTTTCACTCTAAGGCAAAAAGACGTCGAGTGAGAGTACAAAAAGTAGAAAATTATCAGTTATTTTTTTACAGAAAGCCAATAAAGAGCGGTAAATCCAGGGTCCTGACTGAAGGAACCGGAAAGCCCAACTGACCTAACTGTCACCCCTGAGGCATGATGGGAAGCTAGGTGCCAGTTTTTGTAGGAAAATGCTTTCATTGTCTATGCTATTGGTTTACAATGCAGCCTGTAGGCTAACAATGTCTGCTTTATTTGCAGTGATTTTTCTTCATGAGTTTTATTTGCCCACTTGTGTTTTTATATGTATTTGCAAATGCAGCTTTATGTGTGTTATTACATTGTTTAGCCTCCTAGATGGAAGCTGCATTGGTATGAGAAAAATTATATATGTATATATATATAGAGCTGTATATACATGTTTTCCATATATAATTGTTGTTATTTCCGAGGTCCCTGCACATGGGCGGGAATATTCAGTGCTTATGACTATTGATGAGGATCCCCTGGAAGAGAACACATGTTCCCGAAGCTCCATCGGAATATCCTAGGTGTTGCCATCAAGACGTTGGTTTCTACCATATGGTGTGGACCTGCCAGCTACTTCAAAACAAATCAAGGGAAGTGATAGGGATCCTAGCAGAATTAATACGCCACATAATACCCCTCGCCCCTGAATACTGCCTTCTGGGTATGAAGGCCAAAACTAAACAGGACAGACATATCTGTAAATTAATTGATATGACCTTGGTGCTTTTTAGGAGGCAAATAACAATGTCATGGAAGGCCAGTGTATTGTCTGCTACGAAACGCTGGCCTTATGACCTTGTGAAATGTGCTAAGGTGGAGATGGATGCCATCACTTAGCCGGCCTCCTGAGTTGAAGATGTCCAGTTGGCAATGCCTGGGGCACATGTGTCACGAAACTGGAGGCCAAGAATGACGAAAGGCCACCCTAAGATGGGACTTGCCACCAGTCATGATCGATGTACACTAAACTGTAGTACTCCTAAAATCTGTGAATACTGTAAAATGTTATTGTTTGCTATATATGAGACTCTGTGTTACCCAAAGTACAAGCCCAAAATGTGAATCTATTCTATGTTCAATATTTTGTTTGCACATGATCCCTGGTTGCTTACACAGGAATGAGGGCAATCAACCTCTGCCTGGCAGAGGAATGCCTTGAATGTGTGACTCCAATGCAGACAATATTGTACGGGATGGTGCCCGTTTTATTGGTTGTTTTACTTTTAAGCTTTACAAAAATCAAATAAAAAAATATATTTAAAAAATCCTTTAAATGCCCAAGGAATCTAGAAGGACGGGTCAGCTTCCTTATCTTCATAGGTTAGCCACAATAGTGACAATACTCAAGGAAGATAAAACACCTGACAATACACCTTGTGTAATCCCATTTCCTTAGCCACTGCGAAGGCAGAGATCCTCATGAAAGTTCTGGTGAACAGGCTAAGAAAGGTCATTACTACCCTCAGGTACCCAGACCAGTAAAATTTTATGACAAACAGGGGAACCAGGCTTAATGTAGGAAGGTTTAATGGAAGCATGAGCTATATTTAGGATATTACGGAGCAGTAGTACTGTCTTTGGATGCCACAATGGTGTTGGAATGGACCTACAAGTTTATGGTCCTGGAAAACCTGGGGTTGGGCCTATACAGACAATAACCTGGGTAAGGGTTAGCAGTGCATGGCTGATACCTTTCCAGTTAGAAAAGGAAACAAGGCAGGGGCGTCAGCTCTCCCCCATAATCTATTGACCATGGCATTGGAGCCTCTGTCAGCCTGAGTGAGGGAGGATGCGCCAGTCAGGTGACTTGGGTGGGAGGACATGTGGGACGAGAGTATCTCGCTCTACACAGATGATGTGCTACTATACGTTTTTAGTACGGAGATGCAGGGTTAGAGGGATCCGCTCGGCATTCAGAACTAGAAGGAAGACATGGCAGCCGAGAAGTAAGTATACGAGGGTAGCGTATGCCCCAGGAAATGGGGGAAAACTTGGCAACCCTGGCAGCAATATAGAAGAATGCAGGCTGATATTTAGTACATTAATTGAAACATTATTTTATACGTTATGCCGGGAAGCCATGGGAACGGGGAGACAATCACTGTTCATTGGTGGTTGTTGACAACTGCAGAAAGTTTGCCGAGTATCAGATCTGACTCAGTTGACTGATTGTTTTATTCTCCTTATTCTAAACCAATAAAAATATTTAAAAAACAAAAAGGGGGGGTTATGGCTTAGTGAAGAGCCAGGTCTTTTGTTTCTTGCCAAATTCAAGAAATAAGGAGGAGGCTCTTATGTGCAGGAGCAGGTCGTTCTAGGCTTTGGAAGTGAAGTAGGAGAGTTCAGCAGTGTATTAGGCGGAGTTCTACAGCTACGTGTTGTTGCAAAAAATTACTACTTCCATTTTTCAGTTTTTGTTTGTAATGCATTGTTTTATCAACCTTGCAACACATCGCAGTACAACAGGCATTATCTCACTGAATGTGTTCTATATTTCTATATCACAATATCTCACATTGCAAAATGCGATTTACAACTGTACAGCGTAAGATAGAGTCATAGCAATGATGCAGTAAACTAAAGTGGAAAGCCATGCATCTTCTGCAGCATATCGCTTGATGCCTCATGTCTGTTGTCAACACAAACAATTAAAGCTGTAATATCAAGCATATAACACACTTGTCCTACAGTGCACCAATGTGTCTGATAAAGCTCATGGTGGTCCCCATAAAGGGTGAGTGTTTGAGGCTGGTAAAATCTCGCATCTATAGGGTGTTTCAGCAGTCCCTGGTCATAGTAGACCATCACTGTTTTTCCTCAGCAGCTGCAGATAGCCATAACGATTTAAGGTTGGACAAGACTCTACAATCGCATCCAAAGCTTGTGCTATAGCAAGTCAGCGCAGCCCTATTTTCTCATCTCTTTTAAGGATATCACTCTCACATGCGGCACAAGTAGTGAGTGTTCTCCACAACTCACTGCTACTCATCAACAGGTTTGTCTTGGTTCTGGGGAAATGCCCCAGAAGGCACATCTTTGGCGCACAGGGAATATCGTGTTCTGTGGTGTGGTTGATAATCTGGAGCACTTTTCCCAAAACACTCTGAGCCGTACACAACCCCAAACCACGTGGTAGAGGTATGCACCTACATCCCAACATCTAGGGCAACCTGCCCTCACAACAGGAAACCTGTGATTAATTTTCTTAGGAGTAATGTAGACGTGGTGTAGGTAATAGCTTTGAACCGCGTATTTCTGGATCCTTTATTGAATTGCTTTAATATAGTTGACCAATCAGAATCAAACACTTGTGCTCTCATGTCTTCTGCCCATTTAACATGTAATGTCAGCAAGTCTCTCCCCACAGCTCCAAGAGTGAACGGCACAGGAGCTTACTCGCCCTGCATCTACCATTAATAAGGTAAATGAATTGCAGGCATTTATGTTCTGGGGGTTCCTTTGTGCCCTTGTTCCACCATTTCTGTGCCATACTCACTAAAGCGCATTCAACAGAAAGTGTCCCTGTGGTAAGTAATATTTCTCACAGAGTTCTTGGAAGATCCTATTAGTGCCCCCCATAAATAGGCTGCCCACTACAGTGAGGTCCTTTTGCCCCACAGACGCAATCCCCTTTATCTACCCTGACCATACCATTAGAAACGATATAGGCAGTTCTTTACAATATAGCAGACGCATGTGCGTTCTTTGTATTGCACGTAAATAGAAGAAACAGTAATGTCCAAATCAGTATGCCTTCGTCCTTAACAAATGATTTCTGAAAGGGGTTAAGCAACAGCTGTGAGAGTCAGGGTCAACTACGACTACACTCACCCAGGTAGTGTATGCCCATTGTAGTTGAGCAGCTAAATAACAGAGTTCAAAATCAGGGGCAGCTAGGCTTCCCTTGCCCGTCGGAAGTCTCAATCCAGCACCTTTTCGTGCCCTGGAGTAACATTTTATCCATCTCACTGAATACTGAATTAGGAATCTAAATAGAAAGAATGGCGGAAAGATATAGTCATTTCAGCAGCATGATTATTTTTGACACAGCAAGCCTTCCCATAACCAAGTCGGCAGGGTGTTCCAGAAAGCAAT
This sequence comes from Triturus cristatus, assembly GCF_964204655.1. Classification (NCBI taxonomy): domain Eukaryota; kingdom Metazoa; phylum Chordata; class Amphibia; order Caudata; family Salamandridae; genus Triturus; species Triturus cristatus. The sequence goes on along the minus strand of NC_140594.1, from coordinate 211,655,066 downwards.
GGACTGCCGAAGAGATGACTTTCCCCTCCAGTAAACCACGCTCTAATCTATAGATACGCACATTTACATATTTTATCATTGGCCTATCCAATCCATTAGAGCGCCTTATCGAATATTTGCAGGATTTGTCCCAATTCACGCTTCGGCCAGACCAGCTGCCAAAGTCCTCAAGAGCCTCAATTGAGCCCCTCATATCCGTTTCGTCTCCACACAAGTGACAGCATGTCATCTGCATAGAATGATATCTATAGAGTGCGCCCATAGATTGGTAACCCCAGGTAGCATCTGCCCTGTCAAATTCTCAATGCAAGCGGCTCTACTGCCAGAGCAAACAATACAGGAGAGAGGGGCACCCCTTTCTTTTGCCCCTACTTACAATAGAGGGCTCTGAAACTACAGGGCCTGTTCTGACTCTGATGGAGCAAGGACTCGTAGAAAAGAGACTTGCTTGTAAGCAATACTCTCCTATAACTCATAACTTCGTATTAACTGTGTATTGTGTAATTAATATGCACCACACTTCAAATAATTTGAAAAGAAGAAGCTTGCCTACGTGTCTTACTAACAAGTAACTTGAGTGAAATCTAAAATGGCTGCTAACACGGGAAACTGTAATGCGCATCCGTCAACTGCATCTACGCAGTAATGACGAGCTGACGCTTGGAGGGAATTCTCTGCACCTGCGCAGACGATTCTAAAATGGCCGCTAAAAGCTCACATGCTAAGCATCTGCTTTGCTGAAACTAAATGAAGCTATTTACTAATTGCTAATGCGGGGAAAACATTTATAAATAAAATGGGAATAGAGTAGAGATAGGAGGTATACCGTGAAATTTTGAAATTAATATACTTTCTCTTAATTTTTCTTATTGGTTCGTATTCAGGCCTATGTGAGACTGAAGTCTACACCCCATGTGATCTCTACACATGCGCAGTCTGAGTGAGCCAGAAGCCGTAATGTAATCCGTGAATGCCATCCAAGGACGAGAACAGAAACATACCCTGGGAACCAGCACAATGTCCTGTGAAAAGGAAGAGAATATATGAAGTGTATACTTTTGTAATTGATAAAGATGTGAATGCGGGTGGGAATAAAAACGTATGAATAAAAATTAAGGGGCGGGATCATTAAATAAAGAACTGAAAGACCGTGTTGAAAATTTAGTATGGTGTGATGATCATCCCCTTTGCCTGTACAACCAGAATTAGGAGTTTTATGAAAATGAAACAATAAGGGGTGGTACATAGCATTAGAAGGATATAATTGAGGTAACTTCAATTAGTTAGTTAGCACAGAGAGACCGGAATGCTGCAGAACTCGGGATGCTGTTGGAGTGAAAAGCGAATCCTGAAGAAGAATCGTATTGCAGACTTCAAATTTAGCCAAATTAATTCGAAGAAGATTGTGGAAGAATCGAGGAGGGAGATAAGCCAAATCAAATTAGAAGAAGATCGCGGAAGAATCAAGGAGGAAGATAGTGTCAGAGAGGGGTGCGACGCAGGCATCGTATCTAGAAGAGGTCACCTTATCCTGTCCTAAATTCTGTCCTGAATCCTGAAGCCTTTGTCTCCTGACTTTTCCTGGGGGACCCTTCCCAACTCCTTGGCTAAGGGGTTGGTTCTCACACTATTCTAGGTAATTATGATTCTGTAAATGTGTAATTGTTCTGCTCTCTCTCTATCCTCTCTTTTCTGAGTATCATCATTGAAAATTCTTGCTGATTTAATTTTTCCTTCCTTGGGAGACGGAGACTGTACTGTACTTTGAATTTGGCTCACATGAATTTCATTTAGATAAAGTGTTTAAAAACTTCCCGAGTTGGAGGTCATTTCAATATAGAAGAGAAAAAAAAACTTTACTTATGTCATTTGACCAGCAACTAGTTCAACTAATGGTCCATTGACCAGAGGAAAGAACTTTTTGATCAGTGAAAGATTAGCTAGGGATGAAAGGTAACTAATCTTAGAAAGAACATTTATAAAACAATTTGACCCCAAGCGGGTTTTAACTGGCTTGTGTGTGTTTTATGGGCCCAGGTGATTATATGGTATTTGAGTATCTGAGGCTGGTTTCCCGCTGGATCAGTTTTTCTGGTAGCAGAGCTATGGTTATTATTTACTAGTTTGGGGATAAGTTTTGATTATTGATTTACGTTTCTAACAAACCAGTTAACGTCTTGTTTTATGTTGTCTGGAAATTCCCGGGAAATGAATAGCGGGTGGTAAAATAGAAGCCACACTGCAGTGAGGTTACTCGTCTCTTAGAAAAGTGCTGAGAAGCTATGCAGAGCTATCAGTGCTAAATTTAGGGACTATTTTCTGTGTGAAAGTGAGAGTGATTGAAAGCAAGGAGTTCGCTGGTGAAACTTTTATCACCTAGAAAGGGTAACACAGAAGGAGTAGCAGGTTCTTCTGAGCTTGAATAAAGGGTAAACGGAAGGTTTTGCTCATAGTATATGAAGAGTAAGCGGAAGGGTTTTACTCGTAGCAAAAAAAGAATAATCTATTCTTTGGTTTTTAGTGGAACAGACAGAGTAGCGAATGTTTTTATGTTGTTAATGAAAATTGAATACAAAATTAAGAAAGAATAAGTTTTCGGAATACCTTGTGAAGGGAGGGCCAGTCGGCGGAGTTGTACTGACGTCACTGGAAGCCGCGCTGGGATTGGTTGAGGCAGCGGGCGTGGGACAGAAAGAGAAATTGTAAAGGAGGGGTCAGTAGTGAGGAGAAGCATTAACGTCACAGAGTGCCGCGCTGGTACTGGTGGAAAATTGTAGGTGTGTGACAAACGCAGATTATAAAGGAGGGGTCAGTTGTAAGGAGGGATACAAACGTCACAGGAGGCCCCTCTGGGATTGGTCAAACCACAAGTGTGAGCCTAATTCTAATTAGTTCAGAAAATAGAAGCAGTAATAGAATTGGACGAAGGAGTTTTTATGTGGAAACCTGATCCGACTTTAATAGGGACTCGACCAGAAAGGAGATATTTAGGATTTGCAAGAGACATTTTTCTATATAGATCATCACCTAAAATGTACGGAGAAAAGAGAAAAATGTCATTTATGCAGAGAATTAAAAAATATTTCAAGAAAGATAAACCCATCTTGACTAGAGAAGGAATTCTTATTCCGCCACTGAAAACACCTGCATCTTTTATGATGATGGAGAGAGGTTATCATACCTGCATGTGGTTGGAAAATTGAATAGAATATACTAAAGGCAACGGAGTGTTAGCTTTCCCAGAGTATGATACATTCAATGGGAGGATTCTTCAAAATTTGAGAATGAGAATGAATGATTTAGAGCCCAGACCTAGATTAGCACTATACGAAGCATTAGAAGAATGGGAGACTGAGTCATATGAACGTGATAGATCTAGAAGTAGCAGGAGTTATAGAGGATTTTTTCCCAGATGAGGGCGAGAGTCATGAGAAGAACAAATTAAGCAGTGGAGGAAAGCAATGATTACAGAAGGATTATATCCTGCATTGATGGCTGAGGAACAGTCAGGGGAAAATGTAAGGAGAAAACTAAACACCTGACAAAGACAGGTTTTGGCGAATCGGAAGATGAGTTTATAGAGGACATTTTAACTAAAAACCCTCCACCGTATCAGGAAGAACCCAGTAGAGTTGCTCCACGTGCACCCGTTTTTGGAACACCTTTGGTTCCACAGATTTTACATGATACAAATGTCAATAGGGTACTTCAGGACAAGGAAAGAGAAGCATTAAATTAAAACAGAGAGGAATTGATACAGAAAATAATCCAACTAAATGTACACCCTGATGCATTAACCATACCAGTAACGATAGGTCCTGTTGTTCCATTATATGGAGATAAAGCAAGTTGTCCAAAACCACCAGTTATAACACCTCCTTTGAATAAACCAAGAAAAGAAATTTTAATAACTGATGATCAAATCAGTGAATGTGAATCAGTAATATCCTTAATGGATTTACCAATAAGAGAACAAACAAATGAAACCCCGAGAAGAGTTATACCGAATTGTTCAAAAGAAGGAAGATCAGTGGCATCATCAGGAGTCAGAAGTGCAACAGCAGTAACTCCAGAGGATCTAGAAAGATGGTCAGAGGGAATAGAAAAACAAAGTTCACCCTCAAAGATTTTAGATATTTTCAAATTAAAAGTAGAATTGGAAGAAATGATAGCTTGAACTGTGGGAATAGATAGGCTAAACACTTACAGTGAGGAAGAGTTGTTATTCATATGTAGGAGCATAAACAGAAATGCAAAGATATTTCATGAACAATTGACAGAACTTGCCTCTGAAATGGGGATTGAAATAGGGAGATCCAAGGTATTGCAGAAACCATATAGAGAAGAATTTATGGACAAAGATTTGGAGAATATGAATGTGTCTGGGAGAAAATTACAAATTAAAGAGTTGATGACTATTTTACAAAAGTGGGGAGACATAGACAGGTGGAAAACTAGGTGGACAAAGAAGAAGGAGGAAGCACAAGCAAGTCGGACAGCATCTGAATATTTACTAAAGGAATCAGGAAAGACAGAGAGATTGTGGCCAATGAGAGAAGTTCCCGGAGGGGGATTTGTACATGTTCCATGGAGTCGAAAAGATATTTTGTCATTTACCGATGACTTTCCCCAACTGAGAGAAAAACCAGTTGAGCGGTACAAGCAGGTTGAAAGGTTTGCGAAAGTTTTGAAGGTTTTGTTGAAAGACTTGGATGGTTTGTTTGACATAGTGGTACCTGCTGATTTATGGACACAGTGTAAGATCACAGTTGATTGGTCTAGTGATGAGTACCCGAGACATTAAAAAACAGGAGCTCCCTCAGAAGAAGTGATGAAAAAATATCACCAAGTGATTACTTTTCTGAAAGTGAAAATCCCACCTAAAGAGACAAATTGGGTAAAAACAGATAGAACAACCCAAGAACCGAATGAATCTGTACATGCTTATTATGAACGCCCGTTACAGGTGTTTAAACATTATAGCGGATTTGAAGATAGTGGAGATAAAGACATGGGTCATTTTGTGTATTGGTTTGAGTATGGTTTGAAACCAGAAATTAGTCAGATGATTCAGCAGCATATGCAGGTGAAACCCATGGACGACATATTAAAGTATGCTAAATATTGTGGAGATGATATTGAGGCCAGGCATAAAAAGTTAAAGGAGAAAATGATGTGGGCACAAGTAAAATTGGCAGAACAGCAGGAACTTAAATTGAATAGTCAGACTGATGGTCAAACCAAAGGACAGGGTCAGAGTGATAATGCAGTAAGTGGGGGCAAAGCAAAAGGACTGTTGAGTAGAGAGGATGCAAAGAAGAAGTTTCCAAGTTAGGACATTGGAAAAACGAGTGTAAAAATATTCAGAATTATAATGGCCCAAAACAAAATTTAAATCCACAGACGCAGAATGAGGTGCTAATGAATCAACCGCAGCAGGCTGTTAACCAGCAGTGTCAGGTGCCACCTGCCCCTATGCAAAATTTAGTGAACAAACCAGGGTACAGTGTGGACGCCGGATTTCGAGGAAGTGGTAAGAAAAATTCTGTAACTTCACAATTTCTTTTGCAAAATAGTTGCAACAGCCATGATGAACAATGACGGTGCCTGAGGGGGAAGGAAGAGCGGTAGCTCAGTCAGGTCCATTTATTGATGGGAAAGTAGAAGGAAAAGATATCACTTTTCTGTTGGACACTGGTGCTACCCGTTCTACTGTGAGAACAGCAGACATCCCAAACCTACCCCACTCGGGAGAAGCAATCCAAGTAGTAGGCGTATCTAACAAACAGATTAGAACCCTGATTACAGAACCAATGGAGGTGCGCATTGGCAATTTTAGAGAAATGCACAAATTTGTAGTGTGCGACTCTAGTCCAGTAAACTTGGTAGGAAGAGACTTATTGTGCAATATGAACTGCACGATTTATTGCACACCGGATGGTGTCGCTATTCAGACCCCTGATGAAGACAGTGTCTATAAGATCATGTTGGCAAAACAAGCCACAGAGGTAGATGAGATGTATTCATTAATGACAAAAGACGACTTACCAGAAGAGTTGAAAACAACTGTGAATCCAGAAGTGTGGGATCTCACTGGGAAAGAAGTAGGATTAATGGTAAATATAGACTCAGTGAAGAAGACTGTGAAGGAAGGTGCAGTTTATCCTAACACCAAACAATACAAAATGAGTACTGAAGTAAAAGCAGGAGTTGCTTTTGAAATTGGTCGAATGATTAAATAAGGCATTTTGAAAGAAATAATAAGCAGCCCTTGTAATTCGCCCATAATTGGTCTTAAAAACCCTAGTGGAAAGTACAGGATAGTACAGGATTTAAGGAAGATAAATAAGATTGTGGTACCTTGTTGCCCTGTAGTGCCAAATCCAGCAGTAATTCTGTATCAGATACCCTGGAATGTGGGATGGTTTACTGTTATTGACTTATGTCAAGCATTTTTCTCTATTCCTTTACATCCAGACAGCCAGTATCTCTTTTCCTTTAAATTTGAGGATCGTATTTTAGTATGGAATTGAGTTCCTCAAGGGCATACAGAAAGTCCTTCAATTTTCAATCGAATTTGGAAAAAGTGTCTAGAGAAATTAGTTATGCCTCGAAATTCAGTTTTAGTGCAGTATATCGATGACTTAGTAATAGCATCAAAGTCTCGAGATGACTGTGTTACTGATTCAATTGCATTATTGAATCATTTGACTGATGGAGGACATAAAGTATCCCCCGGGGAAGTTACAATTTTATCGAACTGGAGTCAAATATTTGGGACACCAAATAGAAAGAGGACTGAAGAAAGTGACCTCTGAAAGAATGAAAATAAAAAAAGAGATGCAGTTGCCACAAACTCAGAGAGAGATCAGAATGTTCCTTGGGTAGTGGGATACTGTAGGCAGTGGATTGTGGGGTTTTCGTTATTGGCAAAACCCTTAATTCAGATGACACAGAAAAGAGAAAAGGACCTAATAGTTTGGGATGATGAAAGTGTGGAAGCATTTGTAAATTTATGAAATTGTTTGTGTGAGGCCCCTGCCCTAGGCATGCCTGACTGTACGAAAGAATTTGCACTATTCTGTTATGAGAGAGAGAATCGTACACTCTCAGTTTTAACCCAAGGACATGGTTTGAGAAGACGTCCCGTAGCATATTTTTCTGCTTCTTTGGATACTGTAGCTTCAGCATTACCTGGTTGCCTAAAAGCAGTGGCTGCTACTTGCATGAGTCTGGAACAAAGTGAGTCAATTGTGATGGGACATCCAGTGAAGGTATATGTTCCACATTCAGTTGAGATTCTTTTAACCAGAACTCGAACACAGTATCTTACACCTAGTCGGATGATTAAGTATGAAAGAATCATTTTGGGAGCTGAAAACGTGACAGTGGTTAGGTGTACCATGTTAAACCCTGCAACTCTATTGCCTGATGTACATGGTGAAGAAGTGAGAGACGAAGTTGAACATGATTGCTTAGATGTGACAGAGCTATGCACTAAGCCCCATCCTGACATAGAGGAAGAACCACTAAAAGAATCTGACAACTACGTTTTTGTCGATGGCTCATGTTTGAGACTTGAGGATGGAGGATTAAGTGCAGCTTATGCTGTATGCAAAATTACGGGAGTAGTTGAAGCATCCTGTTTACCAGGAGTCAAGTCTGCACAAGTAGCCTAATTGATAGCTTTAATTAAAGCCTGCAAAATTGGGAAAAATTGGAAAGTAACCATATTTCCTGATAGTCAATATGGTTACGGGGTTGTGCATGACTTTGGCCAGCTCTGGATGCAGAGGGATTTCATGACTTCTTCAGGATCCCCTATTTAAAATGGAATATTTGTGAAATAATTGTTAGAAGCAATACAACTGCCAAACGAATTAGCAGTGGTCAAGTGTGCTGCTCATCAGTCAGGAAATTACTATGTGGTAGCTGGTAATTGATACGCTGACCAAGTTGCTCAATACTGTGCAAGAAATAAAATGGCAATAAACAAGATAATTGAAACAAGCGGAATCAGCTGCCAACTTATGTTATTCTCAGCATTAGAAACATGGGATGAGTTGAGGCAACTACAGGATGAAGTGGAAGTGATTGAAAACGAAAGTTGGATAAAATCAGGATGTGAAAGGAGGGCAGATGACGTGAGGATTCATCCAGATGGCAGACCAGTAATGCCAGACTGTTTGCTTTCACAAATGGCCAGAATGTATCATGGAGACACACATGTAGGCAGGGATGCCATGATCAGACTTTTCAGACAAAATTGGTACAATCCAAGATTTAGGGCAGTCGATGAGAGCCTTTGCCAGTGATGTTTAACTTGTCAACAAATAAATCCAGGTAGGAAAACAGTGGTCAGTTGGGGAAAAATTGGAAAAGCAGAAGGACCATTTGTGAGGTTGCAAGTAGATTTCATACAAATGCCACCATGCAGAGGATTGAAGTACATTCTTGTCATAGAATGTTTGTTTTCATGGTGGGTGGAGGCATGCCCTACTAAGAGAAATGACAGCATAACAGTTGCCAGACTGCTATTGAGGGAGCTAATTTCGCGGTTTGGTTTTCCAGTAACTTTGGAATCAGATAGAGGATCTCACTTTAATAATGAAATAATTTGTTTAATATGTGAAGCCTTTAAAATTTAACTAAAACTGCACTGTGCATACCGCCCAGAGGCTTCTGGAGTGGTGGAACAAATGAATGGCACAATCAAGTCAAGAGTGGCAAAGGTATGCGATTCCATATCACTGTGTTCGCCAGATGCATTACCTCTTGTTCTGATGGGACTCAGAAGCATTCCTGACAGAAAAACAGGACTGAGCCCCCATGAGATTCTCATGGGAAGAGCAATGAGACAAGCATTCATACCAGGACATAAACTGTTGAATATAACTGATGATCTGGTATTGGACTATTGTAAAGGATTGGCTGACCTAGTGCGTTCTGTCTCTCACCAGGTTGGAGAAGACGCAGTTGCTAGGCAGCCGGATCAAGCACATGATCTGAATCCCTGAGACCGGGTGGTAGTGAAAAATCACACCAGAGAGTCGTGTCTGGCACCCAGGTGGGATGATCCGCGACAGGTCATACTGGTCGCAGGGTTGCCTAACTGGGTTGCCTAACTGGATACATGCCAGTCATACCAAAAGAGTTCCAGCTCCTGAGGAAGAGGGACCACAACTGACACAAGCAGTTGAGGCCGCTGAAGGTTGTGCAGCTAAAGAATCTAGAGTAACCGATTCTGAACAAGCTGACAGAGAACAACCAAGCACAAGTCAGGAGGACTGGATACCAGTGGTTAACATATCTGAGGTTATTGTTAAGATAAGAAGCAGAACCAGATTAGAAAGACAGGACACTAGAGAGGATCAGACAGGTGTAGAAGAACAAGCTCAGGAAAGGGTGAATAAAACTGTTGGAGACCCTGAGCAAGATCAGACAATGAAAGAAGACAATGCTCAGGCAAACAACAAAATAAATGAGCTTGAGCAGGGACAGACAGGTATAGAAGAACACGTTCAGGCTGTAGAAAAGCAAGGTGCAGTAAGACCTGAACAGGACCAGTTAGGGGAAGAAGAAAAAGTTCAGGAAGAAGAAGAACAAATTGAAATCAGACCTGAACAGGATCAGATAGAGGAAGAAGAACAAGTTCAGGTGGATGAAGTCACAATAATAAGCCCTGAACAAGGACAGATAGAGAGGGACTCTGAAGACACAGAAAATCAAATTGTGCCAAAACATAACGAAAATAAAAGGGTTCTCGAAAGAGACGAAGAAAGTGAAAGTGCAGTGCAGGCCAAGAAGGTCAGAAAATGTGATAACTGGCTAGGTGGTGTCAAGAGGTTAAAATATCACTTAAAAACAGTAAGTGAGGAACCTGAACAAGTAAATGAAGTCACTAGCCAGTGTGGACAGTTGAATGAGAAAGCCAGACAAAGAAGCCAAAGACTGAGAATCTTGAACAATAAGTTCAAGGGTCCCGAATGGACTTATGTGATTCTTGAAGAACTCGAGAATCTAGATTTAAATGAAGAAAGTGATGAGGAGATAATTGCGGAGCAAATTGTCGAGGGAGAAGTGAGACCCCCTGGAAGTGTCAAAAGAAATAAATTCATAAAAGCAAAAATAAAGAAAAGAAGAGAATCTTCTTAGACTAAAATGGCTCAAAATAGAGTTGCTGGAGAACCAAAATGAAATTGTATAAAGAAGTGTTGTAGAATTTGTATATGTAGTATTTTATTAGTGGTTATAGTTTGGTTGGTTTTAACAATAGCGATTCCTTACCCGGTGATAACAAAAATAACACAGACACTAATGGAAAGTTAGCAAGCATAAAAAGAGATAGAGTAGAGTTAGAAGCATCAGATGAGTTCGATTTACATCACACTACGACAGATAATGACACTACTTTAAATGTATTCACAAAGTTATTATTTCAGTATGTAAACACAGTGGAAATTAGTGATTGTTATGTTTGTATGAAATTACCGGCTTCAGTAGCAGAGGGGGTTACATACCATCATTTACCGTTAACCTATGGTATTTCATATAGTATATTATCAAGGCTATTTTATAGAACAGGAAAGTTACAGTATTATTATTCAAACTTAGATGTGATATTTCCAGAGATTCCTATTCGAAAGAGTATGAATCTAGTGCTTAGTAGTCAAGATGCACAGTTTAATGGGTGAATTTTTCTTAACTATGAAATCCATAGATATAGCAAAGGCACACAAGAACAACTTAACATGCTCACTAAAAGAAGAAGAAAAAATATTTTTGAATTTTGTTGAAGAAAGGAGACAGGATTTCCAAAAGAAAGCTTCTGAACAGAAAACCCATATTCCGCCAGGGGCTGAGAAAGAGGGAATTTATACCGCTGGCAAGATTCAGGCTGCGATGTCCCTAGATTTTGTAAAGAAAGGGAAGACCTGCCTCCATAGATTAAAGACTGACTATAAAAATGTATTCATTGGTTCCAGTGAATGTGAACATAACTTCTTGATTCTAGGAGGTTGGGGACTAAAAGGGTGAATGGATCCAGTCTTTCCTGGGGATTACTACGTGTGTGGGAATAAAGCTTATTATAAGCTACCTGCACGGTGGTACAGGAGTTGCTGTTTCGGAATAGTATTCCCTAAAGTTTACCATGTAAAAAGAATCACTGAAAGCAATGAAAACACTAAAGAACTAACCCGTAGAAAGAGAGCTAGTTTTTCAGAAATAGTAGGTGACATATTTAGTGCATTGATACCTTCAGTGGGAGTCGTTCTGAATTCGCGCAGAATTTGTCAATTGTCTACAATAGTTGATCGTCTATCTACTGATACTGCTGGAGGTTTCTTAATGATTAATACAGAAATGGTTGCAATTAGGTCTATGGTTTTACAAAATCGACTTGCGCTTGATATATTATTGGCAAAAGAGGGCGGAGTCTGTAAAATGTTGCAGTGCAACATTGTTCCACGTACATAACAGACAAAAGTATAGAAATTGGAGGATATATTAAAAATATTACAAAAATTGAAGAAGAATTGAAACCACTGGAAGTTGATAATGTATGGGAAAAATTAACAAAAAGTATTTCTTCAATAGGGACTTGGATTACCAATATTGGGAAAAGTTGTATAGGCCAGATAATACTACCTTTAGTTGGTATAACTATAATAGTCTTAACAATGATGATATGGCGCATTTGTTGCAGAAAAAGAAAGCGATATGAAATAAATGAAAAGGGAAAAAAAAGAAAGTATGAAGAGATACAGTTAGAAGAAATAAAAGGAGATTTATATAAAAGGAAGAAGAATTTAAAAAATAAAGATGAAGAAGAGAATGAGAAGACTGGAAAGGGAATTGAGATGTGCTGAAGTTGGCATCTGGTTTTGTGATGGGTAATTTTGTGATGGCTCAAAAATGCCATCAGAGACGGGATTGATGGAGCAAGGACTCGTAGAAAAGAGACTTGCTTGTAAGCAATCCTCTCCTATAACTCAAAACTTCGTATTAACTGTGTATTGTGTAATTAATATGCACCACACTTCAAATAATTAGAAAAGAAGAAGCTTGCCTACATGTCTTACTAACAAGTAACTTGAGTGAAATCTAAAATGGCTGCTAACGCGGGAAACTGTAATGCGCATGCGCCAACTGCATCTACGCAGTATTGACGAGCTGTCGCTTGGAGGGAATTCTCTGCACCTGCGCAGACACTTCTAAAATGGCAGCTAAAAGCTCACATGCTAAGCATCTGCTTTGCTGAAACTAAACGAAGCTATTTACTAATTGCTAATGTGGGGAAAACATTTATAAGTAAAATGGGATAGAGTAGAGATAGGTGGTATACAGTGAAATCATTTTATTTTGAAATTAATATACTTTCTCTTGACTTTTCTTATTAGTTCGTATTCTGGCCTTTGTGAGAGACCGAAGTCTATACCCCATGTGATCTCTACACATGCACAATCTGAGTGAGCCAGAAGCCGCGATGTAATCCTTGAACGCCATCCAAGGACGAGAACAGAAACATACCCTGGGAACCAGCACAATGTCCTGTGAAAAGGAAGAGAATATATGAAGTGTATACTTTTGTAATTGATAAAGATGTGAATGCGGGTGGGAATAAAAATTTATTAATAAAAATTAAGGGGCGGGATCATTAAACAAAGAACTGAAAGACCGTGTTGAATATTTAGCATGGTGTGATGATCATCCCCCTTGCCTGGTCAACCAGAATTAGGAGTTTTATGAAATTCAAACAATAATGGGTGGTACATAGCATTAGAAGGGTATAATTGAGGTAACTTTAGTTAGTTAGTTAGCAGAGAGACCGGAATGCTGCAGAGCTCGGGATGCTGTTGGAGTGAATAGCGAATGCTGAAAAAGAATCGTCAATCATTAAGTGGGTCGCACACCGCTCGTCATACTAGCAAAGTTGCCCCATAGGATTCTGGACAATGAAGTAGCAACGGCGAGTACACCTATGCTACAAGTGTTGAAAATAAATGCCATCCCTGGACACGTGTTTCGAGGTAGTTGCCTCTCGTCAGCAGGGAGCAGGTCTGTATGTGGGGTGCCGGTAGACTGAAAAAGAATCGTATTGCACACTTAAATTTAGCCAAATTAATTAGAAGATTGCGAAAGAATCGAGGAGGGAGATAAGCCAAATTAAATTAGAAGAAGATCGCGGAAGAATCGAGGAGGAACATAGTGTCAGATAGGGGTGCAACGCAGGGATCTAGAAGAGGTCACCTTATCCTGTCCTAAATCCTGTCCTGAATCCTGAAGCCTTTGTCTCCTGACTTTTCCCGGGGGACCCTTCCCAACTCCTTGGCTAAGGGGTTGGTTCTCACACCATTCTAGGTAATTGTGATTCTGTAAATGTGTAATTGTGCTGCTCTCTCTCTCTAGCCTCTCTTTTCTGAGTATCGTCATTGAAAATTCTTGCTGATTTAATTTTTCCTTCTTTGGGAGACGGAGACTGTACTGTACTTTGAATTTGGCTCACATGAATAACATTTAGATAAAGCGTTTAAAATCTTTCTGAGTTTGTGGTCATTTTAATATAGAAGAGGAAAAAAAACCTTTACTTATATCATTTCACCATCAACTAGTTCAACTAATGGTCCATTGACCAGAGGAAACAACTTTTTGATCAGTGAAAGATTAGTTAGGGATGAAAGGTAACTAATCTTAGAAAGAAAATGTATTTAAAAAAATTGACCCCCAGCGGGTTTTAACTGGCTTGTGTGTGCATGTGTGTTTTATGGGCCCAGGTGAGTATATGGTATTTGAGTATCTGAGGCTGGTTTCCCGCTGGATCAGTTTTCCCGCTGGATCAACTCTGAGCAGGGGAACAGTGCACAACTCAGTCCACTTTAAGTAGCCTTGGATCAACTCCATGCGCCACATTGATGCATAATGGAAGTCCCACTGAAGGTAGCTGAAGGCCTAATCAATATCAATAGACAAAACCAAAGCCGAGTAACTGGCAATCAGGGGGCGTCTAATACCTGTATTAATCTCCATACATTGGGCATAATGCTGCACTTAGGGATAAACCAATTTAGACAAAGATGAACAATGTAACTCACCATAGGAAGTTGCCTGCTCACTACGATTTTGCTTAACATTTTATAGTCAACATTAAGATTTGACAATGACCCATAAGAGTATACTTGGGTAGGCTCTTTGTCCATTTTTAGGAGAGAAACAATAACTGCCTCTCTCACCAATTTTGGTAGGGATCCTGTGGTTCTAAAAATTGTTGAACATATTTGCCAGTTTAGGGGCTGTGACACCAACATATGCTGCATAAAATTCAATCAGTAACCCAGGTGGCCACAGCACAGAATCTGCTCTGATTAAATCAGTGGAAGAAATCAGAGAGGCCTTAGATTCCGGAGGCAAGGCAGCCTTGATTCAATTGGATCTCTCAGCGGCCTTCAACACGGTCCATCATGGCACTCTTGTGGATCATTTAGCATCATTAGGAGTACAGGGAACCAACCTTAGCCTTTTGCGCTCCTTTCTTTTGGACAGGAGTCAGTTTGTAGCTCTGGATTCATATACCTCTAAATCTTTTACTCTCCCTTGTGGGGTTCCACAGGGCTCTTCCATCAGCCCTACCCTGTTTAATGTTTATGTGGAAGCCTTGGCGCCTGTAATTAAATCTTTGGGGTTTGACCTGACCTCTTACGCCAACAATACTCAAATAATATTTGCAAAACTTTCCATGACTGTATGTTGGCAGTTAGTTCTTGGATGAGTAGCAATTGCCTAAAAGTAAACTCTGATAAACTGAGGTTATACTATTTGGCAATAACCCATCCTTTTGGTCTGGTGGCCAGAGGAATTGGGATCACTACCCACACCAGTCATGAAAGCCAAAAATGTGGGAATGACTTTTTATAATAAGCTCTCCTTTGGCAATCAGGTCAATTCATTGATGACATTGACTTTCTTCATTCTAAGAATGATCAAAAAGCTCTTACCTTTCATTCCTTCAGAATCCCAAAAAACACTTATGTCATCATGAGTTTGTCAAGGTTGAAATATTGTAACAGTTTGTATATGAACATGCAGCAACAACACATATAGAAGTTGCAGGTGTTGCAAAATGCTGCTGCCAGACTGGTGTCTTGCACTCCCAAACTTTCCTCAGTTAAATCAGTAATTCGAAAACTGCAATGGCTACCAGTGAGAAATAGGATCAAGTAATTGCCTACAAGGCGCTTCAAAATATAGGCCCTTCTCATCTCACCCAGAATTTCGAGTGGTATGTACCTATTAGGGCACTTCAGTCGGCAAACGCCAGAACTGTGGTTGTCCTCAAATTTAAACAAGCATTGGCATAGCCAATAGGTCTCGCCTTTGGGACCTTATAAGTGTTTAGCTATGCAACAGTTGCATAACTAAATACTTATAAGGTCCCAAAAGCGAGACCTATTGGCTATACAAAGCGCCCGTGCGGCCGCGAAAGTGAAAGTGATCGTGGTAAAGCGCGGCGCCCGCGCACATGCACTGTAGCTCTAGGCTGGCCTGGTAGCACTTTTTGGTGCCCTCTCAATAAGTCTCGCCAGACCAGCGCATGCGCTAGGTCAGGCGAGACCTAAAAAGCTAACTGGGGAAGAAGTTTCTTCATTGGCACAGTCAAGGCATGGAATGAGTTGCTCCCCTCCATTTGTGCTGCCCCGAGCTTGCTTGCCTTCAGAAAGGTTTTGAAAACCTGGCTTTTTTTCAACAAGGCCATCGGGTTATGTGCTGATCTAAGAGCTAGAGCAAGGCACCCCAGGGTAACAGTGCGCTTTACAAGTCTCATTAATATTAACAACAATTCTGGGCACCTTCTCTCTTGCCAGTTCCTTTATCGCCACTTTCATTTCTTGTTCAGTTATCTCAGCTCCCAAAGCTGTCACCTCTACCTGCGAAATCTGGAGGGAGGGGGGTGTTAATGCATGCATAACATAGTCATTCAGCTCATTGGAGCACCCACCATCCCTAGTCGAGTAAAGGTAGTAGGCCTTAAAGGCAGCATTGATCTGGGACTTAGAGTACACCGGCAAACCCCCTTCAGTGTGGATATGCAGGATCTGAGTAGGTCTGTGTTCCTGACTAACCAACCAGGACACTAACTTCCCTGCTTTATCAGGCTCATCATAAGATAGGCTCTGTAGTCATACCCCCTCAAATGTTCACCAATTACGTCAGTTTTTCCAAGGAGCTCCTGCGATCCCCTGCACCCAGCCACATCCGTTTCAATTATGTTTAAGAGCTGCTTTTAAAATGTCGATGTGCTCTCGCCCAACCCTTGTGGCTATGCAGTGCCCCTTAACCACTGTCAAGTTTTTCGGCCCATGTGACCTTGACCTGCTTCGGCAGGCAACAAAGGAATTTATCCAACCAGATATGCAGATCGTGCAAACTTGAGTAATAACAATATACCTTTTCCATAGGATTCAAGAACCTCGAGCCATCCACCACGCCCCGCTGCACCATTAACTTACCAAAAGCTTTGGCCATCCTATACATCCCAGATGTGGGAAGGAGAAGGTGAGACCTGTCCATCTCAGCATCTTTCACACAGTTAAAGTCTCCCTGAATAACTCATGGGAAACACAATGTCATAGACAGGTGGGGCTAGATAATCTTCCCAAAAAAGCTAGCTGGTCATTATTCGAGACATAGATGTTAACCAATATAATATCCTTGCCCTCAAGTCTACCCGTTATCACAAAATACCTCCCTACTGAATCAATTATTTTGTCAGGGACTGAAAAGATGTGTCTGGTTCACCTAAATAAATGCCTGGGCAAACGCCGAACAGGTTGTGTAGTACATGAGGCCCGCCACCTTGTTTGCAATTCTTGCCCTTCAGAATGCATAAGATGTGTCTCTTGAAGAAAAGCAGTATGTGCTACTCTTCTCTTAATGTGTGCATATTAGAGTTTACTAAGTGATTTGAGACCGTGCACGTTCATTGTTAAGAACTTAATTTGGCCCAGATTCTGTGTCGTCCAGGCAACTATCATGAATACAAACATATTCCATTAATGGAACCTGCCCCCAAGGAACATATGCCCAGCTTCATTAGTCATCTTCCTGCTCTAGTGATAACCAAGAACATTAAATAACCTTGTAACAAAATAAAGAAGTACAATTCTCCCCAACATTCCCCTCCCAGGACTGTGATGACAGGCCAAGCTAGTAACAAACAAAACTAGCTTTGCACCTCGGGTGTTGTACGTATAGGTCGCGCCAGTAAATGCTGTGAGGTAAGAGAAAGGAATAAAGAGACATCAACAATCTCATTGGCTAGCCGACCGCCCCGCAGCCCCATAACATAATATTTGTAAAGGATATCATCCATTCAAGCCCATCTTACAGTGCTTAAGCACTACGAGCTCCTAATCCGTTTAGTCTGTTCATGCCTATAATATATCGTCCGCTGCGCCATGGGTCCCTGTTGCAAACACACCTTCAGCGTCAGAGTCTTCAGTACTCTCTGGCCCTATGGACCAGTCTTTATCTGTGTTGTGATCTTCAGCAGGAGGCCTGCTTGAGTTGCTCTTGCTCAGTGATGCAGCGCCTGCCACTGCCTGCTCTCTCACCAGCTGGCCTGGCGCCTTAAAGGACGCATCCTTCTCGTCCTTTTTGCATGCTGCCTTCTAGGGACTGGCAGTTTGTTGTGGTTCACCATCATCCAATCTCGGCCTCCAGTATTATAGCTTTCAATCCAGTACCAAGCTACGGCAGAGGCGGTGAATAAAAACAACTTTTCCTCCGCCTGCACCCCCAGGTGGGCTGGAAAAGGCAGAGCATATTGCAGGCCCAGTTCACACAGGCACTTCTCCACCGCAGTGAACAATATGCGCTGAGCTTGTGCTGTTGCCAGGTAGTCTGAATATATGGATATCAATGCATTATCCACTGCAAAGCTACCAGCCATCCTGGCCTGCTGAAAGAGGTAGTTTCCCCTAGAACCCCAAGATAACGGACCGCAGCTGTTCTCCTAGTTAGGGGATCATCACCCATTTGGATTACCTGTGGAAGGGGGGGTGCGCCGTCACAAAACTGAAAAGCGCAACATTTACCCCGATGCGCTTTGAGGCGCGCTGCTTCCTCAAAGTCCCTGAAGGTAGACAAAATCGAGGTGGTATACGCTGCTGCGTTTTGGATGTAAAGTAGTATGCGTGTGGTTCCGTCTAAGGAGATTTCCATTGTCAGCCATCCAAACGAAGGCGATGGGCCAGCAGCTCCATAGCAACTGAGAATAGGATAGGGGAGAGAGGGTAACCTTGATGGGTGACGCGGCGAGATCAAGCGACCGATGCGGACCCTAGAGGCCGGGTTAATGTACAATAGCTTCGTGTAGGCCTGTAGGCGTTACCTCAAACCTGCGACTTGCAGAACCTCAAAGACGTATTCTCACAATAAGGCATCAAAGGCCTTCTTGGGATCTAAGATGAGGCATGCGGCCTACGGGTATCTTAATGGGGCCTGATCCGTCACATGAAAGAGTCATCTGATGTTGTTAGACATGTTACGACCTGGCGCAAACCCATTTTAGTCGGGTGGATGAGGGCCGGAAGTACCCTTATATATTGGTCCACTAGGATATTGCCAAATATCTTGTAATCAGAGCCTAAAATTGCCACCAGGCGATAGGGGGACAGGCGAGTGGAGTACATGTCGGGTTTCAGAAGGGATACTAGAAGAGACTACTGAGGGAGGGCGGGTACGCGCCCAAAGTCAGGGCTTCATTCTCGACCAGTTGAGGGGCCAGGCTCACCGAGAACAAATAGTAGTATTCAATTGGAAGCCCGTCTAATCCCGGAGGGTTATTACGGTCTAGGTCGTCTATTGCCTGCTTTACCTCAGCCTCATGTATGTGTTCATCCAGCTCCTCTCATTCCAGAGTGTTGATGGAGGGCAGGGGGAGGGGAGTGAGAAAACGTCTTATTGTATCGGGTGGGGCGGGAGCTGCCTTGCATAGCTGAGCATAATATGAGCTGAATGCTTTCAATATGGCTAGTTGGAACCTCAAACTCGGGCTCGTCTCTGGAATAATTTCCGTGACTGGAGAAGATTGCGTTTCCTGACAGGCAAGACATGCCAGCAAGTGACCAGATTTGTCACCCACAGAGTGTATACAAGCTGTGTGTTCTGTAAAGTAATAACACCGGAAGCGTTCTACATAGGCAGCTTGCGGTTTTTTGGCATCTCTGAAAGCGCTACGCGCTGTCTCGTTAGCGGGGGCAGATATTCAATGTTGTTACTGTGTCATCCACGTCTCAGAGGGCTCTGGTCAGTTCCCTGCAGACCCCTGCTATGTTTTGAATGCAGAAGCCCCTAGTGACCACCTTGAAAGAATCCCATTCAACAGCATGGTTAGTGGCTGTATCATGGTTTTCCTTATAGTAGTGGGCTATGTGAGTTAAATGGGTATCCCAAAGTCTGGGTCCTCTAGCGTGTCTTTGGATAATTTCCAAGTGGGAACCGACGGATGAGGAGTGCCCCACTCGATGTCTGCTATATGTGCGGCATGGCCTGGCAGTACACGGCCTAAGCAATCTGAATGGAGAAGTTGTGGCATGAGGTCTTGCGTGCAGATGAAACGATCTAAATGGGCATATAGGTTGTGTGGAACTGAGTAGCGAGAGTATAGGCGTAGATGTGAGTTATGGGCCTTCCATGCATCAAGAAGAGACCACTGTTGCATCCAACCGCAGCATTGCTGGGAGTGTTTCCGAGCAGGTGCACAAAGTAGTGAGTAAATAGGGGGTGAGAACAGTCAGGAGAGATGTCTAGTACATTGTTGTAATCACCCCACCAGTACCCAAGGGATACCGACCCATTGAGCCAGGACTCATGATAGGACAGCCCAAAAAGTCATCTGTTCGGTGTTTGGGGCATATATAGAACCAAGGAGGACGGGTTCACCATCTAACTGACCTTCAACAAATGCGTATCTGTTATCCATATTAATGACTGTGCGTTGGGTTTGAGAGGGAGTACCCGGGCATATACAGAGCAACACGCCCCGGGCATATGCAGAATATGTCATGCCATGGATCGTACATCTCCATGGTTTGCGAAGTTCAGCACTAGTTTGATGTGTCTCCTAAAGGAAACTGATGTGCGTTTGTTGTCTGTTGATGTAAGAGTATGCAGCGGTATGCTGAGTGCATCCCCCATACATTTAGCATGAGGATTAGTCTGAGGATTAGTATGGAGCAGGTCAAGGCCATTGTGGAAAGGCAGGCGTGTGGGGGAGAGGGCAGGAGTTTGCAACCAGGTACCAATACTGCTCGCCCATTCCAGTCCGCAAGAAGTGGGGTTAAATATTGCTCACGCTATTGGGAAGAAAAACAACAGTTAGCAAACAACAATACAGTAACCGAAACCAGAGCCTGTTGCCGAGGGCCACATGTCCAAACTGTTGCTTTATGAGGCAGTGCATGAAACAAGGGGTGGCGGCAGAGTTATGCCCGAGGTAGAGCGGCATCGGCGTGAAAGGCACCAGATGTACAATCCAAATTGTAATAATAAAGGGCAAAGAGCCTAGCTCTAGGGGGCCAGGTATGCCCCCAAGCAGCTAGGGGCTGTGATCCATCATTGGAAAGGATGGGGGGGGGGACTGGATCACTCAGGTGGCGAGAGAGCCCATGGGATAAATGGGTGGCTTTAGATTAAGTTGTCTGCTGAACGTGGCATTATTGCCAGGCTTGGCAATAGCCTCTCATGTTGCAGTGTATCCTGAAGTGCGTCATCCTCGCTCACGGAAGTGCTAGAGTCAGTGTCCTGGGTGGGTTAGGGTTGTCGGAGGGCAAATGCTTCGTCAATTGCTGGCTTTGGCAAAGGGTGTGTGGAGAGAGCAACCTTGGAGCACCCCCGGGCCTGTTGCAAAAAACCTAAGCGATGTATCAGGAGATCTACTGCCTAATGTTTAGTGTTGACATGTGTCTAGTTTCGGTGAATTGTCAGTCGCATTGTTTTAATATTTTGGTTAACATCTTTTGACAAGCATTGTAAGACTTAGAGCATTATCTGAACATTTGTCAATGCTTGTTTACAAATTGTGCTAGAGGATTCGAACTAACATGGTGATGGGCGGCACATGTTTTCAAACTCTTGCTCTGCACGTGTAAACCGCCTTGCCAATGCACGCGCTAGGCACACAGCAAGAACAGTCCCAGGACCCATGCAGACTTTGGTGCGCAAGACTATTTAAACCCCACCCGCTTTTCCCCAGTGCTTTGCTTCCCGTTTTAGCGCTCACCTGGCTCCGCTTCAGCTCCGCGTCCGTATTCATCTTTCTGTCCTGCTTCAGCTTCCAGTCTCCAGTGAAGGTTTCTCCGCAGTCCGCACAAGAGATCCGTCCGGTTCCTCTTCTGCTTCGGCGCTTCCGCTACGAAACTTCCGCATATCTTGAAACCCTGAAAAGAAGAAAAGAACTTTCAACAAACGGTTGCTAAGCAACCCATCACAAGACTTGGTAATGTTTGTTTAAAGACCCTGAACACGGTAAGAGCTCTTTTCCTTTATTTTAATGCCTAAACTCGCTCTAAGGTTCATTCTGAAGCAAGAGAACCTTAAAAGAGCACAGTGGGGGAGTGGCCAAGTAAGATGGCGGAGCGGTTGTGAACTGACTCAGCTCCGGACCCCGATTGTATCATGCGCTTCCCAGCAGCCTGGTGAACGAACTACTTACCCACTGGGTGTCTGAGTTCTTCCGTGAGCTGGAGGGCCTGCCGGCATCGAGAGGCTAGCCACGGGTCTGCAAAATCTTGCCTTTGAGGCGGAGTCCATGAGGTCCCAGGCCCTCCATGGACTGGTGTAGGGGGCCGGATCGGGAATCCTGTGGCTTGCCGCGATCGCTGGAGGAGGCCACGGATGGATTATCCTTGCGCCGGAGTGGTGCCTTGACCCAGCGGAGCTCCGCTGTTATGCTTGCCGATGCGACCAGCCCTCCAGACGCGATGAGTGCCGGCGGTCCCGCGTTGGCGCCATTTCGAGGGTCCCGTGTTGTTGGTTCAGCGGTGGGAGTGCTGCGCTGAGTGGGGAGCGGCAGCAGGGGGGCACTCAGAGTGACGTACTGGAGCAGCCTGGGGCCCCACCATCTGCTACAGGAGCGCTTCAACGTCTTTACAGACCTGGGGGAAAAGAAGCGCTCCACGAGGGCTGTGCCTGACCCCAAGATGGCGGCGTGACAGAGACAGGCACCAACAGCGGCTAGGCAATCCGGGCCTTGATGATGAGCCATCCACCCAGCTACAGTGAGAGGACATGGCGGACCGCGCTTTGGAGGGGAATCCCTTAGGAGCCTTCAGCAGGGCGGGTACCCCACTGCCTGACCCTCAAGAGAATACCGGAGAGCAGTAGGCGGCGGGGGTCCGATCCCACCACGAGGGGGGAGCACACATCACGATCTGGCCTTTCGTCGTGATTACTTCTGGCAAGGTCTGGAGAACCCTGGTGACTTTGAGCACGTGGGAGTGGGGTGGTGACCTTATGCATCCCAAGAAAAACGCCAACAAAGTCTCCCGGTACTTTAAGGCACCTGAGAAGGCTCTCACCCCAGCGGACACCGCACAACTGCAGAAGATGGCGCTTACGCGTGACGATCTGGTGGCCACCCTTCGTGATTTCAAAGCTGAGCTGTGTTTAGAGATCAAACAAGACCTACGGTCCTCGGTGGACCAATTAAAAGCTGACCTCATCAAGAAGCTCACCACCCTCCGGCAGGATGTAGACGCGGTGGGTACTCGCGTACTGAAGGTGGAGGAACAGACGCAGGACCTGGCGACGGCTACTTCCAAAGCACAGGATTCGCAGCAAGCGCTTCAAGCCCAGCTTCAGCAAGTCATACTTAAGGCGGAAGACCTGGAGAACAGAACTCGAAGGGAGAACATTCGGATCCGAGATTTGGAAGAGGGGGCGGAGGGGCCTGATCTGGAGGCATTTGTGACGGGCCTCTTTGAAGAAATCCTCTCCCCACAACTCCTGAAAATCAAGCTGGACAGGGCCCATCGTGTGGGCACATTACAGGCGGGGCGCCGTAAGCGCCCGAGGGATGTCTTGGTCAAACTCCATTCTTTCAAAGTGAAGGAAGCTATCTTGTCTGCTGCCAGGAAAAAGAAAGATGTGTCCTTTCAAGTCCACAGATGCTCTCTCTACCAAGATCTGGCCCCCGCGACCTTGGCCCGCCGGCAAACACTGCGACCGATCACCACCAAACTGCAAGAGGATCACATTCGCTACCGCTGGACATTCCCCTTCGGCCTTACTTTTAAGAATCGAAACAAGACACACTATGTCACTGAGCTCTCTGACGGCCTCCGCATCTTGGGGCTACCTTTAACGGAGGACCCCCCTGCTTCGGGGGCCTCGGCTGAGGCGGTAACACCCAGGAGAAGCTCCGGATCCTGGCACAAGGTCACAAAGAACCGTTGAAACGTAGTCATTTTCTCTTGGGGGACCCCATCGCCATTTTGCTGCATGACCCCTGGATGTATAGATGCTTGATTACCTGACCAGGGGATGACGGAGTTGTCAGATGCGATCATCTGGGAACTGAGGGGGGCCGCACTGGCAGCGCTTGATTCCTGATCGGGACACTATAGACACTGAGGTTTTTATTTTCTCCCACTCAGTAAAGTGCTGTTCACCAATTTATACGACTTTGCAATCGGGGGGTGCGGGCCTTGACCGTGCTACCCACTATTCCTCCTATGGCTTTTGGAGGAAGTGTGAGCCGAGGATCCGTTGGTCCTCGGGTCACCAGTCTTTGGGGAAGTTGGGGGTTTTGTGGGGGGGAGGGGTCCCGGTGGTGATTCTGGGGGTATGCTTTTCACTTTTCTGGATACCTAGCTCGTCTCAGCGTGGTTGGGATGATGGAGGGTGGTGATGTGGACTGGGGAGGGGTACAATGTGCTATACGGAGAGTGGCCGGGTAAGTGTTGACGGGTCCTGTGGGCCCGCATGGGGGGGTGGAGAGTGTTCCTTGTCTGATGGTTAACGTAGCTTCTTGGAATGTTAAAGGATTGAACTCCCCACAGAAAAGCCAGAAAATCTGGAATTATATCACAGACCGCAAATTTGAAGTAGTGGCGCTGCAGGAGACACATCTCAAGCGAGCTGAGGTCACTAGGCTCCGCCACAGAGCTTACTCGCTAATCTATACTTCGGCCACCACCACTAAACACAATGGGGTCGCCTTACTTTTCCACAGCACAACGAAATTTCAACCTGACGCTGTCAAGACAGATCGTGAGGGGAGGATGTTGATGGTTAAGGGGAGGCTGAGGGGCATGCTTTGCACATTCATCTCACTATACGCACCTAACTCAGGTCAGTCTAAGTTTCTCTCCACCGCTCTTGACCAGATAGGGGGGTTCGCGGAAGGGCCCATTATACTTATGGGAGATTTCAACTTAGCTTGGTATGAGACCCTCGACAGTACCAGCGCTAACAGGGCGGCGGCCAACACCTTCTCTGAAGGGGTTAGACAGAAATTATCTACCCTTGGCTTATGTGACGCCTGGCGTTTCCTTCATCCTACCACAAAGGATTATACACACTTCTCCCACGTACATCAGTCATACTCCCGAATAGATTACTTCTTCGTCAGCCAATCCTTGTTGGGGGCTCTCCAGGCAGCACAGATATTACCGATCTCCATTTCAGACCATAGCTTGATCACCTTGGGCCTTAGCTGGACCGGTCCTTCTAAAGGACATCCTGGGTGGTACTTCCCTTCTGCTCTTATTCGGGATGCGGTTCTCAGAGAGGAGCTCAGGGCTGCCATCGTAGACTTCTTTGCCCATAACACTCCCCAGGACACATCCGCGCAGAACAATTGGGATGCCTTCAAGGCTGTTCTGAGAGGGAAGTGCATCCAACTCAACTCGATCCTCAACAAGCAAAGGGCGAAGGAGAGGGAGGCTCTTGAGGGGGAATTGGAGATTGCGGAACGGGCACACAAAGCTACGCCAACACGCGCCCTACAGCGACAACTCACCGCCCTCCGGGGTAAACTCTGATCCATATATGCAAATCGAGCAGAGTTCATTGTTAAAACTACGCCAATCGTGCTACGCACAGGGCGATAAGGTGAGCACTCACTTGGCACGTCAACTTAGAGTAAAGAGGGAACAGGACTTTATTGGGGGGATACGGGATCAACAGGGACAACTCACATACTCCGACACTGCTAAGGCTAACATTTTCGGAGATTTTTATGGTCAGCTGTATCAGGGCACTATTCCCGGTACGGCATTACAACAACAGTTTCTGGATGAGGTTACGCCCCCGCAGCTTTCCTGCTCGGCGGCCGACGTCTTAGATTCCCCTATCTCTTCGGAAGAGGTACGTGTCGCTATCTCCAGGCTCAAATTACATAACGCCCCCGGACCCGACGGCCTCACGGCACAATTTTTTCAATGTTTTGCCTCCGAGCTAGCCCCTCACCTCACGACTCTATTCCAGGCAATAGCGTCAGACGCCCGTGTTTCGGATTCTAAGGTTGAGGCTGTGATCACGGTGATCCCCAAACCCGGAAAGGACCCACACCTCTGTGGCTTATATAGGCCCATTGCGCTCCTAAACCTTGACGTCAAATTATATTCCGCAATCCTAGCAGCGAGGCTTGAACACCTGATGCCAGAATTAATACATCCTGACCAATCCGGGTTTATAAAGGGCAGGCAAACGCATGGCAACATCAGACGCACCATTCACTAGATTGAGAAGGCCTCCAAGTTTAATATTCCTGCGATTCTGGTGGGTTTGGATGCGGAGAAGGCCTTCGACAGGGTGGATTGGGCTTTCCTCTTTTTAACTATGCAGAAGTTTGGGTTTAGAGCTCCCTTCCTCAAAATGGTACAGGCCAACTACCACCTCCCAACTTCCTTAGTCCTGGTCAATGGTTGTCCCTCCTCCCCCTTTACCCTGAGCAGAGGCACCCGACAGGGGTGCCCTTTTTTCCCCCCTTTTATTCGCCCTCAGTATGGAACCCCTAGCAGTCAGGCTTCGTTCCAATGACGATGTCCGAGGCATTCCCTTTAGCGGGTACGAGCATAAGGCATCTCTCTTTGCCAACGATATATTGCTTACGCTTACGGAGACGGCCTCCTCGCTACAGGCGGTGCAAGGGGAATTACGTTGGTTCGAGCGGGTGGCGGGGTTTAAGGTAAACCTGTCTAAATCATCAATACTTAACCTTACCCTCCCTTCTGCGGAAGCGAACAGATTGAGATTCCAGACGGCCTTTCAATGGGCCAAACGCTCTTTACTCTATCTGGGAGTTCACCTTACGGCCAAGCTAGGTGACCTCTACAAAGCGAATTACCCGCCTTTGGTGACGCAGCTTCAGCAGGACCTTAAACGGTGGTCTCCCCTGTACATTTCGTGGCTCGGGAGGATCAATGCAGTTAAAATGTCAGTACTGCCTAAATTTTTATATTTGTTCCAAGACCTACCCATCGATCTTGAACGATCTCTCATGCCTCATCTCCGCTCGTTGATCACTAACTTTATCTGGCAGGGGGGGCGGGCACACCTGCCCCACCTCGTGCTTAGACGCCCGAGGGATAGGGGTGGACTGGATTTACCCGATGTTAATTTATATTACCAAGCCGCTCAGCTAAGGGTGGTAATGGAATGGTCGGCGAGGGAGTCAGAGAAACACTGGCTCCATATGGACCGCTCTGTGGTGGGATGATCCATTTGGGATATCCTCTGGAAGCCGAGGGGTGATCGACCCCCCCATGCGCATCTTAGTACCCCCACTCGCACAACCCAGCCCACCTGGGACCGACTCACACGGAGGGAGGGCTGGACCTCATTTCCATCCCCTTATACTCCTATTCATTTCAATCT
The DNA here is from genome assembly GCF_964204655.1 of Triturus cristatus. Lineage (NCBI taxonomy): Eukaryota > Metazoa > Chordata > Amphibia > Caudata > Salamandridae > Triturus > Triturus cristatus. Next base: position 211,628,186 of record NC_140594.1, on the reverse strand, counting down.
GGCATTCCCGCCGGTGCTCCGCGAGGGCCCTTTCGACAGCTGGAAGGAGGGAGGGTGTCTTAAATTGTCTGACTTGTTCCATTTCCGCACTCTATAACATGCTCTTGAACACCCTACATTCTCGGCTCGATTCATGACATTCTGGGGGCGAGTATTGGGCAGGGACCTGTCTGAGGTAGAATGGAAACACATCTGGAGAGACATTGCCAAACACAACAAATCTATGGCCCTAAGGGAAGCGCACTACAAGACGCTGTCCGGTGTCCGGGATCCCACCTTAGAATATCAAACTAAGGCCGACAATGCGATTATGTGGACGTGCCTCGAGGCTGCTAAGCTCACTGTAGCAGCTGCATTGAAGAAAAATGAAACCCCACTCCAGCGTAGAAGTGTGAATAAATAGGCCGGGACTCTGGGTGTGGTTCACTTGTGTGAGAGCCAATGCGTCTGCCAGAGCAGCGGCCCTCACCCTGCCATGTAGCTTCCGCCATATCCGCCGGCCTCCTCGGCATACGCTCCCTGCGAACACAGCAGCACAGCACCGCAGACTTATGTCTGTACAGACTACTGCGTTCAAACTACACTGCGGACAGCAGGGTACACAATTCAGATGGAGTGGCGATTGCAGGTGACACAGTCTAGTAGGCAAGACACATTCCTCCCAGTGCGGCCCGCCCGGACCACGCATCATCGCAGGCTGTGCACACGCTAAGCGCCAGTGGTACCACTAACTCGGTGCACCACAACTCAACGCTACATGGCCTTACTAAGGCAGAATTCATTAGACAAAAGACATTGCTACCAGTGCGGCCCACCCGGACCACGCATCATCGCAGGGTGCGCACACGCTGAGTGCTTCAGGTGCCACTAACTCACTGCACCACAAGTCATCGCCACGTAGCCTTATTAAGGCAGAATTCATTAGACAAAAAACATTGCTACCAGTGCTGCCCGCCCGGACCACGCATCACCGCAGGGTGCGCACACGCTGAATGCTTCTGATGCCACTAACTCAGTGCACCACAAGTCATCGCCATGTAGCCTTATTAAGGCAGAATTCATTAGACATAAAACATTGCTACCAGTGCTGCCCGCCCGGACCACGCATCACCGCAGGGTGCGCACACGCTGAATGCTTCTGATGCCACTAACTCAGTGCACCACAAGTCACCGCCATGTGACCTTACTGAGGCAGAATTCATTAGACAAAAGACATTGCTACCAGTGCAGCCCGCCCGGCCCACGCATCATCCCAGGGTGCGCACACGCTGGTTGCTTCAGGTGCCACTAACTCAGTGCACCACTTATCATCGCTGATTGCACACATGTTGAATTGCCAATAACTGTGCAGCTCTACTGAACGCCACGTGGCTGTGGGCCCTTGCTGACCGCTGCCTCTGGCCTACACTGCGGTCAGCACTGCTCACAATTAAAATTGAGTGTTTATTCATTAATTACAGAGTCCAGTAGGCAACTAACTATAACGTCTTCGAAACCTAAATAATATCCTTTTAGTATCCTTGCTTCAAGAACTTTTTTGATGTCAAACATAGCTTTAGTACAATCACGAAATTCATCTTGCAAGTCCATGGCAGTCTACAGTGAATGGCAGTCTACACTGCGGCCAGCAGAGTTTACAGTTCAAATTCAGTCTTGATTCATGAATTTCAGAGTCCAGTAGGCAACTAACTATAACGTTCCCGAAACCTATACATTTCGACAATGTATTCCATACATATTTCACCTTTTGTTACCTACACTGCGGTCAGCAGAGCTCATAATTTACATTGAGACATGATTTATTAATTGCAGACAGAATTGTACTCTATGTCCTCAGATTTTGTCAAGAGGAAGTGACAAAAAGCATTCCTCAATGTCTGTTCTGACTACTGCCTTCCGTCTACATTGCGGATAGCAGGGCTCACAATTCACATCGAGTCGCAATTGCAGATGACGCAGTCCAGTAGGCAAGAGACATTGCTCCCAGTGCGGCCCGCCCGGACCACGCATCATCGCTTGCTGCGCACACGCTGAATGTTTCTAATGCCCCTATCTCAGTGCAGCACAACTCATGGACCCTTTATGATACAATATTTTGTGTATAATTTCGAATCTGGTGCCCCCATCTCAGTGTACCACAAGTCATGGACCTTTTACAATAGAATCTTTTGGGTATTATTTCACATCTGGTGCCCCTTCCTTAGTGCAGCACAAATCATTGACCCTTTAATGATTGAATCTCTGTGTCTGATCTAATGATTACTGTTCTACTTCTTGCCAGCACCAACCATTCCCGGAGGGTTGGCTTACACTCACACCACACGCATCCAGCACAGACGTCAGTGGACATGTGACCCTGGTAATAAAAGGAGTCAAGCGCACGTGCCCGTACCCAGTTCCACTATCTATCTGTGTCCGTGTGTTCATTATGTATGCAACATGCTGCCCCTGGGACCTACCACATTACATTGTGCTCTGGACAGTGTATGCAACCAACTTACCTTTGACAGTGGGAGAAAAGTAAGTTTCTACATAGAGACTGGATGATTAGAGTACCCCCTGTGCCCCCATGGCTGGTCGCTCCTCACCTCCTGCTGCTGCCTGCTGATTACGGACGCCTCCTGCTGCCTGTATCTTCGCGACTGCTCCTGCTGCCTCACGCTTGCTCCCCCGGTCCTCTGCTTACTCTGCCTCACCGCCGCTGCTGACCTGCTGACTCGGTAGGTGCCCCCTCACTCGCGCCTTCTCCCCTGCCGCTGCCCCGGTTCCGCTTCTTCCTTTCCCGCCGCTGACCCCTGACCCCGCCCCCACTCTGTGCCCATTGGTCTACCGCCTCCCGCCTCCCAGCTGACCCCCCCTCCCGGCTCCTTACTTAAGGGGACCGAGGCGGGTTGGTCAGTTTGACCCCCTGTGCCGCCACGGCTGGTCGCTCCTCACCTCCTGCTGCTGCCTGCTGATTACGGACGCCTCCTGCTGCCTGTATCTTCGCGACTGCTCCTGCTGCCTCACGCTTGCTCCCCCGGTCCTCTGCTTACTCTGCCTCACCGCCGCCGCTGACCTGCTGACTCGGTAGGTGCCCCCTCACTCGCGCCTTCTCCCCTGCCGCTGCCCCGGTTCCACTTCTTCCTTTCCCGCCGCTGACCCCTGACCCCGCCCCCACTCTGTGCCCATTGGTCTACCGCCTCCCGCCTCCCAGCTGACCCCCCCTCCCGGCTCCTTACTTATGACGCCCCCTCAGCGACCGCGCAGTGGACGCGCGCAGCGGGAGCGCCGATTGTGCGCCGAAGGTGCGCCAAAGGTAAGCCCGTCTGCGCCCGTCCGCGCCTGGACCGCGCCCAGCGCCAGACCCCCTGGCCCCCGCGTCCGCCAACACCCCCGCAGGACCTACGATGCCGCCACCCTCATCGCACTCAACACCGCCCGAGCCCCCGGGTGCTACCAAGCATCCCCGCGACGCACCCATGGACCCTTCGCCTGCCGATCCTGCAACTTCTCCTGCCTCCGAACCGGCACCGCACCCATCAAGACGGACAACAGCAACCACCTCAAGTGCATCCTGATCAACACCCGCTCCGTCCACAGACACACCGTGGAACTCTGGAACCTCCTCGACACCGCATCTCCAGACGTTGCCTTCCTCACTGAAACCTGGATGAATGCCTCCTCAGCCCCCGACATCGCCATAGCCATCCCGGACGGCTACAAGATCATCAGGAAGGATCGCGTCAACCAGACCGGAGGGGGCATCGCCATCGTTCACAAAAGCACCATTCGCATCTCGACTGACTCCATCGACGCATTAAACGCCGCCGAATACCTGCACTTCCAGATCCACACCGACCCCAAGACTACCCTCAGAGGCACCCTCATCTACAGACCCCTGGGACCACGCGCACAGTTCTGCGAAGACATCACGGACTTCATCAGCCCTCACGCCCTCCCCCCCACCGACTACATCCTCCTCGGGGACCTCAACTTCCACCTGGAGAACAACAACGACCGCAACACCACCGCCCTGCTGGACAACCTCGCCAACCTCGGACTCAAGCAACTGGTCAATATCCCCACCCACTACGCCGGCCACACGCTCGACCCCCTCTTCTCATCCAGCAAGCACGTCACCTTCAGCCACTCCACCGGACTTCACTGGACTGACCACAGCTGCGTCCACTTCAGCTACAAAAAGAACACGGTCCACCACCACCCGAAGCAGGTTCCCCACAGAAACTGGAGCCAGATCACCGTCGACCAGCTCGCCACCTCCCTCAGCCAGAACCCACCTGTCAGGACAACGGACCCTGACACAGCAGCCCTTGACCTCACGCAGTGGCTGACCTCCTGTGCCGACGACCTCGCCCCACTGAGGAACCCACTCACCAGGCCCAGAAGCAAGAAGGCCCCCTGGTTCACCGACGAACTCAAGGACTCCAAGAAGGCCTGCCGCACCCTCGAGAAGGCCTGGCTCCTCGACAAAACCGCCGACAACATGACCACCCTCAAACTCGCCACCCGCAGACATCACCAGCTCATCCGCACCACCAAGAAGAAATCTCTGAAGGAACGACTGGACAAGAACACCCATGACAGCAAGGAGCTCTTCAACATCGTCAAGGAGTTCTCCAACCCCAGCACCGGCAACAACGACATCACTCCCTCGCAGGACCTCTGCGACTCCCTCGCCTCGTACTTCCACCGCAAGATCGCCGACATCCACAACAGTTTTGGCGCTCCACCCCGCACCCATCGGTCGAACCTACGCACCCCGCCGCCATCCTCCAAACATGGACCGAGGTGACCCCCGAAGAAACGACACGCATGATGAACACCATCCACTCCGGATCCCCGACCGACCCGTGCCCCACCATGTCTTCAACAAGGCCGCCTCTACCATCGCACCCCACCTCTGAGACATCATCAACACCTCCTTCGACACAGCAACCTTCCCGGAGAGCTGGAAGCATGCCGAGCTCAGCGCCCTGCTGAAGAAACCAACAGCGGACCCGACCGACCTCAAGAACTTCCGCCCCATCTCGCTCCTGCCTTACCCCGCCAAAGTCATCGAGAAGGTCGTCAACAAGCAACTGGCCGCCTTCCTCGAGACGAACGGATCCCTCGACCCATCGCAGTCCGGATTCAGAGCCAACCACAGCACCGAGACCGCCCTCATCGCAGCCACCGACGACATCCGAGCCCTGCTCGACAACGGTGAAACAGCGGCACTCATCCTCCTAGACCTCTCCGCAGCATTTGACACTGTCTGCCACCGCACCCTAGTCCAACGCCTCAACGACACCGCCTCCCTCCGTTCCGCTCTGAGGCAACCAAAGTCATCTGCAGAGTCCCGCAAGGATCGTCGCTCAGCCCCACTCTCTTCAACATCTACATGAAACCCCTCGCTGCCATCGCACGCCAACACAACCTCAACATCATTTCCTACGCCGATGACACCCAGCTGATTCTCTCACTCACCAAAGACCCCGACACCGCCAAAGCCAGCCTACACGGAGGGATGAGAGACGTCGCCGAATGGATGAACATCAGCCGCCTGAAATTGAACACGGACAAGTAGGAAGTCCTCATCCTGGGACCGTCGCCCTCCGCATGGGACGACTCCTGGTGGTCCCCGGCCCTAGGCACCGCACCCAAGCCAATGGACCACGCACGCAACTTGGGCGTCATCCTGGACTCCTCCCTATCGATGACCAGACAAGTCAACGCCGTCTCCTCATCTTGCTTCCACACCCTCCGAATGCTCCGCAAGATCTTCCGATGGATCCCGACCGAGACCAGGAAGACGGTCACCCAGGCCCTCGTCACCAGCAGACTAGACTACGGAAACACCCTCTACGCCGGTACAACAGCCAAGCTTCAGAAGAGACTTCAGCGTATCCAGAACGCCTCTGCCCGACTCATCCTGGACGTCCCACGACGCAGCCACATCTCGAGCCACCTGAGAGGCCTGCACTGGCTCCCGGTCAACAAGAGGATCACGTTCAGACTCCTCACCCACGCACACAAATCCCTCCACGACCTGGGCCCAAGGTACCTCAACGACCGCCTGACCTTCTACACGCCCACCCGCCAGCTACAATCCACGAATCTCGCCCTCGCCGTCGTCCCTCGCGTCCAGAGAGCCACCGCCGGAGGAAGATCCTTCTCCTACCTGGCGGCCAAGACATGGAACTCCCTGCCCGTCCACCTGCGGCTGACCCAGGACCACCTCGCCTTCAGGAAACAGCTCAAGACCTGGCTGTTCGAGCAGTAGCAGACCCCCTCCCCCAAGCGCCTTGAGACCCTTCCGGGTGAGTAGTGCGCGATATAAATTCCATGATTGATTGATTGAGTACTGCAAGGAGAGTGTATAGTGAATTTATAAATGCGTGGGGATTGGCGGAGTGATTGTATAAGTACATATGTTGGCGTACCAAACTCCGACAATGAGCTTCTCTTTAATTGGCTGCCCTCCATGTCCCAAAAACTGAATTTTGGACTTTGCATGGCCCAGTATTGCTACAACTGCAATACTCCACTGAATGTGGAATAAACATTCACATCCACACAGATGTGTCATGTCCACCATCTTTCTTGTGTGGTGCGCTACACTGTTTCTCTCTTTCTTTCTCTCTTTCTCTTTCTCACTCATTTTCTCTTTCTCTGTCTTCCTCTCTCACACTCTTTCTTTCTTCCTCTCTTTCACTCTTTCTCTCTCTCTCCTTTGCTGGACGCATGACGCACCATCTTATCTTTTTTAGGTCTCGGCTCGAAGGCTGCGCTTGCGCAGTCTCGGTCCGAGATTTAATGTTTTGGAGAAGAGGGGCTTGCACCCGCCCCTCTTCTCCCCTCTTCTCCATTGGCTGGCCTCTTGAATGCTGGCCAGCCATTGGAGAAGAGCTTCGTCACTCCGAACAGGCCCCGTCCTTTTCGGATTCGGGGGCGTGTTTTTTCGTTACTTTTCGATGGGCGTGTCTAAACGCCCCCGAATCCGAAAACACGCCCCCGAATTCGAAAATGCCGCTGCCTTTCTCCGAGGCATTTCTGCTTCGCCTCGGAGAAAGGCGGTGGTGTGCTTGTTTGGCAGATGGTGAATGGAGGTTTAATTGCATAGAATGGGCCAGTGACTTACTTTTTTTGCAGCAGTTTCAAGGCATTTTAAAGCATGTCGTTGTTTTTTGCAGCAGTTTCAAGGCATTTTAAAGCATGTCGTTGTTCAAAAAAGGGGGCAATTTTACTCGTGAGAGTACCTCTCGAAATGTCACATTTGGCAGCAGGATGTCACTCATACCCCCATTGAAATCAGTTAAACGCCACACACAAGTAATCTGAAAGCAATGAGTATACAAAGTACTTATTGAATGATCGGCGTATCCAGTGCTGTCTGCAGAATTGGTGTTCGCACTTTGAACAATGCAGGTACCCCACAGATCCGCGCCCCGAAATTAAACAACAGATTTTACGATCACCCCCCCAGCACCCAAAAGCCTGGCTTTATAGGGACAGCCATCTTGTATTTATTCCTTCCACCATTGAAGCTGGATTCTGATTGGTTACTTGGCCGACAGGTGACCAATCAGGAATGGCGTTGCACGAGGCTGTGGGCCCTTGCTTGAGAACGATTCCGGGCGTGTGGCTGATTGAGCTTGGGGGAGGGGAGGGCTCTGGCCGCGTGTGTAGACCTCACATTATCAGCGTTGTCTTGTGTACAGATGTGGAAAAGCAGGTCGCTGGGTGGAGGATGGAGGCTCCCTGGCGTCAGGAGGCCCCAGTCACTGGTGGCGTGAGCAGGAGGGGCCAAGCAGCAAAAAGGGTGTTTTCAATCTAGAGCCGCACGCACACTGGGATCTGGAGAGGCGGTGACAGACACTGAGGGAGGGACGCTTCGCATCATCCGGAGGGGAGACCCTTCCCTTGACAGACGCACGCCTGACTCACCGGTGACTGAGCTGACCCCTCCTTCATACACATCAACGCAAACTGTGGCACCGAGCTAGCGCTCTTGGACCTGCTCAAAACAAGCACAGACCCCACAGCCATGTGGACTCCCTCCTGCAAAAGCCTTGGACACGCTTGCCCGGAATTTCTCATCCTTCTCCTCCTGGCTTCCCAACCTCTGCAGGTCAGTAGCGCTCGCATCTGTTTGACCCTTGTATCGCCCTGAAAACAGTTCTGTAGGGATTGTAAAATGATTAACTTATTCTGTAGTGTTGCGCATGCCTTCTGCAATAGCTTTGAAAGTCAACAGTTATTGAGAACACGAACGGTGCTCCTGTTGAAAAAACTCTCCACCTGGAACATGAAACGCATTTTGTGTTTTAATCATACATTGCCGTTATCCAACAACTCTTACAATGCCAGTGACAAGTTTTACGTGCGAACAAATCAGTTCTCATGGTTATGTACAAGGCAGGAAATGGAAAATATATTCCGGAATCCCATATATCGGGGGTCAATGAGTAGCAGCAGAATGGGGGTGGAGTCAAAAGGGCTGATGTCCGACAGTTAACTTTTATTTTTATTAATTGTGCCCCCAATAAAGTAGAAACAAAGCCCATTCCAAATGTGTTAATGGATCTATATTGGCCTACTTAAGAGGACACAAACTGTCTGCTTTATAAAATGTCTCACCGGGTTGATGCACCGGCTGCATAGATCTTTGTGTACACAGCAAGTGCGTTTACTTAACTGGCAACATCTGTATACAGTCGCGCAGCAAACCAAACAATGGGGACTAGCTTATCCTAGTGACGCCAGCACAAGCACATGGGACATTACACTCACAAGCCGGCTGAGGGAGCGCAGTTGGCTGTGTGTGTGTGGGGGTGGCTCTGTGTGCGTGTGGGTGGCTCTGTGTGCGTGTGGGTGGCTCTGTGTGCGTGTGGGAGGCTCGGTGTGCGTGTGGGAGGCTCTGTGTGGGTGGCTTTTTTTGTAGGTGGCTCTATGCGTGGTGGCTTTCTCTGTGTGGGTAACTCTGTGTGTGTAGGTGGCTATGTGAGTGGCTCTGTGTGTGTGGGTGGCTTTGTGTGTGTGGCTCTGTGTGTGGGTGCAAATGCAATATGTCTCGCATTTGGGAGTGATTAAGCTATTGACATTGTAAATAACAATGCCGTTTCTTTAAATGTTTTAAAAACAAAAATAATGTCATGAGCAATGCCAATAGCTCTAACTTAAACAATGCCGAGACCATTGCATTGTAAATGCTTGTTTTTGTCTTGAAGGCTGTGATTCACTAATTGTGCACTTGTATGTACTCATCCATTACTGATTCCATACTATGTTTCAGATGACTAAGCTTGAGGGCTGCCCTATATCCCGGCACGTGGTTGGAGACACACCGGTGGCAGAAAGGTGAACTGTGAGGATATTCTCCACAGTTTCAACACTCACTCTCCCTGTCCATTTCTTCCTTTCTGTCACTCACACTCTTTCTCTCTCTCTCACTCTATCTCTTCCTTTCTCTCGCTCACTCTCTATCTCTCTTTCTCTGTCTCTTTCTCTCTCTATCATTCTTTCTTTCTCTCTTCCTCTCTCTCCCTTCCTCTCTCTCACACTGTTTCTCTCTTTCTTTCTTCCTTGTATCTCACTCTTTCTCTCTCACATTTTTCTCTCTCTCACTCTTTCTTTCTTTCTTTCTCTCTTTCTCTCTCTCCCTCTTTCTCTCTCTCCTTTGCTGGATGCATGACGCACCATCGTGTCTTTCTTTTTGTCTTGCAGGCTGTGATTCACAAACTGTGCACTTGTATGTACTCATCCATTACAGATTCCATACTATGTTTCAGATGAGGGTTGCCCTATATCCCAGCACATGGTTGGAGACACACCGGTGGCAGAAAGGTGAGCTGTGAGGATTTTCTCTACAGTGTCAACACTCACTCTCTCTCTCCATCCCTTCCTTTCTGTCACTCACACTCTTTCTCTCTCTCTCACTCTCCATCTCTTCCTTTCTCTCTCTAACTCTCTATCTCTTCCTCTCTCTCTCATTCTTTCTTTCTCTCTCTTCTTCTCTCGCACTCTTTCTCTCTCTCTCTTCCTCTCTCTCACACTGTTTCTCTCTTTCTTCCTTGTATCTCACTCCTTCTCTCTCACTCTTTTTCTCTTTCTCTGTCTTCCTCTCTCTCTGACTCTTTCTTTCTTTCTCTCTTTCTCTCTCTGACTCTTTCTCTCTCTCCTTTGCTGGACACATGACGCACCATATTATCTTTCTTTTTGTCTTGCAGGCTGTGATTCACAAATTGTGCACTTGTATATACTCATCCATTACTGATTCCATACTATGTTTCATATGACTAAGCTTGAGGGCTGCCCTATATCCCGGCACGTGGTTGGAGACACACCGGTGGCAGAAAGGTGAGCAGTGAGGATTTCCTCCACAGTGTCAACACTCCCTCTCCCTCTCCATCTCTTCCTTTCTGTCACTAACACTCGTTCTCTCTCTCACTCTCTATCCCTTCCTTTGTCTCTCTCACACTCTTTCTCTCTTTCTCTGTCTCTTCCTCTCTCTCATTCTTTCTTTCTCTCTCTTCCTCTCTCTCACTCTTTCTCTCTCTCTCTTCCTCTCTCTTACACTGCTTCTCTCTCTTCCTCTCTCACTCTTTCTGTCTCTCTCCCTCTCTCTCACACTGTTTCTCTCTCTCTTCCTCTATTACACTGTTTCTCTGTTTCTCTCTTCCTTGTATCTCACTATTTTTCTTTCTCTCTGTCTCTGTCTTCCTCTCTCTCACTTTCTCTCTCTCTCTCTCTCTTCCTAACTCTCACTCTTTCTCTCTCTCTTCCTCTTTCACTCTTTCTCTCTCTCACTGTTTCTCTCTGTCTTCCTCTCACTCTTTCTTTCTTTTTCTCTCTGTCTTCCTCTAACTATTTCTTTCTCTCTCTCTCTTTCTCTCTCCTTTGATGGACGCATGACGCACAATCATATCTTGCTTTTTATCTAACAGGCTGCGATTCATGAATGGATGTCCCCCACCCCAACACCACCACAGCTGAACACGTGTAGAACCTGCGATGATGCGTGGCCATTGTGACAATGCCTCAGAAAGTTGCTTTGACACGTGGTGCACCCTCTTCCACACACGCCAGTGGCGGAAGGTGAGCAGAGAGGCTTCTTTCCGCAGCAGCGGGCAGTCACCTCTGGGCGGTGGGAGTGGATAGTGTGCAGCAGCCTGTGCGCACAGACACCTCCAAACAGGCGGAGTGGATGGGATGCAGCAGCCTGAGTGCGCATTGCCGAAATAGAGAATTAGGCGTATGCAGTTGTATGTACTCTGCAATTACTAATTCTATACTATCTTTCAGGTGACTAAACTTGAGGGTGCACTATGTCCTGGCACGTGGTTGGAGACACACCGGTGGCACAAAAGTGAGCTGCGAAGATTTTCTCCAGTGTCAACTCTCCCACTCCATCTCTTCCTTTATCTCTCTCACACTTCGTCTCTTTCTGTCTCTTCCACTCTCTCCTTCTTTCTTTCTTTCTCTTTCTCTCTCTCACTCTTTCTCTCTCTTTCTCTCTCTCTCTCACACTGTTTCTCTCTCTCATTTTTCCTTGTATCTTACTCTTTCTCTCTTTCTCTCTCACTCTTTCTCTCTTTCTCTGTCTTCCTCTCTCTCTCACTCTTTCTCTGTATTCCTCTCTCTCTCTTTCTCTCCTCTCCTCTCTCTCACTCTTTCTGTCTCTTTTCCTCTCTCTCACTCTTTCTCTCTCTCTCTCTCACACTGTTTCTCTCTTTCTCTCTTCCTTGTATCTCATTCTTTCTCTCTCTCACTCTTCCTCTCTTTCTTTGTCTTCCTCTCTCTCACTCTTTCTTTGTTTCTCTCTCTCTCCCTCACTCTTTCTCCTTTGCTGGATGCATGACGCACCATCTTATCTTTCTTTTTGCCTTGCAGGCTGTGATTCACAAATGGTCCAGCGATGACACGACATGGCTGTACATAGTTTTATTTGTTCTTGTTTTGTTTTAATAAAAATGTTTTATATGTAAATCCATACATGACTAAGATTCTTATTTGTCCAACCTAACATGACTGTCACATTTGTTTGTGGGGGGTGGGGGTGAGGGCGGACAAGGAGATCCTGCTGGGGGATGTCGGAGCAGTGTTGGGTGTCCGACCTGCATGATCGTTGCCTCCATTGCATCTGTTCTCAGAGACTTACGAGCTGGCGGCCTGGCGACCTGGCTCGTAGATGAAGAGCTGCGAGCCGACTGGCAGGCTCATAGAGGGAGAACTGCGGCCCGTCAGTTCGCAGAGGGAGAGCTGCGGGGCAGTTCGCAGAGGAACACCTGAGGGCCGACTGGTATAGGGAAAGGGGCGAGCCGTCGGCTTCCAAAGGGATAGCTGAGGAACAGTGATGTGGTGAGAGGAAGCGTGAACGGGGTATCTCGCAGAGAGAGACCTGCGGTATATTTCCAATCTTAGCTTCACAGATACAACTGCGGGCCCAAGAACTCGCACCCGAAGAGCTGTGAACCAACAAGTGGTTCGCAGAGGGAGACTTACGGGCCCAAGAGTGTTGTTGGAGGTATGCTGTTGATGGGGGAAAAGGGTGCGTTACCTGCTGATGTAGTTAGCCGCAGCGTGAAAAAGGTATCTCGCACAGACAGAGCTCCGGTATATTAAATTGCCCCCGGGACCTTTCTTTTATATTTTCACTCGATGCGAGGCACAAGATGGCTGTTAACACTTCCTGGTTTGAAGTGTTAGCAGCCAATCAGAGGCAAGCTCGTGCTCAGGAGTTAGGGACCGCCCAGATATATATATATCTTTTTTTCCTTTAATATCTCAAAAACTACTGAACGGATACACCATTTCAACAAAAGCGTGCTTTCTGGACCAAGACCTTTCTCCCTGCCAAATTTGGCATAATTTCGGTCAGCAGTTTAACCTGTAGCCTTGTCTAAAGTTTCCTATGGAAACACTTTTTCGGACCCCCCTTTTTTTCTCAGCCCCCCCTTGACCAATCACCCTGTAATATGTCTTTGTAGCTGGATGGCTCCGGTCGTGGGTGCAAATATCTCGCAATAAACTTGCTTTCAATCAACAACCAACCTTGTACGTCCTCAATACACCCCTAAACTTTCAAGACACGAGCTGATCATAAAAGAGAAACTTTCTGGAAAATTTAGTAAAGATTCGTCAAACAATGCCAAAGTTATAAGCACATGGAGGGCTCTACGAGGAGGAGGGCCGCGCAACCCCCCTCCCAACACCTGTACGTCCTCAATACACCCATAAACTTTCAAGATATGAGCTGATCAAAAAAGAGAAACTTTCTGGAAAATTTAGTGAAGGTTCGTCAAACGACGCCAAAGTTATAAGCACATGGAGGGCTCCAGGAGGGGGGCCGGGCAACCCCCTTCCCAACATGAGTGAAGCCCCGGGTCTGCGGGGACCCCAGCGGGCCCCCGCAGCCCCAGCGGGCCACGCTACTATTTTTTAAGAAATGTCCCCAGGACCTAGCTCACCCCGGGGTCTCATTAAAATAAAACGCGGGAACCCGCGACCCCAGCGCGAATCCCACCGATATAATTTTTTTTTTTTTAAATGCTTTCTTTGGCCCTGAGGGTCCTTCTGAGACCCCCTGAGCAGGCCTAGGGGGTCAGGGTGTTTCTACCCTGCCCCCTTCTCTTGTTTTATACCTTTGTTTCTCTGTTTTCTGGTGACTCGCTTCTACCGAGTCACAAGATGACTGCCAACACTTTCTGGTTTGGAGTGTTGACAGCCAATCACAGTGAAGCTCGTTCAGCAGTTCGGGCTGTAGCTCGTTACAAAATTTCCTATGGAAATTACCATGGGGAAAACGCGTTTTGGGACCCCCCTTTTTTCTCAGCCCCCGCTTGACAAATCGCCCCTAAACTTCCAGGATAGGAGCTGACCTAGATAGAGTTTTTTTGGGAGAATTTGGCAAAGATTCGTCAAACGACGCCAAAGGTATTAGCAAATCAAAAAATGCTTTTCCTATGGAAACTAGGTTGTAACTATAACTACCTACTGGCGTCCGCCAGTAGGTTATATATATATATATATATTACCTACTGGCGGTCGCCAGTAGGTAGTTATAGTTAGGACCACGTTTCCATAGGAAAACCTCAACATTCTATTTTGAATAACTTTGGCGCCGGTCGACGAATCCTCGCGAATTTCTCAAAATAGGTGGGGCGCTACGCTCCGCTCCTACCCTGAAAGTCTCGGGGGGATCCGTCAAGCGGGGGCTGAGATAAAAGGGGGGTCCCAAAACGCGTTTTTCCCATGCATTTTTCCATAGGACCTTTAGAACGAGCTACAGCCCGAACGGCTGAACAGAATTACTCAAAATTTGGCACAGAGGTAGTCCCTAGGTCAAGGAAGTGCCTTTTGTAGGTTTGGTGTAAATCTGTTAAGTAGATTCTGAGAAAATAGCCTTTAAATCAATATATATATCTGAGCCCGCTTACGGTACGCTTACCGTACGCTTACGGTAAGCGTACGGTGGCGTGCGCGAGCGCGATTCTGATTGGCTCTTAGATCTTAGTAAACATTCGAATCGGCCGAAACCAGGAAGCGGCGGCCGCCATTTTGTGTATTTCACTCTGAAAAAAAAGAGTGAAAACAAGGAAAGGGGGCAATGAGGAGAGTTACAGACCCCCTAACATTTGTAAGGGGGTCAAAGAAGGACAGAAAAGTACAAAAAAAACATTTATTGATTTTAAAAAAAATCACGGGGTACGCGTACGGTAAGCTTACGGTAAGCGTACGGTAGAAAAAAAAAAAAAAAAAAAATGAAAATCAGATTTAAGTGTTTAGATATTAGGGGGCTCTAAAAAGAGCCGTTGTGTTTATGAAATGATTTTTTAGTGGTACCTACAAGTAAGTACCGATGCAGAGTCTAAGGTTCAAGAGGAAGACTCTGTTCCCTTCATCATTGAAGTGCACACCATCTCCTCTATAAATGTCTTGCATGTCATAACGCAAGTTGTTGTGGTAAATGGCACCCATACCATAGTCAGGGAGGAAAGCAGAAACAGATTTGTTGACGTGCTTTCTTGCTTTGTCATCGCACCGCGTGCCCACCGTGCGTGCACGGCACTAACTGCGTAAAGTGGGCGCGCGGTGCGCGAAGCGCACCGCGTGCTCACTGTGCGCGCACGGTGCGCGAAGCGCACCGTGCGCGCACGGAACGAACTGCGTTAAGTGGGCGCGCACGCCACGAATGGCGTAAAGTAACTTAGCATTTAAAAAACCGTACAAATTCACTGAAAAAACCATAGGTTTCACACACGTTATAGTTAGGAATTAGCATTTAAAAAACCTTGCAAATTCACTGAAAAAACCATAGGTTTCACACATGTTATAGTTAGTGGAAATTTTACTGATAAAAAACCAATGAAATTCCCCCGTTATAGTTAGTGCAGGCAACTATAACTCACGCGACCGCAATCTTCTGCTGATGACATATGTGTCTTTATGAAAAAAAAATATTTGTAATATATGTATAGCTAAAAATGTATGGAAGAAGACATGGGCAAATAAGTGTCTAAATACAGTATTAGCATCAGCAGAGGATTGCGGTCGCGTGAGTTATAGTTGCCTGCACTAACTATAACGGGGGAATTTCATTGGTTTTTTATCAGTAAAATTTCCACTAACTATAACATGTGTGAAACCTATGGTTTTTTCAGTGAATATATATATATATATATATATATATATATATATATATACACATATATATATATATATATATATATATACATACATACATATATATATCCAGTTAGCAGAACACGAAGAGCTGTGTAAGTGTGTAAATGAATTAACAGTATTGAAAAAATATAGTTTTAGTGTATAAGTTTCCTGTCCCGTACAACAGATTATGTCAAGTGCGTTGAGAAATATTATTGTTGTTTCAAGGAATAGTTTTAAAGAATGAATTTGGAGAGACTGATTCTCTTCCCCACAGTGGCAGACATGCCTATATTGAGTAAAGCTAGAAAAGGAGAACAAAAGAAATAAAATGCCTAGGATCACACAATTTGGTAAAGGGGGGAAGCAGAGATTAAAAACAGGGTTTCAGGTTTCACGTTACACAGTTTAGTAACTGGGTATGTATATATCTATATGTATCTATCTATCTATCTATCTATCTATCTATCTATCTATCTATATATATATATATATATATATATATATATATATATATATATTCACTTAAAAAACCATAGGTTTCACACATGTTATAGTTAGCTGGACATTTCCCTCGTAAAAACCAATGAAATTCCCCCGTTATAGTTAGTGCAGGCAACTATAACTCACGCGACCGCAATCCTCTGCTGATGACGTCAGATATTACATCTCTGTATTTAGACACCTATTTACCCATGTCTTCTTCCATTAATCTTTAGCTATACATATATTACAAATATTTATTTTTCAGAAAGACACATATGTAATCAGTGATGTAATATCTGACGTCATCAGCAGAGGATTGCGGTCGCGTGAGTTATAGTTGCCTGCACTAACTATAACGGGGGAATTTCATTGGTTTTTTACGAGGGAAATGTCCAGCTAACTAAAACATGTGTGCAACCTATGGTTTTTTAAGTGAATTTGCAAGGTTTTTTAAATGCTAATTCCTAACTATAACGTGTGTGAAACCTATGGTTTTTTAAGTGAATTTGTACGGTTTTTTAAATGCTAAGTTATGTATTTATTAATATTTTTTTTTCCAGGTTTTTCACCGTGCACGCACCCTGCGCGCACCGTGCGCGCACCGCGCGCATTTTCGACAACAAAATAAATGTTTTTTTCACCCTTGGGGGTCCTTCAGTGACCCCCTGACAAAGGCTAGGGGGTCAGGAACTGTCCACCCTGCCCCCTTTTCACGTTCTCCACCTTTGTTTTTCACTGCCTCAGACTGCGAGAGACAAAATGGCGGCCGCCACTTCCTGATTTCGACCGATTCGAATGTTTACTGACATCTAACAACCAATCAGAATTGCGCTCGCGCACGGCAGGGTGCGCGCACTGTGCGCGCACGGTGCGCGCGTATAGATATTGATATGGTTTTAAATGCTATTTTCTCAGGAAATACTGAACAGATTTACACGAGACCTTCAAAAGGCACTTCCTTGACCTTATGGCTACCTCTCTGCCAAATTTCACGTAATTCTGTTCAGCCGTTCGGGCTGTACCTTCGACTAAAGGTCCTATGGAAAAATGCATGGGGAAAACACGTTTTGGGACCCCCCTTTTTTCTCGGCCCCCGCTTGACTAATCACCCCGAGACTTTCAGGGTAGGAGCGGAGCGGAGCGCCCCACATATTTTGAAAAATTCGCGAGGATTCGTCAACCGGCGCCAAAGTTATTCAAAATAGAATTTTCAGATTTCCTATGGAAACACGGTCCTAACTATAACTATCTACTGGCGACCGCCAGTAGATATTAAATATATATATATATATATATATATAGATATATATATATAGATATATATATATATATATACAAAAAAGAAACAGAGAACTCTGGGTAGTTCTCAAGTTTAGGTGGAAAGCAGCTCCTGTATAGAGCACTCTCAACACCAGCGACACTCGAGATCTGTTCACCTCAAATGTCTACTTTTCTATCAAAGTCTTTAAGCATAGGATTAGCACTGTGCTATCCACGCCGAGATCGAAATGGACAACGTCTTTTGCCATTTCTACAGCAAAGTCTTTAAGCATAGGACTAGCACAGTGCTGTCCTTGCCGAGCTGTAAAATGACAAAAGCCATTTACCACTCCAGGAAAAATATTACAGCTTTGAACTGGTAAAATACCAACAAAGCCAACCTGAAATGAGTAAAAGTAACCCCTGACACAGTGTTTCGCTCTAATTAGAGCTCTTCAGAGAGGTATAGCTTTGTCCAGACACTTCGCTCCCCTATGACCACTGTACTAATGCAACATTACTGACCGACCACCTCTTTGCCTGGCATCAATTAAAAGAATTGTGCTGGGTTCGGTGTGGGCTTGGTTCGTGAATTAAAAAAATTGAGCCTAATGGTGCAGCACATCAGGGCTTTGCTCACAGACATCCCTCATTTTAAGTATATAAATTAGACCTCTCTAGAATTCGGTTTTAAGGTCCACTTTGGTACAGAGACCAGAGATCCGTAGGAATAGATTACCACAGGTAGCCGCCAGCTCGACTTCCCCCACACTCGCTCCAGTGCTAGGAAATGCGAAGAATAAATAAGAAGTGCTAATATAAAGTGTATTTCAATGTAGAAGGATAATAGGCATGGATAGCGATGCTCAATATTGCAATATTGAAGTGTACTAGGTTTTCTGTTTTGTACCGACCCATGGACCCCGCGGACTTTTCACCAACTCCATCACAGACATCATCACCCCACATGCCATCGCGTCCACCAACTACACCCTACTGGGAGACCTCAACTTCCACCTCGACGACCAACTGGAGCCCAGCACGACATCCCTCCTGGACAACCTCCACAACATTAGACTTCGCCAGATCGTGACTGAACCCATGCACTCAGCAGGACACACCCTGGACCCCCTCTTCACAACAGGAAGCTCCATCACCTTCAGCCTCACCACCGAACTCCCATGGACTGACCATCGATGCGTCCACTTCACCTTCAGAACACCCACCATCCACAGACACCAGCACCTGCTCCCACGAAGAAACTGGACCAGAATCACCGACGACCAGCTAACCTCATCACTCAGCAACTCCACCCCAACCATCGCGGAAAACGACGACGCCAACACCGCAGCCCGAACCATGCACAGATGGATCTCCGACAGCGCCAACACCATAGCCCCCCTCAAGAAAAACAACAACAGCCACGCCAAGAAAGCTAGATGGTTCACCAGCGAACTTCGAGAGTCCAGAGGCACTTGCCGCCAACTCGGAAAGGCCTGGAGGAACACCAAATTCACAAAAGCCCACAACAACTTCAAAGCCGCCACCAACGCCCACCACCAACTCATCAGAAAAACGAGGAAAGAAACGATTGAAGATAGAATCTCCACTCATGCACACAACAGCAAAGAACTCTTCAACATCATCAAGGAGTTTGCCCAACCCACCAGCGAGTCCACCGACATCCCTCCCTCATAAGACATCTGCGACAAACTCAGCACCTTTTTCCACCACAAAATCAAGAGCATCTACGACAACTTCGACGAAGACAACCAACAGACTGAACCCTCACCAACCACCCCCGACACCCTGAAGCCAGCGATCGACAACTGGACAGCCCTCACCACCGAAGACACACTGAAGACAATGAAGTCAATCCACTCAGGGGCCCCCATGGACCCCTGCTCCCACCACATTTTCAACAGATGACACCATCGCACCCATGCTCTGCCACACCATCAACCACTCCCTGGCAACCGCCTCATTCCCTGACGACTGAAAACACGCTGAGATCAACCCCTCCTGAAAAAACCCTCAGCGGACCCCACCGACCTCAAAAACTATAGACCCATCTCCCTGCTACCGTTCCCAGCGAAAGTCATCGAGAAAGCCATCAACAGCCAACTCGCCACTTTCATCGAAGAGCACAACATCCTCTACTCCTCCCAATCCGGCTTCAGAAAAAACCACAGTACGGAAACCTCCCTCCTCGCTGCAACAGATGACATCCGTACCTTACTGGACAAAGGAGAAAGAGCAGCCCTCATCCTACTCATTCTCTGTGTCGTTCGACACAGTCTCTCACCGGACCCTAACACGGAGACTCCATGATGCAGGGATCCAAGACAAGGCCCTCGACTAGATCCGCTCCTTCCTCTCCAGCAGAACGCAGTGGGTCAGACTCCCCCATTTCCTCTCGGACCCTACACCTACCGAGTCCCCCAGGGGTCCTCCCTCAGCCCTACGCTCTTCAACATCTACATGGCTCCGCTCGCCCCCATCATCAGAACCTATGGACTCAACATTGTGTCATACGCAGACGGCACCCAACTCATCCTCTCCCTATCCAATGAACCCAACACCGCCAGACACAACTTTCGAGAAGGCATGGGAGCCGTCGGTAAATGAATGAAAAACAGCTGCCTAAACAAACACCAACAAAACGGAAGTACTCATCATGGGCCCAAACCCAGATGCCTGGAACGACACCTGGTGGCCCCCCGCCCTCGGAAGCCCGCCTACCCCCACGGACCATGCATGCAACCTGGAAATCCTCTTGGACTCAGAGCTAAAAATGGACCGCCAGATCAACTCCGTCTCGTCCTCCTGCTTCCACACCCTCCGCCTCCTACGGAAGACCTTCAAATGGATCCACTTTGAACACAGAAAGACCTTGACTCACGCCCTGGTCAACAGCAGGCTCGACTACGACAACGCACTCTATGCGGGAATAAACAAAAACCTCACCCTCAAGCTACAGAACATCCAAAACGCCGCCGCAAGACTGGTCCTCAACATGCCAAGACACTGCCACATCTCCCAGCACCTGCGCACACTCCACTGGTTCCCCACCGAAGCTAGAGTCACCTTCAAGATGCTAACCCACGCACACAAGGCGCTCCGCGATACCGGACCAGCATACCTTAATAGCTGACTCAAATTCCACGCACCCCAAAGGACCCTACGATCAGCCCAGCTCTCCTACCCCATGGTCCCCCGCACCAGAAAGACCATATCAGGAGGCTGCTCCTTCTCCTTCCACGCGGCCAGAGCCTGGAACGACCTTCCACTCCACCTCAGACAGATAACATCGCTCCCCATCCTCGCAAAAAACCTCAAAACCGGCCTCTTTGACAGACCCCCTCCTTGATGGATTGGAACCTCCGAACCCCCTCTCACACCCTCCAGCGCCTTGAGACCCTTACGGGTGAGTAGTAGCGCTTAACAAACACCTGATTTCATCTGATTTTGTTTGCATACATATGCTCAATATTCATGTTTCCACCACCTCATATCTGTTTAGGAAAAAAAAATAACAGGGGAGTACAACTAGATCCCCTAGATTTTACCTATAGGCAGGCTGTAAGAGGAAAACATGTCATACTACAAGCCCTACTACAAGTTTCCCACACGTTTGACTCAAAGCTGGACCATGTGTCCAACGTGATATTAAAACAGCAACAAATTTCAGCAATGCCTGAACAAACTGCTTAAAAATAAAATAAGCAAGATAAGGGCCACAATTGAGGGAAAGAAAGAAAAATAAATAAATAAATAATCAAGAAAAAACAAAAATAGTTTATTGCCTATGGATTGCCCTGTTTTTACTCAGACATATTCCAAGTTCTGATCACCACTTAACGCCCCATCAGCTTGTCACTGAACAATTAATAAATGTATCAGAACCAGCAACTAGACCTAAAAGTGAAACTGAAAGTACTTCTGAAATTATGAAAACTGAAATGTAAGAGTATTTGTATGAGTTAACACGCGCTGCGTAGTTTCTCTCTCCTCAGGTATCCAAGCGGAAGGAGAAGGGCCCCATCGATCCTGATCTCCCACATATCCGTCCTGAAACACAGATTTTTGTCCAGAAAAATGTCAGACGGTGATCCAAAATTTGAAGAACATTTTAAAGTCATAGACTCTTCACCAATAGCTGTCCGCATTGCCAAGAGGAAAGGATTAACGGAACAGACTCCAGGGTCGACCATGCACCCCCTCAAAACTGAACGACGGACTAGAGGGCAACTTGTTTCCATTGAATTTCCCAGAAGAAGAAGACGATGATCGTTTGGTGGTCTATGGACTCAGCCGCCGCCACACAGAAGTGTCCTATGTGAAGTTATGTATTTGTATTATAATATTTTACATTATTGTCGGAGTGGCACTAGGACCGTCCCAATCCGGATTCAGACAAAACCACAGCACCGAGACTGCCCTCATCGCCGCCACAGACGACATCAGGCACCAATTAGACAATGACGAAACATCAGCCCTCATCCTCCTGGACCTCTCTGCTGCCTTCGACACGGTCTGCCATTGCACTCTAAAAATACGCCTCCAAGAAGCCGGCATCCAAGAGAAGGCCCTCAACTGGACCACATCCTTCCTCTCTGGCAGATCCCAGAGCGTCCGCCCCCCACCCTTCCGATACACAGCCACCAACATCATCTGCTGCGTCCCCCAGGGCTCCTCACTCAGCTCCACGCTGTTCAACATCTAGATGGCCCCCCTCGCACAAGTGGCCCGCCACCACAACCTCAACATCATCTCCTACGCCGACGACACTCAACTAATCCTCTCCCTCACCAAGGACCCGAGCACCGCCAAAACCAACATCCACGACGGAATGAAGGCCATCGCCGACTGGATGAGGAGCAGCCGGCTGAAACTGAACTCGGACAAGACGGAGGTCCTCATCCTCGGACCCAACCCCTTGGCCTGGGACGACTCCTGGTGGCCGACCACCCTCGGGACAGCACCGACACCCAATGACCACGCACGCAATCTAGGATTCATCCTCGACTCCTCCCTCTCCATGTCCAAACAGGTCAACGCCGTTTCTTCCTCCTGTTTCAACACCCTCCGCACGCTCCGCAGGATCTACATGTGGATCCCGACCGAAACAAGAAGAACGGTGACACAGGACCTCGTCAGCAGCAGGCTGGACTACGGCAACGCACTCTATGCCGGAATCCCAGCCAAACACCTACGACGACTACAGCGCATCCAAGCATCCAAAACGCCTCCGCCCGACTGATCGTCAACGTCCTCCGCCGCAGCCACATCACCCCCCACCTGACCAACCTACACTGGCTCCCCGTCGACAAGAGGATCACCTTCAAACTCCTCACCCACGCACACAAAGCACTCCACGACACCGGACCAGCCTACCTGAACAGCAGACTCAGCTTCCACACCCCCACCCGCCAGCTCCGCTCTCCAGGCCTTGCACTCGCCACCGTCCCCCGCATCCAACGAACAACCTCCGGCGGCAGATCCTTCTCCTACCTCGCCGCCAAGACCTGGAACACCCTACCCACCCAGCTACGGCAGACCAAAGACTTACTCGCCTTCAGAAGACTCCTCAAGACCTGGCTCTTCGAGCAGTAGCGCAACTCCCCTCCCCCCCTCTCAGCGCCTTGAGACCCTCACGGGTAAGTAGCGCGCTTTACAAATACCATGATTGATTGATTGATTGACTGTTGAATTGGTTCGCTGTTATTTCTCATTGTATTGATAACAAGGCTTGAAGTCCTCAGAATGTTGAAGTTGCCAACACCACTGTGCACCCCAAGTCACCTCCCCATCTACCTGCTAGCACATGTACTGAAAATGGCCACCGTAGAAATGCAAAAGGTTCAACATCCTCTGCCAGTACCGTCAGCACCTCAAATACCTATGCGCACTGTGTGTCCTCATCGCCTTCCCCTGTTGAAAATAATACTGAAGGGGAAGGTACCATTGATATCACACTACGCCCACCACTATTGTCTTGTCATTGTAGGGATGCCCCAGTAGATAGACAGCATGCCCCTCATGACTCCCTTCACGTCAACATGTGGTAAAGGCAGATGACAATAGTAGGTAGATAGAAGACTAATGAATACTGTTATGTGGCTCCTACGGTCCCCATGTAGGAGGCCCAGATAGACTGATTTTCCTAAGGGAAATACTACCACACACTGTAGAATATCTCCTACACCTGTTCCTCTACAGAATACAGGGGCAAGTTCAGATTATTGAGACCAACATCTCTGAAGTGTAGGTAAATAGAACAGTATGGGACCGCACCCCAATGATGCATGAGGTTATCACTGACAATTCCAGAATAGAGGGGGAGGTAACAAAAATATTTTCGATAGGAGTTCCTGATGTCGACTTTAGTGTAGCTTTTAGTAGGAACAATGGGTTTATGATAACAGGCTCACTATCCAACTGTAATGCCTCTTTGCCCCACACCCTACATTGCCCATGCCAAAATAGAACTGCTTTATGCTTATGTGCTTAAATGTACGTCCATGACAAATGGAGAGCCCCAGGTTACTTGAAGTATAGAGCAGCATCCTTAGGGCCACATAGGGTAGACTAAGATTATGAAGATGGGATAGACAGGAAGTATACTTGGTGTGGGGAAAAAATGTCCAAAATTATAAAAAGATTACAAATTAAAGTTACCTCTTCTTTGTTTTCTATGAAATGGCACGGTACCTGTTGGGCGCAACTCTAGATGCAACAGCACCATCTATAATTTGGACATACAATATGGCACCTCCAGCCTAATGGACTTCTACTGGGCCTGCGGAGAGTGTCTCTATCTCCAACAGCCTCCTCAATGGAGCAGCCTGTGCTCACTAGGACAATACACAAAGTTTGTCTGATTCTTCCAGCAGCAAATATCTCCCACATCCATGTCCATCTCTGGTCTGTGACCTTGCTCCACAGACATTGGCGGTATACTGAGTACTATGGGTGGACAGCCTTCAAAGACATACCAAAGAGTTCCGACTATTGAACAGGGTCCAGCTCTTTTTTCCAACACCATCATTTTGATGTTCCAGATGAAGGAAAAAACCAAGAGGAGGGTATGCCTTTGGATAGGGAATGCTGCACATTGCCAAAGATGAAGAAAATGGCTCCTTCACCAAGGCCATCAAGGACTTGAACAACATTGAGAAGAAAATGATTGCTGGAGGAGGTGCCATAGCAGACACAGCCACTGTTTGGTTGAACTTTGACTGGATGCCTTCATGACTGTCTGCCATTCTACAAATGTTTTGTTACCGGTTTTCGGTGTGCTGTTGCACCTCTGTTGTACCATGCAGTTGTTCTGTCATTTTGCTAGAAATACTGATAGTAAATTAGCAGGTATGAATTATGTAGGAATAGGGAACATTCAGAAAGCCTATATATAGCAAAAAGGATAGAACAGGGAATGAGGATAACTTGGCACTTATAGAAGTAGTAGAAGTCACAATGACAGGACTAAATTAAATGCGGCCTGCTACCATTACCCAGTGTCAGGTAAATAACCCCCAACTCACCACGTAGATACCAACTGAGATAGGATTTAAATAAGGATCCACCATCACCTACACAGACACCATATACATCCCTTATTGACATACCTGAAAGAGTATATGGAGTTAAGGAAGATGCAGGAGAGCCAATGCTCCAAATGTGCCAATGTTCTAATGTGAACGCCACCCCTGGGATACACCAACTAGAAGGAGGGCCTGCAAGGTATGCTGTAAGAATTTTGTTCAAGAATGAACAAGAGAAGGGAATGAAGCAGATCTAGTTTTTACCATATATTGCACCTGGCTTATTCTGTCTACATCTGAAGCATAAAAGTCTCATTTGTCCCTGCCAGCCCACAGACAGGGTAGTGTTAAAATTGTCCACACTGCATTGAGCGTCTAGGAGGCAGTAGGCCCCTTGCCCTCCTATATACTCAGATGTATCTCTCCTACGACCTCTTCGTGAACAACTTTCTGAACATCAAGATGTAGCAATAACAGGATGTGTCTGTCATTTAGAAGAACAAAATTGGTCAAGAGTAAGGAGTGGGGGCCAACTGGGACTTTCCACAGCTTTAGAAATTACAAGTGACCTCTAACATTTTGTATTCTTCTGCTTTCTTATAAAAGGTTTCCGAGAAGTGACGCAAATAATTTTCCATAAATGTTCAATTTCATTAGGATTTACGGTCAAACATCAAGTGACCTTTTGGCAAACGTTTGTAATGTAATGTCACCAAGAAGTGATCAAAGTAGGTCATGTTCTGTGGTCAAAGCACCTGGTAATGTCGTGATTCTGTGGTCAATAGTTCTTCATTAAAAGAGTATAAAAGATCTGCTCTACAGTCCATTAGTTGACCACCTTCTGCAGTGTGTTCCACGCCGTTTGTTGTCCCGGTTAACCGTTTTATTTTAAGCTTTTCCTGTCAAGGTTGTGATGATCATTCCATTCTGAAGCTTTCTCTCTCTTCCTTTCCCTTTCCCTGCATTGCTGTGATTTTTAAACATGATTTACTTTTCATCTAGGAAGGTGTCTCTGAAACTTCTTATCTTCTAGATTACACAATGATATTTTTGATCAACAATATGCCTTTGACATTCATTGTTCA
Organism: Triturus cristatus; assembly: GCF_964204655.1. NCBI lineage: Eukaryota > Metazoa > Chordata > Amphibia > Caudata > Salamandridae > Triturus > Triturus cristatus. The sequence continues at coordinate 211,602,160 of NC_140594.1, read as the reverse complement.
AATTGTTCTTTAATAAATGGTGCCACTCTGACTCAATTCCCGTATCTCACACATGTAATTCCTTATTTTAGATAGAGCACCCCAGCTCAAATTAAGGTGCTGTAGTGCACCCTAAAAATCACCCTTTAACAGATCTTTGTGAGTAGCTGAGGTGGGTGCGTTAACCAAGAAGTAAGGTCGCAGGTTAATCCTGAATCTCCACTGACCAAGGCAGCAACCAGTGGGGGGCAGAGAAGTTGCCAACACAGCTGACAGGGCTTTATGTCCGTCCCAAAGCCGCTGCAGCAGGTGGATTGACTCCCACGAACTGATGATGGATAGAGGTCCATTCGTAGGATGTGGGACCTGTTGATGGGTATAAGCGTCTTTTCTGCCCACTTTAGGCGCAGAGTCGCAGCAGAGGGGCCCTGTGGATCTCAGGGCAGACCGAAAGCACCCTGCCCTCCAGAGAGATGCAGTGACCCGAGAGCTGATATGGGTCTGTGACCGGGGCCTAGGCCTGCAGTCCGCTCCCCCACATGTCCCGACCTCACTCACGGGGGAAGATAAGGCGCTTGCTCACAGGACATGGTGGTCGCCTGTGAACAAGGTGTTTAGAGGGCTCTCTTGGGCGGCAAGAGTGGCCAGAGGGCGTGGGGCCCACTGATGGGCATGCAGGTTGTTACAGCTGCCTTCTACTCACCCACCCTGCATGCCGAGAAATTACTGCACTGGCCTAGACCGAGCTCCTGTGGCCGGGCCGTGGCAAAGTGGTTACAGGCAACCAGAGACACCCACTCTTTCCCCCAGGAGGCGCAGCAGCCAGCGTACCAATTGCGCTACAGAGATTTGACCTTATTGATCAAAAAGCCTAGGTTGAACAGCAGAGATGCTGTCGACTGCAGATGGTGCGACACCAACTCCAGTGAACTGGCTTTGAGGAGCCAATCATTCAGGTATGGAAAAATGGAGATTCTCAACTGTCTGAGATGAACAAATTACTTACCTTCGGTAACGCTTTTTCTGGTGGATACAGTATCTGCCTGTGGATTCCTCACCTTGTGAATACCCCCTGCGCCAGCAACATTAGAAAACTTTTGTAGCAGTCCACGCCGATAAGGTCGAAGGCGACGTCACAGAGACACGGCTCTGTTCGCGACTCCGCTGACGTCACTGGCTCCATAAGAAGACCTCGTCGGCGTGATGATGTCAGTTCCGCCCTTTTTACCGTGTCTTCGAGGCACACGGACGGACTGATAGCAATATATACACAGTATACACAGTACATAATATACAAGCAACACACACAGTGTGGAGAATAAATAGAAAGGCAAAAGAAATAACACACTGCCTTTGATAGTAACAAATACATTTTGAAACACCATCATATACTGAAGGTATACAAGGGTGGACAACGGGGAGGCGGGTGGGTCAGTGAGGAATCCACACTCAGATACTGTATCCACCAGAAAAAGCGTTACCGAAGGTACGTAACTTGTTCTTCTGATGGATACATCTGCCAGTGGATTCCTCACCTTGTGAATAGATTCCCACAGCAGTCCCACTCCAGGAGGAGGGTGTCCACCCTTCTATACCAGAAAGTCCTGAAGGACGGAACGAGCAAAGTGTCCGTCCCTCCTCACCTCAGTGTCTAAGTAATAATGTTTTGCGAAAGTGTGGAGGGAGGCCCAAGTTGCCGCCCTACAAATGTCCTCCACAGGAACACCCCTAGACAAAGCAGAAGTGGAGGACTTACCTCTAGTGGAATGGGCCCTTAAACCCTCTGGAGGTTCCTTACCAGCCAAAGAGTAGCATATCTTGATGCACAAGACAATCCATCTGGAAAGGGTGCGCTTGTGCACCGCTCTGCCTTTCCTGCAGCCAACAAAGCCCACGAAGAGCTGGTGATCAACTCTTAAGTCTTTTGTCCTGTCCAGGTAGAAGCTCATCGCCCTCTTAGGGTCCAAGCGGTGAAGTCTCTCCTCCTCCTTGGAAGGGTGAGGGGGAGGATAGAAGGTAGGAAGGGTAATGGACTGCCCCAGATGGAAGGGAGTTACCACCTTAGGCAGAAATGTAGCCCTGGTCCTGAGTGCCATTCTTTCAGCATGAATGCTCAAAAACGGGGGTTTTGAACTTAGAGTTTGAAGCTCACTTACCCTCCTTGCCGAGGTGATTGCAATGAGAAAAACCATCTTAGTAAGACAACAGTCTCAAAGGACACTTGTGTAAGGGCTCGAAGGGAGAACCCATAAGATAAGTCAAGACAAGGTTTAAGTCCCATTGAGGCACAATAAAGGGAGTAGGAGGAAACCTGTTTGTAAGGCCCTTTAGAAATCGTAGAACAATAGGTGATTCGAACAATGACGGCTGATCTGGCAAGCAAAGGAAAGCCGACAAAGCCGATATATATCCCTTAACAGTAGCCACAGCAAATCCTTGCTGAGCAAGAGAAAGGGCAAACTGCAGAATGTCAGATAAACGAGCCCTCAAAGGAACAACTGACTTCTCTCCACACCAGATTACAAATTTAGACCACCTATAGGAATAGATAGATTTGGTGGAATGACGTCTGGCAGCCAAAATTACATCTACCACATCAGGCGGGAGAGAAAAAGAATTCAGGTTGCCCTGTTCAATCTCCAGGCATGAAAGTGTAAGCTCTGGAGAGGGGGTGTAGAACCTGCCCCTCCGATTGCGAGAGGAGGCCTGCCCTCAGAGGGAGACAGAGCGGAGGGCACGAGGAGAGGTGGAGAAGATCTGTGTACCACACCCTTCTTGGCCAATCCAGGGCGATCAATATAACTTGGGCCCGGTCTTGGCGAATCTTCCTCAGAACCCGAGGAATCAAGGGTATGGGAGGAAACGCGTAAAGGAGTCGTGAGCCCCAACTCAACTGAAACGCGTCCCCCAACGCTCCCTGCATCGGATACTGGAGACTGCAGAATGAAGGGCAGTGAGTGGCAAACAGGTCCACCCGAGGAGTTCCCCACGTCCGAAAGACATAACGAACCACCTCCGGATGGAGCCTCCACTCGTGGTCGGCGGAGAACTCCCGACTGAGACTGTCCGCATGTACGTTCAGCACCCCAGCCAGATGATTTGCCATCAGACAAATCTGATGGTCCTGAGCCCAGGACCATAGACGCAGAGCCTCTCTGCAGAGACAACGAGACCCCACTCCTCCCTGCTTGTTGACATACCACATTGCGGTAGTGTTGTCCGTCAGGACTTGAACCGACTGACCGCGAAGGGAAGGGAGAAAGGCCTTGAGCGCCAAACGTATCGCCCGCAATTCCAGAAGGTTGATGTGAAGCAACCTTTCCTCTGGAGACCAAAGACCTTTGATCTCCAGATTCCCCAGATGCGCACCCCACCCTAAAGTGGATGCATCCGTTATTACTGTGGCCACTGATGCAGGAAGATGGAAGGGCTTTCCTTGAGAAAGATTGCCCTCCACGCTCCACCAAGACAGATCTGCCGCAGCTTCTCCGGAGATCCTCACAGACTCCCTGAGATCTCCTTTGTGCTGATACCACTGCCTGCGGAGGCACCACTGGAGCGCCCTCATGTGCCAGTGTGCATGGCTGACCAACAGAATGCAGGAAGCAAACAGACCAAGCAGGCGAAGGACCTTCAGGACTGGAACGACCGATCCATTGCAAAATAAAGGAATCATTTCCTGTATGTCGAGAATCCTTTGAGGAGGAGGGAATTCTCGACACACAGTAGTGTCCAGTACCGCACATATGAACAGGTTGCGCTGAGAGGGCACCAGGTGAGATTTGGGCACGTTTATCGAGAAACCCAATTTGAACAACAGCTGAGTTGTATCCTGCAGATGATGTAGCACCTTCTCTGGCGACTTCGCTTTGATCAGCCAGCCGTCCAGATAGGGGAAAACGGAAATCCCCGACCTTCTGAGATGGGCTGCCACCACTGCCATCACCTTCGTGAAGACTCGGGGTGCAGTAGTAAGACCAAACGGAAGGACCGCAACTTCTCTTGCTTCAGATAAAGATTCAAGATCCTGAGGTCCAATATCGGACGCAATCTGCTGTCCTTTTTCGGAATCAGGAAATATCGGGAGTAGCATCCCTGACCCCTCTCCTGCTCTGGAACCACCTCTATCGCACCTTTCTATAGTAACTTCAGGACTTCCTCCTGTAGGAGAAGACGGTGGTTCTCTGAGCAAGCCCCTTGACAAGGAGGGTAATTTGGAGGGAATTCCCGAAAGGGAAGGGCGTACCCATTTTCTACAAGATCTAGAACCCAAAGATCTGCAGTAACAGATTCCTAATCTTGTAGAAAATGGGTAAGCCGGTCCCCCACAGGACCAACATGATCCAGAATGGCGGATCTAGGGCTGCTTTGCGGTGGAAGGAGGGGCTGAGGAGGAGGAAGAGGAGGAGGAGGAGGAGAGTTGACGGCCACGTGAGCGACCCCTGATTCTACCTCTGTACCCCTTATACAGAGAGCTCTGCTGTTGTTGCTGCTGTTGCTGTTGGGTCTGCCTGTATGAACGAAAGGTTGCCCTTCCGAAACCCCTGTATCTTTTAAACAATCCACTTGACTGGGATTGAAGGCCCAAAGGCTTATCCGTAGCCTTGCTTTCCTTAAAACGTTCAAGTGCAGCATCTGCCTTTTTGCCAAATAGTCCAGAGCCATCAAAAGGCAAGTCCAACAGCGTTGATTGCACATCAGGGGAAAACTCTGAAGACTTAAGCCACGCACCCCACCTAGTGGCAACAGAAGACCCCATGACTCTTGCCACTGAATCCGCCGTGTCCAGTCCACATTGTATCACCTGACGTGCTGCTGCCTGGGCATCCGTCAAGACCTCATTAAAGCCAACCCTATCCTCCTCAGATAGTTTTGGAGCCAGTTTCTTTGCAGAATCCATGAGCGCATGAATATAGCGTCCCAAAAGGCAAGTGGCATTTGTAGATTTAAGGGCCATGCTGGCCGATGAAAATACCTTTTTGGCCGACTGATCTAGTTTTTTAGCTTCTCTGTCACTTGGGACCTGAGGAAACGCACCCTTAGATTTCCCTGAACAAGCAGACTGAACCACCAGGCTCTCAGGCGACGGATGTGAAGTTAAAAACTCTGGGTCCCCTGGAGCTGCCCTATACCTCCTGGCAACTGTTTTAGAAACTGCGGGAGCAGAAAAAGGCTTATGCCACACCTCCATCACAGGATCTATAATGGCCTCATTAAAGGGCAACAATGGTTCTGAAACCGTAGTAGGAGAATGCAGTACCTCTGTTAGAATGTTTGACTTGAATTCAGTAGTAGGCAGCTTCAGATCTAACAGCTCAGCTGCCTTCCTTATGACTGCATGATATGGAGCCACATCCTTTGAGGGTTCATCAGAAGGCGGAGTAATTTCCCATTCAGGAGATAAATCCAAGCCACTAGCCTCCTTAAGTTCTTCAAAAACGTCATCAGTCTCCACAAGCTCTCCTTCTTCTGCCTCTTCCAAAAGGTACCTTTGCTCATCAAGCACCCTTTGAGCCTCCCTCCTAGACCGGATTCGTACAACCGGCGTCGGCGGCGCCGTGATCGAATCGGACGGCGCCGGTGCCGGCGTCGAACGTGGTTCCACAGGAGCAGCTGGCTTCGAACGAGGTCGAGTCGGCGCCGGTGAAGAAGGAAGCGGCGTCGATGTCCTCGGCGCCGGCAGATGCCAAGACGGCGCCGCCGGAAAAAATGGCATGAAGGGGGCCTGCGGATATGCCTGAGGCACTCCCAAACTGAAGGCCATAGGAACCATCGGACCCGAAAGTGCGCAAGTGGAGTACATGGCTCTTGAAAATACCCCGTACATTGCATTCAAATAATGCGTGGGGTCCTGACCTGGTCCAGGTAACGCAGGGTACTGATCAGGCATCACTGGACTCGGGCCAACCGGCGCCAACGGTGGAATCTGCGGGGTCGAAGGCTCACCCAGTGCTTGAAGCTCTTCAACCGGAGCCGGAGACGAAGCCGGGGATGGAACCGGCGTCGGAGATGGAGCCGGCACCGGGGATGGAGCCGGAGCCGGTGAATGAACCGGTGAAGCTACTGGAGAAGAAGGACCAGCAGGTGAATCCGGAATGGGTGAGGGAGACACAGAGTCCTTACGGCGTCGAGAAGGTGACTTCGACTTCGGAGCCGTACTCTTGTCAGAGTGACTTCGAGAAGAATGTCTCCTCTTCTTTTTGAGCTTCTTAGATCTTGAAGCATGCCCCGAAGTCGACTTCGACGCCGACGCCGACCTCGATCTCGACCTTGATCGTGACCTCGTTCTCGACTTCCTCCTTCCTCTCTTCTCTTTTTTCATCCTCGCGATGAAGAGTTTCGCCTCTCTTTCTTTGAGCGCCTTGAAGCTCATCTTGCGACAGCAAGAGCATCCTTCCACATCATGGTCCGAAGATAAACACCATACACAGTCGTCATGTGGATCTGTGATGGACATATGCTTTCCACATTCACGACAGGGCTTGAACCTCGATTTCTTTGTCGACAATTTCACGAATAAAAGGACAGAGAAATCCAGCAGAAACACAAAGTAACAGTGAAGCTACAGATAGAGATTCCCGAAATCCGTTGGCGTCGACGGCGTGGAAAAAAGGGAACTGACGTCATCACGCCAACGAGGTCTTCTTATAGAGCCGGTGACGTCAGCGGAGTCGCGAGCGGAGCCGTGTCTCTGTGACGTCGTCTTCGACCTCATCGGCGTGGACTGCTACAAAAGTTTCCGAATGTTGCTGGTGCAGGGGATATTCACAAGGTGAGGAATCCACTGGCAGATGTATCCATCAGAAGGGATGCAACCATCACCATTGCCTTCCTGAAGACTCAAGATGCCAATGTCAAGCCAAAGGGTAGTACAGCAAACTGGTAATGCATAGAACCCACCACAAATCGCATGTACTTCCAAGTAAGCATCCTGCAGGTCCACGGACACCATCCATTATCTAAGTTCCAATGCCATTAGAACTTGAGCTAGGGTCAGCTTCTTGAACTTTTCCTTTTGAGGAAGAAGTTCTGGTTCCTGATCCATCTTGGGCACCAGGAAGTAACATGCATAACAACCATGGTCCCGTTCCTCATCTGGCACCAATTCTACTTCTCCTTTGAGGAGGAGAGCTGCCACCTCCTGCCGCAAAATGGCCAAATGGTCGGGGTGTGAAGAGGAAGGAGGAGGGCAGATGGGGCAGAAACTGAAGAAAGGAAGTGTGTAGCCCTTTTTCACAATTTGTAGGATCCACTGGTCCGAAGTGATGGCCTTCCAGCCTGACAGAAAACAGGACAACCTTCCTCACACATGCTCCATGTGGGGTTGGGGAGGAGAACTAGGCTTGCTTTCCTTAGAGTGTGAGGAGGTGGAAGAAGATGTGGGGGTTGCAGGTTGCATTTGTGAACTTTTTTCGTCTACCACAGCCCCTGTACTGTTTGATGAGAGGATTCTGTTGTTTTGTGAGTACTGTAGGGTTCTGATGGATATGAAAGGAAAAGCCTTGTCCGAAGCCTTAAAAGCGGAAATACCCTGTTGGGAACAGCTACTGTCATGCCACTGGTGTGCTGTGTGCTTAAGAGGCATCTCATCTGCTCAGGAGAACAAAGTGAGATAATATAAAATAACAAGTAAGATTAAACAAAACACTGCACCCTTACCACCCCCACCCTCTCTCCATTTGACTGTGCCTGTCTGTGTATTTAGTAGGTAGACCATCATATTTCAGGGGGACTGTGTTGTAGTGTCGTGACTTCACCCTGTTCTGGTGGTATTCATTTAAGAATACGCAAATATGCCGAGCAAGTCAATTTCCTAAATTCTTTAGAGAGGATAATAAGGGGGTCAGCATTAACCTACATTGTTAGTCGTTCCATTCCTAATAATGTCCAAAGTTGGTGAAGCCATTGTCTGTGGTCTGGGAGTTTATTTGAGCCTCAGTTTGTCAGGAGTATCCTGTGTATGGCATTAAGGGCCATAGTTACCGGTCACCCCCTGATGGAACGGAGCGGATAGCTGAGAGGCGTTGGGAAGCCCCAGGAGTGTGTAAGCGGGAAATCGTGGAATCTCAGTCTTGAAGGCGCAGTCTATATCGTTTACAACTGACTCCCAAAATCTTGTAAGCTTGGGGCAGTTTCACAGGAGGTGAATTAGCATCCCAGGGTTACCACAGCCTCTCCAGCACTGACCATCACAGAGAGCATTCAATTTTTGGATGCGTCGGGTTGTAGTACCGGTATAAGCTGATTTTATAAGCTGTTTCAGTGTGACCCATTTTGAACGCTGTGTGATGAGTCCTATAGAATATGTCGCCCCATTCTTTGTCAGAGAGGCTACGCCCCAGTTCTTCGTCCCATTGCTGTTGACCAGGTGTCTTTTGTGGGTGTGGTGTGGTTATAAAGAAGAGGTACATTTCAGAGATGAGTTTCTTGTCGTCTGATTTAAGAAATAGCCATTTTACGAAGGGGGTCATGGGTCTACTTGCTTTGCGTTGTGTGTTGGGGCTAAGTACCCAATGGGTGAGTTGGGTGTGAGTGAACCTATCTTGTTCTGACAGCGAGCACTGCGATTTAAGTTTGACAAAAGGGATGAGACAATTTTGGTCGAAGAGACAACCCACTAGTTTGCACCCACCAGCGAGCCATCGTTTAGCGACATTCGAAGATAATCCCAGGGGAACTCCGGATTGGCAAACAATGGAGTCATTGGGGAAGGGAACGACGAGAGTCCGGAGGAGTGCCTCACCATGTCCCAGACTTTTAGTATAGGACTTGTGACTTGAGAAGATTAAAGACCTCAGGATCTGTAAGCTCGAGAAAGCCAGGCCTCCCACCATATATGCGAGCCCACCACTGTTTGGTCCATGAAAACCCAGTGCTTTTCCATCATAGGATGGTTCCACTCAATCAGATATCTCAGTTGGATGGCCTGGTAGTACCGCAGGACATTAGGTACTGCGAATCCACCCCCCAGCTTTGTGCGTTGTAACAGTTGTTTCTGTAATCTAGGTTTCGTCCCCCCAAATGAAGTGCTCTATGTCCCGTTGGAGCTGTCGCAGCTCACCGGGAGGGGGAGAAAGCAGAAGTGCCTGAAAAATAAAGAGGGCCCGGGGTAGTACGTTCATCTTTAATGCAGCTATCCTGCCGATCCAAGATAAAGAAAGACGCCGCCACCGTTCTAAATCCTTACAGATTATAGCCCCGAAATTAGTTAAATTAGCTTGTGCAGTTTTGGAAAGATTCTGGTCCAACACAATCCCCAGGTAGAGGAGTGCAGCCTCCACTCATTGGAACTCATTTCGTGTGCGGAGTGTCTGATCCATGCCCGGCTGAAGAGCGAGATTAAATATTTGCGCTTTAAACAGGTTCATCTTAAAGCCTGAAACAGCCCCGAATGGCTTCAGTTCGGAGATGATAGCTGCTAGAGAGGAGAGGGGCTGGGCGACGGAGATTAACATAAGTTACTTACCTGTAAACTGTGGTTCTCCAGTATTGGTGTCTTTCATAGATTCACATGCTTGAATCATTCCCCGTCGTTGAAGTGGGAGTCCCACGGTACATAAAATAGTAATATATATACATACATATATACATAGTATAACAATAGCATAGCTAAAAAATTCCATAGGAAGTATTGTAACATAGCAATCAATAGGAAAAAACTTGTCATTTTATTAGCTCGTCCTAGTCATTAGATATAGTCCAAACTCCAGCCAATCAGGCATCAGCACCCTCTAGAACCTTCTCCCCAGAGGCTCAGTCCCTCAGGTTTTCTAGCACGAGAATGACATAATAGTCAAGTAAACGAGGGGAGCCTCTAAGGGGAGGTGGGTGGCTCGCATGTGAATCTATGAAAGACACTAATACTGGAGAACCACAGTTTACAGGTAAGTAACTTAAGTAACTTATGCTCTTCTCCAGTATTGGGGTGTCTTTCATAGATTCACATGCTTGAATCAGAGTATATAGCAGTAATCCCAAAAATTGTACATAGCCAAATATATCATCATAGTAAAAAAAAAAAACTATATATATATATAGATATAGATAGATAATATATATATTTATATATATACCCAATTACATACATATAAAAATATATGTATCTAGAAATATACATCATAATTAGGGCTCCCGGTTTTATGGTATTTATTTTTTTGCCATTTCCGTCTGTATTTATCCATATTTATTTTTTGGGCTTTTTTTCTGTATTTATCCACATTTATTTTTGCCACAAGCAGAAGGCAACGCTGCAGCTAGTATTTTTCCACATTTATTTAAATTGACAATGCACACATGCATTTGGTTGTTCTTGGTCAACACAATACATTCATCAGAAAACTTTGCCATTCACAGAATGTCCCAAATACGCTTGAAGAACAAGTTACTTACCTTCGGTAACGATGTATCTGTAAGAAACATTAGTTAGTTAGATTCCTCACCTTAGAATATCCCCAGGCGTCAGACTGGATCCGGAAGATTTTTCGTCAGCAATACCCCTTGCGCGTTGCTAGGCGTCGTCTGCGGCTCCACGTCCGTCGTCGGCGTCGTGCGCCGGAATGACGTCGTCGGAGTACTTAGACGCCGCCCTCGCGCGCTGACGTCAGTTCTTGTACATAGCCTTCTGCGCCAGGAACGCAGAGCCATGCAAAGACCGACACTGGTGCCAAAAATAAAATCTAGGGGCCTGAAAAGGATAACCTTAACCCTAGATGTCAGTTCGCAGAACGGGGAGGATGGGTGGGTCGGTGAGGAATCTAACTAACTAATGTTTCTTACAGATACATCGTTACCGAAGGTAAGTAACTTGTTCATCTGAAAGAAACACGTTAGTTAGATTCCTCACCTTAGAATAGATACCCAAGCAATACCATCCCCGGTGGTGGGTCTGCGAACCAAGATCACACCAGAAAGTCCTGGAGGACAGAACGGCCAAAGAAGCCGTCCCTCCGGACTTGGCTGTCAAGGCAATAATGCCTGGCAAACGTGTGTAGCGAAGCCCACGTCGCCGCCTGACAGATGTCCTGCAAAGGGACTCCCCGTCCCAAGGCAGTAGTAGCCGCTGTGGCCCGAGTAGAATGGGCGCGCAGCCCAACAGGAGGGTCCTTTTTTGCCAAAGAGTAACAAATTTTGATGCACAAAACGACCCACCGAGAGATGGTCCGTTTGTGCACAGCTTTCCCCTTCTTAGCACCCACGTATCCAACGAAAAGTTGGTCGTCCACCCGGAACTGCTTTGTGCGGTCCAGATAAAAGGAGAGCGCACGTTTTGGGTCCAGACGGTGGAGCCTCTCTTCCTCTTTGGAAGGATGCGGAGGCGGAAAGAAGGTGGGCAAGGTGACAGACTGCCCAAGATGAAATGGAGTCACCACTTTCGGAAGAAAGGAGGGACGAGGTCGAAGGACAACCTTGTCCGGATGAACAGACAGAAAAGGAGGCTTTGAAGATAAAGCCTGGAGCTCACTCACCCGTCTAGCCGAGGTGATGGCTACCAGAAAAGCAGTCTTAAGAGTCAGAAGACGAAGAGGACAATTGTGAAGAGGCTCGAAGGGAGCGCACATCAGGAATGTCAAGACCAGATTCAAGTCCCACTGAGGCATTACAAAAGGGACAGGAGGGAACGTGTGAGTAATGCCTTTTAGAAAGCGTGTAACCACAGGGGACTTGAAAAGAGAAGGCTGATCAGGAAGCTGCAAGAAGGCAGAGATGGCAGCAAGATAACCTTTCAGGGTGCCCAGGGCAGAGCCCTGCCGGGCCAGAGAAAGAAGAAAAAGGAGAACCTCAGAAAGAGGGGCGGAAAGGGGATCCACAGCCTTTGCTGTGCACCATGCCACAAATTTGTTCCACCGGCAGGCGTATACCGTCTTTGTGGAGGGACGCCTGGCTGCCAGAATGATATCACAGACTTCAGGAGGCAAGTCAAATGGCATCAACTGCCGCCACTCAATCTCCACGCATGGAGGTGGAGGCTGGACAGGTTCGGGTGGAGGACCGTCCCCTGCTGCTGCGACAGAAGATCCTCCCGAAGGGGCAGACGTATCGGGGGATCGGTCAACATACTGAGTAGCTCGGGATACCAGTATCTTCGTGCCCAATCCGGAGCCACCAAGATGACTTGGGCCCGGTCGTGCCTGATCTTCTTCAGCACTTTGGGCAGAAGTGGTATAGGCGGAAAGGCGTACAACAGACCGCAACTCCACTCGTGACGAAAAGCGTCGCCGAGCGAGTGCCGCCTTGGAAATTCCAACGCGCAGAACTGCTGACATTGCGCGTTCTCTTCGGTGGCGAATAGATCTAACCAAGGCTCTCCCCACTGTTGAAAGAGACCTTGCGCCACTTCGGAGTTCAGACGCCATTCGTGATCCATCATGCACCGGCGGCTGAGTTCGTCCGCTCTGGCGTTCAGAGAGCCCGCCAGATGTTGAACCACTAGGGTGACGCCCTGGTGTTCCAGCCACGTCCAGAGGCGCAGAGCCTCCTCACAAAGGGTCCACGACCCCAACCCGCCCTGTTTGTTGCAATACCACATGGCGGTGGTGTTGTCCGTGAACACCTGCACGACACTGCCCCTGACAGAGGGAAGGAAGGCTTTCAGTGCAAGTCGGATCGCCCTCAACTCCAACAGGTTGATGTGGAGACGAGACTCCGCCGGAGACCAGAGGCCTCTGATCTCCGCCTCTCCCATATGGCCACCCCATCCCAGGAGGGACGCATCCGTCACTACGACATGCTCCGGTTGGGAAGGGAGAGGCTCCTGCCCATGACCCAATCGCGGTCCGTGAGCCACCACTGCAACTGCTGTGCAGTGCCCTCCGAGATCAAGACATGGTCGGACAGGTTGCCGTGATGCTGGGCCCACTGAAACTTCAGGTCCCACTGCAGAGCCCGCATGCGCCGCCTGGCGTGATGCACTAGTAGGATGCAGGAGGCCATCAGCCCCAGAAGCCGCAACACTAGCCTGACCGAAACCCAGGATAGAGGCCGAAAGATGGGAATCAGGGCCTGTATATCCCGGACCCGCTGTTCCGGTGGATAGACCCGGAACTGCGCCGAATCGAGAACCGCTCCGATGAAGAGGAGCTTCTGAGAGGGACTCAGGTGTGACTTCGGCACGTTGATGGAAAACCCCAGCAAATGCAGGAGATCCGCCGTAGTCTGGAGGTGGGAGACGACTGTCTGGGGCGAGCCCGCCTTCAACAACCAGTCGTCGAGATAGGGGAAGACTGGAACCCCTGATCTGCGCAGATGAGCTGCGACCACCGCCATCACCTTCGTGAACACCCGAGGGGCACTGGTGAGGCCGAAGGGGAGCACGGTAAACTGAAAGTGCTCTTGGCCCACCGTGAACCGCAGGTAACGCCGGTGGGCCGGCAGGACGGGGATGTGGAAATAAGCGTCCTGCAAGTCCAACGCTACCATCCAGTCTCCGGGGTCTAGGGCAGCTAGAACCTGAGCCAAAGTCAACATCTTGAACCTTTCCTTCCGGAGGAAGGCATTGACGTTCCGAAGGTCCAAGATAGGGCGGAGGCCCCCTTTGCCCTTCTTGGGAACCAGAAATTAGTGGGAATAACAACCACGACCTACTTCTGGGCTCGGAACGCGCTCAACGGCCCCCTTGGCCAAGAGGGCGGAAACCTCCTCGTGGAGAAGATACAAATGATCCCCCGAGATACGGTGGTGCTGCGGTGGCATGGCTGGAGGGGTCGTCTCGAAGGGGAGGGAGTAGCCCCTTCGGACGATTTGCAGCACCCACCTGTCCGATGTGATGGACCGCCAGTGGAGCAGGTGATGGCGAACTCTGCCGCCCACTGGCGTGGAATGGGCCTGAAAGCTCGGACTAGGAAGGCTTTGAGGCGGATGCTGCCGGGGTGGATGTGGGCTGACCTCGTCGTCCTCCAGATCCGCCTTGGCGGAAACCACGTCCGCGACCGCGCGCAGGTTGGTTCTGCGGCTGGTGGCTAGGCGCACGTGAGGAGGCACCCCTTCCTTGGCCACAAAAGGGGCGAAAAGCGGAAGATTGCGACCGCGGGGCCGAGAGGCCCAAGGACTTGGCCGTAGCCCGGGAGTCCTTAAAGCGGTTCAGCGCACTGTCCGCCTTCTCGCCAAACAGGCGAGTGCCATCAAACGGCATGTCCATGAGAGTGCTCTGGACATCGCCGGAAAACGACGTGGACCGCAGCCGCGCGGCATCCCTCCCATCGGCCAGAGCCTGGGTAAGTCGTGTCCGGACCTCCTCCGGACACAGGGGCAGCGCGTCCTCCACCGCATCCCACAGAGAGTGGGAATAACGGTCCAAGAGACAAGCTGTGTTCAAAGACCGCAGGCCCAAACTAAGGGATGAGAACAGTTTCTTGCCAAACTGCTCCAGTCTCTTGGAATCCCGGTCCGGCGGGGCGGTCGGGAAAGAGGATTGGGAGGTGGAGGCCTGGATAACCAGGCTCTCAGGGGTAGGGTGTTGGGACAGAAAACTGGGGTCGCCCGGAGCAGGGCGGTGGCGCCTGGCAACGTTCCTGTCCACAGGAGGAACTGTGGAGGGCTTGGACCAGGTGCCCTGGAGAACGTCAGTGAGGGCTTCATTGAACGGCAGCAGAGGCTCAGTGGAGCTTGCTGCAGACTGAAGCACCTCAGTGAGGACGTTCGTCCTCACAGCCACGGCAGGTAGCTCAAGCCCAAGGGCTGCAGCCGCCTTGCGCAGCACCACGGAGAAAGCAGCACCCTCCTCCGAAGCCACAGTCGGAGGAGAGATGAATCCAGTGTCTGGCGAGGTATCCAGACCACTGGCCTCCCCCAGTTCATCTGCCCAGTCCTGGGACAGTTGGGCCTGATGGGCCATAGGATCCTCGGATCCCTCCCAGTAGTCCCCATCATCTGACTCCTGGTGTAGAGGAGAAAGTAACGGAGCCGGGCGGTAGACAAAATGTGTCTCTAGCGGCGTCGATCTCGGCGTCCATCGACGCCGGACCGGCGCCGGGCCCGGACCGGGACTAAACTGGGGCACGGCGTCGAGCGGAGTCAACGTCGGGGGTGGAACCGGAGTCGACGCCGGTGGAGGAGTGACAAAGTTGACCGGCGTCGACGGGGACTCGAGAACGGGTCCCTCGGGCGCTTGCGGCGTCGAGGCCGGAGCCGTCAACGGCGCCGGGGCTGGAGCCGCCGGCTGGCAAGGCAGCCCAGTCGGGTCCGCGGGGCCCGAAGGTGCACCAGCGGGCGCCGACGGCGGAGCCTGGTTCCTCATGGCCGAGAGGAAGGCACTGACTTCCGCCGGCGTCGCGTTAGTCCCAGGGACCGGAGGGTATGGGGACGGACGCGGCGCCTGCGGCTCCGCCGGAGCCGCGGGGGTGGAACCACCCTGACCCTCGACCGAGTCGCGCGACCGGCGAGGGGAGTCCGAAGAGCGATGTCGTCTCTTGGACTTCTTGGAATGCTTCGACTTACCCGAAGACTTTGATCCCGACGACCGATGGTGACGTCGGCTGCGGCTCCGCGACCGATCCTTGGACCTCCTCCTGGACCGGGATCGAGAGGCGCGCGGAGCCGAGTGGCGAATCTCGAGAAGCTTACGGGACCGCTCCCGTCTAGCCTTCGAGGTCAGGGCCTTACAGTCCGAGCACGACTCCGCGTCATGGTCGAGGCCCAAACAGTACAGGCACCGGCGGTGATGGTCCGTAACCGACATCAATCGGCTACAGTCCGTACAGGCTTTAAACCCAGGCATCCTACCGGCACCGGTGTCAATAGACAGGATCAAAAAGGATCAAAAAGTTAGTCAAAAATTGACTAAAGGGGTAGCTCTCCCGGATCTGCGCTTACTGGCGCGGAAAAAAGAAGAACTGACGTCAGCGCGCGAGGGCGGCGTCTAAGTACTCCGACGACGTCATTCCGGCGCACGACGCCGACGACGGACGCGGAGCCGCAGACGACGCCTAGCGACGCGCAAGGGGTATTGCTGACGAAAAATCTTCCGGATCCAGTCTGACGCCTGGGGATATTCTAAGGTGAGGAATCTAACTAACGTGTTTCTTTCAGATAGTGCTATCACAAGCCATTTGTCTCAGAGCCTTGCAGTTTCTGTCATCTGCAGAGAGTGCTTTATCCTCTCCCCACTGAACACCATACTGTCCCACTGAGATAAACTCACACTCCCTTCAGCTACAACCCAATTGTGCCCTGCTTTAAACACCTAGAAGCAACTCTATTCAAACTATGCACTAGACCAGAGTAATTTGCTGCCTGAAAAAAGTAACAACATTCTGGAAAAATCAAACACTCATAGGGAATACAACTTAAAGCTTTTACACTCATTATTCAGAAAGCTAAGGACATGAAAAGAAAAGTAGCGCTAGACTGGCAAACTCTGTAAGGTGGCGCTAATGGGTTTGGGTGTGAAGAAAACCAATCTGGCCACTTTGCGACGACTCTGTCTTGTTTTATTTAGTTATGTGTTTATTGTTCGTATTTTAAAACCTTTTTTCTCCTCATGAGGACGCGTTTTGGAATAAAAACATGTCAGAAAAAGACTTTTGTAAGACGTGTCCTCTTTTTTTGGATCCATTTCACTGGGGAACGAATGACGGAAAGGAGAGGAAAGAACAGTCAAGGTTTTCTACAAGTGAGGAGGAGCACGACAAAGAGAGGGAGGAAGAGGAAAAAAGAGGGGGGGCAGCAGAATTGGACACTGTCCTTGTTTTGTCCAGGCAAGAAGGAAGAGACAGCAATGGCTTTGGGCAATGCAGTCAGGTCACAAACTCTGCAAAGACTCTGTTTCTGAGTCTCACTTACACCCTCTTCCCTGTATGTGTGTCTGACTGAGCCCTGCCTTCCAGCGCAGCCCGGGCTGAAAATACAAGGATCCGGTTTCTTCTCTCCGCTGCCCACTACCCCCTGTCCACCCCAGGTGTGTCTGCGAGAGTGAGAGCTCAGCCCGAGCCAAGGGAGGGGGGCTGAATGCGCTGTGTGTGAGAGTGATTCACTTCGCACAGGTGGGGCGCTGAGAACAATGCAGGCCTACTGGCGCTAGCAGCCACAGATCCTCCAGGAGCTCCGGGCACTGATCCTCCTGCCACGACCCCCCATTGTGCAGGCACTTACTGAGCGTGAAAACAATGTAGCAGACATTGTGAGGGTGAGACGCAGGGAGTGGGGCTGCACACAACACAATATGACGAGCTGAACGGGACAAACAGCAGCGCCAGAGTGAAATACTAGTATTTTCCCGTTTTTTTTTTTTTTTTTAAGCCGTTTATTACAAAATTAAAAAAATATACAAAGATGGGCCTACAACCTTCAGGCCGGCCGCTAGCAAGCAAGAGGAGCATGTGATACAAACAATAGCGCGCATGCCGCGGCAAAGGGAAATGCACAGGAGTTAGAAGCGGTGGTAGCCACACCATCCGGACCCCACATAACGGTTTCATTTTAATATAAATAACAACAAAAAAACAAATCCACAAGGCAACCCACAATCGGAAACAGCAGCATGTGCTCCCCTAGAGGGGGGACCCTACCAATCCATAGGAGTATCAAGGGGGGGAAAAGGTCAAGACGGGGATTAGGTGGACTCAGTGCCCAGAACCGGGGAGATAAACTGGCTAAGGGGACGGGGCCGGTGACGGATCGGGCAATAACGGCGGGGTACAGATTCCCCCGCGGTAGGCGTTCCAGGGGCCCCATACGTTCACCCATGTCCCAGGCTTACCCCTCGCAACATACACCACCTTTTCCCGAAACATGCACCAATCCATGTTATCCTTCCATGCCGAGACAGTCGGCGACCTCTGGGAACCCCACAGTTGAGCAATGTCGCGTTTGGCCACCATATATCCCAGAGTCACCCACCGCGTCTGCGGCACCGAGTAGTCGGTTGGCTCCCACACATTCATAAGGCATCTCCTCGCTTCGGGCAGCAGCGACACACGCGTAACCACCCGCAGGACCTCATGCACACCACGCCAGAATCGCTCCACCTCCGGGCATTCCCACAAAATATGGAGAAAGGTCCCCAAAGAACCACACCCACGCTAACACAACCCGTCCACAGCATAGCCCATACGCAGTAGCCTTGGCCCCGTAACATAGACCCTATGGAGTATCTTGAGCTGGACGAAGCGAAGGCGGGCCGGTATGGCCACCTCTTTCGGGGAGGCCACCGCAGATACCCAGTCCTCGTCATCCAGCTCCAATCCATCGGCCACCCATGCCTCACGAAGGTTAGTCAGCAGTCCCGAGCGGTCATTGATAAGTTTTTTATAGATTAATGAAATCGTGCTGTCCGGTACATGTCCATCTAGCACTCTATCCTCCAGAGGGGAATACTCCGGGATGGAGGCAACGACCGAGAATACGGAGCATAGCGCATGACGGATCTGCATATACCGAAAGTACTCCCTGTCCTGCAACTGGAATTCTGTCTGTAGCATCTCGAACGTTTTGAATCCCCCCCTCGTCCAGAGATCACCCACCCTGCTGATGCCTATCATGTCCCACTTCTCAAAGCCCTTCGAGGTCCACAGGGAGCCCAACTGCTCAGATGCATATAGTGGCGACGCCCGGGTCAAACGATCTTTCCACCCCATCGCCACATTAGCCGCGTGCCACACTCGTACCATGACACGCGTGGGGCCCGTCAGACGTGCGTCAAGCGAGCTGGAGTAAAGCGCTCGGTTATAATCACCACCCGGCAGTAACATCTTATCCATTTCAAAGGCCGGGTTTAGAGCGGGCCCGTACAGGCCGTGATTAATCGCAGCCAGCTGGGAGGCCCAATAATACCGTTTGATATCCGGGAGGGCAATCCCCCCGTCATACCACGGGAGCGTCAGCTTCGCCAGGGCGATACGCGGTCTACCCTCCCAGAACAGTCGGCGCTGCAAACTCTCCACCTCGCGAAAGTAGCGCGCCGGGACGACGTCCATTGTGTTCTGCAGAGCGTACAGGAAACGCGGCAGCGACATCATCTTAAACAATGCCGCCCGGCCGAGCGGCGAGAGCGGCAAGCGCCTCCAACGCGCGACATCCTCCTTCAGGCGCTGGAGGGGGGGAAGCAAGTTCTGACTATATCGGGCCTCCGCGTCCAGGGTAATGAAGACACCCAGGTACCGAAATCCCCGCGGTGCGATCTGGATAGGACAGCCCCGCGGAAGGATAGGATCCTCCCCAGAGAGAACATAGACGCACGATTTAGCCCAGTTGATGACAAGGCCGGAGTTAAGACCAAATGAATGCAATACATCAACCAGTACTATCAGTGATTTACGTGGGGAAGCCAGGTATAGGAGAATATCGTCAGCGTATAGAGATACGCGGTCCTCATACTCGGGGGTCCAGCGGAGACCACGAATAGAAGGTTCCCACCGCAGCCACTCCACCAGGGGCTCCAAGGCGAGCGCGAAAAGGAGCGGCGATAACAGGCAGCCCTGCCGCGTGCCCCTGCCCAGCTCGAACGGAGCCGACACTCTACCGTTCACAACCACCTGCGCCAGCGGGCCAGAGTACAACAATTTTACCCAACTGATGAATCCTGGGCCAAACCCAAACTTCGCGAGCGTCGCCCAAATATAAGGCCATTCAAGTGTGTCAAACGCCATAGTGGCGTCCAAGGACGCCAAAATGGCCGGCTCCCGTATGAACGGGACACGTGCGAGCACCCCATGCAAACGCCGCAGGTTAAGCGCTGTGTTGCGATGAGGGATAAAGCCGGACTGATCCTGGTGAATCAAGTCACACACTACGCCGACCAGCCGATTGGCCAACACCTTGGCGAGGATTTTGGGCTCCGCATTCAATAGCGAAATAGGCCGATAGGATGTGACCCGGTCCCGTGGCCTCCCCTCCTTATGGATAACCACGATAGTAGCTAGACGCTGGTCTAGCGGGAGGGAACCCGCCGAGTGGGCCGCGAGGAACATAGCACGGAGATGTGGCGCCAGCGTATCCGGTCGCAGTTTATACAACTCGATGGGAAGACCATTAGGACCCATGGCCTTGCCGGAAGCGACCGAACGTATGGCGAGGGCCATTTCTTCGGAAGTTGGAGCGGCGTCCAACGACACTCTGTCCTCCGCCGAAAGGGAAGGCAGCGCGATATCCCTGAGCAGGGCATGGGAATCCTCTTCAGAGCGGGAGGACACCGGGGAATACACCCCACGGAAATAGTCTGCAAAGCAGGAGACAATTTCTTCTGGTTCAGTGACACACACACCATTCTGTTTCTCAATCAACGGGACAACTCGACTCGCTCTCTCCTTTTTGTCCAGCCACGCAATCAATTTACCAGCCTTATCACCCACATCATACAGTCTCCCCTGTTGCTCTCTACTGAGGCCCCTGGCCGCCTCCGTGACGAGGGCCTTATAGGCCGCTTGTTTGAGTCGGAGAACATGTAATTTGTCATCCGTCACCCCACATTCTAGGTCACCCTCCAACTCGGTTATCTCAGCTTCAACACGGGTCACCTCCTCCCGCTCGCGCCTCCGGGAATGGGAAATAAGGGACAAGGCCTCTCCCCGGAGTACCGTCTTGAACGCCTCCCACAGTGAGACCGCCGATGACACAGACACCACATTCTCGTCAAAGTAGCGCTTAAGGGATTTAACCAGCTCTGCGCGAATGGTGGGGTCACGCAGGTACCAGGGATTAATCGGGACCACCCTACCCTCTCCCCTCGGAAGAATATCAAAGTGCAACAAGAGCGGGGAGTGGTCCGAAATACCCCGTGCCAAATGGCGCACCTCCCCTATCCTCCCCACATGCGCCGCCGGAACCAGGACATAATCTAGCCGTGAGAGACTACCATGAGCCCCTGAATGGAAGGTGTACTGTAGCTGCGTGGGATGTTTCAGACGCCAACAATCCACCAGCCCCAAGGTATCCAAGAGGCCAGACAACCACGCCTGGGCACGGGGGAGATCCCTAGGGGGGTGACGATCCACAGTTCCGGAAACCACAGCATTAAAATCCCCCCCACCACTAGAATCCCCTCCGGAAGGCCAAGGAGGAGGCGCCCCAGATCCGCAAAGGTGGTCGTCTGCAGCCCCGGCGGGACATAAACAGACACAAAAACGACCACTCTGCCCTCCATTCTACCCACCAAAACCGTGTAACGTCCCTTGTCGTCATGGAGCACCTCATCAATCTCCAACGGGAGCGAGTTCTTAACCATAATGCCCACACCCCTTGAACCAGACGTGAAGCCCGAATGGGCCACAAGGCGGTAGCCCCGTCGATTCATAGCACAAAAGGAGTTGCCAATGAGGTGTGTCTCCTGCAGAAAAACTATATCGGGCGAAATTCGCTTCAAGAACTGCAGGACCACACCTCGTTTTATCCAGTCCCCCAATCCATTAACATTCCAGGACAACAGACTCAGTCCCCTACCCCCCATCATAAACAGAAGCCATCACTCGTCCCCCAGAGAGCACTTTAGAAATAACACAACGATACTTTTGCCTTGTGGTATGAACGAACAACACCCCACCCCAACCCACCCACCCCAACAAAACTCCCCCCTCCCTGAACCCCTGCATGAGCCCAGACAGCCCCCCCAACTTGCAGTGTGCCTTTCGCCCCTATATACTGAAACTAGCTAGACCCCCTAGAGGAGGAAAGAGTACCCCTTCTAGACCCCACACAACCTCCAAGGGAGGGGAAAGAACAAAGACAGAAGCTTGGTCAAAAGTGGCCTCATAGTCGTCCAGAGTGAGGCCCAATATCAACCCCTCAGTCCCGATCCAGTGGGCCGTCTCCTCCCGCCGCCCCCCCCACCATCTCGATCACTACCCCCAGACAGAGTGTCCAGCCAGTCCCCGGCCGCTTCGGGCGATCAAAAAAGTGCGTGCGACCATCCACCTCTACCCGCAGCTTGGCCGGGAAGAGCATGGCGTATTTTAAGTTCATGTCCCGGAGCCGGCGCTTGACACCCAGGAAACTCAGTCTCTGCTTCTGGACCGCTTGGGTAAAATCGGGATAAAAGTTCACCTCCATATTTTCCAGCTTAAGCGGCCCTTGCAGTCTGGAGGCTTGCAAGATCGCGTCCCTGTCCCGAAAGTTAAAAAACCGGGCAATGAGAGGCCGCGGAGGGGCTCCGGCCTTCGGCCTTCCCCTGGGAACTCTGTGGGCCCTCTCCACGGCAAAGAATTTACTCAGTCCCCGAGGCTGGAGATGGGTAGCGATCAGGTCCTCTACAAAAAGATCCGCCGCCGCCTCCTCCCGTCCCTCGGGTACTCCGATGATGCGGATGTTATTCCTCCGGGCTTGACTCTCGGAATCCTCCAGGCGCCGATCCATAAGCGCACTCGCCTGACGAAGTCGGTGCACCTCCGTTTGGAGGGCCGCCACCTCAGTCGTGAGGCCCGACGCGGTTCGGGCCAAAGAATCAACCCGGTCGTTGGTCTTGGAGAGATCAGCCGTCACCAGGCCGACATCCACGAGGACCGCGTCGATCTTATGCGCCAAGGTGTCGAACCGCTGGCCCACCGAGGCCTTCATCTCAGCAATGGCGCCCATGACGTCTTGCAGAGTCAGATCCGTGGGCAAATCCGGGGCATCAGGGGGGGCCTCAGAGGACTTGTGCGGTCCGCCGGGAGATCCCTTCTGGAGGGTATAGCGGTCCATGATGTTGGCCTGATGTACGGCGCCACGCCGGGTCGACTTGGTCTTCGACCGATCTCCGTCTTGTTTCGTGGCCATCGCCATGGGTCACACACCCGCACCAGCTACGCCGTAGAGGGCAGGCAATCAAGGCCACGAGCTCCGGGGGGCCACCCCAGGTCGGCGGGGTGGGTCACAGCCGGCAGGCAGGCAGGGTCTCCCAGCGAGGCCACACCAACACAAAGAGCTCCGCGATCTCACTTGCAGAGACGGCAAGGGGGTGCGAAAGTGAAAGCGAAAGTGCGGGGTACGCGACTCGCCGGGCCATCCCGCCGTTGTTGTTCACTTTGCCACTGGGTCACCCCCCAGCGCAAATCCGGGGTCCGGCGAGAAGTAGGCCGCAAACTTCAATCGGTGCTCACTCCGGTACCCGAAGTCCGATTCGAGAACGGGTACCACCTCGGCTCAGGCTCACCGACACAGTCCCCTCAACCGAAGCAGGATGAAGACAGGATAAACGTAGGAGGTTGCGGAGGTCCTCGGGAGCCTCGCACCTACGCGGCCATCTTGGTTGCGCGCTAGGCTCCTCCTCCTATTTTCCCGTTTTTACATATAAATACAGACAAAGGCAAACTTGTTTTCCATCTGTATTTATATGTAAAAATCCGTTTAAATGGAAAACCGGGAGCCCTAATCATAATGTACATTCTATATAGGAGGAAGGAAGAAACTGAGGCTCATCTTATTTAAAAAGATTACGTAGCACTGATTGCCCTACGGCTGTGTCTGCATTGTCTGCAGCTTCCAGACAGTAATACTTGGTAAAGGTGTGTCCGCTGGACCATGTTGCAGCTCTACAATTTTGGTGAAGAGGCACACCGGCAAAAAGTGCAACCGAAGAGGAGACTGCTCTGGTAGAGTGTGCCTTGACCATTGTTTGAAGTGTCTTTTCCGCTTGTTGATGACAAAAGGAAATTGTACTAGATATCCATCGTGCAATAGTCTGTTTGGTTACTGGATGTCCCTTACGCATCATGTCGTAAGCAACAAATAGTTGATCAGTTCTTCAAACACTGGCTGTCTTTTGCAGATAAACTTTTAAACACCTAAAGAGTGTAAAGTCTTTTCCACCGGCGACTGTGGATTAGGGAAAAAAGTCTTTAAGATGACCGGCTCATTTAAGTGGAAATCAGAAGGCACTTTTGGGATAAATGCCGAGCTAGTGCAGAGCACCACGAAGTCTTTGGTGAATTGAAGAAAAGGTGGTTTAATAGTAAAAGCCTGTGTCGCTGACCCGTCGAGCAGAAGTAAGAGCCAGAAGCAATGAAGTCTTTCAAGAGATAAATTTGAGATCAGCCCTATGAATGGGCTCGAATGGGGACTTCATGAGTTGAGCCAACACAATGGTTAAATGCCAAGACAGAGGTGGATGTCGAATTGGTGGGAGCATCCGAAATAAACCCTTGAAGAATTGTTGTATTATTCTGAAAGAATAAAGAGAGTTGGAACCATCCTGTAGAAACCTGGAAATTGCAGCCAGAAAAACCTTAAGGGTAGCGTGAGATAGCCCAGATTTTGCCAATTGTAAGAAAAAAGGCAAAAGTTGCTCTGGCGTAGAGTGAACCGGGTGAACATTTGAGGCTTCACACCAAGGCAAAACCATTTCCACTTAAGTTTGTAGGTCTTGATAGTGGAAAGTGCCCTGGCGTTAGCAAGGACCTCCCTGCAGTCCGAAGGAATCACTAAGTTGGCAAACTCATTGTGTTCAGGCGCCAAGCCCCCAATTTCAGAGATGCTGGATCCGGATGGCAGACTTGTCCTTGGTCCGTCGTCAGAAGATCCAGAATTGGACGAAGCACAATCGGATCACCCTCTGGCAGAAGGAGCAGCTCTGAAAACCAAATCTGGCAAGGCCATCTGGGGGCTATGAGAAGAATGCGACATGGCTCCATCCGCATTTTCCGAAGCACCCTTGGGACTAGAGGAATCGTCGGAAAAGCTTAAGCATAGACTTTTGACCAGTTCATCAAAAAGGCATTCCCGTACGACCCTGGTTGGGGAAGCCAGCTTGCGTAAAATGGACATTTGCGGTTCCGACTGGTTGCAAATAAATCCAGATTGGGCCGTCCACACAGCTGAAAGATGTTGTCCAGCGTTGATTGATGAAGTTCCCACTAGTGGTTGGACGAGATTGACCTGCTCAGGGAGTCCGCTAGAATGTTGGACACTCCCGGAACATGAACTGCTGTTAAAGTTAATTGATGTTGAATTGCCCAGTTCCAAATCTGCTGGGCTTGTAGTGACAGCAAAGTGGACCTTGTGCCTCCTTGTTTGTTCACATAATGCATGCTTGTTGTGCTGTCCGTCCGGATCAACACTGAAGCTCCTTGAAGAAGGGTGCGAAAAACATTTAGCGCCAGGAATATCGCTAGTAGTTCCAAAAGGTTTATGTGCCAAGTTCATTGCTGAGCATCCCATTTTCCCTTGACTGCGAGACCCTGAAGATGCCGCCCCATCCCTCGAGGGAAGCGTCTGTTGTAAGGATGAAACTTGGAGCGTCAGCTATGAAGGAGCGGCCTGCTGAGATGTTTGTCCTGTGAGTCCACCATAGCAAAGCATTGTGCATCCGAGATGTGAGGACGATTACATCGTCAAAAGACCCTGAGACCTGAAGCCATTGTTTGTCTATTTCCTCCTGTAAGGGCCTCATTTTGAGACGACAGTTGGGAATTAGAGGGATGCAGGAAGATAGCATTCCCAGAAGCGACTTGAACTGTCAAACAGAAACACACTTTCTTGCATGTAGAAGAGATGCCAGTTTGGAAATTCATTGTTGCCTTTCGATTGATACATACGCATTTGCTGTCTGAGTATTTATCATGGCTCCCAAGAAAGACCAAACTCGAGAGAGGGTGAAGTGCGACATCTCCAGCTTTATGGACAGGCCCAGTGACTGGAACAGACCGGCATTTTTGAGTGTGTCTCGTTGCAACTGTAAACGACTGCGCCCATAAGGCAGTCATCGAGATAGGGAAATATTTGGACGCCCGCTTGACAAAGGTGTGCCGCCAAAACCTTGGTGAACACTTGGGGCGCAGAGTGGAGGCCGAAGGGAAGGACCTTGAATTGGAAGTCTCTGCCAGCCACTCTGAAGCGCAGGAATTTTCTGTTTCTGGGTAGGATGGGGACATGAAAATAGGCATCTTGAAGGTCCACTGTTGTCATGTAATCTCCTTGAGATAGAAATTGAAGTACTTCTTGGAGAAACAATATCCTAAATGATTGCTTTTTGAGGAACTTGTTGAGGGAACGAAAGTCCGGGATGAGTCGGCAATCCCCCAATTTTTTTCTTGATGAGGAAGAATCAAGAATAGAAACCTGCACCCCTTTATAAGTTTGGAACCACTTCGATCGCTCCTTTTTGTAACATGACTTTGATTTAGCATAAGAGTACTTTCAGATGGGCAGGAGGAGGACCTCTGGGAGGAGAATTTGGGGGAAATTTTACAAATTCTAGGGTGTGTCCTCTGGACACTATGTCCAAAACCCATCGATCTGTAGTGATGGCAGACCAGTTTGAGAAGAAATGGGAGATTCGTCCTCCAACTTTGGCTGGGTTACTGAGTAGAGAGGTCGGCAGGTGGCAGCTGTCACTGCTTTTTTGAGGAATCTCTGCCTCTGTAGGAAGATTTTCCTCTGTACTGTTTATAAGAGGCAGCTGGTGGGTGACGATATGTCTGCTGTTGCTGTGAGGAAGAGTAACGTTGTTGTCCCTGATAAGATTGGTACTGCCTCTTCTGATTGTAGCCTCCTTAAAAGGAATAGTGGGAACCACGACCACTCGCATCACGAAAAGGCTGTTTCTTGAATTGTAAAGTGCCAAGAGCACGTGCGGTGTCAGTATCTTTTTTAATTGCTTGGAGGTCGTCAATGTGCTGCCCGAAAAGTGATTCGCCGTCGAAAGGCATATCGATAATTTTTGTTTGCACTTCTTGGCGAAAGGAAGTAGCTCTTAAGCAGCCCTGCCTTCGGAGGACTGCTGCTCCTGCCAGTTGGCGAAAACCCGTGGAAGAGACGTCCACTGCGCAGTCAATGATCTCGGCATAGATCCTCTCACTCTCCTGGAGAATCTTTAAAGCTTCGGTTTTAGAGTCTTCAGGCAACGTGTCGATAAAAAGAGAAATGTCCGACCACATTTGCCTATCATAGCGGCCTAGAATGGCAAGGGAATTAGACGCCCGGACAGTAGTTGCCGCCATGGTGGAAAAATGTTTCCCAATGGCATCAAGGCATCTGCCCTCTCGATCAGGAGGAGCCGACAAAGGAGAGGAAGGATTCCTGGCACGACGTTGAGCTGCCTGAGAAATAACTGAATCTGGCTTTGGTTGACCAATTAAACAGGCTGGTGAATTGTCTCGTGCATTGTACTTTTTATCCAAGCGCGGCAGGACTGCAGAAATGGAGGCAGGGGTCTTCATGACTTTCAAACCCTCCTGCAAGATGAAATCAATTATAGGTATAGCCCGAACCTGTTTCTGTGGCTGGCTTTTGAAATCGTATAAAAAACGATCCTCGTCCTTTGAGACCATAGGGAGATGAAATCTCTTGGCCGCTCTGTCCATGAGGACATGAAATCCACCTATATCCACAGGTGGAGAGTCAACAGGAGTAGGAGTGGTAGGCGACGGAGTCTGGATTTAGTAATTGTCTCACTCAGTAAGTAGGGATCTATCTTCTAACTCCCCTTCTTCTCTGTCCTCATCAGTTGTATGTGTGTCCTCTAAATTTTGAGCAGTCGATGCCACCGGAGAAGCAGGAGGGGGCTGCCCAGTGATTGATGAAGGCGGAGGATTAGGTGTCTGAGGGATAGAAGAAGCTGGCTCTCAAGGAGGAAAACGGCGGTAGTAGTCATCCAGCATATGTTGCAAACTAGAAATGAGTGACAATGGCATCTGTGCAGCCGGATTTTCAGACTGTGATTGAATATTTGGCTCTGAGTAATATTCATACTCTTGTTTATCATCTATGTCCTGGCACTTAATGAGGAGTTCTGAAGGACTATGAGCAGCTCGAATCCTCCTCATCCGCCACATAATCAAACAGTTGCACTGGAAGATTAGGAGAAGCTTCTCTTGGCAATAAAAGGTCCATTGAAAACTGTCTTCGTTGAAGCAAAGAAACCTTCCTTGGTTCTGAAGGCGGCAAAAGAGCTGCTGAAGGCTTCAAAGGCACTAGAGGCATCAAACCTGGAGGTGATACCAGAGATTCCGCTGATGAAGCTGCAGCCGTCGAAGAAAGACATACCTGTTCCTCCATATGCAAAGGCTTCACTGTCGTCGACGAAGCAACCATCGACGAAGCAACCGCCGACGAAGCAACCGTCGACGAAGCAGGCATCGATGAGAAAACCGTCATCGAGACAACCATCAACGGGACAGGCGTCGACGAGGTAAGCGTCAACAGAACCAATAGATCTTTGGAGGATCACATCGACGAAGAAGCGTCCGTCGACGAAAGTTTCTTCTTTTTCGTCGTCGACGAAGAGAGAGATAGTAGATGACTTAGGCCTCACCGACGGAGAACACGCCGACGACATCACCATAGCAGGTTTAGGCAAAGAGAAGGTATCAGTCGTCGTCGTAGTTGTGACGATGGAGGACTTCGTCGACAGCGGAATCGACGATGAGCTCGTTGACGAGGTGCCAGTTTTCTGTGGTAAAAGTCTCTCAGGCAGAGATTTTCACGCCTGAGACTTAGATCTCGGAGGCGTAGAAGGTGGAGATTGAACCTTAGGGAGAGCTGGAGTCCCTTTAGACGAGGAAGGGTGGTCTTCAGGCTTAGAAGAGTGGTGTTTCTTCAGCACCTTAGCCTTAGGAGATGTCATCTCCGCCTCACTAGCCCTTCTCTTAGAGGAAACATTCTTGAGAGAGGAATCACTCTCATCAGATAAAGGGTCATCCTTCATCTTGAGCTTCTGTAGCCACAGAAGTAGTTGTCCTTCTCTGTCCCTTAAGGTCTTTTGAGGACAAGAAAATCTGAGGGACTGAGCCTCTGGGGAGAAGGTTCTAGAGGGTGCTGTCGTCTGATTGGCAGGAGTTTGGACTATATAATGACTTGGACAAGCTAATAAAGTGACATGATTTTTCCTATTGATTGCTATGTTACAATACTTCCTATGGATTTTTTTAGCTATGCTATTGTTATACTATGTATATATGTATATATATATATTGCTATTTTATGTACAGTGGGCCTCCCACTTCAACGACGGGGAATGATTCAAGCATGTGAATCTATGAAAGACACCAATACTGGAGAATATAGCATCATCAGCATAGAGCCTGATTAGATGCTGTTCTGCTCCAAACTTAATACGCACAGCATTGGGATTATCCCGCAGCCTCTGGGCGAAGGGTTCCATATATAGGGCGAAGAGGAGTGGGGAAAGTGGGCAACCCTGCCTGGTGCCCCGCTCCACTCGGAACCCGTTAGAGCTCACCACGTTCACCTGGCCCGTCGCACTAGGCGTGCTATATATAATGTGTATCCAGTTCAAAAACCCATCGCCAATCCCGAAGCGTTTGAGAGTTGCAAACAGATAGGGCCAATGCACTCTATCAAAGGCTTTCTCTGTGTCTATCGCCAGCAAAAGTGCTTCTTCCCTGGAACATTGGACTTTATCAATGAGGTGACACACACATTTAGTATTGTCCCCACATTGACTCGAAGGGATAAACCCTGCCTGGTCAGAATCAACCAAGCCCGGTATCAGAGGCTTGAGGCGCTGTGCGAGAATGCCAGAAAACAGTTTTGCGTCAACGTTGAGCAGGGATATCGGGCGATAGGAGCTTCAGAACAAAATGTCTTATAATAGATGTGAGAAGTTGGCCTGATGTATGATGTCACTAGTTCTAGTGTACACCTTATATCAGTCCAAATGCCCTTATGGTGATTGGTTGTAAAGTCAACCTTATAGACCAGCTATCCTAGTGGTAGCATGGACAAGAGCAGTCTTAGGCTAAACTCTGAATGGCATGTGAAGCCAGCTGTGATACCATATATAATCCCTTGAATACCAAATGAAAGGACACCACAACAGATATATATATAAAATAAAGTGTATTTATTCTAGTCAAACCCTCAGCACTCTTTATGAGATTAGAGGTAAGTACAACACAGCCTTATTTAAGCATACATTAAGTCACACAGGTAAGTAATACAGTTAGGCCCTAGGGGCCACGCAAACCATATACTAAGTAAGTGGTATAAGGACCACTGTCACGGAAATAGAGTAGGCCTAGGCCTAGGGAATCGCTGGGGCTACACTACACTAGCGTTAGTTAGGAAGTGGGAGGCCCACGGGATTCGTGTGCAGAGTGGAAACATTCACGCGTAATGCGTAAAAGTCAATAGCAATAGTACAGTTTAGAAAACGGTAGATTTAGGACACTTCCGGAGTAGCTAGGAAGTTGAGACTGGAAAACTAGACACTAGGATAGTCACTATCCTGATGAGCACCGGAGTACCCAAGTTACCTAGCCCACAGGCTGCGGGTGCATAGGGGTGAAGATGCGTCGGTTTTCGTCGTCGACTCCTATGGATGCCTGACTTAACTGTGGTAGAGGAGGGAGCTTGGGACCCACCACCCTGTGTGGAGTTTTGGGGCCCTGAGGAAGATTTCTCTTTTGCTTTATCCCCACCCTTCTCTTGAGGCTTGGTGGTATCTTTCTTTTGGTCACCACCCTGATTTTTAGGCCTAATCCTGGTCCTGACCCATTTATCTGCCCTCTTTCCCAATTCTTGGGGAGAGGTCAAATCTGAGTCTACCAGGTGTTGATGGAGAAGCTGGTTCTGACAATTACTAAGGATCTGCTCCCTCATAATCAAGTTGTACAATCCTGTATAGTCCTGCACCTTGCTGCCAGTTAACCAACCTTCCAAAGCCTTAGTGGCACAATCCACAAAATCAGACCAGTCCTGTGTCTGTGTCTTCTGGGTGTCTCTGAACAACAACCTATATTGCTCAGTGGTTAAGCCAAACCCATCTATCAGAGCACTCTTCAGGACTTTGTCATTGTTAGCATCCTCATCACTGACTGTGAGGAGCTTGTCTCTACCTTTGTCAGAAAAGGAGAGCCACAAGATAGCTGCCCACTGACTCTGGGGTACCTGCTGTACTTTGCAGGCCCTCTCCAAAGCAGTCATCCACTTGTGGATGTCATCCCCATTCTGATATGGGGGGACTATCTTGCTTAGGTTTCTATGGTCATAAGACCTATCCCTATCTCTAGGAATGTTGCTGCCACCAGTGGGTTCTGACCCACTTAACTTTTGCTCTCTAGCCAGAGCAAGCTTCTCCTTGGCAAGGGCAAGTTCTTCCCTCTGAATCCTCAGATTAGCTTCCCTCATTCTGGCTTCATGCTCCTTTCTCTCAGGGGAAGTCATTCCCCTGTGAGAGGAAGCATTAGAGATGTTAGAGACATGGGAGTGGATGGATTCCCTTGAAGGGGATCTGTCCCTCCTGCTTCTCTGTGTAAGCCTACTTGGGGGTCTGTATGGGGGGACCCCATGCAAACTCCCATGTAAGTTTAGGTTAGCCTGGCTAAGTCTTCCTACTTGGCCCTGGCTGTCTATCTCTTCATCTGAAGTCCCATCTGACTCCTCTGTGGTGGGTAGACCCTCCTCTGTACCTAGGGTACCTGCCTGAGATGCCCTAAGAGTATCATACTCCTCTAGGAGTTGTCTTAACTGAAGGAGGGTAGGGTTTGCACCCTGTTTTATTCCTCTGGAGGTACACAAGTGTCTCATCTCCTGGAATGTTAAGGTATCATATCTAGAGGGGGTCTTTTGCAGACCTGATCCTCCTGAGAGAGCATCTACTTGATCTCCTCTCAGAGACATGATCTAGTGAGGGTGTGGTGTGTGCACCTACCTACACTAGTTGTTTCTACTAAACCTCTCTAGTAGTTGTAGTCAGGGTGTGTTACTCCCTTCAACCTACAACTACTAAGTCCAGTAGGACTTAAGTATTATAATCTATGTTATATGTACCTAGACAATATCTGTGTGATCTTTCAATTTAGTATCTCAAGATTACAATGGTATTACAACAACAAGCTCAGATCCCAACCGCTGCTCACCAATGTGAGAAGTTGGCCTGATGTATGATGTCACTAGTTCTAGTGTACACCTTATATCAGTCCAAATGCCCTTATGGTGATTGGTTGTAAAGTCAACCTTATAGACCAGCTATCCTAGTGGTAGCATGGACAAGAGCAGTCTTAGGCTAAACTCTGAATGGCATGTGAAGCCAGCTGTGATACCATATATAATCCCTTGAATACCAAATGAAAGGACACCACAACAGATATATATATAAAATAAAGTGTATTTATTCTAGTCAAACCCTCAGCACTCTTTATGAGATTAGAGGTAAGTACAACACAGCCTTATTTAAGCATACATTAAGTCACACAGGTAAGTAATACAGTTAGGCCCTAGGGGCCACGCAAACCATATACTAAGTAAGTGGTATAAGGACCACTGTCACGGAAATAGAGTAGGCCTAGGCCTAGGATATCGCTGGGGCTACACTACACTAGCGTTAGTTAGGAAGTGGGAGGCCCACGGGATTCGTGTGCAGAGTGGAAACACTCACGCGTAATGCGTAAAAGTCAATAGTACAGTTTAGAAAACGGTAGATTTAGGACACTTCCGGAGTAGCTAGGAAGTTGAGACTGGAAAACTAGACACTAGGCTAGTCACTATCCTGATGAGCACCGGAGTACCCAAGTTACCTAGCCCACAGGCTGCGGGTGCATAGGGGTGAAGATGCGTCGGTTTTCGTCGTCGACTCCTATGGATGCCTGAAGAAAGATGCTGACAGGCAGTCAGTGAAGAGTGTCCGGTGGATCCCAAGGCTGGGATCAAGGAGAGAGGAAACCTGCAAGAAGAAGGGACAGAGTCAAGGTCACTAGCCAGTGACCACGTGGAACCAGGAAGGAACCAGGCGATGTCGTGAAGATTGCAGGTGAAGGTGAAGCTTGTCGCTGCAGCCAGGAGGACCAGGAAGCGTCGAGGACGACCAGGACCAGGAGAAGAGCTGTCCCACGAAGGCTCTTGCTGTCGGCGGCGTCGAAGTTGGACTAGGTCTCACCAAGCCTTGGCAAGCGGAACCCACGAAGAACGGAGGACTTGCTTCTGGTGCAGACCAGGAAGGTCTGGGGTGCTTCTTCTTTGCAGAGAAGCGGGAGCCAGTCTGGAGGAGCCAAACCAGCGCAGAAGATTTCAGGGTGCGTCGTCACAAAGGCCACTAGCCAGCGGGCAAGCAACCGGACAGACGTGGCAAGCAAGAAAATGCAGAAGGGCCCCACGCAGGACTCGTGGAGTGTGGGGGGCTGGTCTTCGGTGCAGATGGTGCTTGGGGTTGGGGCTTCTCAATCCCCGGTGCACAACTTCGAGGGTGCCTCAGAAGCTGCGCTTTAAGTTACTAGCCACTTTTCCCAGGTAGCCGGTCCCACGTCGCTCGTCGCCTCCACGGATCTCAGCTTTGCTGTGGATGTGGATCAGGGTCGGAGAAGTCTGGAAGTCAAGGCTCTGGTCGGGCTCTGCAGTCGGTTCCTCGTAGAACGTGGGCAAAGCAAAGGGTAGTCTCTTGATGGTGCCTGTTTGCACAGGGTAGCCACTCCTTGGCTACAAGGGAGATTCTTCAGTCTTCTTCTTTCGTCGAATGTCGAAGGTCCAGAGTTTCTGTTCAAGTTGCAGGTTCAGGATAATCTAAAGTCTTGAGGCCCAACTCCCACACTTATACTAATCTGGGGGGCTGGGATACCTGCTAGGTCACGCCTTATGGGTGGGACCTGGGAGGGGGTGGTTACACCCACTTCTCTTTGTCCAGTTTCGCGCCAGAGCTGGGGCTGGAGTGCCCCAGCGCCGGTTTGAACTGGACTATGCAAGGAACACCTTGTGTGCCCCAGGCATGTCTCATTCCTTTCAGCCCACCCTGCCCCAATACACTAAAGGCTGTCTGGGGAGGTGCTAGCACCTCCCCAAGCAGGAAACCTATTGTCCAGGCCTCCCTGGCTGGGATCACTCCCAGCTGCAGGAGGTCAGACTTGTGTCGTGGCAGCAGCATCCATTTTGTGATGCTGAGGCTTTGGTTAGAGTTAAACAGCAAAGTAGGATTTTAACATGTCTCTCCCTCTAGAAGGGAGGAATAATATCCTCATCACCAGAAATGGTATGGGGGTATTATTCCAAAGTGTTAGACACCTTACACGACATGTTTTGATAAAGCCAAACCATAGTTACCATAACCGTTTAAGATTATAAGGCACTTTAAGAGTATATGGTAGGCTATATCATAGAACAGCTATAAGGACATGGTTCCGAAAGCTGCAGACAGGCTCAGCTCATGCTAGAGCACCATCTCACATGTTACCAAGCACTCTGCCTCCAGGATTGTTAAGGCCTGCCATAGGAGTGACTGATAGGTACACATGTGTCTATATATAAGGGTAGATATAGGCATACTATATCTAAGCAAGGGGTGATTACACGACCTTGCCCCAGCTGAGTGATCAGCCAGTTGTGTCTGATTGGAAGGCCAGACCAGGGGTGGCATAATACATGCTGCAGCCCCTGGGAGGCCTAGGGTACACCTATGCCCTGGGTACCTAGGGTACACTGTACAGGGTCCAATAGGGTGATCCTTACCAATTGGTTATGTACCTAGGGTACATGGAGTCCATTTTAAAGAGAGAGCAGACAGCCTGAGACCCTGAATGGCAGGATCTCAGGCCAACTAAGTCGAAAAACCAGCTAGACACTAGGCAAAAAGTTGGGGGTAACCATAGTCAGATATCCACTTTCCTACACAACCCCCCCCCCCAAACGAAAGGAGATAAGGCTGGCCTTGACAAGGTAAGCCTCTATTGCCTAAGTGGCCATATAAGGAAGAACCAGCACTGGCATGGTTACCCCCTGTCTCATGGTCCACTAAGCAATCCCTCATCCTAAAGGTATCATAGGGTCTCCACCATAGGGAATCTCTACCTTTGGGGTGTCTTTGCAAAGTAAAAGGCTGGTGTTGAGATGGAGTACTGAAGTGAGTGTCCTTAAAGTGAGGCCTCAGCTTCCTCCAATCATCCTCCACCATGGATGCCTTTCTTTCTTTCACTGAGTTGCACTGTGCTCTCAGGGTCAGCCTCTGGCTACCTAAAGCTGGAGGCTGGGTCCCTTTTGTGGGCTTACTGGAGGGACAGGTCAGGTTTGGGGCCCTAAGGTCCCAGGTTTGCCTGTGCCCAACAGAATCCCTCTGGGGGAGGTCCCTAACTACCTGTAAAGGGGATCCCTCAGGAATGTTTTTACCCATCACCTGGCTAGGGCTACTAGCCAGGCAATCCTCATTCTTTTGATGGGGGGGTTCTTGTGGACAGGGGCCCTCTTGGGGTCCACTGGCCTCCCTGACCTCTGCAGCCCTGGGCTGACTGAGGCAGGGTAGAGAGAGGCAGGCTACCTGCACCAGACTGGGTCCCACCTTGGAAGGGGCCACTGACATCAGAGGCTCTGCCAGGCCAGGCCTGGCTACCTCTGGGGCAGTTCCTTCACAAGGGGTGGGGTCAGATCCCTGAGGAGGCTGACCTTTTCCTAATGTCTGGGGAGAGGGAGACTTTTCTTCCTCCCCACTACTCTCTGTTTGTGTGGAGTGATCCATAGTTTCAGGCTTCACTACACCTATGTCAGTCTGAGTATGGGCTGAGACCATTACAGCCTTGCCAACCTTTTCAGGGAGGCACTCAGTTTGGGTTTGAGCTGTGACTGTCACAGCTCTGCCAGTCTCTACAGGGAAGTCTGTCTTTGCCTGGGCTGTGGCTACCACTGCCCTTCCAACCTTTTCAGGGAGGAAATCTACTTGGACAGGGGTTGTGGCTGGCACAACCCCACTACCCTTTTGTGAAAGGCCTACCATTTTAGAATGGGTGTCTTGTTCAACTTCAGCCCAAGCTGAGAGTTCTAAGTCATTCCCCAGTAAGCAGTCCACAGGCAAGGTTGGAGACACTGCCACCCTTTTAGGGCCAGTGACCCCTCCCCAGCTGAGACATACCTCTGCCAGGGGATGACTGTTCTGTTTGCCATCAATGTTAGTTACCTGGTATGAGAAACCAGGCAAAAGCTGCTCAGAGGGAACTAGCCTATGGGCCACCATAGTGATGCTAGCTCCAGTGTCTCTGTAGGCCTCAGCTTTTCTACCATTGATGTAGGGTTCCTGTCTGTACCTACCCAAAGTGTTGGGACAGGCAGTGAAGTTGGCAAACCCCATGCCACCATCACAGACAAGAGTAGCTGCTGTAGGGGAATTGGCTAAGCCAGGATCCCCCTGTGTTCCCCAAGACAACCCAACCACATTTTTGGGGGCACTCCCACCACCTGGGGGATTACTGCTGACAGTAATAGGTGGTGTGACAGGAGTAGTTGGAGGAACAGTTTTGTTTTTAGCCCTTGGGCAACTGCTGTCAGTTTTCCAATGCCCAGGAGTTTTACACTCATGGCAGTAAGGCTTTTTAACTGTGGTAGAGGAGGGAGCTTGGGACCCACCACCCTGTGTGGAGTTTTGGGGCCCTGAGGAAGATTTCTCTTTTGCTTTATCCCCACCCTTCTCTTGAGGCTTGGTGGTATCTTTCTTTTGGTCACCACCCTGATTTTTAGGCCTAATCCTGGTCCTGACCCATTTATCTGCCCTCTTTCCCAATTCTTGGGGAGAGGTCAAATCTGAGTCTACCAGGTGTTGATGGAGAAGCTGGTTCTGACAATTACTAAGGATCTGCTCCCTCATAATCAAGTTGTACAATCCTGTATAGTCCTGCACCTTGCTGCCAGTTAACCAACCTTCCAAAGCCTTAGTGGCACAATCCACAAAATCAGACCAGTCCTGTGTCTGTGTCTTTTGGGTGTCTCTGAACAACAACCTATATTGCTCAGTGGTTAAGCCAAACCCATCTATCAGAGCACTCTTCAGGACTTTGTAATTGTTAGCATCCTCATCACTGACTGTGAGGAGCTTGTCTCTACCTTTGTCAGAAAAGGAGAGCCACAAGATAGCTGCCCACTGACTCTGGGGTACCTGCTGTACTTTGCAGGCCCTCTCCAAAGCAGTCATCCACTTGTGGATGTCATCCCCATTCTGATATGGGGGGACTATCTTGCTTAGGTTTCTATGGTCATAAGACCTATCCCTATCTCTAGGAATGTTGCTGCCACCAGTGGGTTCTGACCCACTTAACTTTTGCTCTCTAGCCAGAGCAAGCTTCTCCTTGGCAAGGGCAAGTTCTTCCCTCTGAATCCTCAGATTAGCTTCCCTCATTCTGGCTTCATGCTCCTTTCTCTCAGGGGAAGTCATTCCCCTGTGAGAGGAAGCATTAGAGATGTTAGAGACATGGGAGTGGATGGATTCCCTTGAAGGGGATCTGTCCCTCCTGCTTCTCTGTGTAAGCCTACTTGGGGGTATGTATGGGGGGACCCCATGCAAACTCCCATGTAAGCTTAGGTTAGCCTGGCTAAGTCTTCCTACTTGGCCCTGGCTGTCTATCTCTTCATCTGAAGTCCCATCTGACTCCTCTGTGGTGGGTAGACCCTCCTCTGTACCTAGGGTACCTGCCTGAGATGCCCTAAGAGTATCATACTCCTCTAGGAGTTGTCTTAACTGAAGGAGGGTAGGGTTTGCACCCTGTTTTATTCCTCTGGAGGTACACAAGTGTCTCATCTCCTGGAATGTTAAGGTATCATATCTAGAGGGGGTCTTTTGCAGACCTGATCCTCCTGAGAGAGCATCTACTTGATCTCCTCTCAGAGACATGATCTAGTGAGGGTGTGGTGTGTGCACCTACCTACACTAGTTGTTTCTACTAAACCTCTCTAGTAGTTGTAGTCAGGGTGTGTTACTCCCTTCAACCTACAACTACTAAGTCCAGTAGGACTTAAGTATTATAATCTATGTTATATGTACCTAGACAATATCTGTGTGATCTTTCAATTTAGTATCTCAAGATTACAATGGTATTACAACAGCAAGCTCAGATCCCAACCGCTGCTCACCAATGTGAGAAGTTGGCCTGATGTATGATGTCACTAGTTCTAGTGTACACCTTATATCAGTCCAAATGCCCTTATGGTGATTGGTTGTAAAGTCAACCTTATAGACCAGCTATCCTAGTGGTAGCATGGACAAGAGCAGTCTTAGGCTAAACTCTGAATGGCATGTGAAGCCAGCTGTGATACCATATATAATCCCTTGAATACCAAATGAAAGGACACCACAACAGATATATATATAAAATAAAGTGTATTTATTCTAGTCAAACCCTCAGCACTCTTTATGAGATTAGAGGTAAGTACAACACAGCCTTATTTAAGCATACATTAAGTCACACAGGTAAGTAATACAGTTAGGTCCTAGGGGCCACGCAAACCATATACTAAGTAAGTGGTATAAGGACCACTGTCACGGAAATAGAGTAGGCCTAGGCCTAGGGAATCGCTGGGGCTACACTACACTAGCGTTAGTTAGGAAGTGGGAGGCCCACGGGATTCGTGTGCAGAGTGGAAACACTCACGCGTAATGCGTAAAAGTCAATAGTACAGTTTAGAAAACGGTAGATTTAGGACACTTCCGGAGTAGCTAGGAAGTTGAGACTGGAAAACTAGACACTAGGATAGTCACTATCCTGATGAGCACCGGAGTACCCAAGTTACCTAGCCCACAGGCTGCGGGTGCATAGGGGTGAAGATGCGTCGGTTTTCGTCGTCGACTCCTATGGATGCCTGAAGAAAGATGCTGACAGGCAGTCAGTGAAGAGTGTCCGGTGGATCCCAAGGCTGGGATCAAGGAGAGAGGAAACCTGCAAGCAGAAGGGACAGAGTCAAGGTCACTAGCCAGTGACCACGTGGAACCAGGAAGGAACCAGGCGATGTCGTGAAGATTGCAGGTGAAGGTGAAGCTTGTCGCTGCAGCCAGGAGGACCAGGAAGCGTCGAGGACGACCAGGACCAGGAGGCGAGCTGTCCCACGAAGGCTCTTGCTGTCGGCGGCGTCGAAGTTGGACTAGGACTCACCAAGCCTTGGCAAGCGGAACCCACGAAGAACGGAGGACTTGCTTCTGGTGCAGACCAGGAAGGTCTGGGGTGCTTCTTCTTTGCAGAGAAGCGGGAGTCAGTCTGGAGGAGCCAAACCAGCGCAGAAGATTTCAGGGTGCGTCGTCACAAAGGCCACTAGCCAGCGGGCAAGCAACCGGACAGACGCGGCAAGCAGGAAAATGCAGAAGGGCCCCACGCAGGACTCGTGGAGTGTGGGGGGCTGGTCTTCGGTGCAGATGGTGCTTGGGGTTGGGGCTTCTCAATCCCCGGTGCACAACTTCGAGGGTGCCTCAGAAGCTGCGCTTTAAGTTACTAGCCACTTTTCCCAGGTAGCCGGTCCCACGTCGCTCGTCGCCTCCACGGATCTCAGCTTTGCTGTGGATGTGGATCAGGGTCGGAGAAGTCTGGAAGTCAAGGCTCTGGTCGGGCTCTGCAGTCGGTTCCTCGTAGAACGTGGGCAAAGCAAAGGGTAGTCTCTTGATGGTGCCTGTTTGCACAGGGTAGCCACTCCTTGGCTACAAGGGAGATTCTTCAGTCTTCTTCTTTCGTCGAATGTCGAAGGTCCAGAGTTTCTGTTCAAGTTGCAGGTTCAGGATAATCTAAAGTCTTGAGGCCCAACTCCCACTCTTATACTAATCTGGGGGGCTGGGATACCTGCTAGGTCACGCCTTATGGGTGGGACCTGGGAGGGGGTGGTTACACCCACTTCCCTTTGTCCAGTTTCGCGCCAGAGCTGGGGCTGGAGTGCCCCAGCGCCGGTTTGAACTGGACTATGCAAGGAACACCTTGTGTGCCCCAGGCATGTCTCATTCCTTTCAGCCCACCCTGCCCCAATACACTAAAGGCTGTCTGGGGAGGTGCTAGCACCTCCCCAAGCAGGAAACCTATTGTCCAGGCCTCCCTGGCTGGGATCACTCCCAGCTGCAGGAGGTCAGACTTGTGCCGTGGCAGCAGCATCCATTTTGTGATGCTGAGGCTTTGGTTAGAGTTAAACAGCAAAGTAGGATTTTAACATGTCTCTCCCTCTAGAAGGGAGGAATAATATCCTCATCACCAGAAATGGTATGGGGGTATTATTCCAAAGTGTTAGACACCTTACACGACATGTTTTGATAAAGCCAAACCATAGTTACCATAACCGTTTAAGATTATAAGGCACTTTAAGAGTATATGGTAGGCTATATCATAGAACAGCTATAAGGACATGGTTCCGAAAGCTGCAGACAGGCTCAGCTCATGCTAGAGCACCATCTCACATGTTACCAAGCACTCTGCCTCCAGGATTGTTAAGGCCTGCCATAGGAGTGACTGATAGGTACACATGTGTCTATATATAAGGGTAGATATAGGCATACTATATCTAAGCAAGGGGTGATTACACAACCTTGCCCCAGCTGAGTGATCAGCCAGTTGTGTCTGATTGGAAGGCCAGACCAGGGGTGGCATAATACATGCTGCAGCCCCTGGGAGGCCTAGGGTACACCTATGCCCTGGGTACCTAGGGTACACTGTACAGGGTCCAATAGGGTGATCCTTACCAATTGGTTATGTACCTAGGGTACATGGAGTCCATTTTAAAGAGAGAGCAGACAGCCTGAGACCCTGAATGGCAGGATCTCAGGCCAACTAAGTCGAAAAACCAGCTAGACACTAGGCAAAAAGTTGGGGGTAACCATAGTCAGATATCCACCTTCCTACAATAGATAGCACTAAATCCGTCAGGGTCCAGCAATTTCATGGGCTTCAGCCTCGTAATATTGGCAATCACCTCTTCTATCCTAATAGGTTGGTCGAGTGTATCCGCTTCCAGGGGTGGCAGGGGAGTGATTGAAGCAGATTGTAGATAGTGTAATGGGTCAGAGGCTGCTGTGTGTTCTCCGATGTATAGGTTAGCGTTTGAGGCCCGAAACTCTGCCGCTATGGCTGAGGCGTCGTGTGTCACCAGGCCTGTTCGTATATGGATAGCTTTGACTGTGTTAGCATGTTGGGTACTACGTAAACAATGGGCAAGCATCCGGCCCCCTCTATTAGTACCTACATGAAATTTATGTTTGAGGCGGAGCATGACCATGTTCCAGTTTGTGCCAAATTCGGGGAGTGCCTGTACGTTTGTGGATGGACTCAAGTTCTAACATCGCTTTCTCCAGCTCCTCTCTATTATCCCTTCTAAGTTTGTAATTGTGTGCTGATTTCGCAATAAGGGCACTCCTGGCTACTAGTTTGAGGGTTTCCCAGACTTAGGTAAGAGGGAGCCCCCCAGTATCCTTAACCTCTAGGTAATCAGAGATCACCTGTTTGACTGAGGGCACTATATCAGGGGAGTGCAGTAGAGTTTCTCGCAGGCGCCGAGGGGCTCGTTGGGATAAATGTGTAGGGACAGTAAGGGTGAGTGTGATAGCAGCATGGTCGGAGAGGGAGCAGAGTTCAATGGAGGAGTCTGTAGTGAGCTCCCATGCCGCAGGGGAGGCCAAGAAGTGGTCCAAACATGCGTAAGTTTTGTGGGTTGCTGAGTAAAACGTATAGTCTCTTTCCGCTGGGTGTTGAAGGCGCCACACATCACGTAGCCCACAGTCGGCCAGCCAAGTCAGCCCCAGCGGAGTTAAGGCTCCAGTCTGTCCTATCCGTTGTACGGAGCGGTCCAGCACCCCGTCCATGACTAAATTAAAGTCACCTCCCACGAAAAGAGCTTGGTCGGGGGACTGGAGCACCCTGACAGCCTCGTTTATAAAGTGTTCTTGATGCTCATTAGGGGCATAAAGCGAGGCTATAGTAAAATGCAGCATACTCAGTTGAACCCGTATGGCCAATAGGCGGCCCTTTATCTTGAAACAGGTGCCCAGGATTGACACCCAGAAGCAACTAGAAAAAAGAATCCCCACCCCTCTCTCTTTCCTCTCCCGGGTGACCAAAACTGACGAGGGAACCTCCTAGAGTGCATTCTATGCTAGTAAGTGTGTTTCCTGGAGCAAGCAGATGTCCCCCTGTGAGTGTTCCAAAAGAGAAAGTTTTGCCGAACTTCTGACAGGGTTGTTAAGGCCCTTAACATTTATACTAAGTAGTTGACCTCCATGGTACAGGTGATAAAGGAAACTGAGCTGGTGGAGGTAAGCGGGCCAGAAGATTAGCTGCACTGCGTCTGCGAACTCAGGGGAGGGGGAACAGCCTCTATAGAGCATCCATACGTTGCTTAAGCCACACAAAGTCAGTCGGAAGGAGAGCCAAGGAACAAAACCCCTACCCCTCAACAAAAGGCAAACAATTTAAACAAATCAACAGTCCATTCAGTCTTTCGTGACGTGAAAGTCGAAATCCAATGGGGATGTCACAGCGCAGGGGGCCAGCTCCACTCGAGTAGGGTCCGCGCCCCCACTCGTGGATCAACCACCCTGCTGGGAGTAAGTGATACCTCATGAGGGGGGTCCATGTCTTGTTTCTCACCGCCGGAGAGGGAACGCAGCACCTCCCATCTCTCTCTTGCCATAGCTGCTGGATCCGGCCTGTAAGGTGTAGGTCTCAAGCCTCGTCTAGGGCCGCGGTTGTTGTATTGTATTGTATTGTAATTGCATTTGTATAGCGCTTACAACCCCTGACGAGGCGTCAAAGTGCTTTTTTCGGACAGTAGCACGCTACTCCGGGACCCATAGAGGATTAGTGTTGAATTAGTATAGTGAAAAATGCAAGTACATTTTAAGTGGTGGATAGGTTAGTCAGTTATTTGGATTTGGAAGGATAGCAGAAGGATAGAAGAGGAAAAAAGGTTTGTATTTATATAGCGCTTGTTACCCCTGATGGGGTGTTGAAGCACGCTACTCCGGAAACCCATAAAGGATTAGTGGTGAATTAGTAAGGTGAAATATGAAAGTAATTTGAGTGGTGGATATTAGTCAGTTATTTGGAGTGAGAAGGATAGAGGAGGGATAGAAGGGGAAGAAAGGTTTGCATTCATATAGCACCTGTTACCCCTGATGGGTGTTGAAGCGCTTTTCTGGTGAGTAGCACGCTGCTCCGGAACCCATAAAGGATTAGTGTTGAAAATTAGTATAGTGAAATATGATGTAATTTGAGTGGTGGATATGTTATTCAGTTATTTGGTTAGAGAAGTTTAGGTGGCGGGATAGAAGAAGGAAAGAGGTTTATATTTATATAGCGCTTGTAACCCTGATGGGGTATTGAAACGCTTTATTGGCTAGTACGCTACTCTGGAACCCATAAAGGATTAGTGGTGAGTTAGTATAGTGGAATATGGAATTTGAGAAGTGAGCATGTTAGTCTGTTATTTTCATTGAAAAGGATAGTGGAGGGGTAGAAGAGTGAAGGACTTTTTTTTTTATTTCTTTTTTTTAGGTCATAGCAGTAGGATGAGGCTTTTGGATGAGTAAAAAGGGATTTGGAGGGGAAGAGTCAGAGGGAAGAGTTTAGAGAGGTTTGTTTTGGGGGATCGGTATAGTAAAAGAGCTGTCAGATGATGCAAGGAGGGGCAGAGTAGGAGAGAGTATAGAAAGGGTTATTTTGGGGATCATAGTAGTGGTATGGGGTTTGGGATAAATGAGAGAGTGGATGTAGGGGATATATTGATAGATGTATAAGGTGAGGAATAGGGTAGTGCATTGGAAATGCGAAATTAGAAGAAAGTGATAAATATATAGATTCATAAGTACATTGAAAGTATATAGATGCATAAAGGAAGTAAGTATATGTACATTAAAGATATTGATAGAGGTACAGGATGAGAAATAGGGTAGTGCATTGGATATGCTTTTTCAGGAGAAAAGTAACAGACACACAGATCCAAGTACATGGAGATACATAGATGCACAACGGCAACAAGTACATGAAGATCAAAGATGATTTTTTTTGTAACAGCATAATGATTTTACATGTTAATACAAAGCAATACACAAAGATAGGTGCATATCTATAGTGAAAATGAAAATAAATTGTGGGTGGGTATTACTGAATGGGAACATGGACAGCATTTCTGGCCCTAGTCCTGAATAGTCTTGAACAGGCTCAAACAGGCAACTGCCATTGTCCTCTCTGCCCTTAGTCTTGATGCTGGGGATGAGACGCCCTAACCCTGGCCTTTTATAGCCCTAGTAATCAGGTGGCCCCTCCAGCCTATGGGAACTCTAGCCCTAACA
This sequence comes from Triturus cristatus, assembly GCF_964204655.1. Taxonomy (NCBI): domain Eukaryota; kingdom Metazoa; phylum Chordata; class Amphibia; order Caudata; family Salamandridae; genus Triturus; species Triturus cristatus. Next base: position 211,558,329 of record NC_140594.1, on the reverse strand, counting down.
CTATCCAATCACAACACTACTCCTGGATCCAGTAGGAGACCAGGAATTTACAGCCAATCTTAGCCCTAGTCCAAGCAACCAATCAGTTTAAAAAACCCTGATCTCTACGTCCAATAGAGGCGATAGCCCTACCAGTTGTCCAAACCCAAGTCCAAGCAACCAATGGCACAGGAAGCCCTAGTCCCTACTTCCAACAGAAAGCCTAACCCTACTCTTAGTCCCACACCTAGTCCAGCAACCAATCACACCAGAAACCCTAATCGCTACTTCAAATTAAAGGCCTGACCCTAGCCCTACACCCACCCTAGTCCCAACAACCAATAACACAGGAAGCCCTAGTCACTACCTCCAATAGAAATCCTAACCCCAGCCCTAGTCCCAACCCTACATTGATTAAACCACAAACCCAGAAACCAATCAGAACCCTCAAACACCCAACCAACGAGGACACTAACCCCAATCCAATTGAAACACCAGATACAACCACCAACCAGCGCACACCTGTATCAAATAATAGCAGACTACATAAGGTCCCAGCTACCTCAGACAAGGTTTGCTGGCCAGTGAGTTGGAAGCTGCTGCTCTATTCACAAATATCATAGGAGACAGACAGGCTCAATCCACACTTTGGACTTCTGCAGCTAAGGGCCTAACAAACTTGTGCTTTAACAATACTGTTTGAATACAACTTTACTCCCTCTCCTGGCCAAAAGACGAAGTGCACAGTCCCTATTAAATACAGTTTCAACAGCACACAGCAGATTACTGCTGTCTCAGAGCACACTCTGATGTAGAATATCCCTGTTGCTGGGGGGGCGAGGGGGGACTGGTTTCACTGACTTGTTAACACAAAATGGTGGCTGGGGTGCACTGCTTAACATACAGGTGTTAGCACAGAGCAAAGGAGAAATTTGGAGGGAAAAACTGGTAGTCACGGGGAATGAGAGGGAAAAACTTCAGAGTTTGGACTGCAAATCCTACAATTCAACAAGTTAAATGGAAGCAGTCACGGGCAGGAAAAACCACAGTTTAAACACAAAACAGGTGATAAATTATGCAATCATGGGCAGGTTAAAACTACAATTTTAAACTGTAACAACCACAACCTAAGACAGTTAAAGAAATTTAAAAATGAAAAGATTATGCAATCAAAGGTAGGGAAAATCGTTTTTTAGGGCAGAGACAGCACTAGTCTGCCTCCTTACCACATCCTGGACTCTGCTCACTGCAATCTGTTCTCACTCCGGACTCTCTCCGATGAGGGATGCAGGGAGGAAGGGTCCAGGGGAGTGATCTCAAGGAGCATAGAAGCCTCAGTCAAGGAGCCAATCTGGTGGGTCATGCTGTTCAATTGGAAGATGAGGCAAAAGGCATAGCCCCAGGAGTAGGAGATGACCTGGGAACGAAGGTGGCCAGTGACCGGGCGGAATTCTTTTCAATTTCAAATTTCAAGAGCGTGGATGCTGCTAGATCTTGGAATAATTGAAGGAGGTGGCCACGGAATTGTAGCTTCTGATCGGAGCGGGCTGCCCTGAGAGTCGATGCTTTCTCTGTGAAGTTGTGGACGCAGACCAGGATGTCCACCGGTGGACGTGGCGACGCCCTGGGAGGGCCAACTTTGTGACATCTGTCTAAATTGATGCACTTAGTTATTTTGTCGCCCATGATGCCTCCAAATAGCTCCTGCACATATCCTTCCAAATCTGATCCCTCATCGCCCATGGGGGCTCCCCTAATGCGGATATTATTTCTACGTGACCTGTTTTCCAAGTCTTCGGCGTGGGCTGGAGGCAAATGATTTCTTGTAGGAGGGAATCGATTTCTGCGTCCCTAGTTAGGGAGCCTTCTTCCATGGCGCCACTCTCTCCCCCATCTCATCGATATCTCTGCGTGCCTCTCTAAGCTCTAAAGTGGGGTCTTTTTTAATCATTTGAAGATCCTCCCGGAGGGAAGCGAACAGTGCTTCTCGAACTCGCAGGTTACCGAGCCATCCGCACACCCATCTCCGCTCGACTGCTTCGAGTCATCAGCTGGCGCTTTCTCTTGCTGGGCATCCGTTGGGCCCTAGAATAACATGTCTTTAACAAATCTGTCTTTCTTGCTCTTGGCGGTAGCCATGCCCCCTCTCTTCTATGGCAAATAAGAAAAGAGGTTCCCAAGGAGGGTGCAGTAACAGCCAGATCGCCGGGAGCCCCAGAAGGATGGGACACCGAGGTCGCCGGATCACTCAACCGCAATTGTCTGTCTTTAATGAAGGATCCCTGTAGAGACCCGATGACCCTGGTCCGTGGGCAGCGGATCCGAGGGGAGAGCTGTGAATGCAGGCCAAACTGCATGGCCGCGAAGCGCCGGGTCAAGTCCGGTCTGCGACTCCCACCTGCTGATATGGGTGAGGCCAATGGCGAATCTCAGAGATAGCCTGAATAGGCCCCAGACCCGCTGATGCCAAGCAGGTAGGCCCTGATGGTGAAGGTCCAATTCACAGCAGGGCCTCAAACTGCACCACTGGAGCGGGAATGCCCCCTCTCTGTGTGCTCCATCAAGGGTTGACGAGGGAAAGAGGCCCTGAGGGCTGTTGCAATGGATCCAGGGAATTGCGTGATCAACAGGCCAGCGCAGAGAAAATCGGGCCCCGTTCTCCTCAGTCGCGAGCCTCAACGCACTGCCCCTTGCGCTCAATCTATGGCCTGGGAGGCGCCGGCGTGCCACCGCAGCGACGGGGAGTAATCGCCTATGCGTCAGCAGAGGTTTTTTTAAGAGGGGGGAGAGTTTTGAGGCATCTAGGATGGTGACTGTGTTGACGGAGTCATTTAGGATAAGGGTGAGGGCTTCTTTCATGGAGTTCAGTCCTTTTTGGGAAAATGTAGTGAGGGCAGGGATCCAAGGGTGATCCGGAGTGCATGCACTGCACAATCACTGCAGTTTCTTAAGTGGTTATGGTGGACCAGGTGATCAGGGAGGTCCTCTGTGTATTAGCTATGATGGATGAAAAAGCTACGGGGTGGATGGGTCCTGGTTGCGGTGCAGAGGTCCTTTGATGAGTGACGTTGGTGGAGCGTTCTGCTGGTGAGGTGAATTCACAATAGTGAAGATTTCCAAGTGCTGTTAGTGCTGCTTTGATTGGGTCGGAGGGAGCGAAACGTTTGGTTGCTCTGATTTGTTAGCGTCTGAGGGCTGATCTGTAGGAACTCTTTTCAGTTTCGCCCTGTCCTTGTCTGCATCTGCATTCTAGTTGCTTTCAGTGGTGTTTGATGAGTCTGAGCTTTTCTGTATACCAGACTACTTGTGGTCTGGTTCTGGTGGCCTTGGGGGTTTTAAGTGGAGCAAGGATCTGCCAAGAGGTGATACAGTTTTGAAGTTGGAGATGGATCTGGGAGGTCGTCGAGGTGTTGAGTCAGTGGTATAGGAGCTCTGATAACCAAGATACTTTTGAGACTTTGTTCTAGTCTCATCATCATGGTTTGGTGAGGTAATGTATACAATGGTGCGGGAAGAGCATTTTGAAGTGGATGAAGGCATGGTCGGACCAGGTGATTGGTCTGGGCTTGTCCACTGTGATCTAGCTGAAGTTGGTGAAGAAGGGGTCCAGTAGGTGTCCAAAGGTGCAGGTGTGGCCTTCCACTTGCTGGGAGAGTCTGAGGTTTGTCAGGCCCTCCAGGAGGCTTGTGGTATTGGAATCAGTTAGGTCCTGCAGGTGGTAGTTGAGGTCGCAGAGGAGAATGAAGGTGCTGGAGTTGAGTATCAGGGAGGGAATACAGTCTGCGAATGTGCTACCGAAATTGATGCATGGTCTGGGTTGTTGGTAAGTGAAGGTTCTTAGGCTGTAGCTGACAGAGATGTGGAGTTTGAAGGTTAGGTTTTCCATGCTTCTGTTGGTGCTTTCTGAGGTGGTGGAGCATTGGATGTAATCTTTGACGGTAATGGCAAGTCCTCCTCTGGCTCTGTTCATTCTGCCCTGTCTTACAATCTTGTAGGCAGGGGCAATAGCGTTGACGATATTGGGGGTTGATGTGGGAAATAGCCAGGTTTCAGTCAGGAAGGGCAGGTCCGGTGAAATGTTGTGCAGTAAGTCCTAGACTTTGGTGGTGTGTTTGGTGAGGGAGCGGGTGCTGAGGAGGCATGTAAAGGTGGTGGAGGTGGGCTATGGGGGGCAGGTTGCATGCCCATGTGTGTGGTATGTGCTGAGGAAGCGTGGATGGCGTGGGATGGTGAGTGTAGGATAAGTGGTAGGAGGTGCGGAGAAGGCAAGGAACAGCAGCAACGCTAGGAGGTGCTTCCAGGGTACAGGGCAAAGAGGGACGTAGGGAGGGCACGGACAGGTGCAGACGGCTTGCCTTCAGCGTGTCTTTAGCGTGTCCAAGTTACAGCTGCCATTGAATAGGAGGAGATAGGACTTCCTGGATCAGTGGGCGGGGCTGAGAGAATGGCGAGCAGCAGGAGAGTGGCGAGTGAGAGGAAACAGGAGACGACTCGAAGGGAATCAAAAGAGTGACAGGAAGATAAGAGCGGAATAAGCACTAGAGAGTGCAAGATTTTAAAAGAGAAGCGCAAAGGGTAGAAGGATAACTAATAGGCCAAAGAGTGAAGAAGAGTAAAAATGACTGAGTGTGAGGCCAAAGAGTGGGAAAAACAAGCAAAAGGATAAAAAAAATTAAGGGAATTCACGAAAAAGCTGCAAAAAATACGTTTCTTCAAATGGATCTGAAGATTGCAGTTGCAAGTCAACTGGTTCCTAAAGTCACTATGAAGGTAGAGGTGTCAATGAAATCAAAACCAATTTCTTCAATTTGCCCATTTTCTAAGTCTATCACCAAATCGGTTGTTTCCCAAAAGACATCTTCCTCTAACAAAGCTTTACCATCAATTCCCACAATAGCTTATAGTTTCTCCTTTACTTGTCTGAGAAGTCAGTAAAAATTATGAAATGGCTGACCCATAAAACACCTGGACGCCCCAACAGTCTATTAATGCCAACAAATTCAAAGGTCCTTTGGGTGTTAATATTTGTATTGGGATTTAAAAGTGGGCTCTTGTGAAGTCTGAGGTCTTCCTTCTGTAGGATGAACCATTTGAACTAGAGAGAACCCCACTGTGGTGCTTCACTTAATGTTTGCCTCACCAACTGAGGACAGTTTCTGAGAAACTGCCTGGCGATTCCACAGTATATACATAATCCAGGTTACCCTCTTTGGTTTTTTTTCTGCAGTCTCTTTTTAATATTCCCAATGTGCATTCACAGCGGTTTCTGCCTAACCCAGGGTGTTCTTCAGTAATATCCTTTAGGAATAAAAGGTTCTTTCTTGGAGTCTTTGCTTTTTTCTGAATTAATTTGTTGCGGTAAGTCTATCAGTGCCAATGATGTTGTAGGTCAATTCACTGCCACAGATAAAGCCTCCTTTAGTTCCTCTTGTAGGCCTGATAAAATGTGGAATCACCTGTCAAGCCTGCTTCAGCCACCTGACAGAAACTTACGACAAGCATAAGATGCAATTTTATCACTACTTACAACTACATCATGCTTTAGAAGCTCATACATTGGTCCTTAGCGCTCTACCCAAATTTAACCCATTAGAATTCAAGATTGTGATTGTGATGCAGAGATGATTGTTTTTGTGTAGGAGGGGACACCTTTCTGCATAAAAACAACATTGATGGTGTTTTCCTACTTCGATGTGTGCTGCACAATGATTCACACATACAAAGAGCAAAAAGTGAAGAGAAATAAAGGTATTTCTCCTTGTTGCGCCACTTTAACACCTTCCCTGGGGAAGCAGTAGAATCTTGACGCATATCCAGATTTACAAAACCTCGTAAATCTGGGAATGCATCAGATTCCATGAGTGTTACATGGGAACACCCACAGCAACACCCATGGAACGCCCCTTTCACGCAGAGTAATGTGTGAAAGGGGGCCATATTTACAAGGCCATAATAAACCATGCTGGGGTTGCTTTACATGACCTTGTAAATATGGGCTGGCACACTATGCCTCTGGAGCGTTACAAAGTGATGCTTTGGTGGCGTAAAAGTGCTGCAGGAGCATTGTAAATATACCCCTGTATCTTTCACTGGTCAATAACACCCAAGACCTACTCTTGCAATTGCGAGACGGATGGGCTCAAGGCATTGGTCCACAAGATGATGCTGACTGGAGTGAAGGAAATATGCCCCCCACCTCATCCCCCGGAGTCCTTGCGGTGTCCACAAGATTACGGATTATCAAACTAAAATATTTGCACCGGGTATACTATAGAGTGAACTGATTTAGCAGAATGAAGAAAGGTTTGGATCCCCACTGAGGTGTGGGGTGGAGCTAGGTACCTTCTATCATACAGTTTGAGACTACCCAGTTATATAGCAGTACTGGCCCACATGCACGAAGGGCTGGCCCAGATCATAGGCAGGCCTGTTGGACCTGATCTCAAGGTGGCGCACTTGCAACAGGCTATTTGTGGCAATGGGACAGCTTGTAGTCAAACAATATATAACCTGCCACTGCCAACTGAACAAGGCCCCCTCTATCAAGGAATGGACCTATGCATTGGACTATTGTAATAGGACAGAAGAGAATGTATATGAATAAAAAGGCTGCCCCAGAAGTACCACAACATGTGGTACAAATGGTGGGATTATTTCCAATGATCGACATAAGTATAACAGAGGATTTATTGATGAATACAATATTGAGGTTTCATTTGCTTCAAGTCGGGTGCACGTCCCGTTGTAACAGCAATAGGTTGCTCAAAATTGGTAAAATCAATAAAAAAAGTTATACAAAAAGCCTGCTTTTGCCACTAACTGCTGGTGCTGACATATACATATATACATACATATAACATATACAATATAATTTGAACATTGCTGATGTCTCAGTAGACCAGTATGCCCCACTAGTCTTGTCTGTTTTCTGTTGGAAATCACTGAAACTTTTATACAAATGTCTGGAACTTGGAAATTAAAGGATGAGATTCAAAATTAGGGGTGATGCCCACAATAATTCAAAAAGGGGATAAGGGGGCAAGGGATGAGAGAGAGCGCAGCACAACCCTTACTTCCAGCAGGGTGGTAGTTAGAAGACCTGGGCTAGACTCTCAGAAGTACAGGATGGCATTTCTGTGGCACACTAAGACTTATTAGTGTAAGAGGAGGCGTTGCTGTAACTGGCCACCAGGCAAACCAGGAAATTTGCCTAAGAGCCAAGATGAAGTGCACACCACTCTAATGGAAGGTAGAATTGAGTTGCCAAAGCCACAAAGGGTACCTTTGCAGTGAAGTATAAAGCAGGCTCCAAGTTATCAAGCTTAATTGGAGTGGGAGTCAGAAGTCGGTGTAAAACTATAGCCAAGTCAAAAATCAGAGAGGAGTCCAAGACAAAAGAAGGGTAAGCACAGGGAGAAGGGAACCAGAAAAGGGAAAATAAACAAAGGTGAGGGAAAGGAGATACAAGTGTAAACTAATGTTTTAAGTGAAAGTCTTTAATGTCTACTATCTCTTAATAGTGCTCTTCAGTCACTGGCCTGGAAATCAAGTCCCAGTCCTCAGCGGGTTGGGGCAGGTTGTTTCAGACCCGATGCTGTAAGCTATTGTCCTCCATGATTGTAGTCTCCATTAGCAAAAAGAACAGATGATGGAAGGAATGCTGATCAAATCAAAAATTCAACCCCAGTCACAGATCTGGGTTTAATCCATCATTTTGTTGCTCATCACGCTACCCCAGTTTAGACCCAGCCATATGCAAATGAGTCTTGACCCCGCTCCCCATGGGAACAGTAGAGCCCGAACTGCCAGGGTACGTCCTCCCTGGACAGGAAACAAGCATCCAGGGAACGGTTTCGGGCTACCACCTATAAAATCGAAGCAACCAGATCCTTCTACAACAATGGGACTATCCTTATTCAATCATCAGACTACAACCTGGGCATTTTCAACAACATTTTCCCCATCATCAAGAACACAATGTCTAGGTACGAACCCTCACCCTCCCAATGTCCCCCTTTCTAAGCTGACAACCTCCCAAATCATCAACTGGTGTCCTCTCACAATCTTTACAGCCCATACGACCCTACCCCTCACCTTTTAGGCTCCCCTATAGGGACCTGCGTACTAAATAGCAACTCTTCCAAGACATTAGGCGGGTCAGAACCCATCTCTTCCCATTTCCCAACTAGTCAACATAATCGCCAATCGCCTAGGGTAACCAGGTCAGAGTCACTTAGCCTACTATGGCACACTATACCCCCTTCATACTCCCTGACCACCATGCACTCTCCCTTAGTGCACACAACTCTCCTTTTAGCCACACCGGTTTCACGCCCACTCTCTTATCTCCCTAACCAGGCCATCAACATGACACATAAACCCCAGGTACCTCTTCATAACCAGTTGCCACTCCTTTCACAGCATGACACACCTCACATATCTACCCCGACTACGCACTTCTCATCCTTAAACCCCGTAGAGCGCCCCCCCCTCACAGCTCCTGTCCCCACATACCAGGAACCTGCTCTCACACCAAACTGGAATCCAGACTGAATGATATTTCACTTGCCCTTCAACAACTCAAAGCTGATGTTCAAAGTCACTTACTCCTGGGGCGGGGGGGCGCTAGAGAGCCAGCGAGCAAGATGTCCGCACTAATGTGAGGCTCATGCCACCCAGGACAAATATCCGTTAAATATCCCACTCCTCACGGAGCTAAGAAGGGCAGATGCGCGGTGCCTTGGGAGTCGCTGCTGTGGGGATCCCGATGCGCCGACAACAAATCGCAGATTGATCCCACAGACGAAGGAACAGACGCCGACATTGCGGATGCCGCATCACAGAAGAAAATGGCGGTGCGCAGAGAATGGGAAGCATGCACGATTAGCTGAGTGAAACTGTTATCTGTTGTTTCCACGATTCTAAGAGTGTTCAGATCCTAAAGGGAAACAAAGTTGTCATGTTTATGCGGTTGCCAGAAATGACTCCCTTTTTGTTTACAAGGAGTTTCTAGTGGCCTCTGAGCTAGCTGGCACAAAGTAATTAAGTTTAATGTACTCGATAGGGGCATACTGACCTCAGTCCTATGCCAAATCTAAAGGGTATATTATTCCAATGCGCAGAGCCTATTAGGGAAATAGAAACTACACTACATGGTGCCCAACGTTTGGTAAGGCACTAATTTAACGCTAGATACTGAGTAACTCAGTCGTGTTTTTCTCAGAAACCCCTACTCACATTCTCCATAAGACGTCTGGAGTGGGTAGGGTTAAGTATCCTTCCAAAGCTGAATAGGACAAAAATCCTATATATTAGCTGTTTGGTTTGTTCAACGTTGAAGGATACAGTGTTCCAAAATATTGTGCACCTTATCTTTGTTTCCTTGAAACTTGTTCTACATTCTTTCAAAAACAATGTCCCTTAACGGGGATACTAACACCGAGAACGGTGTATCTGCGGCTGACCCAGTCGTAACAGCTTTCAATTTTACAGGTTTAAATAAAACCAATGAGGGTGTTATAAACATCCCTCCAAACTTAAAAAGAGCCATCACTCTAAAACTTATAAAATACGGCCTAACACCAAGAGGTGGTAGAGCTGTTTTCAGATAGAGGTATTCTATTCATGGATTGTATTCCCAGAATCAAATCCAGTAACAAAAGTGTTTCACTTCTTTAAAAAAGATGAACCACCTGAGGAATATATTCCTTTCGAGGATATTGAAATTCCACTCACATACTAGGAGCATAATCTCTGGTTTAAAGGCGCCCTAAAACATCAGAAAAACATTACCAGGCTCGGTCCACTAGGCAGACCAGGAGCAACATGACCGATTTTAGCCAGCTACACACCTCATCCTGACATCGAAGAGATATCAGACGAGAAATTACTTACTCAACTACAAGAGCTAATAAAAATGTACAGACAATTAGTCCAATATGTCATGCTGACTTTCACAGTTCAACCACCAATAAACATTCCAAATCAAACCCCTCAACAAGGGTATACACTGAAAATTACTCCACAGACTTTACACGCACTCATGGGTAAAATGCCCACAAAACGTGAACAAATTCCATTCTGGATAGCTCACAAAATTACTCAAATCGAAGCAGTATTTCCAAAAACTAGCCCTTATGAGAAACACAGAATCCTAACAATCTGTTTGCCAATGAGGATCACACCACAACTGGAAGACTACACCATTTGGGGCACAGTCTTTGCTGTCATCTATACTAAAATACATGGTGTTCCGTCAATTGCAGAGATACCAGATGTCCTAAAACAAATTCAAAACCAATACAGCGCAGAGCCTGCTCTGAATTTAGGCATGAAATTACGGAAAAACTTTGACCAGGTCTCAACAATAATATTATCTAACATTAAAGGGGAGGCAGCATCAGTGGCGATCCGCCAACGCTTAAGGGAATTTGATGTAACAGAACATCAATATGAACTACCCAGAATAATAGAAAAATCTTATGCAGAATTAGGCAGAGACAGTTTAGGTGGAAAACCTTTGAAGCCGAAACTATCTGAAGATCCTGAGAAGAACTCTATTAAACAAAATCCAACATCTTCTAAAAAGAAGTGGGAAATTAATAAACAAAATTCAAAAGAGAAACGTTCTTAATCCCGAGGTAAATCTCCTCTGAAAGGAGGTATAACCTCAGGAATAGGGATAATTTAAGAAAACCTGACAGGTATCAGGATACTGATACATGTTCCTCTCGTACCTTTCAGATATCGTCACAGACATCAGAAAGAAGAGGACGGTGAGATCACAAAGAAGAACGCGTGAAGTCCAAAGACGACCAACACGTTCAGAAAAATAAATCAAAACCTCAATTCACCAAAAAGAAGGTAGCAGGTCTGAAGATCAGACATGTCGAAAATACTGAGAACACAGCTCAAGAACGGAGAATGGGCTCAGACAATGCTGGACAGTGCAGCAGAAGTAACAATAGGCGCCAGAACCTGAAGGAACTTCTGGAGATAGTGGACTTGAATGAGTACATCACAGTAGAAACTATAGACACCAGGGTCAGTACTCCACAAAAGTTATATGAAATAACACTCCGGATAGAGGGAGACATACCAAGAAAAGTGAAAGCACTCTCTTGGGAGAAACTTTCAAGGGTTTATGATATACTTCCAGCATAACAGGACTGGCCACCAAAATTCGTCAGGGAGTGCCCACATGGCGAGGACATCATTATGCCAGTCTTCTCCAACCATATTCCGATTCCCCTAAAATATACTTATCCCAGGATATGGGTAGTTGCCCAGGCCCCAGCATTACACAAACATCAAATAGGATGGGATGAGGACTTACCTCACCACAAAATACAGCTAAAAAATCAACCTACTGCACAAAGGCAGTACCCAATAAAGCAAGAAGCTAAAAAACAGGTCAGGGAGATCTTAAATCAACTTGAATACCAAGGGGTGATTGAAACATGCACCTCCTCAATGAACAATCCTTTGTTTCCTGTATCCAAACCAGACAATACATATCGTCTAGTTTTGGATTACAGACACTTGAACACTTGCTCCAAAACATCTGCAGTGCAAAATGCACATAGTACAGCAATAATGAATAACATTGTGCATAAAAAATATAAAACCACATTGGACATTTCAAATGGTTTCTTTTGTCAAAACATTGCACCTGAAAGCAGGTACTTAAAAGCTTTCTCAATAATGGGGACCCAGCGTCAATTTTGTCAACTCCCACAAGGGTTCAAATACGGCCCGGGGGTATTCTCAGCAAGGGTAACAGAGTTACTACAAATTTATGATGACGAGGCATTGTAATATGTCGATGACATTTATCTGACAGACGATGACCTAGATAGGCACTTGAACAGGGTGAATACCATTATACTGGGCTTCGCCTCTGTGGGCTATAAATTCAATGTTAAAAAATCCAGAATTGCTCATCTCAATGTCCTTTTCCTAGGATATGAGCTTTCAAGTGAAGGCAAAAGCCTGGCAGCTAACTTTTTAGAAAAGTGTGCGCTGCTCCAACCTCCAAAAATGCTGAAAAATTTACAATCAATCTTGGGTTTCCTGAATTTTGGAAGAGCTTACATTCTAAATTACGCAGAAAGGGTTAAACCTCTCTACGAATCAATCAAAACTGATTTTTCAACAAAACATTGGACACAGGAACACACAGACATCCTGCGTTCACTCCAAGCTAACATGTTAGCAACAAATCACTTACAAACACGCGTAAATTAACGCAATTTAGTGATCCGAATAATTTCGGGTCAATGCGGATTCACCTATTTAACATTTAATGAGGGTGAAAAAGTACCAATAGTATACAAATCAGATTTGTATACACAAGCAGAAATGCGCTTCACTTCAACAGAAAAATTACTGACAGCAGTTCAAAATGCTGTAGCAAAAAAAAGAGCACTAGCTCAGGGGAAACGCAATATTGTCGTGACTCCAATACCAGCCTTAGAGGCAGTTACAAAAGTGAGCATTCCAAATGCAAAAGCTTTACATCCTAGATGGATACAATGGGTTAATTATCTTGCTGCAACAGATGTTGAATATGTTTTTGACCCTGATTTAAACACACAAGCGTTCCTGCAATATGAACATGAATGTCCTCTGCCCACTGAACTTCTGCCTCACGATCAGTACGAATTTATAATTTATACTGACGGATCAGCACAACCCGCTACAGGGAGTAAGCAAGCTTACAGTGCAGCGTGCGCAATCGTTAAAGGTCGCATGCGCGATGGTAACTTCCGACCAATGGTCACTAAAACTCAATCTCTAGGAGATTGTACAGCTCAGCGAGCTGAACTACAAGCATTCAAACTGGCACTTGAAAATACAGATCACGAATTCCCCACACTTATAGCGTGCGATTCCTTTTACTGTGTTCAGTCATATAATGAATATTTACAGAATTGGCTTCAAAACGGTTTCAAAGATGCAAAAGGTGGCACAATAAAGCATAAAACGCTTTGGGAACAAGTAGTTCAGTTGAGAAACGAACTACCAAAAGCTCACGTGATACACACGCTGAGTCATCAACGTGATGGCGTTCACGTTGCAGGGAATTCATTGGCTGATGAAGCCGCAAAGGGGGCTGTTCAGAGAGCTTCCGTAGCTGCGATCACTCGTTCAAAAATGAGAATAGACAGTGAGATATTGTTGGCTGTCAATGCTTCAAGCAAAGGCAGTGGTGCAGCATTACCAAAGAAATTTCCACTCAAGTACTCTTATGTAATTGATGTGAACAAAGTTCCTTTTGCTCGAATCCCTGGAGTGGGGGATAGGGTAATTCCAAACATGGAACGTAGAGCAGCTTTGATTTATGAAGCACATCTTGGGGAGGGTCTGTCACATCAGGGGATCTCTAAAACCATATTAACATTAAAAGAGATGTACTGGTGGCCTGGAATGAATACACTGATTCACATTTTCATCAATGACTGCAGAGACTGCAATAGATAGCGTAGTGCAGAACGTCATCCGACACCAGACTACGAAGTAGCCTGCCCAGTACAGACACCATTGTTAGACAGCATTAGACTATCTACGCGCAGGCGTCCTTTAAGACAAATGCATTCCCACAAACACTAAGTCAAGGTTCCTATGAATGTGGCCTCAGCGTTCGGCTGACGCTCGAACTGTTATAAAAGATTTGCGAGTCTTTATCGGCACATACGCAATTGGCACACTACATTCTGACCAGGGCCCTGTGTTTAGCTCTCAGGCTTACAAAGAAGCCATGGCCAGTTTGGACGTAGCATTGCGGTACTCCGCTCCGTTTCATCCTTTAGGGAAATTCTGTTGTGGAAAGGAAAAACCGGGACATAAAGGAGTCTATAACAGCTAGAGTAAAATAAATAAATAATTTGCCAAGAAGTTCTCTGGGGGGGTCACTCCATATGAGGTCTTATTTGGGACAAGAATGTGGGTTCCTGATCTCGAATGTACAGGCACAGTGGTGGAAAATAAACCCTTTGATATCAAAGATCGTTGGCTGTTTTACAGGATCTAAATGGACTAAGATCGAAACAAAGCAACGTGTTCCTGAAGCCAACCACCACTGGGGAAAAACTGGCAGTCCCAGCAAGACCTGTCTGGATCCCAAAAGTTGGAGATCTAGTCAGAGAGAAGATTGTGGACAAGAAGGAATTTGGACCTTCTTACAGACAACCAGTACCTGTCCTAGCCGTCCACGGAACAAGAACAGTACTTCTGCCGCCCCTGGCTGGAAAAAAAAGGAGAAAAGATTTGTGTCAATCGACCTCATCATACCACACTATGTGGCCGATAGTAAATAGTAGGCCTCGTGGACTCCGACCTAGTAGCAGACACCCTCCTCTCGCTACTATCCAAGAGGTTCAGACTGAAAAGCTCATAACCATCGAGAATTCAGCAGTAAGAGATGAAGGACTTAGCAACAATGCTATGGAACTCATCCCTCTTGAAACTCAAGTAATAGTTCGTCCAGATACACCTGTCTACACCAACGTAACATGTGATCAACTTGTTCCAGCGATTTTGACGAATCCTGATTCAATTACAACAATTGACCGAACTACATGGAACCTGCGGCGCTTGTCCCTGAGTCCTGGTCCCAATCTGGGTTGGACTTACCCGGCGGCCATCTTGACAGGACGAAGTCTACCATCCTGTACACTGGGTCGCAGCACGATTGGAAGTGTGCGACTCTCCATACTGCTGACTGTGTTGGTATTCAGAGACTTCCACCCTGCCTGTGTGTGTCGCTTCCTGCTCTTTTTTGGACGCTCCTCTTCTTTGTAACATTGGACATGGTACTGGGTCGATGGGTATGCATGGGTAGATTCGCAAAGAGTGGCCAAGGATAAGGTTGATCCTTCAGAGGTGGTCATCTAATAGGCGGGCGGGCTCAGGGGTTGCGTGCTCTCACGGCATAACTGGTAGTGTAATAGGCGCATAATGCTCCCCATTCTTCTTTGGCATGGTCGATTCTGTGTTGCTTATTGTTTGCTTTGGGGGAAAACATACTGTGCGGGAGGGAGAAGCCGGGGGCATGTTTTGAAGGCCCTCCTCCAGTTTATTAATATTCTCTCTACACCCCCGTCTGGTGGGGTTTCTTTTCTTACTCCTCTTTCTCTGTTTCTTCTATATTTCGGGTCTGGTTCCGGGGCGACAGGCACACTGCTGGGGGGGGGCCGTACTCATCTGCAGAGGTGCAGGGTGGGGGGTTGGGGGAGGGGATCTTTTAGTCTTTAACCCTTTTTTTCCATGGCCTCCTTTTTCTTCTCTTATTCTTCTTTGTCCTTCTTTTCTGGGATCAGCATGGTAAAACTCCTTCGTTGTTAATCGCTGCGTTTTCATGTGTGCCACAATTTCCGTGGTGTTTTCTGGGTTTTAGGGCAGGGGACTGCAGGCGCAAATGGCCGTGATATTCCTCCACATCCTGACTTTCCTGTTTCAGCACCATTGACTAGATAAATTGCTTTATTGTTGACGTTTATTATTCTGCCTGCCATTTCTTGCTGCTGGGAAACTGTTTGGCACCTGATCCTTCCATCCTCCCTTATTATAAAATGAAAACCTTTTGTATCCTGGTCACCTACTTGGGCTGTTCAGTGGCCGACAGTTTAATAGCATGGAGATTCCGCTCCCCGAGGTGCTGCCTGTGATAAATATTGATTTCTGTTACTCTGACTGCTTAGCGGCCGGCCCCGGGGGTTGTAGGCCCATACTTGTTATTGGTTGAAATGTCAATAAAGGTTTTTCAAAAAAAAAAAAAAAAAACAATTGACCGAACTGCTTCTGGCTACTTCATTAACTTTGATACGTTTTCTGAGGATCCAAGTGAGCCTGAAACAACGCCAGCCTAAAAACTTTCAAACAACAAGTACAAGACTTTTTTCAATTTCTGAAAGAGATTTATCTGGTTTCACCATGGATTGAACATATGGATTATTTCTGGAATATTTTTATTTCTACTTTGGTTAGCTTTGATAATGACTCTTAGCGTGCTTATGAATGGCAGATACATTCGTTTGGACACTAACAGTAAAAATGTGAACTTACTGTTAAAGCCACACAAATCTTCCCATCGTGAAGCAAGAGACTTGTCAGCAGTGAACATCACAGCCGTTCCTATACAGGATGGTATAGTTTGGGACAAAACCGATTTCGACATATTCGGCCCTACTGAACTTTTGAAGATTCCACATTTATTTAAAATTTCATTAAGTGATTTTATTACCTCCAGTACCTATTCTGATGATTGGGACTTTGAGACTGTTAATAACATGATGTCTGATCTTGAAAGGTCTGCTGCGTTCTCTAACAATGAAAACTTAGAGGGTTCATCAGACTACGAACAGCGTTATTGTTACAACCAATATGGTCATCATTTCTTGCATAAATCTGCAACACCTAGAAATGTGTTTATGTTTAACCAATGGGAACATTCTCCTACACCACCAAAAGGTAGTTCAAGAATGTTTGCAAATAAGTTTCCATATTTTTCAGGGTACAATACATCTGATCCAGAAACATTTTTCTATAGAAATGTAAACAAAACAGGACAGAAAAATATGTTAACTAATACAAAACAGATTTATTCTGTAGCCTTTATTGCCCAACTGTCTAGATAAGGGTTTGACTTTTGGAAGGCCACAATCAACACAAAATCTGTCTGGGGATCTAAAGATTGATAAGTGGAGGGGATGGAAGCTTTGTTTAGAGCCTGTATCATCCCACAGCAAATAATGTTTTAAATGACACTGCGAACAAACATCTTGCCTTGGATTAGCCAAGATCAAAGACACCTTCTGTACCAACACCTGCTAGTAATAGCACTACACAGGGAGCGGTCACAATAGACACAATACTACGAAACAACAGATCAGATCCTGATTGGAAAAATGGTTGCTCTGGCCAACAGACACAAACATCTGTCAAGAAAGATTCCTGAATAGATTACAGGGCTTCACTATCCATAGGCCAGACCCACGTTATGTTCGACGACAGAACCCGGGGGTAGTAACAACATACACTGTCAGAAAATTGTGCCTCTACTGGCTACAAAGATCTACACTCGAGGATGTGAAACAACACTTATCTTTACTTATAGAAGACGTAGACCATAGGGATTTCTTGCTAGGACCATGAAAACCGCGTCAAAAATGTTTCATATATGCCGGCATTTCTGTTGCTTATAATGAAATATGGAAGGTTTCACAGGCAGAGGCCGCAGAAAGAATACGTGAGCTTGATCGTATTAACTTAGAGAAATCTCTCACTGTGGTCGACAATGGGTTAACAACTTAGTCATCCAGAATATATTCACTGGACAACATTGTATCCTCTGCTACTGACATACTGGAACAAGATTTAGCCATGTTACAACAAGGTCAATCTCAGTTACGTTCTATTATGTTATTAGGCTGGACGCTGCAATCCTTGCGTGTAGGATATGTGCCTTGGTATTTTATCAACACGTCGTCATTGTTTTCAGAATACAATCTCACGGATAAACAGATCAAACTGACACAAAGGGGAGCAAAGTATACAGTTCTCACCATTGAAAAACTGGAAAAATTACCATTTACTGTAGCAGAAAAAACAGCTACAGAATGGCTTATCCATGGCAAAATAACTCTGCCTGTCACTACTTTTCATTTTCTTTTTTTTTTTTTTTGAAACCTTTATTACAGAAGTCAAAAGAGTTACAAAAATGGGCCTACAACCTTCGGGCCGGCCGCTAGCAAACGATAAGAGCATAGAATACAAGTGGGAAACACACGCTGCAGCGTGAGAGAGATCACAGGAGTTGGAAAGAAAAACATTGGCGGCCACACCGTCCGGACCCCCCAGATGGCGGTTCCATTTTTATGTAAGAAATAACAAACAAATCCACAAGGCAGCAAGAAATCGAAGCAGCAGTATGCGCTCCCCCGGGGAGGACCCTACCGATACACAGGAAAAGCGGGGGGGGACAGGCCAGAGCGGAAACAAAGTGGACTCCGTACCCAGAACCAAGGAGATAAGGAGACTAGGGAGACGGGGCAAGTGCCAGTTCAGGCGTCAGCGGTGGGGTACAAATTCCGCCACGGTAGGAGTTCCAGGGGCCCCACACTTTCACCCATTTCCCAGGCTTACCTCTCGCGACATACACCACTTTTTCCCGAAACATACACCAATCCATGTTGTCCTTCCATGCCGAGATCGTTGGCGACCTCTGGGAGCCCCACAGTTGCGCTATGTCACGCTTTGCCACCATATAGCCCAGAGTCACCCACCACGTCTGCGGCACTGAATAATCAGTCGGCTCCCACACATTTAGCAGACACCTCCTCGCCTCAGGAAGCAGCGGCACATGTGTGACCGCAACACCGCATGCACACCACGCCAGAATCGCGCCACCTCCGGACATTCCCACAAAATATGGACGAAGGTCCCCAATGAACCACACCCACGCTTACACAACCCATCCACGGAATATCCCATACGCATCAGACCCGGCCCCGTAACATAGACCCTATGGAGTATTTTGAGCTGGACGAAGCGAAGGCGGGCCGGTATGGCCACCTCTTTCGGGGAGGCCACCGCAGACACCCAGTCCTCGTCGTCCAGCTCCAATCCATCGGCGACCCACGCCTCACGAAGGCTAGTCAACAGTCCCGAGCGATCGTTGATGAGCTTTTTGTAAATCAAGGAAATCGTGCCATCCGGCACATGCCCATCTAGCTCTCTATCTTCCAGAGGGGAGCACTCCGGGATGGAGGCAACATCCGGGAATACGGAGACCAGCGCGTGACGGACCTGTAGATATCGAAAGTACTCCCTGTCCTGCAACTGGAATTCCGTCTGCAGCACATCGAATGTTTTGAATCCCCCCCTCGTCCAGAGATCGCCCACCCTGCTGATGCCTATCATGTCCCACTTCTCAAAGCCCTTCGAGGTCCACAGGGAGCCCAGCCGCTCAGAGGCATACAGTGGCGTCGCCCGGGTCAATCGATCTTTCCACCCCATCGCCAAGTTTGCCGCGTGCCACACCCGTACCATGACCCGCGTAGGGCCCGTCAGACGCGCGTCGAGCGATCAAGAATAAAGCGCCCGATTGTAGTCACCACCCGGCAGTAATAGTTTATCCATCTCAAAGGCCGGGTTTAGAGCGGGCCCGTAAAGGCCGTGGTTTATCGCGGCCAGCTGGGAGGCCCAGTAGTACCGTTTGATGTCTGGGAGCGCGACCCCCCCGTCATACCACGGGAGTGTCAGCTTCGCAAGGGCGATACGCCTCCAACGCGCCACGTCCTCCTTCAGGCGCTGGAGGGGAGGGAGCAAATTTTGTTTATAGCGGGCCTCAGCATCCAGGGTAATAAAGATACCCAGGTACTTAAATCCCTGTGAGGCGACCTGGATAGGGCAGCCCCGCGGTAGGATAGGAGTCTCCCCGGAGAGGACATACACACAGGATTTAGCCCAGTTGATGACTAGGCCAGAATTACGGCCAAAGGAATGCAAAACATCCACTAAAACAATCAGCGATTTACGCGGGGAAGCAAGGTATAAAAGGATATCATCTGCGTAAAGAGATACGCGATCCTCATACTCAGGGGTCCAACGGAGACCACGAATGGAAGGCTCCCACCGCAGCCACTCCGCCAGGGGCTCCAAGGCAAGCGCGAAGAGGAGCGGCGACAGAGGGCAGCCCTGCCGCGTACCCCTGCCCAGCTCAAACGGAGCCGACACTCTACCGTTCACCACCACCTGCGCCAGAGGTCCGGAGTATAACAGTTTCACCCAGCCAATGAATCCCGGGCCAAAACCAAACTTCGCCAGCATCGCCCAAATATATGGCCACTCAAGCGTATCGAACGCCATAGTGGCGTCCAAGGACGCCAAAATGGCTGGCTCTCGTATGAACGGGACCCGCGCGAGCACCCCGTGCAAACGCCGCAGATTAAGCGCGGTGTTGCGATGAGGGATAAAGCCGGACTGGTCCTGGTGAATCAGATCGCACACCACGCTAACCAGCCGATTAGCCAGCACCTTGGCGAGAATTTTGGGCTCCGCATTCAACAGAGAAATGGGCCTGTAGGACGTGACCCGATCCCGCGGCCTCCCCTCCTTATGAATAACCACGATAGTGGCCAGACGCTGGTCCAGCGGGAGGGAGCCTGCCGAACGGGCCGCGAGGAACATAGCGCGGAGATGTGGCGCCAGCGTATCCGGTCGCAGCTTGTACAATTCGATGGGAAGGCCATTAGGACCCAGGGCCTTGCCGGAACCGACCGAACGTATGGCGAGGGCAATCTCCTCAGATGTAGGGGCGGCATCCAACGACACTTTATCCTCTTCCGAAAGGAAAGGCAGCGCAATGTCCCTGAGCAGGGCATGGGAATCATCTTCCGAGCGGGAAGATACCGGGGAATACACCCCGCGGAAATAGTCTGCGAAGCAATCAACAATTTCACCCGGATCAGTGACACACACACCATCCAATTTCTCAATCGACGGGACAACTCGACTCGCTCTCTCCTTTTTATCCAGCCACGCAAGCAATTTACCAGCCTTATCACCCACATCATACAGTCTCCCATGCTGCTCTCTACTGAGGCCCCTGGCTGCCTCCGTGACGAGGGCCTTATAATCCGCTTGCTTGAGTTGGAGAGCATGTAGTTTGCCATCCGTCACCCCACATTCCAGATCACCCTCCAATTCAGTTATCTCGGTTTCAATACGGGTCACCTCCTCCCGCCCGCGCCTCCGGGAATGGGAAATGAGGGACAGGGCCTCCCCCCGGATTACCGTCTTAAACGCCTCCCACAGAGAGACCGCAGACGATACAGACCCCACATTATCTTCAAAATACCGCTCCAGAGATTTAACCAAATCTGCGCGAATGGTGGGGTCACGCAGATACCAGGGATTGACCGGGACCACCCTCCCCTCCCCCCTCGGGACAATGTCGAAGTGCAGCAGGAGCCGGGAGTGTAAGGTGTACTGTATCTGCGTAGGGTGTTTCAGCCGCCAACAATCCACCAGCCCCAATGTATCCAAGAGGCCGGAGAGCCACGCTTGGGCACGGGGGAGATCCCTAGGAGGGTGACGGTCCTCAGTACCGGAAACTACAGCGTTAAAATCTCCCCCAACCACTAGAATCCCCTCCGGAAGGCCAAGGAGGAGGCGTCCCAGATCAGCGAAAGTAGTTGTTTGCAACCCTGGCGGTACATAAACAGAAACTAAAACAATCACTCTACCCTCCAATCTACCCACCAGAGCCGTGTATCGTCCCCTGTCATCGTGGAACACCTCATCCATTTCAAACGGGAGCGAAGTTTTAACCATAATTCCCACCCCCCTCGAACCAGAGGTGAAGCCCGAGTGGGCTATAAGGCGATAGCCCCGTCTATTCATAGCACGAAAGGAGTTTCCAATGAGGTGCGTTTCCTGCAGAAATACTATATCGGGAGAAATACGTTTTAAAAACTGCAGGACCACACCCCGTTTTATCCTGTCCCCCAGTCCATTGACATTCCAGGACAAAAGACTCAGTCCCCTACCCCCCATCATAGCCGAAATCGAGCCATCTCCCCCCAGGGAGCACTGTAGAAGTAGCACAACAATACATCTGCCTTGTGGTACAAATAAACAATACCCAACCCCAACCCAACAGCCCCAACAAAACTCCCCCCTCTCTGCACCCCTGCATGAGCCCAAAGAGCCCCCCCAACTTGCAGTGTGCCTGTCGCCCCTATGTAAATGGAACTACTAAGACCCCCTGGAGGAGGAGGGAGAACCCCCTCGAGACCCAGCACAACCTCCCATGGAGGGGAAACAAGGCACAATAGGCAAAAGACCCTAAGCATGGCCAAAAGTGGCATCATCCGGGGTGAGCCACGGTGTCAGTACCTCAGACCCGGTCCGGTGAGCGCTCACCTCCCGTCGCCCCCCCCCCCATCCCGACCATGTCCCCCAGTCAAAGTGTCCAACCAGTCCCCGGCCATGTCAGGACGGTCAAAAAAGTGAGTGCGACCATCCGCCTCCACCCGCAGCCTGGCCCGGAAGAGCATGGCATATTTCAGGTTCATGTCCCGAAGCCGCCGCTTGACACCCAGGAAACTCAATCTCTGCTTCTGGACCGCCTGCGTGAAGTCAGGATAAAAGTTCACCTCCATGTTTTCCAGCTTAATCGGCCCTTGCAGTCTGGAAGCTTGCAGAATCGCATCCCTGTCCCGAAAGTTAAAAATACGGGCAATAAGAGGCCGCGGAGGGGCTCCGACCTTCGGCCTGCCTCCGGGAACTCTATGGGCCCTCTCCACCGCAAAGAATTTACTCAGCCCCTTAGGCTGGAGATGGGTAGAGATCAGGTACTCCACAAAGAGATCCGCCGCCGACTCCTCCCGTCCCTCGGGCACTCCAATAATGCGGATATTATTCCTCCGGGCCCTGCTCTCGGAGTCCTCCAGGCGCCGATCCAGGAGCGCACTTGCCTGACGGAGCCGATGCACCTCCGTCTGAAGGGCCGCTACCTCAGTCGTGAGGCCCGACGCGGTGTGGGCCAAAGAGTCGACCCGGTCATTTGTCTTAGAGAGATCGGCTCTAACAAGGTTGACATCGATGAGGACCGCGTCGAGTTTATGTGCCAAGGTGTCGAATTGCTGGCCCACTGAGGTCTTCATCTCAGCAATGGCGCCCATAACATCCTGCAAAGTCAGATCCGCAGGCAAATCCGGGGCATCCGAGGGGCACTCGGAGGACTTGTGCGATCCGCCGGGAGACCCCTTCTGGAGGGTGTAGCGGTCCATAATGTTAGCCTGATGCGCGGTGCCACGCCGGGTAGACTTGGCCTTCAACCGATCCCCTTCCTGCTTCGTGGCCATCGTCGTGTGGCTCGCGACCTCACCAGGTATGCAGTGGAGAGCAAGCAATCAATCAAGGCCGAGAGCCCCGGGGTCACCCCAGGACGGCAGAGCGGGCCACCGCAGGCAGGCAGGCAGGGTCTCCCAGCGAGGCCACCCCAACACAAAGAAACGCCGTAATCCCACTTGCGATGACGGCAAGGGGAGTCAAAAGCGAAAGTGAAAGTGCGGGGTACGCGACTCGCCAGGCCCAGCCCGCCGTTGTTGTTCACTTCGCCACTGGGTTACCCCCAAACTCGAATCCGGGGTCAGGAGGGAAGTAGGCCGCAAACTTCAGTCGGTGCTCACCCCGGCACCCGGGGTCCGATTCAAAAACGGAAAACAGGTACCACCTCGGCTCAGGCTCACCGACACAGTCCCCTCAACCGATGCAGGATGAAGACAGGATAAACGTAGGAGGTTGCGGAGGTCCTCGGGAGCCTCGCACCTACGCGGCCATCTTGGTTGCGCGCTAGGCTCCTCCCCCACTACTTTTCATTTTCAATATTGCCTCAAACAAATGCAAGCAGGCAAATATGAAAGGTTGGGTAAAGAATACATTAAGACATCCTGGGATTTACCTTACGAATGCAGATGTTGTAGTGGGGGTCGTGAAGTGTTTCTAAGCGGTACACACTGTGAAAATGCACTGAGCGGTTCACTTTTATGTCAGGACATTTCTTTACATGGGGCTTGTAATGGTTCTGTGGCAAACTTGTCCTGCCACCTGCAGGGTACACCAGCTGCTGTGATTAATCCAGCGTTTGGCCAACTTTCTAACGGGAGTTACCTCATGTTGAATGATCAAAGTTGCTGTGGCATGTTGCCCGGAATCCCATATATGGTAACGGTTAGCTCCAGGGTTACTTGTTGTATGCAAGTATTGTTCCCCCAAATAGACACAGTCAGGGAGTCGCCTTTATGGCCTTCATTGAATGTTTCTTTTATACGTTTTGATACTTTAAGCAGAATGAAAGCCATGCTTTTGCAACAGACCGTGCCTTTGACCTCGGCCAAAGAAACCTATGATCTACAAATTGCAAGGACTTCGGCTGAGATACAGGATCTAATAAGTACAAACTGACCGATACATTTCGTAGACCATATGTTCAGGACTGTTAACACCTTTTCAGGCAGTCCTCGGAATCATTCAAAGCTTCGTGCATTCGGTGTTTGGTGGTCTGCCAATAATTCTAGCACTCGTTGCAGGAATCCTATTTCTATTCCTACTGCTACACTATGGGAAGCCTATCCACCGGCGTCACTCCCAGCAACTTAGAGAAATCTCTCCTAGAACGGAAGTGCCGTGAGCGCATAGTGCAACTTTTGGGCATACCTCACCTACGGGAACTTAATACAACATGGTTTCTGTCATTTAGACCAATCTGGCAAGATTGCATCTTACCTGTTCTACGCTGCCTGCTTTGCGGTGAAGAATGCGTGCTAGACATAAGTCTAACACTCCCATCAGTCATGCTAATGGATATCGATACTCTGCTGGACCTGATTACGGCCCATGCTCTGTGTTGTCCCCAGAGGCTACCGATCCTGATGACGGCATTCATTGAGATCTCACAGACGCTTCCTGCTGTTGAGGTACGAGATGGACCAACAGGCACACAGGTAACAACGGACGCGAACATTGCTGCGACATCACATGCTGAGGGCGATGGTTCACATCTCTGTGCAGTTAACCTTCAAAATGGGGTATTCCAACTGTCACCGACATCGGTAGACGATCTTTTGTCTACAGGAGTAGATGATTTCATGTTTTTACCAGACCCATACACTGACTTTGATTCGGCTCACAGTGTACCGGGGAAGCTATGAATTTGGCCTCCATATTTTCAAAACAGAACAAAACTTGGAACTCTTCCTAAAATTGATGGCAATTCAATCTGCTTACAGTAGAACTATTCATATAGAACGGACTTCTTTGAATACTTCCAGGGACACATTGTCACCTTATTTACCACTATTTCATTTAGTACCATGTTATGAAATGGCTTTGGTTTTTGAATAATTGTCAACCATTTCGTCATATGTATATATTTCTATTCATTCATATTGCATTTATTTTCGATATATGCTTAGAAGGAAAAACTGCTTTAAAATGTACAGTACCTTTGCATTACATGTTTTAGCAAAGTTTTAAAACTTTTTTTAGTACGCTTTTAAAAATGTTTTTTGCAACATGTGGTACTCAGTTTAATGTTCAGCATTTAATGTTTAGCATTTAGTATTATCATTCATTCGAAAGTGGAGTGGGTGTTGTATTCCGCTTTAGGTGTCCGTAGATAGGTTTTCCTCAAACATATCCTTATGTAGGCACAATTCGCATTGCCCTTATATAGGCATAAGATCCCAGTCCTTAATTAGGCATTAGCCATGCTATCCAAATACATGCATGGTCACCTACATCCGTCCACCCCAACGTCACAATGAGTTCTTAGAAACCAGACCCTTTAGCTCTTGAGAGTTCCCCTAGCACAGGATTATTGATTTCTCCAACAACTCATTTATTATGCATGAACCGCTATTCCTTAAGGGTTCATTCCTGACGTCTTCCTCCGCCTGACTTTACATCAATGCTAACATTCCAAGGCACCTACCAGGTATAAATATACCTTCCCTTTCCCAAGCAAGTAGGAGGAGACCTCGACTTTAGAGGAGCCCGTGTCTCGGCCTGATGCACTGACAAGAGACGCTGTCATCCCTGCTCACAGAGAATCCAGCTTCCAGTGTTCTGACTCCCTTCGCGGGGTGTTAGAGTTTGAGACCCGGAAAGAGATTCCTGCCTCTCTCATTCTCAAGGTATGGAGCTGAATAGAACCTAGAGGGACTCTTGGCATAACAGACTTGGCATACTATACTATAGAATGCCATACTATAGAATACATCACCTACTTCTTACCTTGTACTACACTTAGGTTAGGTACACTGGGGTAGAACTAGTTTGAGAAGCATCTTATGAGTACTCACATTTTTAGCCTATGTTATTTATGTATATTAATATATGTGTCATAGCTAAAAGATAATGCTAGCGTAGTATTATTTCTTTCCACTGCTTACGCTGTACATAATATATCTCGAATACTGTCTTAGAATTGTAACATCTCATATCTCTTACACGAGAAACAAGACTGTTCAATAAATCCTTTTATTGAAACGCCCACCTATTCTTTCTGTGTAACTCTGCAGAAACTAAGCATGCACGATTAGCTGAGTGAAACTGTTATCTGTTGTTTCCACGATTCTGAGAGTGTTCCGATTCTAAAGGGAAACAAGTTGTCATGTTTATGCGGTTGCCAGAAACTACTCCCTTCTTGTTTACAAGGAGTTTCTAGTGGCCTCTGAGCTAGCTAGCACAAAGTAATTAAGTTTAATGTACTCGATAGGGGCATACTAACCTCAGTTCTATGCCAAAGCTATAGGGTACATTATTCCAATGCGCAGAGCCTATAAGGGAAATAGGAACTACACTACAGCCTTAGAGACAGTCGTGGGCCCCACATCCCAAAGTTTGCCAACAGAAAATATCCTTAATGTCGCTGCTGCCACCTACACAATTGCACAGAAAGACGCAGGAGCTACCCCCGCAAATACTGGCACAGCTGCGCCAAGGAGGACAAAAAGAGTAGCACAAAGGCTGCCATTAAAAAATAAGTAAGGGGGACACAGCTTAGAATCAGGCCCGACTGAATATTCGCTGGCAGAACTGTACTAACAATGATCAACCTCGCACTGATATACCCATATGGGTTGCGGCGATGGGGCGAATAGACGGCAAACAGCCCAAACTGAATTTTGAAGCGCAAAACATAACACGGGGAATGGTAGGAGATCCCTCCAGGGAGCTGGCGGAAAGCTCGCAGTCACAGCCTGCTTCCGAGGATGATTGTTCTGCCGAAGCTGCTTTATTTATTCACAAACATACCTTACTCGCCGGGGCGCCTGTTCTGCAGGCTGCAGACACAATTAATAAAACTAACATAGGGGGGGGCAAACAACCCAGAGTGTGATGGAATACACTTACACAGCCCTTCAGTAGAGGGGGTTTCGAAGCTCCAGATATGAAGCTCTATTACCTCTGCGCACAGGCACACTTTGCCGTATATTGGTTCCAATCGCCACCGTTTATGCCGCATTTAGAAATAGAAAAGGGCTACATGGCTCCACTCCCCACTACAGCATTCTTGGGGGATAGGCCTCCTCAAACTGGACATTTGCTCACAACTGTGGGGTGCATGGATTCAGCTTAAGAAAAAACTAAAGAAGTAGTTGCATAAGCCATTGCTCTACTCTCCGTTGATGCCTTTATCATCATACCACTCACATATCCCAGTTACGCGTGTAGCAGCCTACCTATCCATGTTACACAGCAGGGGGGTGGGAAGATCTTTATTAAGATGGCGAGTTCAAAGAGCGCACACAGTTCTTCGTGACAAGCCATACACCCCAGTCGAGGCGTTTCTGTATATTCGGATTAGGCAAGATGTTAAAACGGCTTCAACTATGTTCCCAAAAGAACCCCTTACATTAAACATGCAGCAAATACTACAAGATCCACCGCCTATCCATACAGTGTCTCATTTTTATAGGGTGGCTGTTAGATCTGGGGGTCTCTAGTTGGCAGGGTAGGTACCACTGTCCAAGTAGAGACACTTGCTTCTAGTCAGGGAAAGGGGGATACACTGTTAAGATAACCCCTGCTCACCCTCTAGGTAGCTTGGCCTGAGCAGTCTAGGCTATCAAAGGCAATGTGTAAAGTATTTGTACCAACACTCACAGTAACACAGTGAAAACACCACAGATTTACTCCACACCAGTTTTAGAAAAATAAGGTATCTTTACTAAAAACTTCACAAGACCAAATACTACAGACAAACCAACATATAATTCCAAAACGGTTACTTTAAAGATAGTTCAAGAGTTTGCAGAAAGTACTCCAGGATGTAAAAGTCAGTGTCTTGCACAATGCGACTCTCAATGCACAAAATGTGTACCTGTCGTTGCGATAAGGTTCCCAAAAGCTATAACAAGGAAGATGGCAAAGGCGATGCGATACTCCTGAGATCCTGGGGAGGCTTTGCAGCAGCCCTGCTTCACGCAGCAGAGGTGGATGCGCCGGCTCCGATCTGTAGGGGGAGGATGCGATGACTTTGGCTTTCGTTGCGTAGGTTTCTTAGGGGGAAGCTTCACGCACAGGTTCGATGCGACACGCTTCAATGTGGCACGATGCGCGGCGCAGCGTTGACTTCCGGCGCCGCAACTCTCGATGCGCCACGGAACAGGACTCTGCGTCGACGCACACGATGACTGGAGACTTTCACGCACCGGCAGTGGTGCGGCTCGCAAACTGGTTCTGCGACGACCCTCGCAATGTCAGGAATCTTCACACTTCGGGACGATGCTCGACGCACCCGGCGATGCGGGGACCCTGCGTGTTGCGATGGTGCCGCGATGAAATTTTCCACGCACTCTGGTTCTTGCGACACGCAATCGGATGATGCGTTGGGTACCAGTTACTCTTTTCACGCTTCTGCTTCCCAGCTCCTAAAACACAGCAAAACGACCTCCTGAGGCCCCAAGACTGGGCAAGCACTCCAAGGCAGGTCAGAACTCCCTCAGGAGAGTTCCAGGGGAGCTGGTGGTGAAGTCCTTTTGTTCCTGGGACTTCTTAACAGGGAGCCAGCTCTTCTCAGGCCCTTGGAGATCAGAATCAAAAGAAGGGGACACAGCAAAGTCCTTCCCCTCTCCTTGGCAGCAAAGCAAAACAGCAAGCAGGCAGTCTTCTCCTCTTCAGTCCTTTTAAGCTTTCTCCTTGGCAGAGGTTTCTTCTTAGTTCCAAAGTGATCTAAAGTTTAGGTGTCTGGGGTCCTCTTCTTATACCCCTCCAAGTCTTTGTCTCTCTTTGTTTCAGTGGGGGGATTCCCCTGCTCAAACCGGTTCCTGGGTGTGCTCTGCTCTGGAGCACCTGGTTCCTTTCAGAGTGAGGGGCAGGGTCGTTAGACGCTCAGCAGGAGGTGGAGCCTTCTTTGTGCCAGCAGAGGCAGAGTCCTCAGCCCTCAGCCTGGCCAGCAGGGGGTGGAGCCAGCTTTGTGCTGGCAGGGGCAGCCCTATTCAAACCCAGGGACTACTCCTCCCACCCATCTAAAGCAGATCTCCCTATTCACCCTGCTGCTGACTCATCCAGGCTCCTGGAGCCACCTAGCCCATCACATGACACCAGTCAGCCAACCAGCACACAGGCACACAGGAAGGTTAAACAGGAGAATAGCTACTTTCTAAAAAGTGCTATTCTCACACAGTGAATTTAAAAACCATCTTGCTAAAAAGATGTATAATTAAATTCTGAACACAGAGATACCAAACTTGGATTTTCTATCTTGCCCTTATGGGAAGATAGGCATGTAAACAGCCTTCCCCATTCTATCCTATGGGCAAGATAGCCTCTCAGCAGTGAAAAACGAAAATGGCTGTAATTCACTGCCAGGGCATGTTACACACCTCAGTACATGCCCTACCTTTCAGATACACTGCACCCAGCCCAGGGGGGTACCTAGGGCCACCATAGGGATGCCTGACATGTACAGAAAGGGAAGGATAAGGCCTGGTCAGTGGGTACACTGGCCAGGTCGACATGGCAGTCCTGGACTGCACATAGGCACTGCAAGCAGGCCTAAGACATCATTTTAGCGCTACTCCTGTGGGTGGCACAATCAGTGCTGCAGCCCACTAGTAGCATTTGAACCACCAGCCCTGGCACACGCAGTGCACTTTACTAGGGGCTAACAGGTGAAACAAATATACCAATCATGGATAACCAATCAATATGACAATTTACCAAGGGAGCACTTGCACTTTGACACTGATCAGCAGTGGCAAAGTGCCCAAAGCATCTAAACCAGCAAAAACGAAATCCAGCACAGCATCAAAAACACAGGAGGTAGAGGCAAAAAGTCTGGGGTAACCACGCAAAGATGCCAGGTCTAACAGTGGCACTGCTAGAACGTCAAGTAGAAACAAGGGGAGCACGGGCGGGGTGGGACTTTGAACTAGACACCCCGCTAACAGATAGGTGGAGCATACTGCTGCAGTCAAACAGAGGCCATTACAGCTAGTAGCTGCCTTAGGATAATACACTATAAATATGTATAAAGGGTTTATTACACACTAGTTAAACTGTTTAAATATCAGTTGCGACAAGACCACAGATGTGCACGCTGTTTGAGAGAAGGGGCGGGCTTCCTACATATCGCTTGGAAATGCAGGAGTATACAGTTGGAGGTGTTCACTGCTCTGTCGCTTATGTCTGAATAACATACAGTCCCAGACCTTGTAATCGCCTTGCTAAGTTACACAAAGGAGTTAGATGCACCGAATAGGAAGTTTATAGCATAAGGGATATTGTTAGCGAAAAGACTGGTGGCATGCAGATGGGGAAGAGGGCGAGCCCCCAAATTTAAGGAATGGCTCCACAACATGACCCACTGCAGGGATCAACTCATAACATATGCTGAGCTGTTACCGCACACCTCGAGACCACGAGATATCTGGGAGCCGCTGCAGCACTACCTGTTAGAACAAGACGCTGATGCTGCAAACACTAACACAGAGTAGAACGCTATGAACAACAAACAAGCCTGGGACAGCAGGGTACAGAGATGTAAACACTGGGATGACTCGGTAGAGTCAAGCGGGAGGGGGTATGGACTAACGCAGGAAGCTAAGTCACCGCAGACAGCACGCTACACAAATGTGAACCGACGGTCTATGGAATAATGTAACAAATATAAACTGACATGTGTATCAGGAAATGTGTATAGAGTTTGTGTGGCGATAGTGCAATGTAACGTTAACTGAATGTTGTACACTGTGCAACTGACAAAAATGTAAAAAAGAAAAGAAAAAAGAAAAAGCGTCTTACTCCTTATCTCTGAACTATCTGGTAATCAGAAGTCAAGGGGGTCTTTGCAGACTGTGTGCCGCAACCACACATATCCCTCGAAATCCGGCCCTAGGCTCTCTGCATGTCCCGGACCCACTATGACCGCAATACTAGGAGCCCCTACTCACCAAAGATGGAAAACTTCAGCCCTCCCTAATTACCCCTCTAGGCCTTTCAGAGTAAAAGATTCACTCCAAGACACAGATATTATAACCCTTCTTCTCTCTTATGACCCATCATATGCTATGAACATAGATAAGGTGTGCCAAATTGAAGCAATCTACTCTGACCTGTCTAGAGAACCTACGGTTAACTCTAGAGCCTTAAATAAGAGCAATCTCACCATAGTCCTCACCACTATTCCTTCCTCAGAAGATCCCAATCCACAGCTTAAATGCATGCTTCTCAACTGCAGATCAGCAGTACGACATGCTGCAGACATTGCTGCCCTCATCCTTATGCATGATCCAAACATTTTCTTACTGACGGAAACCTGGCTTAACGACTCATCTGTACCAATAATCAACATTCTAGTGCCTCCTAACTATGACATCATCAGGCTTGATGGATAAGTTGGGCTAGGTGGGGGCATCGCAAATATACATCGTAACGATTTATCAGTTAGACAACTACAATCTGATTCCCTGTTGTCCTGGGAATACATGTGCCTCCTGGTCTCATGCAACAAAGGGCAAGCATGCAAATTCCACGAGTTCTACCACCCTCCACAAGACAATCTCCCTTTCATAGAACAGATCATGGAAATCATCTCTACGAACGTGGACTGTCACGGCACCCAGATCTTCCTTGGAGACTTTAACCTCCATTGGAATTACCTGAATGACTCGTCAGTCAATAGCCTCAAATCCTTCATATTAGACCTCAACCTCACTCAAATATGTGACAGCCTTACTCACATTAAGGGAGCTACCTTAGATCTTGTCATTGGTAAGATCAACTTCATTGAACTTGAATTAATCACCCCATGTGACTGGACGGACCACCATGGCATCTCCTTCCTCATCTCAGAATCGGTGAGGAACATTAAAGCTCAGCCGAACAAACCTAGACACTGGCAAAAAAGTCTGAGAAACATTAACTTGTATGATCTGACTTCCCGCACAGATAATATCCTGCCTACGCCTCTAGACATGTCTGATGTCGGTGACCTTACAGTCCACTATAATCACTGCATGACTAACATATTAGATTCAATGGCACCCCTACAGCTGAAAAGAATGCCCTACAAAATCTCCAAACCTTGGTAGAATGGGAGCCTAAATACTAAAAGAAGAAATCTGAGACTTGCAGAATTTGTGGAGATCCTTTCCCTCCCTTGAACATCTTACTCAGCTGAGATCTCTAAGAAATCTATATTACAAATGCATCAGATGCTCTATAGCTAGTTACTTCAGGAAACTGTAAGGGTTCGCAGGATCTTCTGCAGGAGCGTCAGGAATCAGAAGAGTAAGTCTCCGTCCTCCCCTACGGCCCTCCGTCTCTATCAAACCCTAGAGAACCGGATGGCACGCCAGGGGAAAACAGGGTAACAAAACAAGGGAAGGAGGGTGTGACTTCAGAGGTGTGGCTGGTTGGTACCAAGGACGTGGTTCTTCTCTGTGCGTGCTGTAATAGAAAATTCTACTTTATACTACATATCACCTTATGCATTTCCCAGGCAGAGACAAGTCCCTAATCCACATACCACGGGGGTCTTGTTTAGCATAAGAGATGTCACCTCCACTGGATTAGTAAGGGACTAAGGACGAGGGGGGCAGGCGTGGAGCAAACCAACTTCTACTTCATATACCCTATAAGACAAACAATACAGTGAATGGTCTACCTAGAACATTAATGATGATACACAATTCTTTTCCCCCTCTTACTCACTAGGAAGATATACAACTGCGTCCCTCTATTTCCACATGGAATGTAATAGCAAAAGGTGTAGTGTGAATAGGATAACTCCTAGGGAGAAAGACAAAACAGTAATAATTATATTCACCCACCCCGTGTTAAATTCCTAAGTGCAAGAACAAAAGAGTAGCGCACAGCGCTGTTACCGTGCTTCAGAAGAACTCTGGTCACTATGGCGTGGTCCACGCTAGCGTCCCCTATGGATAAGTCGGTCTTCTGTTTCCAGGGGAGACCAGCACCACTGAAGGGAGGTGGGTAAATGGCTGAACAGGTGCAAGGAGGGAAAGGAAGTGTGTGGACTCAACTGAAGATATGAACCAACTTGGGCGTAATGAACTGTAGAGGAGTTTGGAAACGCTTCTCCTTAGTGAGGGAACCGAGGGCACAGTGCGGGGGATATGCTTGTGTCTACACCCAACCACCACCCAGGAGTGAGCACCCCCACGACACAGCAGCTCTGGGGAAGGTAGATTACTGGCACTCACTCCGAAATCCGCCGCAATTGGCGGGAATCAAAAAATGCTATTTAAGCAGGAGCGAGCCTCCAGATGGACGAGAGGCTCGCGAATCGCCGCAGTATGCTTCGTGAGCAAACGCGGGCCTCTAGATGACAGAGAGGCTCGCAATTTACGGCAATAACGTCTCTTCAGAAAGACTCAAAACACACGGGCAGAACCTGAGAAGGCTCGGCGCCGATTAGCGCGACAACGGAAACAGGAAGTACAATCCGGAAGTCAGGCAAGCTAAGCGAGGACGGAAACCAGGCATCCAGCTAGAACGCTAAGCGCGTTCGTATGCGTCTTTGGTCCTTATATACTGGACCGTCTATCGATTCGGATCCCGGGGCATGACAGCACACTCCCCCCACAGCGGTCCCCCCCCGCTTTGGGCTTGTTGGGATACTTCAAATGAAACTGGCGAACCAGACGAGGGGCGTGCACATTAGAAACCGGTTCCCACGTACGTTCCTCTACTCCGTATCCCTTCCAATGTATGAGATATTGGAGTGTATTCCGCACCACACGGGAATCTACAATGGATTCCACCTCATACTCAGAATCATCTGAAAGAGAGACCGGAGCCGGACGTCGTGGGAGTCGGGTACCAGGTTCAACGGGTTTTACCAAGGAAACATGGAACACGGGGTGTATCTTCATAGAAGCAGGCAGTTCCAATTTCAAGGCCACTGGGTTTATCACACTGTGTACCGTGTACGGGCCTATGTAAGTAGGGTTGAACTTGCGTGGACCACGAAGTGCCAGATGTTTAGTGGAAAGCCACACCTTATCCCCTGGTTCATAAATGGGTTCTAACCTTCGATGTTGATCGGCCCCTTCCTTATATCTTGTTTTTGCTGCGTCTAGGTTCACTAGAGTGTTCCTCTGTATGTCCTGTAGTCGAGATAGAAGCTCATTAGCCGATGGGGTAGGGCCGTCCGGGGAAACCCCTGTGGGTAACAACTTGGGATGAAACCCGTTAGCACAATAGAATGGTGAGTAGCCAGTCGAAGAATGGGGGTTGTTGTTGTAAGCAATTTCTGCCACCCACACCCATTCATCCCATTCCCCTGGATCCTGTAGAGCCTGAGTTCTTATGTATTGCTCAAAACATTGATTGACCCTTTCGGTCTGCCCATCTGACTGCGGGTGATGACTCGAGGACAACCTGACGTCTATCCCAAGTAATGAGCATAAGCCCCTCCAGAATCGTGCTACAAACTGGGCCCCCCTATCAGATATTAAGACAGAAGGACACCCATGTAGCCTGACGATCTCACGTAAAAACACTGATGCAAGTTCACTGGCAGTAGGTAACCCACGCAAGGGGACAAAATGAGCGGTTTTAGAAAACATATCCACCACCACTAGCAAGGTATTATGCTGAGTTTGAGTCATGGGCAGCTCCACAATGAAATCAAGGGACACGGTATGCCAGGGTCCAGGAGGAACAGGGAGAGGCAAGAGCAAACCCACGGGGTTTTGGCGGGAGATTTTAGCTTGGGCACATATATGGCACGTCTTGATGTACCCCACTATGTCTTTCAGCATGCTTGGCCACCAGAATCGCTCACGTATTACTTGTGTGGTCTTTTTGATCCCAGGATGGCCTGCCAAGGAATGTGAATGGTACCAATCCAATACCTGATGTTGCAGTTCCTCGGTGGGCAAGACCACACCCCCTTGTACACATACACATCCATCTTGAATGGTAGTTTCTTGAGTTCCTACGATGTCCTTCAACCCTGACGACATCTGGTGTTGCCGAACCTTGGCGAGAAACTTTTCTTCAGTAAGTATCCCCCCTACAATAGCCGCACTGGGAACAATGGTCGGGGTGTCTATGGGCAGATCTGGTTGATGAAAACCTAGGCGAGACAAGGTATCCGCCTTCCCATTTTTCCGTCCCGGACGGTAGTGAATACAAAAATCGTATTCGCAAAAGAATTGCGACCAACGTAATTGTCGCATAGACAAGGCCTTGGCGGACTTCAAATATTGGAGGTTACGGTGATCCGTTAGGACCGTTGTTTGATGCCTAGCCCCCAATAAATACTGACGCCATTCCTCGAAGGCCTTTTTGATCGCAAGAAGCTCTTTTTCACCCACAGCGTAGTTGTATTCTGCTGGGGTGAACTTATGTGAAAAATAGGCCACAGGGTGAGTTAGGCCGCTAACGGGGTCTGTTTGACTGAGAATCCCCCCTACAGCCACTTGCGAAGCATCGACCTCCACAACAAAGGGTAAGGCAGGATCCGGATGGTGAAGAACGGGGGCTCTGGTGAAGGCTAAACGCAACCGACGAAAGGCATCTTCAGATTCCCTAGACCAGGTATAACTGACACCCTTCTTCAAGAGAGCCGTAAGTGGTGATGCCAATTCCGAAAAATCTTTGATGAACCTTCTATAAAAATTGGCAAAACCCAAAAAACTCTGTAACTCCTTGACAGTATTGGGCGCCGGCCAAGAAAGGACTGCCTTCACCTTACCGGGATCCATAGCCAGACCCCATGGAGACACAACAAACCCGAGAAAGGGCACTTCTTGCGTGTGAAAGGTGCACTTCTCTAGTTTACAATACAACCTGTTGTCTTGGAGGCATTCTAAAACCTTCCGTACATGCAACACATGATCAGACAAGGAAACCGAGTAAATCAAGAGATCATCTATATAAGCTATGACAAACTCCTCCAGCATGTCTCTCAGCACTTCATTTATAAAAAATTGAAATGCTGCGGGAGCATTGCACAGCCCAAAGGGCATAACCAGATACTCGTACAACCCGTATTTGGTGCAAAAGGCTGTTTTCCATTCGTCTCCCTCCTTGACTCGCACAAGATGATAGGCTCCACGTAGGTCTAGTTTCGTGAAGTATTGTGCGCCTCGTACCTTGTCAAGGAGGGAGGAAATGAGGGGCAACGGGTAGCGATTCTTTATAGTAACCTGATTAAGCCGTCTATAATCAATGCAGCATCTCAAACCCCCCTCCCGCTTGGGAATGAAAAACAAGGAAGAAGAGGCCGGAGAACGCGAGGATCTGATGAACCCTTTTTCTAGCATGTCGTCCAGGTACTGTCTTAGATAGACGTTTTCCTTTTCCGTTAGCGAGTATACCCGACTGCACGGAATTCTAGCTCCTGCCTCCAAGTCTATACGGCAGTCATATGCTCTGTGAGGGGGTAGGATTTCTGCCTCTCGTGGATCAAATACAGCCTTCAGATCATTGTAGCATGTGGGTAACTCGGGCACCTGTTCCAATGTCTCCGAGGCACTATGTCCCAGAGTACCTGCTATCACTGCCTCCTGCCCTTGGATAGGTCGGAACGACAGGGTGGAATTCTCCCAATCAATGATGGGATTGTGGAGCTTTAACCATGGGATCCCTAATAAAACAGGAATATGCGGGGAATGGATCAGATCGAAGGATAGGTCTTCCTGATGATGGGGTTCGATACTCATATGTAGCTGTTCTGTTTGATGTGTTACTGGCCCTGAGCTAAGAGGTCTGCCATCAATAGCAGTAACCCTATTGCTGACGTCTTTCTTTATACATGGTATGAGATTGGTCTTAGCCCAATCAACATCCATATAATTCCCTGAAGCCCCAGAATCGATCATGATTCGTACATGAAGACCCTGATGCTCATGTACGATATATGCTGGGACGTAAAAGTGTGAGGTGGAAGCTATGTCCTGATCAACAGGGGAGACCGCATAACCTGTAATGCCCGGGAGCCTGGCCTCAAACGACCCCGGACCCTCTAGTTTCCCTGTCGGTTGATAGTGCTTGGCTTGACC
Organism: Triturus cristatus; assembly: GCF_964204655.1. Taxonomy (NCBI): domain Eukaryota; kingdom Metazoa; phylum Chordata; class Amphibia; order Caudata; family Salamandridae; genus Triturus; species Triturus cristatus. The sequence continues at coordinate 211,521,298 of NC_140594.1, read as the reverse complement.
GGGCAGGCCCTTACAAAATGACCGGCTTTACCACAATACATGCAGAGTTTCTCTGCTCGTCTTCTTTGTCTCTCTTCGAGTGTCAAAGGGCCTCGCACCATACCTATTTGCATAGGCTCACTCTCATCCACAGACTTGGGTAAATCGCTCTTCTTCTCCTTGGAAAGGACATACCGAGGTTCACCCTTTCCTCTTTCGTGTTTTCGCTCTCTTAGCCTGTGATCAATTTGGACTACCAAATCTATAAGGTCAGAACAAGAGGCGGGTAAATCTACTATTTGGGATAACGCGTCCTTTATGTCATCCCGCAACCCTCGGTAGAAGAGCGTACCACGCTTTTCCTCTGGCCAATTGGCCTCCACCACTAATCTCTGGAATGTAGTTATATATTGTACCAACTCATGACTGCCTTGCTTCAAAGCCAACAGCTCGGTATCCGCCGCATGAGTATACATGTGGCGATCGAATAATTTACGGAATTCTCTCCTAAAGGCTCCGTAATTATACAACAATGGGTCGTCTCTATCTACTAGGGGTATCGCCCAATCTGCTGCGGACCCGCTCAAATAAGATATGGCAAAGGCTACCCTGGACTGCTCCGTAGGAAAGCAGTTAGCCTTGCACGAAAAGTGCAACTGGCATTGGCTGAGGAAAGCGGCACATCTCGCTGCGTCTCCTGCAAAGCGCTCAGGTGGAGCTAGAGGAATGGACTGGGGAGTAGTGACTTGAATCACGGGTTGTTGGTTGGTGCTTCTCTCTCCTGCAGAGGCCACTCTCTGTTGACCCTGTAAAGTATCTACTCTGGCCGCCAAGGCCTGAGTTTCGGCCTGCAAATTGCCTATCATGTTGGCTACATCTGCCAACGTTACTGTTCCCAGGTCCATGACGCTCGGGCAGAACACACTGTTAGGCTTAGCGTTCTGTAAGGGTTCGCAGGATCTTCTGCAGGAGCGTCAGGAATCAGAAGAGTAAGTCTCCGTCCTCCCCTACGGCCCTCCGTCTCTATCAAACCCTAGAGAACCGGATGGCACGCCAGGGGAAAACAGGGTAACAAAACAAGGGAAGGAGGGTGTGACTTCAGAGGTGTGGCTGGTTGGTACCAAGGACGTGGTTCTTCTCTGTGCGTGCTGTAATAGAAAATTCTACTTTATACTACATATCACCTTATGCATTTCCCAGGCAGAGACAAGTCCCTAATCCACATACCACGGGGGTCTTGTTTAGCATAAGAGATGTCACCTCCACTGGATTAGTAAGGGACTAAGGACGAGGGGGGCAGGCGTGGAGCAAACCAACTTCTACTTCATATACCCTATAAGACAAACAATACAGTGAATGGTCTACCTAGAACATTAATGATGATACACAATTCTTTTCCCCCTCTTACTCACTAGGAAGATATACAACTGCGTCCCTCTATTTCCACATGGAATGTAATAGCAAAAGGTGTAGTGTGAATAGGATAACTCCTAGGGAGAAAGACAAAACAGTAATAATTATATTCACCCACCCCGTGTTAAATTCCTAAGTGCAAGAACAAAAGAGTAGCGCACAGCGCTGTTACCGTGCTTCAGAAGAACTCTGGTCACTATGGCGTGGTCCACGCTAGCGTCCCCTATGGATAAGTCGGTCTTCTGTTTCCAGGGGAGACCAGCACCACTGAAGGGAGGTGGGTAAATGGCTGAACAGGTGCAAGGAGGGAAAGGAAGTGTGTGGACTCAACTGAAGATATGAACCAACTTGGGCGTAATGAACTGTAGAGGAGTTTGGAAACGCTTCTCCTTAGTGAGGGAACCGAGGGCACAGTGCGGGGGATATGCTTGTGTCTACACCCAACCACCACCCAGGAGTGAGCACCCCCACGACACAGCAGCTCTGGGGAAGGTAGATTACTGGCACTCACTCCGAAATCCGCCGCAATTGGCGGGAATCAAAAAATGCTATTTAAGCAGGAGCGAGCCTCCAGATGGACGAGAGGCTCGCGAATCGCCGCAGTATGCTTCGTGAGCAAACGCGGGCCTCTAGATGACAGAGAGGCTCGCAATTTACGGCAATAACGTCTCTTCAGAAAGACTCAAAACACACGGGCAGAACCTGAGAAGGCTCGGCGCCGATTAGCGCGACAACGGAAACAGGAAGTACAATCCGGAAGTCAGGCAAGCTAAGCGAGGACGGAAACCAGGCATCCAGCTAGAACGCTAAGCGCGTTCGTATGCGTCTTTGGTCCTTATATACTGGACCGTCTATCGATTCGGATCCCGGGGCATGACAGAAACAACTAGAGCAAGCCACAAACTGACCCAAAAAATTGTTTGAACTCATCAAGCTTCAATCTAACATCCAACCTAACCATTCCTTCTGGAACCCTGTCAGTAGCCTAACTGTGAGGACTTTGCTGCTTTCTTCCGTGATAAGTTAACAAAGATCGAACTGGAACTACGGGCAGCCTGAGAGAATCTACCTTCTACCTTTCCACCCTCTGGATTGGGTGTGCCCATATGTCTGGTTCTCCCTCCCAAAAACAATGCCGCTTGGAGCCTATTTAAAACCATGGATGGGAGCACCATTCGCAAAACTCTTGCTACACTGAAACCTTCCAACCGTTTAAGCGATCCCTTGCCCCCGAACCTCTTCATTGAGATCAGATCATCCATGCTCCCTCTCTGGACGAAGATAGTTAACTCCTCTTTGCTTCAAGATTTGATCCCGGCTTGCCTAAAGTCGGCGGCAGACCAGACTAAGCTCCACAATTTTCGTCTAATCTCCACCCTTCCTACTGTGGCAAAGCTCCTCGAGAAATGCGTACACACCCAACTATGTAGCCACATTGAGCAATTCCAACTGCTTGACAAATTCCAATCCGGCTTCCATCATGGTCATAGCACGGAATCTGCTCTTACCCACATTGTTGATGATGCTCTACGAATGCTGGACCAAAATTAGTTGTGCCTTCTGATCCTCCTCAACCTTTCATCCCCTTTTGATACGTCAAACATGATACCCTCATCGGTCTACTGAAGCACAGGATGGGGTTATCAGGTACTGTGCTAAACTGGATTTCCTCATTCCTACACAATAGAACCCAAAGGCTCAAAGTTAATCAGTCCCTGTCTAACTCCTCTCCGCTCACTCTGGGGTATCACAGGGGTCCACGCTTTCACCTACTCTCTTCAATCTATTCATGGATCCTCTAACAGAAATCCTGAAATTGTCCAACATCCATTATGACATGTATGCTGATGACACTCAACTGTACTTGAAAGTCTCCTCCCCAGAGGACATCAGATCGCTCAACTCAGTACTTCAGGAAACGCAAAGTTGATTGGCATTCAATCATCTGAAATTGAATGCTCTCAAAACAAAATTCGTCCTCATCGCCCCAGACAAACAGTCTCCAGTCATTGCAAAATGGTTGCATCAACTTACAGCCCTCAACTGCACTCCAAACATCATTGTTTCTATGAGCTCTCTAGGAATAATGCTGAATAAACATTGAACATGCAGAAGCACATCAGTGCTCTCACCAAAGGAGCAAACTTCCAATTGAGAATCCTATGGAAAATAAAACCGTTGCTACCCCACAACAACCTCAAGACCACGGTGCAAGCACTAGTGATCTCTAAACTGGATTATGGTAGCTCAACCCTATGCGGACTTCCTAGATCGAAGACAACGCCTCTTAAGGCATCTCTCAATTCCGCTGCAAGGCTCATTACAGGCTCCAAAAGATATCATCACATCTCGCCTGAGTTAAAATCTCTAAATTGGCTCTCTTATGAGCAAGGATACATCTAAAAATTGCGTGCATGACCCACAAAGTTCTACATTTCAACACCCCATTATATCTTGCACAAAAACTTTAGCTCTCTGGGGGCTCTAGATCCTCTAGGGGCTCTAGCACTTTACCACTCAACCCACAGAAATTCCATAAAAAGAAAACTTACAATCGAGCATTCTCGGGTATTGCATCAAGAATTTGGAACTCCCTGCCACCTGAAATGAGGCTGAATAATTCCACGGCTTCCTTCAAAAGGGAAGTTAAAGAGATTCTGATGAAGAAATGTCTGGGGTAGTTCCCCAGTTCACCCAAGGACTAACTATCTTACTCTTGTCTTTATTGAACTGTTATGATTGTTATGATCTATTTCCTCCCTTTCCAGTACTGTTACGTTATTGTCTACGGCTTCCTTCATAGGAAAGTTAAAGAGATTCTGATGAAGACATTTCTGGACTAGATCCCCAGTTTCACCCTAGGACTCGCTATCTTACTCTTGTCTGTATTGAACTGTTATGATTGTTAAGATCTTTTTTGTCCTTTTCTTGTCAGGTTTGTGCTATTGTCGACATTTCTTGTACCTTCGTAACTGCAAAACTATAAAGCTCTCTGATACCCCATGTGGTCTTGTTTGCGCTATACAAAACTCTTTAAATAAAATAAATCACCCCTCATCAGCCAGTTTAGCTTGAATTCAGTGACACAGTGAGCATGAGACCCACGTCTGGGCATACCCATTCGACTTAGGTCGACAAAAGCAACAAAAAAAAAGATGATGGACGGAATGCTGAACAAATCAATCATTCACCCCCAGTCACTGACCTGGGTTTAATCCATCGTTTTCTGCTCATCACGCCACCCCAGTTTGGACCCAGCCGTATGCAAATAAGCCTTGAACCTACTCCCCATGGGAACAGTTCAGCCCAAACTGCCAGGCCAGGTCCTCCCTGGACCAGAAACAAGCATCCTGGGACCGGTTTCAGGGTATCACCCCTCATCAGCCAGGTTAGCTTGAATCCAGTGGTACAGTGAGCACTGGCTTTGGAGGTCTTGGAAGTCCAAACAATTTCTAAGTCCCAATTTTTTTTTAGAGTTTCTTGAGCAGCTCCTCTGGTCAATTCTAAGGCTCCCAGGAATGCAAGCACAGCACATAGGGGCCAGGATTCCCTGCAGTAGATGTCCTCAGCAAGATTGTTGGTACTGTTCAACTAGTCACTTCAGGGAAAAGGCTCTTGCAGCTGCTTGTGTCCCAATAGTCACAAAAGAAATCAGCCAACTGACCCTTGGAGATTACTTCTTTGCCCTGGGTATAAGACGGGGCAGGTTCCATCTTTTGGGGTTCTTCTTAGGTCACAGACAGCAGGCCCAGTTCTCTTCTGGTCTTCCGCAGTTCCAGAAATGTCCTGAGAAGGGTTCCTCAGGTTGCCACATTCGTGGTTGGCACTAGCCAGGAAAATTAGCAGTTCCCATCTATGTGCCCACTCCAAATCAGTTCTATGATAGCTGCACCTCTACTAGGTTGGCTCAGGGCTGGCTAGGCAAAAAAAGGGTTAGCTTTTCTGGGTCTCCCCTTGCATTTAGGAGAGGCCCTTTCAAAAGTTAATGAAGTTCCTGGGCTCACCTCAACTGGTCTTCCTATGAGGTTAAAAACATCTCCCTACGCTCAGGCCATTGTTCTTATTCTGGGAGTAGTTTTCACACCTCATTGAAGCAAGATATTGCCTGGACAGCTGCTGAAGAGCTAATGCAAATTAGTCTCCAGGAGCTTCAGGCAGGAAAAAGGCAACTTTCTAAAGTTACTTTTCCTAAATATGCATTAAAAGTCTATATTCAACAATGCATTAGACGTTTAATAAATATGAAAAAAAGTTTCAGAAGGACCATTGCAGCTGTTTTTTGTCAAAAGTTATAGATTTTTAATCTATGATTTTACATTTTCTAGGATTCAGCAACAGCCCTGCCAGGGAAAATAGCTTTTGAGGCCTTGTCACTGGAAGAACTTGTCTATTTTGATTTCACACGTTCCACTTTTAAATATTAGCCAGTTTACCTTTTGGGCACCAAGATGTACTTCAGTGACTTAGTAATATTTAAAAGCAGGGATTCCGCCTCTCAAAAAGGGTTATTTTGACAGGTCTGTACAGCAAGTTTAAGTTGCTGCAGTCAAGCTACATGGGTCTGTCACAATCAGTGGTGCAGTCCTCAAGTGACATTTACCTTTCTGATTGATAGGTGTATTTCTACACAGTATATTTTGGCCTTATATGAAAGCTAAATATTCCAAATTGAATTAACCATATTCAACATGTTTGATGGGGGGGACAGGCCCTTTACTCCAGGTTAGCAGGGGTAATATGCACAGAATTCTCAATCCAGCAAAACAGATATGGCAAAAATGTGAGGATAACCACACAAAAGACTGATATTTCTAACAAAGAGCATATCAGAAGATAACTAATGTAGAGGCTGATTTTTATAGATGGTGATGGTATAAACAACAAAAAACGGTTTGAAGTAAGAAAGTAACTGACTTTGGACTGGAAAGACTATTCTAAGAGAGATGTATCGAAAGAAGAATACAGTGCAAAATAGCAAGGCTCTGAATTGAGAGAGAAAAATGAGACAGGCAGGCGTAGAGCTGATATAAATGGGCAGATTCACTCAAAAGATTACAAGTGATTTGATGTATTCTTAATGTCTCTATTCTCCAAGGGTAGCAAGGAAAAACTAATAACTCAATATTGCCTATTATACTTTCTGAGCATGATGTTCCACTTGAGGGTCCCCAGACATTGCAAAGGTAAGGTGAAAAGGGTCAGAATAGACTTGTGTAGGCATTGAATCTGCTATCACTTGAAGGATTTATGAATCAAGTTTCTGATAAAAAAGAAATCTACTTTTTTCGGGTCATTGTACAAAGGTGGCTAACGAAAGAACTGAGATTGGACTTGCTTCTCATTTGTTTCTTTACTAAAATGTTACAACTGCTGAGCTACTAGAATGCTTGTGTATGTCCTCAGAAGGGACTGCAACTGGGAAGACGTGACATGGAGGTAAAGTCCTGATTAAGCATGGTATTCTCTACTACACCAAATTGTGACCTCTGTACCAGTCCTTGGAACCCTCCTCTTTTCTGCACTGACACGGGAGGGACAACTTTAAGGGAGAGCAAGTTTGGCAAAATTGAAGACGACAAGGAAAGAGACAAACCCATTATTACAGGTCTGCACGGAAGAACTGCAAGAAAGGGGAAGCAGTAGTAACTAAGGCAAGATTATTTTTTTGGGGGGGGGGTAAAAACCGTATGTTGAGAGTATGGGTCGATCAGAAAAGTATGGTCATAAAGGATACAGGTTGGAGCAATGGGTATTACAAAATTGTATGAGAACATTATGTGAATCTTTGGAGATAAAGAAGCGCTTTTAAGAGTTGAGACTGGTGGATGTTGAAAGGCAGAAATGTGAGCAAGGAGAAAATCATTTTGCGGGTTAGACATGTTTTTGCCCTCCTCCGCTCTGGCCCAACAAATGTTAACTACTCATCAGGCACAACGTATCCCTAAGGGTGTGCGCTCTAAAATTGAGCTCACTTAAATAAATTGGCTTCAAAGGGGCGTTGCAACAGTTTGGAGTATAAAATGCAAGGCAGGCCAACAGCTGTACTTTTCGAAATCAACAAGATTATGAGAATCACAAGTGCTTGCCAATATATATCCAACATTACGTTAAGATATATAAAAGATAATGAAGGTACCAATTTAGTGTGCAATAAATAACTTGAAAGTAGCTGCAGAGTAGCGATTTAGACACTCTGTGAAATAAATAATAATATTTATCCGAAGCGAAGTATGAATATCTGTCGCTTGTACGAACTGGTCTTAAAAGTAACAGGTAATTAAAAAAATATAGAACGGCCGCGGCAATAAAACCAGTTATGCTGTTGAAGAAACGTCTCCGCTATAAAACTGGTGTCACTCTGAGCTTTTACGAAACCCGGAACCAGCGGAAAGAGGGGAGTGGGAAAGACCAGGTCTTCGCAGGGCTGTTTCTATTCATTTGTGGTTAATTGCCAGTAAAAGCGAATCCACGAAGCAGGAGCATGTAATTGGGTCTTTCTGGGCAGTTGTTTTTCTCCTCAGAGACAATGAAGCCTGCCCTCCGCCCTCTCAATCTCTTTCGTCTTCACTTCAGGGAAGGCAGAAATGTCCCCTCCCCCAAACCCCCGCGCCACCCCGGCCGCCTTTCCCGCGAATGCGGTGCTGCAGCCCGGGCTGAACCGCGGGCTCAGCGGCGGGACCAGGGGAGCAAGCTGAGGCGGATCAGCCACTTGTGCCAAACAGTTTCACTTCAGAGGTCGAGCCCCACGTACACGTAGCTGCCCGGCGCAGAGAGCCACAGAGGCGGTAGCAGCAGGCGGGAGAGGCTCCTAATTCTGGAGAAGGCAGCTGCAGAGGACGTCCCGGCTGCAGCACCAGCGCACACCAAGAAGCCACCGCAAACTCCCAGCCCGAGTTCAGGAATCATTCACTGGCAGCAGCACGCAAGTCATTCAGCCTGCTCTCCCCACGTTTCGGATTTGGACTATCCCAACGCTTTTATTTATTTCCTCAAGGGACATGTCCGGGGCGGGTCCACTTGCAAGAAAAGGGGTGATCTTTCAAGCAGATACTTTTTTTCTCCCAGAACAACCATCATCTTTCTGAAAGAGAGTTTTGGGAAGCTCTTGGCCTTCCAGTGGGGACGTCCGTCAGGCCTTAGAAATCGCTGAGAATGTAGAGAGGAGTTCGAGCGCTCACACAACTTTCTTAAAGACACAGTAACCCATAACAGGTGTTTCAGCTCCAAACTACGATCGTTTTTAAATTTAATCAGCTTCTAAATGTTTTTTCTTCTAAAAAGGTTTTAAGAAAGCATTTGTTTATAAATTGTATTTGCTTGCGCAGACGGACCCGATCACCTTTTCTCCCTACCTCGGTATTTGCCCCAGCCGTGAAGAGTTTTCTAGCGACAATATAAGCCCCTTATGGGAATTTGCGCCTGTTTTCTTTCCCACGTTGAAAAAGGATGGAGGCCAGATTAAAATACCACACCCTGTGACGAAACAAGAGGCTTGTAGTAAAAATATCGTTTGGGGGGGACAAAGGCGGCTGAGGAGAAAAAAGAAACATTGACTGTGATGGGACATTCCCGTATCCCATTGACTGTGCCCTATAACTGACCCTGTGAAGTCTTTGCAGAGACTGCGCATGCGCCGGGCTGGACAGCTCCTGAGAGGGAAATTTAAAAACGGTTCGAGACAAGAGTCTGCAGTCAAGTCACAAAGAGAGAGCGAGAGACCCCCATACACAGCAGACAGCAGCACAGCCACCACAGGTAAAACTCCCACCGGCACTTGCACTGTGCTGGAGCTCAATAATTATTTCTTCAGCTATGAAAAACATCGCAACATCCTTTTTGCTCCTATTTTAATGTAATTATTCTTGTGAAAAGCACTGGTTTGCACTGGCACATGTGGGCTTTCTTTTCTGCTGAGCTGGTCCTTTCAAGTGCTGTCAGAATCTGTTCTCTTTCACGAAGCACCTCTAGGTCATTTCTTTTATGCAGCCTTTTGTTTTTCATTTTTTTGTAAAAGGAAGTCTTAAGTGGGGCAAGAAAACCAAACAGGAATTTGCTTTGTGCGTGCCTGGGAACATTTGTAGAATGAGGAGTTTGCAGAAGCGGTGATCGTTCTTAGATAAATGATGTTGAGGAAACTGCCATGAGTACTAATTTGTTGTGATTTTAAATGTCATAAAACGCAAGTTGTGCATTCCAACCAAGTCCGGCATCAAAGATAGCTGTTTCCGAGAAGAAGGCTCACATCCTATATCTTTTTGCTAAAGTCATAAGTGTTTTTATAGAAAAACAATTTAGTATAATAGTTTTTGACTTTTCCACCGAGGTAATTTAAATTTTTATGGTCCATTTTCTACAGGCCAGGGGTGCAAACTTTACCCGTAGAAGGTCTCTGATATTTCCGTCTGAATTTTGATACCAAAGTTAAGGGTAATTTTTAGTACCCTAGTGATATGATCTTCTCTTCGAGCCTTATGTATTATACAAGCTGTGCTGAAACGCTGGATAGCTACCCTTTTGCGAGGAAAATTATTTCTCACACCCCCCGTTTTTCCCCCTAAAGGAGATGATAGAAAACGACATCGCGTCCATAATGTCAGGAATTATTCGACATTCAGGACAAAATCACCACCCTTCCGCGCAGGAATACAGGTGAGAACAAGTTTTTTTTTTTATGCTGACCACCCGTGGTAGCTAGCTGAGAGTCATTCTTAGAGATTTCAAGAGTGCTTTTGTTTATTCGTATGATTATAATGCACTACTCTTTTAAATTGTGCTCGCCAGATATTGTAATTCTTATGCCTGTCATGAGATGGGCCAACAGTACATAGGCTTGTTTCAGTGTATTTGGTGGGCTCTATGGTCAATTCTAATGATTGTGTTTTGGAGTTCCAGTTTAAAGTGATGTGCTGGTGTACAGTAGCAAAAGCTTACATTTAATGTTATTCTTCTGCTGTTAAGCTAACAATTGATGTTTTGCAAAATATATTTACCAGCAAATATGGCGGCAAAGTACACAAAATAAAGGGTAACCCAACTGAGTGTGAGTAAGCACTCTTAACAAATTCATCCCAGCCAAAAATAGTGCAGAATCGGGCTACTATGCAGACTGCATATTCCCAGAGAAAAATGGCCACATTGCACACACGTCAGACTTAATTTGAATTGTTACATTTAGTTGCAGTCACGTGAGGAATCCGACAGTTGCTTGAATTCTGCTCTGCACAAAGCGTCACCGTGATGCCTCACTAATAATGACTTTGGATAATGTGATCTTTCACAGACTGCTAAGGTTTGTCAGTCCTGAAAGTGCTGTACTATACTGGCATAAAGGCTGCCACTGCCACCTTTCTTACACAGAGCGATTAAGTATTAACAGATGAAGGATTCTGTTACAAATAATGTGCGCCAATGGTACTATATGTACACTTAGATTTAGTGAAGAGGAAATGGCTGGAAAAGCATCAACATTTTACTTGTGTTACTACCAAAATGTTTACTACATTTTTCTCTGTTGAGTTTCTTAGTTTGAATGTTTTGAGCTTTACTTATAAAATAAACCCTGCATCTGCAATGAATGCATCTTGAGTAAATCCTGTTTCTATAAAGTTGCTTCTTCCTTTGTAGTATCCGTTCAACAGTGTTTTTATTAAGTTATTGGTCAAAAAGTGTGTGCGCAGAAATACATCCTATCTCTGTGTGTGTGTGTGTGTGTATATACATATATATGTGTGTGTGTGTGTGTGTGTGTGTGTGTCTGCGTGTGTATATATACGTACTAGCATACCAGAGTCACGAAAAAACAATGAGAAATGTGTAGCCCTTCATGAAAGAGCACTTTGGATTATGTCAAACAAATCTGTAAGACTGCATAATTTTAAGGAAAGAATGGACCTGTCCAGTTCTATCAGCTCTGTTTACTCGCCCTGCTGTCACCACAGTCCTAGACTGGAACTCGCTGTCCGGAGCTCTCCATGGGAGGCAAGGGCGGAGGGAGGGCCTTAGACCCTACATAACGGGAAGTGATCTCCAATTAGTGGGAGGGAGGCTGCCTATTTCTGAGAAATTCTTCCTTCTCTCAGGATCTTTCAATGGTATAGTTGTACTCTGCCGGACGAACTAGGTTCTTTCGTGAATATAAAGGGGGTATAGACAAAGGGGATTTTCGTGTTACACTGAGACACGAATAAAACACCGAAGCAGCAGATGCAGATTATGAGAATCATGTTCACGAATAGTGAGATGCTGTTGCTTCTTGAATCAACATATGGACAATTCTCTTCACTTATGTTTGGTGGTTTCCTATTATTATTTCAGCATTGCCCGCCTCCAATGACATATATTATTTTTAAAACATGTAACTTTTGTCCGGATGAAATGATTGCATGCTGGTGGTGTTCACTCTTGTTGTAATTTTGTCCAGAACGTTCTCCGGTACTGTCAATGTTGATGTCTTTGTGTACCTTTATACACAGTTTATTGACTTGTGCAGCAACACTTTTACAAAGCTTTAACTAATACCGTTTGACGCTCTGTCGAGGCATTGCCAGTCACAAGTCCCTGGCTTATTGTCATTTTATGTCCCTTTATGACAAACACGTGCACTAGAAGTCTTGGTTTGTTATGCGGTCATGATTGTATTGAAGATCGATGAAGTCCATTGTATCAATTAGATTGTTTACCATAGTCATTTAAAAAGATGGCTAAACACGTTTGATAATTCATAATTGGTACAACACATTCCACATCCCTATTACTCTTAAATTATGACTGTACCAATTTATTGTTAATACACATACTGAAAAGGGAAAACCCTTACCTCGTGAGAATATTTCACTGACATGACCCAACATGTTTATTTTTAAATCAGCCCATTTGCGTGTCTTTTGTATACCACTCTAAATACTTTAGCATGGTCAAAAGATCCGACTTTGTTTGGTGCAATCCTCTGGTGCTATCTTGAGTGCTTCTTCTGTGCACTGGGATTCATCTTTTAATTAAAGGCCGTGCCTGTGTACATAATGGAAATATACTTTGACCCCAGCATGCAGATCTCAGAAGTCACTCTAACACTTGTTGACACTGCTTTTTCAGTTAGTAAAACACTTTCGGGTTAAAAAAAAAAGTCAGAAGCCTGCCCATGAAAATATACACTAACCTCCCCTTTTTATGTCAAGAGGAGAAAGAAGGCGCCTCCGGCCATTGCAGTGCATTTAAAAATAAGTATCAGACAAGCCAGATATTCCCAGGCTTCTCAGAAGGTTTCTCAGAAGGATAGAAAATAACACACACAAAATGCTTGGGTATTTTTGGTACTTAGAGGGCAACATTATTTCCCCAAGTACTAAAGACCGGCTTACCTATTAGCTCAAAAATAGATATTTGAGGGCTCGCCTCACCCACAACTTATCGTGACATACTTAATCCTTGACGACATCCCACACTGGAGTAAGATGGTACTACTACAGTGGACTCAACCAAACATGGGAGTTCTTTGATATTATTTACAGGACAGTAGACAAAGGTTCAACTAAAATACCTAAGGGGTATACCCCAAGAATATTTCTTTATTTTGGGTACCTTTGATATGAGTTAAAAACAAGCGATACATGAGTAGTGATTTAAATAAATGTTTCACTTAATCATAACCGATTGCCAACATGTTTCGACCATTCAAATGCCAAAATATGGCAAACGGTTTTATTCAGGGCTACAGAGCTCCCTACCAAACTCATGAATGTAAATCATGCCAAAAATGAGACACAAAGCTCTCACACCTGTCTGTTATAGGGTGGACTAGGAGGGGCATTTTTTGAGCAGTAACTGAATCAAAGACATTTGGAGATCCAGGAATAATAAGAAAGGAGACATCGGAATGGGTATAAAAGTGAATGAGGCATTTTGACTTAAAAAAAACCAGAAGTTGTACACAAATATTTTATTTTATCAGTTCCCGCCCGCCTTCAGAGAATCTTTATGGCCTCCAGACTTCCCACGACCTAATTCTGAGGGTGCTCCAGCAAAAAACTTGGGGGTCTGGTTTGAAGAGGACCTGCAGTTCACAGAGCAAATTAAGAAACTCACTGGAGTTTGTTTTGGCACCCTCAAGTCACTTAGAAGGTTCTTCCCTTTGCTTCCGAGGCCGGCCAAGGAAATGGTCGTTCGTGCTCTCATTCTCTCCCGCATTGATTATGTCAATGCTATATATGTGGGGATTCCTGGATACCTACTAAAAAAACTACAGACCATACAGAATGCCGCGGCTAGACTTCTGTTTAACATCTCTGAAACATCTAGCGTAAAACAGCATTTAAGCAAGTTGCATTGGCTGGCTGTGGCTCAGAGAGTGCAATTTAAAGCTCTTACTCTGGCACACAGAGCTCTGCACGATCTTGGACCTATGTAAATCAGGAAGCGTTTTGCTTTCTATGACAGATCGTTGTGCTCAGCCACCCACCGACGGATGGTGACCTCACGTTTCAGCAGAACACGGCTGCGGGGTCAGTCTCTGTCGGTCAAAGCAGCTATGGCATGGAACTCCCTGCCCCTGGAATTACGGAACACTCAGGACCTCAGACTTTTAAAAAAGCAACTGAGAACCTTCCTCTTCAAGCAGTCGTGTTAAAGTTTCGCTCCATCGGGTCACTGTTATTTTGCGCGCCAGGACACTCTTGAGTATTTGTGCGCGGTATAAATCCATTATAACATAACATAACAAATGACAAAGTGGATGGTGCGAGAACCACACTGTCTCCCAATAAGCCCTAGTTTAACAATATGAATAAACATCTGCTACCCTGCAACAAAATGATTATCTGTACTTGAGTATATGTGCATCATTATAGATGCTTACTGAAGTGTACCATTTAAAAAAAAACATCAAATTGTCCTACAACCTTCTTTTCCTCTAAAATTCTCATCAATTTCATCTGAGCCATGTCCTAGCGTTCTGTTAATTTCAAGATTGCATTGCCCTAACCTGACTGGGCCATTCAAAACGCAAGAAAGGTGGTCCCTACTTATAAAAAATGCATGAAGCAAGCCAGCCACGTCTTCATTCAGAGCATATTTAGAGAAGATGGGCTATGTTCCTCACTACTGTTTATAGGGCAACACAGAAAGATAGGGTTGAATCAATGCTTTCATTGCTTTAATCCCCAAAGGAACTGTGGCAAATGTACAACATGAAAAATACTGATGCAAAAAACATATATTCAAAGAAATTGAAGAAAAAATGCAAAGCCAAATATATTTACGGAAAACATCAACAATTAAAAGCTTAGCAACTAATACTTATACATCAAAAAGTGGAGCTGTTTTAAGATGTTTCCAAAACTGTACAACTATCTATACCTTATAATTACGATGTATACAAATGTTAAATGAACCTATATCGAGCCAATACAAAATATTGAATTTTCTAAGGCTCCACAGCTAAAACCTCCTTCCAGCCCATTTGTGGCAATGATAGCCTTCATAGTTATGAGCAAATGTGCATCAGTAAGATTTGCATGTATGTGGCAATGTTTCTATTTCCGATAGCAATAAATCATATTTGCCTAAACTATACAAAGTTTACCTTCATATCTGTATAATGAATTATATGATTTATTAACCCTTTTTCCTTTAGTTACTGTGTAAAACTGTATTGTGTATCATGATAGTTCATTTTATATTTAACAATGATATACATTCACTGAGCTCCAAAGTATTGGCACAGTTACCATAATACCGAGAAAATCCAGACCTTGATATTACCGGTATCAGACTTCAGTTTCCATAGAGGATAGAGCCCCGAATTGTCAAGTCTGTTAAGAATATAAAATGTTTTCATGGTAAAAACAGAGAGTAAAACAAAGTTAAAAAAAACACACAAAATTATAAAAGAACATCACGGAAAAGTAAAATTGAAGGCCAATCACAATGTAATTTACTATTTTCCAATATTTTATCTTCATTGCATTAACGTTTTGTTGTATGTGCATAGGTTGTCAAAAGACGACTAGGAAGACTTTCACCTAATCAATATTAGATTAGATTTTCTTAGCTTTTGAACAGTATATATCTTTAACACCAGACAATAAAACCAGCTTATCAGATACAAACATAAAACATGATTCAAAGCATACCAATGAATAAGGAAAACTATGAACTGGGTGTAGTATGGATCCGTGATGGAAAGGACCCTTTACCAGCGATGCTAATAGTACTGACTGCATTGTGGGTTCTGCATGACCTGCCCTATTTTATACCGTTACTGTTTTTATTTTTTGAGTTCAGTGCATGAGCTGACACTTGTGTTGATATTTTCATAATGTATGGTCATTACTAGTTCCAGGAGGGGGACACTGGTCAGATATGGGGTATCTTGATAATGATGTGACATGTATATTTCATATGTAGCCAAATGCAAATAAAATTGGTTTAAAAAAAAGAAAGAAAAATACGAAAGATAAACTGTTAAAATGTATGTATCCAAAAGTCCAATATTTAAAATCATTAAAATGGAGTGTGGTAAGAAGTTATGTTCCCTTAAACCATCCACAGATCAAGTACATACTCTGTGGCCTCGATTTTGAGTGCCTTAAGGTATTTGGGTTTTATTGAAACCTGCAAAATCTGAAACCTCACAATTCGGAATTGTGTGGTAAATAGCACAGATTGCGAGTTTGCCACTAAAAATGGGACATAATGTGTGGATTTTGGTGCCTTTTGCACCAAAATTTTCACCGCTCAGTATTTACCTTGTCTTGCTCCCTTGATACATTTCTACAAGTGTGACCTGCTGAAATTTAAAGTGTGAAAAATTCAGAGGGTGCGAAGTTTATTACACCACGTGCAATTATGACCCATACACAAAAGGTGTATGCACATGCTCACAATTTAAGAAGACACTGGTAATTGATTCCAATATCTTAAAGCATAACATCCGGTCCCTCCACACAAATCAACATTTAAAATTCTTCTGTTAAAACTCTGTTTATTAGCCCTCATTTAGTCTCGTCACGGTTCCTCATATGTATTTCTCATGCCAATACTGAACTATCAAGACCACAGATCAAGAGATCAAAATTTTATCAAGAGCATGTCATCTTTAAAAGAAAGTGACCTCATGTATGGCATCATAAACATGCAATAATTACCAAAAGCTCCCATAGAGACACTCCTGATTACTCTCAGATTGATCAGTAACCCTTCTGTTGTCTGACTGTGCTCCACTAGTTCAATGGTGGGTGTATATGACTCCAAATAGGTAATATCTTACATGATAGTAAAATGGATATGGAAATACCCAAAGTCGTGCTGGAAACCTAACAGTGGATCTTGGAACAGTACATAGCTCAGTTATCCAAAGGACTTACTGCACCAGTGACTGAGAGTGATCATATATTTAGTGTATTTTATTGTCAACATTTGATCGAAATTATCTGCAAAGCAGTAGGAGAATAGATGGTGGGAGGCAGTGGGAGAATGGATAGTGGGAGGAAGTGCCCTCAGTCATAGTGCCTTATTGTCTATTTGTGATACATTCCGATTTTCTCATGTGTGTGCTGTTGGTGACTGTGCTTTATAAGATATTTGCTGTGGACATAAAAATGAACCACATTTGATGATGCGTTTAGTTATCATAACTGCTTCATTTGTTTTATGGTTCCCAAATCTTGTGTGATCATTCTACTATGATTATTGGCTCCTTGTGTGATGTCATTCATTATATCAGGTGGCGATTTCACTTAAATCACTGATTATAGATTGCTTGGCACCTTAATGTCCATATGTACTGAAGTTAGTTACAAAATAATTAATTTTACACCGTTTTCTATGATTAGGTAGAATACGTCTTAGTACAATATATTGTAATGTTGTCGGTAATGTTCATTTCATTGTCATCCATGGTTTCCACACTCTAGTAGTTGTGAGAGTCTTCCTTTACTTCTTTCAAATGTTCTTTGCATTTAAAAGATGTTGTAAAGGCAACATCTAAAACAGAGTTGCTTTGGATTTGAAGATGATTTGTTTGTTATCTTTAATACATTTCCAAACTTGTTCTAGATGTATCATTACGATGCTGCTTAGTGGCAGAGACCTTACGTACTTTTACTAGATTTTACTAGTGCAGCTCAATTGTGCCTGCTCAGTTATAGACGTTGATCTTTTTATGATTTTTTTCCTTGGTTAAATCATTGATTTAAATTGTACTTTTTCACATCTCATTAATTACTATCTGAATTTGTCACTGCTAAAGATGTAGAAGGACACACAACCTTTCAATTTCAGTTCTCTACTAATTGCCATAAGTTGTACAATTCCTTAGCTGCAACTAATGGTCAAAACAAATGCTCTGGGTCAATGCTGGGTCAATCTGTTCTAACTTGTGTTCGCTACTCCAAAGGGCATATTTATAATTGTCACTAATATTTTTAGTCAGTCTGCAATTCTAGAACCTGTATTGCATTCCGTCTGGGCAATACATTACATTCAGCACTGAGGCAGCCAAAAAAAGTTAGTTATCAAAGAGCAGGATACAGATAAAAAAGTCCTTAAATAGATGAATTACCATTGCACCTAGGGGCATCTTTCGTGGTTTTTGCTATTCACGTTTCAGAGTGGATAGTTACACCTCGGTGTAGGCTTATGTTTCTCTACCCTGTCCAGTGAGGGGGTGGAGTCTCATACAATTGTATTTACTTTACTACTTGAATAACTTCATGACTGTACTTTACATTTTGCCTATTGCATGGACACACCTGCCACTGGGGCGAAGATATCCACTAGGAAGATGAAAATCTCCCTATGAGAACGTATAGGTAAATTTAATAAAGTTTATTACTTAACAACAAATACAAATATTTTAATGTAGAATATAGATGTAAATGTATTTTGAAATATTATTATTAATCTGGAAATAATAATAAAAAATCACTCCTCTGATTAAATGTGTTTTAAATAATAAAGTGATTTGAATATATTAATTAGGTTTATTTATAAACAATAATTTAAAAAAATACTACCATTCTTGTTTTGACTAAATATTGAGTAAACTTGAAAAAAGTTATTCATTTAATCAATTTAAAAACGTTGTAAGTTTGTAAATTGCATTTTGTAGTACGTGAGTAGTACTACTTTGCGTACTATAAAATGCAGTTTTTGAATTGGGCTGTTTCATCACAGGTGAGCTGCAGAATATTAATCTGAGAAAATGAAAAACATATTGAAATAAAGTAGACAAATTTGAATCTTCGTGAGATTGAAATCAGCCAAACGTTAACAGTATGAGAAAGTCTTAACAAAACGAGTGACAGCTGAAGACAATGCAGTAGAGTGCATAATTGCCATGCTTAAGTATAGGATGTAAATGTGATGATTACTTCATAACAATACCAGTAGTATTCGGAAACTTAAAAATAATAATAAAATAATGTCAAACTCCTAGGATACGTGCAATATCAAAAGAATACATTCACTTGTACAGGTTTGATCATAAAAGAACCACAGTTAAGTGTGGCCTTAAGTCCATGGGTTCAGAGCAGTAGCCCATTACATTATCATCTCACCCACTCCACCCGTTATTAGAATCAGCCTCTAGTGGGCCTCTCACCACCCTCCTTCCTGTCCCTAATCAGCAGCTTCTGTGTCAAATCATGACACATTACATAGATGGTGCAGAATGGCGGGCCAGATAAGTGGTCAGAGATGCCCCTACGTCTTAAATGTAATAGCTGGATGAAAAGAGGGTCTGACCCACTTCACCCAATGCTTGGAAACAGAAGTCTGTAGTCAGTTACTCCCCACCTGCATTTCAGTCTTTTGGTGGCAGCTGCCCATCAACCATTAAATACCTGGGATGACATCACCTAGGGGTGGGAGGAGGAACCTAAGTTAAGTATGGAGTGTATTCCATTTTTACAGTGTGTCAGCTCACTAGATTTGGGCCTCAACCAAGCTATCCAGTTTCCTAGAGCAGCAGTCAGTAGTTCCCTTTGCACCACCTTACAGCCCTTCACCAGCAGTTCTCATGCCAAAGATGACATTATGCAGAGGAAGCAAAAATAACCTGCAGCTATATCCATAATGTGAAATCCGTAAGGTGGTAGGTATTGAGTGAAGTTCGTGGGGTAGAGATGCTAAGGGGAAAGGAGACTCTAACTTACACCTAGAGTCCATAGTTGGACATTCTCAAACTTCCCTGAGAACTAACCCAACCTCTCTAAAATACTGTTGGTACTAGGACTTTGTCTACAGCAATTCCCTGTAACAGATCCTTTCCTATGGCACTGAGTGAGTTTTTCCCCCTTCCAAGCGCTCTTATATTCTCTAGCTGAACATGTATTTTGGTCAAAGCTTGACATGATTTATCTTACACTTATACTCAGTAGTTAAGGTAGTCAAATATCCTGTCTTGCCCTTTTCGTGTAAGGAAAACTGAAAGGGACGCAATGTCTCAAACATATGTCACAGGCCTGTATGTCTGTAATGAAAAAAATGTATTGTCATTTGACAATGTATTTGACGAGTGAGGGTAAATTAATTGGAATTCCAGTGCAGTTCTCATTGTGAAAACGTGAACTTAACATAAAACTGCTGCACAACTAAACGTTCTTGTTGGCCATCACAGTACACATGGATGCACTCCGGGATTTCATCTCAGACACTTAGGAAGTCTTGACATACACTGGCAGGTGAGGTGAGGAGATATGCTCCACTACGGAAGACGTCAGTTTCTACTGCTCGCAGCAAAGTGCATTTAACAAACACAAAATTCACAGCCTATTCTCCGAATACACCTATGGGGCATAAGTCCCGCACATGTATTCTGCTTTTGATATGATATATCCTCACTGTAACCTTTTATATCCGTTAGCCTCAGACTACATCAAATGGGCAGTATTCTAAAATATCATTTATTGTTTTCTGCACGCATTGTAAGGAGTGCATCATATTTTTTCCTCTCAACTCTTTGGAAGTTGTGCTTGATTCACGACTTTTAAATGGCTCATGATTTGGGAGGAGAATTACAACAGGCATATATATTAAATCTATTGAGTTTCTAGTCCTCAAATTTAATTTAACGACCTAATGCATTCTGGAAGATTTAGTCGTGGGTCGCTATAATTGAACAAATCATAATGGAGCATGGTGTCCCAGCAGCATCTGGTAACCCTAGTCAAGATTAGGGAAGAATATGGGGAGTTTTGATTAGGTTGCATTGATAATCCACAGTTTCATGTTTCAGTACAAAGCCCATCTTTCATAAAGGCAGACAGGGAAGCCCATTACAGCCTTACAATCTAGTGGGTTGGATGAGTTTGTGACTGGCTGTACCACCTCCCATGGGAGCTGGAAACAGCACTGGCAATTATGTGGGAGCCAAAACAAGAAGCAAAAGCAAGCACAGTCTGCCCAGGGGTAAATGGTAAGGGCATAGCATACTCTTGCATGGTAAATGATCTCATTATTTAAAAATCTGAGCTTGAAATTCATAAAGCTGGTCCATATTTCTCTGCCTTCTAGGCTAAAGTAATTCAAGGTGGTTTTTGATGCAGCCCAGGTATCTATGCTTCGCCTAATGCATTAGTAAGTTCGGAGACTCACATAAACACGAGGCATCCTAATTATATTCATTAATGTTATTCGCACATTACCTTAAGCTTTTTCTCTAAGTGTCATGGCAGTCATACACCACTTACGTCTTGAGTAAACTAATGAATTGTTTGCACATGCAACATGATGGATAACCAGTTATGAGTGTGAGATATACTCCGAACACTTAAACAAGATGATAATTTGAAAGGCTGCATGAACCAGACTTCCCCTAATTCCACCAACGGCGTTTAAAGAAGGCCACACAATGTTATTTGAAAACACCGTTTTCTTGGGAACATGCGTGGTTTGTGAATCTCCGAAATAATTATTTCCCCACAAACACTGGAGCATTGACTTTAAAATAAGACAACATTTGTTAATTCAATGTTACTTCATGATATATGAATATGCAACTACTACATCTAAATGTTTTTTCTTCACTGGTTGAATATTGTATTAAAATGCCTTCCTGATACTTTGGCGTAACCTACTATTATTTTAACAGAATATCTGATCACCGTTAGAATGTGCAAATTGAACCACCACATTCCTACTGATAAGCAACAGGCAAGTTATATCTGTGATGTAATTTTGGGGCAGAATGAGTGGATTAATGTTAAGGCCACAATCTTGCATATGCATAGAACCACTATGAGTTAGTTTCATGCACCGAGGCTAGACAACCGACATGGGCACAACATTGGAGGGTTTCCACTCATTCCTTGAAAACAGAAGCCCACCCATAGGATAAGTACTTTTCACCAGTTTTATGGGATTGTACAGTTGGTAAACTATTATGTCCTGACATGTTTTACTCACTAGTGGAATGGATCAGAAGGGATTATTTAATAGTGAGGACTGAAATAAGAAAGGCAATGAATTACTGCCAAGTTTTTTATCATTAGGGGAAGTCATCTGGTTAGTAGCTGTCACTTACCAATGGCATAACCTGGCCTTTGGTTCCACTGCACTATTTCTGGCCACATATTTTGATCTTGATTCTCTAATGGCCCATGTGGCCGAGCTGTCAAGGCTTAATCTCGGATCCGAGGAACAATTGAACTCGGATACTGCCTAGCACGAGCAATAACACTCAATAAATTTACCTTTTCAATCAGGATTATATATAGTAAAGAATTTAGGTTTTAATTCAAAACAAAAATATAACAAAAAAACATGAAGATACGATGCCAGGGCTAGTGAAAAAGTTTGTCATATTTAAAAACATCACTTCCATTAGTGTAGTACAAGCACATCTACCAGGGCATTGCTGCGAAAGAGCTGGGTTGGATGGACGTCACGTTGTAAAGCCCTGCAGGGCTTTACAACGTGACGCATCTCCCTAGATGCATCACGTTGTAAATAAGGCGCAACGTGGTGCATGGTTTACGCTGCCACTGCGTCACAGATGTGACGCAACAGCGGCGTAAATGTGGCGCATGGGGCTTGTAAATCTGCCCCTCTGTTTTTAAAGCAGCCCATGGCACAGCCCTCAGAGACCATTCATAGCTTCATTCTTGTCCGCTTTTTGAATGCATTCTATCCATGTCAGAGCTCTGTCTGACCACAAAAGGCTGACGGTAATTGGCTTGATCACTTTGGCATATTGACTCCTAGATATGCCTGGATATCCTACACTTGAAGTCCATCCAGCCCAGCTCTTTCGCTTTTGCACAATGTTCACCGCATCAAGGGCATGCCACATCAGGAGCATGAAAAATCTGAGATATTTACCCGGAGTCATATACGCCGTATGTAAATAATAGAAATTAATCAACGTAAATCTAGCATTCCTAGATACAGTATATGAACATGCAAGTATTTTTGCCCAGTCTGCTTCGAAAATGGGATGTGCAAAATACTCTTCCCTTTTCTCTCCAAGCCCTACTAGAGGTGTTACTATATCATTCTGTAGTGCCTGGTAAAGACATGTCACCACCCTAAAACGGTCCGACATAGTATATAGCACCTGGCAAGCACTGTGCTGTTGAGGCACTTCCACACCAATGCCCCAGTGAAAATGCACTCTGGCTACTAGTGCCCGATGTAAAATAAATTTCCCTCTCGGGATCTCAAAAGAGGCATAAAAATCCTCAATTGATACAAGTTCTCCATCTCTATAAACATCTCCTATTCTATGCACCCCATGGTTAGACCATTCTGCTAGGCCCCTCAATCCGACGTCCGGATTAATTTGCTCCAAGCGTCTCAAGAGATGTCCGGGGCATAAGGCACATGAACATGGGGTCGCTGGAGAGCACGACACCAAAAGTGTTGTGCAATCTGCAATGCAATGGGAGTCTCCCAAACAGACCTCCTTGGAGCCAAAAAAATTCTGTACAGAACATATATATCTGTTAAAAACTCCATATTTTCCTCCTCAGGAAATCTCCGAGAATGGATCCATTGGACAAACCACAGCAACTGTGCTGCCAAAAAATAGGCCTCAAAGTATGGAGCCGCTAATCCTCCTATAATAGTTGAGCGTTGTAATTTTGATAATGCCACTCTGCAACTACCTGTTCCTCGTATAAGACTAATCAATAATTAAACGAGTTCAAGGAACATCATACAGGGTATAGTTATAGGTAGTGCTGTGAAAAAGTAAATCAGTTGAGGGAGCGCCACCATTTTTGCTACCGCTATACGTCCTGCCACCTGTAGCGGCAGTGTCTTCCAGAACTCTACACATGCACAAAGACTTCTAGTGGCCACACAGATGTTACCATCCAGTAGGTTGGAGGGTTCATGCTATAACTTAACTCCCAGATATTTTAGGCATGTTCCATCCCGTGCAAGACCCCTAACATCTTCAGGTTGCAGTGCATCTTTTAGTAATGGAAACAGGTAAGAATTATTACAGTTAATGCATAGACCGGATGCTTGGCCAAAACGCTTTAGGAGGTTTATCACAAATGGTAAATCTACTTTTGCATCCCTCAGAAACAACAACATATCATCTGCATATAGCGCTGAGTAATGCACGACGCCCTGTACGTCAAGTCCCCTGTAGACTCCTGC
The DNA here is from genome assembly GCF_964204655.1 of Triturus cristatus. Lineage (NCBI taxonomy): Eukaryota > Metazoa > Chordata > Amphibia > Caudata > Salamandridae > Triturus > Triturus cristatus. Next base: position 211,497,304 of record NC_140594.1, on the reverse strand, counting down.
AGCTCAGGCCCTACTAGCGAGTGGTTCAACAGTAATAGCAAATAATTATGAGTAAAGGGGGCAGCCTTGCCATGCTCCCCTTCCCACCACTTACTTTTCAGAAATATACAATCCAGCCCTGACTCGGGCAGTAGGTGCTGAATACAGGAGTTTAGTTCAATGGACAAACCCATATTCCATCCCCATTTTATTTAGCATCTTATAAAGAAAATCCCAGCGAAGACTATTGAAGGCTGTTTCTATGTCTATTGCCACCATCACCGCTTTCTCTTTCCATTCAATTTCTGCTTCCACTTCCATAATTGCCAGAACCCTCCTGATGTAGGCGCCCTTGATGAGTTCATTATTTGTACCACACACAGAGATGAAATATAGACAAATGGGCTCGTGCCCCTGCCTGTCAGTCATTTGCCACCAACTGTTCACCATAGCCTGATGTGGGGCCAGTAGTCCCATTGTACTGTAGGTGGAATGAAGTTATGGATGTATTCCTAATCCAGCTGAGTCTAGCACTCTTGAAGTTTGGCACATTTGACCCAAGAGTCGAGGCTTCTAGGTGGCCACAATACATTAAGCAGATTTGTGAGTTTATTGAACTATCCATGAGAGGCTTTCGTCCCAAGAATTACAAAATACTTAATTAATCTGTATATTTGTACTTACAAGTGTCATTTTTATGGCAATAATAAAAGAGAAATACGTTATCTAATAAGGTTTTGTTTTATACATTGGTATGCACCCATTTTTTTAGGTCGAAGCCTACCAGAGAGCGCAGCTCTCTGGTTGCGATAGACTTCTTTTAGGCATTCTGAAAGTTTCCCCAAGAATGCATTCCACCCATTACTTACCATTGGCTTTGTGTTTTGTAACTCACGCTTGCTTTCTTTCTGTTTGCTGACTTTATTTGTTTTAGGCTGTCCAGCATGTCTTTGTCCCTCCGGTGAAACATAACCTGTTTGCCTGGCTCCTTGTATTTTTCAGGAGTGCCCGCTTTCTGTAAACAGGCCTTTAAATCTTGTTCTTATTAAAGACAGAGGTCAAATGTCAGGTGCTAGCTTCTGAGGGAGCTTGGTGTTTACCTTTCTTTCCTTGACTTCAGAGTGAAAAGATTTATGTTACAATCTTGCTGAGTAATGGGGTGGGAAAGGAAAAGCTTTTTCGAGCTCAACAAAATGTAAATGTCTATGCATGAATTGTGCAAATATTTCAGAATAAGTAAAGCACAAGTAAAGCACGTTTATATGTAATTCTGAAGTGTGGTGGAAACAAATATTTTATATGAGCAAAACAAATCAATACAGTACGCAATGCCATTTCCTCACATTATTATTTGTGCACTGTATAGTTTAATCAGAAAAACTGTATGTCTGTGCAAATCTAATGGTAATTTCAATTGAAAATGTTTTGTCTGTAATGGCAGTGCGCTACCACACCATGCATACTCGACTCTACGACACTCTACTCCATTCTATGACACTTCACTCTACCCCACCCCACTCTACGACACTCTTCTCCACTCTACGCCACTCCACTCTACCTCACTCCACTCTACACACTTCACTCTGGGCAAATCTACTCCACTCTACCCCACTATCCTCCACTCTACGCCACTCCACTCCCCTCCACTCTACGACATTGTACTCCACTTTACTCCACTCTATGTCACTCCACTACACTCTATGACACTCTTCTTCACTCTGTGCCACTCCATGCTACACCACTCCACTCAAGCCACTCCACTGTACACCACTTCACTCTACAACACTCACACTACGCCACTCCACTCTATGCCACTTCACTATGGGCCAATCTACTCCACTCTACTTTGTGCCACTGTGTGCCACTCCACTCCACTCTACGACACTCCACTCCATTCTACTCCAGAACACTCCAAGCCACTTATCTCCACTCTATGCCACTCCACTCTGTGCCACTCCACTCTATACCACTCTACTCTCTGCTGCTCCACTCTATGCTACTTCACTCTATGCCACTGCGCTCTATGGCACGGCACTATACGACACTATGCTGCTCCACTCTATGACACTTCTCTCCATGCCACTCTACTGTACGTTACGCCACGCTCCTCTATGCCACTAACCTTTCACCATGCTGAATAGCTGCCACGCTGGTGTACAACATGGCTAATACCTAATACACATTGGGAAAGCCAATAGCTCTTGCATAGGCGAGACCTATTAGCTTTGCCAATGCTTTTTATTTTTCAGTTATTTGCTACACCTAAGAATAATGGTGAACCTGCATGCAGTCAAGATCCTAATATTTGTGAAATCCCAGTCAGCTGGTGATGGTGGCTAATCATGTGAATTATGTTGATTTCATTTTTCAAAGGTTGTACGATTACTTATTTACAATATAAAATTATCCAATAGTAAATGAATCAAGGTGTAGCCTCTGCATACAACATGTTCCCGAGGAAGGTACCTACTTCACCTGCTTTGTCAGTTGTTAGCAGTGATCTGAAGTCCCCGTTAAGTGAGAGCAGCTACTCGTTTCTTTACTTTTAGCGCTTGACATATATGGCTTAGATGTAGATGAACAAATAGCAAAAGTAAGAGCACATGATGTGTGACCTCGTGAGAGCTCTGTGTTAGCTTATTGGGAGACGGATATTTAAACGGTTATTTAAGTATTATACAGCGGAGCCATCAAAGTGACATGTCAGCCATTGAGGGCAAGGTCATAGTGCTTTGCTTTTAAGAAAATAACATCTTTAAATTAAAGATTTTACTTCGCCGGATTGAAACCTAGCCTTCCATAACCTCAACCACAAATATCTCCAGTGGGTTTGGGAGTTTACATAATAATAGTAAAATGGGAGGTTGGCAAGCTGCTTATTAGTCAAACACATCCCTGTGTAAACATTGCAAAGTTCATAAGTGTGTCCTGATTGTATCACCGAGAGACCACTTCGAAAGTATTTACTTACTTATTTAGAGCTTTATAGTCAGAACTAAAGAAAGATCCCACTGCTTTACAGAAGAAGACATCAGAAGACTGCCAACCAGCTCGCTGTTCATTGCCTGGGGTTCATCCAAGGCTTTTACACTTGAACCCAAATGAGATGAGGGAGACCGGGGGCGCAAGGTCCAGATTGACCCTCGTATATGACTGTTATCAAGAACAGAAAAAGCGCCGGCACTAAGTTGGAAAGGTTACAGTGATTTCCTAGGGTGGCAACTACCCCTGTGGAAAACAATGAACACTTGGCAGGCCTGTGAATAGAGGTATCCTGTTTGCTGCACATCATGGAGTTATCCTGTGTGCGTACATCATGTGGGTGAGTTGAAAAATACACAAAGCATGCAAATCAACCACCTTAAGTGTCTCTTCGTTGTGTGCTTGTGTATAGACAGAAAGGCAAAGGTGGATCTGACCGTAGTACAGGCTCCTCGCCGCTTTTTACGCCCATGTAGGGAAACTCCGGTGAGCCGCCTAATACTGCTACATCTGGCTGTTACTGCCACCCAACCATCAGGATGGGCCCTAATCCATTATGCCCTTTCAGAAACAAGTGCCACATTGAGTACCCCAGGCACATCTCTGGAGGTGTGTCAGGTAACTGCAACCTTATCCCCATCCCCCATGCATGCGTTGCTGATACTAGGGGCATCAGTAACCCTGGGGAAGGTGGAGTTGCTGGGGATTTAATGTTAGCAGGTGGAGTCTGTAAGTGGCAGATACCAGATCACCAGAGTTCCGCCGAATGTTATAATTCTGATGGGGTCCGATTACAAGGGTCCTTGATATGAGGGCACTAGGATTATAACTGCAGAATACAATATATATTATCATTTGGCCTAGTGGAGCCCCAGAGCCACTTTGCAAAAACAACTGGAGTGGTATTACATAAAAACATAACCGGCCCTGAATACATCACGTCATGCATCTTTGTCCCATATCCGAACCTTTGTTTAACAAGCATTGGCAATATGTCTTGACTTTAATGTGCTAACGCATGACTGAGCTAATGACTTAACACTACTTGTGCACACAAGAAGATTAATCTTTTAATATTTTTGACATAATTTCTCATATCTTTATAATTCCAAGATTGGATATTCTCCCAGGGGATCCAATAGCTGGAATGGACTGACCCATTTCCTAATACTGTATGATCGGTCGGACAGAAAATCTGCACCCAATAGTACAATATTTTGTAAACATTATTTAGTTTATGTTACTCAGGTCAGACAATTTTTCTTACTATGATATGCTGGTATACTATTTGATGAGCTCAACCACCTCTATTCCTGTCTGTCCACTTTCTGTTCCTGAAATCATTAGTTCTGCATTTTAAAAAAATATATATATTTCTATATCCGTTCTAAGAATGCCAGCTTTCCACAAGAGATCTGTACTGTTCTATTAAAATAATATGTAATGCTGGGCCCCCCGACACGAGTCCTGGCTGGCATCTATGATTCAAACAGTTTCCCATGAGAGGATCATATACAACTTACAGGATCAATCAGACACCTTTCTAGAGATATGGACACCCTTCAAGCGCATAGAGGCGCCGGATACGGATGCAGACGTGCCAGCAGCAGGCTTTGGTGATTGAATGCATAGTGCGCCACATCGGCTCTAGAAGCCGTCGCCACTCTCCTCAATTTCACTCTTTGACCCACCCTTTTACCGCTCTATTCTTCTATTCATTTCTATTCATTCCCTCCTCTTTTCCTATTTCTTTGGTTCTGCTTCAGTATTCCCAGTATTACTATTATTGTCATTACTACTATTAATTATTATTGTTATTATTACCATTATTATCACTACCATCATTATTATTCTTGTTATCAGGTGCTATTTTTCCCTCCCTTCTTCCCCATACCCTCCCCGCACACCCTTACACGTACATTCCCGTGCTGCCACATGGCCATAGGGTCAGACAGATACGCTGCTAAACTATCATAGATCTTGTATATTACTGTTGCATCCCCGCCTATCGGCATCTCCCCCCTCAGCCCCCCCCCCCCCATACGCCCCCTGGTTTTGCTCTCCGGTTCCCTCTCAAACAGAGAACGAGGTATTAAAGAAATAACCCATACTCATCTCCAGGCATCTTGGGGGGACAAGGGGAAATGGGGCGTTGAGCTATGATAGGGTAGTAGCTTCATCCAGCCCGGTAGGGGAGGTGGCACGAAAGCAGAATTAAACAGGCACATACATACTCCCCCCCCCCCACCCGCATGTTTTCTCACATACCCTCTTCCCAGTACCACCCCTGTTTGAAGCTTGCAGTTTATAATTGTTATCCGTAGGATCAAAGTGTCAAATCTATGGCGACATATTACATATTTGTACTTGGGTGGAGATCTTTATGTGAATTTAACCGAGAACAGTGTATGTACAATTCTACTTCGTTTTCTGTGTCCAACTGTTTGAATACCTAATAAAGAAATACAACACAAAAGAAAAGCATTTGCAATGCAATCGGTCTCGCCTTTGGGACCTTATAAGTAATTACCTATGCTGCACATTATCGCACATTACTGCAACATATCCTCACTATGAACTGCGTGGCAGTGATTTGGGGTTTGGCAGTAGATTTGGCACCAGCTTTGCAGCTGTAGTGGTGGAAGTGGGCTGAAAAACACGGATTTAATGTTATCATTTTTTAAGGCTGAAATTATGTATGTATGTAAAAAAATTAATTGTGCATTGTTCTTGAATTAACCACATAATAAGAATGAATTTGAAATATTGAAATTGTATTTTCATTTTCATTTGTCGAAAAGAATTGAACGAAAGAATAATCATTCTGAATAATTAAAGCAGATGCAGTGGTTTCATGTAAGGCCAGTTTTTGATTGCCGGGTTCCTCCGAAAACAAACCGCATACTTGATACAACTGTTGCAAAAGTAGAAGGAAAACTTAGACGGTTTTCAATTAGCAGAGAAAGGAGCGATGGCTCAGGAAGTAAACAATCCCACTGGTGGTTACTCTGCTTGTGACGTGGAAGATTTGACACATTACAATGGGCAGCGATACCTGTGTCCACACCTAAGTGTTTGCTTGCACTTGTATTCCTGGATTATGAGTGAAACCTAATGGCGGGTGCCACACACTAAGGGATGTGAGAGTGTGCTCTCTGAAGTCAGGTATGGCATTACTTACATTGCCTGCATTTCTATGGCGAATATTGAGGCTGGTGCAGATTCAGGGTGCCCAGCCCATGTCCACAGCCAAAAATAATTTATATAAAAAAAAAAAGGAAAGCGCGAGCCTCAAGAGTAAAGCGCTACACTGGGAGAGAGGGTATACAAGGGTGTGAAAGTTATACTTTACAGGGGCTCACGGAAGGGCACGTTAGGCAGCTGAAGCTTCTCACCGCAACGTGACAGAAAAAAACATGCACTAAAGTAAGAAACCACATTGTCTTCATTCTATGTTTTCGAGTTGGTATTTGTCACCCTCCACTGGTCACAGCGTGAAACTGTTTCTGTATAACATTTTGTAAGAAGAGTACGGTATTATTGAATTCCTATTTATTTGCGGGGTTCTTTAATGTGCTGCGTACTGCAGCCAGCACACTTTATTTAGATCACCAGATGTGTGCCACAAGAGTGATAATCTTAGTAGATTCCAGTTGATTCTTGACACGCGTTCCTTCGCCTTGTAAGTACGGGTCACAGGGAGAGCCGCCTCAGGCACGGGGACGGCAGCCGCAGAAGCCTCCCGCCATCGGCCTCGAGTGCCTCAGGAGGATGCCGGCAGGGACAGGGCGCGAGCGGAGCCCCTCCCGAGTGAGAAAAAGAGCTTCTCCTCAGCCGTGCACAAAGCGCTGACCCGCTGCCAACTCAGGCCGATGGGGCTGTCCAGGCGAGCGCATGGTGGGAGCACTCGAAAGTGAAGAGACGCTGTGCGCGTCCAACTCAAGCCAATGGGGCTGTCCAGGCGAGCGCGCGGTGGGAGTGCTCAAAAGTTAATAGACGCCTGCGCATGCTCATCTGCTGTTCGGGGGCAAGCCCTGGGCGCAAGCTGAAAGACACGCCGTGCGAGTACCCATATGCTGTCCGGGAGCAAGCTGATAGACACGCCGTGAGCATGCACATCAGCTGTCTCGGAAAGTGCACATCTCCTGTCCCCCTTCCAAACTCAAGTCGACGACAATAGATCTCGCTGCGTCGCTAGGCAAGACCTAAAAATGATATGTAATGTTATTTTATTTTTTCTTTCGCATTTTTATAGAAAGAACGTGGCTGTTACATTTAGACAGCGGCATGTAAACTATGTTTCTTCTTTTTATTTTTCAAGACATTTTTTATTTGCGATAAAATAGAAATCAGGAAAAATTAATCCATCGCACCAGCGTAACAGTGCAAAACATGTTGACTTTGCCAGTGCTTGTTTTTGATATAATCTTATCTAGTTCTGTTATAAGTGTGTCACCTATAACCTTGGTATGCATATTCGTTTGGCTGGGGTATGAGTACCTAATCATCTTTACTGAGACCGAGACATAGATTTCAGTATTCGAGTGTTGCAGTGGCACTGCAGACCATAGTCTTAAAAAGTAGTGGCCATGAAGTGAAATCGGATGAGTGATCCGTCCACCATTTTGGTGCGTGGTCATGATTTTAAGACTGAGATTCAAATACTCTGTTCTGCTGGTTAAGCCTTTGCGTGACTACAATGGCTAATGGTTGCACCTACAGGTCTATTGGAAGTGTAATAATACTCATCAAGTCGTATGAGGCTTTTCTTTGTTTCCCTGGTTTAGTTAGCTTCATCACTGCACCCTCTTCTCAACCTCTGATATATATATATATATATATATATATATATATATATATATATATATATATATATATAGATAGATAGATAGATAGATAGATAGATAGATAGATAGATAGATAGATAGATAGATAGATAGATAGATAGATAGATAGATATATCAGAACGAGGAACCTGAATTGTTGGTAAATATTGGCAGTGAGTCATTGTTTTCTGCATTGTTTTCTGCATTGCCCCACTTGGGCTGGACATTAACTTTCGAACCCACTGAGGTAATAAGGGAAAGTAGGAGGCATTAACTTTCGAACCCACTGAGGTAATAAGGGAAAGTAGGAGGCAGACACACCCTTTGGGGATTGCATTTTGGAACCACAAGTACCAGGAGGCCGTTGTGCTGACGCCCACTGGGGCGAAACTTGGTGCCTCCGACAGTGAAAAGCCAGTGATCAAGGACAGCAATTATGTCCGAAACGCGTTTGGCAAACTTTACTTACATGGACTTTGCTGTAATGATAACATCGCCGCTGCCAGCATTAAATCTGTGGTGCCATTCCTCGTGTGCAGGCATCTTCATTGGGCAACCTTTTTTGTGAATATATATATATATATATATATATATCCACTGTTTCTCAAATTATTAGCTGTTTGTGCCAACTAGCACATTACAACTACAGCACCAATTTGTTGTGTGAATTTTTTTTAATTGAGTAGGTTGCAGTTGTCTTTTACAGTCTCCTTCCTCCATATTGTTTTTATTTTTTAGTGTTTTCTGTTAGTCTAGTTGTGAATACTATCTGCGCACGTACCAAAATAAAAAAATATGCATTCTTAAGTTCATCTTATGTGCATATGCAGATTCGATCTTTCCAAAACCGCCAGCGCACAACACCAATAAAAAGTGTTTTTTCAGTATTTTAGAAAAAGAAGAAAGCCGTTCATTGGTATACCTGCTCTCGTGGTAATGCAATGTGATATACGTGAGGAAGTTTCTTTATTGTTTTCTAGTGATATTATTTACATTTAATAGTGTAAGCCGCTTCAACAATATGACATTTTAAAATACTTCCAAACACAGCGTTTTATTGTGGTAGAAGGAAATGTTGTGTTTTTATTGTGCAGTGATCTGTAATATACACACCTGACCAAGAACTAAAGTTTCATATGTGATTTAATGACTTTGACCTATAAGGTGAGGCCATACTCTTCACTATACGTTACTGAGGATAATGAGTTTACTCCCTGTGCAATGTGAAGCAGGTTGGTGCCACCTAGATCCCTTTTCCCACAGAGTGTAGCAAAGGTGTGATCTAGTGTCAAACGCTAGGGCGAGAAGAGGGGGTGTACAATAGTGAATGTGTGCCTCGGAATGCGGCATACAGTTTAGAGGACACATGATCTGTTATTCACAGCATATAGCAGCTGATGCAGATATAATTTACAGTTCATAGCATATACAAAGTGGAAGAAGCATAATCTAGTATCTTCTGCCATCCCGTGCATAAGAAGGAACATCCAGTGTGCAGTGCCATATATTATGGAAGCTGTAGTGTCTAGTGTCCATTGGCAGATAGGCGGAAAAAACATTTATTAGTGGCCACTAACTATACAATGTAGAAATGTATGTTTTATTACCCATTTCCTTACCAAATGTAGAATAAGCATAGTCTAGTAGCCCCTGCCCAGACAATATACAAAAGGCTTTTGTGGTGCCCACTGTTCTACACAGTCTCAGGTTCCTTATATAGTTTCCACCAACAAACAGTTCGAATGAAGTATTTTTAGGTCTCCTATCATACACTGTGGAAGAAGCATTCTTATGCCCACTGGCCATGCCATGTTTTCCACTCTTGTACAGTATGAAGAAGATGTGCTGCAATACAACTCTTGCCATTTGCCATACTGTGTGGAAATGCAGCCTACCCCATGCAATGTAAGCTAAATTGCTTGGTGACAATACATATAATATAGATAGATGCATGTGTAACTTGAAGGTCCTGTCTAGGATCCCAGCTATTCATCCTCTGAGCTTGATACAGTGAGTAACGCTGACAAGATAAACATTAACGCCTCATATTAGTATGAACATTGTGAGAAGCTGGCCTGGTATATGATGTCCACTATTGTAAGTGGGCACCTTGCACCAGTCCAGACAACCCTTATGGTGATTTAAGAAGTCTTAGACAACCTTAGAAGCTCTCTAAGTGGTAGCTGTGGAGAGCAGCCTTCAGGCTTAGTCCAGAAGGAGTGTAAAGCAGCTTGTTTTACCAGAATGTGATCTTATAGTGTAGATTAAGTGAAAACGAACCACACAAAGTATTTATAAAAATATGTATTTATTATATAACGCTGTCTAACACATAGAAATATCTCCTACCCCAAGATATGCACAATGCACACAATACTTTAGCACCTAAACACAGTAAATAGCACGTAATATACAGTGGATCCCAGGGGCACCAAACCATATACTAAGAAAGTGGTATAATAACCATGACTCGGGCCAAGACAATGTCGAGAGGACGTGGAGGTGCTGTGGACCTAAGGAACGACCCAAGGTGAGTAGATAGGACCCCATGGAGAGCGTGTGCCGTGCAGGAACACGACCGCGTGCTCCGTACTACTCTATGGGTAAGTTGCGGTTGGATTTTTAAAGATTAAGGACCCTTCCCAGTGGACCCTGAAGAAACTCCGTGGTGGACAGAAGGTTGGAGAGCCCCGCCCCCAACCATCTCTTTACGGTTTCTTTTATTGTGATTACTGTGCCCCACTGTTTTGTACTGTGATTATTGTGCCCCACTGTTCATTCGTGCCGTTTTTCCCGGTTTTTTTTCCCGCTTGTCTTCCACGCTCCCCACTCCTGCCGCTGCTGCCCCCCCGGCCCCTCCCCTCCGCTATTCTCGCTCCCGGCTCCCAGCTGTGCCTCCCTCCCACCTCCCCCATATAATGCTGGCCGCTGCGTGGTGAGCGCGAGCAGGACCTCTGACCTCGGCCAGGGATCTGCTCTCACCCCCTGTAGCTCAGGTCTGCCGTGCTGTGCCTCTGCCAGGCTGGTAAGGGTTCGAGCCCAGGTTGCCTCCTGTGACTCTCCTCTCGTTTTTCCTTACCCACTTTGCACCCCGATTGCCTGTTTGCCCTTAGCCTTGCTTGTTGCCCCCCTTTTTCAGCACCTTTATCGCTTGTTGCACCTTTTCCAGGGTCTTTACGGTTTATTATATTGTGATTACTGTACCCCACTGTTTTGTACTGTGATTATTGTGCCCCACTGTTCATTCGTGCCATTTTGCCCATTTTTTTTCCCGCTCATTTTCCACGCTCCCACCTCCCACCGCTGCTGCCCCCGCAGCCCCTCCCCTCCGCCGTTCTCAATCCCGCCTCCCAGCTGTGCCTCCCTCCCACCTCCCCCATATAAAGCCGGCCGCTGCACTGGAGCGCCGAAGGCGCCCCAAAGGCAAGCCCGTCTGCGCCCGTCCGTGACCCGACTACAAACAGCGTCAGGAACCATGGTCCTCCGCACCGCCAACGCTATGACCCAGCGGCACTCCATGAACTCAACCCAGGTCGCAACAACAACTGCAAGCCAGCATCACCGGCCGACCCCCGCAGACCCTTCAGCTGTCACCGCTGCCGGCACACCTACAGCACCACCAAGACCAAGGAGCCAGGACAATCATGCCCACAAGAAGACAACCAAACCGAAGACCCTGCAAAGCATCCTCCTCAACGTCCGATCCATCCACAAACACGCCACCAAAATCTGGGACCTCCTCGACAGCACCACCCCTGATGCAGCTTTCTTCACCGAAACCTGTACCAACACCACCTCGGGATCTGACATCGCCATCGCCATTCCCCAAGGTTACAAGATCTCCAGGAAGGACGGCCACACCCACCGGGAAGGAGGAATCGCCATCGTCCACAAATCCACCCTCCGCCTGAGCACACTCCCCAACGAGCCCACAGACCTAATGGAACACATTCACTTCAAGATACTGGCCAGCCCAACCACCCCCTTCCGAGGAACCCTCATCTACCGACCCCCTGGACCCTGTGTACTTTTCTCCAACTCCATCACAGACATCATCTCCCTGCATGCCATCATATCCACCACCAACACCCTGCTGGGACACCTCAACTTCCACCTCGACAACCAACTAGACACGAACACCACATCCCTCCTTGTCAACCTCCACAACATTGGACTCCGCCAGATCGTGACCCAACCCACGCACTCAGCAGGACACACCCTCGACCCCCTCTTCACAACAGGAAACTCCATCACCTTCGGCCACACCACCGAACTCCAATGGACTGTCCATCGATGTGTCCACTTCACCTTCAGAACACCCACCATCCACAGACACCAGTACCTGCTCCCACGAAGAAACTGGACCAAAATCACCGACGACCAGCTCACCTCCTCACTCAGCAACTCCACCCCAACCACCGTGGAGAACGACGATCCCAACACCGCAGCCAGAACCCTGCACAGATGGATCTCCGACAGCACCAATACCATAGCCCCCCTCAAGAAAAATAACAACACCCACGCCAAGAAAGCCAGATGGTTTACCACCGAACTTCGAGAATCCAGACGCACTTGCCGTCACCTCGAAAAGACCTGGAGGAACACCAAATCCACAGAAGCCCACAACAACTTCAGAGCCGCCACCAATGCCCACCACCAACTCATCAGAGAAAAAAGGAAAAAAGCGATGGAACACAGAATCTCCACACATGCACACAACAGCAAAGAGCTCTTCAACATCATCAAGGAGTTCGCCCAACCCACCTGCAAGTCTACCGACATCCCTCCCTCACAAGACCTCTGCGACAAATTCAGCGCCTTTTTCCACCACAAAATCCAGAGCATCTACGACAACTTCGACGAAGACAACCAACTCACTGAACCCTCACCAACCACTCCCGACACCCTGAGGCAAGCGATCGACAACTGGACAGCCCTCACCACCGAAGACACACTGAAGACTATGAAGTCAATCCACTCCGGGCCCCCACGGACACCTGCCCCACCACATCTTCAACAGAGCGGCCGACACCATCGCACCCTTGCTCCGCCACACCATCAACCGTTCCCTGGCGACTGCCTCGTTCCCCGACGACTGGAAACACGCCGAGGTCAACTCCCTCCTGAAGAAACCCTCGGCGGACCCCACAGACCTCAAAAACTACAGGCCCATCTCCCTGCTCCCGTTTCCAGCTAAGGTCATCTAGGAGGCCATCAACAGCCAACTCGCCACTTTCCTCGAAGAGCACAACATCCTTGACTCCTCCCAATCCGGCTTCAGAAAAAAACAGTACGGAAACCACCCTCCTCGCCACGACAGATGACATCCGCACCCTACTGGACAAAGGAGAAACAGTAGCCCTCATCCTCCTCGACCTCTCAGCGGCGTTTGACGCAGTCTTCCACCGCACCCTAATATGCAGGCTCCATGATGCAGGGATCCAGGACAAGGCCCTCGACTGGATCCCCTCCTTCCTTTCCGGCAGAACGCAGCGGGTCAGACTCCCCCCTTTCCTCTTGGACCCTACACCAACCACCTGCGGAGTCCCTCAGGGGTCCTCCCTCAGCCCTATGCTCTTCAAGGTCTACTTGGCCCTGCTCGCCCCTATCGTCAAAACCTACGAACTCAACATTGTGTCATACGCAGACGACATCCAACTCATCCTCTCCCTATCCAACGAATCCAGCACCGCCAGACACAACTTTCGAGAAGGCATGAAGCAGTCACCAAAAGGATGAAGAACAGCTGCCTACAACTAAACACCAACAAGACGGAAGTACTCATCATGGGCCCAAACCCCGACACCTGGAACCACACCTGGTGGCCCCCCGCCCTCGAAAACCCGCCCACCCCCACGCACCATGCACGCAACCTTGGAATCATCCTGGACTCCGAGCTCAAAATGGACCGCCAGATCAACCTCGTCTTGTCCGCCTGCTTCGACACCCTCCGACTCCTACGTAAGACTTTCAAATGGATCCCCCTCGAACACAGAAAGCCCATCACTCATGCCCTAGTCACCAGCAGACTCGACTACGGCAACGCACTCTACGCCGGAATAAGCAAAAAAAGGTGACAAAGTCACCTTCAAGTTGCTCACCCACGCACACAAGGCCCTCCATGACACCAGACCAGTATACCTGAACAGCAGACACAAATTCCACGCACCCCAAAGGACCCTACGATCAGCCCAGCTCTCCTACGCCCTGGTCCCCTGCACCAGAAAGACCAGATCAGGAGGCCGCTCCTTATTCCTCGCGGCCACAACCTGGAACGCCCTTCAGCTGCACCTCAGACAGACAACATCACTCCCCATCTTCGCAAGGAACCTCAAAACCTGGCTCTTCGACAGACCGCCTACTTGATGGACCGTAACCTACGCCCCTTCCCCAGCGCCTTGAGACCCTCACGGGTGAGTAGCTGCGCTTTAACAAACACCTGATTGATTGATTAAACCGTTCATATCCTAGTACCCACATTACCTTCACTAGGGAAGCCGGGTGCACACATGTGATGTCGGAAACCGCCATCGAACCCAATAGAGAAATTCAGGAAAGTGCTGCTGCTGGAAGAGGAGAAAGTGTCCAGTGGAATCCGAAGATGTATTCAAGATGAAAGGTACCTGCAAGCAGAGGGGACAGAGTCTAAGTCACTCAGGAGTGACCAGGAGACTTGGAAGACGAATGCCCTCTGATGTCGGGTGTTGCAGGATGGATGACGATGAGCTTGACTCTGCAGCTGTGAAGACCAGACGATGCTGAGGAGGACCAGGAGTCAAGCACGAGCTGTCCCACGAAGTATGTCAAGTGATGAGGGGTCGGTGTCCGGCGGGAGCACCAACAAGCCTTGGCAAATACGACCAATGCAAGAATTGAAGAAGGAGCAACGTCGGGACCAGCAAGATCCAGGGGACTCACCAAAAGCAGGGGAGTCAGGGAAGGCCCTGAGCAAACAGGGGAGCCCAAGAGAAGCAAAGATGACCCTCAATTGAACCTGCAGGCCAGAGGCACTGTAGTCGCGAGAGGACCTCAAGCAGCTCACCAAAAGATGCAGGCCACGATGCACACACTGCGGTGTGGCTGATGATTTTGGTCACTGGAGGTGCTCGTGGTTGGGGCTACTTGGAGCCCAAAGATCTTCTTAGAAGGAAGCCAATAAGACTTTGCAACTGCAAGTTGACGCGGTGACCATGAGTTTGGTTATTGCAACCCCCACGAGGGTTACTGGCCTCAAACTTGGTGAGAGGGCAGGGCAGGCCTTGGGGGCTGTGGAAAACCACAGGACTGGTTTGAACTGGACTATGCACAGGGACACCAAATGTGCCCCTCATGCTGACTGAGTGGCACTGGCAAGCGCGCCCACTCCAACCCAGTACACTAAATCCTGTTTGGGAGGTGGTCACACCTCCCTGTGACAGGATGCTTATTTTTCTGCCTTCCCCTACTCGAGCTTGGCTCAGCAGCAGGAGGGCAGAATCATGTCTCTGGTCTGTAGCAAATATTTTGTGCTGTCTGGGTCAAGAAGGCTGGAACCAGGAACACTGAGAGCCTAACGGAGAGCTCTTCAGTGCTTGGAATCATACCCCCACAAGGTTTACAGTGTGGGGATATGATTCAATCATATTTCATACCAAACATGATAGGATCTGTTGCAGCTGTTTTCTGATGGTCATCGCATAGTTATGAGTTGCCCCTCTATATAGTATATGGTTGCTTCACTGACAACCCAGGAGAATGGACTCCATAGGCTGTAGGGGTGTCCTACTCATGCAGGGACACCCTCTTACTTACAACCAAGCACCCTGCCTTCAGGATTGCAAAGGCCTGCTAGAGGGGTGATGTATAGGTTTTAAGTGCAGTGACCCTGGATATAGGAAACATATCTTTAGTAAGTGGTGCAAGCACCAACTTACACAGGCTGCTATGGCAGGCCTGTAGTTCCATTTTGAATGGTCTCTTATGGGTGGCACAATACATGCTTTAGCCCATGGGAGACCTCTGAGGCACCTATGCCCTGGGTACATGGGTACCATATACTAGGGACTTATAAGGGTATCCCAGTATCCAATCTGGGGTGTACCTAAGTACTGAACATAACCATTTAGGGAGATAGCGGATAGACTGGGGTCTTGATTAGCAGGATCCCAGTCAGACTAGCCAAAAACAGCTTAACACCAGGTAAAAAGTGGGGGTAACCATAGAAGCAGATCCTACTTTCCCACAAACACCATATGTATTTTAGTCTATGCTTGGAAGATGGGAACTGTTATTATTGTCAATTGCTAAAACAAGTAGAGCACCATAGACTAGTCTATTGTCAGTGTCCAGGAGTCTAAAGAAGTGGAGGAGGAATGATTTAATGTCAATGGCAAAATTAATGTGAGGAAATGGGGACTACTGCTCATCACTTATAATCTAATTAGAATCCAATATATCATTTCTGCTGCTCTTAGTATGTCGAGGATTTTAGGTTTCGTATATACTGAGGTTTGAACACATTTTATTCTTATGCAACCCGTACATCAGTTTTTATCAGTACTTTGTGCACATGCTTGAAAGCAGCAACCAGCTCTACATATAACTAAAATGCAGTCAACAATAATGATGTACTACAATTACATGATGCGAGACATTTTCCCTATTATCAAGTAAGGCCATTTAAAGGCACATAAGTTCAAATATCTGAAATGGGCTCATATAAGGCTCGGTTGTCTTACACAAATTAATAGAAAAATATAAAAGTGATGTATTGATGCAAAAAATGTTGCATCTGATAAATGTTGGCATAAGTAAATGGATTGGATAGCTGATAATATTTACCTTATTTGCGGGTTCACTGAAGACTTCAAATATCTCAACAAAGATTTACTGAAGTCTCGTTAGTAGGATGAAACCGAAGTGAAGAAATGAAGGAGAGCTGAGAGAACAAGTAAAATATGAAGCTGTTGGCACATCTTATTTAAGTGCTATTTGAAAACCCGTGAGCAGATAAACAGACCTCCAGAGGATACAAGTAGTTGGAGGCTTCTAACATGCCGCCCCTGATGTACTGTCAGACTTTGTCACTCCTTTACTATTTTCACTGAGCCAAGAATTCCGGTACTATTGTAGCCTACTTTCTTAGAAAGCATTAAAATACTTGGGATCCTGTAATCCCTTTATAAAAAACATCATTTATTACTCTTATTACCCCTATACACTACCCATTTGTGAATCCTAAAAGCTCCTTATTTCCCTATACACTACCCATCCCTGGACCCTAACAAACCCTTAATCCCTCTATGCACTACCCATCCCTGAATCCTAAAAACATCCTTACTACCCATCCCAGAAAGCTAATCAATCCTTTATAAAGACCAGTCTTTAATTACTCTTACTGCCCATTTACACTACCCATCTCTGTACCCAAACAAACCATTGATATCCCTATACACTGCCCATCCCTGACCCATAAAAAAAAACCATACTGCCCCTACACACCAGTCATCCCTGGGGCCTAAAAACCCCTTACCACTACCCACCCACCTTACGCCCTTAAATGCAGTGAATGTGATGTATTGTAGGGGTAAATTAATTGCTGCAACGTTAGTGTAGTAGGCACTAGTAGCAGTGGATGTATTGTAGTGGTTTAAATTTGGGAATCATAGCAGCAGCTTTAGGGAAACTAGGGGGTTTCACTAAAGTTTTTCAAAATGGAAAACCTGTGGTTTTATTAGCAGCCTTGTTTTCTTTAAGAAACTCGGACTGCTTTTAAAAAAACAAATAAAATGTTGAAATGCTTTCACAGGAATGGTGGTCTGCTGTCCTTTACAGGCCACCTTCCCTTTCAAAGTAGTCCATCAGATGGAGTTACAATTTGTGGCCTGCCTAGGCAGGCATTCGGTGAACCCCTCCGACTTGGTTTTTGCTAACCAACCTATTAGTACATAAGCTGTTTTGCAAAATTAGATACTGATTGCAAAAAAGTCAAGTCACCAATTTCAACCACTTTTTGCAACCATTATCTTTGTAATCAGGCCAAAATACCATCTGGCATACGAATATTGCATGACATCTCGGACTTCCATGACCATATTAAAGAACTCTGCCTTGGGCTTCATTCTGCTATATGGTCACAGAACTCCTCGGTGACTTGCACTATACATATAATGTATGACAGAAGATACTCTACCCATGTATAGCCTACTTCCGAGGGCTTTACGAGTTGTTAAAGGCCTCGTTACCGAGTCATAATAAAGGAGAAAGACTTTCCCAACCCTCATGTCCCGATGCAAGAGGTTTCTAATACTGTCACACCATTCCACCCACTACAAATAGGAGGTTCTAGATTAAACAGGAAAAAATAGAAAAACAAGTACTGGAAAGTTTGAGCAGAAAACCAAAACCAGCTATTATTATCATTCTATCATGCCATTGTCTTTGATGAACCACCAAATATTCAAATGTTCTAATATAGCCTTGCTGCCCGCTGTCGTACGTGGGGCTATATTTTGTATACTTTTTCTTCCCTGTTAGGTAGGACAGAGTTTGACTAGTGCAAATTCTCACCCTCGTGTATTCACTTTTTTCTATCAGACCAGGGGTTCAACAGTGGTGAGATAGATGTCAATGAGCAGATTAACATGCTAGTGGGAATCCAAAGCCCACACACAATAGATGTGTGATATTTGGGATCTCCTTTGATAGAGTGGTCCCGATCCAAGAGTCCATGCTGAAGCAACATATTCACACCAAGCGTTGACAAGTTGTTTGTAAAACGTTTATCAACACTATGGCCTCCTTGTAACTAATGTTGGAACAAAGAATAGGTAGTTTCACACCCAGAAATACCGATACTGTGGGGGTTTGGTAATACTGCGATGGCGAATTACGGTATTATTCCAAGTGTGTTCTGCTCAGGAATAGAATGTTACAGCTGAAATGGGTTCTTATGCACCAATTTCCCCTTGCAGTTCCAAGATATCTGGTATTTTCTTGCATCCATAGTCAGACGGTTTTCCCTGGCCACATGTGTTTGCGGAAACACCAGAGGGTACAGAGTTACCATATTTTATGTAATGCAGATTTGACTGGCAATCCCTGGTACTGGTCTACTCTAAATTCCTCGGTATGCATATGAGGGTCTTTGTCTCTTCCATGTTGTGACTCTGAGAGTTAGGCTGCAGTTCTAAAACTGAAAAGGACTGTTTAGTCAAGTTAAATAAGTTTGAATGTAAGATTAATTAAGTAAGTGTGATGGCATATTGAAGCCTTCGATTCCTCTCCTCTACCCGCATGATGTCTTCTCTTCAAAGACCAGAGTGGAGTGAACAAGTAGCTGTATAGGAGAATATACATGTCTTCCTAAAATTCCAGAAGGGGCTAGGCACCTATTCCTTTTGCATCAGTCAATAATGCATTTTTAATCCTTTCTTTAAAGTAGCTCGGTGTATTTTGCCAGTGTGTGCGTCAAAGGCCAAAGGTCTATTCTGAGTATCCGAGTTTATAATTTGAAGGCGTGTGTGATGATGCCCCGGTATAGTCCATTTACTGATAAATGGTGCCTGGTGAGTTTATATGCTGAATTTGCATCATTGTGGCCTCTAAACAGAACAAAAAAACACTGCAAACTTGCCTGATGAAGTTAATTCATAACAATAGAAAGCAAAAACAGGCGAAAACTAAACTATTTCAGGTCAAGTGTACTGGTAGCTACAGGCACATACACACTGTACTTGGAAAAAACGAATACAAGCAAGGCAGTATTTGAGGAAAATCTGCTTTTTCATTGCGTCTGCTGATTTGTTCAGCTCACCCGTGGTTGACAGTAGAGAAGAACTTGACCTTCAGTTTGGGTCAAAGCCTGCTGAATAAAAATACAGCCATCAGCTTTGCATTGATGTAGAAGGAAGGGTTGAGATCCGCGCAGTGCCATGCCACGCCACAATGCTCATTTAGGCTGTTGCTCCTAGTGAAGACATTTAATTATATATCAAACTGAAGTGGATTATTAATCATTTTAGTCCTTCCAGCAGCAGAGCACAATCCATTAGGAGACCCTCTCAGAATGGAAAAAGTAGACTAATTTACTCATATCTAATCATCACTTAAGAAATGCGAGGATCCTGCTCCCAATCCTCCCGTTTTTAAGATGTTTTAAAAAGCTCGTCATAATGAGATCATTATATGTAAATGTACCTGGTGGGGCCTACAGTTCGATGAGCAGCCCATGCTGTGCTTTTGGAAGATTCATTTCCTGACAGGAGGCGTGTGCAGCGGGTTTTGACCCCACCGCCCCGCTGACCCCCTCATTTGTTGGAGGGGGCTGACTTGTCTGGGAGGGCTGGCAGGCACCAGGGCGCCAGATGGCATCTTATTGTGTGTTGTGTGTCGGCTGTCATTCAGCCAGATTAATGTGAGGTTTGTTAAAAGCACGGAAAAACAATTAAGGAAGGGCCCGAAAAAGACAATGGGGCCACGTGCCGCTGAGCAACAGTCGTTGGAAGCACAATGGGCCATCATCGGCTTACAACAGAGAGGCCAACTGTTGGAAATGGTCGAGGCCTGCCTGCCCTGTTTTCAAACCGCTGGCGGCTCGTGCTTACTTTTGGTTGCGCCAATGGCCGAGCACGAGAAGCGGTCACGTGGCGTCTGTGGTCCAGGCAAATGTCTGAACAGCAGTGAGCATCACGAGAACCGTAATTATTGATTAATGGCCGGGGAGGAGTCGTTGAATGGCCTTATCCAACATGCGCACAGCTCAATTTCAAAATAATGATTTGTAACCGTTCCGAGAGTGTCTCTCATGTTTTTGCCGCCCGTCAAACCGTGGTGTTTGTAAGGTGTCAGCTTCCCGTTGTAAGCTAGAGGCGTGTGAACAGGGAGCAAGGGGTTTTGTAAATATTGCAGAACTAGCTTCAGTGGACAGAGCACAGCGCTGTAAAAAGATGATTTTTTCAACAGGAGCATCTGGAACATGAGATGTTGTACACAGAAAAGTATGGGGTATGTATGTGTAGGACCAGCTGACCGATACTAGGTTGTGAAGGGAACATTTGGTACAGCAGCAGAAGGGAGTTGTTTTTTTTATATAACACACAGCTACAATGTGTGAGACTGGGAGTTGAATTGACGATGGCAGTCTCACAGTGTGTGTTTTTTGGTCAAGTAACGAAGTCGGGCGTTCACCCTAGTTTTCCAGGTCCTAAGGACAGTAGTTTAGACTCTCGGTACGGGGTCTATTTATTGAACTTGGTCTTCCTTTTTCATCAGAATTCAACAGAAACTATTAATTCACGTTAGTCGGTATTGATTCTGGACCTAACTGAAGCGAGAAATTAACCATGATATGTTCACTCACATTGAAAAGCTGTTCTTCTGAAAAATGGATGTACCTAGTTGTTTTCTTTAAGAAAAACAGTGCCATTACGTTTATGATTACCGAGAGAGGCCAATCTACCTCTGGCCTCTTAAACTGAGCTGTGCTTGGCTGGGAGAGGACGGTGGTATTACGCGCATGTATATAATTAAAATAATCCAAAAGCTATGGCCGGTACTCCACAATGAAGAATATATCATGTACACTCGATGTACAGCGGCTGTATAGCAAAGATGAAAAAGTTACTTGCCTTTGGTAACGATGTTCTTGGTGGATACTCTGCATTCAGATTCCTCACCTTTTGAATATACCAGGCGTCCGACTGAATTTAATTCGAATATGTTGCCGAGCCACCTAATATAGGCCTTCTGTATGTTACAGTGCATTCTTAAAATACTTGGAGGAGGAACAGGTAGCTGAACAGACCACGTTGAGCTTTCTATTCACAGGTCTCATTTAAAAACCTGACAGAAAGCAATAATGTGACTGTACTAAAACTCCTGTACAAGGTCTGCTGGCAGAACAATGGTTTATAATTTTTTTTAGCTTAGTTGTCTTCTTTGTGTGGAATTGTATGCAGTGGAGAAGCGCAAAACTGTTGGCCGTACATTAATACAGAAAACGCTATGAGAACGTCCATGTCTGCCTTTTTTCTCACTCCACATACCCTATTTTCGTCTCCATGGTTACTCCTACTCCTATATTAGCCACAGGCTT
Organism: Triturus cristatus; assembly: GCF_964204655.1. Classification (NCBI taxonomy): domain Eukaryota; kingdom Metazoa; phylum Chordata; class Amphibia; order Caudata; family Salamandridae; genus Triturus; species Triturus cristatus. Next base: position 211,475,443 of record NC_140594.1, on the reverse strand, counting down.
CTTAAAATCACTTATTGTTTGTGAACAGCACTCCTGCTTGCATCATCCTTACTTGAAATACCCGGCAGTGCCATCTTATGATGTTTTATTCTAATTGGGGCTTTCTTCTAAAGTGTAGGACTCCATGACACATTCATAGGTCTTCATTATGGCACCCCAATCCTAGACGCCTTCAAACTAGTAAGGTAAAAGTTGACTCCAGCACATAAAGGCTTGCTTTACACACTCACAGCTCCTGCACGACTCCTTTACTATGACAGAGAGGGTGTTTTGTACCATAACCTACCACAACCAGCCAGAGGACCAAAACAAACCTGACTTGAGCTGGGCTGGGTCACCTCGTAACCCAGTCTGGGCCGCTGCCAGTTTGCAATACTGCACAGCTGAGCTCTCCACTGAATCTTGTATTTTCTTCAAAGGATGCTCCAAAGACATATGTATGCTTGAAAAGATGGGACTCTTCAGCCTTGACGGCTTCTGTACCTCGAATCCCAGAGATGATACAAAGACTGCTATAATTAGTCAGGGCGACTCTTAAGCACGCATTTACTACATACGCAGGCACTGTTGAAACTCAGTTACCTCCCTCAGCCAACATGTACCTATTCACTAACATCTGTGTGCATGTTCCCTCAAACTGTTTTCAAAGCCCAACTGTCAGTCTATTGGCAAGTACATCTTTCTATTGCATCTGTAAGCAGAAATGTTCCGCAAACTCAAACACCATAACAATGATTTCACTTTACAATTCCGCATCATAATTTCTGCCTTCTCAAATGCATAGAGTTTGCAATGCAAAAGAAGATAAGGAGGCCCATTGTAATCATTATGTAGAAAGTGTAATCTTACTGTGAAGTGTTCGAGAGGAGAACCTGCCTTGCTGCATAACACACTGAACCCATCTCGCAGGTCTTGTTCATTTTTATGAAACTGGGCCGAAGATTAAAGCATGAAGCTGTACGTCTTCTGCCCCCTGCAGCCTGCTCAGTCTGCATGCCATAATGGCACCAGCTCGTGTGTGCCCTGATTGGGTCTGTTGTGCTCTTTCCCGCAGACTCCTGACTTCTGACCCCTCACCGTTGAGCGAGGACGACCTCCCCAGTGACTTGCAGTCACTGTCGTGGCTGACATCTGTTGACGTGCCACGGCTACAGCAGATGGCTAGTGGAAGAATGGAGTTCAACACCAACTCCCAGAATGCAGTGCTTCAGCAGACAGGTAACTTGCCGCCCAGTCAGATCTTCCCTCTGCACATCAATATTGCAACGACGTTGCCATATCAGGTTATATTTCTTTCCTAGTGTTTGTGTTATAATGGTGTTTACTGCTTTTGCTTTTGAAGCAGCTGTTTCTTTCTCACCGATCATCTTAACATTTTTAATGATAAACACTATAAATTATGCAAAAGTGAGGTGTTTTTTTTGGTATTATGATGCTTTCTACAGCTAAGGAATGATAGAGCCTCTTTGATTTCTAGATTCAGAAATTCATTAAAGTACTTACAAATTAAACTTCGTTTTTATAATCACTCCGGATTACAAATCGGTTTTCTCACGATTCATCTCATAATATTTGAAAAGAATGTTAAGTTTTTACTAGATGGCAGATTTTTACAATGCAAACTCCTGTTGTTACGCCTTGAGGTTGTGACTGCCAATCTACTCCACCTATTTATATCAAGGGCAAATTAAGGAGTCAGTGTACTTGCATGCAATTTAGACTGACTGTCGGAAATATTTTTCTGTCTTTCTAATGTTCCTCTACATATTGTTGTAGGGTCGATGGCAAACAGCATGCATCCAAATAACACAATGATCCATGTGCACACCAGCATGCACCAGGGGATTTTAGGACTAAATACTGTGACGTCACATGAGGGAAACGTAAGTATACAACTACGCTTTTACTACGCTTTTTTGGGGGAAGCTGCCTTTGTTTTGCAAGTGGAAGATTGCACAGTGGCCTGCCTCAGGTTTGAGTTAACATTTACCTCTCATCTCCACATCATTTCCTGCAGATGAACCAGTACACCATCAGTGGACAACACCCTACCAGTCTCCAGTCTCAGCAACACATGTACCATCCTCATTCGCAGCAAGTGTACACCATTTCACAGAGTACACCACAGGTAAAACCGCAATATGTGTGGCTGTATACCAGGGTCTCCGTCGTACAGTGCTGTTGATGTTGGAAAAACAACCCAACTGGTTAGTGTTCTAGTGAAGTGACATGTTCTGTCTTTGGACATCTGAACAAAGGAGTCATAATTCAGGAGGCCCTGGTCGAAAAGACCCTGTAGGGGTGAGTTGTTAAGTCTTTATGAATTGTATAGAATATATGAGCCCTTCAATGTCTTCCCATCTTGCTAGGCATCCAAAATCCCTGCCTTAAATCCCAGGGCAGAGGGCACTCAGAACACGTAGGAGAGGATAGACCATGTACGTCCAGTATCAGTCTGCAGGGGTAAACATTCTTAGTTTCCTTCACAGACCGTGTTGCCAGATTTTCCGATAGAGATAGGTGCCCTTTCGTAAAGTTACAGGCATTACCTGTCCCAAACCGTAATTACATTAAATGCCTGGTTGGGCACTACTGTAACTTCACTTAAAGACAAACCACTACACCGCAGTGAATGTAAGGTACACTCTGTCATGGATTTAAGGGGGAACGACTGGACTCCCAGCAGGCACACCGAGGATTCCTAGGGTCTGAGCAGGAGACAGAGTAAAGGTAATTCTTTTAATTTCACTCCCTTGCCGAACACAAAGCATACTCTGTTTTACTTGTTCCTAATGCGCTGTCTCCTCATTGTCTTGAAGGCTAGATGTCCTGTGCATATATTTATCAAGACTTAAATTGCATTTTCTATCAGGACACTGCGTTGCTATACATTGCATGAATCTAGGAACCAGGGGCATATTAACAACGGCCAGCGATAATTATCGCTGGCAGTGCTTAGCGATAATTATATTATCGCAGGCTATCTCTGGTATTTATCGCCCTGGTAGCGCGTTATTAACAACGTGTTACTCCAGGGCGATAACAACTCCAGAGATAGCGAGGTTTTCGCCCTTTTGCAGGGTACATCGCTGGTTTTCCAGCGATGATCCCTGCAAAAGGGCGATAATCTTGCTGATACGACCCACAGGGTCGTATCAGCATAATCCACCCTCTATGTTAGGGATGGCTAAGTCAGGATTTTAGCAGATGTTAGGTTTTGGCGAAAACTGAAGTTTTTGCCAAAATCTAATGTGTGCTAAAAACATGTGGGCTGCCTTGTAAAAATCGCGATGTAAACATCAGCGTTATTTGCAAGGTAGTCCATCTTGGGTACGCCCAGTAACGCCCACTATGCATCTCATTGGAGATGCAAAGTGAGGCGTTGGGAAAAAGGGTGCTAACATGCGATTATGCATGTTAGTACCCTCTAGTAAATAGGGCGCTGGATTTATCTCCGCTTTTTTGGCTTTGTAAGCCAAAAAAGCGGAGATAAAGCCCTAGTAAATATGCCTCGTTAGGTTTTGGCGAAAACTGTAGTTTTCGCCAAAACCTAATGTTTGCTAAAATCATGTGGGCTGCCTTGTAAATATCGCGATGTAAACATCAGCGATATTTGAAAGATAGTTCATCTTGGGTACGCCCAGTAATGCCCACTTTGCATCTCATTGGAGATGCAAAGGGAGGCGTTGGGAAAAAGGGTGCTAACATGCGATTATGCATATTAGCACCCTCTTGTAAATAGGGCGCTGGTTTTGTCTCCGCTTTTTTGGCTTTGTAAGCCAAAAAAGTGGAGATAAAGCCCTTGTAAATATGCCCCAAAGCGCTTTACAACGTGGAAGGCAAGTGAAAGGTCGGCATGGCAAGAGTCATACCAGAGGGGCAGGGAGAAATGGGAAGGCTGTGAGTCAGACTGAGGGGTGGAGTGGGTTGTGTGTGTTGGGGCTGGACCAGGAAAGGGAGCAGGATCAGGGTATTATGGAGCGTGTTCTCTTCAGATGTGTCCAGTGACCTTTCAACAAGGGATTTCAGTTTTTTTCTGTCACTGAGAATGGATAGTACTTTACGTATCTATAGTGGTATGGAGTTCCATAACCTAGAAGCTTAGCAGAAGGCCTGACACCTGGTTTTTTATTTCTGCATTTCCAGGACAGCCGTACTGCTGCTGTGAGTCTTGCAAACCTGTATCATAGTCACTAAGCAAGTTGGCATGCTATTGTAAGTTGCCCAGTAAGATGTAGCAAGCCTTGAAGTTCATGCTGGCCAGAAAAGGGAGCCTCTCGAGGTCTCTGAGAGTGTTTAGTTATCCCGTTGTGTTTCTAGACACCTTTGAACACTTGGACCAACACAAGGAAAGCTTACCAGGGACTGATCAAAATGTCTGGGATGCTGGCTCGTAGAGAATTTGCAGCATAGATATGACACAGAACCATCATCTGGGCGTTCGTTTGAAGCATTCTTCCCTAAGAACTTCCTCACTCTACCAAACCTGGGCAACTGATGCTCAGTGTTCTTAGTCTTGCGTGGGAAGTACATCTTGAAACTTGTGCTGGTGTTGATTTAGAAATTCAGGCATATAGCTCTGCCAAGAAGGTGCAGCATGGAGCTGGAGCGATTGATGGGATCGATCTATGAAGCTGCTTCTGAGATTAGACCTTGGACATCCGGGCTTTCAAGGCACTGTATATTCTTCTGGACTCTTGTCAAGAAGGTGCAGTATAATGCTGGAGAGACCGATGACAGAGCTAGGATGTTGCTTCTGAGGTGGAGATGAGAACAATTGTCATCTTGTGTAGGTTCTTTTTGTGATAGGCATTGAGCATCCAGGCTTTACGAGCACCGTGTTGTTGTTTTTTGTTTGGAAACATTTACAGACATTTCCTACGGTCCCCCATTCCATTCTGCACAAAAACTTCACATTTGTTTCGGAGCATTAGATAGAAGCAACAAGATGCCTTTCAGTGGAAGCCCCAAGGTCTGACTTCTGGCAGCGTGGAATGGGATATATGTTTGCAAAATTGCAAAGATTGTGTTACCACTCAGGGCAGTAGGGAAAATAAAAATCTGCAGCTTATGTCCCAATCATCTTGGGTTCGACATCCAGCCGCAGGAATGAGTGATTCCAGCTTCACCCAACTTTGCTGGTGAGTGTAAGGATTCGCCTACCTCCGCTTCAAGCGTTGTCATGTATTTTACATACACACAATGAGCTTTCTTCTATCTTTCAATGACATTGTTTTCTTTTAGGGTCAAGTTTCCTTCCTTGTACCTTGTCATTCATGTTATCCAAGGTATGTTTTTTTCAGCGCAAATCTTTGCAACTGTTTTTTTTTTATCCTCAGTGTTCACCTTCAGGAATATATACAGCATCATATGGATCTCCAACCCAGTATTCGCAGCCACGTCTCACTCCTCACAATGCTCAGGATTTGCACCCTAAAAACTTTCCAAAGCCCATCTATTCATACAGGTAATGATGATGTTCAGCTAAACACAGCAGTGGTCGCCTCAAACCAATGCACTCATATTATACTAAATGTAACTAATGTGTTACCTTTTTAATGATTCTGCCTCCAAGTGTACCCAATAAATATTAAGGACTTCACTGGTTCCATAAAAGAGGCTGCAGAAATCAGTGACCTTAGCTGTGGATAAAAAATCATTTTGGTCTGCATTATGAAGAAACTTCTCAATTCAGCAAAGGGGTATTTAATTTAATTCCAGGTTACATATCAATGTCTGAGAGACATTTAAAACCTTTCACTTCTGGTGCAGGACACTTTAGTGTTTTTTATGAGCATTCAACATCAGAATATTGGTTTCTATAACTATCAATCTGAAGCCTCAATTTGTTCACTCCGTTTATTTTGCAAACCTAACTTCAGTGTGCAAAACATTTGTGATACTGTGAAAGCTCATTTTTTGACAATCAGCCACTTTACCTTTCCGCATAGTATGGGAGGTTGTACCATGCATCTTGTCTGCATAACACAGCTCTAAAGTTAAGTATTATAAATGCCTTCAGCTTGACGCTTTAGGATTTCAACTGCTTCAAACCGACCACCCCACCGACAGCACAAAACAAATGTGTGGCTTAAAATTACTAAAATGTAAGATTTCTGTGTTTGATTTGGGAAAATCGCACCAGTAGATTTTTGTATGTCTGATGTGCTGATATTTTCGGAAAACACGTTTAAAGTTCGACCTTCCACTTGCAATGTTGGAAGATAGACAAAAGTAAATTTTATAGCACTTTCTAATCTTCATTGCCATCAACAAGGAAATGTAAGCTACAGGTTATCCCCTTTTCCGTTTCACACAAAAACAAACTGTTGCTTCCGTATTTTTTTAAATACATTTTTAATTCTGTTTTGTGGCCTCAGCACATCAACACAACAGGGATCAGGGGTATGAACAAATCATATTCTATTCGACTTTTAAATCTGACTATTCTCAAATTCTCAAGCTCTTAATTTCATAAATGTGCTATAAAGTCAGAAAGGTCAACATAGCGCTAGAAATAGATTGTTCTGTACAATAAACACCTACCATTTATTAACTTGCTTTCACACCAAAGATATCAGTGTTTTGTAGACATACTGATAATTTAGTGTCTGTTGCACATAACCACATTGAAATGATCTAAGCGAGACTAGTCGCTAGAGTGTTAAGCGACAATGCACACACAGATCCATAAGGCTATTAAAGATGCAATATCAAATGAGGTGCCTTTGGCTGTGGAAAATTGTGAAGGTGTAAACAAATTAATTGGAGCATTTTGGCCAAGTTATATCTCACCAGCAAATCTCTCCAGGTCCTTACAACATGAGAAAATCCCTCGTTCTGAATTCGGTATGCATAGACTATATGTGCTGCAACAACAAGGCAATGGATGGAATGCTTGAATTAATCTCAGCCACTTGCAATCACTCTGGGCCAGATTCCACTCCATCGTTGTGGACAATGAACTACCATGCGTACCCAAGTAATTACCAGTGGCTGAGATTAATTCAATCATGTTCCCCATCTCTTTTTGGTATACTTTGGTGCGACTCCCTAAGTGCGACGGGTTTGCCCAGATATGGGCCCGTGCTCACTTTGCTAGTGGAACCAAACTGCACCCGACTGACGAGCCCCAATCAGGAAGAAACAGGTCTTGGGTTTCTTGTGTTCCACTTCAGAGAGGACCTGGCTTGGCAGTTAAGGCTGGACTGCTCCCATTGGAACAGGGTAAAGACTGATTTGCAAATGGTTGGATCAAATGTAAGGTGGCTTTATGAGTGAAAAAACGATGGACTGGGATGCAGCCCAATTATTTACCAGTGGCTGAAATGAATTCAAGTATCCAATCCATCACTTTTTTGTACACTTCTTTGAATATTTGTGGGCATTTAAATGTAGAACTATTAACGAGCAGGCAGGTATGGGGTACAGTGTGGCTTCAGATCTGTATATATTTTACAATTTGAGTCATTAATGTGAGGCTGAAGAATGGGCCCTGATATCGCACTATTTTATTACAGCTGTCTAATTGCAATGGCCTTGAAGAACAGTAAATCTGGAAGCCTTCCAGTGAGCGAGATTTATAGCTTCATGAAGGAACACTTCCCATACTTCAAGGTAAGCACTGGCATTGTTTTAAAAATTAAGCAAACCGATAAATATTTACCAATGTACCCTAAGAATTTGACTAAAGTGGTTTTAATAACATGGAGTTGACAACCTAGATAATCTAATTGATAAAAACTCTACAAAGCTTTAATGGATTTCATCAATTTATTTTAATAGATTACTTCAATAATTGAGCATTGATGCAGTTGTGCAAATAGAAAAGAGTACATAGATGGGTGTGACACATGTTTTTCAGCTCACATAACCTTCATCCTATCCTAAAATAGGCCAATATTTATGTCACTTTTATTAATTACTATATTTAGTGGACATGTCTGTAGGAAGTATACCACAGTTTGATGCTTAGTGTAACAAGCAGTGATATGATCCATCATAATTAAACACACGGTAAAGAAGTAAGTACACTCAGGGTTGTAGGCTAAGATGCGGAGGTAGTACAGGAGGATTATTAACAAGTAGCAAAAGGAGGAAAACAAAAGCAAGGAAAATAAGAAGCAAGGAGTCAACACGTTTGAAGCAAAGAAAATACTGAAGGGAAGCAGGAAAGGGGGAGGAAAATGGAGCACAAAAGAGTACGAAGGGTAGTTTGTTTCTTGTTTAAATGTCAAATGTAAGGGTCGTTTGTTTTTTGTTTAAATGTCAAATGTAACTGGACCATTAAAATAAATGACACCAGACTTCAAAGAGAACTTTCAAATAAATCACACTAGACTTCAAAGAAAACTTAGAATGGAGTTCCTTATTTTTTTAGTTTGCATATCTCAATTATGGTGATTATGTTAATGTATGTAGAAGACATTTTATAATGTTTCTTTTTGTCTTATTTAGACAGCACCTGATGGTTGGAAAAATTCCGTCCGACACAACCTCTCCTTGAATAAATGCTTTGAGAAAGTGGAGAATAAGATGAGTGGATCCTCCAGAAAAGGTTGTCTTTGGGCTCTCAACCCTGCAAAAATTGATAAAATGGAAGAAGAAATGCAGAAATGGAAGCGAAAGGATTTACCAGCAATTCGCAGGAGTATGGCTAATCCAGGTAAGTCCATGAAAGATTTCCATGTTTGTAAGGTAAAGCAGATAATCATGTCATTCTTAGAGTTCAATAGTTCATTGATTTTATTTTGCTTCATCCACAAGCTAAAGAAAAGTGGTTAATGGAAGAAGATGTTTAATATAAAACCCAGCCCAAACACCGTTTTTTGGGGGGCAGGACATTTGTAGGTAAAAAAAACTGCTCCGACACTATTAATTCCCATTGGATGTAGTTAAAGGCAGCAAGTTACAGCAGGCCACTCAGCCTAACTTTGTTTAAATAAGCCTTTCTCCATAGTACCTCTTCAATTAGCATTTCAGAACTGAAATATTACAGCAAGAGCTTGCTTCCAAGTTAGGTTTACACTTTCTTTCGGAATAATCTATGGTCACATTGTAGTAATGTGTGTGTGGTGTGTTTAAACATCTAGACCTGGAAGATGTTGCCTCTTCAAATGTGACAATGGTGGATTGCTCGACATTTTTGACCCACCAAGAAGAACCATGTGTCCCTGACTTACTAGAACAAAAAATGGTAGTAAGGAGGAATATTTGTGAATCTGTAGCAGGATTCTTTAAAAGGTTAGCTATTTGCATCTGAAGTTGCTGCTCCTCTTTTTAAGCATGCTGTAGCTACAGAAAGTAAGAATTGAGAACCATTATTGAACCTGTAGGATCTTTGGAGTCGTGTGTAGATCTAGGCATTTACCTATGCAGAGCAAGGCAAGAATGACATAGGTGGTTTCTCTGAAATTAAATAGGCAGGTGCTTTCAAATTGAGAAGGCAGAAGGTCCACAGGCAAGTATTTCAAATATGCACGAAAGTTAAAGTCAATGTGAAAGAAAGATCCTTCTCTTCAGAAAACATTAATTAGAGCACACATCATGTGAAAACTCTGTTTGAAACCTTAATGAGTTTTAGCAACCTTAATGAGTTTTAGCAGTGTAACCTGAAGCAGATTGCAATCTTTACAGCTCTTCTTGCAACTACTTGAACCCAGGAAACAGTGATCATTGCGACATGCTTCAGACAGTCAATCACATACAATATCGGATAAACCGATACTGAGGAAAAACAAAGTGTCAATAGATCCCTGTCTTAGGGGAAGGTTGGCTGGGAATCCTGTTGGATTGACTTCACTGCATGGTGCCCTTCTTTTAAAATGAAAGCCCACAGACAAGTATTCCAAATATGTGCAAAAGTAACAGCCAGAGTGAAAGAAAGATTCTTCTCTTCAAAAAACATTGATTAGAGCACACATCCGGTGGTAGCTCTTTTTGAAACCTTAATGAGTTATAGCTCTGTTTACTGAAGCAGATTGCAATTTTTGACTTCCCAGCTCTTCTTGCTACTACTTGAACCTGCAAACAATGATCATTGTGACATGCTTCAGACAGTCAATCACATAGAACCTTGGGTACGCCAATACCTAGGGTATAACAAAGTGTCAATCGGTCCCTGTCTTAGAGGAAGGTAGACTGGAAAGTCTATTGGAGTGACTTCACTGTATGGTGCATTTTTTAAAAAAATGACGAAAACCCTTGCTCCTTCTTTAGGCAACGCTACCAGAGGATTAAGCATGTGTTCATTTGGGATTTGTTTGTGTTTCGCCCTGACAGATATTGTGGTTCCTGCTTGAGTAGGGTATCACCCTCCCCCCAAAGAGTAGCTCAGTTTTTTTAATGAAAATTGTCAATGAACAGTTGTCAATCAAATTTGCATCTGCGGACAATCTGCAGTGCAGGAATAAGTGTGCAAATTCAGCTTGTAAAGCACCAAAAACGTATATAGCAGTTTCAAACTAGAAAAATATTTTCCAGCTTGGTATAAAAAGAAGAATTGAACCTGAAAATTAAAAATGTTATGAACAATTGCACATTTCTGTAACACCCCTACAGATAGGCTGCCTTCGGGCATTGTTCAGAAGTAAGAGTAATGCAGTTGGAGAAATCTACAATATGATTTTGATACACAACTATGCTGTTGGGTATGTCTGTGAATCCTATAAAACTTCATAATGTACACAAATTGTAGAAGGGGCCTAATGATGCCTAGATTTCTGAATTGAGTATTTATTTTTTTGTGAGCTGGCCCCTAGAATCTTTGCCTTGCCATCTAGGTGTGATTGATGCATGCCACTTTGGCCCATAAAACAATTCTGTTCTGTTCAATCCATCATATTGTTTTCTTTTTAAGAACATATTTTTATTGACATTTATTGTATTGACAAGGAAACAGACAGGTTACCAGCACTGCACACAACATATTTCAAAATACTGTTTTAGCAAAGCATTGGGGGATGCCCCCCAATCATATCATATGTCTGTAGACCCATTAATAACATGTTATACAGTGGCATAGTAATACTCAGTATCCTCAATACTTTCAGAAAAAGTCGTGTCAGTGCATCGCACTTTTTGAGCCCTATGTCATTGTACTATTTTCAAGAATAGTCAACCCAGCTCTGAAAGGGATTGTGGAAATGCCTTTTGTTTGGTAACAAAAAAGAACTAAAACCAACCGTTCGAACTAACTTGTGCAGGGGGGGGTAACATTGTAGTTCAGGAATATGGTCTGGGGGCTGTTTAATCCATTATAAATCATAACCAATTAAGCACTATTAAAAAAGCTGATAGCATGGTTCAACAATGTCTAACTAGGAGCCACCTGGCAGCATTATCGATCCCTCTTGTAGAGTTTAATTTGTATTCTATGTTTTTACAGACGAATTGGACAGACTGATCACCGACAGACCTGAACATTGCAGGCCGGCTAAGAAACATCATGATGGTGATGGCTCAACAATGACACACATGGCTTCAAACCACGGCAGGCTTCCTCTTCCCCAGCTACAGCCTCATGCAGTCATGACATTGTCTTTACAGTCAATACCTCTCCATCACCAGATCCAGACTCAGTCCCGCATGACTGCAGCCTCTCCGGCCCCCGCGCAGACGCCGCCGCTTCACACCATTCACGATATCAACCATAGTCCTCTTCACCAGCAAGCAATCAACAAAGCGGCTGTAGATTTCTTGAACGTGACAACCGACATGAACACAGAGGTGGATGCTCTGGACCCGAGCATTATGGACTTTGCACTACAAGGTAACCCTGCCTCACCGAATCATAAGTCTTGACCTACGATTTCCAGTCGTGGAAGTAAAGTCAGATGGAGGTGCTTACTGCTTTGGGTACCAATGCTTATTCCCTTCCAATCCACAGTACACAGAATCAACTGTCTTCCAAATAGGTGGTTGCTGTCATGATTAAACTGGGATCAACAGCATAACCTGCTGGATCAGATTTTCAGAAGTGAGCCCTAGCATTGTCATTGTTTATTTGTGAGCTAATGAGGACGGGATATGTCAAAACTGAGCTAGATGATTCATTATTCCCTGAAATGTCAATTTATTTAAATATGGCATATTGACATACTTCAGACTACCTAACACATTTGTGAAAATATCAGAAGCAGAAACCCCAAATGAGGCAATACAGATGGTTCCTGAGATAGGTGTTAAAAGCAGTATTTTGTCAGGGCTCGTATTTTTTCGTGCGATGGGACATGTGTCAAATCTGTGTCCATAGCTTAAAGCACAAAGCAGGTGAGGCGATGAATCGCTTACTGATAACACTGGGTAATAGGGGCCTGCTCCATGAACGGGGGTAGGTGTCTTTTATATTGTGACACAAAAGGCCAGGTTGAGAGGGATTGAAAGCTATTTTGTTCACTTAACCAAAACGGAGGTTATGTTATTTCCCATCTTGAGCTCAAAACGTAGCAGGTTTACAAGCAGTCGGACAGCTTTTTACTTTCTTCCTTTGCTAAATAGATGGTAAAAGGACCACTTGCCCAAAGCCATCCGAGGAAGCAAATTGCAGTTGCCAATTCACAACTATTCTGTATGTCATTCTTTTGGGGGGGGGGGGGGTTGATAGTACCCGCCTTGTGGTATGTAACTAGCAATAAAGAGCAGGGATACGATGGCACATGCTATGCTATTTGTAATTCCATGTGTTATTTTGGGTATGTTTGCAGGGCAGACCTTGCCTCGTGTGCTATGTACAGCGATATATTTTTAGGGAGCTCGGGAATGGACATTATTTATTGTGGGGAGGAGTTTAGAGAGGTCAGGATTAAACATCTCTGTCTAGGAGTTTGCAGTTTTTAAGTCATTGTGTCCTGACAGCAGATACAACTGTATACAAAGAAAATCAATGACATAAATTGTGCTTATCTTTTTAGGAAACATTTGGGAAGAAATGAAGGATGACAGCTTTAACCTCGATAGCCTCGGTGCCTTCAGCAACTCTCCCCTACACCTTTCTGACTGTGACCTGGGGACGACGGGGCTCACCCCTGTGTCAAGTGGCAGTGAACAGTCCTTTTCAGACTTACAGGTCACGGGCCTCTACACAACCTACACCACCCTGGACGCGGTGTCATCGCCCCAGTACCTAAATGCTCAGGGCAGCAAGCCCATTGCCCTTCTCTAAAGGTTGCACCAGTTGTAGGGCGCGCCTACAACACCTTCACTCAGAGCGGGCATCGAGATGTTGCCCAGTCCTTTTTTGGCTTCAACGAGCACAGTTTGAAAAGCACCACACTCAGGGGGGACAGCTGTCTATTCTAATATTCCAAACCATCAAGAGTACAGTTTGTTAAAATGCCTCATTGTCATTATGTTCAAGTTAAATATACAAAAGCCCACGTCTCCTATTACACCCGTGTTGCCAACTGAAACTGCGAAATTGTTGCCGGATTATACAGTCAAGAGAACAAATCAAACATTGATGCTTGCTGGCTTCTTAGGGCAAAATAAGTTTACGCAGTTATTTTTCTCCACATTGGAGAAAGGAATTGATCATAGCCCGAGGCTTCGTGGTCATCACTTTATTTTGCTGCACCTCTGTACACAGAATTACGGTCAGGTGCCATTTTGATATTCTGAATTTCTCGCTGTGAAAGAGCCAAATGACTGTTACTATCAAGTGAAAAGAACACGACACGAATGCCCTGGAGATGAAGAGGACGTGTATGTGGAACTCGGACATATTTTTTTACATTATTAGGTGTATTTATTTATGAGCGCAAAACCATGTCGAGCCACTTGAAGCAAACTTGAATCAGAGACCTACAAGTATAAGGCCTGACAAATTTGAAGTGTCTTGAAATCTATTTCTGTGTATAGATTGTAGAATTTCTATTTCCTGTCTCTGTGGGTAGAATCTTTGACTAATTATAATGTATTGTGCTTTATGGATTTTTGTGCTAGGCAGTATTACTACTTGTAAATTTATTTATATTTATTATTGAGAAAAGGAAGAAATTATGTAAACTGAGTACTGTTTACAATTTGTTTAAAAATACAGGACGCATTTTTTTACACATAGCAGCTAAATTGACAGTTTTTTCTGGCGTTTACAAAGCACACCTTCTGGATGGGGCCGTATGATCTTTTGTCATATAAGAAGAGTAATTGTGGTAAAACCAAAAATACCACATGGGCTTAACTTTTTCAGTACTGTACACAGTCCTACGTATCGATTGGCCTTTAAAATAAACCGCCAGTTTAAAACGTCAATAATAAAAGATGGTACTTTTTTCGCACTGATTTAATTTTTGGCTGCACTGCTGTTCAGGACATATCATATGTTTTTGTTAAATAATAAACGTGTCTCTGATTTAAAGTTTATGGCTTTTAGACCTAGAAAGAAATCAAATGAAGAATCGTTTAATTGCGAGCCATGTCTCTTCTACGTTGGTGCCAATAATGTAATTTTATATATTTGTATATTTAGGATTCTTCATACATAATGGAATTTGAATGAGCACTTTTGATACTGTGAAACACCTAGCTTTTAACGTCAGTGACCAAATATGTGCTAACTGTACAGAGTCCAGAACTGTCTTTTGCTTCCTGATTTTACTAGAGTAAATCTCTAATGAACTTTCTAAACTTTCAGTTTCAGTGTTTCTGTGACGTTGTTAGTGCATTAAATGTAAGAAACATTTCCAAATTCTTTTTTATAAAAAAAGGACACTGTGTACTAGCATTGTACAGTAATAAACTTGAAAATCAGTGCTGACACCACGTTTGTTTGAGTGGTTTTTAAGAAATATTTATTGTTAATGCACTCGGTTTCGAATCTGAGAACGCGGTTGAACAAGCTATTTACCTTCAGTAATGACTTATCTGGCAGATGGTCTTATCTATTAAGATGTCCCCTGTGCATACCACTTGGGAGCTAGTCTCTCACTTGGCCACTCAGCCATACCTTTGCTGAGTCATGTGCTGGGCTCGCCCACATCTCTTGGGGATGATTCCCATGTGTTACATTGCTTTCCGGTTGGAATGCTGAGGTGGAGGGTGTGAGGGACTTTCTCAACCATGTTTGGGGGTTTGAGTGGGAGGTGGGTGGGTCAAGTTAGTATGCTCTGTTAGTTTGCTGATGTTCTCCCGTCCCTTTTCTGCCCCCCGTTGAGCAAAGCTATCCCGATCACATCTCTTCACACACTTTCGGACATTCACTATACCTGCTTCTTAGCAGTGTCTCCTGGCTCATACATAACATGACAACCACAAAATGCCTCACTTGGAACATCTGTGGACTAAACGCTTGCAAGAAAGTCCGATTAGTTCATGCATATCTCACCAGACATCATATTGACATAAGCTTCCTACAGGAACTACACCTACAAGTCCCTCCTCCCCACGGTTACGCATCAGATGGTGCGGGGAAACGTACACCTCTCTGTACTCTAACTATGCCAGAGGTGTTTCTATTTTTGTATGCAGAGGGTTAACCTGGACACAACCCCGCACTCTCACTGACAAAAAGGGACAATACGTCATCTAGGCTGCCATGCTGCACAGACAGTCTTTGTTTTTGGTGGCAGTATATGGCCGAAATACTGATGATCCTGACTTTTTTTCTGAACTTTGGCAGCAGGTGACTAGTTTTGGACCTGGGGCTGTATATGTGGTGGTGATTTTAATGTCACACTGAATGATAAACTGTATCATTCTCGGACTTCTTGTTGCCCCCACCCTAAAGCGGCACTTTCACTAAATACAATTATTCAATACATTTGCCTACAGGACATTTGGTGTAACACTCATGAAGATAACTTAAATGCCTCTTGCCTCACAACACATTGCAATTCTTGATCCAGAATTGAAGACTGGCTGATATCCCATGATGTCCAGACGTGGGTAACCAGGGAGTCTCACCTGCCCCGCACCCTCTCAGACCACACCCATGTGTTAACAGAATTGTTGATTCCCCAAACGGCCCCTTGTGCCTTATCCTCACGCTTACCCTCTGGGGCACTGCAAGATGCAGAATTCCATAGGAAATCCGCAGCGCAATTACAGAATATTTCTCGAATAACAAACGTTCAGTATCTTCACCATCCACACTACGGGATGCCTTCAAGGTCGTAATATGCAGGCCAGGCATATCAAAACAGTTGGGGGTATTAAGGGCCAAATGCAAACAGCTGGCGATGCTGGAACATGACATACAAACTCTGTAGTTGGACTATTTCCGATACAGCTGCGCCTCCACACCAGCTACCATTCGCGAAAAGTTGTCATAATTCTCAGAAGAAGCTGTTCGGGGGACAAACTATTTGCACCGCGATGCACAAGCCTGGTGCTACGGTGAGGGAGATCGCCCTGGCAAGATTCTCATGCCACAACATACATGGTAGAACTGATTGACGATGACTTAAATCATAAATCCACTCCCTCGCGGCTCTTGTTTTATTCTAAGCTATACACTGCCTCTCCAGTACTCGGCAATGATGAGCTAAAACAGTACCTCAACACTGGCCAATTGTTATGGCTAGACAGAGCTCATCGTGCCTACGTAGAGTCTCCAATCACTACAGAGGAAATAGTGCAGGTCATTCAAGGATTATCGGGTGATAAAGCGCCGGGCCTAGATGGCCTCAGCGCCGCCTTTTACAAAGAATATCCTCTATTCTGGCACTGCACCTATTCTCCATGTTCTAAGAGTCCCTAGATATTGGATTCCTGCCCCCCCTCGCTTAGAGAGGCTGTCATTGTAACTCTGCTCAAACCCGATAGACCAGCATCCCAGTTCGATTACTACAGGCCACTCTCCTTGATCAATGTGGACAATAAGATATTTGCGAAGATACTAGCCAATCACCTTCTACCATTATTACCCCAAATTGTTAGACCTGACCAGTCTGGTCATTCCTGGCCGCTCAACCTCATACAGCCTCTGCACTATGTTCGTGGTCATGCAACACCTTGACCTTCAGGCCTCCACAAAGGAGTTTGATTATTATTGCACTAAGGTCTATTTAATGAAACTAATAAAAATTAATTAAACTAAAAAGGAGATTGGTTCATTGGAATGGGCATATCTCCTTCCACTTCTCACACGTCTCAGGATATGCTCATGTTTCCTCCGCCAGATACAACTTCTTTATTCACTTCCAACCGCTTGAGTGCGACTTGATGGGATGCTGTCAGATCCATCCCGATAACTTTGGGCATGCGACAAGCCTACTCATTGTCTCCAATTCTTTTTGCCATCGCAATAGAGCCTTTAGCGGTGAGACTCAGACAGCACCACACAAATAGGGGCATTGGCTTTACAACTAGAGAACTGGTGGTCTCATTATATGCGGACATCACACTCTATGTCTGCTCCCCTCAGGAAAATCTTGACCTCATAAACGTGAGAGGTTGTGCGGTTCTGAAGATACTGGAGTATACAGATAACCTGGTCTAAATCCGTTCTGTGCCACTCACCAGTGGCACCAGTGGTCAGATACAGATGAGCTCTGGAAAGCCAATTACAGCGGAACCATTACGTGGCTAGAAGACAGGATACTGATATGGTCCTGATTGCCACTATTTCTTGCAGGATAGATTGTGATAAGAAAAATGATCATACTCCCTAAATTTCTCCATTTATTTCTAAACAAATCTATTCCCCTCACTACTCAGTTTCTGGGACATCTGAGGTCCAACCTCGTTGCCCTGATCTGGTCCGGCAAGCAACCCTGTGTATCATGGGACCGCCCCACGCTGCCCCTCAGCCAAGGCAGGATAGAAGCATCAGATATCACTTTATTTACCCTGTGTGCCGAGGCACAGTTCCTTCACTACTGGGTCCACCCAAAACCTATTCAACCTCATACAGCCTTAGAAACAGATCGTGCAGCCCTATGGCCCCTAACCACAGCGCTCTACCTACTATACCAGGCACCAAGGGGTGAATGAAATAAATACTGTTGAGTCGGTGCGTGGTGTGGCTTAAGGAAACACACAAAATTGCCCTGCCTATATGCTCCTTCCATTCCTCGTGTGCAACCCTCAGGTACCGCTTCTGCAGGACCGGGGCACCTTATAACAAGTTCGCCATCAAAACATTATCACCTTCTCAGATTTATACACGAGGGCAAATTTATACCACCTTTTGACACCAGCGCGCACCCAGCTCCTATTACTCTTGACCTTCTGCTCTACTACCAACTCAGGGTTACTTGCAGGACACTACACAACTCTTTCCCGGATCCCCCACAGACACTCCAAGCACTAGAACGTGCTCACCACCGCTTTGCCAGGTAAACTGATTACCCGCCTATACACCATCACGCAGACCTCAGCACCTATTATGGTGCCGTCAGCACATACAGCATGGGAGGATGACATTGGTCCTTCTGTTGTAGCCAGCTGGAGTCACTTTCAG
Source organism: Triturus cristatus (assembly GCF_964204655.1). Taxonomy (NCBI): domain Eukaryota; kingdom Metazoa; phylum Chordata; class Amphibia; order Caudata; family Salamandridae; genus Triturus; species Triturus cristatus. The sequence continues at coordinate 211,457,043 of NC_140594.1, read as the reverse complement.
CTAACTACAGATTGCGACTGATAAACTTTAGATTCTGACATCGGCTTTACCTCACCCCAATGCAACTCTTCAGAATGGGTCTAGTTGCAGACCCGCGCTGCCTCAGATGTACTTTTAAGCGGGCCTCCTTCATTCATCTGGCATGGTTTTGCCCGAGGATGGCAGTCTTTTGGGAGGACATCTTTTTTTCAAGTCACAGGACAGATGCTATACTTAAGCCCATTGGTGGGCTTACAGGGCTATGTCAGGGACACACCGGCGGAAGATCACCGGCTCACTGCCGTACTACTTCTCCTAGCCAAGCATAGGGTAGCTATGAATTGGGGCAACTGTGAAGGCATGGCTGCCTGATGACAAATTTGTGGGAGCAAATGCCCCCTCACAACCACCCCAAAGACATTTGGGAACCCTTCCGGCATTCCTACGTCAGCAGGATCCCTCTCCAGTAGCATCTGGAATGTCTAGCCCTGGCACTGACCCTGCCACGACAACACTTGACTGCCTAGTCTGCCCAATGGTTTGGAAATTATTGTGACCATACTTTGCCAATTGTTGTACCTGTATCCGTGTATTTAACATCCTTTGTAACACTTTGAGATACTGTTTAGTGTAACTTTCTCATCATCAGTGGGTCTGCCCTGCAATTGTACTTCTCTACTCCAGGAGAACACAAATGCCAATGGCACGAAAATCTGCTTGACCGTTATGTGATACCTAGCTTCCGTGGCATTTTTCCCATCACCACCTCCCCCTCTCTTTCCCTTCCACATCCACCTCTGCTATCGCTCTCATGTATTGTTCTGATTGCTGTAATGTTTGTTACCATAAACGCTAATAAAACAATGCAAAATAAACTTGTTCATCTGATAGGGACTTCTAGCTACAGATTCCTTACCTTAGAATAGATACCCGAATTATAGTAAGAAGTCCTGTAGAACCGACCGGGTACGCTGACCATCTCTCCGGACCGGACTGTCCAGGCAGCAGTGCTTCATAAACATGTGTAAGGAAGCCCATGTTGCTGCCTGACAGATAGCCAGGACAGCAACTCCACAAGCTAATGGAGTGGTCTCAGCTTTGGCTCTGGTTGAATACTTGTGCAAACCCTCTGGGGTTGCTTTTTGACCAGTGTGTAGCACATTTTGATGCAGAGAACCTCTGCCCTGCCTCCCCTTTTTCAGTTCCAACTTACCCAATGAAGAGTTGATTATCCACTTGGAGCTCACCAGTGTGATTAAGGTAGAACGACAGTGCTCTTTTTGGGTGCCGTCAGTGGAGTCGCTCCTCTACTAACGTGGAGCGTAAAAGGTAGGCAGCTTGGTGGATTGGCCTACACGAAAAAGGGGGAAACACTTTTGGTAAGACAGATGTCATAGTTCGCAGAACAAGTTTGTCAGGAAAAAATGAAGTATGGAGGATGCAAAGCAAGCATCTGTAGCACACTGACCCTCCAGGCAGATGTTATCGCCATGCGGAAGGCAGTTTTGATAGTAAGAAGTCTGAGTTCGACAGTTGTGGAGCGGCTCAAAGCAGCACACATCAAAAAAGTAAGAACCAGATTTAAGTCCCACGAGGCTTCCGGTGGTAAAGTGTTGAAGGTGTTTTAAGAACCTATGTACAGTAGGGGATTTGAAAAGGGATGGCTGATCTGGCACACGCAGAAATTGCAGAAAGGTAACATCATAAGGTGCCCAGAGCAGAGCCCTGCTCGGCCAAGGACAGAATAAATATGAGAATCTGAGACGGGTGTGGATAGAGGGTCAACATGCCTATCTGCAAACCATGCCACAAACTTACTCCAACTGCCGACTTACACTGTCTTGGTGGAGAGGCACCTGGCTGCCAGGATAACCCTGCAGACTTCGAGCAGAAAGTCAAAAGCTGTCAACTGGCGCAGCTCAATCTCCATGCATGAAGGTGAAACATTTTTAGGTTCAGGTGCAGGACCCTGCCATGTTGCTGCGACAGAAGATCCTCCCGAAGAGGCAGTCTGATCAGAGGAACAATGCTCATGCTCAGTAGCTCTACATACCAGACTCTCCGGCCCCAATCCGGGTCCACAAGAATGACCGATGGCTGAGTTTGTCCGTTCTGGGGTTCAGAGAGCCCGCCAAGCCCACCAGGTGTTCCAGCTGATTCCAGAAGCACAAGGCCTCTTGACAAAGGGTCCACGACCCGAACCCGCCCTACTTGTTGCAGTACCTCATGGTGATGGTGTTGTCTGTGAACTCTTGTACTAGCCTTCCCTTGATTGAGGCATGAAAGGCTTCAATGCCAAACAGATCACCTGAAGCTTTAATAGGTTGATGTGGAGTCTGGATTTTGCCAGACACCAGAATCCTCTGATTTTCACCTCTCACAGGTGGCCACCCCAGCCTCGAAGTGATGCATCTTTCACTACAGTCTGCTCTAGTTAAGGAAGGGAGCGGAGTCTGCCACTGACCCAATAACGCTTCATTAGCTACCACTGCAGATCTTTCGCAGTTCCTTCAGAGTTCTGGACCATGACAGTGAGATTCCCCTGATGCTGTGCCCACTGGGACTTCAGGTCCCAGTGCAGAGACTGCACATGATATCAGGCATTAGTTACAAGCAAGATGCAGGAGATATAGGTCCTAGAACCTCAGGGTCATTCTCACTGAAATCCAGGATAGAGCCTGAAACATCAGTATCATAGCCTGAATATCCTGGACTCACCACTCAGGAGGATAAGCCCAAAACTGCAGTGTGTCCAGAACAGAGCTCTGATGAAAAGGAACGTCTAAGAGGGAGTTAGGCGTGACTTCAGCACATTGATAGTGAACCCCAGCAAATGCAGAAGGTTTGCTGTAATTTGGAAGTGGGAGACGTCTGTCCAGGATGAGCTTGTCTTCAACAGCCAATCGTCAAGGTAGAGAAAGATTAGAACTGCTGACATTCGAAGGTGCGCTGCAGCCACCGCCATCCCTTTCGTGAAGACCCGAGGGGCAGTGGCAAGGCCGAAAGGGAACATGGCAAACTGAAAGTGCTTTTGGCCTACCCTGATTTGCAGGTAACGTCTATGGCCAGGCAGGATGAGGATGTAGAAATAGGCGTCCTGCAAGTCCACAGAAGACTTAGCATTGTGAATCTCTTCTTTTTCAGGAAGAGGTTGAGATGGCACAGGTCCAGGAAAGGATGAAGGTCTCCACTTTTATTGGGCACAGGCAAGTAGCAGGAATAGCAACCACGATCTACTTATGATGCAGGCATCTCTCTATAGCTCCCTTGGCCAATAGAGCTAACACTTCCTGACAGAGCAAGGAGAGGTGGTCCCACAAACCAGGAAGAAAGAAAGAAAGACGGAGGGCAGTTCAAGCTGCCCACCAGAACACAAAAAGCAGGGGATCCAGTCTCCTCCGGAACACCAAACAGAGGACCAAGTCAGACAGAAGAGCAAAACCGCTACAACAGGATGCCGCTGACCGCAGGCCAGACCAGGCCAGCGACACAGCAAACCAGGAGAAGGACTGACTGGGGCACAATGCAAGCCACTCCAAAACAAGCAGCAAGAAGATCGCACCTGCGATATACCGTGACGCCATGGAGAACAGACGCCCAAAGGGCGACCACTCCTCCCAGCACACTAGAAAGCTATATAATAGCTACCATTACCCCACATAGGGCATGTTACGTCCCAGAACACGGGAACCCTCTTAGGAAAATGTTTCCGCAGCAGAGGACAAACAAAAAGACCCATGTAGAAAACCGCAGACGGCTTGTCAATCATCCAAGAAAGAATATACAAAAGGCCTAATCTCAGGGCCTACACGGCTCACAACAGCCAAACCACAAGTCAAAACAGGGCCGGACCAGCAGCCAACAGCACCAGAGCCCTAACAAAAGGACCTGAAGGCACATAAACCACACAAAACACACAACGGGGCGACGCACTACAAGGCTCCAGGAAAACAATGGAAGAACACCTCCCAAGACACAGACCGACACACAGGTCACTGAGGAGGAGGAAGAGGAGGAGGAGGTGGAGGACGACGAAGCCCCGCAAGAAACCTCTGACTGGCAGAGTCGCAGGGGCGTGGAACAAAAGAGTGCCATCAAAAGGAAGGTCCACCAACCGTTCCCTCACGTTCTCCGGGAACACACTATCCCGTAGCCAGGCATGTCGATGAAGGGCCACCGAAAAAGCCATGGTACAACCAAGCACGTCCGAAATGTACAGAGCCGAGCGAAGAATAAAGGCCGCCAGCTCCCGGCCATCCAACACATGGTGCCGGAGATTAACACAGGCACCCTCCTGAGAAGCGGCTTACATAAGGGACTCCACCGAGTCCCACAAGCAAGAAGTGGCCCTTGCCAAATCACAAAGAGTGTTAAGGGCCCGCAAAGCCGCGCTGGTGGAGGCGAAGATATTGCTCCCCAAGATCCTAGCCAGCGGGCCTCCTATGACGGGGGCGACAACACCGATGGTAGGGAGGGAAAAGCAGTCTGTAAAAGAGGACCCCTGGTAGAGGGTGTGAGAAGTTGGCCTGATATATGATGTCACTAGTTCTAGTGTACACCCTGTATCAGTCCAAACAACCCTTATGGTGATTGGTTGTAAAGTCAACCTTATAGACCAGCTATCCTAGTGGTAGCCTGGACAAGAGCAGTCTTAGGCTAAACTCTGTATGGCATGTGAAGCCAGCTGTTATACCATTACAATCCCTTGAATACCAAATGAAAGGACACCACACCAGGTATATATAAAATTAGAATGTATTTATTCTAACATATACCCTCAGCACTCTTTATGAGTTCAGAGGTCTAAGTACAAACAATTTCTTAAGTAGCATACGATAAGTTACACAGGAAAATACAGTTAGGCCCAGGGGCCACGCAAACCATATACTAAGAAAGTGGTATAAGTACCACGTCACAACCAGGGAGTAGGCCTAGGGAATCGCTGGGGCTACACTACCCTACCAATAGTTAGGAAGTGGGAGGCCCACGGGAGGCGTGTGCAGTGTGGAAACACACACGCGGGTTACATTAAAGTCAATGGGAATGTAGTAGTTAGAAATAGAGAGAATAAGGACACTTCCAAAGTAACTAGGAGGAAGCAACTAAAGACTTAGACACTTGGATAGTCAATATCCACTGGAGCACCGGAGTACTCGCTTTACCTCACCCACAGGAGACGGGTGCATAGGTGTGAAGATGTGTCGGGTGTCGTCGCTGGATCCTATGGATGCCTGAAGAACAGATGCTGGCAGGCAGCCAGGAGGAAGATGTCCGGTGGACCCAAGGATGGATCTTGAAGGAGGAACACCTGCAAGCAGAGGGGACAAAGTCTGGGTCACTAGCCAGTGACCGTGTGGAACCAGGAAGGAACAAGGCGATGTCGTGCAGAACACAGGCGATGTCTTGAAGCTTGTCTCTACAGCTGGGTGGACCAGGAGGCGTCGAGGAAACCAGAAGCAGGGTACCAGCTGTCTCATGAAGGATCTTGCTGATGGCGGAGTCGACGTCCCGATTGGAGTCAACAAGCCTTGGCAAAGGCAACCCACGCGGAAATGGAAATTCGCTTCAGGTGCAGACCAGGAAGGTCTGTGGTGCTTCTCTTTCACAGGGAAGCAAGGGCCAGTCTGGAGGAGCCAAACCAGCGGTGGAAAGTTAAGGGTTCGTCGTCACTGAGGCTACTAGCCAACGGGCCAGCAACCGGACAGACGCGCCGAGCAGGAAAATGCAGAAGGGCCCCACGCAGAACTCGTGGAGTGTGGAGTGCTGATCTTTGGTGCAGATGGTGCTCGGGGTTGGGGCTTCTCAATCACCAGAGCACAACTTCGAGGATGCCTCAGAAGCTGCGCTGGAAGCTACTCGCCAATTTTCCCAGGTAGCCGGTCCCACGTCTCTCGTCACTTCCACGGATCTCAGCTCTGCTGTGGATCAGGGTCGGAGAAGTCTGGAAGTCAAGGCGCTGGTCGGGCTCTGCAGTCGGTTCCTCGTAGAACTTGGGCAAAGCAAACGGCAGGTCGCTTGTTGGTGCCTGTTTGCACAGGGTGGCCACTCCTTGGCCACAAGGGAGATTCTTCAGTCTTCTTGTCGTCGGATGTCAAAGGTCCAGAGTTTCGTGTCTAGTTTCAATTCAGGTTAATCCAAAGTCCTAGGGACTCAGCTCCCACTCTTATACTAATCTGGGGGGCCGGTTTACCTGCTAGGTCCCTCCTATGGGTGGGACCAGGGAGGGGGGTGGTTACACCCCCTTCCCTTTGTCCAGTTTCACGCCAGGGCTGGGGCTGGAGGGCCCCAGCACCGGTTTGACCCGGGCTATGCATGGGACACCTTGTGTGCCCCAGGCAGTGTCTCGTTTCTTTCATCCCTCCCTGCCCCAATACACTAAGTCCTGTCTGGGGTGGTGCTAGCACCTCCCAAGGCAGGAAACCTATTGTCCAAGCCTCCCTCGCTGGAAGGACTCCCAGCAGCAGGAGGTCAGACTTGTGTCCGTGGCAGCAGCATCCATTTTGTGATGCTGGGGCTCTGGTTAACTTTAACCGGGTAAGTAGGATTTCAACATGTCTTCTCCCACTAGAAGGGGGGAATACTATCCTCATCACCAGAAATGGTGTGGGGGTAGTATTCCAAAGTGTTAGACACCTTACACGACATGTTTTGATAAAGCCAAACCATAGTTACCATAACCGTGAGGATTATAAGGCACTTTAAGAGTATATGGTAGGCGATATCATAGAACAGCTATAAGGACATGGTTCCGAAAGCTGCAGACAGGCTCAGCTCATGCTAGAGCACCATCTCACAAGTTACCAAGCACTCTGCCTCCAGGAATGTTAAGGCCTGCCATAGGAGTGGCTTACAGGTTACCCATGTGTCTATATGTAAGGTAGGTATAGGAATACTATACCTAAGCAAGGGGGGATTACACAACCTTGCCCCAGCTGAGTGATCAGCCAGTTGTGTCATGATGGGAGACCAGCCAGGGGTGGCATAATACATGCTGCAGCCCCTGGTAGGCCTAGGGTACACCTATGCCCTGGGTACCTAAGGTACACTGTACAGGGACCCATAAGGTGATCCTTACCAATTGGGTTATGTACCTAAAGTACATAGTATGAATTTACAGAGAGAACAGCTGGGCTGTGGGTCTGATTAGCAGGCCCACAACCACATCTAAGTCGAAAACCAGTAAAGCAAAAGCAAAAAGTGGGGGTAACCATAGGAAGCAGACCCTACTCTCCTACAGAGGGGTGAAGGGAAAGACAGACCGGGTCATGCGGCGCAGGACGGTGATGGTACAGAAGTGGCTGGGGCACCGGATCCCCCGTGGCGGGCTGCCCCCAAGCCCCCAAAAGAGACGTGTGGAGCGAAGCCTCAAAGGGAAGAGGCAGCTCCCGACCCCCATAACCCTGATGGAGGACCTCCAAAAGATGATCCGTGGGGAAATGGGCAGCTGGATCACCCATGCGCAAGATCCCCGCCGCCGTGGAAACAGCCCAAGCGAAGGCAGCACCGGCCTCCGTAGGGCCAGGTGGAGGGGAAAGCAGTTCTTCGGTGGGCGACGGCTGCAAGCTAAGGTGGCCGTCCCCCAGGACAACCGGAGGAAGGAAAGGCCAAGACCAGAAAGGAGGAGGGGGGGTTGAGGAATAGGTAACCTGAGGCCCTTCCGGTGAAGACTGCGGGCACGGCGACAAGCCGTCCTTGGAAGACGCCGGGGAAAACTCAGCAACGCAGCGGCCCGTCTCCGGGGAAGATGAAACCAACAACTGGAGAAGAGGGGGCGTCTGAACGACCCGGCGCTGGCCAGGAGCCATAGAGTCCGCGACTGGCGTTAGGTCAACATCGACTGGCGCCGAAGGAGACGCCAGACCGACCTCCGCCACAATGCGCGGTGCAGGACACCGGAGCAGGGTCGGAGCCGGGGCGGCTAAGGAATGGCGCCGACTCGACCTCAGACGAAGCAGCTGCCTCCGTGGAGGGTTGAGGGGGGCCCAGGGACATACCTGACCCATAGCCGGCGCTGCCAGGGCCAGCAGCCGCCGGCGCCTGAGCGGCATCACCTTGGCCTCGGACAAGGCCGCCGCCTGCCCAGAGGACCGAGGGGGACTCGAGGACACGCCCTGAGGCCCGGCAACCTCCCGCGACACCACAGGGACCCCCGCGGGGTTTGCAGCGAGGCAGTGGCGCCCGGGTCCGAAGGAGGGAACCCCGAAGGGCCACACCCCGAAGGCCCCACACCCTCCGAACCTGGATCCAAACCTGTCGGCGCCAAGGCTGGAGCCGCCAGCGACGCCGCAGAAGACCCCGCACACGGCAAGGGATCCGCAGACGTCCCAGGAAGAGAAGGAGGAGGAGGAAGAGCCAAAGAGGCCTGCAAGACCGCCGCATAGGCCTCCTTCTGGGCTCTGGTCACCCCTGCGCCGGAGAACGGCGGAAAGGATGGCGATGCGTGGGGCCGCACTACCCGCGAAGGACCCACGCCTCCCACAGGCCAGGTACCGGGCCTCGGAGACAGATTGCGACACTTACCAACCGGTGAGCGACACCCTAGCAGCCTGGGAGAAGGACGATGTCGGAGACGGAGGCGGCGGTTCTTGAAGCCATCCGCGGGGGACGGACGTCGCGACGCCGCTGACCTGGACATGCGTGCCGAAAGGAGCTTCATCCAGCACTCCCGCCGGGACTTCGGCTTAATCTGTTGACACGCCTCACAATTTGTGGAGTCGTGGTGCTCCCCCAAACACCACATGCAGATGGGGTGAGGATCCGTCGCCGATATCTGGCGCGCGCAAGATAAGCACGTCTGGAAGCCCGAAGGCACTCGCACACTGTTTCCAAGAAAAACGCTGACAGCGGAAAGAGAAGGCACGAAAACAGGCCAGGAACACGATCCGGGTCCGCGTTGCACGCGGAAAAGAAGAAAACTGACGTCAGCGCGCCGGGGTGGGGCTTATGTGACCTCGCTGACGTCACGCCCGCAGAGGACGTCGGGGTGGAGTCGCGTGGTACAGCCCCCCGGCGCGCAGAGATGCTCGGCAAGAAAGTTTTCCGGGTCCAGTCTCACGCCTGGGGATAATTCTACGTTTAGGAATCTGCGGCTAGTAGGAGAGTAGGGTCTGCTTTCTATGGTCACCCCCACTTTTTGCTTTTGCTTCACTGGTTTTCGACTTAGATGTGGCTGTGTGCATGCTAATCAGACCCACAGCCCAGCTGTTCTCTCTCTAAATTCACACTATGTACTTTAGGTACATAACCCAATTGGTAAGGATCACCCTCTAGGGCCCTGTACAGTGTACCTTAGGTACCCAGGGCATGGTTGTACCCTAGGCCTACCAGGGGCTGCAGCATGTATTATGCCACCCCTGGCTGGCCTCCCATCATGACACAACTGGCTTATCACTCAGCTGGGGTAAGGTCGTGTAATCACCCCTTGCTTAGGTATAGTATTCCTATATCTACCCCATATATAGACACATAGGTAACCTTTCAGTCACTCCTATGGCAGGCCTTAACAATCCTGAAGGCAGAGTGCTTGGTAACATGTGAGATGGTGCTCTAGCATGAGCTGAGCCTGTCTGCAGCTTTCGGAACCATGTCCTTATAGCTGTTCTATGATATCGCCTACCATATACTCTTAAAGTGCCTTATAATCCTCACGGTTATGGTAACTATGGTTTGGCTTTATCAAAACATGTCGTGTAAGGTGTCTAACACTTTGGAATACTACCCCCACACCATTTCTGGCAATGAGGATAGCATTCCTCCCTTCTAGAGGGAGAAGACATGTTGAAAACCTACTACCCGGTTAAAGTTAACCAGAGCCCCAGCATCACAAAATGGATGCTGCTGCCACAGACACAAGTCTGACCTCCTGCTGCTGGGAGTCCTTCCAGCAAGGGAGGCTTGGACAATAGGTTTCCTGCCTTGGGAGGTGCTAGCACCACCCTAGACAGGACTTAGTGTATTGGGGCAGGGAGGGATGAAAGAAACGAGACACTGCCTGGGGCACACAAGGTGTCCCATGCATAGTCCGGTTCAAACCGGTGCTGGGGCACTCCAGCCCCAGTCCTGCGCGAAACTGGACAAAGGGAAGGGGGTGTAACCACCCATAGGAGGGACCTAGCAGGTAACCCAGCCCCCCAGATTAGTATAAGAATGGGAGCTGAGTCCCTAGGACTTTGGATTATCCTGAAAACTGCAACTTGAACAGAAACTCTGGACCTTCGACATTCGACTACGGAAGAAGACTGAAGAATCTCGCTTGTGGCCAAGGAGTGGCCACCCTGTGCAAACAGGCACCAACAAGCGACCTACCATTTGCTTTGCCCAAGTTCTACGAGGAACCGACTGCAGAGCCCGACCAGCGCCTTGACTTCCAGACTTCTCCGACCCTGATCCACATCCACAGCAAAGCTGAGATCCGTGGAGGCGACGAGAGATGTGGGACCGGCTACCTGGGAAAATTGGCTACTAGCTTCCAGCGCAGCTTCTGAGGCATCCTCGAAGTTGTGCTCGGGGGATTGAGAAGCCCCTACTCCGAGCACCATCTGCACCGAAGATCAGCCCTCCACACTCCACGAGTTCTGCGTGGGGCCCTTCTGCATTTTCCTGCTTGAGGCGTCTGTCCGGTTGCTTGCCCGTTGGCTAGTAACCTCAGTGACGACGAACCCTTGACTTTCCAACACTGGTTTGGCTCCTCCAGACTGGCCCTTGCTTCCCTGTGAAAGAGAAGCACCTCAGGCCTTCCTGGTCTGCAACAGAAGTGAATCCTTCATCCTGCGTGGGTTGCGCTTGCCAAGGCTTGTTGGGTCCGAACTCGACACCGACGCCGCCAACAGCAAGAGCCCTCGTGGGACAGCTCAGCTCCTGGTTCTGGTCGTCCTCGACGCCTCCTGGTACCCGTGGCTGCTGCGACAAGCTTCACCTCTTCACCTGCATCTTCACGACATCGCCTGGTTCCTTCCTGGTTCCTTCCCGGCTCCTGGCTGGTGACCTAGACTCTGTTCCCTCTTCTTGCAGGTACCCTCCTTCTTGATCCCAACCTTGGGATCCACCGGACACTCTTCACTGACTACCTGTCAGCACCTTTTCTTCAGGCATCCATAGGAGTCGACGACGAAACCCGACGCAAGTTCACACCTATGCACCCGCAGCCCGTGGGCTAGGTAAACTGAGTACTCCGGTGCTCACAAGGGTATTGACTATCCTAGGGTCTAGTTTCCAAGTCTCTAACTCCTAACTCTTTCCGAAGAGTCCTAAAACTCTTTATTTCTAAACATCACTATTTCTATCGACTTTAACGCATTACGCGTGAGTGTTTCCACTCTGCACCTGAATCCCGTGGGCCTCCCACTGCCTTGTAACTGGTAGTATAGTGTAGCCCCAGCGATTCCCTAGGCCTAGGCCTAACCTGTGTTCGTGACAGTGGTCCTTATACCACTTACTTAGTATATGGTTTGCGTGGCCCCTATGGCCTAACTGTATTACTTACCTGTGTGACTTATGTATGCTTAAATAAGACTGTGTTGTACTTACCTCGAATCTCATAAAGAGTGCTGAGGGTATTTTGACTAGAATAAATACATTCTATTTTCATATATATCTGTTGTGGTGTCCTTTCATTTGGTATTCAAGGGATTGCAAATGGTATAACAGCTGGCTTCACATGCCATACAGAGTTTAGCCTAAGACTGCTCTTGTCCATGCTTCCACTAGGATAGCTGGTCTATAAGGTTGACTTTACAACCAATCACCATAAGGGTTGTTTGGACTGATACAAGGTGTACACTAGAACTAGTGACATCATATATCAGGCCAACTTCTCACATTGGTGAGCAGCGGTTGGGATCTGAGCTTGCTGTTGTGATACCATTGCAATCTTGAGATATCAAATTGAAAGATCACAAGGATATTTGTCAGGTACATATAACATAGCTTATAAATACTTAAGTTCTACTGAACTTAGTTGCTGTAGTTTGAAGGGCCTAGCACACCCTGACTACAACTACTAGAGAGGTTTTAGTAGATACAACTAGTGTAGGTAGGTGCACACACCACACCCTCACTAGATCATGTCTCTGAGAGGAGATCAAGATGATTCTCTCTCAGGAGGGGGATATCCTAGAAAGATACCCTCTAGATATTATACCCTAACTTTTCTGTACCTCCAGAAAGTTAAAACAGGGTTCAAACCCTACCCTCATTTATCTAGTGGAGATCTTAGAAGAGTATGATGCTCAGAGAGCCTCCCAGGATGGTACCCTAGGCACCAATGAGGGTCTGCCCTCTACAGAAGACTCCCCTCACAATACTGATCAAGATGAGTCAGCAGGGACTTCAGAAGATGAGGTAGACAGCCAGGTCCAAGTTAGGAGACTTAGCCAGGCTAACTTAAGCCTACATGGGAGTCAGAATTGGGTCCCCCCATTCAGACCCTCAAGTGGACTTAACCAGAGAAGCAGGAGAGGAAGATCCCCTTCCAGGGAATCTATCCACTCCCATGTCTCTAATAGCTCCAATGCCTCTTCTCACAGGGGAATAACGTCTCCACAGAGAAAAGAGCATCAGGCCAGAATGAGGGAAGTCAATCTGAGGATTGAAAGGGAAGAACTTGCCTTTGCCAAAGAGAGACTTGCTCTGGCCAGAGAGCAAAAGTTAAGTGGGTTAGGACCCACTGGTGGCAGCACTATCCCTAAAGATAGAGACAGGACCTATGACAATCGAAACCTGGGCAAGATTGTCCCTCCCTACAAGTGTGGGGATGACATCCACAAATGGATAACTGCTTTGGAGAGGGCTTGCAAAGTACAGCAGGTACCCCAAAGTCAGTGGGCAGCTATCTTGTGGCTCTCCTTCTCTGAGAAAGGTAGAGACAAGCTCCTCACAGTTAGTGATGATGATGCTGACAATTACACTGTCCTGAAGAGTGCTCCGATTGATGGGTTTGGCCTAACCACTGAACAATACAGGTTGTTGTTCAGGGATACCCAGAAGACACAGACTCAGGACTGGACTGACTTTGTAGATTGTGCCACTAAGGCTTTGGAAGGCTGGTTATTGGGTAGTAAGGTTAAGGACTATACAGGATTGTATAATTTGATCATGAGAGAGCAAATCCTTAACAACTGTCAAAACCAGCTGCTGCATCAACACTTGATTGACTCTGACCTAACTTCTCCCCAGGAATTGGGAAAGAAGGCAGATAGGTGGGTCAGGACTAGAGTTAAGCAGAAAAACCAGATCCAGGGCGGTGATCAGAAAAAGGCAGACCAGAAGGGTAATGAGCAGAAATCAAAAGAACAGAAGTCTTCACCAGGCCCCCAAAAGGCTCAGGGGGAGGGTGGTCCCAAAAAAGGATAAAAAGAAAGATGGCCAAAAGAAACCTTGGTGTAACTATTGTAAGTCCAATTCCCATTGGTTTAGTGAATGCACCAAAAAGGACAAGCCCCCAGCCACCATTGCCCCTAAGGCAACTGTACCCCCTAGTCCAGCTGTAAGTGGTGGTTCCCAGCAAAAGGGTGTAATAGGGTTAACCCTGGGAACTGAAGTGGATTCTGGCCTAGTCAGAATACCCACTCAGGCTGTTCTGATCTGTGATGGGGACATAGCTTTGTCCTCTACTGTGGGTCCCAGTAACCTGGGCAAGTACAGACAGACTCCTTTAATCAACAATAGAATGGCTCAGGCCTACAGGGACACAGGTGCTAGTGTCACAATGGTGACACCTGCCTTTGTGGACCCTGGACAGATCATGCTAGGTGAGAATTACCTAGTGACCGACGCTAGCAATGCCACTACCTCCCATAGTGTGGCAATTGTTAACTTCTCCTGGGGAGGGGTAACTGGCCTCAAGAAAGTTGTGGTGAGCTCAGACCTTCCTGTAGAGTGTCTGTTGGGAAATGACCTTGAAACTTCAGTGTGGGCTGAAGTGGAGTATAGGACCCATGCAGAAATGCTGGGAATAGATGCACATGTCCTTGCTGTGACTAGGTCACAGGCCAAAAAGTGCAACACTGAACAAGTGCTGGATCCTGGGACAATGGACCAGACACAACCCAAGAGAAAGACCAGTAGGGTTAAGGCTGTGCCTCCCCCCTGCCTCAGGTATAGAATCAGCCCTCACAGGAGGATGATTCTGTGGGCCCTGAAGGAACTGTCCTAGAAGAACTGGAACCTGACCAGGTTGAGTTTCTTGGGACAGGGGGACCTTCAAGGGCAGATCTGAGGCAGGCACAATTAGACTGTCCTTCTCTTGAACCCCTCAGACAGCAGGCTGCTGCTGAGGCTGCAGGGAATGCTCAAGGTACCCATAGAGTGTATTGGGATGAAGGGCTGCTGTACTCAGAGGCTAGAGACCCCAAGCCTGGTGCGTCCAGGAGGTTGGTCATACCATTGAGTTTCAGAGGCTTCCTTCTTACCTTGGCCCATGATATTCCCCTTGCAGGACACTTAGGCCAGAATAAGACTTGGGACAGACTTGTCCCTCACTTTCACTGGCCTCACATGTCAGAAGATACCAAGGAGTTTTGTCGCTCCTGTGTCACCTGCCAAGCCAGTGGCAAATCAGGTGGCACCACAAAGGCCCCCCTCATACCACTACCTGTGGTGGGGGTTCCCTTTGAGAGAGTGGGGATAGACATTGTAGGACCAATGGACCCCCAAACAGCATATGGGCACAGATTCATACTGGTGATAGTGGACCATGCCACCAGGTACCCAGAAGCTATACCCCTCAGGACCACAACAGCTCCTGTTGTGGCAAGGGCCCTACTTGGAGTATTCTCCAGAGTGGGTTTTCCAAAGGAGGTTGTCTCTGACAGAGGTGCCAACTTCATGTCAGGATATTTGACTGCAATGTGGAAGGAGTGTGGTGTTAACTACAAATTCACTACCCCCTATCACCCACAATGCAATGGGCTTGTTGAAAGGTTCAACAAGACCCTAAGAGGGATGATAAAAGGTTTACCAGACAAGCTTAGGCGAAGATGGGACATCCTTTTACCCTGCCTTCTGTTTGCTTACAGAGAGGTCCCACAAAAGGGGGTTGGCTACAGCCCTTTTGAGCTTTTGTTTGGGCATCCTGTAAGGGGACCCCTGTGTCTAGTAAGGGAAGGATGGGAGAGACCTCTCAGACAACCCAAACTGGATATAGTGGATTATGTACTTGGCCTCCGCTCCAGGATGGCAGAGTATATGAAGAAGGCTTCTAAAAACCTTGAGGCAAGCCAAGAACTCCAAAAAGCTTGGCATGACCAAAAGGTTGTGCTGACTGTGTACCAGCCAGGACAGAAAGTGTGGGTGTTGGAGCCAGTGGCCCCAGCAGCACTCCAGGACAAATGGTCTGGACCCCACACTATTGTTGAACAGAAGGGAGAAGTCACCTATTTGGTGGACCTTGGGACTCCCAGAAGCCCCCACAGGGTGCTTCATGTCAACAGGTTAAAGGCATATGTTGACAGGGCAGACATGGGCTGGCTTACTCATGGCTACAGATGAGGGGCAGGAAAAAGAGAGTGACCCTCTCCCAGACCTGCTGACTCAGAACCCTGATGATGGTTCAGTTGATGGTGTGGTCTTTTCTGACAGCCTCACTAACCATCAGCAACAGGACTGCAGACAAGTTCTACAGGCCTATAGACATATGTTCTCTCTGACCCCAAGTCAGACAAACTGGTGCACTCATGAGGTGGACACTGGTGACAGTCTGCCTGTGAAGAGTAAAATCTACAGGCAACCTGACCATGTCAGGGACTGCATAAAGATTGAGGTACAAAAGATGTTGGAGCTGGGAGTCATTGAACCTTCAGAGAGCCCTTGGGATAGTCCTGTAGTTCTTGTACCAAAACCTCACACCCAAGATGGTAAGAGAGAGATGAGGTTTTGCGTGGATTACAGAGGTCTCAATGCTGTCACTAGGACAGATGCCCACCCAATACCTAGGGCAGATGAGCTCATTGATAGATTGGCAGCTGCCAAGTTTTTGAGTACATTTGACCTGACAGCAGGCTACTGGCAAATCAGACTAGCTGAGAGTGCAAAGGCCAAAACTGCTTTCTCAACCCCAGGAGGACATTATCAGTTTGTGGTAATGCCCTTTGGCTTGAAGAATGCACCTGCCACTTTCCAAAGGTTGGTGAATCAAGTCCTTACAGGCCTGGATGACTACTGTGCAGCTTATCTTGATGATATTGCTGTCTTTAGCTCCACCTGGGAGGATCACCTGGTTCACCTGAGGAATGTTTTAGAGGCCCTGCAAAAGGCAGGCCTCACTATCAAGGCCACTAAGTGCCAGATAGGGCAGAGCAAGGTTGTGTACCTGGGCCACCTAGTAGGTGGGGGTCAGGTTCAACCACTGGAGAGCAAGATCCAGACCATAAAGAACTGGACTCCTCCAATTACCCAGACACAGGTCAGAGCTTTCTTGGGCCTGACTGGGTACTACAGAAAGTTTGTTAAGAACTATGGGTCCATTGTGACACCACTTAATGACTTGACCTCTAAGAAGATGCCAAAGAAAGTTCAGTGGACAGTAAGCTGTCAGAAGGCATTTGAAGACCTGAAGCAGGCCATGTGCACTGCACCTATTCTGAAAAGTCCAGACTACTCCAAAGAGTTCATTGTCCAGACAGATGCTTCTGAGTTGGGTGTGGGAGCTGTTCTTTCACAACTGAATATAGATGGTCAAGACCAGCCCATTGCTTTTATTAGTAGAAGGCTGACCCCTAGAGAGAAAAGTTGGTCAGCTATTGAGAGGAAGGCCTTTGCTGTGGTTTGGGCCCTGAATAAGCTGAGGCCATACCTGTTTGGCACTCACTTCAAGATTCAGACAGACCATAAGCCCCTCTTGTGGCTAAATCAGATGAAGGGTGAAAATCCCAAACTTCTTAGGTGGTCCAATTCCCCACAGGGGATGGACTTCACAGTGGTACATAGACCTGGGACTGACCATGCCAATGCAGATGGACTCTCCAGATATTTCCACTTAGAACATGAAGACTCAACTGGTCAAGGTTAGTTTAATGTCCCTAAGTTTGGGGGGGGGGGGGGTTGTGTAGGAGAGTAGGGTCTGCTTTCTATGGTCACCCCCACATTTTGCTTTTGCTTCACTGGTTTTCGACTTAGATGTGGCTGTGGGCCTGCTAATCAGACCCACAGCCCAGCTGTTCTCTCTCTAAAGTCACACTACGTACTTTAGGTACATAACCCAATTGGTAAGGATCACCCTCTAGGGCCCTGTACAGTGTACCTTAGGTACCCAGGGCATGGGTGTACCCTAGGCCTACCAGGGGCTGCAGCATGTATTATGCCACCCCTGGCTGGCCTCCCATCATGACACAACTGGCTGATCACTCAGCTGGGGCAAGGTCGTGTAATCACCCCTTGCTTAGGTATAGTATTCCTATATCTACCTCATATATAGACACATGGGTAACCTTTCAGTCACTCCAATGGCAGGCCTTAACAATCCTGAAGGCAGAGTGCTTGGTAACATGTGAGATGGTGCTCTAGCATGAGCTGAGCCTGTCTGCAGCTTTCGGAACCATGTCCTTATAGCTGTTCTATGATATCGCCTACCATATACTCTTAAAGTGCCTTATAATCCTCGCGATTATGGTAACTATGGTTTGGCTTTATCAAAACATGTCGTGTAAGGTGTCTAACACTTTGGAATACTACCCCCACACCATTTCTGGCAATGAGGATAGTATTCCTCCCTTCTAGAGGGAGAAGACATGTTGAAGACCTACTGTGAGAAGTTGGCCTGATGTATGATGTCACTAGTTCTAGTGTACACCTTATATCAGTCCAAACAACCCTTATGGTGATTGGTTGTAAAGTCAACCTTATAGACCAGCTATCCTAGTGGTAGCATGGACAAGAGCAGTCTTAGGCTAAACTCTGAATGGCATGTGAAGCCAGCTGTGATACCATATATAATCCCTTGAATACCAAATGAAAGGACACCACAACAGATATATATATAAAATAAAATGTATTTATTCAAGCCAAACCCTCAGCACTCTTTATGAGATTCAAGGTCAGTACAACACAGTCTTATTCAAGCATACATTAAGTCACACAGGTAAGTAATACAGTTAGGCCCTAGGGGCCACGCAAACCATATACTAAAGAAGTGGTATAAGGACCACTGTCACGGAAATAGAATAGGCCTAGGCCAGGTAATCGCTGGGGCTACACTACACTACCAACAGTTAGGAAGTGGGAGGCCCACGGGATTCAGGTGCAGAGTGGAAACACTCACGCGTAATGCGTATAATCGATAGAAATAGTACAGTTCTGAAATAAGCAGTTTTAGGACACTTCTGGAGTAGCTAGAAAGTCGAGACTCGGAAACTAGACCCTAGGATAGTCACTACCCTTGTGAGCACCGAAGTACCCAAGTTACCTAGCCCACAGGCTGCGGGTGCATAGGTGTGAACTTGCGTCGGGTTTCGTCGTGGACTTCTATGGATGCCTGAAGGAAAGTTGCTGACAGGCAGTCAGTGCAGAGTGTCCGGTGGATCCCAAGGCCGGGATCAAGAAGGAAGGGTACCTGCAAGCAGAAGGGACTGAGTCAAGGTCACTAGCCAGTGACCACGTGGAACCAGGCGATGTCGTGAAGATTGCAGGTGAAGAGGTAAAGCTTGTCGCAGCAGCCACGGGTACCAGGAGACGTCGAGGACGACCAGGACCAGGAGGCGAGCTGTCCCACGAAGGCTCTTGCTGTCGGCGGCGTCGAAGTCGAACTAGGACTCACCAAGCCTTGGCAAGCGGAACCCACGAAGAATGGAGGACTTGCTTCTGGTGCAGACCAGGAAGGTCTGGGGTGCTTCTCTTTTGCAGAGGAGCGGGAGCCAGTCTGGAGGAGCCAAACCAGCGGTGAAGATTTAAAGGTGTGTTGTCGCAAAGGCCGCTAGCCCACGGGCAAGCAACCGGACAGACGCGGCAAGCAGGAAAATGCAGAAGGGCCCCACGCAGGACTCGTGGAGTGTGGGGGGCTGATCTTCGGTGCAGATGGTGCTTGTGGTTGGGGCTTCTCAATCCCCGGTGCACAACTTCGAGGGTACCTCAGAAGCTGCGCTGGAAGATACTCGCCACTTTTCCCAGGTAGCCGGTCCCACGTCTCTCGTCGCCTCCACAGATCTCAGCTCGGCTGTGGATGTGGATCAGGGTCGGAGAAGTCTGGAAGTCAAGGCTCTGGTCGGGCTCTGCAGTCGGTCCCTCGTAGAACTTCAGCAAAGCAAAGGGTAAGTCTCTTGATGGTGCCTGTTTGCACAGGGTAGCCACTCCTTGGCCACAAGGGAGATTCTTCAGTCTTCTTCTTTCGTCGAATGTCGAAGGTCCAGAGTTTCTGTTCAAGTTGCAGGTTCAGGATAATCTAGTCTCCTGGGGCCCAGCTACCACTCTTATACTAATCTGGGGGGCTGGGTTGCCTGCTAGGTCACGCCTTATGGGTGGGACCTGGGAGGGGGGTGGTTACACCCCCTTCCCTTTGTCCAGTTTCACGCCAGGACTGGGGCTGGAGTGCCCCAGCACCGGTTTGAACTGGACTATGCATGGGACACCTTGTGTGCCCCAGGCAGTGTCTCGTTTCTTTCATCCCTCCCTGCCCCAATACACTAAGGCCTGTCTGGGGTGGTGCTCGCACCTCCCAAGGCAGGAAATCTATTGTCCAAGCCTCCCGTGCCGGGATCACTCCCAGCAGCAGGTGGTCAGACTTGTGTCGTGGCAGCAGCATCCATTTTGTGATGCTGGGGCTCTGGTTAACTTTAACCGGGTAAGTAGGTTTCAACATGTCTTCTCCCTCTAGAAGGGAGGGATAATATCCTCATCCCCAGAAATGGGATGGGGGTATTATTCCAAAGTGTTAGACACCTTACACGACATGTTTTGATAAAGCCAAACCATAGTTACCATAACCGTTTAAGATTATAAGGTACTTTAAGAGTATATGGTAGGCTATATCATAGAACAGCTGTAAGGACATGGTTCCGAAAGCTGCAGACAGGCTCAGCTCATGCTAGAGCACCATCTCACATGTTACCAAGCACTCTGCCTCCAGGATTGTTAAGGCCTGCCATAGGAGTGGCTGATAGGTACACATTTGTCTATATATAAGATAGGTATAGGAATACTACACCTAAGCAAGGGGTGATTACACGACCTTGCCCCAGCTGAGTGATCAGCCAGTTGTGTCATAATGGAAGGCCAGGCCATGGTGGCATAATACATGCTGCAGCCCCTGGTAGGCCTAGGGTACACCTATGCCCTGGGTACCTAAGGTACACTGTACAGGGGCCAATAAGGTGATCCTATCCAAATGGGTTATGCACCTAAAGTACATAGTATTAATTTAGAGAGAGAACAGCAGGGCTGTGGGTCTGATTAGCAGGCCCACAGCCACATCTAAGTCGAAAACCAGTAAAGCAAAAGCAAAAAGTGAGGGTGAACATAAAAAGCAGACCCTACTCTCCTACACCTACTACCCGGTTAAAGTTAACCAGAGCCCCAGCATCACAAAATGGATGCTGCTGCCACAGACACAAGTCTGAACTCCTGCTGCTTGGAGTCCTTCCAGCGAGGGAGGCTTGGACAATAGGTTTCCTGCCTTGGGAGGTGCTAGCACCACCCTAGACAGGACTTAGTGTATTGGGGCAGGGAGGGATGAAAGAAACGAGACACTGCCTGGGGCACACAAGGTGTCCCATGCATAGTCCGGTTCAAACCGGTGCTGGGGCACTCCAGCCCCAGTCCTGGCGCAAAACTGGACAAAGGGAAGGGGGTGTAACCACCCCCCTCCCTGGTCCCACCCATAGGAGGGACCTAGCAGGTAACCCAGCCCCCCAGATTAGTATAAGAGTGGGAGCTGAGTCCCTAGGACTTTGGATTATCCTGAAAACTGCAACTTGAACTGAAACTCTGGACCTTCGACATTCGACTACGGAAGAAGACTGAAGAATCTCCCTTGTGGCCAAGGAGTGGCCACCCTGTGCAAACAGGCACCAACAAGCGACCTGCCGTTTGCTTTGCCCAAGTTCTACGAGGAACCGACTGCAGAGCCTGACCACCGCCTTGACTTCCAGACTTCTCCGACCCTGATCCACATCCACAACAAAGCTGAGATCGACGAGAGACGTGGGACCGGCTACCTGGGAAAATTGGCAACTAGCTTCCAGCGCAGCTTCTGAGGCATCCTCGAAGTTGTGCTCTGGGGATTGAGAAGCCCCAACCCCGAGCACCATCTGCACCGAAGATCAGCCCTCCACACTCCACGAGTTCTGCGTGGGGCCCTTCTGCATTTTCCTGCTCGACGTGTCTGTCCGGTTGGTTGCCCGTTGGCTAGTAACCTCAGTGACGACGAACCCTTGACTTTCCACCGCTGGTTTGGCTCCTCCAGACTGGCCCTTGCTTCCCTGTGAAAGAGAAGCACCTCAGGCCTTCCTGGTCTGCAACAGAAGTGAATCCTTCATCCTGCGTGGGTTGCGCTTGCCAAGGCTTGTTGGGTCCGAACTCGATACCGACGCTGCCAACAGCAAGAGCCCTCGTGGGACAGCTCGCCTCCTGGTTCTGGTCGTCCTCGACGCCTCCTGGTACCCGTGGCTGCTGCGACAAGCTTCACCTCTTCACCTGCATCTTCACGACATTGCCTGGTTCCTTCCTGGTTCCTTCCCGGCTCCTGGCTGGTGACCTAGACTCTGTCCCCTCTGCTTGCAGGTACCCTCCTTCTTGATTCCAACCTTGGGATCCACTGGACACTCTTCACCGACTGCCTGTCAGCACCTTTTCTTCAGGCATCCATAGGAGTCGACGACGAAACCCGACGCAAGTTCACACCTATGCACCCGCAGCCCGTGGGCTAGGTAAACTGAGTACTCAGGTGCTCACAAGGGTATTGACTATCCTAGGGTCTAGTTTCCAAGTCTCTAACTCCTAACTCTTTCCGAAGTGTCCTAAAACTCTTTATTTCTAAACATCACTATTTCTATCGACTTTAACGCATTACGCGTGAGTGTTTCCACTCTGCACCTGAATCCCGTGGGCCACTCACTGCCTAGTAAACGGTACTATAGTGTAGCCACAGCGATTCCATAGGCCTAGGCCTAACCTGTGTTCGTGACAGTGGTCCTTATACCACTTACTTAGTATATGGTTTGCGTGGCCCCTAGGGCCTAACTGTATTACTTACCTGTGTGACTTATGTATGCTTAAATAAGACTGTGTAGTACTTACCTCGAATCTCATAAAGAGTGCTGGGGGTATTTTGACTAGAATAAATACATTCTATTTTCCTATATATCTGTTGTGGTGTCCTTTCATTTGGTATTCAAGGGATTGCAAATGGTATAACAGCTGGCTTCACATGCCATACAGAGTTTAGCCTAAGACTGCTCTTGTCCATGCTACCACTAGGATAGCTGGTCTATAAGGTTGACTTTACAACCAATCACCATAAGGGTTGTTTGGACTGATACAAGGTGTACACTAGAACTAGTGACATCATATATCAGGCCAACTTCTCACAGTCTTTATCAGATATGCAGGACATATGATTATGGCCAGAAGCTCTGGGTACCATACTCACCTTACTCAGTCCGAAGCCACTAGGATGACATGGATTCAGTCTTTCTGGACCTTTTTCAATACTCCTGTCAGGAGATATAAGGGTGGAAAGGCATACAGGAGCCCTGAGCCCCAGCCCAGGTGAAATAAGTCTCCAAGGGAGAACTGCCTTAGGAACTCTAACGCGCAAACCCTTGGAGACATCAGAGTCTCTGTGGTGGTGATTAGCGCTTTTTGTTCTATACAAGTCATTCATCAAGCCAGGGTTTTCCATCACTACAGATTCCGGCCGCAGATGTCCAATTAAACAAGCAGGAGAAGATTCTGGGGCTCTATATTTTTTCTCTATCCTGGGTACCGAGGCAGCAACCGAAGCCAGATTTCTAATTATTTATAACCCCTCGTCCCAAATGTGATCAATAATTGGAATCGATCTAATGGATTTCCGTGAATCCTCTTTGAAATCGTAGAGAAAACACTCAGCTTCTTGTACCGGAAGTGGAAGCTCAAATCTTCTCGATGCTTTTTCCATAATGTCATGGAAACCACCAATATCTTGTGGCGGGGAGTTCGCCGGCGATGGGGATGGAGACGGCGTAGTGGGTAGAATGTACTGATCCCATTCTATCCCAACCTGATTATCCTGAAGACTTTCCCCTTCTTCTGGTTGATCTGCATCACTCTCCTCTGAATCATCCCTAATTGTAACAATAGGAGGAGATTGAATCTTTTGAGTTGAAATATTGGGAGGGGGTTGAGGTGGTTGAATTTGAGTAGGAGTAGATGAAGTTTTCGAGGTATGTGTATTAGCCTCAGGAAAACGTCGATAATAATCATTAATCATGAGATGTAAGTCAGTCAGTAGAGAAATTGGCATTGAGATAGTTTCTTCTCTCATATCAGATTGAGCTTCTTCCTCATCCTCGTTGTCATAGGACTGCTTAAAAAATTAATATTTTTTTGACTCTTGCACTGGACGATCCTGGAAAGAGAATACTTCCTGAACCTCCTGATATTCTTCATCATCTGTTTCCTGGCTCTTTATCTGAAGTTGAGAAGGACTATATGCTACTCCTGATGACTGCAATTCCAGCAGATTAGATGGAGGAAGCGGAGAAATCTTTGTCCAGGCGGTAATATCTGAAAATGTCTTCATCGTCGACTAGCCCGTCGACGATGGAATAGACTTTAATGAAATTGTTGTCTTTGCTTTGGGAGATTTAAAAGATGCCGTCGACGGAGCTCCCATCGACGGAGTTTTCGTCGACGAGGAAATACAAATTATTGTCGACGATGACTTCGTCGACGGAGTCGTCGGCGAGGTCACTGACGATGGAGTCGTCGACGAGGTCGTAATCGGCCTCCCCGTCGACGGGGTCGTCGACGAGCCCTTCTTCGACGACGATGTCTTAGTCATCGACCTCGATGCAGCTGTTGTCGTCGGTATGGTAGTTGTCAACGGAGTCGTCGTCGACGGAGCTGTCGACGTTTTCATTGAAATCAATGCCGGCGACGCCCCAGTCTTCGTCGACGGAGCTGAAGATACCTCTCTAGACCCTGAAGACTTTTTAAGAAGAGTACGAGGAAGAGAAGACGAAGAAGCCTCTTTGTCTTTTGTTTTCTGCTTTTTAAGCTCCACTTTCTCCTCAGAAGCAGAAGATTTCCTCTTTTTAGATGATTGAGATTTAGTTTCTTCTTCAGAGTCAGAATCTGAAGTGACCTTCTTGTTTTTGAAGCCACAACAGTAACCGTGCCTCCCTGTCACATAGGGTTTTTGCAGAAAAGGTTCTGCAATGCTTGCAGTCCTTAGGCACATGTTTAGGGTGAAGATAGTACAAGCAGTCCTTGTGGGGATCTTCAGAAAACAGTCTAGGTTTTCCCACAGGATCTGCAGGGCCCGAAGAGCCTCTTTTTAGAGCTTTCAGCCATAGTAAGCAAAATATGAAACACAGTACCTCAAATCCAGTAGAAAGAACTTTCAGTTGAAAAAGGTCAAAGGTTCACTCAGGAACAAAACTGAGCAAGGCTCAGGGAGACTCCTCCTCACACGAAGGCGGTTGGAAATCTCAGGTAGGATGGCTCTGCTGGGGAGTGTGATGTCAGGGCTTGCAGCCGATTGGCTGAGTTTTGGACCAAATAATGATGAGGTTTGGTTACTAAATAATATGATTCCCTATGGGATTTTGCTATGCAGTTTTTTCTAGTACTGCTGTGGTCATTCTGTTACCGTGAGACTCCCACCATGACGACGGGGAAGATACAAGCATGTGAATCTATGAAAGATTGAATACTGGAGAACTAACTTTATGACATTCACTTACGCTAGGTCAGGGTGTTCTTATAAGTACGTGGTGAGTGACACCCAAAAGTCTTTAGGCCTAGAGGCCTTAGGTAGCTCCTCAGCATAAACATTCATCTGTTCCTTACAAAAAACTAGATCACGAATCCACTTGACTAAGGTTGGCACTGCCTTGGCTTTCCAGTGCATAGCAACAGCTCGCTTAGCAAACAGAGTAGCTATAGTAACTATGCGTCGGTTACATGGTTTGATTCTGTTAAGAAGCCCCAATAGACACACCTCCGGTACACATTCGATTTTTCCAGTGTCATATCCGTAAGAACCCTGGTTACCCTTTGCCAGAATGTTGTTATAGGAGGACATCCCCATGCTAAGTGTAGGAAATCCACTCCATCTTGTCGAAATCTAGGACATCTTGCATCGTCCTGCAACCCAAACTTCACAAATTGCACAGGGGTGTAATATATCTGATGCAGATATTTAAAGTGAATGATTCCAAAATTAAAGTTGGCAGTTAGGCGCCCAGGCAACTTGCAGCAAATTTCTCAGTCTTCCCGGGACAGGGGATGTGCCAGAGCAACATTCAATTTGTCTAGTGCAGATGGATCAGACCATTCACTCTCTCGTTGAGAGGCACCATATAGTTTATTAATCAACCCTCGGCTTTCATCCCCTTTTAGTACAACTTGTAACGCCTTTAACCCACATGGTTCCTGAGGAAATTCTGGGTACAGGGAGCGCACCACCGCGCGCAGCCTGGCATATGTGAAACAATGCATTGCTCTATAGGATTGACCAGCTTGAAAATCAATCAGGGATAAGAAGGTGCCGTTTTGATACATATCTCCTAATTTAGTAATCCCTGCGCTGTAAAGGCTGTCAAGGGCCCCATGCTCCCACGCCGCCGAGATATCCGAATGGGCCGTGATTGGCATACCCGGTGCATATATAAGGTCACGTCCAGCACGGGCAGCAAGGGCGCCCCGACAGTGCAATTAACCATGTTAATTTCCCTCCTATTACCTCCCTCGTACTTATATAAGATCCTAGCAGTCAGCGGCGTTGGATAAACAGTGTCCACCTCCACAGCCAAATGCGGCAGATATTTCTGCAGGAAAAACCAATAGTGTGCAGCCTGTGCACACAGATAATAAAGACACAGGTCTGGTGCTTCAAACCCTCCTCGTTCAAAGGACAATGTTAACGTACTCCAACTGCATCTCGGTTGCTTGCCAGCCCACACTAGTGGCAGCAGTCAAGTCTGCAGCGTCAAACATTTTTACATTCAGATTATTGGAATATTGACAAATAGATAAAGGAGATTGGGAAGCACAGTCATCTATTCCACTGCAATTCTGTCTGCTAGCGACAACGGCAGGCGTGTCCATCAAGAGATCTGCTCTGTGATAGTGGTGACGACCCGGCCATTGTTCATATTTAGAACAGTCTCAGGGTCTCTATGTAGCCAAACCCCCAAGGTACTTCACAGGATCTACAGACCAGGAGAGAGGGTATTCCAACTGAATTTCTTGAATAGTCTGTTAATGGCAGAATCATGGACTTTGCCCAGTTTATCCCCAACCCGGATTGCCCCTCGAATATGACATACTCACATAATACCAATGCTAAATGTGTAGCAGGATCCCTGATGTATAATAACATATCGTCCACATAGAGGGAGATGGGTGGCCAGCTAATGCTGCCTAAATCCCAGGGCAGCCTCTGCGTGTTTCTGGCGCACTTTGCATGCCAGTGGTTCCAACGCCAGAGAGAAAAGCATCAGAGAAAGAGGGCAGCCCTGCCTTGTACCCCTGCAGATTGGGAATGCATCAGACACCCATCCATTGACTCGCACCCTGGCAACAGGGTTTGTATATAATAGTCGTATCTGTAGGAGAGTAGGGTCTGCTTTCTATGTTCACCCCCACTTTTTGCTTTTGCTTTACTGGTTTTCGACTTAGATGTGGCTGTGGGCCTGCTAATCAGACCCACAGCCCTGCTGTTCTCTCTCTAAATTGATACTATGTACTTTAGGTGCATAACCCATTTGGATAGGATCACCTTATTGGCCCCTGTACAGTGTACCTTAATTACCCAGGGCATAGGTGTACCCTAGGCCTACCAGGGGCTGCAACATGTATTATGCCACCCCTGGCCTGGCCTTCCATTATGACACAACTGGCTGATCACTCAGCTGGGGCAAGGTCGTGTAATCACCCCTTGCTTAGGCGTAGTATTCCTATACCTATCTTACATATAGACACATGTGTACCTATCAGCCACTCCTATGGCAGGCCTTAACAATCCTGGAGGCAGAGTGCTTGGTAACATGCGAGATGGTGCTCTAGCATGAGCTGAGCCTGTCTGCAGCTTTCGGAACCATGTCCTTATAGCTATTCTATGATATAACCTACCATATACTCTTAAAGTACCTTATAATCTGAAACGGTTATGGTAACTATGGTTTGGCTTTATCAAAACATGTCTTGTAAGGTGTCTAACACTTTGGAATACTACCCCCACACCATTTCTGGCCATGAGGATATTATCCCTCCCTTCTAGAGGGAGAAGACATGTTGTAACCTACTTACCCGGTTAAAGTTAACCAGAGCCCCAGCATCACAAAATGGATGCTGCTGCCACGACACAAGTCTGACCTCCTGCTGCTGGGAGTGATCCCGGCAAGGGAGGCTTGGACAATAGGTTTCCTGCCTTGGGAGGTGCGAGCACCACCCCAGACAAGCCTTAGTGTATTGGGGCAGGGAGGGATGAATGAAACGAGACACTGCCTGGGGCACACAAGGTGTCCCATGCATAGTCCAGTTCAAACCGGTGCTGGGGCACTCCAGCCCCAGTCCTGGCGCGAAACTGGACAAAGGGAAGGGGGTGTAACCACCCCCCTCCCAGGTCCCACCCATAAGGCGTGACCTAGCAGGCAACCCAGCCCCCCAGATTTGGATAAGAGTGGTAGCTGGGCCTCAGGAGATTAGATTATCCTGAACCTGCAACTTGAACAGAAACTCTGGACCTTCGACATTCGACAAAAGAAGAAGACTGAAGAATCTCCCTTGTGGCCAAGGAGTGGCTACCCTGTGCAAACAGGCACCATCAAGAGACTACCCTTTGCTTTGCTGAAGTTCTACGAGGGACCGACTGCAGAGCCCGACCAGAGCCTTGACTTCCAGACTTCTCCGACCCTGATCCACATCCACAGCCGAGCTGAGATGAGATCCGTGGAGGCGACGAGAGACGTGGGTCCGGCTACCTGGGAAAAGTGGCGAGTATCTTCCAGCGCAGCTTCTGAGGCACCCTCGAAGTTGTGCACCGGGGATTGAGAAGCCCCAACCCCAAGCACCATCTGCACTTTCCTGCTTGCCGCGTCTGTCCGGTTGCTTGCCCGTTGGCTAGCGGCCTTTGTGACGACACACCTTGAAATCTTCACCGCTGGTTTGGCTCCTCCAGACTGGCTCCCGCTTCCTTGCAAAAGAGAAGCACCCCAGACCTTCCCGGTCTGCACCAGAAGCAAGTCCTCCATTCTTCGTGGGTTCCGCTTGCCAAGGCTTGGTGAGTCCTAGTTCGACTTCGACGCCGCCGACAGCAAGAGCCTTCGTGGGACAGCTCGCCTCCTGGTCCTGGTCATCCTCGACGTCTCCTGGTACCCGTGGCTGCAGCGACAAGCTTCACCCTTCACCTGCAATCTTCACGACATCGCCTGGTTCCTTCCTGGTTCCACGTGGTCACTGGCTAGTGACCTTGACTCGGTCCCTTCTGCTTGCAGGTACCCTTCCTTCTTGATCCCGGCCTTGGGATCCACCGGACACTCTTCACTGACTGCCTGTCAGCAACTTTCCTTCAGGCATCCATAGAAGTCCACGACGAAACCCGACGCAAGTTCACACCTATGCACCCGCAGCCCGTGGGCTAGGTAACTTGGGTACTTCGGTGCTCACAAGGGTATTGACTATCCTAGGTTCTAGTTTCCGAGTCTCGACTCTCTAGCTACTTCAGAAGTGTCCTTAAACTGCTTAATTCAAAACTGTACTATTTCTATCGACTATACGCATTACGCGTGAGTGTTTCCACTCTGCACCTGAATCCCGTGGGCCTCCCACTCCCTAACTGTTGCTAGTGTAGTGTAGCCCCAGCGATTCCCTAGGCCTAGGCCTATTCTATTTCCGTGACAGTGGTCCTTATACCACTTCTTTAGTATATGGTTTGCGTGGCCCCTAGGGCCTAACTGTATTACTTACCTGTGTGACTTAATGTATGCTTAAATAAGACTGTGTTGTACTTACCTCTAATCTCATAAAGAGTGCTGAGGGTTTGACTAGAATAAATACACTTTATTTTATATATATATCTGTTGTGGTGTCCTTTCATTTGGTATTCAAGGGATTATATATGGTATCACAGCTGGCTTCACATGCCATTCAGAGTTTAGCCTAAGACTGCTCTTGTCCATGCTACCACTAGGATAGCTGGTCTATAAGGTTGACTTTACAACCAATCACCATAAGGGTTGTTTGGACTGATATAAGGTGTACACTAGAACTAGTGACATCATACATCAGGCCAACTTCTCACAGAATCCATTGTTTAAAAACAGGCGGCATACCCATTCTTTGTAAAACTACAAACATATATCCCCACTTAAGCGAGTCAAATGCCTTGGCTGCGTCCAGCAGCAAAGCAACAGCAGGAGTCTCAGGGTCTAAATGATGCAGCATCGCAAATATTGATCGGAGGTTATGTACAGTGGAGCACTTGGGAACAAATCCCGCTTGATCCAGGAGAACCAATTTGGGGATCAGGGGTTGGAGTCTAAATGCTATAATTTTTGCTAGGATTTTAGTATCTATGTTTATAAGCAATAGCGGTCTGTATGATTCATACTTATTGGCGGCCTTCTCCGGCTTTAAAGAACAAGTTACTTACCTTCGGTAACGATGTATCTGTAAGAAACATTAGTTAGTTAGATTCCTCACCTTAGAATATCCCCAGGCGTCAGGCTGGATCCGGAAAGATTTTTCGTCAGCAATACCCCTTGCGCGTCGCTAGGCGTCGTCTGTGGCTCCGCGTCCGTCGTCGGGGTCGTGCACCGGAATGACTTCGTTGGAGTACTTAGACGCCGCCCTCGCGCGCTGACGTCAGTTCTTGTACATAGCTTTCCGCGCTAGGAACGCAGAGCCATGCAAGAGACCGAGACTGGTGCCAAAAAAGTCTAGGGCCCTGAAAAGGATAACCTTAACCCTAGATGTCGGTTCACAGAACTGGGAGGATGGGTGAGTCGGTGAGGAATCTAACTAACTAATGTTTCTTACAGATACATCGTTACCGAAGGCAAGTAAGTTGTTCATCTGAAAGAAACACGTTAGTTAGATTCCTCACCTTAGAATAGATACCCCAGCAATACCAACCCCGATGGTGGGTCTGCGAACCAAGATCAC
Source organism: Triturus cristatus (assembly GCF_964204655.1). Taxonomy (NCBI): domain Eukaryota; kingdom Metazoa; phylum Chordata; class Amphibia; order Caudata; family Salamandridae; genus Triturus; species Triturus cristatus. Next base: position 211,426,767 of record NC_140594.1, on the reverse strand, counting down.
ACCAGAAAGTCCTGGAGAACAGAACGGCCAAAGAAGCCGTCTCTCCGGACTTGGCTGTCCAGGCAATAATGCTTGGCAAATGTGTGCAGCGAGGCCCACGTTGTTGCAAGGGGACTCCCCGACCCAGGGCAGTCGTCGCGCCGTGGCCCGAGTGGAATGGGCCCTCAGCCCAACAGGAGGTTCCTTTTCAGCTAAGGAGTAACAAGCTTTGATGCACAAAACGACCCACCGAGAGATGGTTCGCTTATGCACCGCCCGCCCCTTCTTAGCGCCCACGTAGCCAACGAAGAGTTGGTCGTCCACCCGGAACTGTTTTGTGCGGTCCAGATAGGTGAGCGCACGTTTTAGGTCCAGACGGTGGAGCCGCTCTTCCTCTTTCGAGGGATGCGGAGGCGGAAATAAGGTGGGCAGCGTAACAGACTGCCCGATGTGAAAGGCAGTCACAACCTTAGGAAGGAAGGAAGGGCGAGTGCGGAGCACAACCTTGTCCGGATGAATAGAAAGAAAAGGAGGCTTAGAAGAGAGAGCCTGGAGCTCACTCACCCTTCGAGCAGATGGGATGGCTACCAGGAAAGCAGTCTTAAGCGTCAAGAGACGAAGAGGACAGTTATGAAGTGGCTTAAAGGGAGCGCACATCAGATATGTCAAAACAAGATTCAAATCCCACTGAGGCGTTACGAAAGGGACAGGAGGAAACATGTGAGTAATGCCCTTAAGGAATCGAGAAACAACAGGGGATTTGAAGAGAGAAGGCAGATCAGGAAGCCGAAGGAAGGCAGAGATAGCAGAAAGATAACCTTTAAGAGTGCCCAGAGCAGAGCCCTGATGGGCCAAAGAAAGAAGGAAGAGGAGAATCTCAGAAAGAGGGGCGGAAAGGGGATCCACAGCCTTTGCTGTGCACCTTGCCACAAATTTGTTCCACCTACAGGCGTATACCGTTTTAGTGGAGGGACGCATGGCTGCCAGAATCACATCGCAGACTTCAGGAGGCAAGTCAAATGGCATCAACTGTCGCCGCTCAATCTCCACGCATGAAGGTGGAGACTGGACAGATTTGGGTTGAGGACCATCCCCTGCTGCTGCGACAGAAGCTCCTCCTGAAGAGGCAGTCGTATCGGGTCGTATCGGGGGATCGGTTGACAGACTGAGTAGCTCGGGATACCAGTACCTCCGTGCCCAATCCGGAGCCACCAAGATGACTTGGGACCGGTCGCGCCTGATCTTCTTCAGCACTCTGGGCAGAAGTGGTATAGGCGGAAAGGCGTGCAACAGACCGCAACGCCACGAAAAGCGTCTCCGAGCGAGTGCCGCCTTGGAAACTCCAACGCGCAGAACTGCTGACATTGCGCGTTCTATTCGGTGGCGAATAGATCTAACCAAGGCTCTCCCTACTGCCGAAAGAGGCCTTGCGCCACGTCCGAGTTTAGACGCCATTCGTGATCCATCATGCACCGGCGGCTGAGTTCGTCTGCTCTGGCGTTCAGAGAGCCCGCCAGATGTTGAACCACCAGGGTGATGCCCTGATGTTCCAGCCATGTCCAGAGGCACAGAGCCTCCTGACAAAGGGTCTACGACCCCACCCCGCCTTGTTTGTTGCAATACCACATAGCGGTGGTGTTGTCCGTGAACACCTGCACTACACTTCCCCGGACAGAGGGAAGGAATGCCTTCAGTGCAAGTCGGATCGCTCTCAGCTCCAAAAGGTTGATATGGAGCCGGGACTTCAGGTCCCACTGCAGAGCCCGCATTCGCCACCTGGCGTAATGCACCGACAGGATGCAGGAGGCCATCAGCCCCAGAAGCCGCAGCACCAACCTGACCGAAACCCAGGATAGAGGCCGAAAGATGGGAATCAGAGCCTGAATATCCCGGAACCGCTGTTCCGGAGGATAAGCCCGGAACTGCGCCGAAGAGGAGCTTCTGGGAGGGTCTCAGGTGTGACTTCGGCACGTTGATGGAGAACCCCAGCAAATGCAGGAGGTCGGCCGTAGTCTGGAGATGGGAGACGACTTGCTGGGGCGAGCCCACCTTCAACAGCCAGTCGTCGAGATAGGGGAAGACTGGAACCCCCAATCTGCGCAGATGAGCTGCAACCACCGCCATCACTTTCATGAACACCCGAGGGGCACTGGTGAGGCCGAAGGGGAGCACCGTGAACTGGAAATGCTCCTGACCCACCGTGAACCGCAGGTAACGCCGGTGGGCCGGCAGGACGGGAATGTGAAAATAAGCGTCCTGTAAGTCCAACGCTACCATCCAGTCTCCTGGATCCAGGGCAGCCAGAACCTGAGCTAGGCTAAGCATCTTGAACCTCTCCTTCCGGAGGAAGGCGTTGACGCTCCTGAGGTCCAAGATAGGGAGTAGGCCCCCTTTTCCCTCCTTGGGAACCAGAAAGTAGTGGGAATAGCAACCACGACCTACTTCTGGACCAGGAATGCGCTCGACGGCCCCCTTGGCCAAGAGGGCTGCAACTTCCTCCTGTAGAAGATTCAAGTGATCCCCCGACATGCGGTGGCACTGCGGTGGCATGCCGGCGGGAGGGGTCGTCTCGAAGGGGAGGGAGTAGCCCCTTCGGACGATTTGCAGCACCCACCTGTCCGACGTGAAGGAATGCCAGTGGAGCAGGTGATAGCGAACTCTGCCTCCCACTGGCGTGGAATGGACCTGAAAGCACGGACTAGGAGGGCTTTGAGGTGGATGCTGCCGGGGTGGATGGGGACTGACCTGCTCTGGCCTCTTGGATTCCCGATCCGGGAGAGCGGACGGGAAGGAGGATTGGGAAGTAGAGGCCTGGATAACCAGGCTCTCAGGCTTGGGGTGTTGGGACAGAAAACTGGGGTGGCCCGGAGCAGGGCGGTGGCGCCGGGCCACGTTCCGATCCACAGGAGGTACTGTGGAGGGCTTGGACCAGGTGCCCTTCAGAACGTCCACTAGTGCCTCATTGAACTGTAGCAGAGGCTCCGAGGGGCTTGCTGACGGTTGAAGCACTTCAGTGAAGAGGTTAGTCCTCACGGCCATAGCAGGCAGCCCAAGGGCTTCGGCCGCCTTGTGCAGCACCACAGAAAATGCAGCACCTTCCTCCGAAGCCACAGTCGGAGGAGAGATGAAACCAGTGTCCGGGGAGGTGTCCAGACCACTGGCATCCCGCAGCTCATCTGCCCAGTCCTAAGATAAGTTGGCCTGCATGGCCAGAGGGTCCTCAGACCCCTCCCAGTCGCCCCCGTCATCCGATTCCTGATAAACAGGGGGAATAATCTGAGCCGGACGGTAGATGAAATTGTCATCCATCGGCGTCGAGCCCGGACCGGGGCTGAACCGGGGAACGATGTCATCCAGAGACGGCGCCGGGGGTGGAACCGGTGTCGGCGCCAGCGGAGGAGTCGTCATGAGGTCGACCGGCACCGACTGAGATCCAGGCCTGGATCCCACGGGGACCTGCGGCGTCGGGACCGAATTCGACGACGGCACTGGGGCCAGAGCCGCCGGCTCGCTAGGTCACCCAGTCAAGCCCGCGGGGCCCGAAGGCGCACCGGCAGGCGTCGACGGCTGAGCCAGGCCCCTCATGGCCGAGAGGAAGGCACTGATCTCCGCCGGAGTCGCGTCAGTCTCAGGGACCGGTGGGTATGGGGACGGAGCCGCGTGGGTGGTACCACCCGGAACCTCGGCCGAGTCGCGCTACCGGCGAGGGGAGTCCGAAGAGCGGTGTCACCTCTTGGACTTCTTAGCATGCTTCGACTTACCCGAAGACTTCGATCCCAACGAGCGGTGGTGGTGGCTGCGGCTCCGCGACCGGTCCTTCGACCTCCTCCTGGACCGGGACCGTGAACGGCGCGGAGCCGAGTGTCGGAGCTCGAGAAGCTTACGGGACCACTCCCGCTTAGCCTTCGAGGTCAAGGCCTGGCACTCGAGGCACGACTCCACATGGTGGTCGGCCCCCAGGCAGTAAAGGCACCGGCGGTGGTGGTCCGCCACCGACATCAGTCGATGACAGGAGTCACAGGCTTTAAACCCAGGAATCCTACCGGCACCAGTTCGAATCGAGTAGACAAAAGAGTCCAAAAAGTTTTTGTCAAAAAGTGACTAAAGGGGTAAGCTCTTCCCGGAACGGCGCTGTCTGGCACGGAAAAAAGAAGAACTGACGTCAGCGCGCGAGGGCGGCATCTAAGTACTCCGACTAAGTCATTCCGGCGCACGCCGCCGCCGACGTGACGCGGAGCCGCAGAGGATGCCTAGCGACGCGCAAGGGGTATTGCTGACGAAAAATCTTTCCAAATCCAGCCTGACGCCTGGGGATATTCTAAGGTGAGGAATCTAACTAACGTGTTTCTTTCAGATAGCATAACCAACAGAGCCTCCCTGAGGGAGGTGGGTAATGCGCCATTCTCATAGGCCTCATCAAAAATCTTTAATAATTGTGGGGCCAGCTCTTCAATGTAGGCTTTATAGAATTCACTGGACAGACCATCGAGTCCTGCCACCTTGCCGGTAGGTAGGAACATTATAGCTTCTTTGACCTCGTCAACGTCAAATGGTTGAGTCAAATATTCACGCTTCCCATTGGATAACCGCCCCAGTGCAATCTCCTCCAAATAATTATTGACTACTTCGTCTGTGACAGTCTGTCTGTACCCATACAATTTGGAATAGAAATCAATGAATACTCTGCTTTTCTCGGGAGTGGAGAGCTGGGCAACTGTATTTTCATCCAGCAATTCAGTGGTTTGCTCCTGTGCCAAGGAGCGGCTAGGCCTTCCACCTTAACCATAATAACTTGCCCTAGATCTCCTGGATCTGTGCAGTATCCCTTGGTCCGCAGTTTGATTATGTTCAGAAACCAGCTCCCGTATGTGGGCCAGAGTGACTGGTATAGGATTAAGCTCGTAATCACGTTCTAGCTTGCCAATCTTATCCGCTAGAGTCCTTACTCTATTCCTAAAATCTTTAAAAACTCCCGCCTGGACACCCATGCACTCCCCCTTATGGTGACCTTGAAGGCTTACCAGAGTGTACCTACGCTGTCCACCGCTCCCTCGCTCTCTGTAAAATAATTCCTAATCGCTGTACCAATTTTAGCCGGGAACATTGGGTCTGTTAGGGAGGACGGCTGTAACCGCCATCAAAATGGAGACCTAACACAAGCCAGTACCTCAGTTCTATTAACACTGGGGAGTGGTCCGAGAGTGTCTTAGCCAGGTAATTTATGAGAACAGTCCCGGGGGCCCCCTCCATAGAGACCAGCCAATAATCCAACCTAGACCACAAACCATGCACCGTCAATATAAATGTGCCCTCTCTTACACCTGGGTTGCGAGCCCTCCACACATCTATGAGCCCTTCTGCCTCAATCAATTCACCTAAGACCATAGCCGATTGTTTACCATGCCCTTCCGCGTCAGTGGAGCGATTCAATCGGGGGTCCAAGCACACATTCAGACCCCAACCCCATATCACAACCGAAGGCGGGTAGGCAGAAATACACCTCCATATATCATTAAAGAAAGTGGGGTCATCAATGTTGGGCCCGTACGTATTCACAAGCAGCACAATTGTGTCACCCAACTTGCCCATTGAAAGCAGCACTCTCCCCTGCTCATCCACCTCAGACTTGATGTGAGTATATGGAGTGCCTTTCTTGACCAGAATCATAACCCCTCTAGAATATGAGGAGAACGAGGACACAACTCGCATCATGGCCCAGCGAGATCCAACCTTTAGTTCCGTATGTTTAGTGAGATGTGTCTCCTGGAGAAACGCAACCTGAACATCCTGCCTATCCAAGAAGGCTAACACATTGCGAATTAATTTGGGGTTGTTTAACACGCGCACATTCCATGTTATTAACTTAATACTGTCACCCAGACCCGCAAAACCACATACTCTTGTACCATGAAATTGCATGCCATACACTGATGCGATCAAAAAATTGGAAAAAAACATTGCCTCCGCCACCCTCTGCATCCGACATGTAACCCCCCCACCCCCACAACCCTCCACGCACTGCAGCCCCCCTAACTTGCTAAAGACAACCCAATCTGGTATTAATGAACCTCCCAAGTCCTATACAATCCACAAAACTGTTGGGGTACACCCATTAGGGGACACTTGAGTGCAACAGTCTCCCGATGTGAGGGGGATGTTGGCACGTATGTCCATAGCTCGAGACAGCATCAACCAACAATAAAATGTCGTAGGACAGCACCAGTTTACAGTTTCGCATTGCATACCCACACTGCAGCGACATATCAATCCCAGGTACAGTTGTTCCCAACGTGTTATTCAAACGTCAATGAACATCACCATCTTTTGGGGGGGCAATGAATGCAACTCCTACCTCACCCCTAAGAGCAGTCTCGTAGCCACCATCCATCCCTAATGGTGCACTTACTACTGGTAGTTATAAACAGTTTACACTGTTCCTCCTTGTCTGGTTCAGTGGTGTTTTCACGTCCGCGCTTTTTCAAGTGTTTCGCATGTTCTATGGCAGCCCTTGGATTGGTGAAGATTTTGGAAGCGCCCTCCGATCCGATCCTCAAGCGTGCTGGGTAAAGCATAGCATATGGGATATCCTCAGCCCGCAACAACTTTTTTGTAGGGATGAACTTTTTCCTGGCAGCCTGGACCACTGGTGAATTCCGGAAAGGCCAATGCGTTCCCCTGCGTCATGTCTCCTCGCTGTTTGTCAGGATAATGAGCAGATTAAAAACACAGCCGGCGGAGCTGCATCTTGCCATGCGCCCTCAAGCGCCCCCATCCAATACACAATTGAAATCCCCCGCCCAAACAATTGGGGACCATGCGTATGGGAGCAGCGTGGTCTCCAGGGTACCAAATAATCTTCCATCATCGTTAGGAGCATAGATATTCATCAGGCACACCTCACGACCATCCAATATACCATGCAACAGTATGTAACGTACCTCCACACTACCGACTGCTCCCTCAATTGGAAGGGAACTCCTGGGGCCACCCATATCGACACCCCCTCCCCCCCAGTGCATCAATAGGTAGCGGAATACAGCTGTCCCTGCTATTTGTTACCAAGATTTTGGGCTTCCACCTCCATAAGATGTGTCTCTTGGAGAAAAGCGATGATCCCTCTCATCCTTCTAAGGTAGGTGTTGATTCAGTATCTCTTTACAAAGGAAATGAGCCCCCTTACATTCCAGGACAGCTACTTCAGCCATTTCAAATCTACTCCGCAGATACACACCATTCCCCCCACCCCCGGCCACCACCCTCCCCGCCCGCTCGCCTCTTCCAGCCCCCACATCTCAATAAATCATTGCTGCTATATATAACATGAAACACAGTGATTTAACTAGCAAAGAACATCGTCCCCCTCCCCACTCCAGGCAATCACCCTACAACACAACTAGTGCCTGCCCTTACATCACAACCAACCCCCCATCAACACCGCTATGCTACTCAAGTGTTGGAGTGTGATCGGATCTTCAACCGCTGTAACCATATTGAAAAACGTTAAGGAGCCAGATAAGTAAGTTCAAATAAACCGGTCACCGTCTCACTCCTATGTGTCCCAATGTCCCACCTCTCCTAACAATGTGTGTGTGTACACAGCGGTTATTCAATGTTCACAAATGACCAAATTGTCTATAGTGATACATGTAAAACAATGTGCAAATCAAAATAATGCTGGTAGCGGGTATTGAAAAGGAGCATGTTGGTACCCCCCCTGGAGGCAGCCACCCCCATGCAACTATCCCAATGTCTCTAAATGTGTAAACAGAAGTCCAGTAACACCGCTCAAGTTAAGTGGACGTGACTAGATAAACACATAGTCTCGTACTGCTGGTGTGCATGTCCCCAATAGGCACATTTAAGTTACTACCAGTTCAATCACCCTATTTAAGGCAGGCTTTTGTCTCTTACTAACTGGCGAAGGTGTGGACCCATACCCACATCCCTCAGACACCACTCCTTTGCTCCTTTCAGACCTCAGCAGCATCCAAATAGCAAGCCACCAGTCTCCTCCTGCACCTCCAAGCTCGCACTGGAGGACGCCGCCGATGTAACTGTCTTGACCAGTGCCCTGGCCTCCGCCCTCCCCTGCTGGTGAGATTCCAATGAGAGAGTGTCATCAGTCCTCACTATCACTCTTGCACCAGATCGAGTTCTCCTTCGACGACTGCTCCATTTCCGCAGTTGTGTACCCATTGTCGCCTGGTTCATAGACATGTCTCGTTTCCTCACCAGGGATGTAACTTGTATTCAGCCACCACTCCTTATCTCCAGTAAGTCCCATGTTTCCTCCAGCGCCGTGAAGAAGAAAATCCAGCCATCATGAATCACCTTCAACTTGGTGGGATACAGCAACATATATTGTAGTCCCATGGCCGGCATTTTTTGCTTTAAACCTCGGACCGATAGTCTCTGCAGCTGTACAGCCCTGGTGTAATCAGGGAAAATTCTAATGGTGGCATTGCTGAACTTCCGGTCCCCCTGTTTGCAGAGCGTCTGTAAAGAACAAGTTACTTACCTTCGGTAATGATACATCTGTAAGAAACATTAGTTAGTTAGATTCTTCACCTTAGAATATCCCCAGGCGTCAGGCTGGATCCGGAAAGAGTTTATCATCAATACCCTTGCGTGTCGCTAGGTGTCGTCTGCGGCTCCGCGTCCGTTGTCCGCGTCATGATCGCCGGGATGACGTCGGAGTACTTGGACGCCGCCCTCACGCAATAACGTCAGTTCTTGTACATAGCTTTCCGCACCAGGAACGCAGAGCCATGCAAGAGACCGACACTGGTGCCAGAAAAGTCGAGGGCCCTGAAAGGGATGACCTCAACCCTAGATATCGGTTCGCAGAATGGGGAGGACGGGTGGGTCGGTGAGTAACAGGGCTTGATACGCAAAACGACCCACCGAGAGATGGTTTGTTTGTGAACCGCCCACCCCTTCTTAGCGCCCAGAAGCCAACAAAGAGTTGGTCGGAACTGTTTGGCACCCGCTTTGGGTCCAGACGGTGGAGCCTCTCTTCCTCTTTCGAGGGATACGGAGGCGGAAAGAAGGTGGGCAAAGTAACAGGCTGTCCGATGTGAAAGGCAGTTACCACCTTAGGGAGAAAGAAAGGACGAGTCCTGAGAACAACTTTGTCCGGATGGAAAGAAAGAAAAGGAGGCTTAGAAGAGAGAGCCTGGAGCTCACTCACCCGTCTAGCAGAGGTGATGGCAACCAGGAAAGCAGTCTTAAGGGTGAGAAGGCGAAGGGGACAATTATGAAGTGGCTCAAAGGGAGCGCACATCAGAAAGATCAAAACAAGGTTCAAATCCCACTGAGGCATTACGAAAGGGACAGGAGGAAACATGTGAGTAATGCCCTTAAATAATCGAGAAGCAACAGGGGATTTGAAAAGAGAAGGCTGATCAGGAAGCCGTAAGAAAGCAGAAATAGCTGAAAGATAACCCTTGAGGGTGCCCAGAGCAGAGCCCTGCTGGGCCAAGGAAAGAAGAAAGAGGAGAACCACAGAAAGAGGGGCGGAAAGGGGATCCACAGGCTTTGCTGTGCACCATGCCACAAATTTGTTCCACCTGCAGGCGTATACCGATTTTGTGGAGGGACGCATGGCTGCCAGAATAACATTACAGACTTCAGAAGGCAAGTCAAATGGCATCAACTGCCGCCGCTCAATCTCCACGCATGGAGGTGGAGGCTGGACAGGTTCGGGTGGAGGACCGCCCCCTGCTGCTGTGACACAAGGTCCTCCTGGAGAGGCAGTCGTATCGGGGGATCGATCGACAGACTGAGTAGCTCGGGATACCAGTACCTTTGTGCCCAATCCGGAGCCACCAAAATGACTTGGGCCCGGTCGCGCCTGATCTTCTTCAGCACTCTGGGCAGAAGTGGTATAGGCGGAAAGGCGTACAACAGACCGCAACTCCACTCGCAACGAAAGGCGTCCCCGAGCGAGTGCCGCCTTGGAAATTCCAATGTGCAGAACTGCTGACATTGCGCGTTCTCTTCGGTGGCGAATAGATCTAACCAAGGCTCTCCCCACTGCCGAAAGAGGCCTTGCGCCACGTCCGAGTTTGGACGCCATTCGTGATCCATCATGCACCGGCGGCTGAGTTCGTCTGCTCTGGCGTTCAGAGAGCCTGCCAGATGTTGAACCACCAGGGTGATGCCCTAATGTTCCAGCCATGTCCAGAGGCGCAGAGCCTCCTGACAAAGGGTCTACGACCCCACCCCGCCTTGTTTGTTGCAATACCACATAACGGTGGTGTTGTCCGTGAACACCTGCACTACACTTCCCCGAACAGAGGGAAGGAATGCTTTCAGTGCAAGTCGGATCGCCCTCAGCTCCAGAAGGTTGATATGGAGCCGGGACTCCGCCGGAGACTAGAGGCCTCTGATCTCCGCCTCTCCCATGTGGCCCCCCCATCCCAGGAGGGACGCATCCGTCACTACCACGTGCTCCGGTTGGGGTAGGGAGAGGGATCTGCCACTGACCCAATCGCGGTCCGTGAGCCACCACTGCAACTGTCTCGCAGTGCCCTCCGAGATCAGGACGTGGTCGGACAGGTTGCCCCGATGCTGGGCCCACTGAAACTTCAGGTCCCACTGCAGAGCCCGCATTCGCCATCTGGCATGATGCACCAACAGGATGCAGGAGGCCATCAGACCCAGAAGCCGCAACACCAACCTGACCGAAACCCGGGATAGAGGCCGAAAGATGGGAATCAGAGGCTGAATATCCCGGACCCGCTGTTCCGGAGGATAGGCCCGGAACTGCGCCGAGTCCAGAACCGCTCCGATGAAGAGGAGCTTCTGGGAGGGACTCAGATGCGACTTCGGCACATTGATGGAGAACCCCAGCAAATGCAAGAGGTCGCCGTAGTCTGGAGGTGGGAGACGACTGCCTGGGGCGAGCCCGCCTTCAACAACCAGTCGTCGAGAAAGGGGAAGACTGGTACCCCTAATCTGCGCAGATGAGCTGCGACCACCGCCATCACTTTCATGAACACCCGAGGGGCACTGGTGAGGCCGAAGGGGAGCACGGTAAACTGAAGATGCTCTTGGCCCACCGTGAACCGCAGGTAACGCCGGTGGGCCGGCACGATGGGGATGTGGAAATAAGCGTCCTGCAAGTCCAACGCTACCATCCAGTCTCCAGGGTCTAGGGCAGCCAGAACCTGAGCTAAGGTGAGCATCTTGAACTTCTCCTTCTGGAGGAAGGCGTTGACACTCCTGAGGTCCAAGATAGGGCGTAGGCCCCCTTTGCCCTTCTTGGGAACCAGAAAGTAGTGGGAATAACAACCACGACCTACTTCTGGACCAGGAACGCGTTTGATGGCCCCCTTGGCCAAGAGGGCCGTAACTTACTTCTGCAGAAGTTGCAAGTGATCCCCCGAAATTCGGTGGCACTGCGGTGGCATGGCTGGAGGGGTCACCTCGAAGGGGAGGGAGTAGCCTCTTCGGACGATTTGCAGCACCCACCTGTCCGATGTGATGGTGCGCCAGTGGAGCAGGTGATGGCGAACTCTGCCTCCCACTGGCATGGAATGGGCCAGAAAGCTCGGACTAGGAGGGCTTTGAGGCGGATGCTGCTGGGGTGGATGTGGACAGACCGGCACGTTGTCCCCCTGTACCGCCTCGGCGGAATCCACATCCGCGACCGCGTGGAGGTTGGTTCTGCGGCCTGTGGCTAGTCGGACGTGAGGGGGCGCCCCTTCCTTGGCCACGAAAGGGACAAAAAGCAGAAGTTTGCGGGCGCGGGGCCGAAAGGCCCAAGGACTTGACCGTAGCCCTGGAGTCCTTAAAGTGCTCCAGCGCACTATCCGCTTTGTCACCAAAAAGGCGACTGCCATCGAAGGGCATGTCCATGAGGGTGCTCTGGACATCCCCGGAAAAACTCATGGACCGCAGCCAGGCGTGGTGACGAAGCGCCACCGTGGTCGACATTACCCTGCCCAGCTAGTCCGTAGTGTCCAGTCCACATCAGATGGCATGCCGTGCCACATCCCGCCCCTCAGCAAGAGCCTGGGCGAGCCGTGTCTGGGCCTCCTCCGGACACTGGGGCAGCACGTCCTCCACCGTATCCCAAGGGATTGGGAGTAACGGTCCAAAAGACACGCGGTGTTGATAGACCGCAACGCCAAACCCGGACCGGATCTAAACTGGGGAATGGCGTCGTCCAGGGACAGTGCCGGGGGTTGCACCGGAGGAGTCGGTGCAGGCGGAGGGGTAGTGAGGTCGACCGGCGCCGACTGGGATCCAGGCCTGGATCCCCCGGGGACCTGCGGCGTCGGGACCGGAGTCGACCACGGCGCCCGGGCTGGAGCCGCTGGCTCGCTAGGCCTCCCAGTAGAGCCTGAGGGGCCTGAAGGCACGCTGGCAGGCGTCGACGGCGGAGCCAGGTTCCTCATAGCCATGAGGAAAGCACTGACCTCCGCCGGAGTCGCGTCAGTCCCAGGGACCGGAGGGTATGGGGACGGACGAGACCCCAGCGGCTCTGTCGGAGCCGCGTGGGTGGTGCCACCCGAACCCTTGGCCGAGTCGCGCGACCGGCGAGGGGAGTCAGAAGAGCGATGTTGCTTCTTCGACTTCTTGCTGTGCTTCGACTTACCGGATTTCGAAGACTTGGACCCAGACGAGTGGTGGTGGCTGCAGCTCCGCCACCGGTCCCTCGACTTCCTCCTCGACCGGGACCTTGAGCGGCGCGGAGCCGACTGCCGGTACTCGAGAAGCTTGCGGGACCGCTCCCACCTAGCTTTCGAAGTCAAGGCCCGGCAGTCGAGGCACGACTCTGCGTAGTGGTCAGTTCCAAGGCAATAGAGGCACCGGCGGTGGTGGTCCGTGACCGACATCAGTCGGTGACAGGAGTCACAAGCCTTAAAGCCAGGCATCCCTACCGGCACCAGAGTCTATGTCGACAAGAATAGAACCAAAAGAGTTCAAAAAAGTTTAGTCAAAAAGTGACTAAAAGGGTATGCTCTTCCCGGATCGGCGCTTACTGGTGCCAAAAAAAGAAGAACTGACGTCAGCGTGCGAGGGCGGCGTCTAAGTACTCCGACGACGTCATCCCGGCGATCACGACGCCGACGATGGACGCGGAGCTGCAGACGACGCCTAGCGACGCGCAAGGGTATTGCTGACGAAAAATCTTTCCGGATCCAGCCTGACGCCTGGGGATATTCTAAGGTGAGGAATCTAACTAACGTGTTTCTTTCAGATATTTCATTTCAGTCTCTGTAATTCAGAAATTTGGCAAAGATTGTTCAGGGGGAGCCCCAGGCTGTGGTGTGAGGGCCAGGGATCTATATGCCATTTCCACTTCGAAGAAATTGGAGAGTGGGGCAGATGGCAGCGTCGATTTAATCAAGTCATCCAAGAAAACATAGATCTGCCCTCCTCAGCACCCTCCAGGAATCCCAAAAATAGGAGGTTGCATCTGCGCAATGGCCCTTCTGCATCTTCCATTCTGCCTTTATTTTATTTGAAAGGGCTTCAGGTGTACTCACTGTTTTCTTTAGCTGGGAGACTTATTCCCTGAGTTCGGTGACCTGGCTCTCCGTTTATCGTTCCGCCACCTTATGCAAGTCTGCTCTCAACAGGTTCACGTTGATCGCTATTGCTTCAACTTTTTTTGCCAGGTTGGGCACCTCAATGGCTGCTAGTATCTGAGTTCCCGTTAGTTCCGGCACATTTGGGGGTGTCTCCTGACCATTAACATTGTATCGGTCCATTTTCATCTGTTGTGTAGTCCGTGTTGCCTTATCTTTGCCCATGGTGCTATACAACATGGTCATAGGCCTTTACCACAAAGTAGCTAAAATATTGCTGAGCTCAAAGCCTGGGCTGGCCAAATGCCAAGGAGTCCGGTAACGGATGCGGTCATAGCACGGGGCACCAAAGTCCTCCGTTCCAAGCTACACCAGAGAGTCCTTCACCATACCAGTCTCTGAACAGCGCGAGCCCACCCACAAGAAGACAATGAACCACGGCTGGTACTGTAATAGGGAAGCCCTGAATGTGCCTAGTGTTGCGATGTACAAAACGGCCCAGAACCACACCATTTTTCTGTACTCAATAGGACGGTAAGCCAACTCTGGCAGGGCAACAGCAGTACTCCTTGACTCAATCATGTTATTGAACTTCAGGCAATACTTCTGGTCAGTGTACGTTCCTTTGATGTAAACTGCTGGTCTTGTGGGAGGGAGGTGCCAGATAATGCCCACAGCTTAAGGTCAGGAGCACCAACCACCACTTGGCCACTGGGGCCCACTCTAAGCCAACTCAGGGCCCGATGCTGCAGTTGTGCAGTGCGCAGGACGAATTGGCTGTGTGCTACCAGAACTCAGCCACATCCAAAGTGGGGGCAATCAACAGCGCCCCCAAGCCGCTCAGTTGTCTCTTCAATCAGGGTGAGGGGGCACCAGCACCACGAGGCCTCTTCCCTTGCCTCCACGGGGAACTTCACAACTTGTGTGCCTTACCTCCTGGCACAGGGTGCATCTCCCAGCGGCTCGCCATGCCGGTTCTCTTTACTGCAGCAGTTGAGGCTGGCATAAGCCCCGTTTTCTGCGGGCCCCTCCAGTCACCAGCCTCACTCAGTTCCTCTCGGCACTGGGCTGCGGTCTGCCCGCCTCAGTCCCTGCAGGACAAGTGCAGGAACCAAGGCCCCCAGTTCCGCAGGCCCCCAGTCCTTTCTAACAAGGCACTCCATGCTCGCTCCCCGATTTCTCTGCGCTCTTCACCACGCCACGATGTCGGCAACATCCCAGGAGGCCCGCATTCACCTAGTCTCCGGCGGCCCACTTCTCATGCATGCATCGATTTCTCTTACCGGCAGGTGTCCCCACTTGAGTGCAGTATACAGGCAGTGATCGGGCGCACGGGAGTGGCAGGATGTTATAGGATTACATTTTTGGGGCCGGGGTGACCGTTCAGTGCTGCCGCTCAGCCATCTTGTTGGCCACGTCCCCAAGGATATCAGAGAGAGAAACAGAAAGGGGGTCAATAGAGTTTTCTGTACAATCCAGAGGTGGTACAAGGTCTTTTTCAGCAGTGGGAAGAGCCTTGGTTAAATCTGCTTGCCTCTGCCGAGAACGGGCAATTATATTATATAATAAAAATGTTTTCAACTGACAACCATTCACCATCTTAGTGGAGGGAAGCCTGGCTGCCAAAATAACATTACAGACTTCGGGAGGAAGGTAGACAGCTATCACCGGTCACTGCTCAATCTCCATGCAAGAAATTGTAGAGGTGACAGGTTCGGGTGGAGAACGCTCTCCTACTGCTGCAACATAAGATCCTCCCGAAAAGGCATTCTGATCAGCAGAATGATGTTCATGCTGAGAAGCTCGGGATATCAGATTATTCACGCCCAGCCCAGAGTCACAGGGATGACTTGAGTCCGGTAGTTCCTGATCTTTTTGAGATATCTGGCCAAGAGTGATATGGACAGAAAGGAGGCCTGAGCTCCACTCGAGACAGAAAGCGTATCTGAGGAAGAGCCGCCTTGGAAACTCCAGCACACAAACCTGCTGACATTGCCCGTTTTCGGCAGAGGCAAGCAGATTTAACCAAGGCTCTTCCCACTGCTGAAAAAGACCTTGTACCACCTCTGGATGTAGACACCATTCATGATCCGCTAGTCATCAGCGGTTGAGTTCAATTGCCCTGGCATTCAGGGAACCTGCTAGTTGTTGAGCCATCGGGTATATGCCCTGATGTTCCAGCCATTTCCAGAAATGCAGGGCCTCTTGGCAAAGGGTCCACGACCCCACCCCGACTTGTTTGTTGCAGTACCACATGGAGGTGGTATTCTCCGTGAACACTTGGACCAGTATTCCCTTGAGGGAGGGTAAGAACGCTTTTAACGCTCGTGAGATCACTTGGAGCTCCCGCATATTGATGTGGAATCCTGATTCTGCCAGAGTCCAGAGTATTCTGATCTTCACCTCTCCCAGATGGCCGCCCCATCCCAGGAGTGACACATCTTTCACTACTGCGATGTCTGTTTGGGGAATGGAGAGAGTTCTGCCTCTAACCCAATGACAGTTCATTAGCCACCACTGCAGGTCTTTTGCAGTTCCCTCCTAGATCTGGACCATGTCCGGGAGATTCACCTGATGCTGCGCCCACTATAACGCTAGGTCCCACTGCAGAGCCAGCATATGCCTTTTCTTTGGCGACTTCAACCTACACTGGAATGACCCCAAAGATCTTCATGTCAACGCCATCAAAGATCTCCTGGCCGATCAAGCTCTAACCTAAGCCTGCACACTCCCTACACACTCAAAAGGCCCCACCCTTGACTGGATCATCGCTAAAGAACCAATAGTCAAGCTTATCGCTATTGACCCCTGTGACTGGTCGGACCACCACGCTATCTCCTTCTCATTACCTGGCTCCCACAAAACAAGGACACTGCAACAAGTGTTTCCCAAACGCTGGGTCAGAGACACCAAGAACCTTGATCCCAGGGAACTGGCTGTTCGCTGTAAGTCTGACCTCCCCATATCACATCAGTCAGTGACCTCAATGATCATTATTCTGCGACTATAACTACCATTCTTGATGACCTTGCCCCGCTAAAACTAAAAAGAACCCAAACCAAAGACAGAAACCCTTGGTTCAATGGGTCCCTCAACAGTGAGAGGAAAGCCCTCCGGCAGTCAGAAAGAATTTGGAGACAACACCCCTCAGCCGCACATTTAAAACTTTTCCGCCAGGCAAGAAATGCCTACAACTGGAACATCCTCAACTCAAAAAAAGAATTCTTCAGATCCGAACTGGGGAACGCCAAGAACAGACCCCGCAATCTCTTCGAATTGGTCAAACACCAATCCAACAAACTGGCCAAAACATCGAAAGAAACCCCCAAGTTACTAATATCATCCGAGGAATTCGCCTCCTTTTTCTCAGACAAAATCACAGCCTTAAGAAAAAAAATTTGTTCCACAACCCACTCTCAACCTCTTCCAGATCTGCCTCCCTCCGAGCCGCCTCCACAGGCTACACCCAAAAACCAAGCACACTGGACCGACTTCAAAATCTATGACAAATACTCCGTCTCTAAAATCCTTTCTACCTTAAATCTGAACAACCACTTTAATGGCCCACTCCCCTCCAACTGCCTAGCTGCCGCCGCCCAATCCATCATTCCTAGCTGGACTGCAATAATTAAAGCCTCTCTTCTTCAGGGATCGATACCGGACTCTGAAAGCCGGTCAAGTCCTACCCATCCTAAAAAAGCCAGAGCTTGACCCTGCCTCCCCTGACAACTTTAGACCTTTCTCTAACATCCCACTCCTAGCTAAAGTTCTGGAGAAGTGTGTGCAACAGCAGCTGACCCAACACATCACCAACTTCCACCTACTAGATGACTTCCAATCCGGTTTGAGGCCAGGGCACAGCACAGAAACCACCATTCTCCACATCGTGGATGATGCATTTCAAGCCCTTGATCAAGGCAAAACCTGTCTCCTAATCCTCCTAGATCTATCGTCGGCCTTTGACACGGTCAACCATGAAAAACTACTTTAACGCCTCAAACTCAGGATGGGATTGGATGGCTCTGTTCTTGAATGGCTTAGGTCCTTCCTCCACAACCGCTCTCAGAGATTCCTAATTAACGGCAACCTGTCTGCTCCCTCTCCGGTCACGGTTGTAGTCCCCCAAAGATCAACCCTGTCCCCTACCCTCTTCAACCTTTACGTCACACACTGCAAATATCTCCTACCACATGTATGCTGACGACACCCAGATCTACATCAAAATCTCCTCCCTCAAGGATATTTATTCCCTGAATGAAGCACTGAAACTGACCGTCCAATGGCTCTCCTCCAATGAACTCAAACTCAATGCAAAGAAGACAGAATTTCTACAAATTTCTTCTCCCAAAACCAATCCTGAGACTCAGGTATGGATTAAGGCCATCACAGCCTTAAACTGTCCTCCGACCATCGTGGACTCGGCCAAATCCCTCCGAATAATCCTGGACTGTAATTTGACCATGCGGGACCACATCAACGTGATGGCCAAATCAGCTAGATTCCCCCTAAACTACCTAAGGAAACTCAAACCTTTCCTTGATACTCCCGACCTAAAAATGGCAGTCCAGTCACTTGTCATCTCTAGACTCGAATATTGCTGCTCTACCCTCTCCGGTCTACCCAAGATCTCCCTTGCTCATCTGAAAGCCTGCCTCAACGCGGCCGCTAGACTACTAACAGGCTCAAGGAAATTCAACCACATCTCACCACATCTGAAAGCTCTGAACTGGCTTCCGCTAAAGGCCAGAATCCAACTCAAATTTGCATGTATCACACAAAAAGCACTATACTCTAACTCCTCTGCATATCTTGCCCAGAAACTCGTGATATCCGGAGGAATCAGAAACTCCTGGTCCACCAGAGACCTCTTGCTTCAACCTGCACGTTTTCAGAAAAAGAAAACTTACAATCGGGCCTTCTCCGTGGCCGCACCACGAATATGGAACTCACTCACGCCCACCATTAGAAGAATCCTTTCTCTAGCTCGCTTCAAACAAGCATTTGCAATGCAATAGGTGTCATATTTGGAAAGGTTTGAGCTATAGGCATTGTAAATAACAATGCTTTTTATTTATGAGTTTTGAAAACCTGCAAACTGGTCCTATATACTTATAGTCATTGCTTAGGAGAAGCCAGCCTGGCAGAAAAAGAGGCGCAGTCAATTCCAGGCCAGCTTCTCATAAGCAACGAATATAAGTCCAAAGTGCGTGTTTACGCACCACTTTCAGGTCTTCAAAACTGAAATAAAAGGCATTGTCATTTACAATGCTACAATGCCAATAGCTCAAACTCTCACAAATGTGAGACCTATTTCATTGCAAATGCTTGTTTCTTTTGGAACTGCATGTTTCAGCAGCATTAGCCATCTGAGAAGATATGTTAGAAGAATGTACAAACTGAGAAACTCTTGAGGGATGAGCAAGATCTGAAATGTACTTCTATGACTCACCTGTGGCTTCGAAAGAAAATGGTGGGACACGTGACAATACATGTAACATTTGAAGTCAATAAATGACTGAATGGTAAGATTCTCTTACCCATTAGAGTCAGCCACCTGGCGATGCACCCATACACCTCGTCCAGAATAAGGATGACCACTAGGTAAATGATAACAGCTGTGGCTGTGACAGTAACTCAAACATTTGACCGTGCAGACGGACTAGAACTCATCGCTAAAGCTGCAGCAGTGGAGATCCTGTATATGATGACTCCAAAGACAATGGCAAATGTAAGTCCAATCTGGGGAACAAATACAAAACATCACACAGAAAACCACCTGTAAAGGAACAGTTCTACTCTTCGGAGTCCTGACATATATTTCACTCAATGTTTTGGTCAAGGACTTATCCACTCAATGCATCGGTCAATTCTTCCAGAAGAGTATCTGCACGAATGGAAACAACTAACTGACAAACTGTGGCATTCTACAGAATCAGATGAGTGTAAAAGTGGAAGATAATTATTTTGCTACAATAGGAATAGATTCCAATGGCTGCAGGAAATATCTAGAAATTATGACATTTTCCACTGGTGAGTTAGCAGAGCGGCAGCACTATTTACCTTCAGATTAGTCAGTAACACTGATACTTGGATCACTAACAAATCATGGCCCAGAGCTCTAGGCGAGGATGTACAATAAGAGTAAATGACAATAGCTTACATTAACATTGGAATGTCAGGGCCAACAATGTATGTTACAGGGCTTCTGCACCAACATTCCAATGTGTTTCTTTCTGTTTCTCCTATTTTACTCTAAAATATTCTACCCCCTGTGGGCTCTTCAGTCTCTGGCTTACCTGTTGTTAAATGCTGTCTCCATCTTTATAGACCCTTGTGCATGGCTCATGTCTAAAAGTCAAACTTGGGTCCTTTATAAATTAGGATAGCCCTTGGCAGAGCACAATCAAACTGCATTATTGACTGGCACCATAGTAAGCACTACTGTTAGCACATATATGTGAAAATCCTATTACCTACACTTTTACAATTACTTGAAAAGAACAATTTTCTTTTCTAACCTAGGGTCATACTGATGGGTACAGGGTCTATACAGATACATACAGATTGAATTTCCCAGAATCTGACTGGAGTTAATTTATAAGAAAATATGATCAACAGATGTGGAATGTTTCTTTCCCATCAGGTCACACCTTGTCCTGCTGAGATTCAATCTAAATTAGCGAAGGGTGAGCAGTGACACTGAAAAGTGCTTTATTTCATATGTACATACATATTGCAGATATATATTGCTTTAAATTGACTCCCTAAACCAGATCTGTAGTATTAATTATAATGTGCCGCAAGTATTTCATAAAAGGAGCAAAGCCCTCTTTTATAAGCAAAAAACACAACAGATTGCCAATACTGATAATTCTTCAAGCTATTATTTTTCTACCGCCTAGAACAAATTCTAAGGCATCCAGCAGCACTCTTTAGCTTAATTTGAATTTATTTGACCATTTCTACATTTTGGGGTTCCAAATTATTTCATTTTTAGATACCACACGAATTGAATAGAACATATCATAAAACAAGCAACCATATTCAAAAATCGAAAACACTCTCTCTCTCAAACTTACTTTCTACTTATATGTCACACTTAAACCACATTTTTTACCCATACTCAACATCACCCACACTTCAACAATAGATCACGGTCCCTGACTTAACTGCTTATTTAAGTCAAAAAAGTCAGGGGTCACAGCCAGACATCACCTATTATAAGCATTAATCCTTTATGGTGCACAAACACAAATATCACATCTTTTTAATTTCATGAATACCAATCACAGTGCACAAAAGCAGCTATAGAAATTCGCCCTAAGATTGTCTGGAAAACAATACACAAGGTCGACGCGTTTCGAGTCCGCCTTTTAAAGAACTCTCTTCAGGACCAAAGTAACTGTAACAGAACATAAACAACAAATTCTTATTAGCTGACACTTCATACCCTTTATTCACCAAAAGCCTGCTGTAAAAACACTCCCTGTGCCTGTCGGCTTACCTCTTAAAGCAGGACACCATCAATGAAAACAAACTAGCAAGTAGACAAGCGGCACCACTGTCTGCAAGATCAAAAAATAATAAATACAAAAATAAATAAAATTGTTTTTTATCGTCACTGAAATAGTCTCTAAACACTATTCAGGAACAAATACTCAGTAAACTGACTTGCAAGTCAAAAGTATGTGTGTGGTACAAAGTCCCAGTTTCTTAGAGAAGGTTCCAACTGCGCCAATATCTGCCGAGCAGCTTTTCAGCTGTAGTCTAACGGGACGCGAGGTCGGCGTCTGTTCAACCGACACTCGATATGTTATTTTTCCAAAGCGCGCGAGGCCCAGGACACGGTCCCTCACTGGTTCTACAAAACAAAATCCAAACGCTCCCCGTGAGCAACACTCGATCCGTTTTTGGGATTAGACGCTATCTCGTTTACGAACTGTGCTATGCAAGAAGCTTACCTTTTGAATAGAACGCCACTAGTTTAGACGGGCATTACTCTCGTTCGCTTCTACGGGTTTGGAACTCTGTTATAAACATCAAAGAAGGACCTCTTTTAATGGGAACTCGCCCACAGTATCTTGGGAATTGGTGTTTCTGGGAGTTGTAGTCTGCTCTTCACGTTTCAATTCAATCAAAAGCTTTGTTGATCCACACAATCTTTGGACAATGGATATATCTTTGTGTGATCATTATTAAACTCAAAAAAATGTCGATAAAATTAAAATTACAAATAGTGGCACAGCGCTTCTCCAGGCAATCAATGGCCATCTATACGAAGTCAAAACTTCGAAGTTGTTAATTACTGCTCCACTGCCATCTTCAAAAGCAAGCGTGAACCCAGTCGCATTTCACAGTTTATATAATTCTGAAAGTTCATTCAGCCCATTAAATGTAGTATTGAATTTCAAAATGAGCATTGTCTCCCGCTGATTGAGTCTTTGGTTCAAATCCCCTCCTCGGGTGTCTGGTTCAATTTTCGCAATCACGGTCCATTTTAAGTCTCTCTCAGTGTGGCCTTTAAGCTTCCAATGATTGACAAGAGGTGCATTTTCCACATTTCGTTTAATTCTTGACTTATGTTGGGTGATTCTCTGGCGAATTTCCTGATTTGTTTTTCCCATAAATAATTTGGGACAAGGGCACAACACACCATACACCACAAACTTTGATTTACAATTGGTGAATGTACAATGTTTCCAGTGAACTCCGTTATGAGAGAACAGCGACCCTTCTATTGTCTGCTCACAACAAGTACAGGATCCACATTTATGATGTCCCGTTACTGGTCCCAATCCTACATAGTTTCTAAGTGATGGTATATTCACTTTTGGTAGCATCACTCGGACCACGATTTGCAATGTTTTTTAAGCAAATAAGGGACCTTCCGCAAATTATTGATTCAAATTTTTAATCAAATGCCAATTTTGATGGATAATTTTCTTGACGTAATTTGAGCAGAACGTGGTGACACAAACCATTTTGTCACTAGTGATTTCTTTTGAAACAAAGATTCCCGTGGTGTCCACCATGCCCTCTTCATGGCATTCTTCAATAGTTTTTTAGGGTACCCTCGATCCGCCAATCTGATCACTAGATTACTAGCATGGAGAAAATATTCATCTTTGAAATGGCAATGGTGGCGGATTCTCAGAAATTGCCCAAAGGGTAAGTTTTGCTTAAGACTCCTAGGATGGTTACTTTTGAAGTGGAGGGCCTTTTTCCTGTCTGTAGATTTTTAGAGTGACCAGGCCTCCTTCAGATGGGTAAACTTCTACGTCCAAAAAGGTCATACGTAAGTTTGATTGATTGATACTGAACTTAATGTCCTCAGGTCTTGTATTCAGCCAATTGAAAAATTCAGATAGTTGTTATTGTGTTCCTGACCACACTAGAAAAATATCATCAATATAGCGCATCCAATTTGAGATGTACTGTTGAAATGGATTGCTATTGTAAATGAATTTATCTTCATACATAGCCATTAAAAAGTATGGCTAGTTCTGGGGCAAATGGACAGCCCATGGCTACACCTTTTGATTTTATAGAAGAAGTCTTTAGCGCAAAACTAGCCAATTGTACAATGAACTCTGTGGGGACCCTTGTTGGTTTCATTCTGGAATCTAAATAGTGGGTCAAAACCGCTATACCCTTATCTTGGGGGATCTGGGTGTACAATGAAACGACATCGAGAGTCACCATGATGTCTTTTTGTATGTCAAAGTTGATGGAAGTCAATCTGTTGATAAAGGCTGTTGTGTCCTGTAGATGAGATGGTACATCATCTAAAAACGGTTTCAGAAAAAGTCGACATATTTTGACACATGTTCAATCAAGGATTCACAGCCAGAGACGATAGGTCTCCCTGGAGGACTTGTCTCATTTGTATGAACTTTTGGGAGAATATAAAAAAACGGTGTTCGTGGATGTTTATTTTGTAAATATTGATATTCTTTTGGGCCTATGATTCCTTGGTCATTCCCAATTTTCAAAATTTCGGAAAGTTGACCCTGAAGTTCCAATGTTGGATTTGAAGCTATCCTTTTGTAGCATTCTACGTCATTCAGGTGTCTCATGGCTCCCTGTGTATATCTAGCTGTGTCCCAGACAACCAAGGTGCCACCCTTATCCGCTTGTTTTATGATAATGGAGGTATCATTTTTTAAAGATGTAATCGCTTCTTTTTGGTCTTTTGAGATATTAAATTTGACAATTTTTCTCTTTTTCTCCATATTAGAAATTGCTGATAACACAACTAGAAAAATAAAAGCTTGAAGAATTATCAGTATTGGCAATCTGTTGTGTTTTTTGCTATATTAGGCTTAGCCTTACTGATTGGAGCCTGGACCCTGTGTTTGTTTTTTGGCTCTTTTATAAGCAGGCACAAAAGTTGCAAATGTTTGTTTCAACAAAACACTGAACATGTGTTCTTTTGAGGAAAAGAAGTTCTAAAAATTAAATGGAAAACAACCA
The DNA here is from genome assembly GCF_964204655.1 of Triturus cristatus. Taxonomy (NCBI): domain Eukaryota; kingdom Metazoa; phylum Chordata; class Amphibia; order Caudata; family Salamandridae; genus Triturus; species Triturus cristatus. The sequence goes on along the minus strand of NC_140594.1, from coordinate 211,402,774 downwards.
TTGGCAAAAGAATGAGTTCTCTGCTGAAAAACTCTGAACTATGGGCAGCATGGCAAGGGCAATGATTGGTGCACGTTGCAGCGGCCTCCTGACGAGACCCCTGGCACTCACTTATTTATTTTTTATTTTTACAAATTAAGCACTGGTTCCACAGTGGAATTCTCTCATAGTTCAAGGACTCCCAGGACCCACACCTCTAGATAGGCAATCCCTCTCCTTTTTATGCATTGTCTAAGCCTCCCTGAAAGGACACTGAGGCTTGCAGCTCTCTCTATTACTTTTTTCTCTCTTTGTGTCTTCTGTCACTTTAGCAGCGATGACTTCAAGCGCGCATCTTGAGTTTTCATGTTTCTGATTGAAGCCTTCTGGTGTCCTTGGTGCAAGACTAACCAACCAACTCCTGATGAGCAACCTTCTCTGTAGCGCTGAATCTGAGTCATTTAGAGCATCACATTTAGAAATAAGTATTGAATTGTTGCAGTCTATTTTCCTAACCATCAGCATCACACTGGACACAAAGGGTGAGTGCTCTCTTTAGGATGTCGGGGACGAACGTGGTTTCACAAACACGTTTTCATGTTACCCAGCTGAATTCTCTTAAGTGACATCAAACTCTGGTTTTCCTTTGTGTTTTCTCCCTTCTTGCTGTGGTCTGCCATTCTGTGTAATATTCTGGTGTCAAATCCTGGTATTGCGGGGTATTTTATTGGATCTCTAATTCCAGTACAATATGGTTCTGGCACACACAAGACACAACAACACATGGTAACAGCAATAGGAGATGATAAACACAGTACATGGAAGTCCTTTATTAAAGCAGGTCATTACTATAAAAATGTTATCATTACAAGCCCAAATGAAGCTTTGCATCCCTAGAGATTAGAACTGCTCTTGCCGTATGCCTGCATCCAGTATCTGCACGCATCTTGTCTGTAATGTGCGATACTGATTAGAACCATCACCTTCTTTCTGAATGAATTAAACCTCCATCAGAGAAAATGTATATGAGGGGTCATAAATCAAGCAATTTGTCACGAAGCAGTGCAGCTAATTATAGGCGCTGCACGGAAATGGATAGATTTCAAGTTCACTCGAGCAGGGGAGGGCGAGCCTTTAGGGAAATTAAAAGATTTATGACATGCTAGTGTGGCAGCCGACTGACACCTCTCCAGCTCTCCCAGCCCTTCACATGCACATTCCTGGCCCAAACTTCTTCATTTCCATGTGGACGAGACTGTCTCTGCAATACTGACAAGTAGTGCGAGGAACACCGAGGCAGTAAAATATCCTGGGAACACAGCCCCTCCCTGCCTGCCTGTATCCATCCATCCATCCATCCATCTATAGATAGAAAGATAGAGCTGTCTATCTCCCCCTCTCCTCTCTCCAAATACATATGTATATGAAAATATGACAAATCCATTTCCAGTTCTAATGCCTCCAAGTATAGATGGCAGATTTTACTTTTGCAAAGTGAACTTACAAATCAGGAAATTCCAAAAGCATGGCAGATATTCGAATATCACAAATCTAGAGTCAAGGGCAAATTTGTGGCCATTTTAGGGTGAGCCAGTATTCAGGTATAGAGGACCAACCACTAACTCGTAACAAGGTGGGTGGGTATTTATATAGCGCTTACTAAAGCCTGACGAGGCGTTGAAGCGCTTTTCGGCAAGTAGCACGCTACTCCGGAACCCAAAAAGGGATCATTATGTTTGGAACGCATGTGAATTCTAAGAAAGTTGGGAATTTTTACATTGCAAAGCCAACTGTCTATAAGGTTAACTAAATTCAAGTGCAGGAGATTCACAATAGGTGTTGCTTCCACCACATAAGTGTAAAGATTTAAAGACTTTATCTCGGTGCAAAACAAGGTAATTTTACTAATTTGGGGTCTTGTGCTCATAAGGGATTCAGTCATATAAGGGGCAAGATGCTCTCAGCTAGTGTGTAGCGCCATCTTGTATGAAGTTATTCCTGTTCATCAACCATCGTAAAACATTTCCTCGAATAATCAGTCATTGTCCTGCATTCCTGAAGGGCTAGGGATTTTAACTTCCTATTCCTAGCCTCTCCTAGTTTTACACTGAAGGACATTGCACTTCTGCACAGGCTGGCCACACTGTCAGTCGAAATGCTGATAACTAAATACCACTTACCATAAAAATGATGCTAACGAAATTGGTAAAATACGCTGGTAACCGATCCTTCCAGGTCAGCTTTTCTTTATCAGTCTAGAAAACAAAGCACTACCTTAAATCGGGCGATTGGTAGGCAGAACGCAATTACATTCTTATTTAAAACAAAAACTGGAAGAGTACAAGTGGTGCGCGCGCGCCACAGCCAAGCACGTGATTTCAATTATGGCGCCCGTGTCTGGGCACGGTAATTGAAACCACACGGCCTATTGGTGTCTATTACGCGCACAAAGCGCGTAATAGACACCAATAGGCCGTGGGCGGAGCAACGCGCCCGCCTTTGGCCAATTGCGTGCAGTCTTTTATAAAAAGACGCACGCAAAGGCCAATGGTGTAGCACAAAAGGAATCGCACACGCACAAGCCTGTGCGATTCCTAGGTCAGTGCTGAAACCCCGTTTTTCACTCACTAAAGGTCTCGCACTGCGCGAGCACTGCTGCGCAGTGCAACGCAGGCGCGAGACCTAAAAAGATGCCAAACCTTCCTAATGGGTAAATTCCTCGCTTAAAACTCGGCATAACCACCATTGACCTTGGGACCTTGCTTCTTGTATATTGTAAATGTAAAATGTAATTACTTGTCCTTTTATCCCCCTTTGTATCCAGCAACCCCCCCAGCCCCATCTCAGGATTTTGTCTACTACTGCGGATTCCTGTAAAGCGCTCTGATACCCTAACAGGTCAAGTTTGCGCTCTATAAAAACTCTAAAATAAAAATAAATAAAAATGCCATCTGGTATGTGTTACTAGCAGGATACATGAGGCCATGAGACCCAGCAAGTTCAGTCATTCTCAAAATGAAATCCAGGCTATATGCTGAAACATCGCCATCATCTTCTGAATATCCTGGACTCGCTGTTTGGGAGGATAAGCCCGAAACTGTAGTGTGTCCAGAACAGCTCCGATGAAAGGGAGCGTCTGAGAGGGAGTCAGGTGTGACTTCGGCACATTGATAGTGAACTCCAGCAAATAGAGAAGGGTTTGCAGTAGTTGAGGTGGAGGTGAAGACAACAGACTGGCACCCCTGATCTGCGCAGATGAACTGCGACCACTGCCATCACCTTGGTGAACACCTGAGGGTCGCTGGTGAGGTCAAAGGGGAGCATGATGAACTGAAAATGCTTGTGGCTGACTGTAAGTTGCAGGTAAGGCTGATAGCCAGGCAGGACCGGAATATGAAAATAGGCATCCTGCAAGCCCAACACTACCATCAAGTCTCCTGGTTCCAGGGCAGACAATACCTGAGCCAAAGTGAGCATCTTGAACTTCTCCTTTTTCAGGAAGAGGTTTAGGGTTCTTGGATCTAAAATAGGGCGAAGCCATTTATTCATTTTGGGAATCATAAAGTAGCGAGAATAGCAACCACTCCTTACTTCTAACACTGTAACCCACTCTATGATTTCCTTGGTCAAGAGAGATGCGACTTCCTCGCGGAGCAAGGACAAATGATCCTCAATCATGAGATGGAGTTGTAGGAAAGTGCCCCTTTTTGCATGGCTACCCCCCCACTTTTTTTTTAAAAACAATTTTTATTACTTTTGGTTCTACATAATGTATCATAGTGTTGCATTATTTTGATCGCACAAGTTACTTACTTGTGTAATGATATATCTGTAAGAGACATTAGTTGGTGATCGATTCCTTACCTTAGAATATCCCCAGGCGTCAGACTGGATCCAGAAAGTTTTCGTCAGCCGTACCTCTGCGCATCGGTAGGCGTCGTCGTACGGCTCCACGTACGTCGTAGTCGCTGAGATGACGTCGCTGGAGCTACTTAGACGCACCCACGCACGCTGACATCTGTTGTGTACAAGACTTCCTGCGCAAGGAACGCAGAGCCATGCAAGATACTGACCACTGGTGCATTGAAACTAGGGCTCTGAAAGGGATGACCTTAACCCTAGAAATCAGTTCGCAGAACGGATGAGGATGGGTGGGGCGGTAAGGAATCTATCACTAACTAATGTCTCTTACAGATATGTCGTTACACAAGTAAGTAACTTGTGCATCTGAAAGAGACACGTTAGTGATAGATTCCTTACCATAGAATAGATACGTCAGCAATACCAACCCCGGTGGTGGGTCTGCGAACCAAGATCACACCAGAAACTCACGGAGAACAGAACGGCTAAAGAAGCCGTCTCTCCGGACTTGACTGTCAAGGAAATAATGCCTAGTAAAAGTGTGCAGCGAGGCCCACGTGGTTGCCTGACAAATGTCCTGCAGGAGAACACCACGTCCCAATGCAGTAGTAGCTGCTGTCGCCCTGGTAGAAAGGGCGCGCAACCCCGCCGGGGGTTCCTTTTTAGCCAGAGAATAACAGACCCAGCTGAAGAGATAGTCCTCTTGTGTACAGCCCGGCCTTTCTTGGCTCCTACATAGCCAACAAAGAGCTGGTCATCCACCCGGAACTGTTGTGTGCGATTCAAATAAAATGAAAGCGCACGTTTTGGGTCCAGGCGGTGGAGCCTCTCTTCCTCTCTGGAAGGGTGCGGAGGTGGAAAGAAAGTGGGCAAGGTGATAGTTTGCCCAATGTGGAAGGCAGTTACAACCTTTGGCAAGAAGGAAGGACGGACGAGTGTGAAGCACAACCTTGTCAGGATGAACCGACAGAAAAGGAGGCTTACAGGAAAGAGGCTGGAGCTCACTCACGCGCCTAGCGGACGTGATGGCAACCAGGAAAGCAGTCTTCAAAGTTAATAAACAAAGAGGACAGTAGTGAAGCGGCTCAAAAGGAGTGCACATCAGAAAAGTAAGAACCAGATTTAAGTCCCACTGCGACATCACAAATAAAATAGGAGGGAAAAGGTGAGTAATGCCTTTGAGAAATCTAATAACATCAGGGGACTTGAAAAGAGAGAGCTGATCAGGAAGCCTGAGAAAAGCTGAAATTGCCCTTAGTAGTGCCCAGAGCAGAGCTCTGCTGGGCCAGATAAAGAAGGAACAAAAGGACCTCTGAAAGAAGGACAGAAAGGGGATCCACAGCCTTTGCTGTGCACTATGCCACAAATTTGTTCTACCTGCAGGCGTATACCGATTTAGTGGAGGGCCGCCTGGCTGCCTGAATGACATAACAGACTTCAGGAGACAAGTCAAACGGAATCAACTGTCGCCGCTCAATCTCCACGCATGTAGGTGGAGGCTGGACAGGTTCGGATGGAGGACTGTTGTCCCCTGTTGCTGCGACAGAAGATCCTCCCAAAGAGGCCGTTGGATCGGGGAATCCATGCTCATACTGAGTAGCTCGGGATACCAAACTCTTCGAGCCCAGTCTAGGGCCACAAGAATGACTTGGGCCCGGTCGCGCCTGATCTTCTTCAGCACTCTGGGTAGAAGTGGTATAGGCGGAAAGGTGTACAATAGACCGCAACTCCACTCGTGACGAAAAGCGTCTCCGAGCGAGTGGCGCCTTGGAAACTCCAACGCGCAGAAGTGATGACACTGCGCGTTCTCTTCGGTGGCGAATAAATCTAACCAAGGCTCTCCCCACTGTTGAAAGAGACCTTGCGCTACCTCCGAGTGAAGACGCCATTTGTGATCCATAAGGCACTGGCGGCTGAGTTTGTCCGCCCTGGAGTTGAAAGAACCTGCCAGGTGTTGAACCGTCAAGGAAATGCCTGACATGGGTCCACAACCCACTCTGCCTTGTTTGTTGCAATACCACATGGCGGTGGTGTTGTCTGTGAACACCTGCACCACCCTCCCCTTCACAGAGGGAAGAAATGCCTTCAGTGCAAGAAGGATCGCCCAAAGCTCCAGAAGGTTGATATAGAGCAGGGACTCCGCCGTAGACCAGAGGCCTCTGATCTCCGCCTCTCCCATGTGGCCACCCCATCCCAGGAGGGACGCATCCGTCACCACTATGTGCTCCAGCTGGGGAAGGGAGAGGGATCTGCCGCTGACCAAATGCTGGTTTGTGAGCCACCACTGCAATTGTTGTGCAGTGCCCTCCGAGATCTGGACGTAGTCGGTCAGGATCCCCGGATGCTGCGCCCACTGGAACTTCAGGTCCCACTGCAGAGCCCGCATATGCCATCTGGCATGGTTGGTTAGCAGGAGGCCATGAGGCCCAGCAGCCTCAAGGTCATCATGCCTGAAACCCAGGACAAGGGCTAAGAGATCAGAATCATAGCCCGAATGTCCCGAACTCGCTGTTCGGGAGGATAAACCCGAAACTGCGCCGTGTACAGAACCGCTCCGATGAAGTCGAGCTTCTGAGAGAGAATCAGGTGCGACTTCGGCACGTTGATGGAGAACCCAGCAAATGCAGGAGGTCGGCCATAGTCTGGAGGTGGGAGAGGAATGTTTGGGGCGAGCCCGCCTTCAACAACCAGTTGTCGAGATAGGGGGAAGACTGAATCCCCTGATCTGCGCAGATGAGCTGCGACCACCGCCATCACTTTGGTGAACACCCGTGGGGCACTGGTAAGGACAAAGGGGAGCACGGTGAATTGAAAATGCTCCTGCCCTACCGTGAATCGCAGGTAACGCCGGTGGCCCGGCAGGACGGGGATATGAAAATACGTGTCCTGCAGGTCCAAACCTACCATCCAGTCTTGCGGGTCGAGGGCAGACAAGACCTGAGCAAGTGTGAGCATCTTGAACTTCTCCTTCCGGAGGAAGCGATTGACGTTCCACAAGGTCTAAGATCGGACGCAGGCCTTTGCCCTTCTTTGGAACCAAGAAGTAGTGGGAGTAACAACCACAACCTACTTCTGGCATCGGAACGCGCTCGATGGCCCCCTTGGCCAAGAGGGCCGTCACTTCCTGATGGAGAAGTGCCAAGTGATCCCCCGACATGTGGTGATACTGTGGTGGCATGGTTGAGGGGGGGGGGGGTTGTTTAGAAGGGGAGGGAGTAACCCCTTCGGACAATTTGCAGAAACCCACCTGTCCGATGTGATGGTGCGCCAGTGGTGGAGGTGATGGCGAATCCTGCCACCCACTGGTGTCTGGTGGGCCTGAAACACCGAACTTGGAAGGTTTGCAGGCAGGGGCAGCAGGGGGGGTGGTGGACTGACCCACAAGCTGGCCCTGTGACTGGCCTCTTCGGGTCCCACATCCGCGGCTGCGCTGAGACTGTTGCTGCGCAGACCTGTGGCTCTGAAACAAACGTGCTTTGGCGCCCCTTCCTTGACCACGGAAGGAGCAAAAAGCAGAAGCGGAAGGAGTGCGTGTGGCCAAAAGGCCTAAAGACTTGGCTGTAGCCGGCGAGCCCTTAAAACGCTCCAACTCGCAATCCGCCTTATCGCCAAACAGGTGAGTGCCATCAAAGGGCATGTCCATCAATGTGTTCTGGACATCCCCAGAAAAGCCAGTCGTTCTCAGCCAGGCGTGGCGGCGTAGCGCCACTGTCGTGGAAATCGCCCTGCCTAGCGAGTCAGCAGTGTCATGACCACAACGGATCGTGAACTTGGCTGCGCCTCTCCCCTCAGCAATAGCTTGGGAGAGTACTGTCCGAGCCTCCACCGGACACTTAGGGAGCACTTGCGCAACCGCATCCCACACAGAATGGGAATAACGGCTCAAGAGCCAGCGGTGTTCACAGACCGCAGTCCTGAACTGGCGGAAGAAAAAATCTTCTTCCCAAACTGCTCCAGTTTCTTGAATTCCCTGTCCGGTGGTGCGGAAGGGAACGCGCTCGGGGATGCAGAGGCCTGGACAACCAAGCTCTCAGGGGTAGGGTGTTGGGAGAGGAAAACGGGGTCGCCCGGGGCCGGTCCACGTTCTTATCCACAGGAGCCCCTGTGTTGGGCCTGGACCAGGTGCCCAAAAGAACATCCGAGAGTGCATCATTAAAGGGCAGCAGCGGCTCCGTAGAAGAAGATGCAGGCCGAAGCACCTCTCTCAGGAGGTTAGTCCTGACGGCCACAGTAGGAAGCTCGAGGTGGAGAGCCTTGGCCGTCCTACGCAAAACCATAGAGTAGGAACCATCCTCCTCCGTAGCCACAGTAGAAGGAGATGGTGAGGCAGGTTCAGGAGTATAATCCTGGTCACCTGCATCCCCCAGATCCTCATCCCAATCCGGGTCTAACTTGCATTGTGCTGTGAGAGGGTCCTCAGACCCCTCCCAGTCCTCCCCGTCCTCCACAGCCTGCCGAACAAGTGGAACATAAGGAGGTGGGTGAAGAAAGGGAAAGAAATTCCCAAACGGCGTCAGAATTGGCGTCGGTCGACACCCTTCTGGTAGCGTCTCCACGTCGGGGAGGAGGCCAGGGACGGCATCAGCCGACGCCGTGGCCGACACCAGTGGCAACACCGTCGTTGGTGGAGGTCGTACTGGGCCAACCAACATGGACGGGGATCCATGCGTGGATCCATGGGGGTCTCTCGATGCCGAGACTGAAGTCCTCGACGACATCGGGCCGGAGCCGACGTCGAAGAATGAGGACCCCCAGTCGGGCCCGCCTCGTGCCATGGCTGACAGGAACTCCTGCAGCTGGGCCGGAGTCGCCGATGGACCCAGAAAGGGCGGGTAGGCCATCGGCAACTGCGGAGGCTCCGCCATAGCAGCTGGGGTGGCGCCACCTGCACCCTCAGCCACGTCGCACGACCGGCTAGGGGAAGGCGAAGAGCGACGTCGCTTCTTCGACTTCTTGTGCTTCGCCTTACCTGACTCCGAGTGCGAAGACTTCGAATGGTGGTGATGGCTCCGTGCCCGGTCCCTCGACCTCCCACGGGACCTGGAACGGCACGGAGCCGACTCCCTGCCCTCTAGCCACTTTCGGGACCGCTCTCGCAAAGTTTTCTGAGCCATGGCCTGGCAGTGGGAGGACAACTCGGAGTCGTTGTCACGCCCCAGGCAGTAGAGACACTCACGGTGCTGATCCGTCACCGACATCGTGCAGGGACAGGCCACGCAAGACTTGAAAGCGGGCATCCCTATGCACCTAGAGTGTAAGTATTCAAAAAATAGAGACAAATGTCCCAAAAACTCAGTCAAAAAATGACTGGGGATACCGCTCTCTCCGGATCTGCGCTTGCTGGCGAGGAAAAAGAAAGAACTGATGTCAGCGCGCGTGGGCGCGTCTAAGTTGGTCCAGCGATGTCATCTCGGTGACTACGACACCAACGACGTACACGGAGCCGTACGACGACGCTTACCGACGCGCAGGGGTACTGCTGACGAAAACTTTCCGGATCCAGTCTGACACCTGGGGATATTCTAAGGTAAGGAATCTATCACTAACATGTCTCTTTCAGATAATGGTATACTATTATATTATTTCAAGGTGTGCATATTAACAATGTCTTTAGGATCTTACATTTGATCTGTTCTACGCGGCATCCTGGCGTCTGTTGTCGTGCATCCGCATTATAACTCTACCATTGAGAGTAATTATTACATATGTACATTTCCTAGGATTTCGGATAAAAGAAAATCAGAGCAAAAGAGAAGGAAAAAACTATAACTTTTCATAACTACCCACCCACTCTACTGGCTCACCCACACATCTTGTAACTTGGGGCAGGATTATACATTTCATACCTTGCATTACTGCGTATAGGTTATTGTGTTTTCAAAATAACATTTCTATTGGATGGCTTAATAAGTGGCATAGTTCTGTGCGGAATAACTATTCTGCTGCTCGGCGGAGGGGGTGACGTGTTTTGAGTATTGGAGGACGCAAAAGGGTCAGTGGCCTTTAACCATTCTAGCATCTGGTCACATTCCAAGGAAATTGGTGTTTTACGTAACCCTCGGAGTTCCTCTCTTCTAATGATAAGCACTCTCTGCCCCACCCCAGCGGACCATCTCTTTGTGCCAGATGACTGGGAAGGAGAGCGGATTTCCATCTCATTGGGATGGCACGTTTCGCTATGAGGATGGCCATATCCGCAAAACGATACTGTACTTTGTGTTTTCGGGCAGCGGCGTAGTCCTAGTAGACCGCTCTCTGCTGTGTCCAAACCAGAGGTGCCCGTCTTATCTCTTACCATTTGCCCAATTATGTACCAAAATCCCCTCAAGCGTGGGCATGCCCACATGTGTAGTATATCCACGTCTGGCTCCTGGGGCAGCAGACTTGTGCGTCAGGATATATACAATTAAGGTGATGCTGGATAAGGTATGCCCTGTGTAGGATCATATACTTCATGAGTTTGAATTTGGCAATACGGGACACTTATTTGGGAAATTCTTCAGTTAAATCTCTGCTGAGATCCCTCGTCCATTTTTCATGTAGAGGCTTGAGGGAAGCACCTACGAGAGCCCTGGTGCCCTTGTAAAGCCATCTGATTAGGTGACGCCCCTCTCCCATCAGGTGTACGGTGTATAATAATCCATGGGTAGGGGGTTCGTTCCCGCCCGGAGACCGGAAATTTTTAATGTAGCGGGTGATGGTAGCATGCAGTATGAACAGAGACTGGGAAATTCCCTGATTATGAGTGAAGTTCTCATGGTCTGCTAGCATACCGTCTATAAACAGCGCTCCTAAAGTTGTTACCCCATCTTGTACCCATTGGAAAATGCTACGTTTAGTGATTAGTCCTGTTGCAGTGGGGATTCCAAGTAAAGGGGTATTAGGTGCACATGGGAGATTACGCCTGGTGTATTGTAATGCCCTCTTCCAATAAAGAAGAGCTATTCCAAGTAGAGGGGGGATGCCGGGGGGCACCCTATCCCCAGGTAGCAATAGTGTATGGAGCGTGCCCTGACTCAATGTTTGCGGTGTATAATCGATTTCATGTCAGTTGCGTCCAGCAAGCCAATATAACAGCCATTGCAGTTGGCTAGCCAGACCGTATGAGCGAAAGTCAGGGGCCCCCAGTCCTCTCTCGTATGGCCTCAGTTGCATCTTAGCCAGGCTCACCCTTCTGCGCCCCTTCCCCCAGATGAGATTCAAGAGGAGGGAATCTAATATCTGGAAAATGATGGCAGGGATCAGGACTGGCTGATTCGTAAATAAATACAGTAATCTTGGGAGAACCACCATCTGAGAGATGGCTATTCTAACCATCACAAAAAAGGGTAATGATGACCAAAAAGAGACCTGGGCACGTAATGACCTGATCGTTTTCATCAAATTTCCTTTTATAAGGTCCTGTAAATCTGTATACCCAGGGATTTGAAAGTTTGTGGGGTGATTGACAGGGTGGGTTGTCCAAATTTAATGGACTCCAGTTCTTCCCTGTGATACATAAAGAATGCATGGGATTTCTTTTCATTAATGGCCAACCCTGATATACGTTCAAATTGTTGGAATATATTTGGGATAGGCACTAGATCTTCTGTCAAGTCGTGCATATATAATTGTATAATATGAGGTCATCAGCATATGCCGATACTACATGCAGTTTCTCCCAGTAAGATCCCTTTGTTTTCTGCCTTCTCCGGAGATGGATAGTAAGGGGTTCTAGAGCTAAAACAAATAAGAGTGGCGACAGGGGGCAGCCGTGTCGTGTGCCCCTCACCACTGGATAAGGGCGGGATATGTGAGAACCAGTACGGACCCGGGCCGTTGGAGCCGTATATAATAGCTTGACCCATTCCATATAACCTGGTGGAATGCCGAATTTGTTCATGGTTGCTGCCATGTATTCCCAGTTTTAGGTATTGAATGTCTGTCGTAGATCTAGGGCTATACATCCAGTCTTGTGGGAAATCTCGGAGGCAGCCTCCATGACATAGTGCAGGCGCCTGATGTTCGGAGATGAGTTGAGACCTGGGATAAAACCGCATTGATCAGTGTGAGTTAGTTTTGGGAGATAAGGAAGAAGACGGCGGACCAGAATTTTGCTGAGTATTTTGTATTTAGTGGGTATGAGGGAGAGCGGGCGGTAACCCAACATATCTTATGGATCTTTACTCAGTTTGGGGAGGGAGGTGACTAGTGCTTGCATAGTGGTTAGTGAGAGGGAGTGGACCTTGAGAGCTGATTGGTACAAACTTCCGAGGTGTGGTGTTAATTTGTCCGCAAAAGTAGAATAGAATACTCTTCCGGCAGACCATCCAGGCCCGGGGTTTTGTAATGTGGGAGCTCACAAATAGCCTCACTGATTTTGGCCTGTGTAATGGGGCTGTCCAATTCCTCTTGGGCGGCCTCTGTTAATTTGGGGTAAGTCAAACTATCTAAGAATGTCTCTAGGGGCTCTGCTTGTGCGACATTGGGGGCTCTGTATAGTGTCTCATAATAAATACTGAAGGCTAGGTTGATTTCTTCCTGAGTGTGTACCATGGTGCCATCTGGTAGTGCCTCCTCATGTATAAGGACGGGGGGGGGGGGGGATTTCTCGTATTAATCGCGCTAATAGAGTCTCCGATTTATCTGCTTCTACGTGTTTATGTTGGGTGTATGCCTGATAATCTATCGATCGGAATTGTTCAAGGAGTTCAGCATGCCGTATTTGCCCTTCTTGCAATTTCTCTTGTTTTGAGGGGTCATTACTTGCTTCTTGCTCCAGTGTATTTAGAGAGGCCTCTAGTGTTGTTAGATTCTTATGTACCTCCTAGCGGGCTCCCACCGTGGCTCCTATGGCCGTCCCTCGGATCACTGTCTTAAATGCATCCCATTCTATGAGGCAGGACAAGGCAGAGGTAGCATTTTCATTGAAATAATTTGTGATGATCGACCCTAATGTGTCACGGAAGACCGCGTCTTCCAGCATATGCGGACATAGCCTCCATGTAGAGACAGGGGTGGGTATTCTTCCGCAATCTAAAGAGATCTTGAGTGGGTTCTGATCCGAAAGGGTTTTCCTTAGATATGTAGTCTGGGAAACTTGGGGTGTGATGGGCAGGGAGCACCCAGGCCTCTGCCCAGGACCTCAAAAACTCTGCTAGTTTAATTGAGGCAGGTCCCTGAGGGGTGGTGGGGGGGGGGGGCAATCCAGATGGACATCTAGTATAGAATTGTAGTCTCCTCCAAGCACCCATGGTATCCCTACCCAGTCTGCCAACACTGAGTTCAAGTTAGTGAGGAATTTGTCTTGCTCGTAATTTGGGGCATATATGCTGCCTATAACTACATGTATGTCATCTAGTGTACCATGTACCAGCACATACCTCCCCTGAGCGTCTGTGCGCTGATCAATGATCACAAAAGGGACCCCGTGTCTGATCCATTTAAGTGTCCCTCTAGCGAATGCGGAAAAAGATGTGGTAAATATTTGGCCTCTCCATTTTTTGCGGCGTTTGACTGCTTTGGAGTCAGTGAGATGGGTTTCATGGAACAGGGCGATCTGTGCTTTTCGTCTACTTAATTGTGCATGAACCCTATGGCATTTGTGCACTAATCCCATCCCTCTAACATTCCAGGTTATTGCCTTATATTTACCTAATTTAGCCGTGTATAAGTTTGTTTGGTTGTACAGTAGCCCGAAGCCATGTAACGGCAATATGTATGATATGGTGTAGGGTGAGCCAGGAACCCAACACAAAACAATAGCTAAAACTTCCAATACTAAGACTAGCGCATGAACTATGCTGGTTCCAAAATTATATAAACCAGTCTGAGCTTCCATCCGGTTACAGTATGCATCTGCTGCAGGGCGGGTGGTTCCTGTGTGTTTCATAGTAACTTAACCAAGGCTGAGCTACGCGCATGCTAGGACCCTTAATGTAGATAAAGATTAGGGGGAGCTGGGGAGGGAAGAAATAGGCAGTTATATTAGTAATGTCTTAATTTCCTTCAGTGAAGCCATACAGCAATGTTACCAGGGTATCTCTCGGCCTCCGAGTGTCATTAGCCAAATAGATCCTGCACTGTTTGCGGGGTAATCAAGGGGAACAGTGATTTGCTGCTTTCAGAGTCAGAGTGCATAATGTTCTCTTCCGACTGTTCCGGTGATGACAGGGGGGATAGCATCTCGCATGGCAGCAGCCACTGCCAATGCCGAGTCCTGCCCCTGAGGCCTGCTACGGAGAGGGTTTTTTTGGCAATGGGTCAGCGAGCCGACCGGTCACGGCGGGCTCTCTGTCACGTTGCCCGTTTGGGGTCTTGACGTATCCTCTGGTCGAGACTTTCCAGTGCTTGTGAGGGGAGGGTGATTTCCAGCCAGTCGTGCTGCTTCCGGGTTGTCGAAGAAATTTGATTTTTGATCATAGATAATTTTCAAGCAGGCTGGAAATAGTAAAGCATATTTAAGATTTAAGGCTTGGAGTTTCTTTTTTAAAGGCCTATAGGAGGCTCTTTGTCTTTGAACCAGAACTGTGTAATCTGGATACAAGGAGATCCGATAGTTCTCGTATTGTATGGGTGTTTTCTCCCTGACCTTTTGGAGCAGGATATCTCGGTCTTTGTAATTTAGAATACGGGCTATCATTGGTGTCAGTGTCGCACTCGCCGCAGGTCTACCCGTTGGGATTCGGTGTGCTCTCTCCACACAGAAGAGATCGGACAGGCCCTCCGGAGCAATCTGGTCTCGCAGCCACTGCTCCATGAATCGGGTCGCGTTGGGGCCTTCTGCGTGTTCCGGAGGCCTATTATACAGATGTTGTTACACAGTGCCCTGCCTTCTGCGTCTTCCACCCTATCAAGTTGACTTGCTAACTGTTCTTGCATTTGAGATATGTGCCCCGCGTGTTCTTTGTGTTATGACAGTAACTCCGACAGGGTCTGTTTGTTGTTTTTTACTGTGGCGGATAGTTTCTCATGGTCTGCCTTGAGAGAAGTGAATCCGGTGGTGAGAGTTCCTATTTGTTGTTCTGTAGACTTCTGTGAGTCTCGTACTTCCTGCAGGATTAAATCTAACTTGTCCAGGGTGGGATCCATATTAGTCGGCGGAAAGCAGCTTAGCAAGGGTGCCTGGGAAGCTGTTTCTGATTCCTCTTGTTACCGAGTTCACAGTGGCATTTCCAGAGTTTTGCCATTTGTGCGCCCCATGGTGCAGTGTTCGGCGAGTGACAACTGGTCTATTATTGCCAACAAGGTGGTGCTACTTAATTTTTCTTATGCTGGCAGCTCTCGTGGATTCCAGGGGAGGGGGGGGGGTGGAGGGGAGAGGCCCGGAGAACCCCCAGCGACGCAAAGGAACAATTCCTGTGTTGTTTTCAGCCTGCTTCCTGGGTCTCTTGTGTCTTACACATGTGATGCAGTTCAATGAGTGCAGCCGTATTGTGGGTTTATGCTAGGGGACTCAAGTCCGTAAGCCGCTCTCGTGGGAAAGTGGTACAGTGAACAAGACAGCAGGAGGGGCCACAGGTTGCAGGAGCTAGGCACCAGTAATGCAGCCTGTGATCCTACGGTTATTTAGATCCTTTCCGCATGATGTTGGCGCACCAGGGGTCCCCCAATCACAGGCTCAATTCCGAGCAGAGTAATGTCCAAGGTGGTTGATGTGGATCCAGCGGTCCTCCAGCAGAGCTAGGGGAGCGCAGGTCCAGAGTCAGTAAAGGCCCAGGCACCAGGGCCTCACCCCGCAGCGCAGAAAAGGGTGGATTTTGACTCACTATGTCTGCTGCTGGTGTGTTTCTATGCGTTTCTTCCCACAGCGCCGCTCGAGTCTCATCAAGTACATCGGCGGGCTTCAGGCTGCCACCAGAGGTCCGCACAGCTCAGCTACCACTATGCTCCCATACGCCCCCTATAGGGCTCCTGCAGTGGCTTAGCTCGGCCTGTGTAGCCGATCAGATGGGGAAGGAGCGCTGGTCTTCTGAAAGCCAAATCGCTGTCACGGCCGCCGACAACGCCCACCGCACAGCCCCGCCAAGGGCATCCATGCTGCTCTCAGTAGCCTATTCACTGTACAGCCCAGCGGGCACCAGAGCAGGTCTGCACAGGAGTCAAGGGCAGCGTCAGGCCCTGCTACTCGCACCGGCTTCAGGGTAAGTGCACAGTATGGCGCCGATTCCCCGGCCAGGACCGCACTGTTGATGGCATCTCCTCGGGGTCGCGCCTCTTCTTTCACGTTACCTTTAGGTCTGTTCAAGATAAGGGGGAAAGATTAAGGCTGGAGGGCCCCTAGTTCCTGCTAACCAGGTTCCCAAGGCCGGTGTTATTTACCAAAACTGTACTTTGTTTCCACAATTGGCACACCTCTGGCCTACATATAAGTCCCTTGTAAAACATACTAGGGGTACCAAGAGCATTGCGACCAGAGAAGTTCTCTAAGGGCTGCAGTATGTATTGTAGCACCCTAAGAGACTCCTCACCAAACATGTACACTGCGACAGCAGCCTGCGCGTTTTGGTACAGATACAAGTGAAGAGTCGACTTGGTACACATCCCTATGTGCCAGGCCTGTCAGCACTGCAAGTGGCACTATACCTCTTGTGAGGGCATAACTGCATGAATAGATACGTCCCTATGGTGTCCAAGTCCATTCTTAGACATTATAAGTGCGTAGTGAAGCCAGCAGAACGGGGAGGATGGGTGGGGGGGTTGTGGGGGGGGGGGGGGGGTAAGAAATCTATAACTAATCTATGTCTCTTACAGATATATCGTTACCGTAGGTAAGTAACTTGTTCACCTGAAAGAGACAATGAGTTATAGATTCCTTGCCTTAGAATAGATACTCCAGCAATACCAACCTCGGAGGTGGGTCTGTGAACTAAGTTCACACCAGAAAGTCCTGGATAACAGAGCAGCCAAAGAAGCTGTTTCTCCGGACTTGGCTGTCCAGGCAGTAGTGTTTTGTGGACATGTGCAGAGATGCCCACGTAGCTGCCTGACAGATGTCATTGAGGGAGACTCCCCGTCCCAAAGCAGTGGTTGCTTTCGTCACCCTGGTGGAATGGGCGCATAGTCCCACTGGAGGCTCCTTCTTTGCCAAAGAATAGCAAGCTTTAATGCACAAAACAACCCACCTAGAGATGGTCCGTTTGTGCACGGCCCGACCTTTCTTGGAGCCCACGTAGCCAACAAAGAGCTGTTCATCCACCCGGAATTGTTTGGTGCGATCCAAATAAAATGAAAGCGCACGTTTTGGATCCAAACAGTGGCAGCTCGCTTCCTCCTTGGAAGGATGCGGAGGCAGAAAGAAGGTAGGCAAAGTGATGGTTTGACCAATGTGGAAAGAAGTAACCACCTTTGGAAGAAAGCAAGGCCTGGTTCTGAGGACGACCTTGTCCGGATGAACAACCAGAAAAGGTGGTTTTGAAGAAAGGGCTTGCAGCTCACTCACCCTGTGAGCAGAGGTGATGGCAACCAGAAAAGCAGTCTTTAGGGTAAGAAGTCTGAGTGCACATAAGGTGGGTAAGAACCAAGTTCAAGTCCCACTGAGGCATTACAAAGGGGACAGGAGGAAAAAGATGACTAATGCCCTTAAGGAAGCGATTTACAACAGGGGACTTGAAAAGAGAAGGTTGATCAGGAGGCCTAAGAAAGACTGAAATGGCTGAGATATAGCCCTCAAGAGTGCCCACAGCAGAGCCCTGCCGGGCCAAAGAAAGGAGGAACAAGAGAACCTCAGAAACAAGGGCAGAAAGGGGATCCACAGCCTTTGCTGTGCCCCATTCCACAGATTTGTTCCATCTGCAGGCATATACCAACTTGGTGGAGGGACGCCTGGCTGCCAAGATAACATCACAGACGTCGGGAGGAAGGTCGAATGCTGTCACCACTCAATCTCCACGCAAGGAGGTGGAGAATGGACATGTTCGGGTGGAGGACTGTCCCCTGCTGCTGCGACAGAAGAGCCTCCCGAAAAGGCAGTCTGATCGGAGGATCGATGGCCATGTGTAACAGCTCGGGATACCAGACTCTTCATGCCCAATCCGGATCCACAAGACTGACTTGGGTCTGGTTGAGCTTGATCTTCTTCAGGACTCTAGGCAGAAAGGTGTATAGAAGACGGCAACTCCACTCGCAAAGAAAAGCATCGCCAAGAGAGTGCCGCCTTGGAAATTCAAACGCGCAGAATTGCTGAAATTGCGCATTCTATTCGGTGGCGAATAGATCTAACCAAGGCTCTCCACCCGGTAAACAGCGTTAACAACGCATGCGAAACAACGCATGGTGTTACAACAACTGCGTTGTAAGTTTGCATACAGTTACAACGCAAGTCGGAACAACGACTTAAGTTGTAAGGGGCAGAAGGTGTTGGATTTAAAATCCAACACCTTCCCTACTGTCCGCACAGACCGGAGTTGGAATAGTAAATTATACTATTCCAACATCCAGCGCCCCTTACAACGCAAGTCGTTGTTCTGACTTGCATTGTAATGGTATGCGAACTAACAACGCAGTCGTTGTAACGACTGCGTTGCAACTCCATGCCTTGTAAACGCATGCGAACTAAGGTGGCATATTCTCTGCCCACTGCTGAAAGAGACCTTGCGCCCCCACTGAGGAGTGAAGACGCCATTTGTGATCCATCATGCACCTGCGGCTGAGTTTGTCCGCCCTGGCGTTCAGTGAACCTGCCAGGTGTTGAACCACCAGGGATATGACATGATCTTCCAGCCATGTCCAGAGACGGAGAGCCTCTTGATATAGGGTCCACGACCCCATCCCACCCTGTTGTTGCAGTACCACATGGCGGTGGTGTTGTCCGTGAAGACCTGCACCACTCTTCCCCAGACAGAGGGAAGGAATGCTTTTAGAGCAAGACGGATCGCCTGAAGTTCCAGAAGGTTGATGTGGAGGCCGGACAACGCCGGAGACCAGAGGCCCCTGATCTACGCCTCTCCCTTATGGCCTCCCCATCCTAGCAGTGATGCATCCGTCACCACTGTGAACTCTGTTTGGGGAAGGGAGAGGGATCTGCCGTTGACCCAATCCTGGTTCGTGAGCCACCACTGCAATTGACGTGCAGTGCCCTCCGAGATCTTAACGCAATTGGAGAGATTCCACTGATGCTGTGCCCACTGGAATTTCAGGTCCCACTGCAGAGCCTGCATATGCCACCTGGCATGATCGATCAGCAGGATGCAGGAGGCAATGAGGCCCAACAGCCTCAGGGTCATTCTAACCGAAACCTGGGCAAAAGGCTGAAAGATCAGAATCATAGCCCGAATATCCCGGACTCGTTGCTCAGGAGGAGAAACCCGAAACTGCGTCGTGTCCAGAACCGCTCCGATGAAGAGGAGCTTCTGAGAGGGAGTCAGGTGTGACTTCGGCACGTTGACGGTGAACCCCAGCAAATGCAGGAGGTCGCCCATAGTCTGGAGGTGGGAGACAACACGCATTCCAATCAAATCACAAAAATTGTGAATAAACACTGGAGACTTCTCAATTGTTGCCATCTAAACATTGCAAAACCAATTTTTGCACACAGGAGAGGAAGAAATTTGAAGGACATGTTCGTCCATACAAGACCTAAAAGAATCCCACAGACAAAACTAATGAGCACACTACCACCAGTACAGGGACATCACCCATGCGGTAACTGTAGTACGTGTCACCTCACATGCAGAAGTAGGCACATCAAGTTCAGGAATGGCAGTGAGTGGGACCAAAGAAGTTTCACGAACTGCAACAGTAGGAGTGTGGTGTACATGATCACCTGTCCATGTGGCCTGGAATATATACGCATGACTACCAGACCCATTAAAGTACGTATTGGGGAACACAGGAGTAACATCCGCTGTGGGAGGAGTACAACGAAGATGTCGACCCACTACCTGACCAACACACATGGAGTCGAGGATTTACAATGGACAGTGATTGAACAACTTGAAGGGGAGAATGGCCTGTTTGAGAAGGAACAACGATGGGTGTTCCGCCTTGGAACGCACATCCTCGGACTCAACGATGAGATACCCTGGAACCAGTTCCCCTCATAAGTCTGAAACTGACTTGAACTATCTTTACCTTAAATTACATTTAGTGATCTATCACGATTCAGGGGTTCGGTCCTCCCCTTTTGGAAACCACTGGTACCTTGTGCCCCCCTTGACTTTGGCCCTTTCCACTCCATGTCTGCAGTATGACCTGCATATAGATTTCGATAGTCAGCAGGACACCGATGATTAATATTTTTTATCATGGGCGCCCCCTACTTTGAAACATTTTTTTAAGTAACCTCTGCTCTACGTAACTTTTGAATCATCCATGGGCGATTTACATCTTCATTTGCCCTTCTTTTACTGTTTGAGCGTTTCGGTGACGCTTTCTGTATTAGGTAAACAACCCTACTAGTGTCTTTATCCATGGGTGAGTGCAACCACAATAACCAACCACCCCATATGCAATGGTGGATGAACACTTTGTGTACCATCCTGACCCCGCTGCTAGATACGTGCCCGCTTCATTTTAATCAGTATATCAACTTACCAGGGCCCTCATTGCTTTGCGGGTTGCTTTAAATTATTCATGCGCTAAAAATTCCTTATACGCGACATCTGTTATATCTACCGCACTGTGGTATATACAAACAATATGTCTTGTACACTACATGACCGGCAAAGTAGGGCGTCTAGCCTATTTTGCATGTCTTTACCTCACTTCCGGGTCACGCCGGGTGTATTATAGGCATCATTCTCAAATACGACCCATTTTTCTTGACCAGTTAGTAGGTTTGACAACTGGGCCTGCTTTACAAGATTTTTCTATCTTTAAAGGTATAATACTCCCGTAAAAAAAACGATCTTTTTTTAAAACAATTTCCTCCTCCGGTTGCCGATGGCAGAGTCAGCACAACCCTCCGAAACACATGCGGCCACACACAGGTGCTGCAAACTGGCGTTTCACTCTACCGTCATTGAGGCGGAAACATCAATTAACTGCCCTATTTAAACCCGGTCCTGGGTACGAATCAGTTATCCAGCGGAGCCATCGGGGAGGTCGCACAAGGCAGGGAAGTGTCCCAGGAGTATTAAGTACAGCATAGCCGTTAGGAACTTCGTTTTTTGTGAGGATATCGCCTTGGACTACTGGATATTCCTCTCAACCCATTTTTCTCCTAGATAGCCCATCAGGCACTCCGTCCACCCGCTCAAGGCTCATGGTGCATAATCCCTATATTTCTCAAGTAGGTTGTTTTCGCTTGCCTTGACACCGCTATAACGCTACTACATAGGCTGTGTTTTTTCACAATTTTCACAGTTTCTATGGGCTTATCAAAATGAGCCCTATGGAATAGAGTGTGTGCTTTATGTTCTGAGTGTGTATGTCTCATATTATCGTCCTTTGTTTATTTCAACGCAAGGACACTTCATCACCACTATTTCACTAAAACTAATTTTATGGAATCTTAGGTCACATTTTTTACAGGTCACCATTGCTCACGGTGGACTAAGTATATGGCTTGTAAAGTACGTTCCCCCCTTTTTTTGCAGGTTAACGACTACTAAGACCCATTGAGGCTTCATGACTGCGTGCAGTGATTTCTCCCGCGGCATTTTCTTCACACCTTACATATATCACCATTAGGATTAATAGATCACACACCACTATTATATACTGTGAGTATAGGAAGGGATCCTTATGGTCCTGAAGAAGAAGCTTGAGGGCTTCGAAACATGTCAGCAGATATAGGAGGCATAGTTCATTTTGTCTCATACACCTCCTTCCCCACATTTTAATAATACCAGCTCTAAGGTATATTAAAGTTATTTTGACCAACGAGCCAGGTATTCTTTAATTCACTTTCCTATCCACTCCTGACCCTTCCTCTCACACCCCTACACGACGCATAGTTGTCTCACAACGACAGTGCTCCCACGTAAATGTAGGTCGCAGCACGCCCCATCCCGTAGAGGGGCGGGAAGACCCCTATGATGAAGCATGACACCAAGGGCCCTTTTGGTGTGTGAGGGGTATTTAAACAACTTGTGTGTATTTCCCACCACTGTAGGGATACATACTTAATCTGGGAGGATTTGACGTACGTACATACCAGAGGGTGGATCCTTATGTTTAGAGACTTAAGTTCGGGAGGGTGTATCCACCTCCACTACTCATGTTGAGTGGTACCTCTCTACTCCCCATTTTGTTTCTTTTGGTGGGAGACAACAGCCTGGGGCGAGCCCACCTTCAACATCCAGTCATCGAGATAGGGGAAGACTGGAACCCCTGATCTGTGCAAATGAGCTGCAACCACCGCCATCACTTTCGTGAACACCCGAGCGGTGCAGGTAAGGGCAAAGGGGAGCACGGTAAACTGAAAATGCTCGTGGCCCACCGTGACCCGCAGGTAACGCCGGTGGGCCGGCAGGACGGGGATGTGAATATAAGTGTCCTGCAAATCCAACGCTACCATCCAGTCTCCAGGGTCGAGGGCAGACAGGACCTGAGCTAGCGTCAACATTTTGAACTTCTCCTCCCGGAGGAAGCGGTTGACGTTCCTGAGATCCAAGATAGGACGCAGACCTTTGTCCTTCTTGGGCACCAGAAAGTAGTGGGAATAATAACCACAACCTACTTCTGGGACAGGAACTCACTTGATAGCTCCCTTGGCCAAGAGTGCTGAAACTTCCTGTTGGAGAAGGGCCAGATGATCCTCGGACATGCGATGGTGCTGAGGTGGCATGAATGGAGGGGAAGTCTCGTAGGGGAGGGAGTAGCCCCTTCGGACAATCTGCAAAACCCACCTGTCCAACGAGATGGTGCGCCAGTGGGGGAGGTGATGGCGAATCCTGCCGCCCACTGGTGATTGTTGGCCCTGAAATGTCGGACTAGGAGGGTTTGGAGGCTGCTGCAGAGGGGGCTGTGGTGGACTGGCCCGCTCGCTGGCACCCAGAACCACAGCTGTGGTTCCCATGTCCCCGGCCGCGCAGGGGCTGAACAGCTTGCGCCGGCCTGTGACTCTTGGCAGAACGTAGCGGGTCACCCTTTACGTAGCCACGAAAGGGGCAAAAAGCAGACAGGTGGTAGAGAGGCCCAAGGACTTGGCCATAGCCTTAGAGTCCTTGAAGCACTCTAGCACTTCGTCTGTCTTCTCGCCGAACAGGCGACGGCCATCAAAGGGCATGTCCATACGGGTAGCTTGGACATCCCCTGAGAAACATGTCGACCTCAGCCAGCCATAGCATCGAAGGGCTACAGACGTTGAAATAGTCCTGCCTAGCTTGTCGGTGGTGTCCAGTCCACAGCGAATGGTAAACTTGGCTACTTCTCCTCTGCAACCGCACGGGAGAGTATGGCCTGGGCCTCCTCCGGGCACTGAGGTAGCATCTGCGCCACTGTATCCCACAGAGTGGGTGTAACGGCCCAACAGACATGCAGTGTTTACCGACCTCAGTCCCAAGCTGGAGGAAGAAAACATCTTCTTCTCAAGGTGATCCAGCTTTTTAGATTCCCTATCAGGTGGTGCGTTAGGGAATGCGCCTTTGGACGTGGAGGCTTGGACCACCAAGCTCTCATGGGAGAGGTGTTGGGAGAGGAAGGAGGGGTCGCCAGGAGACGGGCGGTGGTGTTGGGCGATCATCTATCCACAGGAGCCCCTGTGTTGGGCCTGGATCAGTTGCCCAAAAGGATGTCAGTGAGGGCTTCATTGAACGGCAGCGGGGGCTCTGAAGAGCTTGCTGCCGGTTGAAGCACCTCTGTCAGGAGGTTAGTTCTGACCACCACCATAGGTAGCTCAAGGTTGAGAGCCTCAGCTACCCTACGCAACACCACTGCATAAGAAGCTCCCTCCTCCATAGCCACAGTAGGAGGAAACAACATGCCGAAGTCTGGGGAAGTATCCAGCCTACTGGCATCCCCCAACTCCTCTCATCAGTACGGATCATATTCTAACAGGTCAGTTAATGGGTCTACAGATCCCTCCCAGTCCTCCTCACCCTCCTCTGGTTGCTGATCTGGCCTGAACCAGGGGGTAACAGGGGCACAAAAGAAGCCGTTAGCGCTGGAACCGGCGTCGTTCAATGTCAGTCCGGTTCCGTGCCCACGTCGGGGTGGAGGCCGGGGACAACGCCGGCTGGGGACACAGCCGGCGTCAGCTGGGGACGTGGTGCTGGTGGAATCTGCGTTGAGGGAGATGTGGTCAGGTCGACGGGTGCCGATCCGGATCCAGGCCCGGATCCAAGGGGACCCTGCGGTGCCGGGGCTGAAGCAGCAGGTATCGTAGGCCCAGGGCTCCCAGCTGAGTCCGCAGGGCCGGAAGGCATGCCGGCGGAGTCGGGCTGCCCAAAGATAGCATGCATCGCTTCGTAGAAACTTCGAAGCTGGGCAGGGGTCGCTCCGGGTCCCGGGAAGGGAGGGAAACTCGGAGTCGACCCACCGGGCTCTGCACACCAAACCACCTACATCCTTCGTCACGTCGGCGGACAGGCGGATAAAAGTAAAACAGCAACAATTCTTCTTTGACTTCTTCTTGTGCTTCAACTTACCTGAGGCGTGCGAAGACTTGGAGGAGGACTGGTGGTGGTAGCTCTGCGACCGGTACCTCGACCTCCCACACGACCAGGACCTCGAGAGGCGCGGAGCAGATGCCTTGAAGGACCCCCTGGCAGCAGAAACAGCGAGTCGCAGGGAGAGCTCAGCAGCACACAGAAGATGGAGGCCCACGTCACAGGAGATGCAGTGAGGACATCACTCTTGGAGCTGTGTGATGCTTGAGGCAGGGGATTCTAGGAGCTCGAACTCTTCGGTCAGGAGAGACAACGAGTCTTGGCAACAGCAAACAGGCGCGGTGCACAGAGATGCAGTTCTGGTAGGCTGGAGAGGGATTGCAGTCTACCCAGTTGCAGGGAAGACAGGTCAGGCCTCTGGAGAGCCACCAAACAATCACCTATATTATAGAGCCTTGAGTTGTCTGTGGGACAGCAGGATCCACATGCCGGTCGTCATCGTTGAGATGCCTGCAGATGCAGTGTGTAACTCTTTCACGCCAAGGGAAATTAATTCTTGCTATCTTGATGCATGCAGACTCCTTGGCGACTCAGAAGGATGCACGGCCACGGAGGTTGCAGCACTTGGATGAGCACATAGATTAAGTTGCAGTAGAAGTCTTCCTACCAGAGGCAGTTTTGCCTTGGTCCCTGGCACGGTCCAGCAGCAGAGTTAGGTGTTTAACAGCACAAGAGTCTTTAGAAAAACCTTCACATGAACCAGTTGGTTCTTGAAGACCAGACAAATATAAGGACCCATCCTCAGAGTAGCCCTTAAGTAACCCAGGAAGGGGGTAGGACTACTTCTGTCCTACTCGGAAGGACTGACCAGTCAGATGCTTCCAGGGGCCTCTGGCCCTTTAAGATTCAAGATGGCAGAATCAACCTTACAGAGCTCTGGGCATCTCCCAAGGAAGAAGCTGGACAAGGGAGGGGTGACTCCCCTGTCCTTTCGGTAGTTTGATGCCAGAGCAAAAGCCAAGTGCTCCTGGACTGGGGCAAACCGGTTTATGCAATAAGAGCACAAAATGTGCCCTTCAAAGCAGACTAGTGGCGCTCGGAAGCATCCCCACCCTAGCGTAAGACACCTATTTCTAAAGGAAATCCTTTATTCTGCCTTCCCCTGCCCGAGATAAGCTCAGCAGCAGAAGGGCAGAACAGTGTCTGGGATCGGCAGCAGCACTGGATTGCAAGCAGACCCTGCAAAGCTACACAGGTAGATATGGGGGGTCCTCTAAGGAGCCCCCTGGTACATGGGATCATGCATCTAGGACTGGAATGGGTGTAGGGGCATGATTCCAACATGTTTGATACCAAACATGACCAGATTCGGTGAAGCCATTATGTAGTTGGACATCTTGACTTTGCCAGTGTCCACTACATACATTAAAATGGCTTTCCCGCACTTACAAAGCCAGAGAATGGACTCTGGGGTTTGTAGGGGCATCTCCGCTCATGCAGGGGTATCCTCACACTTGGAACCATGCACCCTGTCTATGGGCTGTAAGGCCTTCCTTAAGGGTAACTTATAGGTTTTAAGTGCAGTGACCGGGATTATAAGGAAAACCTTATTTCTGAAGTGAAAGGTGTATGCACCATTTCACGCAGGCTGCAATGGCAGACCTGCAAACACAGTTTACATGGGCTCCCATGGGTGGCACAATACATGCCCATGGAAAAACCCTGGTGTACCAATGCCCTAAGATGATATACAAGGGTACGCCCGTATAGCAATTGTGGGGTGAAAAAAGTACTTACCATTAAATTGAGGAGAGAAAGCACTGACACTAGGGTCCTGATTAGCAGGATCCCAGTATACTACAGTAAAAACACACTGACACCAGGTAAAAGGTAGGGGTTACGAGGCCAGAAAGATCCTACTTTCCTATATTACTCCCTCCCAAACAAAAGATAGGACTAACCTAGTCCAGTTCAATCTTCAGAAATATTGAGAAAGTACATCAGCGCTGGCATGGTTACTTCGAGGCCTAAGTTACACTGAATAGTCCATCCCCTGTAGGGAAACGGACCACCTCAAAAGTTTAGAATTTTCACCCTTCATCTGTATGAGCCATTGGAGGGGCTTGTGGCCTGTATGGACAATGAAGTGAGTGCCGAACAGGTATGGTCTCAACGTTTTCAAGGGCCAGACTACCACAAAGGCCTCCGTCTCTATAACTGACCAATGTTTCTCTCTGAGGGTCAACCTTCTGCTGATAAAAGCTACTGGTTGATCCTGGCCCTCTTCATTGAGTTGTGATAACACTGCTCCTATTTGGAATTCGCTCCCACCGAATATCAGAAGAATCATCTATGCTGCTCCTATTCCTATCTCAGAGACATCTGTCTGAACAATAAATTGTTTGGAGTAATTAGGACTCTGCAGAATGGGTGCTGAGCACATGGCCTTCTTCAGGGCATCAACTAACAAGGCATTACACCACAAAACTCCACATTACCTAGCTCATAAAATTGTGCTATCTGGAGGCGCTAGACCCTTGAGGGGATCGGAAGACTTTCTACTAAAACCAGCACTCTTCCATAAGAAAAAAAACTTACGATAGAGCATTCACGGGAGCAGCACCAAGGATTTGGAATTCGCTCCCACCGAATATCAGAAGAATCATCTACGCTGCTCCTATTCCTATCTCAGAGACATCTGTCTGAACAATAAATTGTTTGGAGTAATTAGGACTCTGCAGAATGGGTGCTGAGCACATGGCCTTCTTCAGGGCATCAACGGTCTCTTGACAGCTAACTGTCCAATTCACCTTCTTAGGCATCTTCTTGTAGGTGAGATCACTGAGGAGTGTCACATTTGACCCATACCCCTTAATAAATATTCTGTAATACCCAGTCAGGTCCAGAAAAGCTCTGACCTAGGTCTGGGTAGTGGAAGCAATCCAATCCATAATGGTTTGGAATTTGCTCTCCAAAGGCTGAACTTGGCCTCCACCTACCAGGTGGCCCAAGTATAGAACCTTGCTCTGCCCTAACTGGAACTTGCTGGACTTGATAGTGAGGCCTGCCTTCTGCGGGGTCTCAAGTACACTCCTGAGGTGGACCTGGACCAGATGATCCAGCCAGGTGGAGCTAAAGACAGCAATAAAAGAATATAGATCAAAGATAAAAATCCTTAGTTCAAATGATCACTTAATGAAGAAAGATGGAAACTGAGAATAACAGAACGAAAATGGAGACAAACTCCGTCATCCCCCACTTAAAACAACTCAGAATAACCAGAAAAACCTACAATAAAAGCGTACTTAGATCAAAAAAAGAATTTTTTAGAAATGAACTTGAAAATGCAAAGAACAGACCAAGGAAACTCTTTGATCTACTAAAAGATGAATCAAACAAATTAGCCAAATCTTCCCTACTAACATCGAAACCAGACCTGAACTGTGAGGATTTTTCAACATTCTTTACCGATAAAGCCAGCTCATTGGAGAGAGAACTCAAGAATAACGCTGAAAAAGCCTCAAACCTTAGGAGTGAACAAGGGAGGAACCCTGCCTGCACTACTCAGAATAATGTCCATTGGTCAACTTCAATATATATGATCAACATGACATTACCAAAATTCTACTTTCTCTAAAATCAAATAATCATTACAATGACCCGCTGCCGGTGAAATGCTGGCCCTCCTGCAACCATATGGTCATTCCCTACTGGACTAAGATTATTAAAGAATCACTGGCCCAAGGATCAATTCCGGACTGCCTAAAAACAGGACAGGTGGTCCTCACCTAAAGAAACCTACGGAGAACCCATCGGACCCTAATAACTTTTGTCCTGTAACAACCATTCCCCTTCTAGCCAAAGTACCAGAAAAATGTGCGCACAATCAGTTAAGTAAACACATTAATAATTTTTTTTTTTTTTTTTAAACCGTTTATTACAAAGTTCAAAGAATATACAAAGATGGGCCTACAACCTTCAGGCCGGCCGCTAGCAAACAAGAGGAGCATATGATACACACAGTAGAACGCATGATGCGGCAAAGGGAAACGTACAGGAGTTAGCCGCGTTGATGGCCACACCATCCGAACCCCACATGACGGTTTCTTTTTAACATAAATAACAACAAACAAAATCAAACCACAAGGCAACCCACGATCGAAAACAGCAGCATGTGCTCCCCTAGAAGGGGGACCCTACCAATCCATAGGAGTATCAAGGGGGGGGAGAAGGTCAGAACAGGGACTGGGTGGACTCAGTGCCCGGTACCGGAGAGCTAAACCGGCTAAGGGGACGGGGCAGGCGATGGATCGGGCAATAACGGCGGGGCACAGATTCCCCCGCGGTAGGCGTTCCAGGGGCCCCATACTTTCACCCATGTCCCAGGCTTACCTCTCGCTACATACACCACCTTTTCCCGAAACATGCACCAGTCCATATTTTCCTTCCAGGCCGAAACAGTCGGGGACCTCTGGGAACCCCACAGTTGAGCAATATCGCGCTTGGCCACCATATATCCCAGAGTCACCCACCACGTCTGTGGCGCCGAATAGTCGGTTGGTTCCCACACGTTCAACAGGCATCTCCTCGCTTCGGGCAGCAGCGGCACACGCGTAACCACCCGCAGGACCTCATGCACACCACGCCAGAATCGCTCCACCTCTGGGCATTCCCACAAAATATGAAGAAAGGTCCCCAAAGAACCACACCCACGCTTACAAAACCCGTCCACAGCATAGCCCATACGCAATAGCCTTGGCCCCGTTATGTAGACCCTATGGAGTATCTTGAGCTGGACGAAGCGAAGGTGGGCCGGTATGGCCACCTCTTTCAGGGAGGCCACCGCAGAGACCCAGTCCTCGTCGTCCAGCTCCAATCCATCGGCAACCCAAGCCTCGCGAAGATCAATCAGCAATCCCGAGCGGTCATTAATCAGTTTTTTTATAGATTAACGAGATCGTGCTTTCCGGTACATGTCCATCCAGCACTCTATCCTCCAGAGGGGAGTACTCCGGGATGGAGGCAACGTCCGGGAAGGCGGAGCATAGTGCATGACGGATCTGCATATACCGAAAGTACTCCCTGTCTTGCAACTGGAATTCCGTCTGCAGCATCTCGAACGTTTTGAATCCCCCCCTCGTCCAGAGATCCCCCACCCTGCTGATGCCTATCATGTCCCACTTCTCGAAGCCCTTCGAGGTCCACAGGGAGCCCAACTGCTCAGATGCGTACAGTGGTGACGCCCGGGTCAAACGATCCTTCCACCCCATCGCTACATTAGCCGCGTGCCACACTCGTACCATGACACGCGTGGGGCCCGTCAGACGTGCGTCGAGCGAGCTGGAGTAGAGCGCTCGATTATAGTCACCACCCGGCAGTAGCATCTTATCCATTTCAAAGGCCGGGTTTAGGGCGGGCCCGTATAGGCCGTGATTAATCGCAGCCAGCTGGGAGGCCCAATAATACCGTTTAATATCCGGGAGTGCAATCCCCCCGTCATACCACGGGAGCGTCAGCTTCGCCAGGGCGATACGCGGTCTCCCGTCCCAGAACAGGCGGCGTTGCAAACTCTCCACCTCGCGGAAGTAGCGCGCCGGGACGAGGTCCATTGTATTCTGCAGAGCGTACAGGTGTGGTAAATAAAATATTACGCTCTCAGACTTTTAAAATATAAATAAGATCATGCATAAAGCAAGAGGCTGAGTCTGTGGTATCAGGTTCATAAAGGGATTTATTCCAATAACTCGAGTCAAAGGGAGAATATTTCCATCACCAAAATTGGATCTGGAAAGGGGCTCAAAAGTATTCTCAATATTCTCCAAACATTATTCACAGAGTACAGTATATATACATTTCTCAATTGTACGTAAGCAAAAGAGCAAGATAGAATGAGATAAGAGCATGTGGGCGTGTAAGTAGGCGTGAAGGTGGGCGTCCATGTGGGCGTCCACTTGATGATAATGGGTAATTTGTCATGTGTGGGTGGATACCTGGAGAATCCTGCAATGTCAGCAGAAATATTTGGCAGAGATGCGTGCGCAGTCGCATGACGTGTGATAGACGTGCAACTAGAGGGAGAAAGGGACTTGACATTTAGCTCTACATGTGGAGACAAAAGTCTGGGGTTATGTCAACCTAATCCCAAATCATATCTAATATCCTATGTTTAAAGAACTGTGTTATCCAAAAAGAAAGGTCTCTCGAACAAAATCTATTCTATACTGACTGTGAGTGCGTGTACAAGCGTCTAAGTGTCTACACTAAATGCGAGGGGGTAGGAATATTCCATGGTAACAGGGCTATGAATTACTTGCATGAGGACAGAGAAGCCGGGCCTTTTGCTCGGTAGCTGGAAGAATGTTTACTTAAACTACTAGACAGGAATGCATCGGCTGAGGGGCGAAGCAGATAACTCGAAGGTGAAATACAGTTCTTGGCAGAGAATAGGCTGATGTCAGGCTTCGTGAGCCGCGCAGAGAATGAGACAAAGTTCATGGTCACAGATGCAGGCTCAGACTGGAGTTTTCAGAGGCAGAAGGCAAGAAGAGTTCGATGACAGAATCAGGGCCTACTTGCCTGGACTGTAAAATGGCATAAGTGAACCATATAAAGCCGGTGGCCTATCGTACTTAGGAATGGAATATCCGGCCTATTCATGGCGGATCTGACAGAGGACATGTTGACGGTGGACGCACGTGTTTGCGTCTTCATAACTGGAACTGGAGGGAGCATACATGTACTTGTAACATGCACATAGAACCGTTGGGGTCCAAGATAGGGGACATAACTGACCAGAAAAATCCATATTTCCACATTCCCTCCTTGTCCCCTACTTGCCCGTCAAGAGATATCAATCTTCATTAATCCATTGATCTGTTCATATAGCATCATTTGTTCTTCTTTCTTCTTCCGGGATCTTGAATGAAAATCTTGATGTGGAATGCACGATGTGGCACACAGACCACAAATCGCTGGTCCACATTGCAGGCATAAGCAGCAACTGAATAGTATGAGAAGGCCAATACCTAGGAAGGATAGGACCCTCCATCCAAAGGTAGATAATACACTCCAAAACCAACCGGACCAAGTCCAGGTGCCTGGATTCTGGTGTATCTGGCTTACAATCTTATGAAGGCGAGTTATGGCTTTATATACAGATGGCGAATTTTCTGGTATGAAAAATGCAATAGCTTGATCCGATGACCCTACAAGCTCCGCCCCTATCGGCCAGGATAACGTCAAGGACAAGACTATTTTGAAGCACAACAATCCGCATAGCAGACTGCTCTTCTGTTAAATTGCCTAAGGCGGAAATAGTTTCGTTCACTACTGCTTCAAGGGTTCTGGTTAATCTACGTATCAGCTTACTATTGGTAACTGTACCTATATAGGGAAAGAAACCTTTATTGAAATCTGTGTATTTTTCCCATGCTGTTTCAGTGTAATCGACAATTGGGAGATCTCTCTGCTGTCTATTGTGTACTAAATGAGTATTTCTATGATAATCAGGAGGAGCTAGGAAAACAGGTGGTAGGAGGAATGCTATGTAACAGGTACCATCCCAATCTAGAGGTAGGCGTATATATGCGGTCTGGCCACATATAAAGTAGGAATGACGAGAAGCTCTAAATGTAGACTTGCCTTGATCACTGAATTTTATTACAGTGGTGCATTTACTATGGCCCATGTGTATGGAGCCATTCTTTCTTATACATAATTCCCCTTTTACTGGGAATACGGACATGGCGGGCAAGATTGGTGTAGCTTCAGATTCAACGTTCAGGATCATGAGGTTAAGTGTAAAATTACCTAATCCATATACTTCATGTTCTAGATCAGGTCCTGTTCTTTTGGGAAGTCCCTCCTTGTTAGGGTAGCAGACTTTAAGCAAAACTAAGTTCAGGTTTCCCCATACCCAGTTGTCTTGATAAACTGCGGAATTCGAATCTAGGGAATTAATCAAACTAAACCATGCTCCACAGGAGCCATTGTGTGTGAACGGATAGAGAAAGAGGGGCAAAACTCCCTTATAGTTCTGATAGGGGGGGAGTCGGCCACAGACCCAGCAGTCTGTAGTATTGCTAGTCTGATGTGAATGGTGCAGCATCTGAATAGAGGTATTGTTGCGTAAGGCAAGTCGATATGATAGCTCATAGGATGGCAGATCACTAAATGTGTGCTTTATGGTATCATTAGTGGAGGAGTATAAGAGTGAGGCAATAGGAGGAAAAATAGCATGTAGTATTAAGCTGATACATATTATCGTGATGCACATAAGAGATTGAAAAATTACAGTCACTATACATCTATTTGCTTCTTATCTAGCTCTCTTATTTTTGCTTTATGTTATTGTCCAAGATCTTATGCGAGCCAGAATACATGTTCAACCGCTTCACCACCTAGTGGACTTAATTGATCAAACGGGTTCTGACTTAGATCAAAGTTTAGCTTTGTGGAAACTTCTGGGGAGTCTCCTCTAGAAAATGGTGTTCAAAATCCAAAATCCAAGTTTAAAGTCTTTTTCCTTTGTAAAAGAGTGGTGAAGGTGCACTTTGACTTTAACGGCCGTCCCCGTGGTCCAGAGCACTGACTTTGGCGCCTTTCATCCAGGAGCGATGGAGTATTCTTTGACCTGGGTGTTGTCAGGGAAGGCGGCAGCAACCTGCGAACAACAAGAGAGTAGTGCAGACATCAAGGAAGCCAGGTAATCTGTCAGCATGTTACTATTAACATCAGTAATCTTTTAGGCATTGGAGTGCCCCACATATTTGGTGGTCTACCAAAGACCACTTCATAGGGAGATAAGCCTGTTCTAGAATGAGCTACCATTCGCATGAAAAAGAGGGCAACCGGCAGGGCTACCATCCAATCTATACCTTTGTCTGCGCAAATTTTTAATGTCTGATTATGTCTTTCTACAAGGCCTGCTGCTTCAGGATGTCGCACACAATGGAATTTCCAGGTATACCCTAACAGAAGGGACACCTGCTTCATTAGTACCAGGACATATTTGTAACCTCTACATCTGTTTATTTGGATATAATCCATTTGGAGCACTTCAAAAGGGTGGTCAGGTGGATGGAATCCACCTTGTTCCATCGGAATGCCTTTACCTGGATTGAATTGGCAACAGATCATACATGTTCTGACCTTTTGTTTCGCTGCTGCACGCAGGTGCTTGTTGAACCATATATTCTGTAAGCTATCTATCATTGCTTTCTCTCCTAAGTGTGCAGGACTATGTGCGGTATTTATAATTATTTGTACCATTGAATCAGAAAGAAACCCTGATCAGTCAGTACCCCTCCTTGTTCCGACCATTTCTTTAATTCGTCCATAGTAGCATGTGTCTGTATGTCTTGTACATCCTTGGAAGGATCCCTAACTGTCATGGCTTTGGACACTTATTGAACCTGTAACTTTGTCATGTCTAGTGGGGTCTGAGCTGTCTGTTTAGCTGTTCGGTCTGCCAGATCATTGCCTTGGGAAATGGTATCTGTGGCTCTAGTATGTGCTTTACATTTTAGGATAGCTATGGCTGTTGGTAAATGTATTGCTTCCAGTAGGGCTTGAATATGGGGGCCATGCTGTATCTTGGCCCCATGAGAGGTCAAGAAACCTCTTTCTCGCCAGAGAATCGGTGTAAATGTTTACTCTCAGGTGCTTAGCTCTTATGCACGCTTGTGTCAGGGCGATGAGCTCTGCTGCTTGTGCTGACAATATGTCTATTCTTTTAGTCTCTATTATTACAGTATCAGTAGTCACTGCATATGCTGCCACTAATTCTCCCGCCCCTGTCCTCATGCATGAGCCGTCAACTTATAGTGTTAGGTCGGGGTCTGGGAGTGCAACGTCTGTCAAGTCTTGTCTTGGTTTAGTCACGGTATGTATTACTTCAACACAGTCGTGTGGTGAAACGCTTTCTGTACTGGAGGGCAAAAGGGTAGCAGGATTCAGTATGTTGCATCGTCTGATCTCTATGTGTGGTTGAAATAACGTTGGCTCATAGCCTGTCAGTCTAGCTACAGTCAGGTGTTGTGTTTGTGTCCGGTTCAAGAGAACCTCTACTGCGTGTAGTACTTGTACTG
This sequence comes from Triturus cristatus, assembly GCF_964204655.1. Taxonomy (NCBI): domain Eukaryota; kingdom Metazoa; phylum Chordata; class Amphibia; order Caudata; family Salamandridae; genus Triturus; species Triturus cristatus. The sequence goes on along the minus strand of NC_140594.1, from coordinate 211,368,375 downwards.
TCAGAGGGTGGCCCAGCACTATCAAGTCACTTTGTCTTATGGCTAAGGCCGTTGCTGCAACTGATTTTAGGCACGCAGGCAAAGCCTGTGCTACTGGGTCTAATGTACTAGAAAAATAAGCACAGGGCTCGTGTTTTCCTGCATGATCTTGTGTTAGGACAGATAGTGCTGTTCCATCCCGCTCTGTCACAAAAAGCATAAACGATTTGTTGTAATCAGGGTTTGCTAAAACTGGTGCTTGACATAAAGCTCTCTTTAATTCTTCAAATGCCACAGTGTGTTCTTGAGGACTTTAGTCTTTTTGTGTCTTGGGCTGGGAAAAACCAGAAATCAATTGAATACGTTCCGGTCCCCTGAAAGATCACAATAAAACATGAGAAAAAGGGGAAAGCACCATACCTATTTCCTCGACTTAATTTCTAAGGGGGCTAATTTCTAAGGGGCTTAATTTCTTAAGGGGCTAGCGGGAAGCGAACCTCCTCAGGGGCCAGCAGAAAGCCAATATTCTCCTCCTTCCCCCCCTTTTTGACAGGAGGAAATCTGAAACAGATTTCACTGCTGTCAAACACTATCAAACCCTGTGTCTTGTCAACACTATTAATCCCTGTGTGTAGCTACTGGGCGTAAGCAAAATTATAGGAGATACACAGCGTATTTGAAACGGCGAGAAATCCTTCAAATTATTGCACAAACCTCATTGTGTTAGCTCATAAGCTGGCCAAATGACATCTCATATGCAAATGTCCTTATTACATGAACCTACACCAACCTGAAGTCAATATTAATGCTAGTAGGCCCTAATAGGAATGCTAAATTACCTAAATATTCGGAAAACCAAGTTTAAGAACAGTTGTTAATGTTGATAATTAATAATTTATCTGCTAAAGAAATCAGTCATTTTGCAATAATTTCCACCTATACAATAAATAGCCTAATTTAAAAACGAGTCAACTTTTGGGGCCACCACTTACAAGAATGAGCTTACTAAAGCAAACATTAAAAAGGAAATCCTGTCAGATATTTTCTCATTACCCTAAATACCGAGCCTCATTTGTCACTCTGTGGTGGCAGTCCTTATTTAAAACAGGCCTTTCAAGAGTTAAGATGCGAGTGTACAGATCATAAGTGTTCCTTAATGTCCAATCTGGAAACATATGACCGAGGCTGCCTGTCTATAAGAGAAAGGCAGTCATGTGAAAAATATTTTAGTCTTGCATAATTTTTCCTTTTATTTCATTCATCTCCAACACCAATTAGACATACACTGATAACGTGTTGTCTGCTATTTTGACAGCATGATAAAGGTAATATCACGTCTGTGAAATTTAGTAATTTGTGAACAAGTTCCAGCCAAGCGCTGTGCAAAGATCGCCGTCGTCACGACTATCTCTGTACTTGCACAGGAGAACTTGGTATTAAACGTTAAACAGACTGGTCAATACAACACAAAAACAAAACATATATAAAATACATATGCCAAGCCATCAGTATACCAAGCACAGAAAGCATAGACAATTGCACTAACATATATAAATGAGCAGCGATGCGCAGTTACAGTACCTACAGCTCAGAGGCGAACATTCTGGCCTGCTTAATTTGTCAGGCTTATAATCAATAATTCATTTACCTGCCCTATATACCCCCATCTGAAATCACCGTGTCAAGTCTGACACACAGAATCAGCAATAATAATCAAAAACGAAGAACACACGAACCTGTTTGTTTTCTTTTATAAAAACAGAATCAGCAATAATAATCAAAAACGAAGAACACACGAACCTGTTTGTTTTCTTTTATAAAAATGAGCTATGCATCTTCGTCAACACAATGTACCCTAATGTCCCAGACGAAGACGCACCTCTCATCTCTCCTCACAGACTTTTAACCACTGGATCATTTATCCAATGCAACTGGTGGCAGCTTGTGGCCACAATTCAAAAATGTCTGAATTTGAAAATCGTTTTTATATAGGCACATAGCCCTTAAAATTCCAAGCAAGAGCAACATTTTACTTTCTGGCCAGAAGCAATATAGCATTTTCTAAAAAATAAAACAAATCTTCTCCATAGACATTTCCTCGGGGCACTCGTTTTGCACAGAATAGAACAAGGGAATCTTTCTCGACTTACATTTCTCAGCTGCCCTGTCTTATCAGAGAAGTTAAAAATAGCCCCTCAGCGCGGCCTGAGCCTGGGCTGCCAGCCAACTTTTTTTTCGTTGTTCCGGCTGCAGGCATTACACAGATGCGATGTCAGAGAAGCTTTCTAAGCAGTGCCTCTGTTCTGCTCCTCTCACCGGCCCCCACCTACACTGGCTACAAGGTCAGAATCTGTCTCCGATTTCTGTATCACATTCTGCTCTACACAGCCCCCACCTTCTCCTCACTCTGAAGCTGTCAAAGACAAAAAGACTACTCAATTCCATAAAAACTGCAATAATTCGCTCAATTGAAAAATTATTTTTACATACAATTTGCACTCAGGGGGTCATAATCTCACCGACTTGACCCAGCACATTGGCTCACTGGACCACCAAGAACACAAACCTGTATTCTAGAACAATTTGCAAATTCGAAATACCCACAATTCTTTTTTTTTTTTTTTTTTTTTTTCAAGCTAAATTTTTCAAAAATTACTTTTTCGTTAGCACTTTGTACATTAGGGGTGTCATCAAATCACAGGTGTTGCTCCTTCTCTAGCTACACCCCTCTCAATTTCCTATTGACAACGTAGTCAAATGTTGGACCATGTAAACACCAGCTATGCGCTGTTCAATTGGTGGGTGGTTGAAGAACCTTCGGGCTACTATACCTACTCCAATTACTCCTGTAACATCTGTTCCTTGGCTTTTCCAGACTCCAGTCTACTCCTCTCTGCTTCGTGAAACACTTACTCTGACCTACTATGTGACTCCTTGCGCCAAAACTCAATGGCATCCTTCCAAGCTGGTCTACATTTTCTCTTTCATAAGAGTGTTTCGTTGTCCATCTACTTGTTCTTCTTTTACTCGGATACCTTCCTCAACTAACACATTTTCTCGAACTTTATTTGAATTCTCCTTACTCTTCTCTTCCTGTCTACGTGCTTTTTCCGTACGTCTATACGATTCTTTTCGCCATAATTCAATGGCGTCTTTCTGTTAATTGTCTAGCTTTCCTTTTCCATAATTCTTCCTCTACTTTCACGATGCAATCTGCATCCCAGGTCCCAGCTGCGGGCCACCTCTGACTTTCTGGTAATTCCTTAGTGTAGTCTACCCATAGATCAAGAAATAATATGGCGTCTAGGCCATGTTTATGATACATGAAGTACCCTGGAGTGTCCCTAGGAGGAATGGGAACAGCTTCTTCGAGTACCCCTTTTCTAGTTGTGATCTCTCTTAGTTTCGAAAAGAGCGGCATATTGAGAACTGATCTGATACTTGGTTTTGAACAAACTTAATACAATAAAACACAATAATGAACAGTCATTCATACCACAATATGCAGGACGTATTAACACATTTAACATTTAACATTTAATGAGCAACAATGATGATGATGATCCAAGAAACTGGTCACTAAACATAATACTCGGCATGAACTGGATTATTCTGAATTTATATACTTGATATACTAGATATACTGCTAAACAGTACAGATACACTGCTAAAACAGTGCAGACCGGATTTGTGTACCCAAACCCGTCTTGACCGGCACAACCTATGTGCACGTCAGAACGCCTCCCCGGCAATGGTACTCACCGGGTAGCTCGGAACGGAAGGCCTCGGAACTGAACTGGACTGGACTGGACCGGACTGGACTGGACTGGACTCGACTCGTGACCTGGATACTTCGGAACTTCGGAATCTGGTGGGCCTCTGTATACCTCGGACACAGCTCTCTCGCAGGTGGGCTCTGGGTAGGACAATCTGCGTTCCTCACCGCCTCGTATGGATGCCTGGTCGCAGTCTGTCCCCTTCGTTGGCCTGAGGGAGTTGGCGGGAAGACCCGCGACGTGCGCGCTTGAAGTCCATCACGGCTGTGGAAGGGGGCAAAACTGGACCTTCATCTCCGGCGTGTGGGGAAAGAGATTAAACTGTTCGGGCGCCATTATGTGGTAAATAAAATATTACGCTCTCAGACTTTTAAAATATAAATAAGATCATGCATAAAGCAAGAGGCTGAGTCTGTGGTATCAGGTTCATAAAGGGATTTATTCCAATAACTCGAGTCAAAGGGAGAATATTTCCATCACCAAAATTGGATCTGGAAAGGGGCTCAAAAGTATTCTCAATATTCTCCAAACATTATTCACAGAGTACAGTATATATACATTTCTCAATTGTACGTAAGCAAAAGAGCAAGAGAGAATGAGATAAGAGCATGTGGGCGTGTAAGTAGGCGTGAAGGTGGGCGTCCATGTGGGCGTCCACTTGATGATAATGGGTAATTTGTCATGTGTGGGTGGATACCTGGAGAATCCTGCAATGTCAGCAGAAATATTTGGCAGAGATGCGTGCGCAGTCGCATGACGTGTGATAGACGTGCAACTAGAGGGAGAAAGGGACTTGACATTTAGCTCTACATGTGGAGACAAAAGTCTGGGGTTATGTCAACCTAATCCCAAATCATATCTAATATCCTATGTTTAAAGAACTGTGTTATCCAAAAAGAAAGGTCTCTCGAACAAAATCTATTCTATACTGACTGTGAGTGCGTGTACAAGCGTCTAAGTGTCTACACTAAATGCGAGGGGGTAGGAATATTCCATGGTAACAGGGCTATGAATTACTTGCATGAGGACAGAGAAGCCGGGCCTTTTGCTCGGTAGCTGGAAGAATGTTTACTTAAACTACTAGACAGGAATGCATTGGATAGGGACGGAGCAGATAATTTCCGAAGGTGAAATACAGTTCTTGGCAGGCAGCAAGTTGATGTCGGGCATCGTGAGCCGCGCAGAGGATGAGACAAAGTTCATGGTCACAGATGCAGGCTCGGACTGGAGCTTCAGAGACAGAAAGCAAGAAAAGCTTGATGACAGAATCAGGGCCTACTTGCCTGGACTGTAAAATGGCATAAGTGAACCATATAAAGGCGGTGGCCTTTCGTACTTAGGAATGGAATATCCGGCCCATTCATGGCGGATCAACAGAGGACATGTTAACGGTGGACGCACATGTATTTGCGTCTTCATAACTGGAACTGGAGGGAACATACATGTACTTGTAACATGCACATAGAACCGTTGGGGTCCAAGATAGGGGACATAACTGACCAGAAAAATCCATATTTCCACACAGGAAACGCGGCAGCGACATCATCTTAAACAATGCCGCCCGGCCGAGCGGCGAGAGCGGCAAACGCCGCCAACGCGCGACATCCTCCTTCAGGCGCTGGAGGGGGGGAAGCAGGTTTCGATCATACCGGGCCTCCGCGTCCAGGGTGATGAAGATACCCAGGTACCTAAATCCCTGCGGGGCGATCTGGATAGGACAGCCCCGCGGAAGGATAGGAGCCTCCCCAGAGAGAACATACACGCACGATTTAGCCCAGTTGATGACAAGGCCGGAGTTACGACCAAATGAATGCAATACATCAACCAGTACTATCAGTGATTTACGTGGGGAAGCCAGGTACAGGAGAATATCGTCAGCGTATAGAGATACGCGGTCCTCATACTCGGGGGGTCCAGCGGAGACCACGAATAGAAGGTTCCCACCGCAACCACTCCGCCAGGGGCTCCAAAGCAAGCGCAAAAAGGAGCGGCGATAACGGGCAGCCCTGCCGCGTGCCCCTGCCCAACTCAAACGGAGCCGACACTCTACCGTTCACAACCACCTGCGCCAGTGGGCCAGAGTACAACAATTTAACCCAGCTGATAAACCCTGGGCCAAACCCAAATTTCGCGAGCGTCGCCCAAATATATGGCCATTCAAGTGTGTCAAACGCCATAGTGGCGTCCAAGGATGCCAAGATGGCCGGCTCCCGTATGAACGGGACACGTGCGAGCACCCCATGCAAACGCCGCAGGTTAAGCGCTGTGTTACGATGGGGAATAAAGCCGGACTGGTCCTGGTGGACCAAGTCACACACCACGCCGACCAGCCGATTGGCCAACACCTTGGCGAGAATTTTGGGCTCCGCATTTAATAACGAAATGGGTCAATAGGATGTGACCCGGTCCCGTGGCCTCCCCTCCTTGTGGATAACCACGATGGTAGCCAGACGCTGGTCTAGCAGGAGGGAACCCACCGAGTGGGCCGCAAGGAACATAGCACGGAGATGCGGCGCCAGCGTATCCGGTCGCAGCTTATACAACTCGATGGGAAGACCATTAGGACCCATGGCCTTGCCGGAAGCGACCGAGCGTATGGCGAGGGCAATTTCTTCGGAGGTTGGAGCGGCGTCCAACAACACTCTGTCCTCCTCCGAAAGGGAAGGCAGCGTGATATCTCTGAGCAGGGCATGGGAATCCTCTTCAGAGCGGGAAGACACTGGGGAATACACCCCATGGAAATAGTCCGCGAAGCAGGAGACAATTTCCTCCGGTTCAGTGACACACACACCATTCGTTTTCTCAATCAACGGGACAACTCGACTCGCTCTCTCTTTTTTATCCAGCCACGCAATCAATTTACCAGCCTTATCACCCACATCATACAGTCTCCCCTGTTGCTCTCTACTGAGGCCCCTGGCCGCCTCCGTGACGAGGGCCTTATAGGCCGCTTGCTTGAGTTGGAGAACATGTAATTTGTCATCCGTCACCCCACATTCTAGATCACCCTCCAACTCGGTTATCTCAGCTTCAACACGGGTCACCTCCTCCCGCTCGCGCCTCCGGGAGTGGGAAATAAGGGACAGGGCCTCTCCTCGGAGTACTGTCTTGAACGCCTCCCACAGTGAGACCGCCGATGACACAGACCCCACATTCTCGTCAAAATAGCGCTTAAGGGATTTAATCAGCTCTGCGCGAATGGTGGGGTCACGCAAGTACCAGGGATTGATCGGGACAACTCTACCCTCTCCCCTCGGCAAAATATCAAAGTGCAACAAGAGCGGGGAGTGGTCCGAAATACCCCGTGCCAAATGGCGCACCTCTCCCACCCTCCCCACATAAGCCGCTGGGACCAGGACATAATCTAGCCGTGAGAGACTACCATGAGCCCCTGAATGGAAGGTGTACTGTAGCTGCGTGGGATGTTTTAAACGCCAACAATCCACCAGCCCCAGGGTATCCAAGAGGCCAGATAACCACGCTTGGGCCCGGGGGAGATCCCTAGGGGGGTGACGATCCACAGTTCCGGAAACTACAGCATTAAAATCCCCCCCCACCACTAGAATCCCCTCCGGAAGGCCAAGGAGGAGGCGCCCCAGGTCCGCAAAGGTGGTCGTCTGCAGCCCCGGCGGGACATATACTGACACAAAAACGACCACTCTGCCCTCCATTCTGCCCACCAAAACCGTGTAACGTCCCCTATCGTCATGGCGCACTTCATCAATCTCCAACGGGAGCGAGTTTTTAACCATAATGCCCACACCCCTTGAACCAGACGTGAAGCCCGAATGGGCCACAAGGCGGTAGCCCCGTCGATTCATAGCGCAAAAGGAGTTGCCAATGAGGTGCTTCTCCTGCAGAAAAACTATATCGGGCGAAATTCGCTTCAAGAACTGCAGGACCACACCTCGTTTTATCCTGTCCCCCAGTCCATTAACATTCCAGGACAACAAACTCAGTCCCCTACCCCCCATCATAAACAGAAGTCATCACTCGTCCCCCAGAGAGCACTGTAGAGATAACACAATGATACGTTTGCCTTGTGGTGTAAACGAACAACACCCCACCCCAACCCACCCACTCCAACAAAACTCCCCCCTCCCTGCACCCCTGCATGAGCCCGGACAGGCCCCCCAACTTGCAGTGTGCCTGTCGCCCCTATAGAATGAAACTAGCTAGACCCCCTAGAGGAGGAAAGAGTACCCCTTCTAGACCCCACACAACCTCCATGGGAGGGGAATGTACAAAGACAGACGCTTGATCGAAAGTAGCATCGTATTCGTCCAGAGTGAAGCCCAATATTGACCCCTCAGTCCCGATCCAGTGGGCCGTCTCCTCCCGCCGCCCCCCCCCCGCCATCTCGATCACGATCCCCAGACAGAGTGTCCAGCCAGTCCCCGGCCGCTTCGGGACGATCAAAAAGGTGCGTGCGACCATCCACCTCCACTCGCAGCTTGGCCGGGAAGAGCATGGTGTACTTTAAGTTCAGGTCCCGGAGTCGGCGTTTGACGCCCAAGAAGCTCAGTCTTTGCTTCTGGACCGCTTGGGTGAAATCAGGGTAAAAGTTCACCTCCATATTTTCCAGCTTAACCGGCCCATGTAGTCTGGAAGCTTGCAGGATTGCGTCTCTGTCCCGAAAGTTAAAAATCCGGGCAATGAGAGGTCGCGGAGGGGCTCCGACCTTCGGCCTTCCCCCGGGAACCCTGTGGGCCCTCTCCACGCCAAAAAATTTACTCAGTCCCCGAGGCTGGAGATGGGTAGCGATCAGGTCCTCCACAAATAGATCCGCCGCCGCTTCCTCCCGTCCCTCGGGTACTCCGATGATGCGGATGTTATTCCTCCGGGCCCGACTCTCGGAATCCTCAAGGCGCCGATCCATAAGTGCGCTCGCCTGACTAAGCCGGCGTACCTCCAGTTGTAGTGCCGCCACCTCAGTCGTAAGGCCCGATGCGGTTTGGGCCAAAGAATCAACTCGATCGTTGGTCTTGGAAAGATCGGCCCTCACCAGGCCAACATCCACAAGGACCGCGTCGATCTTCTGTGCCAGGGTGTCGAACCGCTGGCCCACCGAGGCATTCATCTCGGAAATGGCGCCCATGACGTCGTGGAGAGTCAGATCCGTGGGCAAGTCCGGGGCATCAGAAGGGCCCTCAGGGGACTTGTGCGGTCCGCCGGGAGATCCCCTCTGGAGGGTATAGCGGTCCATACTGTTGGCCTGATGGACGGTGCCACGCCGGGTCGACTTGGTCTTTGACCGATCCCCATCTTGTTTCGTGGCCATCGCCGCTGGTCCCACAATCGCACCAGCAACGCCGTAGAGGGCAGGCAATCAGGGCCACGAGCTCCGGGGGGGCCACCCCAGATCGGCGGGGTGGGTCACAGCCGGCAGGCAGGCAGGGTCCCCCAGCGAGGCCACACCAACACAAAAGGCTCCGCGATCTCACTTGCAGAGACGGTGCGAAAGCGAAAGCGAAAGTGCGGGGTACGCGACTCGCCAGGCCCGGCCCGCCGTTGTTGTTCACTTTGCCACTGGGTCACCCCCCAACGCAAATCCGGGGTTCGGCGAGAAGAAGGCCGCAAACTTCAATCGGTGCTCACTCCGGCACCCGAGGTCCGATTCGAGAACGGAAAACGGGTACCACCTCAGCTCAGGCTCACCAACACAGTCCCCTCAATCGAGGCAGGATGAATTCAGGATAAATGTAGGAGGTTGCGGAGGTCCTCGGGAGCCTCGCACCTACGCGGCCATCTTGGTTGCGCGCTAGGCTCCTCCCTCCACACATTAATAATTTTGAGCTACTTAATGACTACCAATCTGGGTTCAGACCACACTATAGTAAGGAAACAGCAATCCTACACATAATACATGACGCTTTACTAGCACTCGACTGTAATGAAACCTATCTCTTGATCATTCTAGACCTATCATCTGCATTTGACACAGTAAACCATCCCAAATTAAAATAGGATGGGCTTATCAGGAACTGTACTGAAATGGTTCCACTCCTTTCTAGAGAACAGATCGCAAAGATTCCTGGTAGACAGCAAGCTATCCCCACCATCTCCGATTAAAATTGGGGTCCCACAAGGATCAACTCTATCCCCTTCACTATTTAACCTATACATCGAACCATTAACTGAAGTACTGCATAAGGCTAACATTTCATTTCACATGTATGCTGACGGCACCCAGCTGTATATGAAGATATCATCTTCGGAAGAGATCAACACTATGAACCATGCACTCCAGAAAACCGTTGAATGGCTACCTGACAATCATCTTAAGCTCAGCTCACAAAAAACTGAATTCCATCTGAACTCCCCTCCTAAAAGTGTAGCCAAGATCAAAGAATGGACCAAGTTGATCACAGCACTAAACGGTACCCCTACTATAGTGGGCTCAACCAAATCCCTGGGTATCACACTGGAAAAAGATCTAAACATGCGAGCACACATCAACACAATGGTAAAAAACACCTGTTTTCATCTGAATTACCTCAGAAAACTGAAGTCACTCATCAATCCCGAAGATCTGAAATTGGCAGTACAAGCACTGGTCATTTCAAGAATTGAATATGGATGCGCAACCCTATCAGGACTCCCTATGATATCAACAGCACCCCTAAAAGCGTGTCTCAATGCAGCAACTAGACTTATAACGGGAGAAAGAAAATACGACCACATCACTCCACACCTGAAAGCGATCAACTGGCTACCATACGAAGCAAGAATAGAGCTAAAAATTGCTTGTATCACTAACAAGGCATTACCCCACAAAACTCCACATTACCTAGCTCATAAAATTATGCTATCTGGAGGCGCTAGACCCTTGAGGGGATCAGAAGACTTTCTACTAAAACCAGCACTCTTCCATAAGAAAAACACTTACGATAGAGCATTCATGGGAGCAGCACCAAGGATTTGGAATTCGCTCCCACCGAATATCAGAAGAATCATCTACGCTCCTCGATTCAAAAAGGAGACCAAGTCATTTCTGATGGGTAAATATCTCCCATAACGACCAACAGGGACGTCGAAGTAGTTATGGATAGGAATGTCAATACGACGTGCCTAATAAAGAACAAAGAAACTGTTCACCTCCCGATGCAGGATACTATCATTTACTGAACTTTAATAGCGAGCCTCTACTCATATATTTGAAGTATGATAAGTCAATCTAGAATGTAATTAATGATTTCTATTATTCCTCACTCTATTTTTCTGTATGGACAAATATTAGCCAATATTAGCGAAACACATAGGGATATTATGGATGTGAAAGAATTGGATATCTGCTTATATCGAAATGGTTGAAATGTAAAGCGCTCTGACACCCAACATAGGGTCTGGTTCCCGCTATAGAAAACACAGAATAAATAAAATAAAAAAAATAAAAATATCATCTAGATATGCCGCACTACCAGACTTATCAGAACTTGATTCACCAACCTCTCGATTGTGGCAGGTGCATCTTTCAAACCAAAGGGCATTACTGTTAACTGGTAGTACCCACAAATGTTTGAAAATGCGGTTTTGGGTTTTCAGCATCTGTGAGCCTGATTTGACAATAGCCTGCAGTCAGGCCAAAGGTGCTGAGAAATTTGGCAGAAGCCAATGTATCTAGAAGTTCATCTGCCCTGTGGATAGGATGGGCATCAGTCTAGGTGACTGCATTGAGGCATCTGTAGTCTACACAAAACCTCACCTCTCTCTTTCCGCCCTGGGAATGAGGTTTGTGCACAAGGACTACTGGACTAGCCCAAGGGCTGTCTAAAGGCTCAATGACACCCTAACTCTAGCATCTTCTGGCCCCTGTCCTTAGGCAGTCTCTGACATAGTCAAGTTGCCTGTAGATTTTACACTTGACAGACAGACTTTCACCTGTGGACACACCAGGTTATCTGATTGGGTGCAAGATAAAAGAGTTCTGGGAACTGACTGAGGACCTGGCTACTATCAGTGAGGCTGTCTGCCAAGACTACTTCATATACTGAACCATCAAAAGCGTAGTGTGAGAGGAGATCAGTGAGAGGGTCACTCTCTTCCTCCTTTTCCTCATCAGTGGCTATGAGCAAGCTCAAGTCAGCCCTATCAAAGTAAGGCTTCAGGCGGTTCACATGAAACACCCTATGGGGGCTTCTTGGCATGCCTAGGTCCACCAGGTAGGTGACTTCACCTTTCATCCCCAAAATAGTATGGGGCCCACCCCACTTGCATTGAAGTGCTCTTGGGGCCACACGCTCTAACACCCACACCATCAACCCTGGCGGGTAAACAGTCAGCACAGCCTTTAGGTCATGCCAACACTTTTGTAGTTCTTGGCTGGCCTCCAGGTTTTTAGTGGCCTTCTTCATGTACTCAGCCATACATTAATGTAGGCCTAGTACATAGTTTGCAATGTCTTGTTTGGGAGGGTTTACAGGCTGCTCCCATCCTTCCAGACAAAGTGGATGTCCAAACAGAAGCTCAAATGCACTTTAACCGACTCCTTTCTGTGTAACCTCTCTGTAGGCAAGAAGCAAGGTAATAGGAAATTCCATCTCCTGAGGTTTTCAGATAGTCCAATAATTATACCTTCGAGGGTATTGTTGACCCTTTCAACTAACCCATTGCACTGTGGATGGTACGGTGTGGTGAATTTAGAAGCCACGCTATACTCTTTCCACATAGCTTTCAGGTAGCCAGACGTGAATGTTGTACCTCTGTCTGACACAACCTCCGTATGAAAACCCCCACATCAATTTGAGTTTTGATTTCTCAAATTTGAGCATGTTGTATCCTCTATCTAAAGCTACCTCCTTTGTTGCCAAAGTGAGTGGATTCAGCAGTAGATGCTTCTAACCCTTGCTACCAACCCAGGAGGAGCACAAATAGGCCTTCTGTTGTGACCACCTTCTGTACTATCAGTACATCCATCTACAAGTCAAGGGCTGTCCAGGTGGGACTCCTCTGACTCCTACTGGCGATGTCTAGAGACAGACCCAGAAATACTAAGTACCCCTTGCCCTTTCTCCATAGGATCATCCCCATCTCTATCCCCTTCTACTATTCTACCATTCTCCCAGGATTCTGGAGGTCATCTTGAAGGAGTATCTCCAACAAATAGGCCCTTTAGGGTAGCTACCTGTCTTAAGTTTCCTAGTCCTGCACAGGGTCCTGAGTGCCTGGAAGGCAAGGGCATTGTATATCGACACCAGAGTCTGACTAGGTTCCACATTCAAAGACATGGTACTAGTGTAGTGTAAGTGTATCTACCCTATCCTAGTGTTTTAAACTTTCTAAGGGATTGGAGCTAGGGCTATGCTAGACACCTGACACACATTCCAAAATGTTTAACAAAACAATCTATCCATTCTGTTATAGAGTAAACCTATGTAGTAGAGGTTTCTTGTGGAAACCTCACTTATGACTAAGTGGTAAAGCAATGCAAGTCTTTATCCCAACCGCTGCACCACTAATGTGGGAGGCTGGCTCAGTACATGGTGTACACATATTGCTGATAAACCCTGCACTGAGCTCAGGCAACCTTTAGTGATAGAAGAAGTGGTCCCGTATAACCAAAGCTCTCAAGGGGTAGCGGTGGAGAGGAGCTAAGGCTTATTCAAGAGGGTGTAAAGCTGGTGCATTTACTTCATAAGTCAGTCAGTGATGCTTATAACAAGAAAATAGCACACCTGTGTTAGAAAAATACAGTAGTATTTATTAAAAACCAACAGTAAAACTACTTTGGTATATCTCCTATGTGGAGATATCAATATACAATCAATATAACTGTCATAACAGGTAAGTGAGCACATAAAACACAATGGCCCCTATGAGGGGGGGGGGGGAACAATATACTAAGAAAATGGAATGCAAGGTGAGTACCTAACTAAGACTATCACTTAAGATTCTTTAGGACTGGGGAAGCATGGAACCCCCACAGGCAAGTGACTATGAGACCCTAGGCACCCGTATGCGGAGAGGATACCAGGATTGGTGTTCATTGAAGAACATGGGGAAGTCACAGTTGGAGTTTTACGGATGCACGACCCTTCCCAGAAGACCCTGAGGAAAGACATTGGAACCAAGGAGGTTGGAGAGCACCCCCACCCGTGGATACCCAGAGGAGCCAGATACCTACAACAGGGAGCTCAGGTGCATAGGTGTTAAAGGGTGTCCAAACTGGCCGTTGATGTGAATGGGGACCATCGGCTGTCCTGTTGCAAGTGACCCGTGGACCAGGTGGGGGGAACCCAGGCATGGACCCTGGATGATGGGTACCTGTGGAGAGAGGCGATGTAATCTAAGCCACTTGGAGTTGCCCAGGAGGTGCAGGAGCACAATGCCATCCCCTATCAGGGGTACTTCAGTGTAGGACGGAGGCCTTGAAGATGAAGCTGTGGAGCCCAGGCGAAGTTGGTGGAGTACAGGAGCCGTCCAGAAGCTGTCCCATGGTGGTAGAGGAATTACAGGAGGGTCAGTGGCCGGCAGGACCACCAACAAGCCTTGGCAAACGCAACAGATGTGTTGCAGTGGAAATTACAGTGTTGCAGACTAGCAAGGTCTGAGGGAACCACCCACGACAGGTAAGTCTGAGCCAGTCCTCAGTAAGCAGTTGAGCCAGCAGGAATCAATGAAGACCCCACAGAGACCCTCTAGCAGCAGGCACAGGGAGACTTCAGCAGCACACGGAAGATGGAGTCCCACGTCACCGGAGATGCAGTGAGGAGGTCGCTTTTGCAGCTGTGTGATGCTTGAGGTTGGGGCTTCTTGGACTTCGAAGATCTTTGGATTGAAGAGTCAACATGCCTTGGCAACGGCAGACAGACGTGAAATGAAATGAAAAAACATTTATAAAGAGCATGGCTACCCGGGAGCGTCCCAGCGCTAAGAACCGACACAGGGGAGGTAGAAGAACTAAGGAAACAGAAAGGTCTTCAGTTGTTTACAGAAGGCCAGATGATTGGGAACTATGCAAAGCTGTAGTGGCAGAGAATTCCATAGTTTAGCGGCGTTATAAGAGAAGAGCCGTCCACCACTTCTGGCCTTCTTGATCCTAGGGACCTCGGCCAGATGCAATTCATCTGACCGAAGTTTCCTATTAGCTTTGTAGGGACGGATCATGGCTGAGTTGATAGGAGGCCCGTTCCCCTGCATGGATTTTTGTACTAGGCACAGGGTGCACAGGGACACAGTCCAGGCAGCTTCACAAGGGAGTACAGCCTTCCAAGTTGCAGGGAAGACTGGTTAGGCTTCTGGAGAACCACCAAACCACCACCTGTGTTACAGAGACTGGAAGTGTCTGTGGGACAGCAGGATCCGCAAGCCAGTAGTCGCGGTTGCAGGGGAGTGACTCCTGCACTCAAAGGGAGATTCTTTCTTGCTTGATCAACTGTGACCTTGTGACTCAGGAGCATGCATGGCCACGGATGTTGCAAGATAGTTGCAAAGCACAGAGACAAAGTTGTAGAAGGAGTCTTCCTACCAGGAGCAGTCTTGTCTTGAGTCCAGCACAGCCCAAAAGTACAAGTTACTTACCTTCGGTAAGGATGTATCTGGTAGAGACAATTCTAGCCGCAGATTCCTTAACGGAGAATTATCCCCAGGCGTGAGACTGGACCCGGTAATCTGTCTTGCCCAGCATCTCTGTGCGCCAGGGGCGGTACCTCGTGACTCCGTCCGACGTCCTCCGCAGTTTGCTTCGGAGAACTTTTCCGCGCTACAACGCGGAGCCATCACAACAAAACGGAGGAGAGCATGGGAACCGTGTGCGAAAAAACCAGAGAAACAAAGAGAGAGAGAGAGAGACAAAAGGTGAGGAACAGCACCAGGCGGCACCGAGGCGCCAGGAGGCTACAACAGGAAAGCCAAAGCAGGAAGAGAGCAGACCACCTCTGAGGAACAACTGTGTAAGCCAGGTGGTAGCACCAGGCAGCACAAAAGTACCAGAAGAGCACACCAGTAAAGTCACAGTAGGGAGAGCGGAAAGCACCCCTCCGCGGAACCACCGTGCCAGCCAAGGCGAGAGCCGGGCTGGAGGCACAAGCAGTGGAAAGCGCTGTAAGAGAGACAGAGAGGGAGAGAGACTGCAACCATAGACCACACAGCAAAGGGCCACAAGCCCGGGACAGAGGGGCAACAGCAATCCACCCCCAGACGACACAGTCAAGGAGGGCCAGAGCCTCTGAAAGGAGCAGGAGGCCAAGGACAGGCAAAAGGACCCCCAGCGCAGAAGACTGCAAGAGGATCAAAATTGTAACAACAAAGGGAAAAGAGCAAAATCAGGCCCCTACACAGGAGAGAACCCAGCAGGAGGGAAGTCCGACAGGCAGAAAACAAAAAGGACCCCCACAGAAGAGAAGCCACCCAGAGGGAGACTAGTGCAGAAAGCCAAGCGGAGGGTCCTAGCAGAACGGAGAGGAAGGGTGGGTCGTGAAGGAATCTGCAGCTAGAATCGTCTCTACCAGATACATCGTTACCAAAGGTAAGTAACTTGTACATCTGATAGAGACTACTAGCCGCAGATTCCTTAACGTAGAATAGATACCCTAGCCATACCCAGACGGGAGGAGGGCCTGCGAGGGAGCCTCCCCACCAGGAGAGACTAGGGCCCCAGTAGGGGACATGGCACAAGAACAAGAAGGAAAGGTTCAGGATATCCGAGCCCAACCAAGAGAAAGAGAGCGCCCAACACCCCGCAGGGGCAGACAGCGCCGCAAAAGCCTCAAGGAACGCAAGGACCACCTCAAACCCAGTGAGAAGAGGTAGAACCAAAGGCAGGGCACACCAGAAGAAACACAGGCATAGGGATAGAAAAGAGCTGAATCCACCTCGGCCGCAATTAGCGGGCAAGGCTGGAACGGCACCACTGCCAACAGCACAGGCGGAAGAAGAAAAGCACCGTTATGCGAAGCCCCAGTGGAATCAGAGGCAGGGGCGCCAGGAAACACATCAAGATCACAACGGAGAACAAGCAGGCCTGCACGGGCATGCACCACCAGTAACAGGCAACACCACGGAACAGCGCACCCTGGACAAGGCAGACGCCAGCCGAAGCCAGAGGCCAGGAAGGGCCAGGACACACACTGACCTACAAAGAAGTGGAGGAACCGGCAGAAAAGAAAAAGAGATGGAGGACGGCCTAAGCCTGCCACCAGAACACAGAGGCCAAGGAAAGCCAAACTCTCTGGAGCATCAGACCGAGGACCAAGCCAAAACACAAGACAAAAATGCAGAACCGCTACAACCAGATGCCGTAGACAGCAGGCTAGACCAGCCAAGCGACGTAGCGACAAGGGGAAGGACGGATCTAGCGCAAGCTGCTCCAATACAATTGGCAAGAAGATTGCACCTGCGACATACCGTGATGCCACGGAGAGCAAGGAACCCGGGAAGGGTGACCACCCCTCCCCAGCACAGGACAGAGCTATGTAATAGCTACAAGTACCCCACATAAGGTAGGTAACGTCCCAAGAACCATGGGAACACCTCTTAGGAAACAATTTCCGCAGCAGAGGACAAAACAGAAAGACCTGCAGAAAAAAACAGCAGACGGCTTACCAAGCAGCCAATAAAGAAGACACAGAAGGCCTAATCTCAGGGCCTACCAGGCTTATCAACAGCCAAAACTACAAGTCAACAAAGGGCCAGCAGCCAACAGCACCAAGGGCCCAACAAAAGGACCCCAAGGGCACAGGAACCATACAGAACCGTGGCTACCCGTTACAAGGCCCCATGAAAAACAACGGAGAACACCTCCCAAAACACAGACTGACAGTCAGGTCACTGAGGGGGAGGAGGAGGAAGCTCCGTAAGAAACCTCTGAATGGCAGAATTCGCAGGGGCTTGGAACAGAGTGCCATCAAAGGGAAGGTCAACCAGCCGTTCCCGAACATTCTCAGGGAAAACACTATCCTGTAGCCAGGCATGACGACGAAGGGCCACCGAAGTAGCCATGGTATGAGCAAGTACCTCCGAAACGTCCAGAGCCGAGCACAGAATAAACGCCGCCAGCTCCCGGCCATCCAACACATGGTGCCGCAGATCAACGCAGGCACCCTCCTGAGAAGCAGAAGACATAATGGACTCCACCGAATCCCACAAGCAAGAAGCGGCCCTGGACAACACGCAAAGAGTGTTAGGGGCTCGTAAAGCAGCACTGGAGGAGGCGAAGATGTTGCGCCCCCAGGAATCTAACCACCGGGCCTCCCGTGATGGGGGAGACAACACCGATGGCAAGGAGGGAGGCAGTCTGTAAAAGAGGGCCCCTGGTAGAAAGGTGGAGGGAAAGACAGACAGGATCATGTGGAGCAGGATGGTGGCGGTGCAGAAGAGGCTAGGGCACCGGGTCCCCCGTGGCAGGACGCCCCCAGGCCCCCAAAAGAGAATTGTGGAGCGCAGCCTCGAAGAGAAGAAGCAGCTCCCGTCCACCAGAGCCCTGATGGAGAACCTCCAGCAGATGATCCGTGGGGAAATGGGCTGCTGGATCGCCCATGCGCAAGATTTCTGCAGCCGTGGAAACAGCCCGAGCGAAGGCAGCACTCGCCTCCGTAGGCAGTTCCTCCGTGGGCGACAACTGCAAGCTAAGGCGGCCGCCCCCCAGCCCAACCGGAAGAAGGAAAGGCCAAGCTCGAAAAGGAGGAGGGTGGACCGATAAATGGGGAACCTGAGGTGCCTTCGGCGAAGACTGCGGGCTCGGTGACGGCGAAGACCCGTCCTTAGAGGACGCCAGGGAAAAGACCACGACGCGGCGACCCGTCTCCGGAGAAGATAAAACCAACAACCGCTGAAAGTCTGGAGAAGAGAGGGGGGCCGAAGACGAATCAATGAACCAACGTCGGCCCGGCGTCAGGTCAATGTCGACCGGCGCCGAAGGGGACGCCGGAACGACCTCTGCCACAACGCGCGGCGCAGGAGACCGAGGCGGGGTTGGAGCAGGGGCGGCTAAGGAATGGCGCCGAAAAGGCATCGACTCCACCCTCGACAAGGCAGCCGCCTGCGTGGAGGGACGAAAGGGGTCCAGGGACACGCCCCGACCCCTAGCCAGCCCCTGCGGCACCGCCAGGGCCAGCAGCCGCCGGTGCGTGAGCGGCGTCACCTCGGCCTAGGCTGCCGTCTGCCCAGAGGACCGAGGGGGACTCGAGGACACGCCCCGGGCCCCGGCAACCTCCCGCGACACCACAGGGACCCCTGCTGGGGTTTGCAACATAGAAACCATTTGATACATATGTAAGTTCCCTTGAAGCTTCTTTGCTACTATGGTGTTGGTATTTAATACACATAGTTCTTCTTTTTATTAATTTCTGAAATTTTGTTTATACTAACAGCACAGTGATTCATTTCTTTTGTTGCTATGCACTGGTTATTGATGACCATTGATTGGGTATGGTAGAAGGTTTTCTTTCCTTTTGCTCTCACCCCTTTTTAAGATAGTTTCTTTTGTTTTTGGGAAAGCACACTTTCTAAAAAACATTTCATTGACCCTTTTTAATCTAATTGATTGCAATTATGCTGTTTTTTATTCTTAGACTGTTCATTTGGGATGCTCAGTTAAATTTTATGTCCTGATGATGACCATGGATTAATGCCAAAGGTCGAAACGCCGTCGATGCTACTGTGGCCGCAATTCTTGGAGGACACATTGTTTTGTTTGTCGGAGTTTTATGTAAAGTGTTGAAACTCTGCCCTCTATGTTTCTTTCTCCTTGTCCGCCACCTGTCTGGTTTTGTATATGATTGTAATATGTTATATGTACCAGCTTACGATACTGAGCACTGGTGATATTTTCCACTGAATAAATTTTGTATTATTGTATTTTTCAATTAGGGTCTTTTATTCCATTTTCTTCTATTTTTTGGTATTTCAATGTGTGCATTGTTATACTTGTAAATTTTAGTTCATTAATTGTTCTTACTGACTGTGAAATTGTATACTTGAACCCTTGTTTGGAATAATCATTGTATGCCCCTGGTTCAGGTGGTTTGGGCTGCCCTTGTGGTGGTTAATGATTTAAGTACAGTTGTTGAACTGTGAGGGCTCCTTCTTTTGGTTTTGTGAGTTGGTCTTAGTACACTATGGCCGACCTCGAAGCACCTACATATTCCGAGGAGTATATTTCTAAAATTAAGAACGGTCCATCACTGTAGGGATCAACAGTGATGTCTCAACCAGTTGTCAGTGAAACACAGGCACTGCTTGATGAATTGGAACAGTGCAGAAAAAAGCATGTACGTACTACTCTGCATGCTCGGATGATGACTGAATATTTAAAAAAAGATGTAATACCTGTGGGACTACAGGTACGTAATGTCCCCGTAATCTTTATTAATGACCCTAAGTTCAGAAAAGGGTTTAGTCATATTGGAATTACTTGTTCTAGACATTGGCTTGTACATGGCATTGATACCGCTCTTGAACACAGTAAGAAAGAATTGGAAATAATTGCTGATCTAGAGAGACGAATAAAAGAAGGTGATATTGTTAACGATGCCAAAGTAGCTCTTGAAAAAGTTAACAAGACTATTGCCGATTTTGAGAAGTTTGAGAGAAATAAAAAAACGACGAAAATCCAAAGGGATATAGCAAATTTCAGTCAGCTCAAGGTCCATCCATATTTACAGGATGAGTTTTACTCTCAGCCCGAATCTCAATACAATGAAAACTACCCCACATGGGGCCGTTTCAAAAATAGGAATGCGGTAAATTTTTCCGAATCATCAGCAAGCTCTGATGACGATGTTATGGTAGAAACTAATTCTAGACCTGGTCCATCAACTGGAGGCTATAATTCACCTTTTTTAGAACAACGTGGGAGAGGAGGAAGGGCACGAGGGAGGGGGATGCCGCCTCCTCAATCACGCTGGAATTTTCAAGCGGGAGAACGTCAGACCCGCCGCAAGTTCTATCAATGGGGACCTCCCCAACAATAGAAAGCTCTTTGGTGATTGAGCAAAGTGTACCTATGGTTCCCCCTTTAAATCCTGATTCTATCTTGGAGAATAATGAGTTGATTCCTATCTTCAATTTATCTACCCACCTTTTATCTATGGATGAGATTTCCCTTTTGAGTAAGGGATTAAGTTTTGTGCCTACCGAAAAATCCTCTTTGTTTGAGGTCCAAATGGAACTTTTGCAATGTTTTCGAAAATTACGTCTAAAGACCTTTCTTCTGAGTAATACGAGCAATGATTGTTTTAATCCCTCTGGACTGAGACCACCGTCTACCTTTAACCCACCAACTAGTAAAATGCCTGTTGAACTGTTGGAATTTGAAGCTATGGTATTAAATGATGTTACAAGCCTGTATAAAAACTTTGAATATGTACCATACAATATCTCTTTGTCTGAACGCCAAGCCCTTAACAAATTGAAAGAGAATCATGACATCATAATAAAAAGTGCGGACAAAGGTGGTGGGATCGTGGTCCAGTCTACTGATAAATATAAATTGGAGATTAAAAGACAACTTGATAATGCTGAACACTACCGGATGCTCAGAACCAACCTCTATCTGAGATCCAGAAATCTATATTTTATGTGACAACTGAGACTAAATCGATTGGTTTTCTTACCCATAAAGAATTTTTGTATCTGAATTCGAAAAATCCAAGAATTCCTCTACTGTACACTCTCCCCAAGGTGCACAAGAGTATGGAAAATCCTCCAGGCCGGCCCATAATTTCTGGCTGTGGGTCCGTCTTGGAACCTCTTTGCAAATACATTGACGTTTTTATAAAAGATCTAGCAATGAAAACCACCAGTTATGTACGTGACAGTGGTGATATAATTGTACAACTAGAAACTATGACTTTTTGTCCTGATTCTGAGATGTTGGTGTGTTTAGACATCGAGTCTTTATACACCAACATCCCTCAAATACAAGGAATTGAGGTAATCAGGAGGGCTCTTAATACACGTCCAGCCCCCATGACAGTACCAACTGAATTTATTGTCGACTTGTTGACAATTTCTTTAACTAAGAATTACTTTGAATGTGATGGTTGTTTTTATTTACAGATTAAAGGTACTTCTATGGGGGCTTGTTATGCCCCCAATTTTGCTATTTTGTTTGTGGATGACTTTGAACAAAACTTTATTTATGATTGCAGGCACAACCCTTTTTTTAGTAGCATTCGCCACTGGCGACGCTACATTGATGATATTTTATTTATTTGGACTGGCACGTGTGTTGAGCTCACTGATTTTTTGAGTTGGTTAAACCTTTGTTCCTCTGATTTAAAATTCACCTCTCATTTTAGTAAAACTCACATTGATTTTCTGGATTTAACGATTTTTCCTCATGAAGGAGGCCTGACTACTAGACTTTTCACCAAACCTACGGCCCGGAACACTTTACTCGAATATTCAAGTAATCATCCCAGAGGCCTGAGGGACGGTCTGCCCTTTGGACAGTTTCTGCGTATTCGCAGAAATTGTTTTTTCAAAAATGATTACTTTGTTGAGGCAGGTAAATTGGCAGAAAAATTGCGACAACGAGGATATCCACGTAAATTGGTGAAGAGATCTATGAAAAGAGCGTGGTATAACCACAGCGAGTTTTTGCTAACACCTAAAACTCGAAAGCCAATGAACCGTATTCCATGTGTCACTACTTTTGGCACTCAAAGTAACCATATCTCTGCTATTGATCGTAAACATTGGCCCCTAGTGAAATCTACTGGCATTACCAATGAGGAACCTCTTTTTTCCTTTAAAAGAGGTAAAAATCTGCTTGACCATTTGGTTAGAGCAGCTTTGCCCCCCAAAAAACCCCCTAGCTTAACATCTATGTGGGATCTCAATAAAATTGTGGGGCACTATAAATGTGGCGGCTGCCTCATGTGTGATTCCAGCTTGAATACGAAGCAATTTATTCATGCGAATATCTGTCATGATTTACGAGAATATTCGAATTGTAACACCCAGAAAGTGATATATGCTGTTTGGTATCCATGTGACCTCATTTATATTGGTCAAACAACTCAGAAGATAAAGATACGCCTGGGCCAACATAAGAGCCGTATTCGGTGCAAAACTGAGAATGCGCCCTTGGTGGCACATTTTTTGGAACATAACCATGCACCAACAGACATTCGTTGGCAAGTAATTGAAGTGGTGCATGCCCCACTGAGAGGAGGTAGCATCACTAATATTCTGAACAAAAGCGAATGCCGTTGGATTTTTCGCTGTAACAGCATAAACCAGGGTTTGAACACCATGGAAGAATGCCACTCTCTTACCTTTGGGTAATAACTATTCCTAGTGGCATGACTTCCTAGGCACATACTTCTGTATACTGATTATATATCTCAATCTCTATGTAATGAATAATACATGTTACCGTGTTGCAAATGCGTAAGTCTACTGATTAATGTTATCTAAATCAGTGAAACGATGAAAATTGTGATTTATAAATTGTGTCGTAATATGAGATTTTTTGGGATTATGTGAACTATACAAGATAACTTTATTGCTATCTCTTCATGTATCGCTATATAACAATGTTCAAGCTGTTTTCTGAATAATGGGAATCATGTCACTACAATGAATGTATTTGTGACTCTGTAAAATATGTATAACATCTGATCACAAGATGAGCTTGCAATATGATGTTTGAAGTTGCCAATTTGATTCTGGGTAACGACGAAGTCTAAACTATGCTTGTGAAGCTGTTTGGTATCTTGGCACACAATCATTGAATTAATATTCTTTTTATTTTTATTAAAAATGTCGTTATTCCTATTACTTATTTTTTCGGTGGTGGGATTATCACTCACTTTGTGTTAATTGTTTAAGCTAACTCTTGATCTGCTCATATTCCTATCTGTTTCTACCCGATCCAACATGGCGCTGGGGATCTGTTAGGCCTCGCGTGAAGTCCCTTCTTTATCTCTCTAAGCCGTTTTTTAAGGCATGACGCCGGCGATTCGGTGTAATGAAGCTGCCCGTCGGTAATTAATTTGCTGTGCTGCACGCCCTTTCTGGTAAGCGGTGTGGATACTATTCTAATGAACCTTGCGACACTCGCAGTCTTATTTCCTTTAGCTCTTGATATCCAATTTTTTTCGTAAAATATTAGGCGGCAATATCTGATTGCTACAGCTTAAAGTAGGGTCCCGGTAGATATACTCTCGTTATAATCTATAGCCCTGATATAATTTATGAATTTTTTGCCTCCCTTTCCCTCCCCTATTCCCCCACCCCTCAAAACGCTGAGGCCTTTTGCTACGCCTCGCGCAAAGATTCCTTCCCGTTAATTCAAAAATACGATGCCGGTGTAGTTATCCACCGTGCCTCTCTTTCCCTCCCCCCCCCCCCCCCCCTCCCCTTTTCAAGATGCTGAGGCTTTTTGCTACGCCTCGCGCAAAGTTGCTTTCTCTATTCCTACCCGCTAATTCAAAAATACGATGCCGGTGAATGTTATCCACCGTGTGGCAAACTAAACACCGCTAAACGGGCATGAGTCACCTTATTTAAATATTGTAAACATTCATAACTGATCTATCGTTTCTGATGTTTTGAAGCCCCCTACTTACGTGAAACGTTGGACTGCTATAGCTAATTGCTTTAGACATTATAGGTAGACACTATCGCATTATACATATAACCTCTGTAAGAAAAATGCGCGTGTTGAAATACAAAACATTGTTGTTATCTGATAATTAATTATCATTATCCAAATTGTTTTTGCGGTTTAGCCTGGTAACAACACGGGCTTAATTTGAAGTGGATTAATTTGACTTTTTGGCCCCACGAGACTGTTAAATGTCTAAACCTGCTTTGGTGGTCAGTTGCTGAATTCATTTTAGAGCAACATAGAAACCATTTGATACATATGTAAGTTCCCTTGAAGCTTCTTTGCTACTATGGTGTTGGTATTTAATGAACATAGTTCTTCTTTTTATTAATTTCTGAAATTTTGTTTATACTAACAGCACAGTGATTCATTTCTTTTGTTGCTATGCACTGGTTATTGATGACCATTGATTGGGTATGGTAGAAGGTTTTCTTTCCTTTTGCTCTCACCCGTTTTTAAGATAGTTTCTTTTGTTTTTGGGAAAGCACACTTTCTAAAAAACATTTCATTGACCCTTTTTAATCTAATTGATTGCAATTATGCTGTTTTTTATTCTTAGACTGTTCATTTGGGATGCTCAGTTAAATTTTATGTCCTGATGATGACCATGGATTAATGCCAAAGGTCGAAACGCCGTCGACGCTACTGTGGCCGCAATTCTTGGAGGACACATTGTTTTGTTTGTCGGAGTTTTATGTAAAGTGTTGAAACTCTGCCCTCTATGTTTCTTTCTCCTTGTTCGCCACCTGTCTGGTTTTGTTTATGATTGTAATATGTTATATGTACCAGCTTACGATACTGAGCCCTGGTGATATTTTCCACTGAATAAATTTTGTATTATTGTATTTTTCAATTAGGGTCTTTTATTCCATTTTCTTCTATTTTTTGGTATTTCAATGTGTGCATTGTTATACTTGTAAATTTTAGTTCATTAATTGTTCTTACTGACTGTGAAATTGTATACTCTGAACCCTTGTTTGGAATAATCCTTGAGGTTTGCGGCGAGGCAGAGGCGTCGTGGTCCGAAGGAGGGAACCCCGATGGGCCGCACCCCAACGGCACCACATCCTCTGAACCTGGATCCGAACCTGTCGGCGCCGGAGGCGACGTCGCAGGAATCCCCGCATGCGGCAAGGGATCCGCAGACGTCCCAGGAAGAGAAGGAGAAGAAGGAAGAGCCAAAGAGGCCTGCAAGGCCATCGCATAGGCCTCCATATGGGCTCTGGTAGCCCCCGCGCCGGGGAACTGCGGATAGGGTGGCGGTGTGTGGGGCTGCACCACACGCAAAGAACCAACGCCCCCAACAGGCCCGGGACCGGGCCTCGGGGACAAACTGCGACACTTACCAACAGGTGAGTGACGCCCTTGTGGCCTGGGAGAAGGACGATGCCAGAGACGGAAGCGGCGGTTCGTCAAGCCGTCCGCGGGGGACTAACGCGGCGACGATGCTGACCTGGACATGCGTGCCGAAAGGAGTTTTATCCGGTGCTCCCGCTGGGACTTCGGCTTTATCTGCTGACACGCCTCACAATCTGTGGAGTAGTGGTGCTCCCCCAAACACCACATGCAGATGGAGTGAGGATCCGTCGCCGACATCTGGCGCGCGCAAGACGAGCACGTCTTGAAGCCCGAAGGCATTCGCACACTGTTCTAAAAAAAACACTCAAAGCAGGGCAATAGAGGGGAAATGGGCTTTAAGGGCTTCGTCACAGCTATGGGCCTTAGTGACGTATGGCACGTACATTACCCCTCCCAGAGGCAATACACATTCTACTCAGCCAGACATGGTTCCTTTTCCAGACTAGATCACATTTTTACGCAGGTGGACCGGCTGGGGGATTTTGCGGAACCCTGCATTATGGCCAGGGGAATTTCGGATCATTCCCCGGTGGGTGTGGTCCTGAGAGGGGCTGTAGCTAGCAGGGCGACCTTTCCTAGACTAGATCCGTGGTGCCTCAAAGATGGTTCCCTAATGAGTAAGTTGCGGGACTGTTCCCAACACTATTTTGCTGAGAATCAGGGCTCGGTCGCTTCCCAGCTCACTCTGTGGGAGGCGTATAAAACGGTCCTGTGGGGCCAGGCTCAAGCACTGATCGGGGCCCAGAAGAAGGAGGAAGCACTGCAGATTCGGTAATTAGAACGGGAGATTGAAAACCTGGAGCGAAGGGCCTGCGGGGTTCCCTCGCCTGACCGCGCCCACACTCTTGCTCTCAAACAGAGAGAGCTTTGGTCGCTGGCGGAAGGTGAGGCTGTGCCTACTCCCTTGCCACGCAACGTCGGATTTATGATGCCGGGGACAAGAGCAAGAAACTACTAGCTTGGCTCGAACGCAGAGATCGGGCGCGATCCTGGGTGGCGGAAGTGAGGGATGGGTCAGGGTCCTTGGTGACTACGGGGGTGGTCATTGCGGAGGCCTTTGCGTCTTACTATGAAGGGGTTTATTCCCCGGTTTGTACACTGACTGAGCTGGATTGTGAGGAGTTCCTGAGTGACTTCGCGCTTCCCACATTATTTCAGGAGCAAACAGACCGTTTGGAAACCGATCTTACCGGGGCGGAGCTAGGTGAAGCCCTCAATACTCTCCAGGCAGGGAAAGCTCAGGGTCCCAACGGGCTTCCTGTTGAATTATATAAGAGTCAGGCTAGCATGATTGTTGACCACATGCAACACATGTTCCTCGTGGCCCGGGAGGCGGGGACACTCCCGCCGGACCAGCAAGAAGCCACAGTAGTGGTCATCTATAAGGCCGGAAAACCGGCGGACCTGTGCTCCTCTTACCAGCCCATCTCGCTGCTAAATGTAGAGGCTAAGGTCTTGGCCAAAGCCCTGGCGACACGGTTGCTATCGGTCCTGCCGGACCTGATCCATGTGGACCAGTCCGGTTTCATGCCCCATAGGAGCACTCGCCACAATTTGCGAAGGCTATATGGGGTTTTGTATATGACGGAGGCGGTGGGTGATGCTCAAACGGCCCTCATGGCACTAGACGCATCTATGGCCTTCGATAGTATCAATTGGCCGTATTTATTCAAGGTTCTTCAGAAGCTGGATTTCGGCCCGGTTTTCTGTAGTTAAGTGCGACTCTTGTATGAACAGCCGTTAGCACGAGTCCGGGTAAACGGAGCGATGTCTCGTCTATTTCCCCTGCGCAGGGGAACCAGGCAGGGGTGTCCCCTGCCCCGCTTCTTTTTGCCCTGGCTCTTGAGCCCCTGGCGCACTGGATCTGGCGGGACAGGTCATTCTGGGGCCTGGCGCTCAACGACCTATGGGAAGAGCGTATATCATTATACGCAGATGATATTGTTCTCTATATGACCCACCCGTATCATTCAATTGCGCAGGCGCTTCACCTCTGAGTTATTTGGGAGCTACTCTGGCTTGACTATTAACTGGACCAAATCCCTCATTTATCCCCTCTCGGGCCCGCCACCGCGGATCCTGAGGGGTTGCGCGGCATCGCTGGTGACGGGCGGCTTCAAATACTTCGAGGTGTATGTCACCAGGGATAGGGCGGAGTACTTTAACCAGAATCTTGAACCCCAATTGGCGAGGCTGACCAATGATGTGTCCCACTGGAGGTCCTTGCCCCTTTCCCTGGTTGGGCGCGCCGCGCTGTTCAAGATATTGGCTCTGCCGCGGCTGTTATACGTTTTGCAAAATGCACCGTACCCAGTCCCGAGCGGGGTGTTTCGGCGCATAGCGCAATCTGTACGTACGCTGTTGTGGGAGGGGGGAAGCCCGAGGATAGCGCTGCGAAAACTCACGAGAGGGGTGTACGACGGGGGGCTGGCCATCCCGGACATCCAGTTGTATTACTGGGCTTCTCAACTGCAACTTATCAACGACTGGGTCTATGTGCCGGGTTCGGAACCTGCCTATCGGGTGGACAGGTATGTTATGCCGGGAGGTGTTTGTGAGTCACTCCTCTATACACGGCGGTTGCGAGGGCATCTGCCCTCGCACACGGGGGTGGTCCTCCACTGCTGGCGGGAAGCGAACAAATTTCTGGTGTGGACTGGCAAATTGACAGGTAGGACCCCTATGTGGGTGGGGGATCACTTGGCTGAAGTTAAGGGGCTCGTGGGCTTCAGGGACTGGAAGTTAATTGGAATAGAATACCTGGGTGACGTGTGGAAAAGAGACACCCCTAGATCCTTTGAATACCTTCAACGAGAATACCAATTGCATGACTCCCAGCGTTTTCATTACCTTCGCCTTCTGCACGCCTTGCGTTCCCATGTGAGCTCTGACACTTCCATTCCAGAACACTCCACCATGGAGGACAGGCTTCTTCTTGACCCCATCCTCGGTAGGCCAACATCCACTATTTATCGCAAACTAATAAACAATATGCCTGACCATTGGTGTCCCTGCGGGAGACATCGGTCACCTTGAAGATGACGATTGCCAGGACGCCTTACAAAGCCCCCGCGAAGTGGCCATTCGGATTAGGTTCCGCCTTGTACAGCTAAAAATCCTGCACCAGGTGTACTACCCGCGGACCCATCTTTTTGCGTGGGTCAGGAGCCTGTCTCCATTATGTGTGCAGGGATGTCAGGGTGAGGGAACATTCTATCATATCCTCTGGGAATGCCCGAACATAGCACCCTTTTGGACGCGGGTAGCGCGAACAATGGCGACGGTGGTGGGCTCCCCGGTCCCAGTGGAGTCCAAATGGCTTCTCCTCATGATCAAAGGTCCCACGGACTGGTCCAGGTACCATGAGATATGGCTAGCATTGGCAGCTGGAGTGGTGAAGCGAAATATTGCCAGTTGTTGGGGAGTGCAGGTGCCCTCGCAGTGTGATCAATGGTGCAGGGACCTGGATTGGTGCCAGAGGAAGTCATTTATAAGTCCAGGGGCTGTGTGCGAAAATGGAAAAGAGTGTGGGGACCGTGGCGGAGATATCGGGCGTCCAGGAATGGAGGGGAAGGGGGCCAAGTGTAATATGGTATTGTCCCATCATTCTGATTTGTGTATATCCCATGCAGGGGTGATGCCCCTTCTACCTTGTGATTTTGGTGCTATTTTGTACGAGACCATGAGAAAAGTTAAAAAGATTTATAAAAAAAAAAAAAACGCTCAAAGCGGAAAAAGAAGGCCTGAAACAGGCCATGAACACAATCCGGATCCGCGCTGCACACGGAAAAGAAGAAAAACTGACGTCAGCGCGCCGGGGTGGGGCTTATGTGACCTCGCTGCCGTCAAGCCCGCGGAGGACGTTGGGGTGGAGTCACGAGGTACCGACCCCCGGCGCGCAGAGATGCTGGGCAAGAAAGTTTTCCGGGTCCAGTCTCACGCCTGGGGATAATTCTATGTTAAGGAATCTGCGGCTAGTAGTCTCTGTCAGATAGCAGAGTCAAGTGTACAGGAGCAGAAGAGTCTTGTGGAAAATCTTGAAGACGAGTCTTCCAGAGAAATGCTTCTGCCAGACAAATCTAAGGACCCACCCTCAGGGAGGACCTTTAGTAACCCAGAAAGAAGGTTGGACACTTCTGAGGTTACCCACCTATCGGGGGGGAGGGGATTCAGGGATGCTACTCTGATGGACAAACCAGTCAGATGCTCTCAGGGGTCTCTGCCCATCTTACATTTAAGACGGCAGAATCAACTGGCCACCTGGTGGAGCTCTGGGCACCTCCCGGGGGAGGAGCTAAACAGGGTGGTGGTCATTCCCCTATCCTTTGTGTAATTTGGCGCCAGAGTAGGAGCCAAGGATTCCTGCACTGGAGCAAACTGGGTTATGCAAGGAGGCACCATCTGTGCCCTTCAAAGCAGTCTGGTGGTGCCCAGAGGCACCCCCATCCTAACCCAGAGACACCTATTTCTAAAGTAGAGGGGGCTACACCTCTCTTCTACAAGAAATTCTTTGTTCTGCTTCCCCTGCTCAAGTTAAGCTGATCAGCAGGGCGACAGAACAGTACCTGGGGTAGCACTGGCTTGTATGCAGACCCTGCAAGGCTACAGAGGAAGACATGGGGGGTCCTCTAAGGAGCCCCCTGGTATATGGTATCATGCAACTAACACTGGAATCAGTGTAGTTGAAGGATTCCAACATGTTTGATACCAAACATGATCGGGTTTGGTGAAGCCATTATGTAACGGGACAGCTCAACTTGGCCAGTGTCCAATACATAGCTTAGAATAGAGTCTGGGCTTGTAGGGGTGCCTCTGCTCATGCAGGCGCACCCTCACTCTCAGAACCATGCCCCTGCCATTGGGTTCAAGGGCCTACCTTAGGGGTGACATATAGGTTTAAAGTGCAGTGACCCGGATATAAGGAAAACCTTGTATCTGGGGTGAAAGGTGCATGCACTATTTCACGCAGGCTGCAATGGCAGACCCGCAGACACAGTTTGCATTGGCTCCCATGAGTGGCATAATACATGCTGCAGCCCATAGGAGACCCCTGGTGTACCAATGCCCTTGGTACCTCAGTACCATATACTAGGGACTTACATGGGTACATCATTATGCCAATTGTGGGGTGTACAAAGTATGTACGTATTAATTTAGAGAGAGCGCAGGCACTGGGGTCCTGGTTAGCAGGATCCCAGTCTATTACAGTCTAAACATAATAACACCAGGCAAAAAGTGGGGGTAACTATGCCAGAAAGATCCTACTTTCCTACACATATATAAAAAGAAGTGTTATTTTTCTAATTTGGACTAGGATTTATTCTTTGAGAGTGTTTCTCTTTTTTTACGTCTGTGAGTACAACAAATACTTCACACTACACTCTGATAAGCCCAAGTGCTTGCCAACACCACAAAATAGAGTGTCCGTTTTATCTATTTTAGGCTTTGTAAGCCAACAGGGGACCCACTGGACTCTCTACACAGTGTACTTCTTTTTTGTGCACTATACAGAAAGCCAGCTTCCTACACCGTTCTCACCGTTTAATCTCCATACAAGAAGGCTGAGCATTGACAGGTTTGGATGGAGAACCCTTGCCTTCTGCCGCAACAGAAGATCCTCCTGAAGGGGCAGCCTCATTGGAGGACAGATGGCCATGCTCAACAGCTTGGGATACCAGGCTCTCGTCAGCCGATGGGAAGTCGAACCACTCTTCAACTCCCTGTGGGACTTGGACCCATCAGAAAGGCTCGACGACTTTGAATGCAGCGACTACCTCGGGCTACATGACCACTGCCAGGACGTTTCTCTCGACCGTGATCGTCGCGGTGAGACACGTCGAGTCGCCATAAGCTCGAGGAAGTGCTCCCCCAAGGCTTTCGGGTGCATACAAGGTGTGGGTCCGTCACCGACATCTGTCGGTGACAGGTGCCACAGGGCTTGAAGCTGGTCTTCTGAGAGAACACCCCTGCCACACCAGGAGGTAAACCTCAAAAAAGACTTCGATAAAACATTTAAAAAAAACAGTCAAAAAATGACAAGGGTAGCTCTTCCCAGATCTGCGCTGCCTGGCCCGGAAAGAAAAGAACAGACTTAAGCGCACCTGGGTGGCGCCTATATACACCACAAACGTAACTTCTGGCACAGATGTAAATGCCAGAAGGAGCCGAACTACACCACCTACCGGCGAGCAGGGGTACTGCTCATGAAGAATTTCCAGAATCTGCGGCTAGAAGTCTCAATCAGATGCATAGGTACAGGACGAGGGCTGTGATAAAGTTACAAATATAAATATTGCAATTACATTTACCTGGGTACATAATTGCACGTACCAAGTGGTTACACGGTGATGGGACAGGGGATAACGGAGGCTCAATGGAAAAGATGTTTCGATTACACAACTACAGAATTTTTCTTCAGCAGTACCCCTGTGCGTCGGTAGGTGGCGTCGGTCGACTCCGGGTTCGTCTTTGGCGTCGTGGTCACCGGAATGACGTCGCTGTATCTACTTAGATGCTGCCCCTGCGCACTGACGTCAGTTCTTTATACGACATTCCACGCCAGAATCGCAGAGCCATGCAAGACACTGGCCACTGGTGCACAAAACTAGGGCCCTGAAGGTAAGTTCCTTACCCTAGAAGTCAGTTCGCAGAACGGGGAGGATGGGTGAGGAATCTATAACTAATCTATGTCTCTTACAGATATATCGTTACTGAAGGTTAAGTAACTTGTTCATCTGAAAGAGACAATTAGTTACGGATTCCTCACCTTGTAATAGATACCCCAGCAGTACCAACCCCGGAGGTGGGTCTGCGAACCAAGTTCACACCAGGAAGTCCTGGAGAACTGAACGGCCAAAGAAGTCATCTCTCCAGACTTGGCTGTCCAGGCAGTAGTGTTTAGTAAACGTGTGCAAGGAAGCCCACGTAGATGCCTGGCAGATGTCATGAAGGGGGCTCCACGTCCCAAAGCAGTAGTGGTTGCCGTTGCCCTGGTGGAATGGGCACGCAACCCCACTGGCGGTTCCTTTTTCACTAAGGAATAGCAGATTTTGATGCAAAGAATGACTCTTCGGGAGATGGTTCGTTTTTGCACGGTCCCGACCTTTCTTGGCGACCACATAGCACACAAAGAGCTGGTCATAATAATAATAATAATAATACAGAAGCTTATAAAGCGCGACAGCTGCCCCAGGCAGGAGCGTCCCGGCGCCATCCACCTGGAATTGTTTTGTGCGATCCAGTTAAAATGAAAGCGCACGTTTTGGACCCAGATGGTGGAGCCTCTCTTCCTCCTTGGAAGGATGCGGGGGCGGAAAGAAGTTGGGCAAAGTGATGGTCTGTCCTATGTGGAAAGAGGTAACCACTTTGGGAAGGAAAGAAGGCCTAGTGCGAAGGACATCCTTGTCCGGATGAACAGCCAGGCAAGGAGGTTTGGAAGAAAGAGCCTGAAGCTCAGTCACCCTGCGAGCAGAGGTGATGGTAACCAGAAAGGCAGTTTTAAGTGTGAGAAGTCTGAGAGGACAGTTATGTAGCGGCTCGAAAGCAGAGCCATGCTGGGCCAAAAAAAGAATGAAGAGGAGAACCTCTGAAAGGGGGGTAGAAAGGGGATCCACATCCTTTGCTGCGCACCATGCCACAAATTTGTTTAATCTACAGGTATTCACCATTTTGGTGGAGGGACACCTTACTGTCAAGATAACGTTACAGACTTTGAGAGGAAGGTCGAAAGCTGTCAACTGTCACCACTCAATCTCCGCGCAAGGAGGAGGAGGCTGGACAGGTTTGGGTGGAGGACCGTTCCCTGCTGCTGTGACATAAGATCCTCCCGAAGGGGCAGTCTGATGAGCTGCAACCACAGCCATCACTTTTGTGAACACCCGAGGGGCGCTGGTAAGGCCAAATAGGAGCACGGTAAACTGAACGTGCCCGTGGCATACCGTGAACCGTAGGTAACACCGATGGGCCGGCAGGACGGGGATGTGAAAATAAGCGTTCTGCAAGTCCAACTCTACAATCCAGTCTCCAGGGTCGAGGGCAGACAAGACCTGAGCCAGTGCCAACATTTTGAACTTCTCCTTCCAGTGGAAGCAGTTGAAGTTACTCAGATCCAAGATAGGACGCAGGCCTTTGTCCTTCGTTGGGCATCAGAGAGTAGTGGGAATGATACCCACGACCTACTTCTGGGGCAGAAACTCGCTCGATGGCTTCCTTGGCCAAGAGAGCCGTAATTTCATGTTGGAGAAGGGCCAAGTGATCCTTCGACATGCGATGGAATTGAGGTGGCATGGATGGAGGGGTGGTCTCGAAGGGGAGGTAATAGCCCATTCTGGCTATCTGCAAAACCCACCGGTCCGACCTGATGGTGAGCCAGTGGGTGATGTGATGGCGAATCCTGCCACCTACTGGAGAAAGGTGGCCCTGAAAGGTCGGACTAGGAGGGCTTGGAGGCTGATGCAGAGGGGCCGCAGGTGTACTGACTTGCCCGTCTGGCCCCTGGACCCACGACAGTGGGATCCACGTAACCAGCCGCGCAGAGGCTGGACAGCTTGCGCAGGTCTGTGGCGCAGGCGGAATGTGGCAAGGCACCCCTTCCGTAGCCATAAAAGGGGCAAAAATCAGACTGTGCTGGGCGGGAGGTGGAAGCGAAGCCCAAGGATCTGGCCGCAGCCCTGGAGTTCTTCAAGTGCTCGAGCGAGTTGTCTGCCTTGTCGCCAAATAAGCAACTGCCATCAAAGGGCATGTCCAAAAGCGTAGCTTGGACATCACCCGAAAAGCCAGTGGACCTCAACCAGGCATAGCGTCTCAGTGCTACTGACATTCAAATCGTCCTGCCTAGTGAGTCGGCGGTAAACTTCGCTGCGTCTCTCCCTTTGGCAACTGCATGGGAGAGCATGGCCCGGGCCTCCTCCGGGCACTGTGGCAGCACCTGCCCATCTGAATCCCACACCAAGTGGGAGTAACGGCCCAAGAGACATGCGGTGTTCCCTGATCGCAGTCCTAAGCTGGAGGAAGAAAACATCATCTTCCCAAGGTGGTCCAGCTTCTTGGATTCCCTATCAGGTGGTGCGGTAGGGAATTGGCCTTGGAAGTCGAGGCTTGGACCACCAAGCTCCCAGGGGTGGAGTGCTGGGAGAGGAAAATGGGGTTGCCTGGGGCCGGGCGGTGGCGTCAGGCAATCATCCTAGCCACAGGACCCCTGTGTTGGGCTTCGACCGACTGCCCAAAAGGATGTCCGTGAGGGCCTCATTAAACGGCAGCAGGGGCTTCAAGGAGGCTGCTGCTGGTTGAAGCACCTCTGTCAGGAGATTAGTACTGACCCCCAACGTAGGAAGCTCAAGGTTTAAGGCCTCAGACGCCCTACACAACACCACTGCATATGAAGCACCCTCCTCCGTAGCCACGGTAGGGGGAGATAGCATGCCAAGGTCTGGGGAGGTGTCCAAACCACTGGCCTCACCAAACTCCTCTCTCCAGTTCGGTTCTTCCAACTGGTCTGCTAGAGAGTCCACAGACCCCTCCCAGTCCTCCTCATCCTCCTCTGGTAGCCACTAGGGGGCGATAGGGAACACCAGGGGAGAACAATGGTACAAAAGTACCGGTCAGTGCCGGTCCCGGTCTGGCTCCGTGTCCACATCGAGGGGGAGGCTGGGGTTGCTGTCGGCTGGGGACACAACCTGCACCGGAGGAGTGGGAGGTGTCGACACTGGATTTGGCGCCAGAGGAGGTGTCACCTGCCGGCGCCGATCCGGATGCAGGCCTGGATCCCTGGGGGCCCTGTGGCACCGGCATCGAAGGCCTAGAGCCCCCAGCTGAGTCCGTGGGGCCCGAAGGTGTTCCGGCGGAGTCGGGCTGCCCAAAGATCACGTGGAGGGCTTCGTAAAAACTACAAAGTTGGGCAGGGGTCGCCCCGGCTCCCGGAAAAGGAGGAAGGTTAGGGGTCGACCCAGCAGGTTCCGTGGGCGGAGCGGACGACTACCTTCCTCAATGTGCGTCGCGCCGGCCGACTGATGGGGAGAGCGCGAAGAGCGAAGATGCGTCTTTGCCTTCTTTTTGTGCTTTGACTTACCCGAAGACGAAGACTGATTATGAGTGGTGGGGACCTCGAGCAGCACGGAGTGGACTGCCAGGCCTCTAGAAGCTTTCGGGACCGCTCCCGCAAAGGCTTCGGGTTCATGGCAGGGCAGTCGGAGCACGACTTTGGGTCGTGGTCATGCTCCAAACACCAAAGGCAAACAAGGTGCGGGTCCGTTACCAACATCAATTTGCGACAGGAGTTGCAAGTCTTGAAGCAGGTTCGAGGATGGGACATCCCTGCGTGCACCAGGAGTCTAACAACTCTAAAGGATGTCAACAAAAAGTCACAAAAAGAGTCAAAAAGTGACTCGAGGTACCGCTCTCTCCGGATCTGCGCTGGCTGAAGCGGAAAAAGAAAGGACTGACGTCAGTGTGCAGGGGCGGCGTCTAAGTAGATACCGCAACGTCATTCCGGTGACCACAACCCCAACGACGAATGTGGAGCCGACTAACGCCACCTACCGACGCACAGGGGTACTGCTGAAGAAAAATTCTCCGGATCCAGTATGACGCCTGGGGGTAATTCTAAGGTGAGGAATCCATAACTTATTGTCTCTTTCAGATACCCATGTTTTATATACACTCAGTTGAACTACTTACATTACACATACCTCTTCTCCTAAACCTATAGAGAAAACATATTAGGGACTCCATACTAGCTGCCCTGGGAGTGATTTGCAAGTAGCAAACCTTTATCATGTGGTATGGCAATGCTCTTTAATCCAAACATATTGGGGGGGGGGAGGGCGGGGGGGGGGGGCTACTCAGGATAATTCATAATCTCTCTTGGATGCAAAAAGAACTGACACCGCCTTTGTGTCTATTGAGGCAATTTACTTGCACCAAAAATAATAAACAGTCTAGGGAATTTTTAGACTTAACCTTCGTGCTGGGAAGAGGAAGATTTCCCTGTGCTGGAAAGCCTCCAGAGCGCGTGGTGTGAAGGTATGGTTGAGTGATGTACGCAAGCAGTCACAGACAAACTGATATAAGGGTCAAAATATTGAAACAGTCTGGAAAAGATGCATAGCACAATGCATGGGACACTTTACTGGTCAAAATGGAAGGGCTGTCAGATAAGTACCTGTTGTGAGCAATGGTACTGTTACTTTTAATTGATCAGAATGAGCAAAGAAAAAACTCGGCGTCTGCTGCCTCGACATTTCCATGTGACTGAAATATTATAAGGTGAAGATTAATGTGACTGGGGGGGGGGGGGGGGGGGGTATGACAAGGTCTCTGGTTAAGAGTGAAAATATGAGCCGTCTTCTCCCACCACTAGAATCTCACTAATTGATGCTAAGGCAGTATACTGCATGTAGCCACTGGGTTGTTGGAAAAGTATATATATATATACATATACACACATACATACATATATTTTGTTTTTTAGGACTTTGTACATTGCAAATCAGCAGTCTGATAGTAACATTATGTGCTCTCGCTTGGGAATACCGACAATTATCACACATGGTTATTTGTTGTTATGACAATCAAAGTTCTACTGAAAAAAACTTTCTTTTGAACAATAACAGGAATGGAAGACTTTTTTTAGTTTTTCTTTTAAATGTTCATGTTTACAGACAAGCTCCACTGTATTGCCATTTTTAGCAAACTGTATTTTTCTTGCAGAGTATCTTCTGTTTCTAACATAGATTCAAGAGTCCTAGAGGGTATTCAAGTTCAGTCTGTTCAGTGGTGTTGCAACTAATAAGTTATCTTTAAAAAATGCAGCAAGTAGTTTTGAAATTATGCATGACAAAGGCCAAAATCAACAATGGCTGTGCGTATGCAGAGACCATTTTCAACCTGAACACACAATACAGAGGTTTTCTTTGTATGGTGTTGAACAGCCCCACAAAGAAAAAAGTCCGAAGTATAAAGTTTTCTTTAGTAGCGTTTGCCCTTATTTGTCACTATTTTTCTGGACGCCTGTGCATAGGACAGTGGCTATTCCCGGTGAACATTGGTCAGCTAGCAGAAGGGTTGTCCATTTCTGCCAGGAGGTGGCCCAACTGTGCCCTTTGTGCTGGAGTGATGTTCTGTGTCATCTGTATAATGCAGTCCATGGCAACTTCGGGATTTGCTTGAACCAGGCTGGAATGCAAAGAAAAGCAGTTCAGTGATGAAAGAATGGACTATTTTTGGGTGATTAACATGTGCATCAAAAGCAAAAGAGTATAGGGTAAGAACAGCACATCCGAACATTTGGATCTATGATTTGTATCACCCTGCTATTCTATAGGCCATACAACTGCACAATAACTACGTCCATTACTGCATTAAAACTATACGTTTCCCTGTAGTGTTTGAAAATGATTAACCATAAGGAACAAGCTACTTACCTTCAGTAAATCACTTTCTTTGGATACTCTCTCTAACTACAGATTCTTCAGCTGCAGAATAATGCCCCAGACACCTGACTGGATTCCGAAACGTTCTCAGAAGTGTTCATGCGTGCCACTATGTGGCAGCGTGCAACTCTGCATTGGCCTCATTCTGCTCCAGAAGTGACACAGCATAGCCGTATAGGAGCGCCAACCCTGCATATCAAAGCCAGTTTCTTTCTGCACTTTTGGAAGTGGAGCACAAGCAATTCAAGGTACCAGTGTCCAGATCTCTAAATTGGAACCTTGTTAGGTGGCAAAAGGAGATCACTCCACAGAGCAGGGATGCAAGAGAGCGGGGAGGAATCTGTGGTTTGATAGAGTATCCACCAGAAAGAGCGTTACTGAAGGTATGCAACTTGCTATTCTGATGGTTACTTCTAACTGAAGACTCCACACCCAAGAACAGACACCAAAGCATTACCTCCCCAAGGGGGAGTGTGTGTGGAACGGGATCAAACCAAAAAGTCCTGTAGAACCGAATAGGTCAAATGCCCTTCCTGTTGGCCTCAAAGAACCCAACCAAAAAGCTAAATATCCACCGGATGGGCCTTGGTGTGAACCATGTAGAAGTGACAAGGAACACAGTCTTCATAGTCACAAGACACAATAAGCAGATGTGCATAGGTTTGACGGGAGTGCGTATACGTAAAGTCATGACCAAATTGAGATCCAACTGTGGCATCACAAAGGGTTTAGGAGGGAATGTAGGTTAAACCTTTTAGAAACCTCAGCATAATAGATGATTTAAACAAGGACGGCTGCTCCGCAGAAAGGGCAGATAAATAACATTTAATGGTGTCCTTGCTGAGCGAAATACAAAAAAACAAAAACATGTCCAATAGTTGAGCTTGTACCGGTTCTGTATTGTGGACAACACCAGGCCACAAATTTGTCCCAAAGCTTTTCATAAATGGAATTTTTTA
This sequence comes from Triturus cristatus, assembly GCF_964204655.1. NCBI lineage: Eukaryota > Metazoa > Chordata > Amphibia > Caudata > Salamandridae > Triturus > Triturus cristatus. Next base: position 211,329,317 of record NC_140594.1, on the reverse strand, counting down.
GAGGGGTGCTAGGCAGAAAGGAATGTAGTCAACTGCTGCCGCTCAAAATCCATGCATGGAGTGGTAGATTGTGCATGCCTGGGTGCAGAACCGTGCCCTGCTGCTGTGACAGAAGATCGTCCTGAAGCGGAAGATTAATCGAGGACAGATGTTGAAGCTCAGAAGTTCCAGGTAACACACTATACTGGACCATTCTGGAGCCACTAGAAAAACTAGGGCCCGGTTGCTTCAGACCTTCTTCAGAACATGGGTTAGGAAACAGAGGGGTGGAAATGTAGGAGTCCTGTGCCCCACTGTAGCCAGAATGCATCTCCCAGAGAGAGTCTTCTTGGGAACTCCAACATGCATTTCAGTAGTGGTGAAAAGATCCACTTTGGGCTTTTCCCATTAGTAGAAGATGGCCATCCCTACCTTGGGATGCAAGCACCATTAGTGTTTTGACAGGCACTGTTGGCTGTGCTTGTGCACCCTGGCATTCAAAGATCCCTCCAGGTGGATCACAACAAAGGAATTCCCATGATGCCCCAGACCACTCCAGAAGCAAAGAGCCTCTTTCTGTCCAGATTGCAGGACCCCACACTCCCCAGCTTGTTGGCGTACTACATGGTGGTGGTGTTGTCTGTGAGGCCCGTGAAGGGCCTTCAGCGCCATATGAAGTGCTGGCAGTTGATGTGTGATTGGGTTCCCGTCAGAATCCTCTGATCTTCATCTCTCCCAGATGACCCCCCCAACGCGGCAAAGACTCATCCATCAACACAGTTAGCTAAGCCTGAGGAAAGGAGATGAGTCTGCTTCTGGATCAACTGAGTTGAGCAGCCACTATTGCAGACCTTTTGCAGTATCCCCCTGTCGGTAAGTGCCTATTTTTATATGGCTACCCCCCACATTTTGCCTGGAATAGGGTAAAATGACAAAGTGAGATCGGGTACTGCTAACCAGGTCCCCAGCATGTGTTCTTTCCCTAAACTGTACATTTTGTTTTACAATTGGCACCCCTTTAGGAACCCTGTAAGTCCACAGTATATGGTACCCGGGGTACCTAGGGTACTGGACCTAAAGAGGGGCCCTGTGGGCTGCAGCATGAATTGTGCCACCCTAAGAGGCCCTTAACCAAGCACATGCAAACTGCCATTGCAGACTGCGTGTCTTGGTGCAGAGAAAACCGAAGAGTCAACATGGCACAAATCTCTGTGTGCCATGCCATGTCTGCCAAGCACTGCATGTGCTATAGGTAAGTCACCCCTACAGCAAGCCTTACAGCCCTAAGGCAGAGAGCACTATACCCATGTGTGGGTGCATCTGCACGAGTAGATGTGTCCCAGTAATATCTAAGTAAAACCATAGATATTACAAGTGCACAGGGAAGACATAACGAGTACATGGGCTGGACACTAGTCATTAAGAGTTTCACATCTACACAATGGCTTCACTGTACCCCAAGGTGTTTCGTACCAAACACCTCGTCTTAATAAACCCACACTGTTGCCAGAGCTGGATTTATTAATAAATGTACCTAGAGGGCACCTTAGAGGTGCCCCCAGAAAACCTACCGATCCCTAGTGTGTTCACTGACTGGTCTTGACCAGCCAGCCACCCTAGACAAGTTTCTGATCCCCTGAGGTGACAGCGTTCGCTCTCGGAGGTCAGGAACAAAGCCTGCTCTGGACGGAGCTGTCCACACCTCTTCCAAATGCAAAAAGAACAATTGATGGACAGAATGCAGAACAATGTCATACATTCACCCCAGTACAGAGATCTGGCCCCAAATCCATAGTTTTTTTGCTCAACATGCCATTCCAGTTTAGACCCAGCCATATGCAAATCAGTCTTGACCCTGCCCCCATTGGGAACAGTCCAGCCCGAACTGCCAGGCCAGGTCCTCCCTGTACAGGAAACAAGCATCCTGGGACAGGTTTCAGGGTATGTCACCCTTCATCAGCCAGACTAGCTTGAATCCAGAGGCACATTGAGCAAGGGACCCATGTCTGGGCATACCCGTCCCACTTAGGGCGAAAAGTGTAACTGCAACAAATGATGGACCGAATGCTGAATGATTCAAGCATTCTCCCCCAGTCAAGAGATGTGGTTTAAATCCATCGTTTTTTTGCTCACTATGCCTTTCCAGTTTGGACCCAGCCATATGCAAATCAGTCTTGACCCTGCACCCAATGGGAACAGTCCAGCCCGAACTGCCAGGCCAGGTCCTCCCTGGACTGGAAACAAGCATCCTAGGACCGGTTTCTGGCTTTCAGCCCTCATCAGCCAGGATAGCTTGACTCCAGTGGCATGGAGCACATGGGACCCACGTCTGGGCATACCCGTCCCACTCGGGGTGACAAATGCAAAAAGAACAATTGATAGATAGAATGCAGAACAATGTCATACATTCACCCCAGTACAGAGATCTGGGCCTAAATCCATCGCGTTTTGCTCACCATGCCATTCCAGCTTGGACCCAGCCATATTCAAATCAGTCTTGACCCTGCGACCAATGGGAACAGTCCAGCCCCAACTGCCAGGCCAGGTCCTCCCTGGACTGGAAACAAGCATGCTAGGACCGGTTTCGGGCGTTCAGCCCTCATCAGCAAGGATAGCTTGACTCCTGTGGCATGGAGAGCATAGCACACCTCCTCCAAGCAAGAACTGCATTCCAGGGTGGGAAGCTTCAAAGGCCCTGCCCCCTTTGTTATGCAATCCAGGTCTCTCAAGATAGTGGAGTTGTCCACACTCCTGTCCTGACCCCACTTTCAGGCAGCAAGACATGTGGAAACATTAGTAAGATTAAGACATGTGCCCACATTCAGACAACACCACCCCTAGGGAGGACAAACTGAGTTTGGGCAGGATAAGTATTCTAGGGTCAGGGTTATGCCCACTTCCTGTTGGAAGAGGATGTAGACAGCCTAAAGTTAGATAGCTCATTGGCTATTACCTGTCACTCCCCATAACAACCCTAAATTGAGTATTTAGATGGCACCCCTGAACCCAAGAACTCAACAGACCTAAATAAGAAAATGACAAAGAAGAGCTGCTGAACCCGCGAACTCAGTGCCTGCTGTAGACTTTTGGAACAAAACCCTGTCTGCCGCTTCAAGACTCGACAATCGAGGTGAACTGTCTCATCCTGCCACTGTGTGGCCTTTAAGAACCTCAGAGGACAGCCAGCCCCCCCAATCGCATAAGAACTCCCTTGGAGTAGAGGAGCTACTCCCCTGCAGCCTGCACGCACAGCACCGCCGACTCAGGGTCCACCGACTTGCCACTCCCTGGTCCGACCGGTGCAGCAACCGACCAGGAATAGGTACTCATGCTCTGGAAGGTGAAATATGTCCCCCCAGTGTGGAGGCACCAGGACCAACCAAAGCCATGCAGCACCAATTCAAGGGGTACCCGACACCCTGCAGCAAAGTCCAGTCGGGACTCCAACTGCCCAGGAAGCAAGCACCTGTTGAGGGACGTCAGCACCATAAGACCCACCCTGTGAGTGGTCAAGAAGTCCTGAAATCGTCTCTCCAAGTTGTTTGCCCCAGACCACGAGGACCACCTTAAAGCATCAAACCCAGCCAACCTACCTGCTCTGTACCTAGCCGGCCTGGCCTTGAGAACGACAAACTGGTGGTACTCCCTCAACACCAAGGCCCTTGTGACCCCAACCCCTGTTTGGGAGCCCTTGGACTTGCCTGCAGGTTCACTTGTGCAGGTTGTTTCTAGGTGGCCCCCCTTTGCTGTAACACGCCAGCTACCAGCCTCACCAGCACTCTGCTCCCGGCAGAATCCAGGCCAATCCCGACAAACTGCTTTTAATGTTTTGAACCTTGGCCCATTACTACGCCGAACTCCTAACGAGAAACCCTGAATCCAACTGTACTTACCTATATTGCATTTTCGATCCATTGGAATGTATTGGAAAGTGCACAACTGTAAAACCTTATTTTCTCTTGTACGATTTAATGCAAAAGAAAGTACTTACTTTAGAACGCAGTTCTTTCTTTTCAAATATATACAAAAAAATGTATATTTCTAATTTGGTGTTGGATTTATTCTTTAAGTGTGTGTCTCATGTATTGCCTCTGTAAGTACAACAAATGCTTAGCACTAACCTCTGTTAAGCCTAACTGCTTGCCCACACTACCACAAAAGAGAGCTTTAGCATTATCTACTTTAGCGTCTGTCAACCACTTGGGGATCCAACGGACTCTGCACAGTGTACTTCTTTTTAATACACTATACAGAGAGCCAGCTTCCTACACAGGCAAGTTCCCTTGGTGCTGGGACCAATGAGACTTCAGATTCCACTGCATAACACAAATATGCCACTAGGCATAGTTGACAATCAGGTTGCAGCTAGCCTAGAGACCGAGAAACCTTAGAGCTCACCAAGACCTGGGGCAAAGGTTGAAACATCAGGATCATAGCCTGAAAGTCCTGGAATCGTGACTGAGAGAAGGCTCTGAACTGCAGCATATCCAAGATGGCCTCAATGAAAGGGAACCTCTGCAAAGGAGTGAGGTGAGACTTCCACATGTTGATTGTGAGCCCCAATGATGACTAATTTGCCGTCATCAGGAGGGGGACTATGACTGACTGTGGTGAGCCTGCCTTTAACAGCCGGTCATTGAGGTAGGAGAAAATTGGTATCTTCAATCTCCGACGATGTGCCAAGACCACTGCCATCACTTTTGTGAACACCCGAAGGGCATGGCTATGGGGAGCACAGCAAATGTAAAATGCTCCTGGCATACCTTGAACTGCAGGTAACATCTGTGGGACTGGAGGGAGGGGGAACGTGAAAATATGTGTCCTGCAGATCCAGGGCTACCATTCGGTCATGCAGATACAAGGCAAACAGAATCCAGGCCATGGTGATCATCTTCAATCTGTCCTTCTGCAGGAGGGCATTCAGAGGGCGGAGATCTAAAAGAGGTTGAAAGCCTCCATCCTTCTTCACATGACAAAATAGTGGAATAACAACCAGTCCCTTTTCTCAAGACAGACACCTACTACAAGACCCTTTGAGTGGACAAATTAGTCTGCATCTCTTGCAACAATTGGTTAGGCGCGCCTCTGAAAGCTACACTGATGTGGGTGGAAGCTGCAGTGGGTTGGAAACAAATGGAAGGGCTTTGCCCCACTAAATGATCTGGAGCACTCATCTGTCAGACATGGTCCTTTGCCACGCCTGGCGAAATTGTTAGATCTGGCCTACAACAGGTTGTTCATATCTCATTAATGGCAAACTAATGTGTCTTGAAGGCTGAGGCTGCAAAGTTGTGGCTCTGAGATAATCACTGTGTTCAATGACATGCCTGTTGTCTGTCCGAACCCCATCCCTGAAAGGACTGGGGTGCCTTATGCAGTGACAGGGAGTTCCAGGTGCTACCTGAGTCAACCCTCTAGCGTACCCTAGATAGGGACAAAATTGCTGGGTAAGGCACCTGTTAGGCACCTACAGAACCAAGGCAGGAACGGTGGCTCGACTCTCCTTAGAACATTCCAAGGTTGAATATGCCTGTGATATCTCTAGGAGTACATTATTCTTCACCAACTCACCAAGCCAGGACCTCCCTGGACCGGAAACAAGCATCCTAGGACCGGTTTCGGGGTTTCACCCCTCTTCAGCCAGGATAGCTTGATTCCAGTGGCATAGTGAGACAAGGACCCACGTCTGGGCATACCTGGCGCCCTTAGGGCGAGAAAGCAAAAGACACACAATTGATGGACGGAATGCAGAACAAATCAAAACATTTACCCCCAGTCAAGAGATCTGGGTTAAATCGATCATTCCTTTGCTCACCATGCCACCCCAGTTTAGACTTGGTCATATAAGAGACCCGCGTAAATTTTGGCATCCGAGTGGAAGTCTGCACCAAAGCCAATGTAGAACTCAAAGCGGGTTCAAGAGACACAGATTGAGCCAAAGATGGATCCCACCAGCTGTAACCCGACTGGAGGCCCATGCGGATACTTGGGGTTCATGCACCTGCATGATGAACACCCCCGGACGTCGTGGTCCGACGAGAGACACAACAAACAGTCATCATGAGGGTCAGTAATAGATATCTGACCCCACATTCCTTGCATGGCTTGAATCCAGATTTCCTCTGTGTAGCCATGGTCACTGATACAAAGATCCGAAGACTTGCAACAAAGAGACTCCCAGAAATGGAGAGCTCTGGAAAAAAAGGTAACGGATCGACAGTGCGGAAAAAAGGGAACTGACGCAGCACGCCAATGAGGTCTTCTTATGGCTCCGATGACGTCAAGCGGAGTTGCATGTACAGCCGTTCCATTGTGATGTCCTTGTCGACGTGGGAGAACTACGAAGAAAAGTTTCTGTGGAATACTGCACATGGGGGTAATTTAAAGGGTGAGGAATCCACAGGCAGATGTTTCCATCAAAATGTCCTTTTTACCACCCACTTCCCCCCCACCCCCCGGTCACTCGCGTTTACTACTAAATACTAAACTTGCATGTGTGAGGATCGCCCGTCAGAAATGATAGGGAGGTTTTCGTGGAGATTTACACTCATATGTTTGTACTATAGTAGTACTAATGTAGCACTACTAAGTGTACTTGTGAGTGTCTGGTTTAGTAAATGGTGCTCACTTTTGTAAATGTAGCCCCCTGCACTAATCCAATCAACCCTTATGGTGATTTTAGTGGTCTTAGACAACCTTAGAAAGCTCCCCAAGTGGTAGCTGTGGACAGCAGCCTTCAGGCTTAGTCCAGAAGGAGTGTAAAGCAGCTTGTTTAACCAGTACTTAATCTTATGGTATAGGTTAAGTGAAAAAGAATCACACAGTGTAGTTATAAAAACATGCATTTTATTACAAACACTCACTAACACATTGTATTATCTCCTACCTGGAGATATAAACACAATACACACAATACTTAAGAAATAGCACACGTAAGTAGCACAAATACCCAGTGTTCTCCAGGGGAGATCAAACCATATACTAAAATAGTGGAATGTGAACCACGACTCAAGTCAAGAATGGACCCAGAAGACGTAGAAGAGCCGGGGACCAAAGGAACCACGCTAGGTGAGTATCTGGGAACCTCACGGAGGTCGTGTGCAGAGAGGGAACACGACTGTGAGCTCAATGTTAGTCAATAGGTAAGTCGTGGTTGCAATTTAAAAGAAGAAGGACCCTTCCCAGTGGACCCTGAAGAAACCCCGCTGAAGATGTAAGGTTGGAGAGTCACCCCACCCGTGGATAACCCAGGAACCAGGATACATACACCAGGGAAGCCGGATGCATAGGTGTCAAGTGACGTCGAAACCGCCGTAGACCAAAATGGAGGACTTCAGGAAAGATGCCGCTGGAGAAGAAGATGAAGGAGTCCGGTGGAACCCAAAGGTGGATTTGGGATGAGGGGTACCTGCAAGCAGAGGGGACGGAGTCTTTGCCACTCATGAGTGACCAGGAGGTACGGAAGACGAAGGCCCACCGCTGTAGGAGATGCAGGAGAGGTTGATGGTGCCCTTGAATATGCAGCTGTGTGGACCAGGTGACACTGTGGAAGACCAAGAGCCATTCACAAGCTGTGCCACGTCAGATGTCGAGAGCCAGTGGGTCAGTGTCCGGCAGGGGCAATCACAAGCCTTGGCAGCAGCAAACAACGTAGTCATCGAAAAAGGTGCAGTGTCGAGACGACCAGCAAAGTCCAGGTGACTCATTACGAGCAGGTAAGTCAGAGTAGGCCCCGAGCAAATAGGGGAGCCCACTAGGGCCAAAGAAAACCCTCATGAGGACCCACAGGCAGAAGTTACAGGAGTCGCAAGCAGACCTCCAGCAGCTCACCAATGAAAAAGGCCCACGGTGCAGAGGAAGCGGTGAGAGTGAGGATCTTGACTGTAGAAGTTGCTTGAGGTTGGAGCTTCATGGAGCCCGAAGATCTGGAGGAGAGAGTCAACAAGCCTTGGAAATAGCAAGTTGACAACGTGCACATGGGGTCCTGCTCCAGGGATTCCGACAAGGTATACTGGCCTCAAACTCGTCATTAAGACAGTGCAGACTGCGAGGGAATTGCAGAACCACCACCTGTGTTGCTGAGCCTTTAGGATTCCGTGGGAGTCCACGATCACCAGACCAGTCAGTTGCGTTGGGGTGCCTGCAGATGCAGGGAAGTGACTCCTTCACTGCAAGGGAGATTCCTTCAGGTGTCTTGGATGTCCACAGGCCTGGTGAAGAACCTGTATGGAGCACGGGCACAGATGTTGCAGAAGACCAGCAGGACGACGAGACCAGGAGCAGCAGGAATCTTCCTGCTGAAGTCCCGGTTCCCAAAGCGAAGTCAAGCAAAATCCAGAGTGTCCAGACGGTCTAAGTTGAAGTTGTATGTGATCAGAATCTTGTCCCACAACGAATCTAGGGACCCACCCACAGGTAAACCCTCAAGTACCCTTAGGAAAGGGTTGGGACGATTTAGGGGTCCTTCCTAGAGGAGGGGCTGGACAGTGGAGAGATACTCCCATGTCCTTTGTTCAGTTTCACGCCAGAGCAGGAGCCAACGGCTCCCTGAACTGGAGTATGCAAGGAGGGCACCAAATGTGCCCTACAAGCAGTCTCAGTGGCACTGGCAAGCACCCCCACCCTGTCCCAATACACTAAACCCTGGTTGTGAGGTGGTACACCTCCCTGTGACAGGTTAACTATTGATCTGCCTTCCCCTGCTCGAGCTTGGCTCAGCAGCAAGGGGGCAGAATTGTGTCTCTGTCCGACAGCAGCCCTAGCTTGCTGTCCGATTTTGAAAGACTGGTACCTGGAGCACTGAGGGTCTCCTGGAGGAGCTTCACAGTGCATGGAATCATACCTTCAACACCGTTTGATACCAAACATGACAGGGTTCGTTACAGCCAGTTTAGAGATGGTCATCGCATAATGACGCATGGCAACTCTATATGTCGTAATTCTGATGCACTTACAACTTAGGATAATGGACTCCGAAGGTTGTACGGGTGCCCCACTCATGCAGGGGCACACTCACACTTTGAACCGAACATCCTGCCTTCAGGATTGAAAGGCCTGCCTTAGGGGTGACTTATAGGTTTTAAGTGCAGTGACCTCCGATATAAGGAAACTTATATCTGTCGTAAGTGTTGCTAGCACCAGCTTACACAGGCTGCAACGGCAGGCCTGTATCCACAATATGAGTGGTCTCTCATGAGTGGCGTAATACATGCTTCAGTCCATGGGAGACTCCTGGTGTACCTATGCCCAGGGTATCTTAGTACCATCTACTAGGGACTTATAAGGGTACACCAGTAGCCAATCTGGTGTGTACCTAAGTACTCACCATGTCCAATTTAGGGGAGAAGCACAGACACTGGGGTCCTGATAAGCAGGATCCCAGTCAGATTAGTCAGAAAACATAATGACACCAGCAAATAGTGGGGGTGACGCACAAGGTACTACTTGTGTAATGATATATCTGTAAGAGACATTAGGTAGTGATAGATTCCTTACCTTAGAATATCCCCAGGCATCAGACTGGATCTGGAAAGTTTTTTCGTCAGCAGTACCCCTACGCGTCGGAAGGTGGCGTCGTGCAGCTCCGCGTCTGTCGCTGGCGTCATATGCGCCAAGATGACGTCACGGAGACTACTTAGGCGCCACCCATGCGCGCTGACGTCAGTTCTGTACACGACTTTCCGCGCCAGGAATGCAGAGCCATGCCAGAAACCGACCACTGGTGCCATGAAACTAGGGCCCTGAAAGGGATGACCTTAACCCTAGAAATCAGGGCGCAGAACGGGGAGGATGGGTGGGGCGGTAAGGAATCTATCACTAACTAATGTCTCTTACAGATATATCGTTACACAAGTAGTAACTTGTGCATCTAAAAGAGACACTTTAGTGATAGTTTCCTTACCTTAGAATAGATACCCCAGCAATACCAACCCCAGTGGTGGTTCTGCAAACAGGATTACACCAGAAAGTCACGGAGAACAACCAAAGAAGCTGTCTCTTCGGACTTGATTGTCAAGGCTTGGTAAACGTGTACAGTGAGGCCCACGTGGCTGCCTGACAAATGTCCTGCAAGGGAACGCCGCATCCCAAGGCAGTAGTGGCTGCCATTGCCCTGGTAGAATGGGCAAGCAGCCCCACAGGAGGATCCTTCTTAGCCAACGAGTAACATGCTTTGATGCACAGAACGACCCACCGAGAGATGGTTCGTTTGTGAACGGCCCGACCTTTTTTGGCACCCACGTAGACAACAAAAAGTTGGTCATCCATCCGGAACTGTTGTGTGCGCTTGAGATAGAATGAGAGCTCACGTTTAGGGTCCAGACGGTGGAGCCTCTCTTCCGCTTTTGAAGGAAAGAAGGTGGGCAAAGTGATGGTCTGCCCGATGTGGAAGGGTGTGACAACCTTTGGCAAGAACGAGTCCTTAAAACCACCTTGTCCGGATGAACGGAAAGAAGAGGTTTAAAAGAAAGAGCCTGGAGCTCACTCTTCTGGCAGAGGTGATAGCTACCAGGAAAGCCATCTTTTAAGTGAGAAGACATAAGGGACAGTTGTGAAGGGGCTCAAAGGGAGCGCACATCAGATAAGTCAAAACAAGATTTCAGTCCCATTGAGGCATTATGAAAGGCACGGGATGAAACGTGTGTGTAATGCCTTTGAGGAAGCGATTAATAACCGGGGACTTAAAAAGAGAAGGCTGATCTGGAAGCCGTAGAAAGGCGGAGATGGCCGAAAGATAACCTTTGATAGTGCCCAGAGCAGAGCCCTGCTGGGCCAAAGAGAGATGGAACAGAAGGACCTCGGAAACAGGGGCAGAAAGGGGATCCACAGCCTTTGCTGTGCACCATGCCACAAATTTGTTCCACCTGCAGGCGTATATCGATTTAGTGGAGGGACGCCTGGCTGCCAGAATGACATCACATACTTCGGGAGGAAGGTCGAAAGCTGTCAATTGTCGCCGCTCAATCTCCATGCATGGGGGTGGAGGCTGGACAGGTTCGGGTGGAGGACCGTCCCCTGCTGCTGCGACAGAAGATCCTCCTGAAGAGGCAGTCGCATCGGGAGACGATCGCCATGCTGAGTAGCTCGGTATACCAGTATCTTCGTGCCCAATCCGGAGTCACAAGGATGACTTGGGCCCAGTCGCGCCTTATCTTCTTCAGCACTCTGGGCAGCAGTGGCATTGGCGGAAAGGCATACAACAGACTGCAGCTCCACTCGCGACGAAAAGCGTCGCCGAGCGAGTGCCGCCTTGGAAATTCCAACACGCAGAACTGATGACATTGCGCATTCTCTTCTGTGACAAATAGATCTAACCAAGGCTCTCCCCACTGCAGAAAGAGACCTTCCGCCACGTCTGTGTTCAGACGCCATTCGTGATCCATCATGCACCAGTGGCTGAGTTAGTCCGCTCTGGCGTTCAGAGAACCTGCCAGATGTTGAACCACCAAGCCTTGATGTTCCAGCCATGTCCAGAGGCGCAGAGCCTCTTGACATAGGGTCCACGACCCCACCCCGCCCTGTTTGTTGCAATACCACATGGCGGTGGTGTTGTCCGTTAACACCTGCACCCCACTTCCCCGGACAGAGGGAAGGAATGCCGCCGGGACTCCGCCGGAGACCAGAGGCCTCTCCCAAGTGGCTGCCCCATCCCAGGAGGGACGCATCCGTCACCACTGTGTGCTCCGGTTGGGGAAGGGAGAGGGATCTACCATTGACCAAATCGCTATTCGTGAGCCACCACTGCAATTGTCGTGCAGAGCCCTCTGAGATCTGGACATGATCGGACAGGTTGCCCTGATGCTGTGCCCACTGGAACTTCAGGTCCCACTGCAGAGCCCGTATATGCCATCTGGCATGTTGCACTAACAGGATGCAGGAGGCCATGAGGCCCAGGAGCCGGAAGGTCATCCTGACTGAAACCCGGGATAAAGGCTGAAAGATCGGAATCATAGCCTGAATATCCCAGACTCGCTGCTCGGGAGGATAAACCCGAAACTGCACCGAATCCAGAACCTCTCCGATGAAGGGGAGCTTTTGAGAGGGACTCAGGTGCGACTTTGGCACGTTGATGGAGAACCCCAACGAATGCAGGAGGTCGGTCGTAGTCTAGAGGTGGGAGACGACTGCCTGGGGCGAACCCGCCTTTAATAGCCAGTCGTCAAGATAGGGGAAGACTGGAACCCCTGATCTGCGCAGATGAGCTGCGACCACTGCCAACACTTCCGTGAACACCCGAGGGGCACTGGTAAGGCCGAAGGGGAGCACAGCAAACTGAAAGTGCTCTAGGCTTACCGTGAACCCCAGGTAACGCCGGTGGGCCGGCAGGACAGGGATATGAAAATATGCGTCCTGCAAGTCCAACGCTACCATCCAGTCTCCAGGGTCGAGGGCAGCCAAGACCTGAGCCAAAGTCAACATCTTGAACTTCTCCTTCTGAGGTCCAAGATGAGGCGCAGGCCCCCTTTCTCCTTCTTGGGGACCAGACAGTAGTGGGAATAACAACCACGTCCTACTTCTGGCCCAGGAATGCGCTCGATGGCCCCCTTGGCCAAGAGGGTCGTGACTTTCTGGTGGAGAAGCGCAAAAAGTGATCCTCCGACATGCGGTGGAACTGAGGTGGCATGGCTGGGGGGACAGACTCGGAGGGGAGGGAGTAGCCCCTTCGGACGATTTGCAGCACTCACCTGTCCGAAGTGACAGAACGCCAGTGGAGGAGGTGATGGCGAATCCTGCCGCCCACCGGCTTGGGGTGCACCCCAAATCACGGAAGGTTGTGAGGTGGATGCTGTGGGAGCGGAAGGGGACTGTCCCACTCGCTGGCCCCCTGTCCCGCCACTGTGGGAACCACATCTGCGCTGAGGTTGGTTCTGCGCAGGCTTTTAGCTGAACGAACGTGTCGGGCGCCCCCTTCCGTGGCCACGAAAGGAACAAAAAGCAGACATGGCCGGGCGTGTGGTGGAGAGACCCAAGGACTTGGCCGTAGCCCGGGAGTCCTTAAAACGCTCCAGCGCACTATCTGCCTTATCACCAAATAGGCGGGTCCCATCAAAGGGCATGTCCATAAGGGAACTCTGAACATCCCCTGAAAAACCAGTGGACCGTAACCAGGCGTGACGACGGAGGGCCATAGTGGTGGAAATCGCCCTACCCAAAGAGTCCGTGGTGTCTAGTCCACACCGTATGGCAAACTTTGCTGCATCTTTCCCCTCAACCACAGCTTGGGAAAGCACTGCCTGAACTTCCTCCGGACACTGAGGCAGCGTCTGTGCAACCGTGTCCCACACAGTGTGAGAGTAGAGGCCCAAGAGGCATGCGGTGTTCACCGACCGCAGCCCTAAGCTGGCAGAGGAAAACAGTTTCTTGCCAAACTGTTCCAGCTTCTTATTCCTTATCCGGCAGGGCGGTAGGGAATGCGCTTTGGGAGGTGAAGGCTTGGATGACCAGGCTCTCTGGAGTTGGGTGGGTCGTTAAAAAAGCAGGGTCACCTGGGCCGGGCGATGACGCCTGGCCACGTTCTTATCTACAGGGACCCCCAAGGCTGGCCTAGACCAGGTGTCCATTAACAAATCCGTTAACGCTTCATTGAACGGTAGCAGAGGCTCCATAGAGCTTGCCGCTGGCTGAAGGACTTCAGTGAGGAGGTTCGTTTTTAGAGTTACCGTAGGCAGGTCAAGGGCCTGAGCCGCTCTACTGAGCATCACAGTGTATGTGGTGCCCTCCTCCATGGCCACAGCAGGAGGAGAAAGGAAGCCAGTCTCAGAGGAGAGGTCAAGGCCACCTGCATCCTCTGACTCTTCTGCCCACTCCTGCTCCGACTCGCACTGCCGTGCAAGAGGGTCCTCAGGCCCCTCCCAGTCGTACCCTTCCTCCACTGCCCGAGGCACAGGCTGTGGTGGCGGGGGAGGGACAGGGGGATATAAATGGTCCAACGGCGCCGTGAACGGCGCTGATCCGGCTCCATAACCTGGAGAAAAATTGTCCGGAAACCCAGGCAAGGGCAGAGGTGAACCCATTGCGGTGCCAGAAACTGTGCCGCGGGGGGCCCCGGGGCCGGAGTCGCCAGCGACGGACCCAGCAGCCCCGGGACCGGAGCCGCCGGCGTAGGACCTTACGGCGCGCTCCTCAGTTGGGACCGCGGGCCCGAAGGCACGCGGGCGGGGGCCCTAAGCCTGAAAAGGCAGTCCATGGCAGCAGAAAATCTTGCACCAGGGCCAGAGTCGCCGACGGATCCGGATAAGGTGGGTAGACCGCGGGACTCACACGCTCCAACGGAGCCGTGGGGGAGGTACCCCTGGCCCCCGCATCCGGAGACCAACAAGGGGATGTCGGAGAGCCCAAATGCTTCTTCGACTTCTTCTTATGACGTCTCTTACCCGATTCCGAGTGTGAAGACTTCGACCCTGAGGAGCGATGATGATGGCTCTGCGGTCGGTCCCTTGATTGACCCCTGGATCTCGAATGGCGCGGAGATGACTGCCGGGCCTCCAGCAGCGTACAGGACCGCTCCCGTAGGGCCTTCAGAGCCATGGCCAGGCAGTCGGAACATGACCGGGAGTAATGGTCGCGCTCCAAACTGTAGAGACAGACACCACGGGGGTCGGCCACCGACATCGTACGGCGACAGCCCCACAGGACTTAAACCCAGGCATCCCTACGTGGCAGCAGGAGTCAAAGACTCAAAATACTGGAGACAAAAAGTCTCAAAAAAGTTAGTCAAAAAGTGACTAGGGTACGAGCTCTAACCGGATCTGCTCTTGCTGGCGCGGAAAAAGAAAGAACTGACGTCAGAGCGCATTGGTGGCGCCTAAGTATCTCCGTGACGTCATCTCGGCGCATACGACGCCAGCGACGGACGCGGAGCCACACGACGCCACCTTCCGACGCGCAGGGGTACTGCTGACGAAAAAACTTTCCGGATCCAGTCTGACGCCTGGGGATATTCTAAGGTAAGGAATCTATCACTAACGTGTCCCTTTCAGATCATGAAAGCAGATCCTACTTTTCTACAGTACTGCAAAATGCAGTTTGTGAATAGGCTCCAAAGTATTGTGTGAGAGTCAACTGGATTGACTTGACAGCAATGCTGTCTTTCGACAGGCCATCAAGGAGCAAAACAAGTAGCAGAAATACCACTTGGGAGAAGGGACAATCTTGCCTAGTTTCTCTCTTTGCTTCCCTGTCCTCAGGTCGTGATAAACTCATTTTAATTCTTGAAAGGAAAGTGGTGTACAATAGTATGATACTTTTAACTACACTGGCATGACAATTCTGCTATTCTAGCACAAGAAGCATACACTCCAAGCGTACTTAGTTGAACAAGCAAAGTAGTCAAATTAGATCCGCTTACCACTAAAAAAAAAGCTCTCAAATAATGGGCCCGATTTAGAGTTTAGCGGACGGATTACTTTGTCACAAACGTGAGGGATATCCCGTCCGCCATATTACAAGTGTCATTGGATATAATGGACTCGTAATATGTCAGACGGAATATCCATCACATTTGTGATGAGGTAACCCAGTCCGCCCAACTCTCAATCAGGCCCTTAATCTTATTTTTCGCTAGAACGAACTTGGATTAATATTTGAGAATTAGCCTACACAAGCACCCCTCAATAAATACTTAACAAATTATATTATTCTTCAAGCTAAGCATGGACTACAACTGTTCCTTTAAGGTGTGCACAAAGTGTTGCTTTAATACCTAATAATGATAACATCTGGGCAAGCAACATGGTTTGTAAGCAATTGTGAAAACTATGGTCACTAAAATTAGTTCAGATAAAGGGTACACTGTTAAGGAATTATACGTGTAGTATGTTTTTCAAGACAAACTTTTTTAACCGACTGCATCGTATACTTACCTTCTGATGTGCTTCAGAGCATAATCCCGCTTCAAATATTTAATGTTTTCTCTTATGGCAGAGCGTGTGCCATCCTCTTCTTGTAAGTGTTTCTCAAGCCACTCAACTACCACTTGATTGTTATTGTCCCAAAGATAAGCCTAGTTAAAAAGACAAAACTACTGATTACCAAAATAAACACAAGTCATATTTAAAGCAAACTGTTTCTACAATTGCCCTCTGAAAATATCATAGCTTACGATCTAAAAGTGGCATTTCTATAGTTGCAAATATAGCCAGAGCAAATTATTTTCTTGTTTCTTCCCTGAAACATCTATGGAAAACTCATCTATCTTAAGGAGGAACGTGAAGTAAACTATCAAGGCAGGATGTAACTACAGCCGAAAGTATAGTGGATAAACATGACCTCATTTCACTTTGAATGTAGAAAAATATGAATCTCCAGGAAAACAAACAAAAAAAGCTCAATGTACTTAACTTCATGTATTTTGTATTTTTATTTTCTTAAGGTGCCACCGAGCACCATATGTTCGAGGTTGTTTTACTGGTGCTGCGCAATGACTAAAGTGAGGACTTTGTAGAATACAATTGCTGCTGCCATGACCATTTCCCAGATACATCCTATTAGCGGTACAAGAACATTCTAAGGTATCTGCGATGACAGTGGCAAAATAAAATGGTGTGCTAACATAATACATGCTGAACAATCAAATTCCTGAACAATGCCTCCACCGAAACATCAGAATAAAAATAATAATGCTTCATAAATATACAGATAAGTTGGTGCCTAAATATCTTCAGCACGGAAATGCCAAATAAAAGGTTGCTGCTATTTCTTTGGTAGAATAAACAATACTTCCATCAGACCAAGTCTTATTTGCTGCTTCACAACAAACAGCAATGCAAATGACTAGCCACAAGGACATCCTACTAAAAAATATATCTGCTAGAATACTTCTAACATCAACCAATGGCTAGCAGAGCAAGAAGAACAAGTCACTTACCTTCATTTATGTCTTTCAGGTAGGGACTATCTAACCGCAGATTCTTTTCCCCCAGAAGACAGACTGGATCCTCCTGAAACTTCTGATTGCAATTCTCTTGCTCGTCAGTAGATAAGAGTCATGCTCCTCTGGATGGGATAGCCAATATATCTGTACCACCTCTGCACGGTCAGTTTCCATCTTTGTCTGTACCTTTAGACGCGGAGCTCATTGAAATCGGGATATGCCGGTGTGCAGATCTCTAAATTGGGATTTATTAGTGGACTATCAGTCCATTCAACAGAACGGGGAGGGGGTGGGTCTGCAAGGAATCTGCGGTTAGAGAGAATCTCTACCTGAAAAAGCATTACTAAAGGTAAATAACTTATTCTTCTGATAGAGACTTCTAACACGAGATCCCTCGCATTGTGAATAGATACTAAAGCAGTACCTCCCTGGTGGCCGAACTGTGGAATATCACAGACCAGAAAATTATTTAGGACAGATCAGGCAAAGTGCCCGTCCCGCTGGTCCTGGCTGACCAAGCAGTAGTGCTTTGCGAATAATTGAAGGAACGGCCATTCAGCTGCCTGGCAAAAGTTCAGAACTGGACAATGTGTGCCAGCGCAGTGGTAGCAGCCTTTGCTGTGGTGGAATAAGGGTGCAAGTCTTTTGAAGGCAAGCCCATAGTGGGTCTTAATACATAAAACAGTCCATAGACTGCTTTGCCCTTCTTTGCTCCAGAGAAACCAATACAAATTTGGTCGACCAGTCGGTGGTCTTTGGTTCGATCTATGTAGACGATAATGGCCCTCTTCAAGTTCAGGCGGTGGAGCCGTTTCTCTTCCTTGAAGGGGGAGGCGAAGCTCAGAAAGCCAGCAAGGTGATGCACAGCCCTACATGTAAGGGAGTCACTACCTTCAACAGGAATGCGCCTTTAGCCAGAGGAGGAGTTTGTACAGAAAGAAGAATGTGTAAGGTTACTGTAATGTTAAGGCCTAGAGTTCGTTCATGTGCCGGGCAAATGTTATGGCGATGAAAAACACCATTGTGATGGTCAGTTGGCCTACAGAACAACAGTGCATCAGTTCAAATAGTGTGGCATCTCTGAAGGTGCTGGCAGAAATATTGAGATCCGTCCTTTCAAAAAATGTATCACAACAGAAAACTTGAAGAAGAATAACTGATCTGGTGAGAGAAGACCTTTAAATGTAGCCAAAGCAAGGCCTTGATGGGCCAGGGAAAGACAAATTAGTAAACAGTGAGACAACTTTGCATTCAAGGATTTGATGTCATGAGAGGAACACTAGACAACAAACTTCTCCCAGTATCCTGTGTATACACGTAAGGTGGAAGGAAGCCTAGCTGTCAAAATGACATCAACCATTTTGGGAAGGAGATCAAAAGCCATCAGCTGTCACAGTTAAACCGCCAAGCATGGAGGTGTAGGTTGTGCAGGTTCAGGTTCAGGTGCAGGACTGCTGTTGTGACAGGAGGTCCTCTCAAAAAGACAGCTGGAGTGGAGGACGTGCTCATGGCCAAAAGTTCCAGGTATCACACTCTACTCACCCAGTCCAGGGCAACTAGGATGACGTGAATTCAGTCTTCCTTGATCTTTTTCAGTGCTCTAGGCATTACAGGTAGGGGTAAAGGACACGCCTTATCTGGTAGAGATATGATCTAGCCTCAGATTCCCTACCGTTAAATTTCCCAGGCATCAGACTGGATCCGGATGATTTTTCTTTGAGCAATACTCTTGCGCATTGGTAGGTGGTGTCATTCGGCTAGGGGAGGGCATCGTCGTCTCTGCCATTGGGACATTTGTGTCATCTATCTAGGCGCCACCTCGGTGCACTGACATCAGTTACCTTTCACGACTTTCCAGTCCAGGAGTGCAAAGCGATGACGTGCACTGACATTGGTGAGTTTCCGAACACCTAGGGTCCTGAAAGGGAGCAGCCCGATCCTAAAAAGCTGTCTGCAGTGTGGGAAGGATGGGTGGGTCGGTAAGGAATCTTCAGCTAGATCATGTCTCTCCCACTCTCCCAGATAAGGAGTTATTGAAGGTAAGTAACTTGTCCATCTGATAGAGACGTATAGCAGCAGGTTCTCTACCTTTAAACAGATACCCAAGCAATACTATTCCCAGAGGAGGGACTGCAGACAAAATTAGACCAGGAAGTCCTGTAGGACAGAGCAGCAAAAAAGGCAGTCCCTTCGGACTTGACTGTCCAGGCAGTAGTGTTTGGTAAACGTGTGCAGGGATGCCCATGTTGCTGCCTGACAAATGTCAAGGACTTGAACACCACATTGCAACACCGTGGTAGCAGCCTTAGCTTTAGTGAAACAAGGTCTTAAGCCTTCATGGGGCTGCTTCTTGGCCAGAGGGTTGAAAATTTTGAAGCAGAGGATGACCCATTATGAGATAGCCCTCTTCTGCATCGCACAACCTTTCTTTGATCCAACGTACCCCATGAAGAGTTGGTCGCCCACCTGGAACTCTTTAGTGCGGTCAAACTAGAACGACAATTCTCTTTTTGAGTCCAGTCGGTAGAGACGCTCCTCTTTAGAGGGATGAGGAGAGCAAAGAAGGTGGGCAACGTGATGGACTGACCCAGATGGAATGGGGTCACAACCTTTGGTAAAAAGGAAGCCCTGGTGCGAAGCACCAATTTGACTAGAAAATACATTAAATAGGGAGGCATGCAAAGTAACGCCTGCAACTCACTCACCCTTCGGGGCGATGTAATTGCCACTAAAAAGGCTGTTTTGATGGTCAACAGCCAGAGGGGACAATTATGTAAAGGCTCGAAGGGAGCACACATTAAGTAGGTGAGGACCAAATTAAGGTTCCACTGTAGCATAACAAATGTCGTGGGTGGAACAAAGTGAGATAGCCCTTTTAGAAACCTATGTACAATTGGAGACTTAAAGAGAGAGGGCTGGTCTGGCAGCCTCAAAAAAGTAGACCGAGCAGAGGGGTAACCCATGAGAGTTTCCAAAGCAGAGGCCTGCAGGGCAAGGGTCAGAATGAATAAAAGGACAGTGGAAAGAGAAGCAGAAATAGGGTCAATAGACCTTTCTGTACAGTATAATACAAATGTTTGCCAATGGCAGGCGTATACCGTCTTAGTGGAGGGCCGCCAAGCCACCAAAATAACGTTAAATATCTTGGGAGGAAGGTCAAAAGCCATCAATTGCTGCTGCTCAGTCTCCACGCATGGAGGCGCAGAGTTGACAGGCTCTGGTGGAGAACGCTTCCCTGCTGCTGCGACAGAAGATCCTCCTGAAAGGGCAGCCTGATCAGTGAATCGATGCTCATCTTCAGACGCTCCAGACTTGGCCAGGCCGCTCTTGATCTTCTTCTGAACCCTGGGCACAAGTGGTATGGGCAAAAAGGCGTACAGCAGGCCTGACCTCCACACGCAACGAAATACGTCGCTGAGCGATAGCCACCTTGGAAACTCCAGCGCGCAGTATTGCAGACAATTCACATTCTCTTCAGATAAATCTAACCAAATTTCTCCCCACTGATGTAAGAGAGCTTGCGCCACCTCCGACAGAAGACGCCATTCATGATCCGCTAGGCATCGACTGCTGAGTTTATCTGCCCTGGCGTTCAGAGAACCTGCCAGGTGTTGAACCACTAGGGTTACGCCCTGCTGTTTCAGCCATGTCCAGAGACGCAGGGCCTTCGACAAAAGGTCCACAACCCCACCCCGCCCGGCTTGATGCAGTACCACATGGCGGTGGTGTTGTCTGTGAACACCTGTACTAGCTTTCCCTTGACCAAGGGAAGAAATATTTTCAATGCCAATCTAACACGTTACTTACCTTCAGTAACAATATATCTGTAAGAAACATATATTAGTTATGGATTCCTTACCTTAGAATTACCCCCAGGTATCAGAATGGA
Organism: Triturus cristatus; assembly: GCF_964204655.1. NCBI lineage: Eukaryota > Metazoa > Chordata > Amphibia > Caudata > Salamandridae > Triturus > Triturus cristatus. The sequence continues at coordinate 211,308,579 of NC_140594.1, read as the reverse complement.
TCTGGAGAATTATTTTTCAGCAGTACCCCTGCGCGTCGGTAGGTGGCGTCAGTCGACTCCTCATTTGTCGTTGGTGCCATGATCGCCGGAATGACGTCGCGCTATCTACTTAGATGCCGCCCCTGCGCGCTGAAGTCCGTTTTTTACACGCATTCCACGCCAGAAGCGCAGAGCCATGCAAGACACTGACCACTGCTGCACTAAACTAGGGCACTGAAACGAAGTCCCTTACTCTAGAAGATAGTTCGCAGAACGGGGAGGATGGGCGGGGCAGTAAGGAATCCAAAACAAATATATCTCTCTTAAAGATATATCATTACCGAAGGTGTGTAACTTGTTCATCTGAAAGAGACTATTAGTTATGGATTCCTTACCTTAGAATAGATACCCCAGCAATGCTAACCCCGGAGGTGGGTCTGCAACCAAGTTCACACCAGAAAGTCCTGGAGAACGGTATGGCCAAAGAAGCCATCTCTCCGGACTTGGCTGTCCAGGCAGTAATGTTTAGTGAACGTGTGCAATGAAGCCCACGTGGCTGCCTGGCACATGTCATGAAGGGGGACTCCACGTCCCAAAGCAGTAGTGGCTGCCGTTACCCTGGTGGAATGGGCGCGCAACCCTACTGAATGCTCCATTTTCACCAAGGAATAACACATTTTGATGCACACAACGACCCATCGAGAGACGGTCTGTTTTTGCACGGCCCAACCTTTCTTGGCGCCTTTAGCGCCAACAAACAGCTGATCATCAACCCAGAATTGTTTTGTACGATCCAGATAAAATGAAAGTGCATGTTTTGGATCCAGATGCTGGAGCCTCTCCTCCTCTTTAGAAGGATGCAGGAGCAGGAAGAAGTTGGGCAAAGTGATGGTCTGTCCGTTGTGGAAAGAGGTAACCACTTTGGGAAGAAAGGAATGCCTAGTGCGAAGGACATCCTTGTCCGGATGAACAGCCAGGAAAGGAGGTTTTGAAGAAAGAGCCTGAAGCTCACCTACCCTGCGAGCAGAGGTGATGGCAACCAAAAAGGCAGTTTTGAGAGTCAAAAGTCTGAGAAGACAGTTATGGAGCGGCTCAAAAGGAGCGCACATAAGGTAAGCCAGAACAAGATTCAAGTCCCACTTGGGCATTAGGAGGAAACAGGTGAGTAATGCCCTTAAGAAAGTGATTTACAATAGGGGACTTGAAAGAAGAAGGTTGATCTGGAAGGCGAAGAGAGGCTGAAATGGCCGAAAGATAGCCCTTGAGAGTGTCCAGAGCAGAGCCCTGCTGGGCCAAGGAAAGAATGAGTAGGAGAACCTCTGAAAGAGGGTCCACAGCCTTTGCTGTGCACCATGCCACAAATTTGTTTAATCTACAGGTGTATACCGTTTTGGAGGGACGCCTGGCTGCCAAGATAACGTTACAAACTTCGGGAGGAAGGTCAAAAACTGTCAACTGTTGCCGCTCAATCTCCAGGCAAGGAGGTCGAGGCTGGACTGGTTCAGGTGGAGGACCGTCCCCTGCTGCTGCGACAGAAGATCCTCCCAAAGGGCAGGCTGATCAGAGGATCTATGGCCATGTTCAAGAGCTCGGAGCTCCAGAAGGTTGATGTGGAGCACCGACTCCCCCGGACACTAGACGCCTCTGATCTCCGCCTCCCCCATGTGGCAGCTCCATCCCAGAAGTAATGCACCAGTCACCACCATGAACTCTGGTTGGCGAAGGGAGAGGCATCTGCCATTGACCCAATCCAAGTTTGTTAGCCACCACTGCAATTGGTGTGCAGTGCCCTTCGAGATCTGGACACAATGGAAAGATTCCCCTGATGCTGTACCCACTGGAACTTCAGATCCCACTGCAGAGCCCGCATATGCCACCTGGCATAGTCCACGAGCAGAATGCAGGAGGCCCACCAGCCTCAGTTATTCTGACCGAAACCCGGGATAGAGGCTGAAAGATCAAATCATAGCCCGAATAACCCAGACTCGATGCTCGGGAGGATAGCCTACTTTTTGTGCTTCAACTTACACGAAGACAAAGTCTTTGAAGAGTAGTGGTGGTGATGGCTCTGTGACCGGTGCCGCGACCTCCCTCTCGAGCGGTGCGGAGACGACTGCCGGGCGTTCAGAAGCTTTCGGGTCTACTCCGGCAAAGACTTCGGGGCCATGGCCCGACAGTCGGAGCACGACTTCAGGTCTTGGTCGCAGCTCCAGACACCAGAGGCACACTAGATGTGGGTCCGTCACCAGCATTAGCTTGTGGCAGGAGCCACAAGGCTTGAAGCCGGTTTGCCGATGTGACATCCCTGTGCACCAGGAGTCGAACGACTTGAAATAAATATCGACAAAAGTAAAAAAAAAAGACTGTCAAAAAGTGACTAGAGGTACCGCTCACGCCGGATCTGTGCTGGCTGGCGTGGAAAAAGAAAGAACTGACGTTAGCGCTCAGAGGCGGCGTCTAAGTGCATACCGACGTCATTCCGGCGATCACAACACCAATGACGAATGCGGAGTCGACGGACACCAGCTAGCGACGCGCAGGGGTACTGCTGATGAAAAATTATCTGGATCCAGTCTGACGCCTGGGGGTAATTCTAAGGCAAGGAATCCCTAACTAATAGTCTCTTTCAGATGAATTACCCGGAGCTTCAACAAATTTATGTGGAGCCCAACTCTGCCGGAGACCAGCGTCCCCTGATCTACACCTTTCCCAGACAGCCGCCCCATCCCAGAAGTGACGCATCTGTCTCGACTGTGAGATCTGGGCAGACAAGACCTGAGCTAGAGTCAGCATCTTGAATATCTCCTTCTTGAGGAAGAGATTGTCAGTCTGGAAACCCCTTCCGTTGCCACAAAAGGGGCAAAAGGTAGACTGGCCATGAGGAGTTGAAGAAAAGCCCAAGGATCTGGCCACAGCTCGAGAGTCCTTGAACCTCACTAGGACCCAATCTGCCTTTCCCCAAAAAGGTGGGTTCCATTAAAGAGCATGTCCATCAGATTTGCTTGGACATCACCTGAGAGGCCAGTTGTCCGAAGCTAGGCATGGCGTCTCACGGCCACTGTCTAGGAAATCGATCTGGCCAGCGAATCAGTCGTATCAAGGCCACACCTAAAGGTAAATTGTGCTGCATCTCTCCCATCCTTATCTGCCTAAGAGAGCACAGCCACCCTCTCCTGGGACTTGTGGCAGCACTTGCGCAACCCTCTCCCAAAGGGAGTGGGAGTAACGGGCCAATAAGTATGCCGTATTCACCGACCGCAATGTCAGGCTGGAGGAAGAAAACAACTGCTTCCCAAATTAATCCAGCCTCTTGGATTCCCTATCCAGGTGGAAGCTCCCAGCTAAAGCACTTCAGTCAGGAGATTAGTCCTGAACTCCACTGAGAGCAGCTCCAGTCCAAGGACCTCTGCTGCCCTCTTAACCACTATGGCATAAGATGCCCCCTCCTCCTTAGCCACAGTTGGCGGTGACAGCATGCAAGTATCTGGAGAAGTATCCAGTCCACTGGCTTCCCCAAGTTCCCCATACCAGTCAAACTGCTCTGCAGACTCATCCTGGTGTTTCAGAGGGTCCATAGACCTCTCCCATTCCTCTGCCAAGCCTAACACGTCCAAAAAGTGTTTAGACAACAACATCGTTCAATCGACGTCGGAATAGGTGTCGAGTGACGTCGTTCCGAATCTGTGTCGGATGCACCGATTTCGGGTCCGACGCCAGGGGAGGTCGCGGTGGCACCAATGGCGTCGACCCAGATCGGATCTCTGAGGCCCCAGCGGCGATGTGACCAGAGCCGACGGCGCCAAATCCGACGGGGACCCCTCCGACCCTGCAAGGCCCAAAGGCTCACCAGAGGTGTCGGCCTGCCTAAATATGCGGTGCATGGTCTTGTAGAACTCTTTGACCTGAGCAGGGGTCACTCCGGCTCCTGTTAAAGGAGGGAGACGCAAAGTCGACCCTGGCTACAGTTCCGTAGAACAACCGTACCTTAAAGAGTCAGTGCTTCTTACCTGCTTTGTCGACAGACGACAGTCGGGGTGAAGAAGTCTGCTTGGACTTCTTCTTATTCCTCTTCCCCGAGTGTCCCGACGACCTCAAGTGGGATGAAAAGGACTTTGGGCTCTGAGAGCGGTCCCGCGACCCCCTCTTCCTCGATAGGGACCGGGATATCCGCGAAGTCTCGCTTGATAGTGTCGGCTGTGGGGCCGCAAGGTGCTTCAAAGCCCACTCCCGTAAGGTCTTAGGAGCCATGGCCCCAACGTCCGAGCACGACGTCAGATCGTGGTCGCGCTCGAGACATCAGAGACAGACGGTGAGACATCCCCGCACACGATTTAAAAAATCTTGGAAGTCGACAAAAAGTTGGGAAAAAGACTGTCAAAAAGCGAAAGAAGGATAGCTGTTCCTGGATCGGCGCATAACTGGCGCGGAAAGAAAAGAGCTAACATCCACGTGCCAGGATGGCACCTATATAGGTTCTGAGACGTCATAACTGACGCTAACGACGTATACCTCACGTGGAGCCGATTGGAGCCACCAGACGGCGAGCACAATGGGTATTGCTTGGCAAAAGTTTCTGGATCTAGCCTCACACCTGGGAAATTCAAAGGTAAGGAATCTGCAACTAGAAGTCTCTATCAGATGTGCTCTGTCAGCCACCACTTCAGGTCCTGTGCAGTTCTCTCCGAGATATGGACCATGTCGGAGAACTTTCCCTGAGGCTGTGCACACTGGAACTTCAAGTCCTACTGCAGAGCCAGCATATGCCATCTGGCATGTGTCACTAGCAGAGTGCAGGAGGCCATGAGGACCAGAGACCTCAGTCATTCTCACCGAAATCTAGGATAGAGGCTACAATATAGGTATCATAGCCAAAATATCCTGGACTCGCCGTTTGGAAGGATAGGACAGAAACTGCACTGTATCCAGAACAGCTCAGGTGAAAAGGAGTGTCTGAGAGGGAGTCAGCTGTGACCTCAGCACATTGATAGAGAACCCCAGCGTGTGCAGAAGGATTGCTGTAGTCAGGGGTGGGAGACGACAACCTCGGGAGATAGCCAGTAGACTGGCACCTCAGATCTACCAGATGAGTTGCGACCACCGCCATCACCTTGGTGAAAACCAGAGGGGCACTGAGGTAAGGCCAAAGGGGGGGCGCTGGGGTAAGGCCAAAGGGGAGCACTGAAGGTGTTTGTGGCCTACCGTGAACCGCAGGTAGCGCCGATGGGCAAGCAGGACAGCAATGTGAAAATAGGTGTCCTACAAGTCCAGCGCTACCATCCAGCCTCCTGGGCCTAGGGCAGACAAGATCTGAGATAAAGTGAGCATCTTGAACTTTTCCTTTATGAGGGAGTAGTTGAGGGCTCGCAGGTCTAGGACAGGGCGCAGGCCCTTCTCCGCCTTTGGGACATGAAAGTAGCAGGAATAGCAACCACAGCCTACTTCTGGCGCCGGAACCCTCTCTATGGCTCCCTTGGCCAAGTGAGTCCTGCCCTCCTCCTGAAGCAAAGCCAAGTGATCCTCCATCAGCAAGTTATAAGTTGGAGGCATGGAAGGAGGGGTAGTCTCGAGGTAGAAGCCCCTTCGAAGTATCTGTGCGATGTGACGTCCTGCCAGTGGTGGAGGTGATAGCTGATCCTGACACCAACTGGCCTCCCATGATCTTGAAGGGCCGGACTAGGAAGGTTTGGGGGCTGAGGGTGCAGTGGAGTTGTGGACTGACCCGGCCACTGGCCGCCCGACCCATGGGACCGAACAGAGCCACACCCACTTGCGTGGTCTTGTAGCTGGGATAAGGCTGGCACAGCTGAAAGTCACTTTTGTAGCCACGAAAGGGGCAAAAGGCAGTCTGTGGATGAGTGGCCACTGAGAGGCCCAAGGACTTGGCCGTAGCCCAGGAGTCCTTAAAACGCTCCAGTTCCATGTTTGCCTGGTCTCCGAAGAGACGGGTGCCATCAAAGGGCATATTCATGAGAGAGGCCTGGACATCCCCAGAACAAGACATGGCGCTAACAGCCACTGTCAAAGAAATTGCTCTGTCCAGTAAGTCGGTCGTGTCGAGCCCACAACGGATGACAAACTTTGCTGCATCTCTCCCGTATGACACAGTTTGGGAGAGGATGGCCTGAGCATCCTCTGGGACATGTGGCAGCACTTGAGCAACTGTTTCCTGAAAAGTGTGGAAATAAAGGCCCAATAAGCATGCAGTGTTCACCGACCGTAATGCAAGACTGGAGTAAGAAAACATTTTCTTACCCCAACTATACAGCATCTTGGATTCCCTATTCGGGGGTGCGAAAGGGAACGCGCCTTGTGAGGTAGAGGCTTGGATCACCAAGCTCGCGGGGGTAGGGTGGTTGGTGAGGAAAGATGGGTGACCCGGTGCAGGGGCGATGGCGGCGGGCAATTGTCCTATTCACAGGAGTCCTTGTGCTGGGCTTGGACAAGGTGCCCAGTAGGACATCAGTTAAGTCCTCGCTGAAAGGCAGCAGGGGTTCAGATGAGGAGGCACTAGGCTGCACGACCTCTGTCAAGATAACTGTCTTGACTGCCACAGAAGGGAGCTCAAGCCCCAGGACCTTAGCTGCCCTTCGCACCACCATTGAGTAGGATGCTTCCTCCTTTGTAGCCAGGGTAGGGGGAGAAAAGAGGCCTGAATCTGGAGAGATATCCAGTCCACTCGCCTCAGCCAGATCCTCACACCAGTCCATGTTGTGGTAAGGCTGGTCTTGTAATGTGTCCAGCGACCGCCTACAATCTTCCTCCATTCATAGTCCTTCAGAATAGGGCTGAGGAAACTATCCAGAACCCAAGGGTTCTTTCTGTGGCGGTATCAGCTCCAGATCCCTGGGGATAAAAATGGGGCTGGCGCTGCCTGTGAGCATGTGCCGCGCTCAGAGTTTCTGTGCCAGGACTGGCGCTGGTCCGGATCCATCACCAGATCTATGGGAGTCACTGGCACCAGAGACGCCGGCACGGAACCTGATGGAGCCCCCTATGACCCTACTTGGCCCAAAAGCACGCTGATAGGGTCAGGTCGCCCAAATATGAGGAACATGGCATCATAAAACTCCTTGAGCTGGGCAAGGGTTGCTGCTGGAAAAGTTGGGAAGCGCGGAGCTACCCAGGCACAGATTCCTAGAACGCCGAAGCTCCTCCATCAAGTCGGCCGATGAACGGGAAGAAGTCGAAGCACGCTTCGACTTCTTATGTTTTTTATGCTTCTTACCTGAAAGACTCGAAGACTGAGTCGGACGATGAAAATTTGGGGCTTCCGGCTCGGTGCCTGGAGCTTCCTCTGGACTGGGACTGAGAATGAGGGGAGGGGACCATGCGACGCCAAGCGCTGGGCCACAAGAAGCTGTAGGTACCGCTCCCATAAAGCTTTCAGAGCCATAGCTCGGCATTCAGAGCATGACTTTGAGACATGGTCACGCTCCAGGCACCAAAGACGCACCAAGTGTGGATCTGTCACAGATATAGCGCGGTGGAAGGCGCCGCATAGCTTGAATCCAGAAGTCTTATTGGACATGGTGAAAAACCTTCACACCAAAAAAATATTAGACAAATGTTGAAAAGAGTGTCAAAAAGTGGCCGAGGGTGGCTCTCTTCACAGATTTGTGCTGGCTGGCGCGGAAAGAAAAGAACTGACGTTACCGCGCCGAGGTGGCGCCTATATAGGTGACGCGGATGTCACAACAGTGGAGACAAAGTCATGTGGAGCCGACCGACGCCACCTACTGGCACGCAAGGGTATTGCGCGTAGAAAAATCTGGATCCACCCTGACGCCTGGGAAATTCAAAGGTAGGAAATCTGCGGCTAGATGTCTCTATCAGATAAGGCGTATAGGAGTCCCGACCCCCAGTTCAGGCGGAAAGAGTCTCAGAGGAAGTGCCACCTTGGGAACTTCAATGTGCAAAACATTTCAGACTGCGTGTTTTCTGAGGGGACAAAGACACTGAGGCAGGGTTCTCCCCAATGCTAGAAGATACCCTGCGCCACCTCCGGGAGCAACTGCATTCATGTTGTGCTAGGCAACGTCGGCCGTGTTTGCTTGCCCTGACATTTAAAAATCCTGCTAGGTGTTGGGCAATTAGGGAGATTTACTGAGTTTTTAGAAACTTCCAGATATAAAGAGCCTCCTGGCACAGGATCCACAACCCCATGCCACAGTTTGTTGTGCTACCACATGGCGGTTGTGTTGTTCATGAACACCTGTACCCGTTCCTCTTTGATGGAGGGAGGAATATTTCAGGGACAAGTGAATCACTTTCAACTCCAACAAGTTGATGTGGAGGGGAGTCTCCACTGGAGACCAGAGCCCTCTGATCTCCACCCCTCCCAGATGCCCTCGCCAACCCAGCAATGAAGCATGCATCATTAATGATAGCTCAGGGTGGGTAGGGAGAGGGGACTGCCACCAGTCCAACTGCGGGCAAGCAACCATCACTACAGATTTTTTGCAGTCTCTTCCTACACCTGGATAAGATCTGACAGATTATCTTAGTGCTGGGCCTACTGAGACTTTAGATCCAACAGCAGGGCCCACACGTGCCACCTGGCATTGTGTATGAGCAGGGCTACAGAAGGTTAAGAAGCCCAGCTTCCTCAGTGTCTCTCTCACTGGGACCCAGTTCAAAGGTCGAAACATGAGGTTCATAGCACGAATGTCCAGGACTCTCAGAGGGAGAGCTCCAAAGATTACAGAATCAAGGATGTCAGGAGTGAATTTGGAACATTGATGGAAAAGCCCAACAATGTCAACAGGTCGACAGTCAACTGGAGGTGGTTGACAACTGTTTGAGGGGAGTGCCCCTTAAGTAGCTAGACGTGGAGGTTCAGGAAGACTGGTATTGAAAAACTCCGTAGATGGCATGAGAACACCACATTCACCTTTGCAAACAATTGGGGTGCACTGGTAAGGCAAAAGAGGAGCATGGAGAATTGAAAGTGCTCTTGCCCTAGCTGAAACCACAGGTAATGTCTGTGGAGCTGCAGGACAGGGATGTGGAAATACCTGCCGATCTAATGCCACAATTCAGTCTCCTGGGTTCATGGCAGACAGAACCTGGGCCAGGGTGACCATCTTGAACTTGTCTTTCCGAAGGAAGAAGTTCACAGAGCGAAGACTGAGGATTGGACAAAAGCCTCCATCCTCCTTTGGTACCAGGAAATCATGGAAGCAACAGTCACTACTGGTCGTTAATGTCGGTACCCTTCCTATTGCTCCCTTGGGTAAGAGAGCCTGAACTTCCCCCCGCAGTATGGATAACTGGTCCTCCAGGAGGGGTTGTGGTATAGGTGGGATGTCTGAGGGAAAATACAGGAAGGGCAAGGAGTAACCATATTCCACGATTTGGAGCACCCATTGGTCAAATGTGATGTACCTCCATCTGGGGAGGTGACGTGATGCAACCTCCTACCGGGCAATCGTGTGCTGTTGATGACATAATGAACAAGTTACTTACCTTCGGTAATGATGTATCTGTAAGAAACATTAGTTAGTTAGATTCCTCACCTTAGAATATCCCCAGGCGTCAGACTGGATCCGGAAGATTTTTTGTCAGCAATACTTCTTGCGCGTCGCTAGGCGTCATCTGCGGCTCCGCGTCCGTCGTCGGCGTCGTGCGCCGGGATGCAACGTCGGAGTACTTAGACGCCGCCCTTGCGCGCTGACGTCAGTTCTTGTACATAGCTTTCCGCGCCAGGAACGCAGAGCCATGCAAGAGACCGACACTGGTGCCAAAAATAAAATCTAGGGGCCTGAAAAGGATAACCTTAACCCTAGATGTCAGTTCGCAGAACGGGGAGGATGGGTGGGTCGGTGAGGAATCTAACTAATGTTTCTTACAGATACATCGTTACCGAAGGTAAGTAACTTGTTCATCTGAAAGAAACACGTTTAGTTTGATTCCTCACCTTAGAATAGATACCCAAGCAATACCAACCCCGGTGGTGGGTCTGCGAACCAAGATCACACCAGAAAGTCCTGGAGGACAGAACGGCCAAAGAAGCCATCCCTCCGGACTTGGCTGTCAAGGCAATAATGCCTGGCAAACGTATGGAGCGAAGCCCACGTTGCCGCCTGACAGATGTCCTGCAAAGGGACACCCCGTCCCAAAGCAGTAGTAGCCGCTGTGGCCCGAGTAGAATGGGCGCGCAGCCCAACAGGAGGGTCCTTTTTTGCCAAGGAATAACAAATTTTGATGCACAAAACGACCCACCGAGAGATGGTCCGTTTGTGCACAGCTTTCCCCTTCTTAGCACCCACGTATCCAATGAAAAGTTGGTCGTCCACCCGGAACTGCTTTGTGCGGTCCAGATAAACGGAGAGCTCACGTTTTGGGTCCAGACGGTGGAGCCTCTCTTCCTCTTTGGAAGCATGCGGAGGCGGAAAGAAGGTGGGCAAGGTGACAGATTGCCCAAGATGAAAGGGGGTCACCACTTTCGGAAGAAAGGAGGGACGAGGCCGAAGGACAACCTTGTCCGGATGAACAGATAGAAAAGGAGGCTTTGATGATAAAGCCTGGAGCTCACTCACCCGTCTAGCCGAGGTGATGGCTACCAGAAAAGCAGTCTTAAGCGTCAGCAGACGAAGAGGACAATTATGAAGAGGCTCAAAAGGAGCGCACATTAGAAATGTGAGAACAAGATTCAAGTCCCACTGAGGCATTACAAAAGGGACAGGAGGGAACGTGTGAGTAATGCCTTTTAGAAAGCGTGTAACTACCGGGGACTTGAAAAGAGAAGGCTGATCAGGAAGCCTTAAGAAGGCAGAGATGGCAGCAAGGTAATCTTTCAAGGTGCCCAAGGCAGAGCCCTGCTGGGCCAAGGAAAGAAGAAAGAGGAGAACCTCAGAAAGAGGGGCGGAAAGGGGATCCACAGCCTTTGCTGTGCACCATGCCACAAATTTGTTCCACCGGCAGGCGTATACCGTCTTTGTGGAGGGACGCCTGGCTGCCAGAATGATATCACAGACTTCAGGAGGCAAGTCAAATGGCATCAACTGCCGCCGCTCAATCTCCACGCATGGAGGTGGAGGCTGGACAGGTTCGGGTGGAGGACCGTCCCCTGCTGCTGCGACAGAAGATCCTCCCGAAGGGGCAGACGTATCGGAGGATCGGTCAACATATTGAGTAGCTCGGGATACCAGTACCTGCGTGCCCAGTCCGGAGCCACCAAGATGACTTGGGCCCGGTCGCGCCTGATCTTCTTCAGCACTCTGGGCATAAGTGGTATAGGCGGAAAGGCGTACAACAAACCGCAACTCCACTCGTGACGAAAAGCGTCGCCGAGCGAGTGCCGCCTTGGAAATTCCAACACGCAGAACTGCTGACATTGCGCGTTCTCTTCGGTGGCGAATAGATCTAACCAAGGCTCTCCCCACTGCCACTGCTGAAAGAGACCTTGCGCCACTTCGGAGTTCAGACGCCATTCGTGATCCATCATGCACCAGTGGCGGAGTTCGTCTGCTCTGGCGTTCAGAGAGCCCGCCAGATGTTGAACCACTAGGGTGACGCCCTGGTGTTCCAGCCATGTCCAGAGGTGCAGAGCCTCCTGACAAAGGGTCCACGGCCCCACCCCGCCCTGTTTGTTGCAATACCACATGGCGGTGGTGTTGTCCGTGAACACCTGCACGACACTTCCCCTGACAGAGGGAAGGAAGGCTTTCAGTGCAAGTCGGATCGCTCTCAACTCCAACAGGTTGATGTGGAGACGAGACTCCGCCGGAGACCAGAGACCTCTGATCTCCGCCTCTCCCATATGGCCACCCCATCCCAGGAGGGACGCATCCGTCACTACGACATAATCCGGTTGGGGAAGGGAGAGGCTCTTGCCCATGACCCAATCGCGGTCCGTGAGCCACCACTGCAACTGCTGTGCAGTGCCCTCCGAGATCAAGACATGGTCGGACAGGTTTCCGTGATGCTGGGCCCACTGAAACTTCAGGTCCCACTGCAGAGCCCGCATGCGCCGCCTGGCGTGATGCACTAGTAGGATGCAGGAGGCCATCACCCCCAGAAGCCGCAACACTAGCCTGACCGAAACCCAGGATAGAGGCCGAAAGATGGGAATCAGGGCCTGAATATCCCGGACCCGCTGTTCCGGTGGATAGACCCGGAACTGCGCCGAATCGAGAACCGCTCCGATGAAGAGGAGCTTCTGAGAGGGACTCAGGTGTGACTTCGGCACGTTGATGGAAAACCCCAGCAAATGCAGGAGATCCGCCGTAGTCTGGAGGTGGGAGACGACTGCCTGGGGCTAGCCCGCCTTCAACAACCAGTCGTCGAGATAGGGGAAGACTGGAACCCCTGATCGGCGCAGATGAGCTGCGACCACCGCCATCACTTTCGTGAACACCCGAGGGGCACTTGTGAGGCCGAAGGGGAGCACGGTGAACTGAAAGTGCTCCTGGCCCACCGTGAACCGCAGGTAACGCCGGTGGGCCGGCAGGACGGGGATGTGGAAATAAGCGTCCTGCAAGTCCAACGCTACCATCCAGTCTCCAGGGTCTAGGGCAGCTAGAACCTGAGCCAAAGTTAACATTTTGAACCGTTCTTTCCGGAGGAAGGCATTGACGTTCCGGAGGTCCAAGATAGGGCGTAGGACCCCTTGCCCTTCTTGGGAACCATAAAGTAGTGGGAATAACAACCACGACCTACTTCTGGACTCGGAACGCGCTCGGCGGCCTCTTTGGCCAAGAGGGCCGACACTTCCTCTCGCAGAAGATTCAAATGATCCTCCGAGATACGGTGGTGCTGCGGTGGCATGGCCTGAGGGGTCGTCTCGAAGGGGAGGGAGTAGCCCCTTCGGACGATTTGCAGCACCCGCCTGTCCGAAATGATGGTACGCCAGTGGAGCAAGTGATAGCGAACTCTGCCGCCCACTGGTGAGGAATGGGCCGGAAAGCTCGGACTAGGAAGGCTTGGAGGCGGATGCTGCTGGGGTGGATGTGGGCTGACCGCGCCGGCCTCCAGAACCGCCTCGGCGGAAACCACGTCCGCGACCGCGCGCAGGTTGGGTCTGCGGCTGGTGGCTAGGCGGACGTGAGGAGGCGCCCCTTCCTTGGCCACGAAAGGGGCGAAAAGCGGAAGGTTGCGATCGCGGGGCCGAGAGGCCCAAGGACTTGGCCGTAGCCCGGGAGTCCTTAAAGCGATTCAGCGCACTGTCCGCTTTCTCACCAAAAAGGCGAAGGCCATCAAAGGGCATGTCCATGAGAGTGCTCTGGACATCCCCCGAAAAAGACGTGGACCGCAGCCAGGCGTGACGTCTAAGCGCCACCGTGGTAGAAATCGCCCTACCCAGCGAGTGTGTCGTGTCAAGCCCACATCGGATTGCATGTCGTGCTGCATCCCTCCCATCGGCCAGAGCCTGGGTAAGTCTTGTTCGGGCCTCCTCCGAGCACAGGGGCAGCACGTCCTCCATCGTATCCCACAGAGAGTGGGAATAACGGTCCAAAAGACAGGCGGTGTTTAAAGACCGCAGACCCAAACTAAGGGAGGAGAACAGCTTTTTGCCAAACTGTTCCAGTCTCTTGGAATCCCGGTCCGGCGGAGCGGTCGAGAAGGAGGATTGGGAGGTAGAAGCCTGGATAACCAGGTTCTCGGGGGTGGGGTGTTGGGACAGAAAACTGGGGTCGCCCGGAGCAGGGCGGTGGCGCCTGGCAACGTTCCTGTCCACAGGAGAAACTGTGGAGGGCTTGGACCAGGTGCCCTGCAGAACGTCAATGAGGGCCTCATTGAATTGCAGCAGAGGCTCAGTGGAGCTTGCTGCAGACTGAAGCACCTCGGTGAGGACGTTAGTCCTCACAGCCACGGCAGGCAGCTCGAGCCCAAGGGCTGCGGCCGCCTTGCGCAGCACCACAGAGAAAGCAGCACCCTCCTCCGAAGCCACAGTCGGAGGAGAGATGAATCCAGTGTCTGGTGAGGTATCCAGACCACTGGCCTCCCCCAGTTCATCTGCCCAGTCCTGTGACAGCTGAGCCTGAACGGCCATAGGATCCTCGGACCCCTCCCATTCGCCCCCGTCATCCGATTCCTGGTAAACAGGAGGAAGGATCGGAGCCGGACGGTAGACAATGTGTCTCTAACGGCGCCGAACGCGGCGTCCATCGACGCCGCAACGGCACCGGATCCGGAGCGGGACTGAACTGGGGATCGACGCCGAGCGGAGCCGGCGTTGGAGGTGGAACCGGCGTCGAAGCCGGCGGAGGAGGCGTGACGAGGTCGACCGGCGTCGACGGGGACTCGGGGGCGAGTCTCTCGGGGACCTGCGGCGTCGGGGCCGGAGCCGTCGACGGCGCCGGAGCCGCCGGCATGCAAGGTTGCCCAGTCGGGTCCGCGGGGCCCGAAGGCGCGCCAGCGGGCGTCGACGGCGGAGCCAGGCTCCTCATGGCCGAGAGGAAGGCACTGACTTCCGCCGGCGTCGCGTCAGTCCCAGGGACCGGCGGGTATGGGGACGTGCGCGGCGCCTGCGGCTCCGCTGGAGCCGCGGGGGTGGAACCACCCTGACCCTCGGCCGAGTCGCGCGACCGGCGAGGGGAGTCCGAAGAGCGGTGTCGCCTCTTGGACTTCTTGGAGTGCTTCGACTTACCCGAAGACTTGGAGCCAGACGAGCGATGATGACGTCGGCTGCGGCTCCGCGACCGATCCTTGGATCTCCTCCTGGACCGGGATCGAGAGGGGCGCGGAGCCGAGTGGCGAATCTCGAGGAGCTTACGGGACCGCTCCCGTCTAGCCTTCGAGGTCAGGGCCTTGCAGTCCGAACACGACTCCGCGTCGTGGTCGAGGCCCAAACGGTAAAGGCACCGGCGGTGATGATCCGTAACCGACATCAAGCGGTTACAGTCAGTACAGGCTTTGAAACCAGGCATCCTACCGGCACCGGAGTCGAGACAAGATCAAAAAGGATAAAAAAACTTAGTCAAAAAAAGACTAAAAGGGGTAGCTCTCCCGGATCTGCGCTTACTGGCGCAGAAAAAAGAAAAACTGACGTCAGCGCGCAAGGGCGGCGTCTAAGTACTCCGACGACGTCATCCCGGCGCAAGACGCTGACGACAGACGCGGAGCCGCAGACAACGCCTAGCGACGCGCAAGGGGTATTGCTGACGAAAAATCTTCCGGATCCAGTCTGACGCCTGGGGATATTCTAAGGTGAGGAATCTAACTAACGTGTTTCTTTCAGATAAAGAGTCTTCACATGGAGGTGGTGATGGTTAGTACGTTCACTCCGAGGGCCTGGATGTTGTTTGGCTCCTCCCATGCCTCTACCTTCAAAGGACTGGGAGGCCTTATGCTGTTGCTGAGGTGCATTCTGGTGTTGCCTCTGCTGGTAACCCCTGCTGAAACCTCACAGGGTGCAAGATTTCTGTGGCAACTACCGAACAGCAGCTAGGCCTAGGGAGCGAGCAGTGGCTTTGCTCTCTTTAAAACCTTCAACGGCGGAGTCCGCCTTCGCTCCAAAGAGCTGAGAGCCATCTAATGGTATGTCCATTAATGACTGCTGGACGTCATTGGAGAAGCCTGTGGAGTGGATCCAATTGAAGCACTGAAGCACCACACTGGTCCCACTGTGGAAATGTGTAATATTTTACTTAGCATAAGCAACAGCTATTTTGGCTGTGGAGTTCATTTAGTTTCCTTCGTAATTCTTCAGTTCTCTGCTGCTCGTCTTTTCCCCTGCTTGTGTTATCTATTTTAGTTGACTTCCTGACTCAGCTAACGTAATGTACAAGTGCACCTGGTCATAGATGTTAACTGTCGACCATTTACTGCTGCCATAAGCATTTCTGCTCCCCCTCCCACTTTGCTGACTAAGTGGTTATTCATCTGCCCTTGTTTGCTGATAAATATTTCTAAAACGTGTTCTTCCTATTTCTGTTCACATGCTTACAGTGCAGAAAACCGGTATAAAAGGGACACAGTTTGTGAATTCAGTGTACTACCTCCTTGCAGCACTTGAGAGTGCTGTGTGGATGGGGTCCCACTCATGAGTGATTAATAAACTTGCTATTTATTCCAACTCCAGTGCTGATCTCTATTTTGTTGGTCTCTGGACCCGTGGACAAGAGGGTGACCCTGCACCAGTGTGCCCACTTTTAGGCACATTTCCACAGTTGGCGCCCGACACGTGGAGCCCCATTGGAGACGCGGCCGACCGAAGGAGTGGTCTTGACAGAGGATCGAAATCTCACTAAGGAAGCGCACTGCCCAAGGAGACCGTTGTCTTTGCAGGCTGACATGACTTTTCTGGTTTTCCAGATTTGACCCTCCAGGTGAGGGCCGGTCTCAACTGGGGTGTTCTTTTGCGCAATTTTGAAGTGACCATTAGGTCGACCAAGAGATCGCCAGGTGGGAGTTGGAGACTTCTGTTTGGTAACGCTGAAGTGGCACTCTTGATTTGTTAAGCCTGGGCTTTTTGTTTGAATTTGTTATTCAATCTTTGCAAAGTTTGAAGGCAGGTAATGTGGAGATTTTTCTCCTTTTGAAATATTTGTTTGGAGTAGTAATATTTTACACATATTGGTAAACCATGCCTGTTTTCAGCACACTCCGTAGGTGGTGTTGCTGCTCTGGCGGTACCAAAGTAAGCTTGAAATAAAGTCAGTCGGCTCCCCCAGAGGGGACACCTAATAGAGCTATGTATGTCAAATATGGTATTTCTTCCATAATGTACGGTACACTGTGGAACAAATACACAAAGAAAGATTCTGATCTGCAATGGCCAGTGAATGGGTCATTTGATTTAAAAAAGGTTCAATATGTGTTTATTTAAAAGAAAAAGTAGGCAGGATATGTTTGATTGTGTGAGAAAGAAGTACGAGAGAGAGTGAAGAGAGCAGAAGCTATAGTAGAAAAAGAACAACGAAAAATGATATATCAAAAAGCGCTAGAATTTAAAAATAAAGAAAAGAAGGAAAAAATAGAAACAGAAGATAGGGAACGTCGATTATCCCATACTTAATAAACCTCAGGATGACTGCATCCTATTAGATCACCCCCCACCCCCGTATAAATTTCCCACTCCAAGTGCCCCTGATGAGGTTTCTGACGACGAGCATTTGTCTTCAGACGTCAAAGAACAAGATAAGCAAGATGGGCAACAAACTCGCTCTACTTTGAGTAAAGCAGAAAAAGATAGATTAAAAACCGCCGCTAGAGAGGAGGCTCGTCGGCCTCACACTGCATCTGTCATCGGAGCTATGGTTCAACAGTGGCAAAATATAGAGCAATTTTATTTTGTAGAAAAATTGGCTTGGGAGGTACTATTTGATTACAGACAAATTTATCAGGAACTAGAGACAGCTGATATAAATACTGATTATAAACGATTAACAGAGGGGACTTTCACTTTTTAGGCCTTATCTGATATGATTAGACGAGTGGTTAAAATACGAGACGCAACATTACGTTTCCTAAAAGGAGCAAGAATTAGCTAGAAAACAAAGAGGTATAGAAGCAGTTCAAACTCAAGCACAGGACGTAGATGCTCCGGTGGAAGAGGTTGCACCCAGTAGTACTATAGTTACTGTAAAACCTATGCATGAAGCTGCACCCCTGAATGTTCCTCCGAAGGGTGCGGGAACCAATGATGATAAAACTTCGGATAATGCATAGGGATATTTTATATATAATTGGGTTTACACTCCTTGGAGTAGAGCTGACGTGATGGCTCTTAAATCTGCTTTGCCCGACCCCCGGAAAAAAACTGCCGCCTTCTATGACGAGGTGGAAGGAGTCGTTAGCTCCTGCACTATGACCTTGCCAGATATTGATATGTTCTTTGGGCTTATTTTGCCCCCTGATATGTGGAGAACGATACGTTAAGTACAAGTAACTTACCTTCTATAACAATGTATCTGGTATAGACGATTCTAGCAGCAGATTCCTTAACGTAGAATTATCCCCAGGCGTGAGACTGGATCTGGAAAACTTTTTGCCACAGCATCTCTGACTGCCGGGGGTGGCACCACGTGACTCCGTCCTGATGTTGTCTGCGGATGTGATGTCAGCGAGGTCACATAATTCCCACCCCGGCGCGCAAATGTCAGTTTTCTTCGGAGAACTTTCCTGCGCCACAACATGGAGCCATCACAAACAAAACTGTGAAAGTATGGGAATAGTGTGTGAAAAAAATCAGTGAAACAGAAAGAGAAGAAGCGAATGGGAGGAACAGCACTATTCGGGACAGTGCCAAGGACTGTGTCACTGAAAATCATGGAAAGGAAAGAGCAGAGCACCGCTCTGAGATGCAACCCTGCAAGGCGAAGGCGATATCCTCCCTAGAGGCAGAAAACATGTGAAAAATGTCGTGACAGACGACAAAGTCTGCCACCACAATCTATAACAGTGAAGGACAACAAGTCCGGAACAGATGAGTAACGACAAATCACCCCAAGACAACACCATCAAGGAATGTCGTATCCCCTGTAAAGAGCTAAGGGCTGCGGCACAGCCAAGAGACCCCTACCCAGAGGACTGCAGAGGAGTCAGAAACCCAAAGCAATGAAAAAAGGGAGAAAATTATGAGTAGGCCCAACACTGGAAAAACCAGGGTGTAGGGATGCATGAACCTACCGTCCAATTACCAGAAAAGAAGGAGTGGAACAAATAAACAGAACGAAGCATCCTGCCAGGGAGGAAGTGAAAGAGGGCATCCGCAGAAGACAAAGCCACCCGGAGGGAGGTGAGTGCAGAAGACCAATCTGAAGGGTCCTCGCAGAACGGGAAGGAAGGGCGGGCCGTGAAGGAATCTGCGGCTAGAATAGATACCCTAGCCATACCCAGAGGGAAGGAGGGTCTGCGAGAGAACGTCACCAGCTTGGAAGAACACAGAGCCCCAACAGGGGATGTGTCATGTGGACAGGAAGGACGGCCCAGACCCCACCAAGCAGAAGTAAGCAAGAACAAGGAGAAGGAAAGGCCAGAATACCACAAGCCTACCCGAGGGGCAAAGGGCGTCCGCCAGAAAACCCAGAAGGACATACGGCACCAAGCGAGTACCAAAGGAAGAAAAGAACCAACCGCAAATCCAAGGAGAAGAGGTGGAATGGAGGCACAGCCCGCCTCAGGAGAACACACACAGCGAAGGGGACAACTGAACGGGTGTCAGCCCGAGGCAGGGAACAAGGCAGGAACGGCCCCACAGCCAATAAGCGCATTCGTGAGAAGGAAGACACAGTCGCGCAAAGCTCCAGCAAAGCAAGGGACAGGAGCACACAGGTACACGCCGAGGCCCAGGGAGGTGGACCATAACTATCAGGTGTGCGCAGCTGGCAACTACTTTGAAGTAGCGTGCCCAGAACAAGCCGAGCGCAAGACGAAGACAGAGGCAAGGGAACCCCAGAACAAGCCCCAGAGAAGGACCATCCCAGAGGCACAACCCGGCCCACAAAGAGAAGTGGGACCGGCCAGAAGATAAAAAGGAGAAGAACCCCCCAAGAAGCAGCCAGGGTGGGTTAGGAGGGGACGAAGCGACCCCCGGGAAGTGAGAAATATGTAGGACAGACCCAAAGCCGTCAACCAGAACACACGAGAACACCAGAAATAACCTTGCCGCCCTGGAACACAAGGCAGAGGACCAGGCCGAAACGTCGGATAATAAGGTGGAAACACCAAGACACGACGCCGTAGACGGCATGACAAAAATCGGTCAGGCGATCCAGAGGCTGAAGAGGGAAGGCAAAATGCACAGAAGCAGATATCCCGCAGGAACAAAGGGCAAAATGTACGACAGGCAAGCCCTGTAGAAGGATAGAAACACCATCGGATACTGAGCAGGACAGAACCTGGAGCAGCGCAAGCTGCACGAAGGCGGAAGAACAAAAGAAACCGCACCAAGCGATATACAGTGACACCAGGAAATGAAAGGAACCCGAGAAGGTATCCACACCCGCCCAGCTTAGGACAGAGCTATACAATAGCCAACAAGTACCCCACCTAGGGTATGACACGCCCCAAAACAAAACAGGGGAACACCTCTTAGGGAAACCCGCAGCAGAGGTCAAAAACAGAAGAAACCCGTGGGTATCACCACAGGCGGCTTACCAATCAGCCAAAAAAGAATACACAGATGGTCCAACCTGAGGACCTATAAGGTTCACTAACTGCCAAAAATCACACACCACAAAAGTTGAAGGGCTATACCAGCAGCCAAAATTACAGAGGGGCCAATGTAAGGAACCTGAAGGCATTCCAAGCCACACACAGCACACAGTCGGGCCAACCTAAACACTAGGCCCAAAGAGAGAGGGCTGGGATAAACGCCTCCCACAAGACACCTGAGGACCGACAAGCCGAAGCTTACGGAGGGGGGAGGAGGACGGAGCCCCGCAAGGAGTCGGAGTCTGCGTGGGAGTTAAATAAAAGAATCCCATCAAAAGGCAGGTCAACAAGACGCTCCCGAATATTCTCCGGAAAGACGCTATCCCGCAACCAAGTATGGCGGCGGAGGGCCACAGAACTCGCCATAGCGCGGGCGAGAGAATCAGAGACATCCAAGGCCGAACAGAAAATAAATGCAGCTAACTCCTGACCATCCAGCACATGGCGCTGCAGATCAGCCCTGACACCTTCGTGAGAGGTGCGAGACTGAAAGGACTCCGCGAAATCCCATAGGTCGGAGGTAGCCCTGGTCAACACACAAAGTGTGTTGAGCACGCGCAGAGCAGCACTAGTGGAAGCGAAAATGTTACGCTCCCAGGAGTCCAACCACCGGGCTTCCTGTGATGGAGGGAGCAACACTGAAGGCAAGGAGGGAAAAGCAGTCTGGGCAGAGGGGTAGGAAAAAAGGCAGACTGGATCGTGCGGGGCAGGACGGTAGTGGTGGAGGAGCGTCTGAGGCACCGGATTCCCCGTAGCAGGACGCCCCCAGAAGAGAGTTGTGGAGCGAAGCTTCAAATGGGAGAAGCGGCTCCCCTCCACCAGAGCCCTGGTGAAAAACCTCCAACAAGTGGTCCGTGGGGAGTGGAGCGACCGGGTTGCCCATTTGCAAAATGCCGGTGGCCGTGAAGATGGCCCGGACAAAGGCTACACTTGCCTCCGTAGGGCGTCGTGGGGGAGAAAGCAACTCTTCCGTGGGCAAAGGCTGCAAATTAAGCCACCCGTCCACGTGCCCTGCTGGAGGGGGAAATGGCCAGCCCCTGTAGGATGGAAGGTCCGTGGAGGAGTGAGGGGCCTGAGGGGTCTCTGGAGAAGGCAGAGAAGCCGGCGGGGCAACTAACTGCAAGGTGCGGAAGAGTGGGTCCGGGGGCCGTGGACGTCGAAACGGAGTAGAACCCGCCCTGGAAGCCGCCGGGGAAAAGGTAATGATGCGGCGTCCAGTCTCCGGTGAAGAGGAGACAAGGAGACGACAATCCTCCGGAAAGGAAGGGACATCCGGAGAAGAGTCGACGATCCGACGTCAGGACAGCGCCGGGGAGTCTGCTATGGACACCGGTGTGTCCTCGATCAGCGCCAAAGAGTCCACCGGGGGTGCCAAGTCGACCTCCACCACCACGTGCCTCATAGGAAAAAGGGGCGGGGGCGGAGCCGAAGCGGCCAATGAACAGCCCCGAAAAGGCGCCACGAGGAAGCCCCGGCGCAGAGGATCGAGAGGGACCCGGGGAGGCACCCCAAGTCCAGGCCCCCACCCGCTGTGCCGTCAGGGCCGGGGAGGAAAGGCGTCGGCTCGGCCTCCGGAAAGACAGCTGCCTGCCCAGAGGACCGAGGGGGACACGGGGACGAGCCGTGAGTCCCGGTGACCTCCTGCGACACCACAGGGAACCCTGCGGGGCTTTGGGGCGAGGCAGGGATGCCGTGGTTCGAAGAGGGGAACCCCGTAGGGCCGCACCTCGACAACACCACACCTCCAAAACCTGAAGCTGAACCTGTCGGCGCCGGGGGTGAAGCCGCCAGCGAGTCCGCAGCAGCACCCGCGCATGGCGAGGGATCTGCGGATGTCTCAGGGAGAGAAGAGGGGTCCAAAGAAGCCTGCAGAGGCGTAGCGTAGGCCTTTATTTGGGCCCATGTCACCCCAATGCCAGGAAACAGCGGATAGGGTGGCGACGGGTGAGGGTGCATGTTCCGAGAGAAACCCACACCCTCTGCAGACTGAGGACAGGTCCTCAGTGGCAAGCTGCAGGACTCACCGGCAGGCGAGCGACGCCCATGGGGCCTCGGTGAAGGATAATGCTGCAGCCGGAATCGGCGGCTTCTGGACCCTTCCGAGGCTGGGGACGGGATGCGGTGACGAGACCGATCTGGACAAGCGGGCCGAAAGCAATTTCATCCGGCACTGCAGCCGGGACTTCGGCTTGAGATGCTGACAAGCGTCGCAGTTCGTAGAATCATGGTGCTCGCCTGAACACCACATACAAATAGGGTGAGGGTCTGTCGCCGACAGCTGACGCGTACAAGCAGCACACGTCTTGAAACCCGAAGGCATTGCACATTGTTCCCAACGCAAAGACGTTAAAAGAGGCCTGAAAACAGGTCAAGGGAACACACTACGGATCAGCGTTGCACGCGGAAAAGAAGGAAACTGACGTCTGCGCGCCGGGTGGGACTTATGTGACCTCGCTGACGCCACATCCGCGTACGTCAAGGCGGAGTCATGTGGTGCCACCCCCGGTGCGCAGAGATGCTGTGGCAAAACGTTTTCTGGATCCAGTCTCATGCCTGGGGATAATTCTACGTTAAGGAATCTGCGGCTAGTAGTCTCTATCAGATATAGATGATAATGTAGCCTATGGTGATACCTAGGAACATTTAGAACAAATAGGTGTGGAAAGGGAGCCTGCGCAGAAACCTCAGAAAGAGATGTTAGATCTTCCTAAAGCTATTGTGACTAAGTTAAAGACTCTCATACCCCCTAAGAAAATAGATTAGACTACGTTAGCGTACTGTAAACAGAAAACAGATGAGTCAGTTTCTGATTTCTTATCAAGGTTTGAGGAAAAATTCCATGATTTTAGTGGTCGGTCATTGGCCGATGATACGGGTAAGCATTTGTTTGTCGATAAATGTGTCGCTAATATGTTACCGGAAATAGCTAGTCGCTTACAGGCCAGCGAGAGTTCTTGGACCACGTCTTCCCCTGTTTCCCTTTTGACTATGGCCCAATATTATGAATGACAGGAACAGGAAGCGACAAGCAGAGAGGATAAGAAGGTTAAAGAATTAAAGACGAAAGTTATGTTGGTCCAAGTATATGGTCCACCATTTATGGGAGGTAGAAGAGGCGGACGTGCAATGTATAAACCTGGGGTGCACCCTGATCAGTGTGCTTATTGTAAAGAGACTGGGCATTGGCGTTCTGAGTGCCCTATTTTTCGAGGTCAGCAGTACCAACGGGGAAGGGGTAGTGTGAGAATTCAGGGAACAGGGGAGGTACAGGAGCTCACCCCAGGTTTGAAGCAGTTGAACAAGGACCAAATTATTCCAATACTTTTGATGGACGAAATCAATATCAAATGTCTGATTATTCTGCTTACGCCCTTGCAGATTCCGATTATGCATAGGGATGCCTAGGATGGGGTAAGGAATCGGTTGAGGGCCAGTAGATCAAATGGGTCCTTATGTTGACGCAAACGTCTTGGGATCTACTGATTGGTTTCTGGTTGATACAGGGGCTACCCGTAGAGCTCTGTCTAAAAAATTGGTTTCTAGGGATCCCCTGTCTGGCACAATGATAACATCGATAGGATTCGATGGGACACCTACACCTAGCCCGCTTTCACAGCCACTTGAATTCGGACTTGACAAATTCAATGCAGCATGTCCATTTTTGCTTTCCCCCTAGCACGCCGAATAACATTGTTGGTATCGATATGCTTAAATATTCTCGTGCCACAATACGTTGTTCTCCGGAAGGTGTGCGTGTTACTTTAAATAACAATTATCCAATGGTTGAGGGATTCTGTCTTATCAATGAGGATGCCGCTCTGGTGTCCTTACCTAGTGTGAAGAAGGAACACCTATTGTTATAATTTCTTGCCTCCCATCATCACAAAGTCTCGCGGAAGAAATTGCAATATTGTAGACAGCAGGTTACCTATTTAGGTCACCTCCTGTCTAAGGAGGGACGTGCACTCACACCAGACCGCATTCAGACCATTCTAGACACTCCTGTACCCCGCACTCAGAAGGATGTTTGTGCACTAATTGGCCTCACTTCTTTTTGTAGGCAGTTTTTTGCACATTATTAAACATATATTTGACTAAAGACACTCCCATGCCCCTCCCATGAACTGCTGAGTGCCAGAGCGCCTTCCAACAGTTACGCCAAGCCCTTTGTTCTGCACCAGTATTATGTACCCCAGATATGTTGATGAGTGACTATTTGTCCCAGTTAACTGACAGCTTGTCTTCTATTTATCAGCAGGTGCGGGAAGCTCTTCCTTCGTGAGCCCTGCTGTGCTGAGAGATCATCGCAACATTTTGGTCACTGAGAGAGGACGAGCTGCGTCACCTGAAGGACCTGAGGAAGTCTTCCCGGTCCACACAATCCCTGGTGCATCTAGATACCTACTTCAATCCAGGAAGAAAGACACCATCACAGAAAGAGACTGTTTGAGCCACTGTCCTGGGTGGTTAAAGACGGACTACAAAGGGGGGTAGCCTTTTAGTGACTACTCGTCTCAACGTTAGTGAAGTAACCAACGCCTGCCCAGGACCTTAGGGCATCATCTATTTTGTTGTTTGCCGATGAAAATGAGCTTGCCTAAGAAGAAGGAGATCGCTGCGACAACGTGCAACGGCTGTACAATCTGCATCCTTGGTCTGACTTTGACTGCTGCCATCATCGCTACTGTAATGTGGGTAGTGGAGGAAGTAATGCCTGGAACCTCCTTACCTAACATTACTTTTACATCACTTGCTGCAAAAGGGCACCATCATTTTGATTTGCAGCAATAGGAAAAGGGATACCGGCAAAATCTGAGAAACAATTAATTTCTTCAAATGTTGCATCAGACACACCAGCAAAGCAATGCTACTAACTGTGGGGTTTGTGGCAAGATTCCTCCTCATCAGAACATAAAAGGAATCCCGTTGTCACCACTGCCATTCTCTCACAATGGCTCATGCCCAGCTTGGTTCAAACTTCTATATGCCTCTAATGAACAAAATCTGTTACCCCAACGAAGATGGGGACCCACAAGCAAAAGGGACTGCTTTAGAAATGGAAGAATATAGTAAAGGAAGTGCAGCAACAAACTATGTGTATCCAAATTCTAGGTCGGCTCAAGGAAATGGACCCCTTGTTATCTCTGTTGCCATGACCACTGGCCCCCTTTGTGTACAAAGTACATGCGATGTGCCAGTGGGCTACAGTAACTGTACTACAGTGCTGCAGATGTCTACGAGAGGCCGAAGCAGCTTCCTTGCATCACGCCAGACTTATTTTGTTTGTGAAACTAAGGAATACTACTTCCTACATCCAGGCTGGTCAGGTACCTGTTACATAGCCTTCCTTCTACCAGCTGTGTTTTAGCTCCCCCAACCTACCATCAAGATTTGCAATTGTTCGATCACCATGCTGGTAGTAGGGGAAAACGTGCAATCAATGTCTCTGTAGTCAACCAGACAGAGACCACATGGGAACAATACAGACTTTAACAGAGGATTCTTCTTCTTTGTTGGCCCAGTAAATAACAGTAAGCTGGTCCGTCCCCTCACCCGTACAATGGAAGCAGTGATCAATCAGACAACTGCGGCCTTAGAGAACTTCACAGAAGAACAAGCATCGATCCGCATGGTTGCTTTGCAGAATAGACTTGTACTAGATGTTATTCTGGCTGATCGAGGGTGAGCATGCTGTATCATCAGATCCAGCTGTTGTGTCTTCACACCGGACAATTCACCTTCTGTATATGCGCTCATCTCCAAACTACACAAAATAGCCACTGAGATACATCAAGATTCAGGAACATGGACTTGGGCTGGATGGTTCTGGAACATATTTTCTATATGGGGTCTAAAAATATTATTGGCCTTATTCATAATTATTGCAATTCTCTTCTCTTGTTGTTTATGTATACAATGCCGGGCAATGCTTTGTTACCTTTGTATTTTCACTTGTACTACTCGTCTACCATCTAAAACGAATGTCCAAAATGTAAATGCCCGTTTAGCAATTGACCAAGAAGTCAGCGATATATTATTAATTGATATACATGATATTTATTATACCCCTTTAAAAGCATAAGAAAATGTCTTAGCTTATGCTAAAATGGTCGTCTGTGGAAATGTGTAATATTTTACTCAGCATAAGCGACAGCCATTTTGGCTGTGGTGTTCATTTCGTTTCCTTCGTAATTCTTCCGTCCTCTGCTGCTCGTCTTTTCCCCTGCTTGTGTTATCTATTTTAGTTGACTTCCTGACTCAGCTAAAGCAATGTACGAGCTGAGGGTTTGTAGCTGCCAGTGCACCTGGTCATAGATGTTAACTGTCGACCATTTACTGCTGCCATAAGCATTTCTGCTCCCCTCCCACTTTGCTGACCAAGTGGTTATTCATCTGCCCTTGTTTGCTGATAACTATTTCTAAAACTTGTTCTTCCTATTTCTGTTTACATGCTTACAGTGCAGAAAACCGGTACATAAGGGACACAGTTTGTGAACTCAGTGTACTACCTCCTTGTAGCACTTCAGAGTGCTGTGTGGATGTGGTCCCACTGATGAGTGATTAATAAACTTGTTATTTATTCCAACTCCAGTGCTGATCTCTATTTTGTTGGTGTCTGGACCCGTGGACAAGATGGTGACCCTGCACCAGTGTGCCCACTTTTAGGCACATTTCCACACCGCCTGCTCTACCCAGACAGTGGATTGTGTCCAAGCCCAAGCAAATGGAGCACTTTGCAGCAACCATCTGTGATAAGGTATTGCAGGGTTGATCAGATATGGTCTGGGACAACTGGCAAGATGTCTGACACTCTGCCCCACAATGCATGCAAGTACCTCCCCAGGAGGCAAGTAGAACTGACAGATCGGAGGGCAAGGCTGGAAGCGGAACATATGCATGTGGATTCTCTGACAGGATGTGTCGTGGGAAATGTGTTAGGGTTTAGGTGACTTGTGGATGCCTGCACTACCAACCTCTCCGGAGAGGAGTGCTGTAATCAGAAATCCCGGTCCCCGAGATCAGGACTAGGTAGATTTACGGCATTGCCTTGCCGGTGAGATCCTGGTTTTGCACAGGCGCACATCAGTACGTCAGTAAGAGCATCAATAAAGGGAAAAAGAGGTTTTTGCCTTGTTTGATTGGTTAAAACTTTTATTTTCACCTCTGTTGTGGCCTGGATGAGGTCTAAAACATCTGCTGTCATCCTAATCACAGTCACAAAGGAGGAAGACTCCTTTGTTGACATACCAGGGTTAGGTGAGGAGAGGCCAATGTCCACAAGCATCCTGAAAGTCCATAAATAATCCTCATCATCGTCAGCATGTTGCTGTGTGGTCTGTAGCTCCAAAGTTGAGTACATGCGTGTTCTTTTCGACCTCATGTGGGGAAGGTGTGAAATTGAGTTCTGGACTCTGACAAAACTATCAACTCTGCTTCGGTGAGGTTCAACGTTGTACAGGATCTAGAGTCATCTGTCGGGGAAGGTTCCGGCATTGAAGCAAAGTCGAGTGGCGCTCCAGAGGTATCCAGTGGGGTACCAAATATTTTGTCCACAGACAGTTTGAGTTTGTGCAGCTGTTGCAGCATTGCTGATCTCTTGTGGAACATCAGGATGCAAAAGAAACAGCTGAAGAATCAGTTCAAAAAGACGGGAACAACTTCAAGGCCTGGAGTTACCCAGCGCATCACATGCCTCTGAGTGATGGGAGTGGTGAGGTGACAGAGAACCATGCTTCAATTTGTTGTGTTTTCTTGATTTCTTTGACTTACCTGAAGTTTTGGACCTTGTCAATGTACGTTTATGAGATCGGCCCCAGAAGCACATCCGTGCCCTTGGCTGAGACGGCTGCAACTTCTTCTGAAGTTCTGCAATGGTAAGTTTGGCTTCACTATCCCAGATGGACTTCCTGTTCATCTTGGTGCAGCAGGCACAAAACACTGAGCAGAGACTGGAGCGGTGACACCAAAGACACACATGGTGGGAGTCTGTCACTGGCATCTGTTGGTTGCAGTCCTTGCAGGACTTAAAACTTGCAGTTTTTGGAGGTAACATGACCCTTGCACACTGGAAGATTTTTGAGGAAAAGAAAGTCTTTTTGTCAGTTGATAGAATTTGATGGCACTCCTGATCAGCATCAGAAGGCACAGAAAGAAAGGAAGTGTCATCAGCACATGGGGTTTGCGCAGATATAGCTGCCCCGACGTCACATCTGAGGTGGGATACATCAGGAGCGGAGCTGCACAACTGCCTACCCACATGCGAGGGAATAGTTGGACAAGTTCGGTAACGCAACATGATCTAGTCACAGATTCCTTACCATTGAACTTCCAGGCGTGAGGCTGGCTCCGGAAGATTTTACTTAGCAGTACCCCTGCGCACCAGTTGGCTCCACGTGACGTCATTGGCGTCACGTTTGTGATCATCGTGATGTCTGGGTCGTCAATATAACCGCCACTACTGTGCGCAGACGTCAGTACTTTTTTATGAATTTCAACAGCAGAAGCGTAAAGCCATGAAGTGACTGACCAAGGTGTTTTAAAAAATGAACAGCTAGGGCCCTGAAGGGAAACATCCCTGAAACTTAAAACCAATTCTACAGTGTGTGGAGGATGGGTGGGTCTGTAAGGAATCGGGATATAGTCCTCTTCTGGACAGGGTGTCCTTTCTTTGCATCCACGTATCCAATAAAGAGTTGGTCACTCTTACGAACGTACGAGTTACTTACCTTCAGTAACAATGTAACTGGTAGAGACGGTGTCTAGCCGCAGATTCCTTAACTTAGAATACCCCCAGGCATCAGACTGGATCCGGAAAAACTTTTGCAGCAGCACCTCTGCGCACCGGGGACGGCGCCACACGACCCCGCCCTGACATCGTACACGTACGTGACATCAGCAAGGTCATATAAGTCCCTCCCGTCAGTTTTCTTCTGAGAAACTTTTCCGTGACACAACGAGGAGCCACCAACAAAAAAAACTGTCAAAGTATGGGAACAGTGTGCGATGGGTGAAAATCCGTGAATAAATAAGTAGGATGGTGCAAGACACCATCCTTAAAGACAGAATTAGACACTACCTACATATAGGTGAAAAAGCTGTGAGAAGGAACCTCACAAGCTATGCGAAGACCCTTCCCAAGTGCAACAAGGGAAAAATATCTCAACAGACAGAAATAGACTGTTATTACCATGCCGAGCTTCAGACAAAAATAGACTGTCAGTACCATGTAGAACTGTGCAGTCCAGCATGAACGGAGCAAAGGGATGCAACAATGTGAGCTCCCATGAGAGAAAAACCAATGCCAACTGTAAAATGGGGCCAGCGGAGAACCCCACTTGGCAAGGTCCTCGCAGAACGGGGAGGCTGGGTGGGCATTAAGGAATCTGCAACTAGACATCGTCTCTACCAGATACATCGTTACCGAAGGTAAGTAACTCGTACATCTGATAGAGACATCTAGCCGCATATTCGTTAACTTAGAATAGATACCATAGCCATACCCCCCAAAAAAGGGGGGTGGGTCTGCGAGAGAACAACAGAAAGCGCCAAGCATCCAATCCGGCAACAGAGTGACGGATAAGGAGGGGTGGGGGAGAGCTGTGGCGGAACAGCCAGACCGCAACCCAGCATCTCGGAAGAGCAGAAATAACAGGACAGAAGATATCCCAAAAACGCCAGAATGCCGCCACAACCTACCCGTATAAAAAATGACAGGTAGAATGGCAGGAGCCCTGTAGCAGAGCAAGAAAGAGAGAGAGAAAGGAAGAAGAACCACTCTCCACTTAATGGCACCCGATGAGTTCCCTGACCCAAGCTCGAAATGGACATGAAGAGATGCAACCAGCCTAACAGACTAACCTAAGAAGGAAGTCGAAGGAGCCGGTGTCACAAGCCCAGGGCAAGCGCTAGAACCTGATCCATGCGTTGGGAATAGCCAGCGGGGCAGGAAACATGTCAAGTGCACACACAATCCCCAAAAAGGGTAAGTAGAGGCAATTAGCATCAATTCTAAATCCGCCGAAGCAGGAAGAAATATGCAGTAGGCAAACAGCCAGAGAGACCTTAAAGTGGCTTACACAAGAAGCATAACAGTGCCCGACCGGGCAATATGAAGCCAAAGTGAGAAACAACCCACAATGGAGCTATCCCGCAGGCGCAGGTGTAACAATAGTACGTGGAAAAGGACATGTCCGCAGGAAGTGGCCAAAAATGCCAAATTTAAGAATGGTGGGAAGAGTCTCTGAATCCGAGACCACACTCAAGAAAAGACACGTACAGCGTCGAACACCAAAAAAGAGAGCATATGTGAAATTGGAAAATGACCCCAGCAAGCAGCAGCAAGGAGGAACCTATTGGCAACTTGCTACAACATAGAAAAGCTCCCCCACACATGGAGATGTTGGTCCGGGCCGTGCAGCCTCGAAAGAGGTGGCGACATAGGAAGAGGAACACCAATTCAACTGGCATGTATACAGAATGTATAAACATCTAATCATGTAGAGACAGAGCTAGCCGGGAGCCAGAACATGCCCATACCGGATCATACCTAGCACAGTAAGGGCAGGCAGGAGCCGTTGTAGAAGAGGAGACCATGAAACCTCCCAAAGAGGTGGAAGACCCTGGCGTAAGCAGACAGCCCCAGGAAAAAACACAGAGAACACTGGACAATCTAACCACCAGACGACGCATGGAGACACAGGCTCTCCAGTTCCAGGTGAAATAAGCAGAGCTATATAATAGCATACAAGTACCCCATATGGAGTATGCATACCCCAAACAACGGGGAACACCTCTTAGGGCAAGAAGCCAAGCTAAAAGAGCGCAGTAACTAGCTGAACCCATGAACCTGAGTTCCGAGCCGTATGACATTACCGAGCTGAGCCGCCGGCTCAATACCACAATCGGAGGACCATGCACAGCAACCTGTGGAACGCAGACATAGCAGGCCAACAGGCAGCTCAAAGCAAAACGCACCCAAGGGATGCCAATAAAACAGTAATCACCCTTGACCACAGAAAATAGAACGTAAGGTTCACCGCTCATGTTAAATACAGAGCGAATCTAAGGGATGCGAAATGAAAGTACCACCACGGAAGATAGGCTTAAGAAGACCTAAGTGGGAGGACGAAAGCCCGCAAGGAGCCGGTGAACCACCGACTCAGCGTGAGCATCAAACAGCAAAACCCCATCAAAGGGTAAGTCAACCAGTCGCTCCCAGATATTTTCAGGGAAGACACTATCTCGCAACCAAGCGTGATGCCTTAAGGCAACAGAGCCCGCCATAGCTCGGCCCAAAGAATCCACAGTATCTAAGGCTGAGCGGAGTGTGAATTCGGCAAGGTCGTGGCCATCCCAGAGGAGGCGAAGGAGATCAACCCGAGCACCTTCAGAGGTGGCAAAAAGAAAAGACTCTGCACAGTCCCACAGGGCAGAGGTAGCCTGAGCCAAAACACACACTGTATTTAAGGACCGTAGGGCCGCACTAGTGGAAGCAAAAATGTTCCTACCCTATGACTCAAGCCATCTAGACTCCCGAGAGGGAGGAAGCGTTAGAGGGGCAGTGAAGGAAAAGTAGTCTGCAACACAAACCCCTGCAATTCAGGATGCACAAAACAGACAAACATGGTCATGTGGAGTTGGACGGTGGCGGTGCATAACTGAACGAGCCACCTTGGTCACCTGTAGCAGGCCAGACCCAGGTATCCAAAAGGGTATCATAAAGGGAAGCCTCAAAGGGCAGAAGCGGCTCCACATTCCCGGACCCCCAGTGAAGGACCTCAAGCAAAGGGTCCACAAACAAGGTGGCAGAAAGGGGTTGCATGTGTAAAATGCGGCAGGCTAATGAGAACACTCAAAAATGCTGCATCCGCCTCGGAAGCCTGCCGCGGAGGGGACAACAACTCATCAGTGGGGGAGGGTTGTAAGCTGACCCTCCCAAGACACTGAGGGTGCGACCAATGCCCCACGGAAGGGAGCCCCATTGAAGAATGAGGATCCTGACGTGGCTCCTGGGGAGGCGAAGAGCCTGCCGGATCTGTGAGCTCCTGAGGAGGCCCCACAAATTCCAAGGGGGGCACTGGCAACACCTACGGTGACGCTGGGCGAGAGGGCGGCTCCGAACTATCTCCAGAGGCCTCTGGAGAAGAGTCCATAATTCGGCGTCAATACTGCACCGAAACGACGCGTCGGCGCCCACCTTGCCACGTCAGTCACCGACTCGGCTGCATCTGGCGTCGACTCCATGACGTCCAGCACCGAAACTATGACAAGCTCCCCTTCCAAAAAAGGAGAAGGTGCAGGAGCCGATGAGACAAGCTTTCGGCGCCGCCCCGGTGCCGACTCCACCTCATCCATGACAGGTTCCGACTCTGGAGAAAAAAGCGAAGTCGGAGCCAAGGAGGTGAGCCTCCGGTGCCGTTACGGTGCCGACCCCGGCTCCGGACAGGCGACCACCCGCCCGGGAGCCCGGGGTGTGCTCAAGGCAGGGCTATGAGCCAACCACCTGCGGCGCTGCAGGGAGCCCAGCGGGGCTATGCGGCGCGGCAGAGGCGTAGCGGGTCGTAGAGGGGGACCCAGGTGGGCCACGCCCTTACAACTCCGTGTGGACCGTAGAAGGGGAACGAACCGGGCCGCACCCTAATGACACCACAGTGCCAAGCCATGCCATGGCAAAGTGAGCAAGGGACTCACGTTATGTTATGTTAAGATTTGGTAAAGCGCAAAACAGCTGCCCCAGCAAAGGGGCGTCCCGGCGCTAAAGAACCACAGAATCTTCACAGGAGACAGGAAAGGAAAGATCAGGAGTCGAAAACCTAAGAGGGGGGGAATAGAAGGGTTTTAAGAGCTCTCCGGAAAGCGGAGAGATTCTCCATAGAACGGATGTTCACCGGCAGGTTGTTCCAGAGTTTGGCTCCTAGTACTCTAAAGGAGCGCCCACCTGTGCGAGCTAACTTTGTGAGGGGAACTGTCAATAAATGTTGGCCGAGGGAGCGCAAATTACGCTGTGGCACATAAGGTATAAGGAGAGGGCGGAGAAGTTGTGGGCGTCCAGTTTTGAGAATTTTAAAGATCGTAACGAGAGCTTTAAACTGGATACGGGACTCAATTGGTAGCCAGTGCAGCTTACGTATAGTGGCTCTAGCCGAGCACCTGCGGGGAAGTCCGACCAAGGTTCTTGCCGCGGTGTTTTGTACACGCTGTAGACGCGCAATTTCGGCTTTGTTAGCGCCCAAGAGAAGGACGTTAGCATAGTCTAGGCGGGACAGAATTGTGGCTTGTATAATCGTTTGGCGAGCTTTGGGTTCGAAGAAGCCGAGTATGGGGTTAAGGCTTCTCATCAGGCCCATACAGGTGGCAGCTACTCTTTTTGTGTGGGTCTGGAAGTTAAGTGCTGAGTCCATCCAAACACTCAAGTTTTTAACCAAAGATTTAGGGGGAGGGATGGTACCTAGTGACCGAGGCCACCAGTGTTGGTTCCAGTAGCTGGTATTCTTTCCAAGAAGCAGCACCTCCGTCTTGCCTGCGTTGAGTTGCAGGCAATTATCCGTCATCCATTGGGCTACGGCATCCAGCACATCCCTAAATCCCGCTGCAGAAATAGAGGGACCCTCAGTAAGAGTGATTGCTAGCTGCGTGTCATCGGCGTATGACACCAGCGAGAGGTCCCATTCTCTGGCTACAGCCGCGAGCGGCTGTACATACAGGTTAAAAAGGGATGGGCTGAGTGCGGAGCCCTGAGGTACTCCCTGTCCGATGGAGTGGGACTGGGAGAGGAATGGAGGGGCTGACACCCGAAAAGACCTATCCTCCAGAAAGGAGCGGAACCAGTCCAATGCACGGCTCGAGATACCTGCCATGTTCAGACGATCCAGTAGAATGTTATGTGATACCGTGTCAAAGGCCGCGCTGAGATCTAATAAGATCAGCGCAGCACTTTGGCCGGCATCAAGTATCGTCCGAAGATGTTCAGACGTGGCTAGGAGGGCAGATTCAGTGCTATGGTGTGGCCTAAACCCATTTTGGGATGGATCTAAGATGTTATATAGATCTATGTGCTTGGTCAAGATGTTATTAACATGAGCTTCTGCGAGTTTGGAAATCCAGGGAAGCAATGAAATAGGTCTATAGTTCTCTGGCTTTGAGGGATCAAGGGTTGATTTTTTAATGATGGGAGAGACCCAAGCTTGCTTCCAGACAGTTGGAACAGTGGCCGAGGAAAAGGACAGGTTTAATATGGATGTTAGAGAGGGTAAAAAGAAATCCAGGGATTCTACGAAGTGGGTCGGTCTCATGGGATCTGCTGGAGAACCAGATTTGACCTTCCTGCAAAGTACAGCTAGGTCTTCACGAGAAAGTTCCGGTATGAGCTCCATCTTGGTGCATTGAAAGGAGGGAGGGGGAGAGCTAAGAGCTGTGGCAGAATGGCAAGGAAAGGATTTGTAGATGTTTTGTACTTTGTTCACAAAGAAAGACGCAAGATCCTCACATTGCTGTGCAGACATAGCATTGGAGGGAGGAGATCTGTTTTTCTGTAGCTCATCTACTAGTTTAAATATGGCTTTGGAGGGGTTGGTACTAGAAGTAATTAGTTCCGCATAGAAAATGGCCCTTGCAGAACAAATAGCCTTATGATAGAGCTTTTGTTTTAGACGATAAGCGGCTTTATCTTTAATACAATATTCTCGTCTCCATAGTCTTTCGGCTGTTTTGCAATCCTTGCGCAAGGTTTTCAGAGTGTTGTTATACCAGGGGTTAGAGGGAGAGCTACGTCCTTTAGTCCATTTAAGAGGTACAAGGGTATCTAATCCTTGATTAATCCAAGCAGAGAAGGCAGCGTATGTGGCGTTTATGTTTGAATGAGCTTCTTGATGGAATTCTCCTAAGGTGGTATGTAGATTGTTAGCTGAAAGTTTATGCCATGCTCTTTTAAGATGATGGATCGACTCAGTTTTATTAAACACTTCCTTGATCAGAATGGTGAATTTGACTAGGTAGTGATCCGACCAATCTATGGGTTTGGGCGTCTCTGTTATAATCTCCTGGAGGTTGGTAAAAACGGGGTCTAGGATATGACCAGCCAAGTGGGTGGCGTCCTGGATCAAGGGGCAGAGTTGTAGGGCTGATAGGTCGGCTAGGAGATTATTAATAGTGGGATCTTGATTTCTATCAAAATGGAGATTCAAGTCTCCCAGTATCGTAAAATTGGCCGAACTCACCACCAGAGAGTTCGCCGTTTCAAGGAGGGTTTCTATAAATTTAGAAGAAGGACCGGGAGGCCGATAAATATAGAGGCCAGATAAAGAAAAATGGGGGCCCACTGTGACCTTAAAGCGAGCGCTTTCAGCATACCCTGCCAACTTATGGCTGAAGACGGCTGAAATGCCAGAAACCGGTCCTAGGAAGCTTGTTTCCGGTCCAGGGAAAGCATGGCTTGGCAGTTCGGGCTGGACTGTTCCCATGAGGCACAGGGTCAGACTGATTTGCATATGGCCATGTCTGAACTGGGGTGGAAGAGTGGGCTAAAGAACGGAGATGGATCAAACCTGGATCTGTTGACTGGGTGTGAGTGTTTGATTGGTTCTGATGCTCCGTCCATCACCACCCCCTTTTGTACCGCTTTGTTCGCCATAAGTTGGCAGGGTATGCTCAGACGCGAGTCCCTTGCTCACTTTGCCACTGGATTCAAGCAAGCCTGGCTGAAGACGGCTGAAATGCCAGAAACCGGTCCTAGGAAGCTTGTTTCCGGTCCAGGGAAGGCATGGCTTGGCAGTTCGGGCTGGACTGTTCCCATGAGGCACAGGGTCAGACTGATTTGCATATGGCCATGTCAGAACTGGGGTTGCAGAGTGGGCTAAAGAACGGTGATGGATCAAATCCGGATCTGTTGACTGGGTGTGAGTGTTTGATTGGTTCTGATGCTCCGTCCATCTGTACCGCTTTGTTCGCCATAAGTTGGCAGGGTATGCTCAGACGTGAGTCCCTTGCTCAATTTGCCACTGGATTCAAGCAAGCCTGGCTGAAGACGGCTGAAATGCCAGAAACCGGTCCTAGGAAGCTTGTTTCCGGTCCAGGGAAGGCATGGCTTGGCAGTTCGGGCTGGACTGTTCCCATGAGGCACAGGGTCAGACTGATTTGCATATGGCCATGTCTGAACTGGGGTGGCAGAGTGGGCTAAAGAACGGTGATGGATCAAACCCGGATCTGTTGACTGGGTGTGAGTGTTTGATTGGTTCTGATGCTCCGTCCATCACCACCCCCTTTTGTACTGCTTTGTTCGCCATAAGTTGGCAGGGTATGCTTAGACGTGAGTCCCTTGCTCACTTTGCCACTGGATTCAAGCAAGCCTGGCTGAAGACGGCTGAAATGCCAGAAACCGGTCCTAGGAAGCTTGTTTCCGGTCCAGGGAAGGCATGGCTTGGCAGTTCGGGCTGGACTGTTCCCATGAGGCACAGGGTCAGACTGATTTGCATATGGCCATGTCTGAACTGGGGTGGCAGAGTGGGCTAAAGAACGGTGATGGATCAAACCCGGATCTGTTGACTGGGTGTGAGTGTTTGATTGGTTCTGATGCTCCGTCCATCTGTGGTAAATAAAATTCCTTTACCGGGACTTAATTTGATGCGGAAACATAATAAAATAGCTCAGTAAAATGAGAGGCAGAATCCGTGGTATTAGAGGTTCGGAATGGGCTTTATTCCAATGAACGATTATAATCGGTTGCTCCAAGTTCCATCACCACGGAGGTTCAGGAAGTGAAGTACATACATTATTGACAAGAAATGACTTTTAAAGTACATACATTACAATGAAGCGAATACAGTAGGCGTAACAATTGATAAGGAAAATGACGATTCATATGCGTAACCGAAAATGGGTGTAATAAGGAGTAAAAAGGAACATAATTGGTTATGATGTCATATATAGGTGGATCTATAAGATAATACTTGGCATAGATGCGCGCGCAGCAGCATGACGTGTGATTGACGTGCAACTAGGGGGTGAAGGGGACTTGACATTTAGCTCTACATGTGGAGACGAAAAGTCTGGGGGGTCAAGTCAACCTAATCCCAAATCATATCTAACATCCTATGTTTAAAGAACTATGTTATCCACAAAAGAAGGACTCTTGGACAAAATCTATTCTATACTGACTGTGTGTGCGTGCACAAGCGTCTAAGTGTCTACACTAAATGCGAGGGGGTAGGAATATTCCATGGTAACAGGACTATGAATTACTTGCATAAAGACAGAGAAGCCGAGCCTTTGCTCGGTAGCTGGAAGAATGTTTACTTAAACTACTAGACAGGAATGCATCGGCTGAGGGAACGGAGCAGATAATTTTGAAGGTGAAATACAGTTCTTGGCAGGCAGCAAGCTGATGTCAGGCTTCGTGAGCCGCGCAGAGAATGAGACAAAGTTCATGGTCACAGATGCAGGCTCAGACTGGAGTTTTCAGAGGCAGAAGGCAAGAAGAGTTCGATGACAGAATCAGGGCCTACTTGCCTGGACTGTGAAATGGCATAAGTGAACCATATAAAGGCGGTGGCCTTTCGTACTTAGGAATGGAATATCCGGCCTATTCATGGCGGATCTGACAGAGGACATGTTAACGGTGGACGCACATGTATTTGCGTCTTCATAACTGGAACTGGAGGGAGCATACATGTACTTGTAACATGCACATAGAACCGTTGGGGTCCAAGATAGGGGACATAACTGACCAGAAAAATCCATATTTCCACATTCCCTCCTTGTCCCCTACTTGCCCGTCAAGAGATATCAATCTTCATTAATCCATTGATCTGTTCATATAGCATCATTTGTTCTTCTTTCTTCTTCCGGGATCTTGAATGAAAATCTTGATGTGGAATGCACGATGTGGCACACAGACCACAAATCGCTGGTCCACATTGCAGGCATAAGCAGCAACTGAATAATATGAGAAGACCAATACCTAGGAAGGATAGGACTCTCCATCCCCAGGCTGATATCACACTCCAAAACCAACCGGACCACGTCCAGGTGCCTGGGTTCTGGTGTATCTGGCTTACAATCTTATGAAGGCGAGTTATAGCTTTATATACAGATGGCGAATTTTCTGGTATGAATACGCAGCAGCTTGATCCGATGACCCTACAAGCTCCGCCCCTATCAGCCAGGATGACGTCAAGGACAAGACGATTTTGAAGCACAACAATCCGCATAGCAGACTGCTCTTCTGTTAAATTGCCTAAGGCGGAAATAGTTTCATTTACTACTGCTTCAAGGGTTCTAGTTAATCTACGTATCAGCTTACTATTAGTAACAGTACCTATATAGGGAAAGATGCCTTTATTGAAATCTGTGTATTTTTCCCATGCTGTTTCAGTGTAATCGACTATCGGGAGATCTCTCCGCTCTCTGTTGTGTACTAAATGAATGTTTCTATAATAATCAGGAGGAGCTAGGAAAACAGGTGGCAAAAGGAATGCAATGTAGCAGGTACCATCCCAATCTAGAGGTAGACGCATATATGCAGTCTGACCACATATAAAGTAGGAGTGGCGATAAGCTCTAAATGAAGATTTGCTTTGATCACTGAATTCTACTGTAGTAGTGCATTTACTATGGCCCATATGTATGGAACCAACTTTTCTTACACACAATTCACCTTTCGCTGGGAATACTGACATGGTTGGTAAAACTAGTTCAACTTCGGATTCGACATTTAGAACCATGAGATTAGGAGTAAAGTTACCTAATCCATATACTTCATTTTCTAGATCAGTTCCTGTTCCTTTGGGGCGACCCTCCTTGTCAGGGTAACAGACTTTGAATAAAACTAGGTTCAGATTTCCCCATACCCAATGGTCTTGATAAACTGCTGTGTCTGAGTCTATGGAATTGATTAAGCTGAACCATGCTCCACAGGAGCCATTATGTGAAAACGGATGTGGAAAAAAAGGCAAGACTCCTTCATAATTCTGATAGGGAGGGAGCCGGCCACACACCCAACAATTAGTTGCATTACTAGTCTGATGGGAATGATGTAACATACTAATGAAAGTGTTATTGCGCAGCGCAAGTCTATAAGACAATTCATGCGGGGGTAAGTCACTAAAAGAATGTTCAGTAGTAACATTGTAAACGTTTCTGGCAATAGGGTAATATATGTGCAACAATATACTTGCAGTAATTATTAAAAGACTTAAAAAAAACAAGATTAATAATGTCACTATGCAATGGCTACGCAGTGATTTACAATACGCCTGTCGTTTCATCATTTTTCGCGACTGTCCATGATTCAGGTCTAGGCGATACATGTCGGAGACAGATTCAACCGCTTCACCTAGGAGAGGACTTAAACAATCAAATCGTCCGACGGCCTAGGCCTTAATTTTAGTTTGTAGAGTTCTTTACTGTCGGTCTCAGCCAGAGGTAGTTTTGAGTCAATTGGTGAGGACACACGAGGTGGGCTGTTTACATCTGAAGAAAGTCCATGAAATTTCTTGATATGACTTGAGTGAATCCATCCTTTCCTGCCTTCGATCTTCACGGCTGTCCTTGTGGTTAGCAAGACCAACTTGGGTGTCTTCCACCTGGGCTCCAGCTGAGTCTTTCGGTCGAAATTCCTCACAAGGACGAGGTCCCCTGGAATTACGTCATGGGGTTTCACCTCAGTGTTGTCGGGAAAGGCTGCAGCTACCTGTGAACGACAAGATTGTAGTGCAGACATCAAGGAAGCCAAGTAATCTGTCAGCATATTACAGTCAATATCAGTTATTTTGCGTGGTATAGGCGTCCCCCACATATTTGGTGGTCTGCCGAAGATCACCTCATACGGGGATAGCCCTGTTCGAGAGTGTGCTACCATTCTTGTGAAAAAGAGTGCAACTGGTAGTGCTACTACCCAGTCGACACCTTTCTCCCTGCATATTTTGGACAATCTAATTTTCAGTGTCTGATTATGTCTTTCTACGAGACCTGCTGCTTCGGGGTGTCGGACACAGTGGAATTTCCACTGATAACCTAACAAAAGTGAAACATGTTTCATTAATTCGGATGAGAACGGCTGGCCGTTATCTGAGTGAACAACACGTGGTAAACCGTATCGTGGGAAGAATTCTCGAACTAACTGTTTGGCAGTAGTCGGGGCAGTGTAATCTGAAACCGGGTATGCCTCCGTCCAGCGGGACAGAGCGCAGACAACTACGAGAACATATTTGAATCCTCGACATCGTTCCATCTGGATATAATCCATCTGGAGGACTTCAAAAGGGT
The DNA here is from genome assembly GCF_964204655.1 of Triturus cristatus. NCBI lineage: Eukaryota > Metazoa > Chordata > Amphibia > Caudata > Salamandridae > Triturus > Triturus cristatus. The sequence goes on along the minus strand of NC_140594.1, from coordinate 211,268,241 downwards.
GATTAGGAGGATGAAATCCACCTTGTTCTACGGGAACACTTTTTCCTGGGTTGAACTGGCAACAGATCATACAGGTACGGACCTTTTGTTTGGCTGCAGCTCGTAAATGCTTGTTGAACCAAATATGTTGAATGCTGTCTAGCATAGCTTTCTCTCCTAGATGCGCTGGACTATGGATAGTGTTAATAATGACTTGGACCATTGAATCAGGGAGGAACCACACAGACTTTTCCTTCATCAACCATCCTTGATCCGTTTGGATTCCTCCTAATTCGGTCCATTTCTTTATTTCATCTGGTGTAGCATGTGTCTGGATGTCAATTACGTCAAAAGTAGGATCTTTAACTGTCATACAATGTGTCGGCATCGGGACTATTGTCTTTGTCATGTCGGATGTTTGAGTTTGAACAGTCTGTTTAGCTGTTCTGTCAGCTAAATCATTGCCTTGAGAAATGATATCAGTAACTTTCGTATGTGCTTTGCATTTCATAATCGATATTGCAATCGGTAGATGTATCGCATCTAATAAGGCATGAATGAGGGGTCCGTGCTGAATGTGGGCACCGTGGGAAGTTAAATAACCTCTCTCTCGCCACAGCACGCCGAAGTCATGTACAACTCCGAATGCATAACGTGAATCAGTGTATATGTTGACTTTTTTACTTGTGGCTTGAATACAGGCTTGTGTCAGAGCAATAAGCTCTGCGGCTTGAGCTGACAAAGTATTTATACGATTAGTTTCAATGACTTCAGTATCTGTTGTGACTGCGTAAGCAGCCACCAACTCTCCTGTACTTGTTCTCATACATGAACCATCTACATACAACGTCAGGTCTGGATCTGACAATGGAACATCTGTCAAGTCTTGTCTGGGTTTCGTCGTGATAGTGATAACTTCAATACAGTCATGGGCTAGTGGGTCTGTTCCGGTTACTGGCAAAAGTGTGGCAGGATTCAATGTGTTACAGCGTCTGATTTCTATGTGCGGTTGAAACAATGTAAGTTCGTACCCTGTAAGTCGCGCTATAGTCAAGTGTTGTGTTTGCGTTCTATTTACAAGAACCTCTACTGCATGTGGTACTTGAACTGTTAATGGATGTCCTAACACTATGGCATCGCTTTGTCTGATTGCTAATGCTGTCGCTGCCACTGATTTTAGGCATGCAGGCAAAGCCTGAGCTACGGGATCTAATGTACTAGAAAAATAAGCACATGGTTTGTGTGCTCCTGCTTGTTCCTGTGTGAGTACTGACAAGGCAGTACCTTCGCGTTCTGTAACAAAGAGTGTAAACTGTTTTCTGTAACATGGTGTTGCTAAAACAGGTGCTTGACATAAAGCTTTCTTTAGGCTTTCAAAAGCTTGTGTATGTTCCTGAGTCCAAGGGAGAACAGTCGATGTGGCTGCCTCCTGTGTTGTCAACTGAATGAGTGGTTTTGCTAGAAATGCGTATTGAGGGATCCACTGTCTACAATATGAAGTGAGGCCTATGAAAGCCCGCACCTCCTTTTGTGTCTTGGGTATTGGCATGTTAGCTATTAACTGAATGCGGTCTGGTGTAAGCTGCCTTCCCTCCTTGGACAGCGAGTGTCCAAGATAAATAACTCGCTGGACACAGAATTGCAGCTTAGAAGGGGACACCTTGTGCCCCTTTTCGGCTAGAAATTGTAAAACTGTCAGTGATGCTTTTTCACATTCGGGTTCGCTTCGGGCGGTGATCAGCAGATCATCGACATATTGAAGCAAGGCAGTGTTAACTGGCATGTGGATACTGTCAAGTTCTCGTTTCAGTGCTTGGCTATAGATGCTGGGGCTTTCTGTAAATCCTTGAGGTGCGCGTGAGAATTTAAAGCTACGTCCATTTAAACTAAATCCGAACAAATATTGGCTTTCCGGATCTATTGGGACGCTGAAAAAGGCATTCTTGAGATCGATTACAGTAAAGAATGTCGCCTCGGAATCAATGGCTGTCAATAATGATGAGATATCGGGGACCACAGGGAATTGTGGCACAATGCATTTGTTTAATTCGCGCAGATCAATAACCAATCGATATACTGGTGGGGCCTTTGGATCTGTTCGTTTAAGAATCGGAATTATCGGTGAATTACATACATTGGAGTCTGTTTCTACAACCACTCCTTGGGCAATGAGCTCGTCAATGATTTGTAGTAAAGCCACTACAGCATCTGGTGGTAACTTGTATTGTCGCATTCGTGGTAGTACCACTCCTGCCTTTAATGTGACTCGATATGGTGTAATATTCATGCGACCAACATCAGTAGGGCCTTGTGCCCATAGATGTGTAGGTAAAGTCTGCAATCGGGGATCCATGTCTCTAGACACATAATGACCTTTAAAATCACGTAAAAACAATCTTACTCCTTCCGGAGAACAACATATTATGGCTCCTAGAGCTTTCAGTGTTTTTATTCCTAACAGATTTTCTGGACATGATTTAGTAAGCAATAAATCTGTAGTTCGGGTCAAAGGTCCTATCGTAAGTGGAAGAGGTTGTGACACTTCATTAACAATAGGTTTTCCTGAAAAACCAAGGGAAATATTCTGAGAGCCTGAGAGGGGTGCCCCTGGAACTTCACTACGTTTTATGGTTGTTCGACTTGCCCCTGTATCGAGTAAAAATTTTCTGTCTTGGCCTAATAATTCACTATGTACATAAGGTCCTTCTTGATCTACAGGGATCTCGATAAGGGGTAAGTCAACTTCCCTCTCTAGGCTGGTTCATGCGTATCGTTGATAATCAGGATAGTCGTACTGTGCGGTCTGGTACAGTTGTCGTGTCGTGGTTTGTGTGGCAGCAACAGGCAACGCTGGTGCAGCTGGCACAAACTGTACAGATTGGGGTGGAGCTGGCATGGACTGTGCATGTTGCAAGCCTCCTTGTTCATTCTGATCCTGTCTAGGTGGCCGTGGTCTTTCTTGTGTTTTACCTATGGCGATATTATGTTTCAAAACTGGACAATCGTGTACGTAATGACCTGGCTTTTTACAATAATTGCATGTCCCTTTTACAGGTCCGGCTGAATCACCGGAATGTGTCATACCCTTCTTATGTCCTTCAGCTGGAACTGTCTGAGAGACTAGCATTTTCATTTTCGTGTCTTTCATGCGTCTTTGTTCATGATCTTGTTCCTCTCTGATTCTATTGTGATGGTACTGTAACATTTGTAACATTTGTGATGGAGTGTTACCTTGCCAGGTACTCTCGAATTTTAATACTCTATTCTTTACTTGGGGCAGGGCATTTTCTACTAATTTTGTTACAAACAGATGTGGGTATGATTCGCTACTCGCTTTTATGCCACTATTTATACCAAAACATTTTTCAAATCGGGCATAGTAATCACTAGTGTCTTCATCTTGCTTCTGTTTACAGGCTGAAATTGTACCCCAATCTTCCTTTTTCGTAGTTAATAAACGTGGCAGTACCTGTACTAATAAACCTGGTAGCGCTTTAGTTTTGTCCCCAAGCCCCGAACCTGGACCTCGGGCCTTTTCTTCTGCTTCTAATACTGACCATTCTATCTTTTGGTCTCCTACCTCCCACTCTTTTTCCCTGAGTTTCTCATAAATGCCAGCAGGCATCAATACCTTTAATATTGTCATAATGTCGGGATAGGTATACTCTCCCATGAGTAACATGTCTTTAATTTCTCGGTGAAAACCCGCTGGATCTTTGTCATGACTGGGTACCACTTTCTTCATTTCTAACAATTCTATTTTTGATATGGGCGTATATACAAATACGCGCTTAAACTCGTTGTCCTCGCCCTTTATTGGGTGCACTTCTCGTAAGGGATTCTGTCTGTCCATGTAATACGTGGTTCTTTCCTTGATGGGCAATGAGACACGATCTGAACATACAAAAAGAATATACTGCTTTCTTGATTCTAGAATTTCTTTAATTAATTTAGTACCTGAACCTCTCCATCTATTCGTGAGTAATTCGGTCAATATATCAGGTAAGGGACCAGGATCTGAATGTTGACTCTGATATAGTATAATGAGTTGTTGAATCATATAAATCCCAGCTAAACGCTGTTCATCTGGGGTGAGATTCAAAAATGTGCGTGCTACTGTATCATCACTATATTTTCCGGGACTATCAACCCAATGGACAGCTGACCTGGCTAATTCTTGTTCATCCATAGAATCGAGAAAATGATAACCCCTTCGTTCTCGGAGTAGTTTGTCGGCGGCTTGGAACGAATGTTCGTTAGACCTTATATGGACTATGGGTGTTGGGAAACCCCTGTTATTGTCTGGACATATCGGACGTATCGGGTCAATAAGACATCTATTACTATTACAAGATCTTCCTCTACCTACATAGGCTATAGTTTCTGACTGTCCTGTGGGCAGTCCTGACCCTTCCTCCTCGTTTTGTTCGAACTCGTCTACCGCTAATCTTTCTTCGTGTAGGCGTTCTATTTCTTTACGGATCTTTCGGCACATGGCTATTATACAATTCTGCTTATCATGTCTTCCTTCTGATATATTCTGACTCCATCTGGTAAGAATTTGCATTGCTTCCGGGTCTACCCCCGGTCGGTCTTCATTTCTGATCACACAATTTATAAGGAAACGCAACAGTTCCCCCTGTATTTCCACTTTCTGGTATTCCATAGCTCTGTTAATACATTCTGGATCTCGCCCTGTTTGGACAAAATGGTATATTTTATCTAGATGTGCAGTCATTCCTGGTAATTTCCCTAAATACACTGCGGCTCGTCTGATACGTAATGATGCTAGGGTCATTTCGTCCTCTTTTCCGGGCACAGGGTCATATCTACAATCTATCAGAAGTTCCTTAAGCGTACGGGCATTTATGAGTTTGGGTGTACGTGAATGTCCTGACTCTTGAAAAGTAAGTTTATTTATTCTGGGTGGCGTAGAAAAAATGTTGCTGGTACCTCCCGTAGCCCCATCTGGGGTATCGGGCGTGAAAGGATTCGTAGAACGCGATACAGCAACTATAGGTGTGGACACAGCTATAGAAGCAGCTGTGGGAACAGATGTAGAAACAGATGTGCTTGCCGGAACTCGTTGCTGTAGAGATACGGGTACCGGATCTTGGCGTTGAACCTCCCTGATAGGTGGTCTATGTGGGGCGGAATTAGCATACTCGGGAGCTGCGTCATCTAAATATGAGGAAAGAAAAACATCTTCTGCGGTTCTAGGATGCCCCTTAGGATGTACCTTTATTGGGAATAATGGGGGTGGCAAGTCTTTCGGTATCTCTGGAGTAGCCTTAGGTAATCCTTCGGCCAGAAGGGGATACATACCATTCATAAGGGCATTTCTTTGTCTGTCTACTTGTTCTGATTTCACTCGGATACCTTCCTCAATTAATAGATTTTCTTGAACTTTATTGGAATTCTCTTTACTCTTCTCTTCCTGTCTACGTGCTTTTTCTGTTCGTCTATGTGATTCTTTACGCCATAATTCAATGGCATCTTTCTGTGATTGTCTAGCTTTCTTTTTCCATAATTCTTCCTCTACTTTCACGATGCACTCTGCATCCCAGGTTCCCGCTGTGGGCCACCTCTGACTTTCTGGTAATTCCTTGGTGTAGTCTACCCATAGATCAAGAAATAATATAGCATCTAAGCCATGTTTATGATACATGAAGTACCCTGGAGTGTCCCTAGGAGGAATAGGAACGGCTTCTTCGAGTACCCCTTTTCTTGTAGTGATCTGTCTTAGTTTCGAAAAGAGCGGCATATTGAGAACTGATCTGATACTTAATCTTGAACACACTTAGTACAAAAGCACAATAATGAACAACCATTCATACCACAATATGCCGGACGTTTAACACATTAAACATTAAACATTTTTTTTTAACCTTTAAAAATAACCTACAATGATGATCGTCTGCATAACTAATCACCAAGCATAATTCTTTGACAATAACTAGATACTTCGGAATACTTGATATACTGCTAAACAGTACATATACACTGCTAAAACAGTGTAGACCGGATTTGTGTACCCAAACCCGTCTTGACCGGCACAACCTATGTGCACGTCAGAAATGCCTCCCCAGCAATGGTACTCACCGGGTAGCTTCGGAAACGGAAGGCCTCGGAGACTGAACTTGGACCGGACTGGACTCGACTCGTTGGACACTGGACTCGACTTGGGACTTCGGAAACTGGTGGGCCTCTGTATACCTCGGATCTTGCTCTCTCAGCTAGGCTCTGGTCGGGATACTTCGCACTTCTCACCGCCTCGTCTGGGTGTTGATCGCAGCCTCAGTCGCCCCCGCTTGACCGGAGGGAGATACAGGAAATCCTGCTGGTACGCGTTATTGTCCGTCCAGCTGTGGCAGGAAACCGGGCCTGCAACTCACCGCCGGCGCGTGAGATGAGAAAGTGTCCCTGTTCGGGCGCCATTCATGTGGTAAATAAAATTCCTTTACCGGGACTTAATTTGATGCGGAAACATAATAAAATAGCTCAGTAAAATGAGAGGCAGAATCCGTGGTATTAGAGGTTCGGAATGGGCTTTATTCCAATGAACGATTATAATCGGTTGCTCCAAGTTCCATCACCACGGAGGTTCAGGAAGTGAAGTACATACATTATTGACAAGAAATGACTTTTATAGTACATACATTACAATGAAGCGAATACAGTAGGCGTAACAATTGATAAGGAAAATGACGATTCATATGCGTAACCGAAAATGGGTGTAATAAGGAGTAAAAAGGAACATAATTGGTTATGATGTCATATATAGGTGGATCTATAAGATAATACTTGGCATAGATGCGCGCGCAGCAGCATGACGTGTGATTGACGTGCAACTAGGGGGTGAAGGGGACTTGACATTTAGCTCTACATGTGGAGACGAAAAGTCTGGGGGGTCAAGTCAACCTAATCCCAAATCATATCTAACATCCTATGTTTAAAGAACTATGTTATCCACAAAAGAAGGACTCTTGGACAAAATCTATTCTATACTGACTGTGTGTGCGTGCACAAGCGTCTAAGTGTCTACACTAAATGCGAGGGGGTAGGAATATTCCATGGTAACAGGACTATGAATTACTTGCATAAAGACAGAGAAGCCGAGCCTTTGCTCGGTAGCTGGAAGAATGTTTACTTAAACTACTAGACAGGAATGCATCGGCTGAGGGAACGGAGCAGATAATTTTGAAGGTGAAATACAGTTCTTGGCAGGCAGCAAGCTGATGTCAGGCTTCGTGAGCCGCGCAGAGAATGAGACAAAGTTCATGGTCACAGATGCAGGCTCAGACTGGAGTTTTCAGAGGCAGAAGGCAAGAAGAGTTCGATGACAGAATCAGGGCCTACTTGCCTGGACTGTGAAATGGCATAAGTGAACCATATAAAGGCGGTGGCCTTTCGTACTTAGGAATGGAATATCCGGCCTATTCATGGCGGATCTGACAGAGGACATGTTAACGGTGGACGCACATGTATTTGCGTCTTCATAACTGGAACTGGAGGGAGCATACATGTACTTGTAACATGCACATAGAACCGTTGGGGTCCAAGATAGGGGACATAACTGACCAGAAAAATCCATATTTCCACACATCACCACCCCCTTTTGTACCGCTTTGTTCGCCATAAGTTGGCAGGGTATGCTCAGACGTGAGTCCCTTGCTCACTTTGCCACTGGATTCAAGCAAGCCTGGCTGAAGACGGCTGAAATGCCAGAAACTGGTCCTAGGAAGCTTGTTTCCGGTCCAGGGAAGGCATGGCTTGGCAGTTCGGGCTGGACTGTTCCCATGAGGCACAGGGTCAGACTGATTTGCATATGGCCATGTCTGAACTGGGGTGGCAGAGTGGGCTAAAGAACGGTGATGGATCAAACCTGGATCTGTTGACTGGGTGTGAGTGTTTTATTGGTTCTGATGCTCCGTCCATCACCACCCCTTTTGTACCGCTTTGTTCGCCATAAGTTGGCAGGGTATGCTCAGACGTGAGTCCCTTGCTCACTTTGCCACTGGATTCAAGCAAGCCTGGCTGAAGACGGCTGAAATGCCAGAAACCGGTCCTAGGAAGCTTGTTTCCGGTCCAGGGAAGGCATGGCTTGGCAGTTCGGGCTGGACTGTTCCCATGAGGCACAGGGTCAGACTGATTGGCATATGGCCATGTCTGAACTGGGGTGGCAGAGTGGGCTAAAGAACGGTGATGGATCAAACCCGGATCTGTTGACTGGGTGTGAGTGTTTGATTAGTTCTGATGCTCCGTCCATCACCACCCCCTTTTGTACTGCTTTGTTCGCCATAAGTTGGCAGGGTATGCTCAGACGTGAGTCCCTTGCTCACTTTGCCACTGGATTCAAGCAAGCCTGGCTGAAGACGGCTGAAATGCCAGAAACCGGTCCTAGGAAGCTTGTTTCCGGTCCAGGGAAGGCATGGCTTGGCAGTTCGGGCTGGACTGTTCCCATGAGGCACAGGGTCAGACTGATTTGCCTATGGCCATGTCTGAACTGGGGTGGCAGAGTGGGCTAAAGAACGGTGATGGATCAAACCCGGATCTGTTGACTGGGTGTGAGTGTTTGATTGGTTCTGATGCTCCGTCCATCACCACCCCCTTTTGTACCGCTTTGTTCGCCATAAGTTGGCAGGGTATGCTCAGACGTGAGTCCCTTGCTCACTTTGCCACTGGATTCAAGCAAGCCTGGCTGAAGACGGCTGAAATGCCAGAAACCGGTCCTAGGAAGCTTGTTTCCGGTCCAGGGAAGGCATGGCTTGGCAGTTCGGGCTGGACTGTTCCCATGAGGCACAGGGTCAGACTGATTGGCATATGGCCATGTCTGAACTGGGGTGGCAGAGTGGGCTAAAGAACGGTGATGGATCCAACCTGGATCTGTTGACTGGGTGTGAGTGTTTGATTGGTTCTGATGCTCCGTCCATCACCACCCCCTTTTGTACCGCTTTGTTCGCCATAAGTTGGCAGGGTATGCTCAGACGTGAGTCCCTTGCTCACTTTGCCACTGGATTCAAGCAAGCCTGGCTGAAGACGGCTGAAATGCCAGAAACCGGTCCTAGGAAGCTTGTTTCCGGTCCAGGGAAGGCATGGCTTGGCAGTTCGGGCTGGACTGTTCCCATGAGGCACAGGGTCAGACTGATTTGCATATGGCCATGTCAGAACTGGGGTGGCAGAGTGGGCTAAAGAACGGTGATGGATCAAACCCGGATCTGTTGACTGGGTGTGAGTGTTTGAGTGGTTCTGATGCTCCGTCCATCTGTACCGCTTTGTTCGCCATAAGTTGGCAGGGTATGCTCAGACGTGAGTCCCTTGCTCACTTTGCCACTGGATTCAAGCAAGCCTGGCTGAAGACGTCTGAAATGCCAGAAACCGGTCCTAGGAAGCTTGTTTCCGGTCCAGGGAAGGCATGGCTTGGCAGTTCGGGCTGGACTGTTCCCATGAGGCACAGGGTCAGACTGATTTGCATATGGCCATGTCTGAACTGGGGTGGCAGAGTGGGCTAAAGAACGGTGATGGATCAAACCCGGATCTGTTGACTGGGTGTGAGTGTTTGATTGGTTCTGATGCTCCGTCCATCACCACCCCCTTTTGTACTGCTTTGTTCGCCATAAGTTGGCAGGGTATGCTCAGACGTGAGTCCCTTGCTCACTTTGCCACTGGATTCAAGCAAGCCTGGCTGAAGACGGCTGAAATGCCAGAAACCGGTCCTAGGAAGCTTGTTTCCGGTCCAGGGAAGGCATGGCTTGGCAGTTCGGGCTGGACTGTTCCCATGAGGCACAGGGTCAGACTGATTTGCATATGGCCATGTCTGAACTGGGGTGGCAGAGTGGGCTAAAGAACGGTGATGGATCAAACCCGGATCTGTTGACTGGGTGTGAGTGTTTGATTGGTTCTGATGCTCCGTCCATCACCACCCCGTTTTGTACCGCTTTGTTCGCCATAAGTTGGCAGGGTATGCTCAGACGTGAGTCCCTTGCTCACTTTGCCACTGGATTCAAGCAAGCCTGGCTGAAGACGGCTGAAATGCCAGAAACTGGTCCTAGGAAGCTTGTTTCCGGTCCAGGGAAGGCATGGCTTGGCAGTTCGGGCTGGACTGTTCCCATGAGGCACAGGGTCAGACTGATTTGCATATGGCCATGTCTGAACTGGGGTGGCAGAGTGGGCTAAAGAACGGTGATGGATCAAACCTGGATCTGTTGACTGGGTGTGAGTGTTTGATTGGTTCTGATGCTCCGTCCATCACCACCCCCTTTTGTACCGCTTTGTTCGCCATAAGTTGGCAGAGTATGCTCAGACGTGAGTCCCTTGCTCACTTTGCCACTGGATTCAAGCAAGCCTGGCTGAAGACGGCTGAAATGCCAGAAACCGGTCCTAGGAAGCTTGTTTCCGGTCCAGGGAAGGCATGGCTTGGCAGTTCGGGCTGGACTGTTCCCATGAGGCACAGGGTCAGACTGATTTGCATATGGCCATGTCAGAACTGTGGTGGCAGAGTGGGCTAAAGAACGGTGATGGATCAAACCCGGATCTGTTGACTGGGTGTGAGTGTTTGAGTGGTTCTGATGCTCCGTCCATCTGTACCGCTTTGTTCGCCATAAGTTGGCAGGGTATGCTCAGACGTGAGTCCCTTGCTCACTTTGCCACTGGATTCAAGCAAGCCTGGCTGAAGACGTCTGAAATGCCAGAAACCGGTCCTAGGAAGCTTGTTTCCGGTCCAGGGAAGGCATGGCTTGGCAGTTCGGGCTGGACTGTTCCCATGAGGCACAGGGTCAGACTGATTTGCATATGGCCATGTCTGAACTGGGGTGGCAGAGTGGGCTAAAGAACGGTGATGGATCAAACCCGGATCTGTTGACTGGGTGTGAGTGTTTGATTGGTTCTGATGCTCCGTCCATCACCACCCCCTTTTGTACTGCTTTGTTCGCCATAAGTTGGCAGGGTATGCTCAGACGTGAGTCCCTTGCTCACTTTGCCACTGGATTCAAGCAAGCCTGGCTGAAGACGGCTGAAATGCCAGAAACCGGTCCTAGGAAGCTTGTTTCCGGTCCAGGGAAGGCATGGCTTGGCAGTTCGGGCTGGACTGTTCCCATGAGGCACAGGGTCAGACTGATTTGCATATGGCCATGTCTGAACTGGGGTGGCAGAGTGGGCTAAAGAACGGTGATGGATCAAACCCGGATCTGTTGACTGGGTGTGAGTGTTTGATTGGTTCTGATGCTCCGTCCATCACCACCCCCTTTTGTACCGCTTTGTTCGCCATAAGTTGGCAGGGTATGCTCAGACGTGAGTCCCTTGCTCACTTTGCCACTGGATTCAAGCAAGCCTGGCTGAAGACGGCTGAAATGCCAGAAACTGGTCCTAGGAAGCTTGTTTCCGGTCCAGGGAAGGCATGGCTTGGCAGTTCGGGCTGGACTGTTCCCATGAGGCACAGGGTCAGACTGATTTGCATATGGCCATGTCAGAACTGTGGTGGCAGAGTGGGCTAAAGAACGGTGATGGATCAAACCCGGATCTGTTGACTGGGTGTGAGTGTTTGAGTGGTTCTGATGCTCCGTCCATCTGTACCGCTTTGTTCGCCATAAGTTGGCAGGGTATGCTCAGACGTGAGTCCCTTGCTCACTTTGCCACTGGATTCAAGCAAGCCTGGCTGAAGACGTCTGAAATGCCAGAAACCGGTCCTAGGAAGCTTGTTTCCGGTCCAGGGAAGGCATGGCTTGGCAGTTCGGGCTGGACTGTTCCCATGAGGCACAGGGTCAGACTGATTTGCATATGGCCATGTCTGAACTGGGGTGGCAGAGTGGGCTAAAGAACGGTGATGGATCAAACCCGGATCTGTTGACTGGGTGTGAGTGTTTGATTGGTTCTGATGCTCCGTCCATCACCACCCCCTTTTGTACTGCTTTGTTCGCCATAAGTTGGCAGGGTATGCTCAGACGTGAGTCCCTTGCTCACTTTGCCACTGGATTCAAGCAAGCCTGGCTGAAGACGGCTGAAATGCCAGAAACCGGTCCTAGGAAGCTTGTTTCCGGTCCAGGGAAGGCATGGCTTGGCAGTTCGGGCTGGACTGTTCCCATGAGGCACAGGGTCAGACTGATTTGCATATGGCCATGTCTGAACTGGGGTGGCAGAGTGGGCTAAAGAACGGTGATGGATCAAACCCGGATCTGTTGACTGGGTGTGAGTGTTTGATTGGTTCTGATGCTCCGTCCATCACCACCCCCTTTTGTACCGCTTTGTTCGCCATAAGTTGGCAGGGTATGCTCAGACGTGAGTCCCTTGCTCACTTTGCCACTGGATTCAAGCAAGCCTGGCTGAAGACGGCTGAAATGCCAGAAACTGGTCCTAGGAAGCTTGTTTCCGGTCCAGGGAAGGCATGGCTTGGCAGTTCGGGCTGGACTGTTCCCATGAGGCACAGGGTCAGACTGATTTGCATATGGCCATGTCTGAACTGGGGTGGCAGAGTGGGCTAAAGAACGGTGATGGATCAAACCTGGATCTGTTGACTGGGTGTGAGTGTTTGATTGGTTCTGATGCTCCGTCCATCACCACCCCCTTTTGTACCGCTTTGTTCGCCATAAGTTGGCAGAGTATGCTCAGACGTGAGTCCCTTGCTCACTTTGCCACTGGATTCAAGCAAGCCTGGCTGAAGACGGCTGAAATGCCAGAAACCGGTCCTAGGAAGCTTGTTTCCGGTCCAGGGAAGGCATGGCTTGGCAGTTCGGGCTGGACTGTTCCCATGAGGCACAGGGTCAGACTGATTGGCATATGGCCATGTCTGAACTGGGGTGGCAGAGTGGGCTAAAGAACGGTGATGGATCAAACCCGGATCTGTTGACTGGGTGTGAGTGTTTGATTGGTTCTGATGCTCCGTCCATCACCACCTCCTTTTGTAACGCATTGGTGATCCGCAAGGCACCTTCGGCTGAGCTTCTCTGTCCTGGCATTCAGAGAACTGGCCAGGTGTTGAACCACCAGGGAAATGTCCTGTTGTTCCAGCCAAGTCCAGAGACGGAGGGCCTCTTGACAAAGAGTCCAGGACCCCACTCCGTCCTGTTCAACAACCAGTCGTTGAGCTAGGGTGAAGTCTGGAACCCCTGATCTCCGCAGATGGGCTGCGACCACCGCCATCACCTTTGTGAACACCTGAGGGAAGCTGGTGAGGCCAAAGGGGAGCACCGCAATTTGAAAGTGCTCAAGACACACCATGAACCGCAGGTAACGACGATGGGCCGGCAGGATGGGGATATGAAAATAAGCACCTTGCAAGTCCAACGCTACAGTCCAGTCTCCGGGGTCCAGGGCAGACAGGACCTAAGCAAGGGTGAGCATCTTGAATTTCTCCTTATTGAGAAAGTAATGGAGGGCTCTGAGGTCTAGAATAGGATGAAGGTCTCTGTCCTTCTTGGGGACCATAAAGCAGTGGGAATAGCAACCACTGCCTACTTCAGGCCTGGGAACTCTCTATATAGCTCCCCTGGCCAAGAGAGTCTTGACTTCCTCGTGGAGCAACGCAAGGTGATCCTCCGTCAGCCGATCGTACACTGGAGGCATAGATGGAGGAGTAGTCTTGAAGGGGAGGGAATAGCACCTTCGGACTATTTGCAACACCCACCTGTCTGATGTCTCGCCAGAGGTGGAGATGATGCTGTATTCTGCCACCTACTGGCTGCAAGTGATTGTGGGGGACCGGACTAGGAAGGTTTTGCGGTGGAGCAGGTGATCGTGTCTTGGGTCTACTTCTGGCTCTCCGACCCACGGGGCCGCGATGAACCGTGTTCATGGCCCCGCAGAGGTTCCTGAACTTGAGGGAACGAAAGGATTGAAAAGCAGATGAAGCCCTGGGGGTGGTGGTGGTGAGGCCAAAAGACTTGGCCGTGGCCTGCAAGTCTTTGGAGAGCTCAAGGGCAGCATCCGCCTTGTCTCCGAAGAGATAGGAGCTATCAAAGGGCATGTCCATGAGGTTAGCTTGGACATCCCGAAAAACAAGACGTTCTCAACCAGGCACGGCGACGAACGCCCACCGTTGTGGAAATCGTTCTGCCCAGTGAGTCCAAGTCTGATGGCGAACTTAGCTGCATCTCTCCTGTCTGGTATGGCCTAGGAGAGTAGAGCTCAGTCCTCCTCCGAGACTCTGGGCAGCACCTGCGCAACCGTATCACATATCGAATGGGAGTAACAGCCCAAAAGACATGCAGTGTTCACCAACTGCAATGCCAGACTGACGGAAGAAAACATTTTCTTTCCGAAGTTCTCCAGTCTCTTGGACTCCCTATCTGGGGTGCGGAAGGGAACGCACCACGGTAAGTGGAAGTCTGGACCACTAAGTTTTGAGTGGTGGGATGGGTTTTGAGGAAAAATGGGTTGGCCAGTGCAGGGTGATGGCGGCGGGCGGTCGTCCTATTCACAGGAGCCCCTGTGCTGGGTTTGGACTAGGTTCCCCGAAGGATGTCTGTTAAGGCCTCGATAAAAGGCAGAAGGGGTTCCAACTGGAAACCCCAGGCCGTAGGCCCTCTGTCAAGACGTTAGTTTTGACTGCCACTGTAAGAAACTGCAGGTCAAGGACCTCTGCAGCCCTACGCAACACCATAGTAGATGGGGAGTGCATGCCAGAGTCTGGGGAGCTGTCCAAACCACTGGCATCAGCCAGTTCCTCGTACCAGTCCACATCTTGTTGTTGTAGGATTTCTAAGGGATCCTGCTCCTACTCCCAATCCTCTTCCGCCACCCCAAACCCTTCAGAATAGGGCAGGGCAGATGGCATGGAGCCATACTGGTCTCAGCATCGGAGGATGCCTGACCGCCTCTGTGTCATCGGGAATGAGAATTAGGGAGGCACCAGAGACACCGGGAACCTCGCCACAGGACCCAACGCCGGTCACACCTACACAGCGACCTTTCCTGTGTCGGTTCGGACCTGGACCAACAGGAGGACGTGATGCCGGAGCGCTGGCATGGGAACCATGGGGGCCCATCCGCCGTCTGAGCCTGTGGAGCCTGAAGGTGCGCCAGTAGGGTCAGGCTGCCCAAATATGGTGCACATGGCATCATAAAACTCCTTCAGCTGGGCGGGGGTCACTCATGGATCCAGAAAAGGAAGGAAACACAGAGTCGATCCAGGCACCCGTTCTGTGGAGTGGGGTCTCGAATGCAGAGGTTCCTCTGTCGCATCGCGAGACGGGCATGGTGAAGTCAGAGCACACTTTGACTTCTTGTGCTCTTTGTGGTGCCTCTTACCTGACTTCGAGGATTTCGACGCAGAGGACTTCAACTCACCGGAGCGGTGGTTGGACCTTCCTCTCGACCAAGACTGGGACTGGGATCGAGACCGATGAGGAGACCTCTGCCGTGCTGGACGCCGGGCCGCCAGAAGCTTTAGGGACCGCTTCCTCAAAGCCTTCGGTGCCATGGCCCAGCAGTTGGGGCTCGACTTGGAGTTGTGGTTGCGCTCCAGGCTCCAAAAACAAACCAAACGGGGGTCCGTGACTGACATGGCACGGTGACAGGCGCCGCACGGCTTGAACCCAAAGTCTTCTTACTGGACATGACTCCTAACACACCAACGAAGTTGACAATATGTCGAAACAAATCTGTCAAAAAATGACAGGGGGTAGCTCTCTTCAATGGATCGGCACTGGCTGGCGCGGAAAGAAAAGAACTGACATCAGCGCACCGGAGTAGGGGTCATATTGACAACATGAATGTCATGACTATGACGAACACAACACCGACGATGTCAGAAGGAGTCGACCAACGCCACCTACTGGCATGCAGGGGTACTGCTAAGAAAAGTCTTCCGGTTCCAGCCTGACGCATGGAAGTTAAAAGGTAAGGAATCTGCGGCCAGATGTTTTCTATCAGATATCAGACATTTTTGGATCCCGTCTGGCACCTGAGCAAATTCACAAGGTGAGGAATGTGCAGTTAGAAGTCTATCAGAAGAAAAAGTTCCTTAACTACAGTAGTGCTCTTTCTGGTGCATACTTAATCTAACCGCAGATTTCTTACCTTGCGACTACCTCCAGGTAGCAGAATGGATCCAGAGATTTTTTTTTTACCAATTCCCTTGCATGCCGTAGGTGGCATTGTGCAGCTCTGTGTTAATTCCGTCCTGCCTTGAAACTGAAGCCGGAGCCACATGTAATCACCAGGCTGGGGCGCTGGCGTCAGTTTCATTCTGAACCTTGTCCGCGCTGCAGGATGCGGAACCACTGTCTGATCAAATTTGACCATGTGCGGATATGTATACTGGTACCTTTTAAAAATGGAGAAAAGAATCAATACCATAGAACAGGGAAGTGAGAGGGCCTATAAGGAATCTGCAGATAGATAGTATCTCCACAATGTGCCAATACCATTCTAACATTGGTCGTCCAGACCCTTTGCACTTGTATGTTACTGTAAACCTCCCAACTAGTAGCAACTGTGAGCTATGTCGCCCGACGGCCTGATGCCAACGGATATAGACCCTTATCATTGACTTCCTCAAGTAATACCATCATATGGTATTGTGAAAGGCAGACATTAGTAATTTAGTTAATTATCGGCACAACCTGTGCCCAAAAGCTTTGAACCTGGTCACAGGTCCACCACATGTAAGTGCCTTCTTTGGGGCACCCTTGCCAACACAACTCTGAGCCCCCAAACATTGCCCTGTGATAGGTCTGAGTGATATACCAACAAAGCATCAATTTATAGGGTATTTCTCTATAGGAAAGGCAAATGTAAGATTTTGCTGTTGGTTTCCAGATCAGAATCCAGGTACTCTCCGGGAGCACTATATAAATGTCTTACGTCTGTCTTTAAACATATGACAACATTTTATGGGACATGGCTTCTCTAAGACTCTATATATTCTAGTGATTGCTTTCTTAGTGCCCCCCTAGTGTAGCATTTCCTTTTAACAAGTCATTTCCGGGGTACTTTACTGCATAACCCTAGGAAAGCGTGCCCAGTGAAGCAGCTGTGTAACTCTATACAAATCATGTGGGCCAAGGGGAAAATAGTTAGCACACTGATCTGTGATTTTCAGTGCCCCTAAAACAATATACCCAATCTCACTCCCCTACCTCCAACCCAACAGGAGTACATCCTGTCAGTCATACCTGGCAGAAAACCACCATTTCCTTTTTTGGCATAAGGGGGAGGGATAGGTTGTGGCCTGGTAGGGATAGACTAACTCTCGCCAATATTGTAGTGATTCTAGCGGATTGTAGTAAGGGTCCACAATGGAAATGTGCATAAGGAGGTAGCAACAAGTTTGCGAGCAGTAATATTTTGTGATCATGTGAACTGATATCCACATTGCAGTCTGACAGATATATAAGACAAGCACTCTGGGTGCTAACACAGTGGAAGCTGCCTTGCATGTTGGAATGGGCCCTCAGGCCTTTTGGAGACTCCTTATTAGCCAAAGTGTAGCAAATCTTAGTGCAGATGACGATCAACCTTGTCAAAGTCCTTTTTCACACTACCTTGTCTTTCTTCGGTCCTGCGAATCCCACAAAGAGCTAATCGTCCACTCGATGGTCGTTGTTGCGATAGATATAAAAGCTGATGTTTCTTTTGGGGGTCCAAACAATGGAGTCTCACTTCCTTTCTCAAAGAATGAGGTGAAGCAAAAAAATGCTGGAAGAGCGATAGACTGTCGGACAAGAAAAGGTGTCACAACCTTGGGTAGGAATGCCACCTTGGCCCATAGCAAACTTTTGTCCGTAAAAAAAGGTGGTAAATGTTTTCTGGACAGACATGGCTTGCAAATCCTTCATTCAATGAGCTGATTTTATCACTATGAGAAAGACTGTTTTTAGAATCAAAAGCTGCAGAGGACAGCTATGGACTGAAGCAAATGGGGTACATATCAAATATTTGAGAACCTAATAAGGTTCCACTGTGGTATCCTAAATGGTTTGGGTAGAGAAATGCAGGTTAACTCAAACAGAAAATGTATCACAAAGCGTCATTAGAACAACAATGGTTGATCTGGTAATTGTTAAAAGGCCGCCAAGGCCAACAAATAACCTTTAACAGTGGCCACAGCACGTCCTTGCTGGGCTAAAAATAGATCACAAAGCAACAAATCTGGCAATTTGCCTTGTATTTGGGTTAATCTGATGGAAAGTATACTAAGCACAAAATTCACACAGCGTCCAGCAAATAAGGTTGTTGTGGAAGGATGCTTGGCTGCCAAAACAATATCTACTACCTCCGGAGGGAAGTTGAACACGGTTAGTTTCTGCTGCTCAATCTTCATACAAGAATGTGCAGAATGAAAGAAAGCCTGGGTGGAGGACCCTGCTCTGCTACTGCGACAGGAGATCCTCTCGAAGTGGCAGCCTCATAATGTGACAGATGCTCATGCCCAGGAACTCTGGGTACCGCACTCTTCTGGCTCAGCCTGCAGCCACTAAGATGACTTGGGCTAGATTGTTCCTGATCTTCTCCAGAACTCTAGGAGAGAGAGGCAGAGGCGGGAGGTTCTACATGAGTCCTGAGCTCCACTCTAGATGGAAAGCATTCGAGAGAGTCGCTTTTGAAACTCCTAATCACAAATGTTGGACACTGCGTGCAATCGACGGTGGCGAAAATATCGAGCCAGAGTTCTCCCCATTGCTGGAAGATGCTCTGTTCTATCTCAAGATGGAATTGCCATTTGTGATTCACTAGGCAATGCCGGCAGAGTTCGTCCATCATGGTGTTTGCAAGATCCTGCCTGGTGGTGGGCTACCAGAAAAATACCATGGTGACTCGGAAAGTTATAAAGGCACAGAGCCTCTTGGGACAGGACACAGGACCAGAATTTAAAAGGTGCAATAATTCATCTAGCAAGCTTTGCTCTTTAAAATGTGGTATAACATGGATTTTGGTACTTAGAGCAGCCACATCTGCATGCACTGGTATGTACAGAGCATTTTCCCCATGTAATATTTTGAAGTATTCACCTGCCGAAAT
Source organism: Triturus cristatus (assembly GCF_964204655.1). Classification (NCBI taxonomy): domain Eukaryota; kingdom Metazoa; phylum Chordata; class Amphibia; order Caudata; family Salamandridae; genus Triturus; species Triturus cristatus. Next base: position 211,249,308 of record NC_140594.1, on the reverse strand, counting down.
CTACCTGGGGAAAATTGCAGGGTATGCGGTAATTACCACAAAGTTTGTAATTCAGATCCATGTTCAAACAGGAGTTTGCGGAGGGAAAGAAAAAGAACGGGCATAAAATGTAGATTTTTATGCTTAGCCAACCCAAAATCCATATCACCCGGTATTTTATGGTCCTTTCATCTGGTAAAGAGCATTAGGTTTGACCTGCTCGTATTTCCCTGGGGAAAAGTGCAGTAGTGGCGTTGGCCACCAAACTCCGAATTGCAACATATGCGGCAAAAGAAATTGGAGCACACTACAATAAACAGGAGCACTCAGAGTCAGGGCCTAATCAATTCTCTTGCAGTTTCACAGGCATTATCTGGTGACAAAACCAAGAAGACCCTTTCTTTCCAGCTTAAAGCTGTCCTTGGCGCAAGGGTGCCACGGGCCTTCCACTTGTAGCTTTTGGTGTCAGCTGGACAGACCTCATGTGGAGCTGAGGTGTAACCTGTTTGTTTATTCATTCTATGTTTTCTTTATCACTTACCTACCATTGGGCCCAAACATGAAAATTAGTAACAAACATGCTCTTCAGTCAGGGTTTTGCCTTGGTAAATCAAGTTGTTGGAAGTGAAATGAGCAGCATTAAGAGGGGGGACTTGTGCTCTCCATCTCCCAGTTACAGCAAGGGCTAGGGTGTTGTGAATTTGAATAGTATTGATGGCAGGAAGACTTTTATCCACCTACCTATTCCAGCCATGAATTGTGACTACAAGTATCATTGCCAGAGATATTACAGAAAATGACTTCAAGGTGTTTTTGAATTTTTAATAGTCGGTTTTGGACAGAGGGCGTGTACAGAGTTGATCGAGGACGCTGTTGCAAGCCACAAGCTACAAGTGGAGGGATGTAGAATCACCTACATGAGACTTCTTGCTCTGCCCATCACGGATTTTAACTCAAGTTGAGCCCGGCAGGACAATTCAGAGGCTAGCCGACTCTGCAACTACCATCGTGAATCCTGGCTCCATCTGTTGTGCTGTTGTCCAAAGTTAGTCAGTGAGCGGCAGCGCTTGGTTTTCCCCATCTGTAGGTTGCATGGCTTACAAAGTTGCAGGGAAGTTTCCGACATGTGCTTGTCCGCTAAAACACCACTAATTGTGGCCCGACTAGGGAAATTCACAGGCGCAATCCGAGCCGCACTGAAACTGAAAATAGAGTCATAACAGCATTCAGCCGGCCATCAAGCAATGAGAGTCTACGATAAAACTTTTTATCAAATCCAATATTCAACACCTCGCTGCTAGATAGGACAATATTTTCAGCAATGGTTCTTTCTACTATTTTTATCTCTTTTAAATGTCTTTTTTATTCTTAACTAACTGTGAGATTTTAAACAAGTATTGTTTTATTGATGGAATATTGTAACAATTTTAATCAATTGAACAATAAGGGGCACAGTGGCAGAGCAGAGTAGTACACCAGCCTTAAGGGATTGCAGACGTCCCTGCCGGGGTGGCCATGGAGTTCTGAGGCAACTGTAGCGCGACAGCATCACGGTGCGGCAGAGGGGAGAGAATCACCCATCCTGAGTGCCCGAGTGGTACTGCCAACAGGAGCTGCCATTAGGTACTGCTTTAGCTTAGCCCCAATACAATCAAGTTTTAAGAAAGAAGTAATTGCTGGTGTGTTGGCGTGCTCGTGCCTCTCTCAGTGCAGGGCTGTGCGGGCACTAGGGTGCCCCTCCCAAACTCGAAACGCTGTCCGCGGAAGGAAGGTCGCACTAGCTACGGCTCCTGAGGTTTTGGCGAGGCCCTGGGTGGACGGCGGCTGCGGGAGGGTGGCACGGAAGTGGTCAGTTAGTCCGTTGCGGCTTGTGCCTCTCCTGTAGATTGTTGCCTCACACCGCCGAACCCATCTCAAAGCGCCCAACCAGCCCACATATTCCACTGAAACAAAATGCTATACTTGTGTACACGGGCGAGCCGCCATCACCCAGGGGAGCCATAATCTTCCCTTGACTTTTTCTGACGGTGGTTATTAGCACAACTACACTACACTACATCATGCGATCTGGGAAATCCCGGGTGGCAGTGGTGGCTCTGAATAGAAGGAAACAATTGGGTCAGCCAGGCCAGAACTCACAACTGGCTCCAGCAATACCGCAGCAGTCTGCAACATTTGTGCATCTGGACACTACCAACCCCCTTGGAGGGGTAACTTGGTCCTTACACACCCTAAAATCACGACCAAGTTCAATTTCCTAAAGGATACAGGGGCAGTCATATTCTCGAGCAACAATAACGTTAAGGGGATACTTGTCCCCCTAAGCCCCACAGGGGTTGTGTCTCTCGCTGATTGGAGGGTGGCTTTGGAAGATGCAACGAGCCCTGGAGTAAATCCGGAGGAGGCAGGCAGAGGGGAATCAAAGGAGGCACGATTCTCAGCAAAGTGCATGGAAACAAACCTGGGGAGACGCCAGCCCCATCGACAAGCACACAAGAGCCCGTTAGGGGTCATCAAATAACGGAGGAGTAGGCATAATGCAAGAGAGCTACAAAACACAGGAAGTGTCCTAATACATTCTTCTCCAGGCAAATACCTAGGCGGCCTACCCAATCTTTAACACTGCAAAGAGATCACCCCTTCTGCTCACAATCATATTCATCATGAACAAAAACTGTTTCAGATTCGGGGGAGGCCCTTGAGGTAACGGCATAACGCAGGAAGCCAGGGCTGAAAATCAATCATCCCGCAGTGCAGGAACTGCTCAGGCAGTAGCCTTACTGGACAATCCGGACGCAGTTACGGTAAACAATCTGGCTTCTCATGCCATTTCTCTATGGACAGAATGCCAGAGCTGGTCTATTAACACAATACAAACAATCATCGTTAAGGAGCCTCACTCCACCTTTAACTATGTAGGCAGCAATAAAGAAGAGACCAGAGTCACGTGTCTCCGGATTGAGGCTGACCCTGCCAACCCACAAATGCCCCACACCAAATCGGCCATGTCCCCCTTCCTACCAGAGGGACTGCCACTGTTATCCCCCAGATCAGCAGGGCTCAACTACAGATCGAGCCAAGTGCTGGCTCTCAGGTTAAGTTTCAACAACCACAGGAAGCAGCCTGCTCGTTACTCTATCCGGAATACAAACCCAGGGGACCATTTGATATTCTAAATAGGGGCAATATCCTCAAATTAATGGACTCTGGTCCTTGACAATGTAATTAAACGACCAGAGTAACTTGGGGCTCTTTGGAGTTTGCAGAGAAGGTCTTAAAAAAGGCCAAGACCTTCAGACCCTGAGGGATTACTATCACCCCACCAAGGTCGTCGGGGTATCCGCATGTCCTAGAGGGCTTGAGGAAAAACGGAACAACCCAAACCCAACCTAGGCCTGTCTACTCTGTTTTAAGAAATGCTTTAAGAAAATCCACAGCTCCGCCAACACAACAAGCTTGAAGGTTCTCGGTAAAGTCTGCTCTGAAGCATCAGCTGAATGGGGCTGGCTCTCGGGGGCTCTGAACTCGACCAGATTTCTTCAATGGCAAAGAACCTATCCACTTCACAGACAAGGCACCAAGGGTATGCTCCTGGAACATCAAGGGCCTGACTAATACGCTGAAAGACCCTGAAATCCTCCAATATCTCTGCTCTTTTCATATGGTGCTTCTGCAAGAGACCTGGGCACAGGAGCCACCCCATTTGGAGGGTTATGTTAATTACTTTGTACCTGCAATTAAAAATCATAAGCATTGGAACTGTAAGGGTGGACTCACAATATACATATCCACCACCAGCGCAACTGAATGCCTGCAGCAGGAAGGCAATGAGGCTGGTCTGAATGTAGTTAACATGGCCCTAAAAACTTCAAATGGCTTGGTTAAAAACATTACAATAGTGAATGTTTACATCTACCCTAGTGTTAGATCATGGACAGTGCTAACTGATAAGATGACAGACCTAATTTGGGGACAAAGGATGGAGAGCTACGGCAATGATCTGATCATATCAGGCAATTTTAACATGTGGCTAATGAGCTCACTTTCTACAAACAAGGTCATAGAAGCTTAAGACCCACTTTGGATGATACTTTATCAAGAATCTCCTCAGTGGCATAAAGAAGACAGAAGGGGTCAGATTTTAAAAGGTAACCTGGAGCACCTCTGACGTATTAAATGGCAGCATATCCCCTGATAAACCTCCTTGTCTCTCATAATTAACTTCTTCCGGGGCATCTCTTATTGACTACACCTATGTGAGTCTTCCCCTGCTGAATGTTGTCACCGCTTACAACATTGTGGAAAAATTGGAAAGTGATCAAGGCCCACAAGAGTGAAACCTGGAAATATGCTTGGAGGACCAGGCAAAAGCGAATTCAGGAAGTCACAGGATATATAATCAACCTAAAATGCATTAGATGCATTGCTGGCACCATTTCAACACTGATGCACGGTGCTAGACAATTAGTGGGCTTTACACAAGCACAGGTTGGAAACCCCTTGACTAGCTGGGAAAAGTTTACTACAAAGTGTGTTAATCAGCATGCCAAGCCAGACTCAGCCAAAAGGAAACACTAAGCGCACAATGACGACACCGTTCAGGGATGGGGGAACAACTTTATGGTAGGAAGTGCTAAAAGAAGGGTTAACCTAGTGTGGGGAGTTCTTAAAAAGTCACCAATGGATTCTGAAATTCAGGATAATCTTCAAGATGAGAGAAAACAAATAAAAAATGCAAAATGGACGATTTAAAAGGAGCGTTGGGACTCCTTCTGAGCAAAGCTGCTGATTGGCATCAGGAAAAAACTCTACAAATTTCTGGCAGACCGTAAACGAGCTCAGTAGACCTCTCCCAAGTGTGGAAACCTCTAACGTCTCAGAGGCAACTTGGTACAACTACTTGTGCGGCCATTTAAAATCTGAGGCATCGGTGGAACAAGCTAACACCTACTCAGAAGATCTAGAGCCAGCGGAAACTGCGTCAAAATCACTCAGGGAAATTGATAAAAAGCATCCTCATGCTTAATTGCTACACGCACAGTCCAGAGGCAAATCGCAAGGGTCTGCAGAGTTGGGGCGCCGGGCCCAAATGGAATTCTGTCAGCCATATATAAGAATGATCCACTATTCTGGGCAGGTAAATTAACACCACTTTTCAACAACATCATGCGGCATCACTGCATCCCTACGTCATGGCGAGGTTCGATCCTCATACCAATCTTTAAGGAAGGCGACAAAGGGGACCCCAGAAACTACCGCCTGGTGGCTCTAATATGATGCTAAATATTTTGCAGGATGTTTTAATGGAGGAACTACAGCACTAGGCAGATGATAACACCATTATACCTCCAAATCAAACTGGCTTCACTAAGCTCACGGGGACCTCAGTAAATATTCTGGTACTTTCCCTAGCCACTGACCTAGCAAAAATAAACTACCACCCAGTCAACTTTGGTTTTATAAATTGGAAGTCCGCGTAATAAGGTCGACAGGGGGAGGCTCTGGAGGAAATTGGCCAACCTGAATATCCCAGATAGCGTGCTAAGAGGACTGGAATTACTACATACGGACACCTGGACCAGACTCAAACTTGGGGACGGTTCCCACTCATCTAGGCCAATCAGAACACAAGGCCTGAAGCAAGGATGTCTCCTGACTCCAACCCCATCTAACCTGTTTTTATCAGCTCTCACTCCCATATTAAATGCAGTTAATTTACATCCGCCCAGACTGAGGGGCATTCAGCTTTCAAATCTTCTGTATGCAGATGATCTAATCCTCATCAGCAGAACCAAGGTTGGCCTGCAAAGCCTTTTTGATGCGACCTTGGCCTACTCAGTAAGGAATGGATTGACTACCAATAGAATGATAACAAAAATACTAGTAGTTCAAGGCAAAAGGTCACAGAAGCATGCTTGGTCCCTGAGAAGTCAAAAGATTGGACAAGTAAAAAGCTTAAAGTACCTTGGAGATCACTTCAACGGTTATGGAAGGTACGGTGATCAATTTGAAGAAATGAGAAAAAAAGGCAATGCTTTGGCCTTTGGTCTGAGTTCTCTTTACAAAAAACTGAAGTCCCAAGACCTAGACCTATACTGCAGGTGGCTCAAGAAAAGTCCTTCCAACCTTGACTTATGGGAGAGAGGACCTTATTGGTCGGGACAGCGCAATACTGGATAAAATGATACTCACAGTATATAGGTCAGTCTTCCAATTACGTCTTACACATCTCCAGCCCGGATTAGGCCGGAGTTTGGTATTGGCAAACAATCACTGTCTCGGAAGGCGGCCATATGGTGTGCTGTCACAGGCTAAAATTGGCAACGGAGGGCTGCCTGGGCCATCATCTTTGGTCTGAACTAAATGAAAGGCTGGGCTCTCCGGCATGGCTCTATCTGAACCAGACCCTGTGCGTCCTTGGCCTAACTAATGTCTGGGATTCACCCCTAAGCCATCTGAGTTTAAAAATTGGTAAATTCTAGCACATAGTTGCTTTCAGTGTTTGAGGACAAAGACCGCCTGTCCAAACGTAGACATGGATGGATCCCTACAGCAACAAGACCACAGAACAGCTCCTGAAATACAGACTGAGGACATTACCCATCTTAAGACATAACACCCTGTGGAAAAGAAGAGGTCAAGAGATCTGTCGGCTATGCAATCAGGGGCCAGAGGACATTCATTTACTTTGCTCATGCCGCTCTGTTGTAGATGATTGGCAGGCACACCTACGTAAAAATTGGAAGGATTAAGGTCCTGCAGGGAGGCAGTAATTGCCTGCTTTGAACCAACGGATATCAGGCTGAACTGTGCAATGGTAACATTTCTGCAGAGATTCGGGAAGAAGGCAATGGTCTCAGTGGAAGCAGGGGAGGAATCGCTCAAACATTTTAAATAGCTCAAAACTCTTAAAGAGTCTACCTGGCATTGCCGTTTCGCAGTTTCGGAGAGATTATAGCCCCTGTAACGCCAATAATTTCACCCAGCTCTAATCCCACTTATAGCAAAGGGATAGTTTGGTTGGAGTGTCGATAGATAAATCACCAAACCCACTTGCTATTGATCCCTGATGTTCCACTCAATGCTGCCCAGACCTGCTTTTTATTTTACGAGTGCTTGCATCTTAACTCTTACAAAGCACTACGCACTTTAACCGTGCACCTGCACTTTGACTCCTATAAATGCTCATTGCACCTTACTAGTAGCACTTGCACCTAACAACTATATGGATTTGGACAATGGTTAGAGGAGCCAGGGTTGAGCCTCCATGGAGATGGCTAGGGCATATACACAGTCAGGGGACCAATAAACATAAGTTTTTTTTTTTTACAACCAGATTTCAAGATAATAGCAGTACTCGCATACTTTAGTCTTGCCATAGCCATTGCATATTACATCGTATTGGTACTCTCTAACAGGGATGGTTTAACACACGGTTTAACAAAACAATTGCCCCCCCCCCCACCCCTCTTGAGTTGCGCTTAAGTGAGTGCATTCTGATCTCTAGGCTCAGTTGGGTTCTTGCGAGATGAGACTTTCAATTGTGGTATGAAATAGTGCCTATTGTCGCTACTCCAGTTGTTTATTCCTCTCTCCTTACCGTTCCGGCGTTGCCGGCTGTGGGGCGCTCGCCACGCTGCCATCTCGGCCACTCAACATTGGTTCATTCACTAGATTTTTCCACACCCTGGCCCTAGCTATCTTACCTATCCCTCAGCCAGCTTCACTGAGGAGCAGTCGACTTTCCGTTCCTGCATATTTCCGAGCTCTTTTTTCCAGGAACCAATCCGCTGTCCCCCCAGTGCTTTCAAGTTCCTGGCTATTTCTCTTTTTGCCAGGACGTAGGCCAAGTCCTGGAAAATCCCTGTCCCCTTGTTTTTGACTGTATGTGGGAACCATCACAAAAGGAAGTGTTCTGGGGTGTGTGGGAGCACCTTGTCAATGAGATCACCCATCACCCGTCTTATTTCATCCCAGAAAAGTTGCAGTGTGGGGCAGCTCCAAAACATATGGATTATGTGTGCCTCCCTCTCCCCAAAGTACTTCCTAATGTTGGATGGTGTGAGGTACGCTCTTTGCAGTATGTAGAAATTTATTAATTTAAAGCGTGCATTTCGGGACACTTTCAAGGTTCGTTCCAGGATCTTGTCCCACTCCACCTCCGGAACCTGTTTCCCATTTTCCTCTTCCCACTGTAATCGCAGGGCGCTCTAGTAGCTATTGCATGTCTCGTCTGATTGCCTTGTAGAGGCAAGAGACTGTCTTAATCCTACCTGCTGATAACACAACATATCGACATCCTGCTAGTGCTCGTGGTTCTGTCCCTCCTACTACCCAGTGCTTCCCGATCCTTCTAAGGAGGGCCCCATGTTTCAACAAATTGCCTGCTGGTAGGTCGTATGTAGCCTGCAACACCTCGAATGGGAGTAATGTGGAGTCTTGATATAAGTCCCCCATCACTTTCTGTCCTGCCTCTACCCAGTCCTCTAGCCCCGTCCAGTGCTCTCCCTGTGGTAGGCCACTGAGTGCTGTAACGGGCTGATCTGGGGAGTAGGGTATTTTGGTTCCTACCCGTCTCAAGTATCTCGCCCAGCAACGAACCACCACTGTAATTTTCATTGTGTCCTCCGTTCTGCTCCTTCGCACCCGCAGCAGGATCCTCGCCAGGTCTGCGGCGTCCAGTGAATATGAATACTGTTCCCTTGCCGGGTTGCGCTCCGCCAACAGCCATTGCATCAGCCAGTACAACTGGCAGCTATATAATACCCTTTAAAGTCTGGGGCCGCCAGTCCACCCTCCGTTGCAGGGCGCTGTAGAGTGGTTAACGCTACTCATCTGCGTCCCGCTCCCCAGATAAATGACGTGGTCAGTGAGTCAAGGTCTTTAAATATTGCTCTCGGGATCCACACTGGGAGGGCCTCGAAATAATACAACAATCGTGTGAGCACTACCATCTTTAAGACCGCTACTCGCCCAGCTACCGATAATGGCAGCGTTCTCCAAAAGTCCATTGCAGATTTTACTGACTGTATCGCTCTGCCCACATTACCCTCTAACAGGTCAGCCGGGCCATGGTATATTCTGACTCCGAGGTATGGCAGGCAGTTGGGCTCCCACTGCAGAATCTCTAGGTCAGGAGGCAGGCGGGTATTGGGCTCCATAGGATACAAACTGGATTTCCTCAAGTTGACTTTAAGGCCGGATATGGTACCAAATCTAGTTAGCGTGTCCCACGCTCCTCTCAATCCTCCCACTGTATCTCTGAGAAATATTAAGAGGTCATCTGCATAAAGGGCTATAAAATGCTGCACCGCTCCCAGGCCTACATAGGCCTGTCCACTCCTTGCCCTGCATGCCAGTGGCTCCATGGCCAATGCAAAAAGGAGTGGGGAGAGAGGACATCCTTGCTTCGTACTCCTCTCCCTGCCTGGGTGAGAGAATCCTCCCAGTGCGCACCCGGGCCGTAGGCGATGTGTATAATTGTCGCACCCATGCCAGAAAACCTCCTCCCAGTCCCATCTTATCTAGGACCTCGTATAGGTAGGGCCACTCTAGGCTATCGAAGGCCTTCTCTATATCTATGGCAAGTACAGCAGCCTTCTGTTTGTCATACCCATTAGAGCCCATGATGGCTAGCAGTCGCCTAATATTTATGGCTGTGTTCCGCCCTGGGATAAACCCTGCCTGGTCTGCATGGACAAAGTCCTTCATGTGGGGAAGTAGGCGCATTGCCAAGATCTTGCTCAGGATTTTGTAATCCATGTTGAGCGTGAATAGCGGCCTGTATGCTGTGAAATCGTGCAGTTCTTTCCCTGGCTTGGGTACCGGCCCAATAAGGGCCGCCCTAGTACTCTCCAGCAACAACCCCTCTTACCGAGTCTCTTGGTATATAGTGACCAATCCTGGCGCCAGCTCCTCTGCATAAGTCGTGAAAAGATCCGCAGGCAATCCATCAGTGCCCCGGGTCTTATTCCGCACCATACCCTTGATGGCGACCCGTACCTCCTGCGGTGTAATGTCTCCTCCGAGTTCCTCAGCTTCCTCAAGGTCTAGCCTCCCCATCTGCAGATCTGCAAGGTATTCCCTTGTGTCTGCTTGTGTACCTATTTGCAACCGCCTGTATAGCCTTGCATAGTAGCGGGCAAAGACCTCATTAATCTTCAGCTGCGTGTAGTGTCTGGCCCCTTCCTCATCCTCTATTTCCACCACTGGCTGGTTCCTGCTCACCAGGTTTGCCAGCCATGCCAGAAGCGATCCCGACTTATCTCGCTCTGCATGCATGCACTCTAGATATTTATTATAGTCAAAGCATCTGAGTCTCTGTCTGTCTCGCCACCTCATCCTTGGCCTCTAAGACTGCTTGCTGGAGCTCTGGATGCTCTGTTCTCCTACGTTCCAGGCCCCCGAGTGCTGCCTCTGCTCCCTCCACTTCCTCCAGAATAACACGCTTAACCCCTGTGGATCGTGTTATGCATTGGCCCCGCAGGACCACCTTAAAAGGCATCCCACTCCGCGTTTGATGAGGAGGCCGTCTCTGCATTAGTCTCGAAATAGTGCGCTATCCTCCCCCTAATCTCTTCTCGGAAGACCTGGTCCTCCAGGGTGTCTGGGAGGAGCCTCCATGTGGGGATCGCCGATGTCGGCTGCCTCCAGCTCAAGGAGAGGACCAGTGGGTTGTGGTCTGATATCGTGCGCGCAAGATATTCCACAGTAGCGGCAGTGCGGTGGATTGCTACTGAGCTTAAAAAGGCGTCAAGTCGTACGTGCACATCATGCACTGCTGAAAATAAGAGTAGTCTCTATCATGAGGATGTAAGACCCGCCAGGTATCTATTATTCCCCAACTCTGTCTCCAGGTAGTGAACGCTTGTGAGACACGCGCCGCTTGGGAATTTTTCAGCGGGGGATGAGATCTATCTAGATATAGATCGTCCACACTATTGAAATCACCGCCCACTGGAGTATTACCCGCCATATATTGCGCCAGACAATGACTCAGCTTCACAAAGAAGGCTGGTTGCTCTACATTAGGGGCGTATATGTTAATTATATTAATTTTCCGGACCTCTAGCCGCCCTCTTATGGCTAAAAAGCAACCCTCCGGGTCTATTATTGGGTCCAGCAGCTGGAATGGGACCCCTGCTTGCATCCAAATTAACACTCCCCTTGCATATGCCGAGAAGGTAGTGTAGAAGAGCTGGCCCCTCCACTGTCTCTGTAATGCTTGCCTCTCCTTCTGTGTTAGGTGCGTCACTTGTAGTAGGGCTATCTGGGCTCCCCACCTTCTGACATATGATAAGACTTTATGGCCTTTCGTCATTGTGTGCATCCCTCTAATGTTCCAAGTCTTACATTTGTATCTCTGTGTGTCAGCCATTGGGTGGGTTAACCATTCTCCGTCCGCCATGCTCCTCATGCACCTTCGAGGGCCTCCTCTTCTCGCTCAAACCCCTATAGTGCTCTGTGCGCTGCAACTCAAGGCGTCCCACCCATAAAAACTTTAAACATTTGCCCCAACTCCCACTCCCCAGAATAAGTAAGACAACGCCCCCCCTCCAAACTAAGGTTAAAAGTCCACAAGTGACTACTTGCAGTCCTATCAGTGAAGAGCAATGGGGGAAGGCTGCTCGTCCATATCTTTCCGGGTCTCTGAGGCCGCCCTTCACTCTCCTAGTCCCAAAGGAGACCCCACAGCGCCCCCCCTTCAGCAACCCCAATACCTAATTGTTGGGTCAAGTTCATCTTGTGTTGCTGCCGACCTGCTCGCGGCGAGCCCTCCTCTAGGCTATAGCATTGGCCGTCTGCGGCGTGACGTCTGGAAGAACCACACTCTGCACTTTGGAGTCACTAGATCCCTGCTCCGAGCCAGTCAGGTGCCGTCTCACTGCTGCCGGGAGGAGCCGGGCTGCTCCCTTTACCACTAATTCTTGCCACCACCTGCATCGCGTTTCGGCGCTCAAGCTGTGTTTCTTCTTGCGTGGGGGCTAAAGCCTCTCTTAAGGTTCTCTGGTTTCTGGGGGGCGCTAGAGGGCTCACAGCAAGATGGCCGCTCTGTAGACTATTATCTTTGTCATCCTGCCCTGCATTCTGCTTAAACCTGCTGCTGTGGTGCCTGGAAGAGTTGTGGACTGACCTGGCGGAGTGCTGTGGGCCGCGGAATCGCCATCACCATGAAAACCGGCTGGAGGGCGCTGGCCTGAGCGGATGGTTTGGTGGCCCGGGACGCGCTCGGACCGAGCGACTGCGGTAGGCTGCGGCCGGCATGGTTAGTGGGCTGCGAGCGCTGCGGGTGTGCGCGGCACCATGCGCCCATCGTCTGGTGCCCTGCACGGGGGATAGGCAGGTGCCCTCCTGAGGGCTACAACGGTGGCTGGAGGGCCACCTTACCCCCATGTCCCCGATCGGGTGGCTTGATGGCGCGGAGCTGGTCTGCGTCCCCTCACCTCAGGCCGGCTGGCGGCCGGGCGCGGGCCTGCATTCGGCTGCTGCGGCGTGCTGAGCTGCGCTCCCGCACGCCTGTACCCTAAGTGCTCACCCATTGTCCCATTTGCACCTGCTGTAGCATATATCGGCGCTTGGCCTACCTGTTCCAGGGGCCCTCCTGCTATTATCCACCCAGCGCTCCTGTGACTGCGAGATACGTCGCTACCTCTGCTCCTCTGTCGGTGCTATGTGCGGAGGCTCTGGGGCGGCTCTGCTGATTGCGCAGACCTACATGTGCCTTCATTAGCGACTCGACGACTGCCATAGTGGTGCCGGACTGCCATCTTACTGGACATCTGCACAGCGATACGGAGGTGTGGCGATGTGCAACTGCAGAGTGGGCCTGTTTTCCTAGCTTGCAATCCATTTCAGAGGGATATTGTGCTGTTCACTTGTCTGCATCATTGCCTACACCATTGGCCCCAAGGCGCTCTAACGGTCTTACACGTCGCTGTATACCTGCTGGATCTGACTGCACCAGTTCTCCTTATTTGTTTTGGCTCCTTTTACACAGGGGCTCAGCAGAGTGCAACCCGGCTCGACCCCTGCTCTGCAGAGATCTCTCCCAAAAAAGGCGGTGCCACATTATTGAGGACACACAGGACATAGATTACACATTGGGCATAGTTGCTTAACTATCACTGCCGTGGTGCAGATGCTAGCTTGAGCCCTGCGCTGTACTAGTGGGGTGGAGACGAGCACCGGACGCGCTGAGGCCGAGACGGTCTGACTGTCTTCAACAAAGGGCCTAACACCGACGACGCCACCTCACTCAAGGGTAAGTGCTCTTATTTATCGCATCTGTGTGCTGTTGCTTGTTGGGCTGTACCCACGTCATGGGGAAGACTGAGAGCGTCCAACCGTGCCTTACATTTGAACCCCAAAAAACCAGCAGGGCCTCTCATCATGCGGCCTCGGACTCTGAAGCGGACACTCCGAATGAACACCTCACTAACATAGACAATACCCTACTAGCGGTGGAGGCCAGCTTGCAGTCCATCTATGGCAAGATTGAACATCTTAATTTACGCATGGATCACATGTCAGCTTAAGTGGATAAGCATGCACTGCGCCTGGGGGAGGCCGAAATGCGCATTTCTGATGTGGAGGATGGCTTACAGCAAGTTACCACCAAGGCGGCCTCCATGGAGAAGGTTCTAGCTGTTAAACAGGCCCATAATGAAGACTTGGAAGCTAGGTTGCGCCGCAACAACGTGCGCATTACGGGCCTGCCAGAATCCACGAACACGGGCCGCCTTGAGCCTTATATAGAGAAACTTTTGCTACAGATCTTCGGAGCGGAGCAGCTATCTCAGGTTTTAATCGTGGAGCGAGCTCATCGTTCCCTGGCTGCACGTCCCCCCACCCCGGGCGCCCCACCTCGTCCTATCATCGCTCGTCTTCTAAATTATAGAGATCGGGATGCGGTGCTCCGCCTGGCTCGGGAGAAGGGCACCATTACTCATGAAGGAAACACTCTTGCTTTCTACCCAGACTTCACAATGGCGGTACAGGAGGCCCGTAGGGAGTACCAACCAGCCAAAAAACTGCTCTTAGTGGCACGCATACCCTACGCCATGCTCTATCCTGCGAGGTTGTGTGTGTAGGACAATGGAAAATACAAGCTCTTCACTTGCCCGAAGTCAGCATTGGACTTCGCTAAATCTGTCTCCCGCCGCAACCGATCCCCCAAACACACAGAGGGAGACGCGCCTACAGGAACTGGCGACACGGCAGATGAACGGGGCTGACTTTTAATTCCTAATTTCAGGACTGGGCCACACCTCTGTTTTTTTCTTCATCTATTATCTGTATTGCATCACTGCCGGCCGGGGGCCATGTGGGCTGAAGGTGCTCCGGGGTGTGGCATGAGAATGGCGGTCACCTAACGTCCTTGTGACTACTTGGTCCCAGTTTCTCTCTGGATGAATTAGTTTGAAATGATAGACGGGGATTACCTCTGAGTTATTATGTTCTACATGATTATGTAGGTTGGGGTGGAACCACACGATATCTCGGCCACCTCCTATCTCACCGGGAGGGAGTTTGTGCTCCAGCGCCCCGCTCTATGGGTGTTCCCCTCATTTGGTTATTCCCTTGGTGCTGTACTTGGGATTTGCAGCGGGGAGTTCGGGATTTCTTGCCTAACGTGGAATGTATGGGGCCTTAACACTCCTAAAAAGATTCGGCAGGTCATAGCTCATCTGGAACGCCAGAGTCAGTATCGCCATACTGCAAGAAACGCATCTTACACAACATACTGATAAATTGGTCGGGACTCGCTGGGCCAGCTACCGCTTGGCCTGCTCCTTTACCTCCTATAGCCGGGGGTACTCACACTTGTAAAGAAGGGCCTCCCTTTTGCAGTGCACCAAACTCATGTTTACTCTGTGGGTCGCTATGCTGTGGTGCACGGCACACTGGCTGGCAAATTGGTTACCATTGTAAACTCGTATGGCCCTAATGTAAATGACCCTGGCCTATATGACAATCTTATTGCGGTGTTGCATGATTGGCCCGATGCAGTAGTCCTCTGGGGGAGCTCTTAATACACACCTGCACCCTAGTAAGGATAAATCTAGTGATAGGGAGGTGCATTCGCCAGGGGCAGCTTGTGTGATCAATAATGGGATGACGGAGCTGGGCTTGCTGGACATATGGCGACACCGACACGTTGAGATGCGTGAGGGCACGCATATATCTCCACGGTGCACAGCAGCTGGTCATGCCTTGACTATTGGTTGGTGAGCGAGGGGGCGGCAGGCTGGGCGACCGAGGTGACGAATCTACCACGCATACTTTCTGATTACTGCTCTGTTCGCCTCACTCTCTCTATTCCTCAGGTGATTCCCCGTTCCTCCACTTGGAGCTTCCGACCTGGGGAACTGTTGGACCCTTTATATTTGGAAAATATTTGTGAGGACATTACCCAATACTACGCTCACAATCCGGGATCGGTAGACAGTGCTAGGGTACTTTGGGAAGGGTTCAAGACTACTATTAGGGGCATCTGTATAGGTACATCGGCTGGCATTTTAAAGGACCTACGAGGTCAATTAAGCAAAGTGGAGGCTACGCTGACTAAACTTGAGCGGGACTGTGAGCATGCACCCTGTGAGTCGACCCTAGCTTCTATTAAAGATGCCATACTAGAGCACCCGAAACTAGCGGGTGAAGAGATGCGATATATCTCTAAACGCCTTGTAGCTTGCTCATATGGGGAGGGAGGGAGGCCGGGACACCACCTGGCTACAAAGATCAAACAGCGCAAGAGCCAGGACGTAATCACTAAGATCACGGACCATGCAAGGCTCGACCATTATAGTGCCACAGACATAACGGAGCAGTTCAGACAGTCGTATATGAAACTATACACTTCGCATGGTGAGACTGACACTACGAAATTAGACGCCTACTTACCGCGGGTGGCCATCGCGTGGTTGTCAGAAGGCCAGAGAGACTACCTGGGTCAGCCCATCATGGCTGAGGACATCAGCATGGCAATAGGCTCCCTCCCTAATAAAAAAGCGCCCGGCTCTGATGGATTTCCATCTGAATTTTACAAGGCTAACGCTGAGGAGCTCACCCCCTTTTTGTTAGAAATGAATGCAGAGGTGTATGACTCTGGCGTACTTCCACCATCTCTCCGCGAGGCGTTAATCATTACCTTATTAAAAAAAGATAAACCATCTGCTAACTGCGATTCATACCGACCACTGTCGCTCATCAACACAGATGTGAACATTTTAGCGAAGATATTAGCCACTCGTCTCCAACCGCTTATGCAGAGTCTGGTGCTACCAGACCACTATGGTTTCATTCCCACGTGGTCCACCTCCCATAATCTCTGTACCCTGTTTGCTCTATTTCATACTCTCTCCCCCGATCTTCCGGAGGCAGCAGTCATGCTTGACGTTACCAAGGCGTTTGATTCAATCGAGTGGGGCTATCTGTTTTTGGTACTCCAGCGGATGGGTTTCTCCCCCTTTTTCATAAACTGGGTAAGACTACTCTACACAAACCCTACGGAGAGGGTCTGAGTGGGAGGCCATACATCGGGACCGTTCTCTAGCACTAGGGGAACCCGGCAGAGATGCCCCTTCTCGCCGCTGTTGTTTGCGCGGACACTGGAGCCGCTGGCCTGCCTCATACGGCAAGGTAACAAGCATGCAGCTCTCAACTTTCATCATCGCCCGCTCATCATTTCATTATATGCGGACGACATGTTGCTTTTTATTCGGGAACCCCGCGCTCATTTGGCACCGCTCTTGCGGGAATACATTTGTTTTGCTCGGTTCTCCGGATTACATATTAATTGGACTAAACCAGTGGTGATGCCACTAACCACATGCACACACCCGAATGAGCCTGAATTCCCTCTCGTATGGGCAACTGAGTCGGTTAAGTATTTAGGTATTTGGGTTCACCGAGATCCAGACAGAGTACTCAGTGAGAATTATGGCACAGCTACCACATTGCTGGAGCAGCAAATAGACAGGTGGGTTCATCTTCCACTTGCGGATCGTCTCTCCCTGATAAAAATGGTGGTGCTGCCTAAATTTTTATATTTTTTTAATAACATACCGACCTCTCTATCTCAATATATTTTTTTTAAAGCTATGCGCTCGTCTGGTGTGGGGTGGGAGGCAGGCTCGGGTGGGCTGGCGGACTCTCACTCTCGACTTTAAACATGGGGGCATGGGGGGTTTAGTGTGCCTGATATTTATTTATATTATTTGTGTGCACATGCGCAATACTTGCCCTTCTGGTTCACGCCACACGATTTTATCTCACATGTGGCGGTGGAACACTGGGACGCACACCCCATCCCGTTGAGCTCCATATTGACACATAGGCGCAGAACTATGCCCTATGACGCAATCAACACTATCAATTCGACGATCGCAGCCTGGCAGGCGCTGGGCCGAGTAGCTGGGAAACTGCCGCTGTACTCTCAGCTGCTACCTCTTGCCTATCAAGCTGACATTTCGGTGACCCATAAGGTCGGAGCCATGCGAGCAATGGCCCAGGTGGGAATTGACAAAATGCGGAATCTGTACCCTAATGGCACTTTTTTTTAACATCTGCTGACGTCGCCTAGATCCAACACAAGACCCCGCTGTTCATATTCTCGTTTCACAGACTGAAAAAAGCGTTGCATGCCCACTACCCAACGTTTCCTGCGGAACCCCCGACGTCTCTTGCTTTGAACACACTACTTATCAGCCCCACTCGACACAAGCTTGTCACTAAACTGTATCATGCTGCTCGGGAGGATAGGGCCCTCTCCAGGGACAAGAGCCTGGATACATGGAATGCATGTCTGGACCCCCACCTGACGCGGGAGGAATGGGAACACTGCTGCAAGTTGACTGGCACCCTCACTTCTAATGGGAACTTACGTATCATACATTTCAAATACCGTCACCAGGTTTATTATACACCCCACAGGCTTTTTAAATACGGTCTCAGAGACACAGACACATGTGCACAATGTGACGCCTCGGGTGCAGACCTTTGGCATTTGGCCTGGGCCTGTGTGCGGGTGTGGACATATTGCACTGAGGTAGTTACTAAACTGTCCAAGATCATTGGGTTCGAATTGACTTGCTCCCCGCATGTGTTTGTTGGGCATGCTCCCCTTTCTGAAAGGTGCCAGGGGGAAGATGGCAAGGGTGGCACTGCTTATTGCCAAGCGTAGAGTGGCGATGGTGTGGGACAGCAGGCAGAGTCCCACAGTTGAACAATGGCTCAGGGATCTGACGTACTGTAGGGAGAATTTAGTGTTATACGCAGAGGAGCTGCCAGTAACCTCCTGACCAAATGACATATGGGAACCTTTATTGACCTACCTGCGTTCGGCTGTACAGCCTCTTACCCCTGACATCGCGGCTGAGTAAATAACACTCAGAACAAATACATGAGAACGGAGATATTTGTGATTGTACTGTTAAGACCAGGATCTACCTTTTATGTATGTACCTTCTAGCCATGCACTGATTGATGGTAATGTTTTTGTTTCACATTGACATCATTTTCAAATTCCTCATTTGTATACTGTATGAGTCTTTACGAAAATCAATAAAAAAAAATAAAAAAAAGGTTCTCTGGCTTCTGGGGCGGCTAGTTTTTCTTCTTTTCTTTTCCGGGGCTCGTAACTGTGCCAACTTCTCATGTCTCTCCAGCCAGTCTGACGCCTCTTGCGAGGTCTTGAAGAACTCTGTGCCATTTTCAGTGACTACTCGCAGTGTGGCTGGATATTGTGTTGTGTATTTATAGTTCAGTTGCCGCAATCTTTGCTTCACGTCTCGGTAACAGCCTCTCTGTCTTTGCACCTCTCGAGAAAAATCTGGGATTAGTCGCACCACCAAGTTGTCTACAGCCATATCTTCCTTGAGACGGGCCTGGGCAAGGATGTGGTCCCTGTCCCTGTAATGGAGTAACTTCGCTATCCCCACTCGCGGTGGCGCTCCCGGTGCAGGTGGTTTCGCAGGAACTCGGCATGCCCTCTCTAGGGCAAAGAAGCTCGTTAGGCCTTCGGGCACCACTTCTTCTCGCAGCCATTTTTCCAAGTAATCGATCATGCTGCAGCTTTCTATTTTTTCCGAAAAACCTATGCTTCTGAGGTTACTTCTGCGCGATCTATTTTTGGCATCTTCAGCCCAGAATTCCAATGTGCGCACCCGAGTCTCAAGCGCTGTTAATCGTCACTGCATTATTGCAATGTCCAGCCGCATCTCTGACAATTGGTCCTCAGTCGTTTTAATGCGGTCTGCCAACTTTTTATGGTCTTCCCGAAGCAGGCCCAGATCCAGCCCCAGTGAGTCTGTCTCGGTATTCAGTCGTTCACTATAAGAGGTACTGGCCTGTAAAATGTCCTGTAGTGTAGGGTCTCCAGGATGCTCCGCTTGGTGTTGGGTCCTCCCTTTCTGTCAGTTGTTCTGTTGGAGCCTCCTTACTTTCCTTTTTCTTAGGGACCTTCCCCATAGCGTTTTCTAGGCCTGCGGGGCCTCTGGTGCCAAGTGCGCTCGTAGAGCCCCTTTAGCAGTCTTGTTGGCACGCAAGTTTACTTTCCCTATTTGGCACTCTGCGGTCTGTTATGTAGACTAATTCTGCTTTCTTGACCTGCCGCTCACCCTCAGTTCTTCGGCACACTCTCCTCAATGCTTGTCGAGGGCCCTCAGCTAATAACGTGCTCTGGCCTGATGTATCTGTGCGCGTATCCTCTTCACCTCAGGGTCCCAGATCCTTGCTCGTTAATCTTGTTTAGACCATTTACGTCGTCCTCTTCCGTCCCTTGCCCTCACTCTGTCCAGGGCTTTATATTCAGGAGCCTGCGCCCTCCAGGGAGGGGAGGTTGTTCTTTCTCCCACCGCACGCAGTGGCCTCTGGTTGCCGTGGGTTGTAGGCTCACTCACTGGCTCTGTCAGTGCTGCCAAGTTCGTTCTACTTTTCAGTGCTCCGATCGCCTTCCTCCTTAGGCCGCAGTACTCTGCTGCGTGGCGCTGTCGCAAATGTGGGCCCGCGCCTCACCTGGCCTTACACTCCCAGCCTCCTCCGTTGCTGGCGGGTTTGGGCGCCGCTATGGAATCCTCCGGGGCACACCCCCATAAGACTCCTCCCCGGTGGGTCTCCCAGCCTCTAATATGTTCAGGTCCCCAGCTCAGTGATTCTGCCGCACACTCCTGTCCCCTCTGGGCTGTGCCCTCTCTCGTGCGTTCACTGGCACCTTCGAGGTCTCGCTCTGGGGGCCCCTCCCGTCCCGCTTACTCCAGCCACAGGTAATCTCCCGGTGTGGCTCTCTGAGTTGTGCGCACCAGCATTGTCTCTCCAACGCTCTTCGGGTGGTGCCCCGTTGCAGGCAGTCTCTGGGGTCACTCTCTTGCCTCAGCAGTTCCGCTTGGCACGCTCGCCCGCTCCAAGTCTCCTCGCTGGCACTATTCCCCCGCTGCAGGCCTCCGTTTAGGTAGTCACTTGTGGGGAAGTCGTAGTGCTCCTCCGGGCCCCCGATAATTGCTGCCTCCCCTGGGCTGGTTAGTTCTCCCGCTAGGGCTCGCTTCCCGAGGGCTTCCTGGCCCGTAGGGTACACAGGGCTCCTCACCGCTTGTGCCGGGGCCCGTACTGTGATGTTCTCACCTGGGGCAGTGCATTCACCTTCCTCTTCGACCTTCCACCGAGGGTCCAAGGGCCTCGCTGATCCCATCCCAACGAGAGTGGGAGGAAGGAACCCCTTCCACTGCCAACTTCTTGGCTGCCAGTCAGAACAGCACGGCGGTCTCCAGGGATCACCCGTCTCCTCCTCTGCTCCACAGTCTGTCTCCGACAGTCATCGTGCCTGCCACTTGGGGAGGGGGGGGTTCGGCATCTCCGTGCTCGTCCCCCTCAACTCCTCCGCTGTTTCCGTGAGGAGTCCTGGGGGTTGATTACCAGCCCTCGCATCAGCGGGATGATGCTGGCATCCTGGTCCTCGCCTTGCCGCGTTCAGATCCTCACCACTGGTCCCGTATTCTTATCGGCTCTGCTACTGCTCCCTGGGCGCCGCTATCTTGACTCACCATCTCGCCACTCCCAGAAATCACGAATTCTCCACCTTTGCTCAGTAGGATGGGATTCCTTTGCCTCCATTAACAAACCGTTCCCCTCGTATGGTTGCGGGGGTGCGCCGTCAGGACTCTCGTCCGACTTAGGGCGTCAGGATGGCTCTCGATGGAGGCCAGCCGACCGGAGCGCGCGAGCTGTGCTGCTCACTCCCTCGGCGCCAAGCCACGCCACGCCCCGCCAATAAACATAAGTTGAAGGGCAGGAAGAGAGTTCCTGCATAATTATGGCTCGGGCAGGAGGGTTGTAAGCTTTTTTTAAGTGTTGTTTTAAAAGCTGATGCAAGATGAATAAGTTACTTATCTTCGGTAATGATGTATCTGGTAGAGACACAGTCTAGAGGCAGATTCCTTAACTTAGAATATCCTCCAGGTGCCAGCCTGGATCGAGAGATTTTTCAGCAGTACCTCTCCGCGTCGGGAGACGGTATCGCAATGCTCCGCCTTGACATCGTCCGCGGATATGACATCAGTGGCATCATGTAAGTCCCTCCCAGCACTCTGTCTTCAGTTTTCTACTGTGAAACTTTTCCGCGCCACATCGTGGAGCCACTACTAAAACTGTGTGAGTGTGGGAACAGCGTGCCAAAAAAACAAAAATGACAAAGAATAAAAATGATGAAAAACATCACAGTGCATGATAGAGAAAAACACTTCAGACTGTAAGGGACTGAAAGGAGAGAGCAGAGTGCTCGCCCCTAGATACAGTCTCGCATAAGCGAAGAAACATACCCTCCTATGAGGGAAAAACAGCAAAAGAAATGATTGTTATGGTAAATGATAAGCAGTCTGTAACCACATGAATGTGATGGTAATGGATAACAAGACTAACAAGATGACTGTTATGGCAATTGACAACATTTCAGCAACAAAAGAGAACGTGCAACCATACGCACTATATATGACCAATTAACTGTAGCACAGTCAAATAGACCCCAAACTAATGGAGAAAAATTGAGAAAAAGTACCACACGGAAAAGGGAACCAGGGTGCAAGAGCGTGGATGGATAAATGAGCCCACCACCCAATTGCGAGAATGGGTGGAGAAACAACATTTAAAACAGAGTAAGACATCCTGACCTGGGAAGGATGTGAAGTAGACTAACACGCATGAAGACCGAGACCACTGGTAGAAACAACAGTGGGTAAGAACCCAACCTGAAAAAGTCCCACAACAGTAGGTCGTCATAACGCGAGAAGCCTACAGAAGAAACTATAGGAAGATTCCCCAGAGGGAAAGAAGAGAACACTCCTAAGAGGACCTCGCAGGATCCAGGTACATCCACCACCCAGGAAGAACACTTCCCATGGCAGGTAGGGTATGTCAAATCCCTATAAAAGCAAGGGAATACCTCTTGAGACTAGCTCGTAGACAGAGGAGTCGAAAATAAATGCAGAAACAGCTGTCTAGCTGTACAGACTGTCCAGAAAATAAAAGATTGAACCTGGCCACAGATACCAGAGAAAAGCAGCGACAATGCTTCAACCAATGCAAACGAGATCAGAAGTCCGCAACAAAGGACGAGAAGCAACGTGACTCATGGAAAACCAGACATGAGACGGTGGACCACTGAGTCTACATGACTGTCAAAAAGGTGAGCCCCATCAAAGGGCAAATCTCGAAGACGCTCCTGAAAATTTTCAGGAAAACTGCGATTAGGCAGCCAAGCATAGCGACGCAGAGCAACTGACCTGGCCATAGCCCGATGTACAGTCAGTGGTGTCCATGACTGACCGGATTGAAAACAGTGCCAGTTCATGACCCCCTTGGAGTATCCGAACCAGGTCAGCCGAAGGGCCTTCCGGAAGAGAGGGAAGGAGGCGCTTGACCGAATCCCAAAGGGCGAAAGTAGCTCACGCAAACACGCAGGATGTATTAAAAAACCGAAGGCCCGAACTTGTGGATGCAAATATATGTCGACCACACGTCTCCAACCATCGAGACCACCTAGTAGGTGGAAGTAACAGAGAAGAGGAGGAAGGCAGCGAGACCGAGGCTGCCTGGACAACCAACCCTTAAGCCCTAGGGTGGAGGGACAAACAGACAGGGTCATCTGGAGCTAGGCGATGACCATGTGTGATAGCAAGATTCACAGGGTACCCCGATGAGGGCCACGCCCAGTCCCTAGAAGAATGACGTCCAACAACTTGCCAAAAGGCATCAAGGGCTCGACGTCCGTGTCTCCCTGGTGGAGCAGCTCCAACAAGGGATCCAAAGGCAGAGAGACTGATGAAGCTGGATCTGTAGGATGTCAGCAGCTTTGTGAACAACTCCCGCAAACGCTGCACTAGCCTCCGTGGCCATTCTAGGTTGCGGCAGCAGATCAATTGGGGACAGCTGCAGGCTAACACGTCCACCAAAAGTCAAAGACCCTGCAGCCTGAGGAGGACCAAGGGCCTGGAAGCGCTCCACCGTAACAAGCCCCAGACAACATGTAAGCAACACTGGGGGTGGGGCAGTGGACCATGGGCAACATCCTCCATGAGCAAAGGAGCAGCAAGGGACATCACCGGCGTCAAACTATGTAGAGACGATGTTGCATCAATGCCGACGAGCGCCAGAGACTCCATCGACAGGAGTCGGGCGACATCCACCGCGAAGAGAGACTGCGGTGTGGGACGGCGTCCATTCGGAGATAAGTCCCCTGCTGCGGCAGTCATCGCAGGGAACCCACAGGACTGAGCCCTGACGCTGAAGGTGGACTGTGGCCTGATGTCTGACTGGGAGGCTCCACCGGGCTGACTCCCGACGTCGCGCCGACTCCGGAACCGGAGTCAGGGCACTCGATTGGTGCCCAGGGCGAACCCGCCGGCGAGCTCCCAATCTGAGACCCTACCCCCTCTGTGGAGCCTGAAGGCAAGCCAGGGAGAGGGGGGGACCCAAAGAGGGCCTGCAAAGCCCCAAAATAGGGCTTTCATCTGATTCCTAGTCATCCCAAAACCAGGCAAAGGTGGGTAGGCGGGGGTCAAATGCTGAAGGGCCGTTTCCGGTGAAGACCGGGATCAGCCGGCACCGACGTCACGGCTACGTGAGGCCGACGTCCTCCGTGACTTCTTCTTGTGCTTACCTGCGAAAGGTGAGCGGCGTCGACAGGAACAAAACCATGCCCTGTCACAAACAGAGAGCGGCGATGCTTGGAACGGGACATCTGGGCGGACAACAACTTCATCCGACGTTCCCACAGGGACTTCAGCTGCCGACAGGCATCACACTCCTCGGAGTCATGGTGCTCACCCAAGCACCACCTACAGATTGCATGCTGATCCATCACCGACATGTGCTGCGTACAGGACTCACACAATTTGAAGCCCGAAGGCATCGCACACTGTTCCCGGACTCAAAAAGGCATCAGGAAGGCCTACAAAACAGCTTCTCCTGGATCCACGTTGCAGACGTGGAAAGAAGAAAACTGACGTCAGCGTGCTGGGAGTAACTAATATGGCCCCACTGATGTCATATCTGTCAACGACGTCAGGGCAGAGCACACAGTGGTACTGCTGAAAAACCTCCGAATCCAGACTGCCGCCTGGAAGATATTTTAAGATAAGGAATCTACGGCTAGTTGTCTCTATCAGATATTCTGTTATGCCATTTATGGTGTTGGATTGTCATGCACAGTTTATGTGTTTTATAATGTAACTTATAATATGAAGTATTACATTGCATTGGTTTCAATAATGAAGCAATAAAGATATTACTTACTTTAAAAAATTATCGGGATCCCAAACAGTGCATCTTCACCACAGAAGTACACTGATAGTCTATGACAATCCAAGCACAGTTTTACAGAATATTTACATTTATAAAGCATCCCTCAAGAGTACAAACCAAAATTACTATCCAGAAACACAAGAGTTTTTTACTTTAATGTAATGACAGTTCTGGAGAAACTGATCAGTTTAAATTACATATTCTTCCTTGTGTCTATAACAATACTGGGAAAGTTGCAAAAGCCACAACTAATACTGAAAACGTCCGCTACACAAAAAAGAAATGGTTAAAGAAAAGGTTTCATTCAAAGAGACAGTGCTTTCTACTGCTAGCAATTTCTACATATAATAAAGCTTGGAAAAGTCAACAGCTATTTGTATAATAAAAAGATACTCTTTCTTTGCACAATGGCATTGATTATTAGAGCGCAGGACGATTTAGTGCTATTTATCACAACCGGTTAAATCCGATTGCCAGTGGTTCGGAATTCACCTGGGGTCATATTATAAAGTCCCCCTGGGGTACAACAGATGTGCGCGCCTGCTTTTTGCGCTCCTGGGGCAGTTTGGTATTATAGAAGAGGCCTCCATTGCTTGCGCGGCCCCTCCAATCATACAGATTGAGCCGCACAAATGTAACAGCAGCGCAATATCAAGGGGGCAATCTCTGAAACACTTTGCCTCTGTGCACACGTCATGTAATAGACACCTTTCTTTAGGAGGAAACGTTTTTCTTCAATTTGTATACAGAAAAGCATCAATAAACCTTCGTCACTGAGTGGGGATAACAAAAGATCCGTCCAAGTTAAAGAGCAAAAGGAGGCTATAGGGTGGTATGGTCAGTGAGCACCTGAACCAGCCTCCCGTTGATGGATGGATGGAAGGCTTTCAGCAAAGCACCAAGCGGATGGCTCTCAGCCAGGATGATGTGAAGCTGTGACTCCGCCTGAGACCAGAGGTCTCCACCTCCCCCAGATGGCCGCCTCAATCCATATGTGATGTATTGGCCACCATTGTGACCTCTGGGTGGGCTAGAGAGACATGTCTGCTGCTGGTCCAAACACAGTTCAGCTACAACCACTGCAGGTCTTTTGCAGTCTCCTCTGAAATCTGCAGGTGGTAGGAGAGGTCTCCTTGATGTTGGGACCACTAGGACTTCAGATCATATTGTAGACGCCTGCATAGGCCACCAGGCATACTCGACCAGCAGGATAGAGGAGACCATCAATCCCAGTAACCTCAGAGTCGACCTCACTGAAATCCTGAATGAAGGTTGAAAAACAGAGTCATAGCCTGAATGCCTTGGACTCTCTTTTCCGGGGGAAAAGCACAAAATGGAACCATGTCCCGAATGGCTCGGATAAAAAGGAATGTCTGAGGAGGAGTCTGGTGGGACTTTGGCACATTGATAGTAAACCCCAGGGATTATAGGAGGTTCGCCATAGTATGGAGGAGGCTAAAGACTGCTTGAGGCGAGCCAGTCTTCAACAGCGAGTCATCAAGGTAGGAGAAGACAGACGCACCTGACCTCCACAGATGTGCTGCAACCACAGCCATCACTTTCGTGTACAACCGAGGGGCACGGGTAAGACCAGAGAGAGATAGGTGAGCACAGAGTGCTGAAAATGATCCTGTCTGAGCATTAATCACACAGGTAGCGTACATGGACTGGCAGAACCAGCTGCATGATCTTCTTAGAAGTTGGCTGACTCTGGGACCACAATCGAGGTGTGTGGCGCGGCTCCAACGCCTGTTCAGGAGAATGTGAATGGCGAGAGGGAGTGGAATTCCACTTCGAGTTCTGTGCCTCTTTTTTTACATACCTGACGATTTTGACCGCGACGGATACTGATCTCTAAAGCGGCTTTGTCGACTCTGGAACGGGACTGTGCTAGAACTTTGGACATGTAATGCAACTTGGAGCAGTCACAGTGAGGAGTCTTTAATGCTTGGCGATGTAAAGGTTCGCCTTGCAGTCCCTGATGGCTTTTGGATTCATCAATAAGCAGTTGCTGCAGGCCTTGGAGTCACGACTCAACCCCAGACACCACAGGCATACCTGATGGAGATCTGTCACTGACATTTGTTTGTGACACTCCCTACAGGGCTTACAATCAGTTAATTTGGTGGTGACATCACTTGCACCTTGAAGGCATTTTTTTAAAATACATTTCTGAAAGACACGAAGGAGCTCCAGATCTGCATCTGGTGGTGCAGAAAGAAGGAACCAATGTCAGCATGCAGGAGTGGAGGCTATATAGGCTCGGCACGT
The DNA here is from genome assembly GCF_964204655.1 of Triturus cristatus. Taxonomy (NCBI): domain Eukaryota; kingdom Metazoa; phylum Chordata; class Amphibia; order Caudata; family Salamandridae; genus Triturus; species Triturus cristatus. The sequence continues at coordinate 211,222,266 of NC_140594.1, read as the reverse complement.
CATTTACAGGGCAGCACGGGCCACCTGATGGCGCATCGATGTACTGCTGAAAAGTTCCTGGATCCAGTCTGACAAGTGGGGAATATTCAGAAGATGAGGAATCTGTGGCTAGAAGTCTATATCAGGTGGCTGCCCGAACCCTGAAGTGAAGCATCGGTCACCCTTTTCAACTTTGGGTGGGGTAGGGAGAGGGGTCTGCCACTGACCCAATTGCAGTCAAGCAAGTTATCCCCTTGATGTTGGTTCTACTGAGACTTTGGATCCAACCGCAGAGCCAGAATATGCTACTTAATGTGCTTGACCAGCACTGACCAATTATCTAACGGAAAAAGAGACATCAAGACTTCTTCTAGCAATCCTAAAACACAAAGGTGCTATCCTCACCTACAGCTAATGTAGCCTTCAGGCAAAATTACATAGCCTGACAGCAGGATCCATCTTAAAGGTACCAAGAGCAATACTTCTGCCAGCACTGACTCACAGTCATCAAGGATTCCAGGCAGAATTTCTTCTACTTTGGATCTGATCCAATGCAACAACTACAGAGAATAATTTAATTTACCAAAGAGTACTACAAGGAAGCTACCACATCTCGAGTTTCTCCTTCTCAGACAAGAGCATGTATGCAAAGCTGCCATCCTAAAGTACTGTCACTTAGTCATGAACTCAAAAAAGGACAGTCTGAAACAAGTCATTGGCTGAATCATAGTAGCAGGAGTTAGCAATAGTAATACATGACCCTGCTACCTGATAGAAGCAATTTTATATCTTGAAATTGGTAGTATCCGGGAAAACAACCTGTCAAGTCTGACTATAAAAACACTACTAAAACCCAGTCTTGTTAAGCTGAGTTGAAGACACTTTGAAGTATCAAAAGAGAGATTTTCATCCCTAATCATAGATTACCATATATATTATCTACTGGAACAGTTACATAAAGCAGCATGTAAGAAAATACACCAAATGAGATTGATGCTCTCCCCCCCCCCCAAAAATACAGATCATCGTGAACTGCCAAATCACCAACCAAAGTTGCCGGCCCTGTAACTACGAACAAGACTCGTTTGCTCATCTACATTGTTTGTTGTCCGATAGCGCAGTCAGAGTGACCAATTCATATACAACAATCATGCTCAATAACAATCTGCCAAGTTGTAGTGAAGCATTGAGACCCTGCTTAAGCACAAAGAGCATATGTGAGCTTTGCCATTATGCAAAACTATTGCACAAGTTACTTACTTGTGTAACAATATAGCTGTAAGAGACATTAGTTAGTGATAGATTCCTTACCTTAGAATATCCCCAGGCGTCAGACTGGATTCGGAAAGTTTTCGTCTGCAGTACCCCTGAGCGTCGGTAGGCGTCGTCGTATGGCTCCACGTACGTTGTTGGCATCGTAGTCGCCGAGATCACATCGCTGGAGCTACTTAGACGCGCGCTCACGTCAGTTCTGTACACGACTTTCCGCGCCAGTAAGGCAGAGACATGCAAGATATTGACCACTGGTGCATTGATACTAGGGCCCTGAAAGGAATGACCTTAACCCTAGAACTCAGTTCGCAGAACGGGGAGGATGGGTGGGGTGGTAAGGAATCTATCACTAACTAACGTCTCTTACAGATATATCGTTACACAAGTAAGTAACTTGTGCATCTGAAAAACACACGTTAGTGATAGATTCCTTACCTTAGAATAGATACCTCAGCAATACCAACCCCGGTGGTGGGTCTGCGAACCAAGATCACACCAGAAAGTCACTGTTACGGGCACAAGCGCGAGAGCGCGTTAATCGGGAAAGGATCAACGCGCCCGCTAAGAACTAAGTTTCCCAGAATTCCCGCACGCACGTCACGCAGCCGTGTCTCCCACAAAGGCGGAAGCGCGGCGAGACCGCACAGCAGAAATTCTTCTCGGCTACAGAAGACCTGTTTGCGCTAGGAAGGTCCTGGTGGATTGGAGTGTCCTAGCTTCGGGGGTCCTCGGAGAATCCATAGGAATTGGCATACCTCGTTGTTTCCGGCCTTGGTGGAGCATCGTACCTCGGAAGGTCGGGTAAGGTTGCAGTGCACCAGTCTCTCCCGCTGCTCCTACTTTCCACTCCCTTCTCCGTTGGTGAGCACGTTTCATGCTCGTGTGGAGGAAGGGAGGGTTGTTGACATTTACTCCACCAGTATGGTTACACAGGATGGTTCCCGTCCTCAGCTACTGTTCTAGGTTGATTGGTCTAACTGGCACAACCGCTGGTCTCATTTCATGAGCAATTTGCATAGCTCCTTTTACGTTGTTTCTGTCAAAAGACACGAATGTATAATGGGCAATAACGATCACTGTGCCCCTAATGGCAACCCATGGATGTACCAGTCTCAGTGAGACTGGAACCGGGACAATGGTTAATTTGGGCATGAACATCGTTTTGGCTTATATACAAAAAAACAACTATACCTTTGAGCACCCCAGGGAATCCATGGTGCTGTAACCTGGATATTACAGAGTTTAAGGCTCATACTTTGGTGGAACTCTAACATTCTTGGTGTTTTGTATCGCTGTCTGTTATTGTGTTTGTGACTCTATTTTTAACAGGGGTTATCCGAGTGGTAGCGGTCTATGCTCTATCCCTGTGAGGCAGAGTGGACTCTATTTCAGGGTAGGTTCTGGGGAGAACGTTTGTTTTCCTTATGTCAACTGTATTAGCGAGATTACTGTGCAGGCTCAGATTCCTATGTGATGTTGCCCTATGATGTCTTTCTTGTTTATTGTATGTATTCCCCCCTTGCCGCCAAACACATCGCAACGAAAGCCTAAACATCTCCGCCAGAGGTAGAGGGTCTGGTTATATGGGGGCCGTTCTTTTTCTTTACAGGTATAACACTTGAATCGGTGTTCTTTCTCCCTGTAGCAAGGAGGGTGGAGCAAAGAGGTTAGGGAAGGCGGAAGAGCGCTAATGTGTTCCTTGTGTTTTACAGCTCTCCCTCCCTGCTGACCCCTTCCTTTCCTTCCCTCGCTTGATCCTCCCACTGACCTGTGCCATTACGGCTAACCAGGATTGGGTAGATCGAGAGGTGGACCATAATAGCAACAATCCGATCCCGAGGACTGAACCAACGTGACAGTCACAGAGAACAGAATGGCCAAAGAAGCCGTCTCTCCGGACTCGACTGTCAAGGCAATAATGCTTAGTAACAGTGTGCAGCGAGGCCCACGTGGCTGCCTGACAGAGGTTTTTCAGGGGTCACCACGTCCCAATGCAGTAGTAGCTGCGGTCGCCCTGGTAGAATGGGTGCACAACCCCACTGGGGGTTCCGTTCTAGCCAGAGAATAACAGTCTTTGATAGACAAGACAACCCAGCGGGAGATAGTCCTCTTGTGTACAGCCCGGCCTTTCTTGGCACCTACGTAGCAAACAAAGAACTGGTCATCCACCCGGGACTGTTGTGTGCGATTCAAACAAAATGAAAGCGCACGTTTTGGGTCCAGACGATGGAGCCTCTCTTCCTCTCTGGAAGGGTGCGGAGGCGGAAATAAAGTGGGCAAGGTGATAGTTTGCCCAATGTGGAAGGCAGTGACAACCTTTGGCAAGAAGGAAGGTCGAGTGCGAAACACAACCTTGTCCGGATGAACCAACAGAAAAGGAGGCTTATAGGAAAGAGCGTGGAACTTACTCACGTGCCTAGCAGAGGAGATGGCAACCAGGAAAGCAGTCTTCAAAGTTAATAAACGAAGAGGACAGTTGTGAAGCGGCTCAAAAGGAGCGCACATCAGAAAAGTAAGACCCAGATTCAAGTCTCACTGTGGCATCACAAACAGAATAGGAGGGAAAAGGTGAGTAATGCCTTTGAGAAATCTATTAACAGGGGACTTGAAAAGAGAGGGCTGATCAGGAAGCCTGAGAAAAGCCAAAATTGCAGAACGGTAGCCCTTAATAGTGCCCAGAGCAGAGCCCTGCTGGGCAAGAGAAAGAAGGAACAAAAGGACCTCTGAAAGAGGGACAGAAAGGGGATCCACAGCCTTTGCTGTGCACCATGCCTTAAATTTGTTTCATGTTTCTGCCCTCCTGCTGCTGAACCAAGCTCGAGCAGGGGAAGGCAGAACAATAGGTATTCTGTCACAGGGAGGTGTGACCACCTCCCAGACTGGATTTGCTGTATTTGGGCAGGGTGGGAGCGCTTGCCAGCACCACATAGTCTGCGTGCAGGGCACACTTGGTGCCATCCATGCATAGTCCAGTTCAAACGAGTACAAGGGGTCATTCACTCCCCCTCTGGCGCGAACCTGGACAAAGGACAGGGGAGTTTCCTCCCCCTTGTTCAGCCCCTCCTTAGGGAGGGACCCTTGAATGGCCCAATCATTCCCTAGATTCGGCATAGGACAAGCTTAATTTCCTACACCACTTCTCCTTCAACCGTCTGGGCACTCTGGGCATCAAGACTGCAACCGGGAAGACTCCTGCTGCTCCTGATCTCGTTGCCCTGCTCGTCTGCTGCAACGTGCGTGCCTGTGCATCATACAGGAACCTTCCAAGGCCTGTAGGCATCCAAGACACCTGAAGGAATTTCCTTTGAAGGGAAGGAGTCACTTCCTTGCATCTGCGGGCACCGCAACTAAGCTGACCGGTCTGCTGATCCTGAGCACCCACAGACTCCGAAAGGCTCAGCAAACAGGTGGTGGTTCTTCACAACCCTTGAGGCCTGACCTGTCCTCTCACCAAGTTTGAGGCCCGTATCTATTGTCAAAGCTGCAGGAACCAACCCCTGTGCACTGCTTCGACTTGCAGTTGCAAAGGCTTGTTGGCTTCCTTCCATCAAGATCTTCGGGCTCCAAGTAGCCCCCACCTTAAGCATTTCCAGTGACCAAGATCTTTATCCTCACTGTATCTCTTTCATCGTGGGCTTGCATCTTTGGTGAGTTGCTTGAGGTCCTCCTGTGACTCCAGTGCCTCCGGCCTGTGGGTCCTCTTGAGGTTCATCTTCGTATAGGAAGACTCCCCTGATTGCTCAAGGCCTGCCCTGACTCCCCTGCTTGTGGTGAGTCACCTGGACCTTGCTGGTCCCGATATTGTGCCTTCTTCACTTTCCATGTTATTTGCAGTTGCCAAGGCTTGTTGGTGCTCCCGACAGACACCGACCCCTCAACTCTCGACATCCGATGTGGGACAGCTCGTGAACGGCTCCTGGTCTTCTACAGCGTCACCTGGTCTTCACATCTGCAGCTCCAAGTTCACCTTCAACTCTCTTGCAGCACCTGACATTGGTGGGCATTAGTCTTCTGTGCTCCCTGGTCACTTCCAAGTGGCACAGACTGTCCCCTCTGCTTTCAGGTACTTCTCGCCTTGAATCCACCTTTGAGTTCCACCGTACACTTTCTCTTTCTCCAGCTGCGGCATCTTCCTAAAGTCATCCATTGAGTTTGATGGCGGTTTCTGACGCCACTTCACATCTATGCATCCAGCTCCCTTGGGGCAGGTATCCATGGGTGGGGTGGCTCTCCAACCTTCTGTCTTCCATGGGGTGTCTTCAGGGTTCACTGGGACGGGTCCTTCTTTAAAATTGCAACCGCGACTTACCCATTGACTTGCATGGATCCCGCGGTCATGTTCCTTCTGTACACAAAGCCTCCAAAGGACTCCTGGTTACTTACCTTGGGTGGTTCCTTGGGTCCCCGGCACTTCTATGTCATCAGGGTATAGTCTTGACTTGAGTCGTGGTTCGCATACCACTATTTTAGTATATGGTTTGGTCTCCCCCTGATGACCATTGTGTATTACGTGCTACTTACCTGTTTCTATTGAAAAGTATTGTGTGCATCTCCAGCTAGGAGATACTTGCATGTGTTAGTGAGTGTTATATAATAAATACATATTTTTATAAATACACTGTGTAAGTCTTTTTCACTTAATCAATACCTATAAGATAACGTTCTGGTAAAACAAGCTACTTTACACTCCTTCTGGACTAAGCCTGAAGGCTGCTCTCCGCAGCTACCACTTAGAGAGCTTTCTAAGGTTGTCTAAGATCACTAAAAATCACCATAAGGGGCCTAAGTAGCCTCCGTGACGTCGTCCCGACGCGCACGACGCTAGTGACGGGCGCGGAGCCGCACAGCGCCACCTACTGGCGCGCAGGGGTACTGCTAAGCAGAAAACTTTCTGGATCCAGACTGACGCCTGGGGAATATTCTAAGGTAAGGAATCTATCACTAACGTGTCTCTTTCAGATACTGAGAACAGGAGGAAGATCCCTTTCAGTAAATACTGCAGTGGCTTAGAATACCATGCCTTTTTCACCGAGGGTACAAAATATTTTCTAAGCAATTAAAGACTTACCTTTTTGACTTAACTCTGTAAGACTGTCCGTTTTGTCCCTCTCGCATTTCCTCTTACTTTTTGGACAGGGTATGCAAAGCACTTTGATAGCAATTGATTAATTTAATGATGGGTTATATAAATAAGTCTTTCCTTCATTACTGTTTGGTTTCAAATAAATACATTAAAAGTTAGCCAAAGCTGAGCCGGTCTGCTCTCTGCCAAAGTAATCAGTGGGTTGAGCTCAAGTTTAGTTACTCTGAGGGTTCAACCCGATAAAGGTTGTGTATTATTTGAGCTGGTTAGTCATCCAACACAAATAATTCAATTTCTTATACTGGCTGTCCTGTATAGTTTGTGCTAAAGAGGTCCATAAGTACTCCGGGACTGCCACAGAGTTTGACCAATCACACCTCATAAAGCATGACTGTAGCAGCCCCGGAGTTAGCTGGCACTGACTGAGAGTAAAGCAAGGCAGGCCAAACAGAACATGCACTTGTCAAAGATCTTCATGCATTTGGACTTACAGTCTGGACTGGACTGGTAGGAAATATATCCGGGCTGACTATGATGGAGGATGCCTGGTCCTCCAGACTCTCTGGTACAGACTGTTGGGCCAAAAAGTCAAAATTGCCCAGTGGCAGTCCATGCCGCGAGGTGACTGCTTGTTGACTGGCTTTGCCTAAGTGTCCAAGAGGTTATCCGCTAAGGCTTAGTTAAATGGTAGGAGATGTTCAGAAAGTGCCTGGCCAGGCTGAAGAACCTCCATCAAAACATGAGTTTTGACCTCCATTGTAGGGAGCTGCCGTTCAAAGACCTCTGCAGCCCGTCACATAGCCGTGATGAAAGAAGCACTCCCCTCTGGCAGGACCAAGGGGGGAGAGCAGAGTCCAGTGTCCAGACCATTGGTATGGCATTCTGTAATTATGCAGAACTGTCCTTGCCATATTATGGGATGGTGAGAGCTGATATATAGCATGAGCTCTGCTGTGTGGTAAAGGCAATGTATCAAAGTAAGAAGGGTTGGCTATATGCTGTGCTTCTATGGGATCAGAGCACGGGCTCAGTCCAGGTGAGGCCGGAGACAGCAATAGTTATCAAAACCTCTTCAGGGAGCAGCATTGATGTGAACGGAACCGGCCAGGGAGTGATGCCAGACATGAAGTCAACATCGAAGCCAGTGCAGAACCTTAAGCTGGTTCAAGAGACAGCGCCGTGGGCAAATCCACCAGTGGGTTTACGACTGGAGACCTCTAAGGATCCTTGGGGCCAAATGCGTGCCAGAGGGATTTGGAAGCGTTCCAAATATGTGCAACATGGCTTCCCTAATGGCATCTATTTGCTGCAAGGTTGCTGGAGGACCTGTAAATTCGGGCTGCATTGTAACCAAACTCAGAATCGGCTCTTTAGCAGTTCAGGAACGAGACCAAGAGGCATGCTGACACCCTTGTGCTCTCTATGGAGAGAAAGTGGCAGGAAAGGCTAATTCCCACTTTGACTTTTTGTACTTTATCTTCAACTTACAGACTTCAACTACGATGAGGACCTGCTGTGAGAACAACATCAGGAACGGGACGTCCCTTTGAACTTCAAAGTATCACAGCATGGAGCCTTCTGATGTTTGATGACAGAGATTCACCTTGCGTTCTCACCTGGTCTCTGGGTTCATCTGGATGCAGCTGTCGCAGCCCCTGGAGCTGTTCCCCTGGGCATACCACATAGGGGTCTGTCACAGACATTTGTTTCTGACAGTACCTCTAAGGTTTAAATCCTGTCATTTTGGGAGGTGATAACCTCCTTTAACACAGGTAAAGAGAATTTTGCAAGGAAAAGAGTTGTTTGTCAGAGATGAGAGAAGCAAAGGGCCACATCTGCATCTGAAAGTGCAGAAATAAAGGAACCGACATCAGCACGCCTGGGTGGCACATATACGAGTTCCCGCTCGTCACTTCTGGAGCAGAAGTGTGGAGCTGCATGATAACACCTACCAGCTTGCAAGAGAATTGCTTTTGAGTTCCCAGATCAAGTCTTACACCTGGGGGAATATTCACAAGGTTAGAAATCTGTGGTTAGAAGTAAACAATAGAAACATGCTAGCTTTAAGTCTCAATCATATCAGTTATCTTTAATGCAGTAAGATTGATAGTTCTAAGTCTTTTAGTCGTAAAAGGTTACCTTAACTGCTCCTTCAGTCTCCATGAACCAGCGCCTCAGCATGGACTGGATGTGTATATCACTAAGCTCATTGTTAGCATTCAGGATCTCATTCTTGACTACCTCCTCCAAGAGAAGACGCCGTAATCGCCAGTAGAAAAACGTGCGGGCATTCTTCCACTCAATGATGTCCTTCGGGGGACAAGAAAGTTAGGGCAATACAGAGTTTATTTAGGGAGAATAAAATATCCATTCCGTCTGTCCACTTTTTTTTTCTTGAATTTATACATTATTACTTTTCTCAAACCAAATTAATCATATACAAATTAAAGAAAACCCTGAGAAAACAATATGTTCTACTACCACCACCACACCCCCCCCCCCCCCCCTATACGGAACTTGTAAAATTTATTTGCCAATTTGAAACTTTAAAACATTTCCCCCAACTGCTATTCACTTTGGTTAATTGATCATTTTGTAATATGCCTTTTCGATCATTGTACAATTACCACCCCCAAGAACTAAAGGTCTGATTTAGATCTCGATGGACGGGTTGCTCTGTCACAACTGTGACAGATATCCTGTCCGGTGAAATATAAATCCTGTAGGATATAATGGGATATATATTTCGGCGGACGGGATATCCGTCCCCGTCGTAACGGAGTAACCCGTTCGCCGAGATCTAAGTCAGGCACTACAATAAAGGCCCATTAAAGCTCTCCAATGTCGCCTAACTAATAATTTTGTCAAATAATGTATATTTAAACTTAACAATCTATTATCTTTCTTTCGCCTGTTGTAAATATGTAAGTTTCCATCAATGGAGTTATTTTAGGTCCTACCATATCACTTAGTAAATAATTATCCACTAGCAATACCATGTTTATTTCCTTAAAAGACATCCATAAATGTATATGTAATATGTCTACAATGCCTCTACCTGTTCTGTAACTCACCACTATTCCTTAAAAAGCTGATAAATTAAGCTTCTAGAAGAAGCCATGGACAAGATTGCCTTGCAACTGTGCAACAATGCTTGAGACACAACTATCTTAAATTGAAGTCTGATAAGACTGAGGTTATTGCTGGTTGGGAACCCTAAAGTGCCTAGGCTGATACTATACTAGCCATTTTGGTTTTGTTCCACCACACAAAGAAGACAACAGTGGAATCACTGGACATTCTATTGGCTCAAGATCTTAGTATGATAGTTTAATTCACTTCAGTCTGCAGTGCACGTTTCTATGCCCTCTGATTGCCATAGCTGCCGTTACATCTTCCTGCGTCAGTGGTAGCAGCATGTGTGCTGTCTAAACTGGACTTCTGTTTTAGCCTCTATATTGGCCTTCTGGATCATGATCTTGCTAAACAACATGGTGTACAGAATACAGCACTCCGTTGTATTGTACATCTGATCAAAATCTGATCATATTTTGTACGTGCATAAAAATCTTCAAGTGCTGACAAAGCCACCTCCTCCTGCAGTACATTCTGGATGTTTGATCACGTTAAGTCTCACTTAATCATGACTGTCATAAGAGTCCAACACTCCCGTGTGGAAATCAGACTACTTTGGTTGCTAGGTTTTAAACTGTGGATTAAGCAGCAGCTTCAGCTAAAGATAAATTTCTTCTGTATTTTTTATTTTTTTAAGGAAGGCACTGGGGTCTTTTTTATTCTGTCTTTTTGAAGTCTTTTTTGTTCTGTTATTTGTTTGTTTTTATTCTTTCACTTTTACTGTTCCAACCCCAAAAATCCCAGTCGACATATGTTGCGCTCTAAAAATGTTAATAATTTAAAAAACAATTTGTAAATGCAGGCTAGTCCAGGACAGGCTTCTTATGATCCCTGCCTTTCTCTAAGTAAATTGTGGAAATTCACCTAAAGAGTTATAGCAGTCTTAGTACACAATTTGATCTTCATTTAATCATTTTCTCAATTTTGAAATTTCAGGTCTCTTTTATGGGTTTAATTCAACAAAGACTGGTGACAGTAAGGAAATGTCTGGGCCAACTTTGGGTATATTCAAAAATTTTGGGCCAGACATTTACTCCTGCGGGCTTAAGACCAAGTTTCGAGTACACCTTTAAATCCTTAGGAATTTTCTAAGAATTCCAGGAGTAACCCTCTGATTCAAACTGTTGTCGATTTCAATAAGTATGATTTTCCTATTACTTATTATTGAAATGTAAAAGGTACAAAACCACACATGCACAAATGTATAACGTAAGGAATGTAAATTGTTAGGATTCTGCCTTTTGCTTTAGTTACACATTTGCTCTTTTTCACGTTTTCTGGCGCACATTACTGGCATAAAATTTCCTTTTTTTTTGCTTGTGCAGTCTGGTTACAAAGTTCAGGTACAACGAGATGAGAAATTATTTTTTGAGCTATAATAATAAGTTGCGCACCTTCTCATACTAACCTCAGCCAAATGAAGGCACATGTTTACTTTTCTGACCCATTACCAGTTTCAGATCTCTAAGTTTGGGCAGGCGCTCTAAAGGTGGTGCACCAAGTAGGGCAAACGCTTTCCTCTTCAGGGGTGACATTGGTGCTGTAGATACAACTTGACGTGAGTAGCCCGGCTCAGTTTGATACGGGTCTAACTGCATTTAGGTTGAATAGTACATTGGCAGTTGACAAGAAGGCACTTCCAGAGTACTCAGTGGTGTGATTAGCCAGGCTTTATTTTCTTTATCAGCCCTTCAATATATTTTTTTACCCCATATATCCTCATTAGCGCAGCAGTTAAGTGTTTTCGCCGTTATATAGTTTGTGGTTACCTTTTCAATTTTTCATCTGTTATTCAAAAAGTCCTGATTTTTTCAGTTTTCTGTCTCCTGTTACTGATTCAAACAAGGTGGTTATTTCTTTAGCTATTTATGTTTCCTGAATTTCTTTTGACTTTATTTTTTATGTTTGCCAAAATTAACTTTTAGTTTTATATTTCGGTATATGATGCAGGTCAACGATAACCTACATTTGAGAGAAAAACAATGAACAAGTGGTTACGTTCTGCAGTCACAACCTTGAATAAAGTATTTTATGAATCTAAACATGTGTGTGCTTGTTTTGTTACAGTAGATCGCCAGCTGTCACCACAGCCTTAAACATAAAATTGCTCATCATATTATACGCAGCGGTGTACTGTTTTGCTTAGTTAGTTCATAGTATGAAGCTTATATTAAGTCGTGCAAAGAGAAGATTATACCCACTTGCTTTTGGGAAACTGGTGAATACAGATTTACTACTCTGAGGGTAGATTTTAAATTGAGCAGTAATATAAACTCCATATGTAAAATAGGTTTGTTAATCACAACAGGTATTTTTAATTGACATGTCTTAAAATTGAAATTACTAAACCGTTTTGGCCTTTTATCTCAAGGACCTCTATCAAGCTAGGACCCAGAAGCTCCCACAACAGTAAAGTTTTGCAAAACCCCTGTCACAGCGGGTATTGCCAAAAGACTGGAAACCACCACCAGACCTGCTGGCTTTGCCAATGCTTATTTCTGTGATGGATTTAAACACAATATTGGTTACTTTGGCGTTTTGTACAGATGCTCATGGGCCCCTCATAAACTGCTTACAAATGTGAGATTTGTTGCTGTTTCTTAATGCCCAGAGAGCTGCGCCTAGCTACTGGTAAATTTCCATCTGTGTGTGGAAGTGTTTTTTCTTGGAACTATTTTCATTTTTCCCTGCTCATGTTGAATGTGTGTGTTTTGCGTGCAGCTCCTCCTTGCTTAGGTCTGAAATTGAATTGACGTTTGTGCATTTCTGACATTTTTTGGTGTAAGCAACATGCTTCAATTTTGTGAATTTGTGAACAAAGAAAGGCTGTCTTTGTAATTATGTTTAGTAATTTTTAATCTTGCGAACACAATCCACATAAATACACTCCACGCCATGCCACATAATTCCAAATCAGTATAATTTCACTAAGTGCCACACACTTCCATGCCACACAATTCAACTCCACACATTTCCATTTAACACCACATAATCCGACAACAAACCATACAGTTCAACCCAACAACACAATTACACAACACACACCACATACATCCAATCCACACCACAGAATTCCACATCAAGCCACAAAATTCAACAGCACACCACATAATTAAACTCCACTACATACCACTCCACAGCACAAAATACCCTTCCACAAAATTACACTCAGTGACACACAATCCCATTCCACATAATTCCAGTACTCTCAATACCACATTATTACATCCATAGAATTACACTGCACACCATGCCACATTATTCTTCTTCACAAATCCACTCCACACCACGCGGCCCCCCTCCCCAAAGAACAAGTTACTTACCTTCGGTAACGATGTATCTGTAAGAAACATTAGTTAGTTAGATTCCTCACCTTAGAATATCCCCAGGCATCAGACTGGATCCGGAAGATTTTTCGTCAGCAATAGCCCTTGCGCGTCGCTAGGCGTCGTCTGCGGCTCCGCGTCCGTCGTCGGCGTCGTGCGCCGGAATGACGTCGTCGGAGTACTTAGACGCCGCCCTCGCGCGCTGACGTCAGTTCTTGTACATAGCCTTCCGCGCCAGGAACGCAGAGCCATGCAAGAGACCGACACTGGTGCCAAAAAATTCTAGGGCCCTGAAAGGGATAGCCTTAACCCTAGATGTCAGTTCGCAGAACGGGGAGGATGGGTGGGTCGGTGAGGAATCTAACCAACTAATGTTTCTTACAGATACATCGTTACCGAAGGTAAGTAACTTGTTCATCTGAAAGAAACACGTTAGTTAGATTCCTCACCTTAGAATAGATACCCAAGGAATACCAACCCCGGTGGTGGGTCTGCGAACCAAGATCACACCAGAAAGTCCTGGAGGACAGAACGGCCAAATAAGCCATCCCTCCGGACTTGGGTGTCTAGGCAATAATGCCTGGCAAACGTGTGCAGCGAAGCCCACGTTGCCGCCTGACAGTTGTCCTGCAAAGGGACTCCCCGTCCCAAAGCAGTAGTAGCCGCTGTGGCCCGAGTAGAATGGGCGCGCAGCCCAACAGGCGGTTCCTTTTTTGCCAAGGAATAACAGATTTTTATACACAAAACGACCCACCGGGAGATGGTCTGTTTGTGTACAGCTTTTCCCTTCTTAGCACCCACGTAGCCAATGAAAAGCTGGTCGTCCACTCGGAACTGTTTAGTGCGGTCCAAACAAAAGGAAAGGGCACGTTTTGGGTCCAGACGGTGGAGCCGCTCTTCCTATTTGGAAGGATGCGGAGGCGGAAAGAAGGTGGGCAAGGTGACAGATTGCCCAAGATGAAAGGGGGTCACCACTGTCGGTAGAAAGGAAGGACGAGGCCGAAGGACAACCTTGTCCGGATGAACAGATAGAAAAGGAGGCTTGGACGATAGAGCCTGGAGCTCACTCACCCGTCTAGCCGAGGTGATGGCTACCGGAAAGCAGTCTTAAGAGTTAGAAGACGAAGAGGACAATTGTGAAGAGGCTCAAAGGGAGCGCACATCAGGAATGTCAAGACAAGATTCAAGTCCCACTGAGGCCTTACGAAAGGGACAGGAGGGAACGTGTGAGTAATGCCTTTAAGAAAGAGTGACACTACAGGGGACTTGAAAAGAGAGGGCTGATCTGGAAGCCGTAAGAAGGCAGAGAGAGCAGCAAGATAACCTTTCAAGTTGCCCAGGGCAGAGCCCTGCCGGGCCAAAGAAAGAAGAAAGAGGAGAACCTCAGAAAGAGGGGCAGAAAGGGGATCCACAGCCTTTGCTGTGCACCATGCCACAAATTTGTCCCACCGGCAGGCGTATACCGTCTTTGTGGAGGGACGCCTGGCTGCCAGAATGATATCACAGACTTCAGGAGGCAAGTCAAATGGCATAAACTGCCGCCGCTCAATCTCCACGCATGGAGGTGGAGGCTGGACAGGTTCGGGTGGAGGACCGTCCCCTGCTGCTGCGACAGAAGATCCTCCCGAAGGGGCAGGCGTATCGGAGCATCGGTCAACATACTGAGTAGCTCGGGATACCAGTACCTTCGTGCCCAATCCGGAGCCACCAAGATGACTTGGGCCCGGTCGCGCTTGATCTTCTTCAGCACTCTGGGCAGAAGTGGTATAGGCGGAAAGGCGTACAACAGACCGCAACTCCACTCGCGACGAAAAGCGTCGCCGAGCGAGTGCCGCCTTGGAAATTCCAACGCGCAGAACCACTGACATTGCGCGTTCTCGTCGGTGGCAAATAGATCTAACCAAGGCTCTCCCCACTGCTGAAAGAGACCTTGCGCCACCTCGGAGTTCAGACGCCATTCGTGATCCATCATGCACCGGCTGCTGAGTTCGTCCGCTCTGGCGTTCAGAGAGCCCGCCAGATGTTGAACCACCAGGGTGATGCCCTGGTGTTCCAGCCATGTCCAGAGGGGCAGAGCCTCCTGACAAAGGGTCCACGACCCCACCCCGCCCTGTTTGTTGCTATACCACATGGCGGTGGTGTTGTCCATGAACACCTGCACGACACTTCCCCGGACAGAGGGAAGGAAGGCTTTCAGTGCAAGACGGATCGCTCTCAGCTCCAACAAGTTGATGTGGAGGCGAGACTCCGCCAGAGACCAGAGGCCTCTGATCTCCGCCTCTCCCATATGGCCACCCCATCCCAGGATGGACGCATCCGTCACTACGACATGCTCCGGTAGGGGTAGGGAGAGGCTCTTGCCCGTGACCCAATCGCGGTCCGTGAGCCACCACTGCAACTGCTGTGCAGTGCCCTCCGAGATCAAGACATGGTCGGACAGGTTGCTGTGATGCTGGGCCCACTGAAACTTCAGGTCTCACTGCAGAGCCCGCATGCGCCGCCTGGCGTGATGCACTAGTAGGATGCAGGAGGCCATCAGCCCCAGAAGCCGCAACACTAGCCTGACCGAAACCCAGGATAGAGGCCGAAAGATGGGAATCAGGGCCTGTATATCCCGGACCCGCTGCTCCGGTGGATGGACCCGGAACTGCGTCGAATCGAGAACCGCTCTGATGAAGAGGAGCTTCTGAGAGGGGCTCAGGTGTGACTTCGGCACGTTGATGGAAAACCCCATCAAATGCAGGAGATCCGCCGTAGTCTGGAGGTGGGAGACGACTGCCTGGGGCGAGCCCGCCTTCAACAACCGGTCGTCGAGATAGGGTAAGACTGGAACCCCTGATCTGCGCAGATGAGCTGCGACCAACGCCATCATTTTCGTGAACACCCGACGGGCACTGGTAAGGCCGAAGGGGAGCACGGTGAACTGAAAGTGCTCCTGACCCACCGTGAACCGCAGGTAACGCCGGTGGGCCGGCAGGACGGGGATGTGGAAATATGCGTCCTGCAAGTCCAACGCTACCATCCAGTCTCCAGGGTCGAGGGCAGCTAGAACCTGAGCCAAAGTTAACATTTTGAACCGTTCCTTCCGGAGGAAGGCATTGATGTTCCGGAGGTCCAAGATAGGGCGTAGGCCCCCTTTGCCCTTCTTGGGAACCAGAAAGTAGTGGGAATAACAACCACGACCTACTTCTGGGCTCGGAACGTGCTCGACGGCCCCCTTGGCCAAGAGGGCCGAAACTTCCTCGTGGAGAAGATTCAAATGATCCCCCGAGATACGGTGGTGCTGCGGTGGCATGGCTGGAGGGGTCGCCTCGAAGGGGAGGGAGTAGCCCCTTCGGACGATTTGCAGCACCCACCTGTCCGACGTGATGGAACGCCAGTGGAGCAGGTGATGGCGAACTCTGCCGCCCACTGGCGTGGAATAGGCCTGAAAGCTCGGACTAGGAAGGCTTTGAGGCGGATGCTGCCGGGGTAGATGTGGACTGACCGCGTCGTCCTCCGGTACCGCCTCGGCGGAAACCACGTCCGCGACCACGTGCAGGCTGGTTCTGCGGCCGGTGGCTAGGCGGACGTGAGGAGGTGCCCCTTCCTTGGCCACGAAAGGAGCGAAAAGCGGAAGTTTGTGGCCGCGGGGCCGAGAGGCCCAAGGACGTGGCCGTAGCCCGGGAGTCCTTGAAGGGAGCCAGCGCACTGTCCGCTTTGTCACCAAAAAGGCGAGCACCATCAAAAGGCATGTCCATGAGGGTGCTCTGGACATCCCCTGAAAAAGACGTGGACCGCAGCCAGGTGTGACGTCGAAGCGCCACCGTGGTAGAAATCGCCCTACCCAGCGAGTCCTTAGTGTCGAGTCCACATCGGATAGCATGGCGCGCTGCATCTCTCCCATCGGCCAGGGCCGAGGAAAGCCGCGTCCGGGCCTCCTCCGGACACTGGGGCAGCACGTCCTCCACCACATCCCACAGAGAGTGGGAATAACGGTCTAAGAGACAGGCGGTGTTCAAAGACCGCAGGCCCAAACTGAGCGAAGAGAAAAGCTTCTTACCAAACTGTTCCAGTCTCTTGGAATCCCGGTCCGGAGGAGCGGACGGGAAGGAGGATTGGGAGGTAGAGGCCTGGATAACCAGACTCTCGGGGGTGGGGTGTTGGGACAGAAAACTGGGGTCGCCCGGAGCAGGGCGGTGGCGCCTGGCAACGTTCCTATCCACAGAAGGGACTGTGGAGGGCTTGGACCAGGTGCCCTGCAGAACGTCAGTGAGGGCCTCATTGAATGGCAGCAGAGGCTCAGTGGAGCATGCGGCAGACTGAAGCACCTCAGTGAGGATGTTAGTCCTCACAGCCACGGCAGGCAGCTCAAGCCCAAGCGCTTCGGCCGACTTGCGCAGCACCACAGAAAAAGCTGCACCCTCCTCCGAAGCCACAGTCGGAGGAGAGATGAATCCAGTGTCCGGTGAGGTATCCAACCCACTGGCCTCCCCCAGTTCATCTGCCCAGTCCTGTGCAAGGTGGCTCTGAAGGGCCATAGGGTCGTCAGACCCCTCCCAGTCGCCCCCGTCATCCGATTCATGGTAAACAGGAGGAATGATCGGAGCCGGTCGATAGACAATATGTGTCTCTAGCGGCGTCGGATGCGGCGTCGGGCAGCGCCGCATCGGCGTCGGGACCGGACAGGGGCTGAACCGGGGATCGACGTCGACCGGAGCCGGCGTCGGGGGTGGTATCGGTGTCGGCGCCGGTGGAGGAGGCGTAACGAGGTCGACCGGCGTCGACAGGGGCCCAGGCTCGGGCCCCTCGGGGACCTGCGGCGTCGAGGCCGGAGCCTCCAACGGCGCCGGGGCCGGAGCCGCCGGCATGCGAGGTCGCCCAGTCGAGTCCGCGGGGCCCGAAGGCGCGCCAGCGGGCGTCGACGGCGGGGCCAGGCTCCTCATGGCTGAGAGGAAGGCACTGACCTCCGCCGGCGTCGCGTCAGTCCCAGGGACCGTCGGGTATGGAGACTTGCGCGGTGCGCGACCGGCGAGGGGAGTCCGAAGAGCGGTGTCGCTTCTTGGACTTCTTGGAGTGCCTCGACTTACCCGAAGACTTCGAGCCAGACGAGTGACGATGTCGAGTGCGGCTCCGCGACCGATCCTTGGACCTCCTCCTGGACCGGGATCGAGAGCGACACGGAGCCGAGTGGCGAAGCTCGAGAAGCTTGCGGGACCGCTCCCGCCTAGCTTTCGAGGTCAGGGCCATACAATCGGAGCACGACGCCGCGTCGTGGTCGAGGCCCAAGCAGTACAGGCACCGGCGGTGATGATCGGTCACCGACATCAGTCGGTGACAGTCGTCGCAGGCCTTGAAACCAGGCATCCTACCGGCACCAGAGTCGAGAATTGACCAAAAAGAGTCAAAAAAGTTAGTCAAAAATTGACTAAAGGGGTAGCTCTCCCGGATCTGCGCTTACTGGCGCGGTAAAAAGAAGAACTGACGTCAGCGCGCGAGGTCGGCGTCTAAGTACTCCGACGACGTCATTCCGGCGCACGACGCCGACGACGGACGCGGAGCCGCAGACGACGCCTAGCGACGCGCAAGGGGTATTGCTGACGAAAAATCTTCCGGATCCAGTCTGACGCCTGGGGATATTCTAAGGTGAGGAATCTAACTAACGTGTTTCTTTCAGATCCATAAAGATACAAGTTTGAAAAGTATTAACATATGGACAAAAATATTACCTTATCTGTAGACAGTGCCCTTCCCTGATCCATAATGTGGTACTGCAAATTGGCAGCCAAAGGGTTTGCGCTGCAGGGGGTTGGGCCTACTTGTCCCAAGGACAAAATACACATGAAAACTTGTTGCCCTTGACCCCAAACAATATGTCCTGGGCGTCGGGCTATAGGAATTCCTCATCCCTGACCACTGTGAGAAGTTGGCCTGATATATGATGTCACTAGTTCTAGTGTACACTTTGTATCATTCCAAACAACCCTTATGGTGATTGGTTGTAAAAGTCAACCTTATAGACCAGCTATCCTAGTGGTAGCATGGACAAGAGCAGTCTTAGGCTAAACTCTGTATGGCATGTGAAGCCAGCTGTTATACCATTATACTCCCTTGAATACCAAATGAAAGGACACCACACATATATAAAATTAGAATGTATTTATTCTAACATATACCCTCACCACTCTTTATGAGTTCAGAGGTCTAAGCACAATTTCTTAAGTAGCATACGTTAAGTTACACAGGAAAATACAGTTAGGCCCATGGGCCACGCAAACCATATACTAAGAAAGTGGTATAAGTACCACGTCACGAACAGGGAGTAGGCCTAGGGCCTAGGGAATCGCTGGGGCTACACTACCCTACCAATTGTTAGGAAGTGGGAGGCCCACAGGAAGCGTGTGCAGTGTGGAAACACACACGCGGGTTGCATTAAAGTCAATGGGAATGTAACAGTTAGAAATAGGAAGAATAAGGACACTTCCGAAGTAACTTGGAGGAAGCAACTAAAGACTTAGACGCTTGGATAGTCAATATCCACTGGAGCACCGGAGTACTCGCGTTACCTCACCCACAGGAGACGGGTGCATAGGTTTGAAGATGTGTTGGGTGTCGTCGCTGGATCCTATGGATGCCTGAAGAACAGATGCTGGCAGGCGGCCAGGAGGAAGATGTCCGGTGGATCCAAGGATGGATCTTGAAGGAAGAACACCTGCAAGCAGAGGGGACAAAGTCTGTGTCACTAGCCAGTGACCGTGTGGAACCAGGAAGGAACCAGGTGATGTCGTGCAGAAGCAGAACACAGGTGATGTCTTGAAACTGGTCTCTACAGCTGCGTGGACCAGGAGGCGTCGAGGACTACCAGAACCAGGGTACGAGCTGTCCCACGAAGGATCTTGCTGATGGCGGAGTCGACGTCCCGACTGGAGTCAACAAGCCTTGGCAAAGGCAACCCACGCGGAATGGGAAATTTGCTTCAGGTGCAGACCAGGAAGGTCTGAGGTGCTTCTCTTTCACAGGGAAGCAAGGGCCAGTCTGGAGGAGCCAAACCAGCGGTGAAAAGTCAAGGGTCCGTCGTCACTGAGGCTACTAGCCAACGGGCAAGCAACCGGACAGACGCGTCGAGCAGGAAAATGCAGAAGGGCCCCACGCAGAACTCGTGGAGTGTGGAGGGCTGATCTTCGGTGCAGATGGTGCTCGGGGTTGGGGCTGCTCAATCCCCAGAGCACAACTTCGAGGATGCCTCAGAAGCTGCGCTGGAAGCTACTCGCCAATTTTCCCAGGTAGCCGGTCCCACGTCTCTCGTCGCTTCCACGGATCTCAGCTTGGCTGTGGATGTGGATCAGGGTCAGAGAAGTCTGGAGGTCAAGGCGCTGGTCGGGCTCTGCAGTCGGTTCCTCGTAGAACTTGGGCAAAGCAAACGGCAGATCTCTTGTTGGTGCCTGTTTGCACAGGGTGGCCACTCCTTGGCCACAAGGGAGATTCTTCAGTCTTCTTCTCGTCGAATGTCGAAGGTCCAGAATTTCGTGTCTAGTTTCAGTTCAGGATAATCCAAAATCCTAGGGACTCAGCTCCCACTCTTATACTAATCTGGGGGGATGGGTTACCTGCTAGGTCCCTCCTATGGGTGGGACCAGGGAGGGGGGTGGTTACACCCCCTTCCCTTTGTCCAGTTTCGCGCCAGGACTGGGGCTGGAGTGCCCCAGCACCGGTTTGAACCGGACTATGCATGGGACACCTTGTGTGCCCCAGGCAGTGTCTCGTTTCTTTCATCCCTCCCTGCCCCAATACACTAAGCCCTGTCTAGGGTGGTGCTAGCACCTCCCAAGGCAGGAAACCTATTGTCCAAGCCTCCCTCGCTGGAAGGACTCCCAGCAGCAGGAGGTCAGACTTGTGTCCGTGGCAGCAGCATCCATTTTGTGATGCTGGGGCTCTGGTTAACTTTAACCGGGTAGTAGGTTTTTAACATGTCTTCTCCCTCTAGAAGGGGGGAATACTATCCTCATCGCCAGAAATGGTGTGGGGGTAGTATTCCAAAGTGTTAGACACCTTACACGACATGTTTTGATAAAGCCAAACCATAGTTACCATAACCGTGAGGATTATAAGGCACTTTAAGAGTATATGGTAGGCGATATCATAGAACAGCTATAAGGACATGGTTCCGAAATCTGCAGACAGGCTCAGCTCATGCTAGAGCACCATCTCACATGTTACCAAGCACTCTGCCTTCAGGATTGTTAAGGCCTGCCATAGGAGTGGCTGAAAGGTTACCCATGTGTCTATATATAAGGTTGGTATAGGAATACTATACCTAAGCAAGGGGTGATTACACGACCTTGCCCCAGCTGAGTGATCAGCCAGTTGTGTCATGATGGGAGGCCAGCCAGGGGTGGCATAATACATGCTGCAGCCCCTGGTAGGCCTAGGGTACACCCATGCCCTGGGTACCTAAGGTACACTGTACAGGGCCCTATAAGGTGATCCTTACCAATTGGGTTATGTACCTAAAGCACATAGTATGAATTTAGAGAGAGAACAGCTGGGCTGTGGGTCTGATTAGCAGGCCCACAGCCACATCTAAGTCGGAAACCAGTAAAGCAAAAGCAAAAAGTGGGGGTGACCAAAGGAAGCAGACCCTACTCTCCTACACACACCGTCGTTGCAATCGCACTTCCCAGCGAGTCCGTGGTGTCAAGTCCACATCTAATGGAATACCGTGCTGCATCACGCCCCACAGCAAGAGCCTGGGCGAGCCGTGTCCTGGCCTCCTCTGGACACTGGGGCAGCACGTCCGCCACCGTATCCCACAGAGAGTGGGTGTAACGGTCCAAAAGGCATGCGGTATTAATGGACCGCAACCCAAGACTGAGTGAGGAAAACAGTTTCTTGCCAAACTGTTCCATCCTTTTGGATTCCCGGTCCGAAGGTGCGGACAGGAAGGCGGTTTGGGACGTGGAGGCCTGGATAACCAGATTCTCATGGGTGGGGTGTACGGGCAGAAAGCAGGGGTTGCCCAGAGCTGGGCCATGTTCCAATCCACAGGAGAGACTGTGGAGAGCTTGGACCAAGTGCCCATCAGAACGTCGGTGAGGGCCTCATTAAACTGCAGCAGAGGCTCCGAAGAGCTTACTGGCGGTTGAAGCACCTCAGTGAGGAGGTTAGTCCTCACGGCCGCTGCAGGGAGCTCCAGGCGCAAGCCCTTGGCCGCCTTGCGCAGCACCACAGCATAAGTAGCACCCTCCTCCTTAGCTACGGTAGGAGGAGAGATGAAACCAGTGTCAGGCGAAGTGTCTAGACCACAGACCTCCCCCAGCTCATCTGCCCAGTCCTGACTTAACTGGCACTGCTGTGCCAGAGTATTCCTCAGGCCCCTCCCAGTCCTCCCCTTCATCCGTGTCCTGGTAATCAGGCAATAATGACGGAGCCGGGTCATAGGCAAAAGGCTCACTCATCGACGCCGGAGACAGCGCTGAGCGGCACCGCTCCGACGCTGGACCCGGACCGGGGCTGAAACCATGGACGGTATCGTCCGAGGATGGCACCGGGAGCGACACCATGGGGGTCGGCGCCAGCGGAGGAGTCGTGAGGTCAACTGGCGTCGACCGGGATCCAGGCTCGCTAGGACCCCCAGTCGGACCTGCGGGGACCAGAGGCGCGCCGGCAGGCCTCGACGGTGGGAAGAGAGTCCTCATGGCCACAAGGAAGTCTCGAATCTCGCCCGGAGTCGCATGAAGCCCAGGGACCGGAGGGTGTGGGGCCGGATGTGACTACTGCGGCTCCGGTGGAACCCTCGGCCGAGTCGCGCAACCGGCGAAGAAAGTCAGAAGAGCGATGTCACTTCTTCGACTTCTTTTTGCCATGCCTCGACTTACCTGAGTGCGAGAACTTTGATCCCGACGAGCAGTGAGAACTGCGGCTCCGCGACCGGCCCCTCGAGCGGCGCGGTGTGGACTGCCGGATCTCAAGGAGCTTGTGGGACTGCACCCACCTAGCTTTCGACGTCAAGGCCCGGCAGTCAGGGCACGACTTGTCATCGTGGTCGGCCCCAAGACAGTAGAGACACCGATGGTGTGGGTCGGTAGCAGACATCAGTCGGTGACAGACGTCACACGGCTTGAACCTGGGCATCCCTACCGGTACCAGGAGTCGAAGTTAACTCGAAAAAGATAGACAAAATGTCCAAAAAGTTAGTCAAAAAATGACTAAGGGTACGCTCTTCCCGGATCTGCGCTTGCTGGCGCGGAAAAAAGAACTGACGCGCGAGGGCGGCGTCCAAGTACTCCGACAACATCATCCCGGCGATCACGACGCTGATGACGGACGCAGAGCCGCAGGCGACGCCTACCGACGCGCAGGGGTACTGCAGACAAAAAATCTTTTCGGATCCAGCCTGACGCCTGGGGATATTCTAAGGTAAGGAATCTAACTAACGTGTTTCTTTCAGATATAGTCAACAAGAGTTTAAGGTAGCCAAATATTTGGATTAGAGTACAGATAAAAAAACATTGAGAAGTCACCAGGAGTAACAAGTATCTCCAAAATTCAGAAAATGTAGTGGGGTCATTGTTGTTCAGGGGGAAACATGGTCATAAAACATATCTCAAGCAGCTGGAAAACTTAAATGATAGTAGAATTGACATATCTGAAAATTAAGTATGTGACTCCACAAGTAAAAAGATCCAATACCAAAAAGCTTTAGTAATACTTTAAAAAAACGTTTTAACATTTGTACTCAACTGTAATGACTCCCTTTTCTTGCATTCTTCCTGGGGTATCGTGCAAATCAGCGAACTGTACAGCCACTTGGTGGTATATTGGCAGCAGGAGTTCTTCTCGAGATTTTAGCTGACTTTCCAGCCTTTTACAGTCATCTTCTGACAGCTCTGGTGTGCCTAGATTTCCAAAACACAATCAAATGTTGACTTGCTCTCATTTATCGACAGACATTCTGCTTATACTAACATATTCAAGAAGGTAAAAGGTCAAGACAAAACATCCAATACAGAAAAAATGACTAGCTAATCAAGTTAAAGAATAAATGTACTGGTTTTGCTTTTGTCACTCAAAAAAGACATTAATCTATGTGATCAAGTAACTGGCCTTGTAACGAACAATTTACTTACCTTCTGTAACGCTTTTTCTGGTGGATACAGTATCTGCCTGTGGATTCCTAACCTTGTGAGTATCCCCTGCGCCAGCATTCCACAGAATTTTTCCTAGCTCTCCACGCCGACGTGGACGTCATAATTCTACGGCTCAGCTCGTGACTCCGTATGACGTCACCGGAGCCATAAGAGAGCAACGTCGGCGTGATGACGTCAGTTCCACCCATTTTTTCCGTGCCTCTGAGGCGAACAGATGGGCTGACACAGACTCAAGTATACATAGTACACAACATTTGAACCAATATATACAGCACAACGTCAAAAAGGAAAAGTAAAAACATCAGCCTTTCCTATAAATGTACAAGATAGAAAATACAATGAATAAACAACCAGACAAAAAAAGGTATCTTTTTAGGTATACAAAGGTGGACAACGGAGAGGCGGGTGGGTCAGTGAGGAATCCACAAGCAGATACTGTATCCACCAGAAAAAGTGTTTCCGAAGGTAAGTAACTAGTTCTTCTGATGGATACATCTGCCTGTGGATTCCTCACCTTGTGAATAGATTCCCACAGCAGTCCCACTCCCGGAGGAGGGTGTCCACCTTTCCTATACCAAAAAGTCCTGCAAGACAGAGCGCCCAAAATGGCCCTCCCTCCTTATCTCAGAGTCTAAGCAATAATGCTTTGCGAAAGTATGGAGGGGGCCCAAGGCGAGACCTTACAAATGTCTGCAACTGGAACACGCCTGGCCAAAGCAGAGGTGGAAGACTTAGCTCTAGTAGAATGAGCCCTAATACCCTCAGGTGGAACCTTACCAGCCAGGGCGTAGCAGATCTTGATGGTTAGGATGATCCACCTGGACAGAGGGCGCTTGTGCACAGCTTTGCCTTTTGAGTGTCCAACAAAGCCCACGAAGAGCTGATCTTCCAAACGTATATCCTTTGTTCTGTCCAAATAAAATCTCACTGCTCTTTTAGGGTCCAAGCGGTGAAGTCTCTTCTCCTTGGAAGGGTGAGGGGGAGGATAAAATACAGGGAGAGTTATGGACTGCCCCAGATGAAATGGAGTAACTACCTTAGGTAGGAAAGCAGCCCTGGTTCTGAGGACGATCCTTTCAGCATGTAAGGATAAAAACTGGGGTTTAGAACTAAGAGCTTAAAGCTCACTCACCCTCCTTGCTGAGGTTATGGCTACAAGAAAGACCGTTTTAAAGGACAACAGCCTCAAAGGACAGCTATGAAGGGGTTCAAAAGGGGACCCCATCAAAAAAGTTAAAACAAGATTAAGGTCTCACTGTGGCATTACAAAGGGAGTAGGTGGAAACCTATTAGAAAGACCTTTGATAAATCTTAAAACAATAGGAGATTTTAACGACGGCTGATCCGGAAGACACAGAAAAGCCGATAAGGCTGATAAATAGCCCTTAACTGTCGCCACTGCAAAACCCTGCTGTGCCAAGGAAAGAGCAAACTGAAGCACATTTGACAAGTGGGCCTTTAAAGGGTCAATGGATCTCTCTCCACACCATTTTACAAACTTAGACCATATAAAGGAATAAATTGACTTAGTGGAGTGTTGCATGGATGATAATATAACATCCACTACGTCCGGTGGGAGAGAGAAAGAACTCGGGTTGCCCCGTTCAATCTCCAGGCATGAAGGTGCAGGCTCTGGAAGTGGGGGTGTAGAACCTGCCTCTCCGACTGCGAGAGGAGGTCTGCGCTGAGAGGGAGACGGAGCGGAGGGTGCGACGAAAGGTGAAGTAGATCTGTGTACCACACCCTTCTTGGCCAATCCGGGGCGATCAATATAACTTGGGACCGGTCTTGGCGAATCTTCCTCAGAACCCGAGGAATCAAGGGTATGGGAGGAAACGCGTAAAGGAGATGTGAGTCCCATCTCAACTGAAACGCGTCCCCCAAAGCTCCCTGCATCGGATACTGGAGACTGCAGAATGACGGGCAGTGAGCGTTCTCTTGAGTGGCAAACAGGTCCACCCGAGGAGTCCCCCACGTCCGGAAGATGTGCTGAACTACCTCTGGATGAAGCCTCCACTCGTGGTCGATGGAAAACTGTTGACTGAGACTGTCCGCACGAACGTTCTGCACCTCGGCCAGATGATTCACCATCAAGCAAATCCGATGGTCCTGAGCCCAGGACCAGAGTCGCAAGGCCTCTCTGCAGAGACGGTACGACCCTACTCCTCCCTGCTTGTTGACATACCACATTGCGGTAGTGTTGTCCGTCAGGACCTGAACCAACTGACCGCGAAGGGAAGGGAGAAAAGCCTTGAGCGCCAAACGTATCGCCCGCAATTCTAGAAGAATGATATGAGACAATCTTTCCTCTAGAGACCAAAGACCCTTGATCTCCAGATCCCCCAGATGAGCACCCCACCCTAGGTGGAGGTATCCGTTATCACTGTGGCCACCGTTGGAGGAAGATGACATGGGCTTTCCTTGAGACAGATTGCCCTCCACGCTCCACCAAGACAGATCCGCTGCAGCTTCTCTGGAGATCCTGACTGACTCCCTGAGATCTCCGTTGTGCTGATACAACTGCCTGCAGAGACACCACTGGAGCGCCCTCATGTGACAGCGTGCATGGTTGACCAACAGAATGCAGGAGGCGAACAGACCAAGCAGACGAAGGACCTTCAGAACTGGAACAACCGCTCCATTGTGGAATAAAGGGATCATCTCCTGAATGTCGAGAATTCTTTGTGGAGGAGGAAATGCTCGACACACAGTAGTGTCCAGAACCGCCCCTAAGAACAGGTTGTGCTGAGAGGGCACCAGGTGAGATTTGGGCACATTGATCGATAAACCCAAGTTGAATAACAGATGAGATGTTACCTGCAGATGATGTTGCACCATCTCCGGCGACTCTGCTTTCAGTAGCCAGTCGTCCAGGTAGGGAAAAACCGGAATCCCCGACCTCCTGAGATGGGCAGCCACCTCCGCCATCACCTTGGTGAAGACTCGAGGTGCAGTAGTAAGACCAAACGGGAGGACCGCAAACTGGTAGTGTTGCGACACAACCATAAAACGGAGATACTTCCTGTGCGACTTCAGTATTGGGGTGTGGAAATACGCATCCTGCAAGTCGATCGACACCATCCAGTCTTCTTGCTGCAACGCCTGAAGAACCTGAGCAAGGGTTAGCATCTTGAATTTCTCCTGCTTCAGGTAAAATTTCAAGACTCTGAGGTCCAGGATCGGACGCAATCTGCCGCCCTTTTTGGGAATCAGGAAATTCCGGGAGTAGCATCCCTGACCCTTTTCCTGCTCTGGAACCACCTCTATCGCACCTTTTTGTAGCAATGAAAGAACCTCCTTCTGCAGAAGAAGCAGATGGTCCTCTTGGCAAGGAGGGTAAGGGGGAGGAAATTCCTGAAAGGGAAGGGCGTACCCATTCTCCACAAGGTTTAAAACCCAAAGGTCCGTCGTGACCAATTTCCAACCTTGCAGAAGACCCCGGGAGCTGCCCCATCTTCAGGTGGAGGGGGCTGTGGCTTCCCCGCACCCTCTGCCACGTTTGATAACGCAGACCCCCCTCTCGTAGATGTGGAATACTTGACTCCATCAACTCCGTCTCTCATGCATGGAATGCGCTCCTTGATATGTACAATGGCGCACAGCTGTATTCCCCCGACTACGGGTTGAGTGGTGCCAATGGTTAGGACCTTGCTCGGACAGGGGCGCCCTTGACTCGCTTTACAAGCTACATATACAGCCTATGTTGGATCTATTTCGAGGTGGGTGGGTGCGTACTTGGGAGGAGGTAGCGGGCACTACCGACGAACACTCGGCACTGACTAAATTTCATTTTTTTGTTTTTAGAACTCTTCACGCCTTACAGGCGGTCCTCGGTGGGGCACTTCAGGAACCCTTGGACATTCCCCTTCTAACTCTGCTTTTGGGTGCCCAGGGCAAGCTGATCTCTAAATTGTACACCTCGGCCCTTGCCACAAAGATACCCCCCCTTAACAAAGCACGACAAGCATGGAAATCTGACATTGACACCCCTATCACGGACGATGTCTGGTTCTACTGTTGCACGGTAACTCGCCAAATTTAAATAAACGGTAGACATCGACTTGCCCTTTTTAAGTTCCTGAACAGGGTGTATCATTCCCCATTGCGCCTGTGCCGGTTCGGACTATGGGATACTGACAGCTGTGAGCGATGTGATGCCCCCCCAGGCAGGTTTTTACCATCTGGCTTGGCTCTGCCCCCCGGTTGCGCAGTATTGGGCCTCGATCTTTCACAAACTCAGTGATATCGTTGGATCACCCTTATCCCCGGACCCACTGTTATCTTTGCTAGGATACACTAAACCTCTTAAAAAGGGAATGCATAAATTGGTTGCTTTAGGCCTCCTCTTAGCCAAGCGCAGGCTGGCGATGAGATGGATGAGAGGACCACTACCCACCCTGGTGGAATGGGAGCGAGATATCATATATTGTCATACTCAATCAGAGGTTTGCAATGAGATGAGGCCACCGTGTAATCGCTCAAAGAGTTTCTGGGGTCTCTTTGCTCAAAACTGTGCATGCCAAATGTCTAATCCTGATGCTTCTGATGCCTAATTACTGCTAAGGGTTGTTTTCGTTCCATGCAGACCCTGATGTGTGTGTTGGCCGTTGTTGCTGATCCCCCTTTTCTTGCTGTAGGGGGGCTACACGATAGTCTGGCACCCTGCTAACAAATATGTGCTATATTGTCTTCTCACCTCCTGAGTCACTTCATCACCTAAGGCGCTTTTCCTTGCCTGCCTGCTCTTTGCCTCCCAATCCCCTCCTTGTCAGTATTGTTTATTTGATTCAAGAATTGTGATACTAGCGATATGCATTTGTTTTCTATTGTTTATTGTCTTGTCTATTCTTTTCAGATATGTATTGATTTGTGTCTTTACTTTTATGTTTAGTATTTGAAAATTGAATAAAAATAAATAAAAAAAAAAAAAAGTGAGACACCCGACCCCCCAACAGGCCCCACATGATCCAGGATGGGGGATCTAGGGCTGCTTCCCTGTAGCATCATTGGGAGCAGAGGAGGTTGAGGAGGAGAGGAGGAGAGATTGCGGCCAGAACCACGTCGCCCCTTTTGTCTTCCTCTATAGGACTTATAGAGTGGATTTTGCTGAGGTTGACGGAAGGTGCGAAAGGAAGACCTTCCAAAACCCCTATACTTTCTGAAGTCAAAACCCTTCGATTGGGTCTGCAATCCCAAGGATTTCACAGTCGTCCTGCTATCCTTAAACCTCTGTAAGGCAGAATCCGCTTTTTCTCCAAAAAGCTTTGTCCCATCAAAGGGCAAGTCAACAAGAGTGGCCTGAACATCAGGTGAAAGTCCAGAAGAACGGAGCCAAGCCTGTCTTCTTGTGGCTATTGAAGAACCCATAACTCTGGCAACAGAATCAGCCGTATCCAAGCCTCACTGGATTACCTGCAACGTCAGTGTCTGAAAGAACTTCCATAGAGCAACCCTCATCTTCATCAGGCAATTTGGGCACCAATTGCTTTACAGAGTCCATTAAAGCGTGAATGTAGCTGCCCAACAAACAAGTGGCATTAGTTGACTTCAGTGCCATACTAGCCGAAGAGAAACCCTTTTTAGCAGACTGTTCCATTTTCTTTGAGTCTCTTTCAGCTGGAGCTTGTGGAAATGCTCCCGAAGATTGTTTGGAGCAGGATGCTTGCACCACCAAACTCTCTGGAGATGGATGTGAAGAAAGGAAGCTTGGATCCCCTGGAGCTACTCTATATCTTCTAGCCACAGCCCTTGAAACAGCAGGCGAAGAAAATGGTTTGCGCCAAACGTCCAAGATAGGATCCAGGATGGCCTCATTAAAAGGCAACAGAGGCTCAACAATTGAGGAAGGTGAATGTAGAACCTCCGTCAATAAGTTAGGCTTATATTCAGCAGAAGGCAACTGCAAACCTAAAAGCTCCGCAGCCTTCTTTATTACCAAATGGTAAGGAGCCAGCTCTTAAGGCGGAGAAGACCTCGAAGAAGAAAGTTCCCACTCAGGTGTGGTGTCCAATCCGCTTGCCTCTTGAATTCCTTCGAACTCATCCATTGATTCATCTAATTCACCTTCCTCTACTTCCTCTGTACGATACTGCTCCTCTTCTATAAGCCTCTAAGCCTCTCTCCGTGAACGAATCCGTGGACTCGGCGGCGCCGTTCGTAGAATCGGCGGCACCACATGTGGCGCAGCTGGCGCTAGCGTCGAGGGAGGCTCCGACGAAGGCACACGATCCACACGAGGCCGGGAGGAAGGCTCTCCAGACGGCGCCGGAAACTGCCATGACGGCGCCATCGGCATGAAGGGCATAAATGGTGCCTGAGCATAAGTGTTGTGGCACGCCCAAATTGAATGCCAGCGGACCCACAGGACCTGAAGGTGCCCCGGATGGGAAGGCTGCTCTGGCATTTAAAAAATGCGGCGGATCCACCCTTAGAGCCGGGAATTGCGGGTATGGATTTGAATCTGTATCCAGCCGGGGAGTAACCGGTACCGGAGCCATCGTATCCACTACCGGATCCACTGGTTCGCCTTCAGGCACATGAGAGAGCTCAGCATCCTGAAGCGGCCCGGGGTCGGAAGCTGGTGAATCCCTCGGTGCCGGAGACTGCGCCGGAGTAACCTTAGGCGAAGGAGACTTCTCCAGAGTGACAAGAGGAGAAGGTGAAGACGAAGGTGAAACAAAGTCCTTACTGCGACGTCGAGGTGAAGGCGACTTCAAAGCCCTACCGTTCGTCGATCGGCGCCGAGACTCATACTTCCTCTTTTTCTTATGCTTTCTCGACCTCAACGAGTGCAAAGTCGACGATTCCGGCTTCGACTTATCTCGCTTGTGACCTCTACCTTCGTTCTTTGCCTTGGCCATAAACAGCTTCGCTTCCCGTTCCTTAAGTGCCTTTGGATTCATTTTCCTGCATCAGGAACAGTCCTCCACGTCGTGATCCGACGACAGACACCATAAGCAATCTTCATGGGGGTCAGTGATGGACATGTGACCCCCGCATTCCCTACACAGCTTAAAACCGGACTTCCTCGACGAAGACATGAGTTTTTTTAAAAACAGTAACTCACAAGTTAACAACAAAGTAACTCTTCAACCAAGGAGAGTGCTAGAAAACCGTTACGCGTCGATGGCGCAGAAAAAAGGGAACTGACGTCATCACGCTGACGTGGCTCTCTTATGGCTCCGGTGACGTCATACGAAGTCGCGAGCGGAGCCGTGGAATTATGACGTCCACGTCGGCGTGGAGAGCTAGGAAAAATTCAGTGGAATGCTGGCGCAGGGGATATTCACAAGGTGAGGAATCCACAGGCAGATGTATCCATCAGAAATCTATATCCCAGGACAAAAAAGGTTATACCAATCAGTCAAACTGGATGTCATTCATACTAGTTTAGATCTATCACAGTAAAAAGGCTTACACTCACTGAAACCCAGAGTGTTTTTGCTGCATGTGTTGCGTTTTAATTTAATACACTTTTTGACTTAGTGGCAATGTATTTCTTAATGACACCACGTTTCAAGCGGACAAGAGCAGCATGATTCTGTAATGGACTACTTCAACTTTATACTTACAAAAGATATCTTGGAAAGAACACTTGAGTAAATCTGGTTTTAAAACATTTGCAAAAGAAGTCTATATAAATACATGATGAACAAGTTACTTACCTTCTGTAACGATATATCTGTAAGAGACATAGATTAGTTGTAGATTTCCTACCTTTTGAATTACCCCCAGGCATCAGACTGGATCCGGAGAATGGTTTTGTCAGCAGTACCCCTGCGCGTCAAAAGGTGGCATCGGTCGGCTCCGCATTCGACGTTGACGTCATGGTTGCCCGCCGGGATGATGTCGCAGTAGCTAATTAGACGCCGCCCTCGTGCGCAGACGTCCGTTCTTTTACACAACATTCCACGCCAGAAGCGTAGAGCCATGCAAGACACTGACCACTGGTGCACCAAACTAGGGCCCTGAAAGGGATTCCCAGACCCTAGAAGTCAGTTCGCAAAACAGGGAGGATGGGTGGGGTGGTAAAGAATCTATAACTAATCTATGTCTCTTACAGATATATCGTTACCAAATTCACAACAGAAAGTCCAGGAGAACAGAACAGCCAAAAAGCCGTCTCTCTAGACTTGGCTGTCGAGGCAGTAGTGTTTTGTGAATGTGTGCAGAGATGCACACGTAGCTGCCTGACAGATGTCATTGAGGGTGACTCACCGTCCCAAAGCAGTGGTAGCTGGCGTCGCTCTGGTGGAATGGACGCTCAGTCCCACTGGAGGCTCCTTCTTTCCCAAAGAGTAGCAAGCTTTGATGCACAAAACGACCCACCTGGAGATGGTCCAGACCTTTTTTGGCGCCCACATAGCCAACAAAGAGCTGGTTATCCACCCGGAATTGCCTCTCTTCCTCCTTAGAAGGATGCAAAGGCGGAAAGAAGGTGGGCAAAGTGATTGTTTGACCGATGTAGAAAGAAGTAACCACTTTGGGAAGAAAAGAGGGTCGAGTTCGAAGGACAACCTTGTCCGGATGAACCGCCAGAAAAGGAGGTTTGACAGAAAGAGCCTGGAGCTTAATCACTCTGTGAGCAGAAGTGATGGCAACCACAAAGGCAGTCTTTAAAGTGAGAAGTCTGAGAGGACAGATATGGAGCGGCTCAAATTGAGCGCACATAAGAAAAGTAAGAACCAAGTCCTACTGAGGCATTACCTCAGGAGGTAAACGACGAGTAATGCCCTTAAGAAAACAAGCTACAACAGGGGACTTGAAAAGAGAAGGCTGATCAGGGAGCCTAAGAAAGGCTGCCATGGCAGAGAGATAGCCTTTAAGAGTGCCCAGTGCAGAGCTCTGCTGGGCCAAAGAAAGAAGGAACAAGAGAACCTCAGAAAGTGGGGCAAAAAGGGGATCCACTGCCTTTTCTGCGCACCATGCCACAAATGTGTTCCATCTGCAGGTGTATACCGTCTTCGTGGAGGGCCGCCTGGCTGCCAAGATAACATCACAGACTTCAGGAGGAAGGTCAAAGGCTGTTAACTGTCACCGCTCTATCTCCACAAAAGGAGGTGGAGGCTGGACAGGTTCGGGTGGACCATCGCCTGCGGCTGCGACAGAAGATCCTCCCGAAGAAGCAGTCTGATCGGAGGATCGATGGCCATGTGTAAGAGCTCGGGATATCAGACTCTCCTTGCCCAATCCGGAGCCAAAGGCGTATAGGAGACCGCAACTCCACTCACGAAGAAAAGCATCACCTAGCGAGTGCCGCCTTGGAAATTCCAACGCGCAGAATTGCTGACATTACGTGTTCTCTTGGGTGGCAAGTAGACATAACCAAGGCTCTCCCCACTGCCTAAAGAGATCTTGCACCACCTCTGAGTGAAGACGCCATTTGTGATCCATCATGCACCTGCGGCTGATTTCATCCGCCATGGCTTTCAGTGAACTTGCCAGGTGTTGAACCACCAGGAATATGCCTGGATGTTCCAGCCATGTACAGAGACGGAGAGCCTCTTGACATAGGGTCCACAACCCCAACCCGCCCTCTTTGTTGCAGTAGCACATGGCGGTTGTGTTGTCCGTTAACACCTGCACTACACTTCCACGGACAGAGGGAAGTAATGCTTTCAGCGCTAGATGGTTCGCCCGGAGCTCCAGAAGGTTGATGTGGAGTCCGGACTCCGCTGGAGACCAAAGGCTTCTAATCTCCGTCTGTCCCATGTGTCACCCCCACCCCAGAAGTGATGAATCGTCACCACTGTGAACTCCGGTTGGGGAAGGGAGAGGGGTCTGCCATTGACCCAATCCTGGTTCATTAGCCACCACTTCCATTGTCGTGCAGTGCCCTCCGAGATCTGAACGCAATCGGACAGATTCCCCTGATGTTATGCCCACTGGAACTTCAGGTTCCACTGCAGAGTCCGCATATACCACCTGGCATGATCTACCAGCAGGATGCAGGAGGCCATGAGGACTAGCAGCCTCAGGGTCATTCTGACCGAAACCCGGGATAAAGGCTGACAGATCGGAATCATAGCCCGAATATCCTGGACTCGCTGCTCGGGAGCATAAGCCCGAAACTGCGTCCTGTCCAGAACCGCTCAGATGAAAAGGAGCTTCTGAGAGGGAGTCAGGCATGACTTCGGCACGTTGACAGTGAACCCCAGTGAATGCAGGAGGTCCGTCATAGTCTGGAGGTGGGAGAAGACTGCCTGGGGCGAGCCTACCTTCAACAGCCAGTCGTCGAAATAGGGGAAGATGGGAACCCTTGATCCGCGCAGATGAGCTGCGACCAACGCCATTACTTTCGTGAAAACCCGATGGCCACTTGTAAGGCCAAAGGGGAGCACGGTAAACAAAGTGCTAGTGGCCTACCGTGAACCACAGGTTAATGCCGGTGGGCCGGCAGGATGGGAATGTGAAAGTAAGCGTCCTGCAAGTCCAACACTACCATCCAGTCTCCAGGGTCGAGGGCAGACAGGACCTGAGCGTCAACATTTTTTACTCCTTCCGGAGGAAGCGGTTGACGTTCCTGAAATCCAAGATAGGACGCAGGCCTTTGTCCTTCTTGGACACCAGAAAGTAGTGGGAATAGCAACCACGACCTACTTCTGGGGCAGTAACTCGCTTGATGGCTCCCTTGGCCAAGAGAGCCGTAACTTCCTGTTGGAGAAGGGCCAGATGATCCTCCGACATTCAATGGTATTCAGGTGGCATGGCTGGGGGGTAGTCTCGAAGGGGAGAGACTAGCCCCTTCAGACTATCTGCAAAACCCACCTGTCCGACGTGATGGTGCGCCAGTGGGGGAGGTGATGGCAGATCCTGCTGCCCACTGGCCAGCGGTGGCCCTGAAAGGTCGGACTAGGAGGGTTTGGAGGCTGCTGCAGAGGGGGTACTGGTGAACTGACCCACTCGCTGCCCCTAGATCCACAGGGGTGGGTCACATGTCCCAGGCCGTGCAGGGGATGAACAGCTTGCGCCGACCTGTGGCTCTGGGTTGAGCGCGGCGGGGCCCCCCTTCCATAGCCACAAAAGGGCCGAAAAGCAGAATGTGCAGGGCGGGTGGTGGAGAGGCCCAAGGACTTGGCTGTAGCCCGAGAGTCCTTGAAGCGCTCTAGCGCGTTGTCTGCTATGTCGCCGAAGAGGTGACGGCCATCAAAAAGCATGTCCACCAGGGTAGCCTGGACATCCCCAGAAAAGCCAGTCGACCTCAACTAGGCGTAGTGTCGAAGGGCTACCGATGTGGAAATCGTCCTACCTAGCGAATCGACGGTGTCCAGCCCACATCCTATGGTAAACTTGGCTGCGTCTCTCCCCTCGGCGAATGCACGGGAGAGCAAGGCCCGGGCCTCCTTTGGGCACTGGGGCAGCACCAACGCTACTGTATCCCACACAGAGTGTGTGTAACGGCCCAACAGACATGCAGTGTTTACCGACCGCAGTCCAAAGCTGGAGGAAGAAAACATCTTCTTCCCAAAATGGCCCAACTTTTTGGATTCCCTATCTGGTGGAGCGGTAGGGAATGCGCCTTTGGCCGTCGAGGCTTGGACCACCAAGCTCTCAGGAGTGGGGTGTTGGGCGAGGAGAGTGGGGTCACCCGGAGCCGGGCGGTGGTGTAGGGCAATCATCCTATCCACAGGAGCCTCTGTGTTGGGCTTGGACCAGGTGCCCAAAAGGATGTCAGTTAGCTCCTCATTAAACATCAACAGGAGCTCGAAGAGCTCGCTGCCGGTTAAAGCACCTCTGTCAGGAGGTTAGTCCTGACCACCACGGTAGGTAGCTCGAGGTTGAGAGCCTCGGCTGCCCTACGCAACACCACTGCGTAAGAAGCTCTCTCCTCTGTAGCCACAGTAGGAGGAGACAACATGCCAAGGAGGTATCCAGTCCACTGGCATCCCCCAACTCCTTTCTCCAGTCTGGATCATACTCCAACTGGTCAGTTAAAGGATCTCCAGACCCCTTCCAGTCCTCCTCTGGATCCCAATCAGGCCTGAAAGAACCAGGGTGGAACAGGGGTACAAAAGTACCTGTCGGCTCCGAGTCCGGCACCGCATGGCTCCGCCCTGACGTTGTCCACGGACGTGACGTCAGTGGAGCCATATATGCCTCCCCTGGCGCGCTGACGTAAGTTTTCTTCGGAAATACTTTTCCGCGCCACAACGCGGAGCCACCACCAAAAACGGTGAGAATATGGGAACAGTGTGCGTAAAAGATAGAAAATGCAAAGGAAAGCGAATTGTGATAAAAAGCAAGATATAGCACAGGGCCAGGCACAGTATATTGAAAACTAGCGAAGGGAAAAAACACAGTACTGCATCCCTCGAAAAGCGAATGCCAAACCTCCCCCGGAAGTAGAAGAGGATGTGAGAAAAAACATTGCGGCAGACAACAGAAGTCTGCAACCTGAATAGGTAACTGTGAAGGACACAAGTCGGGAACCCATGAGCAAAGACAATCTGTCACAAGACGGCACTAGGCAGGGAGGCCGTATCCCGAGTTGAGATCCAGGAGACAGGGGCAGAGCCAATGGATTTCAAACCACCAAGTCAGTGGGGAGGTAGGAGACCCCAAGGCGATTAAGAAGCGGAGAGATGGGAGGGGGGAGATGAGGAAATCCCCCATTGGATAACCCAGGGCGTTGGGATGTAAAGGGACACCAGACACATGAGCATACCGTCCCATCACAAGAACGGGCGAAATGGAGCAAGCGAAATTGATTTAATTATTCTGTGTAAGAGCAAAGGGAAAGATGTCACACTGCAGAAAGATAAAGTCACCCAGAGGGAGGCGAATGCAGTAAGCCCAACCTGAAAAGATCCTCGCAGAGCTGGGAGGACGGGCGGGCGTTGAGAAATCTGCAGCTAGACTGTGTCTCTACCACATACATCGTTACTGAAGGTAAGTAACTCATTCATCTGATTGAGACATCTAGCCACAGATTCCTTAACTTAGAATAGATACCAAAGCTGTACCCATAGAGGAGGCGGGCCTGCGACTGTACCCCACCAAGTTCCTGAGGGAACTTAACCGTCAGCAGTTGACGAAATACAGTGGGGACTGCAAGCTAGCGCAGACACACCCGACCATGAAGCTCCAATAAGAGCGTTAACAATGGGGGGCAGGGTACCGCAAGCCGCCCAAGACACCAAGAAAACCTGGTATGTATACTGGGTCGAGAAAAGAAAGCGTAAAGCTAGAATGCCGGAGTGGAAGTTAGAGGTGTCTGCTTCACCAAGATGTGAATGAATGGATCCGTAGAGTTCGATGTGTTGACTGACCTGAAAGTCAGAGACGACAAACTGGTATGACAGAGTGAGCGCATACCGGGTCAGTACGTACAACAGTGAAAATAAGCGTCCTAGAAACTAAACCGGTTAAAAGACGTGGGATAGCATTGGTAGGATACCGACCAATGGTCCTAAAGTGCCGTTAGAATCAAGAACACAGTATACTCCAGCACGCAGTCGCCCCTTTGCCAGACAGGAGAGAGGGCCTACGGTAACCATTAGAAGTTCTCACACAGAACTACAGGAATGATAAGAGTCATGTAGAAGACCGGAACATTGGCATACTTTGACGGTAAACCGATCTAGGTATAGGACATAACCCATCTGTAGGGCAGTTTGAGCAGCCACAGAGGGGAAGGAGGCATTATCGGTTGAGCTGGCCTGCGCAAAGACACACCGCAGGAAGGAATGGGCGTATGCGAGTTTGCTGTGTGAGGAACATAGGGTAAGAAAAAACCCGTGTAAAAAGACGCAGAACGGGATGAAAGTCATGGGTACATGAAAGGACCCACAGTCATATGGAAGCAAATGTAGTCTGAGCAATATGTAGAGCCGGAAACGACAACAGCTACCCTCCCGGGAGGAGCCACGTTATGAAATACCCCACATAGGGTAAGTCTTAACTGCAACAAGAGCCCTCTACAGGACCAATGGAGGCAAACAGGGCGGCACTGTGAGAAGTTGGCCTGATACATGATGTCACTAATTCTAGTGTACACCTTGTATCAGTCCAAACAACCCTTATGGTGATTGGTTGTAAAGTAAACCTTATAGACCAGCTATCCTAGTGGTAGCATGGACAAGAGCAGTCTTAGGCTAAACTCTGAATGGCATGTGAAGCCAGCTGTTATACCATATGTAATCCCTTGAATACCAAATGAAAGGACACCACAACAGATATATATAAAAACAAGCATTGGCATAGCCAATAGGTCTCGCCTTTGGGACCTTATAAGTGTTTAGCCATGCAACAATTGCATAACTAAATACTTATAAGGTCCCAAAAGCGAGTCCTATTGGCTTTGCCAAGCGGCCGTGTGGCCGCGAAAGTGATAGCCATCAAAGCGGACGTGCGGCCGCGAAAGTAAAAGTAATCGCGGTAAAGCGCGGCGCGTGCGCCCGCGCACATGTACTGTAGCTCTAGGCTGGCCTGGTAGCACTTTTTGGAGCCCTCTCAATAAGTCTCGCCAGACCAGCGCATGCGCTGGGTCAGGCGAGACCTCAAAAAAAACGAAGAAGAAGAATATGAAAACATGTATGAACAACCAAGGCTACTTGCCGAAAAGAAATAACTACCAACTTAGATAAGAAACAATAACGGCAATTACATTCATAGAATATTTGCATGTTTCCGTGGATCACGTTACTTTGCTTATCGCACTTTTTTGCACCAAAAATACACTTGTCTGGAAACGTGTGATAAGATCTAGACTGTTGATTGTTCCGGACTGCGGACAAGAGTCAGTTCAGAGAAAAAACGAGCGAGAAATTGAAGAAATTAAGAACGGGGAGGATGCCTGCAAAGGAACTGTGCAAGAGGCAAGCACATTCAACTGAAGAATACAAGAGCCAGGGAATGCATTCTGGATTGACATTAGAATTTTTTTTTTTAAATCTGAAACAGCATAGAGGGTCGTCGTGCATCAAAGGAGGGCAGAGTTGATCACACTGAGTGAATTCTTGAATGCTATTGACAGAAATGAATCAGGCCTGGGTTTATCATGTATGGCGTCTCCAACGAGTAGATCGTGAGCTACCAGTAGCTCTCCAGCTACTTGTGAGTAGCTCTCCTGTGTGCCGTCCAGCCTCCTACAATAGAAACTGTTGCTTGGTTGAATTATTGTTTGTATGCCAAAATTAAAAAGCACACGTTCGGGATGACAATGTGTGTATTTTCAGAACTCATAAGTTGTTTGGAGAAATATTTTTGAATTTTCTAAATTATTTAAAGTTATTATTTGAACTGGAGAGATGTATTGCTCCTATTATGCTTTGGGGTCGAGGGGGTGCACTTCTGGCTGGTTTGCATTACCGATGTGTAAGGGAATACTACTGGTAACCCTGCATAATGCACTGCTGTGATTGATGCGGACTGTCTTTTGTTGGAGGTGACCACTACTACATAACTAGGCTGTGGGGTTTTAGGTTTAAACCTATAATAACTGATAAAACCCCACTGAAAGAGAAATAGCCCTCACCAGTGAAAACATATAAACACTGAAAAAACACCTGCACAACCACAAACTAAATGCAAACTAGATGCCATTCAATGAATGGAAAAAGAGAGTGAAAGAGTATTTTTTTTTTCTTCCTGAAGGGGTCAACATAACCATTATCAGTAGCTAGGGATAATTTTCATTGAACATTAGCTAGTAGCAGAAAAGGCTTGAGACAACTGATGTTTACTAAGCAGTCAAGTCCATGACATGACCTTAAAAAGTCCAGAGCGGAGAGCATTCGGTTTGGTTGGTGTGCTCTAAAGGCCTTGCACGTGAAGTCATAGCTCTACTGAAAGTACTTCCCCTTTGGCTTAGAACTGGATGTTTAAGACTAGTTCCCCAACAGCAGCTTTCCTAATGGCACCCTACATGCAAAACAGAACACTACGGAAACCTACAAGGTTTTTGCAAACCTGTTATTATAAGAACTGCACATCTGCAACTAGCACACCACTTAAAATATTTCCTATGTGAAAACAAGTCATCAAAACACTGCTGTGCCGCAATTGAACATCTGGAGACAATCTCAAAGAAGCAGTTGTTGGAATGTTACAATGCGCTTTATCCCATATATTTTTAACAAGGAGATGCAAATAAAATTTCACATTTCAACATCCTCCAACATTACTTCTCACGAAGGTATGAAATATGAATGTAATGAAAAGGCCGCATCCGCCTTTACTGCTTCTTGGTCATAGTTACACAAACAGCAACTCAAGGGAATGTTGGCTCAAGTTACTCCTATAACAGCCTCATTTAAAAGGCTCCCCGTCCATGAATGCCACAATGAGATGAGCCAGGACAAAGCACTTTCATTTCAACATACATTTCCCAGAAGGCGGGTTAAAGCAGAGAAAGGAACCATGTCAGTCTCTTATGTGCGAGCCGAGATTAACATATTTGGTGAAAGGAAGAAATAAATTGGTTGGGGGAGGGAGATTAAGCAATTCAACTCGACAACTATTTTCAGACAGTTTGAGAAAAGGTATGCCAATGAACTTCCTTCTCAGAATCACGCCCCCACAACCATCAACAGCTGACATAATATCGGGTAAATGGCTGAGCAAATGAAACGGAAAGATAGAAACGGATGTAAGAACCACCCGACAAATTCAACAGTAAAAATAAATACGGATCCTAAAAAAAGACATTTCCTAGTCGGGATGCGTCTCAATGAATGGACGTGAATGGCTGTATTTGCTTTGTGTTCACTGCAACACACTTCTCGTCCCCACCTACATACATCTCTGTTCAGTGAACCCCCACTGAAACGGATTCAAACAGCTATCACGTCAACGAGAAATACGGAATACAAATGAGATGGGAGTGAAAAACAGCAGCCCAGGGGCATAAGGCAACAAGCATCGCGGCACCGGCGCTTTACTTTGAACATTAAAAGTAAAGCGCGGGTGCCGCGATTATAGCAAAAGTAAAGAAATAGATGTTTTTTTCTATTTCTTTACTTTTGCGAAAGCGAAAGTCATCACGGTTCTAATGACCCGTGAAAGACTGCTGGCGGCCGGCTGCGCGCGTGCATGCTCGCGTGAACGCAAGCGCTAGGCCAGCCAGCAGCACTGTGAAATCTCATCTACAATAAGTCTCTCCGAGCAGCGCATGCGCGCTGACTCAGCGAGACCTAATAGAATGTATTTATTCTAGTCAAACCCTCGGCACTCTTTATGAGATTCGAGGTAAGTACAAAGCAGTCTTATTTAAGCATACATTAAGTCACACAGGTAAGTAATACAGTTAGGCCCTAGGGGCCACGCAAACCATATACTAAGTAAGTGGTATAAGGACCACTGTCACGAACACAGGATAGGCCTAGGGAATCGCTGGGGCTACACTATACTCTCAAAGGTTAGGAAGTGGGAGGCCCACGGGATTCAGGTGCAGAGTGGAAACACTCACACGTAATGCGTAAAAGTCGATAGAATTACTAGCAGTTAGAAATTAACAGTTTTAGGACACTTCTGGTATAGCTAGAAAGTCGAGACTCGGAAACTAGACCCTAGGATAGTCAATACCCTTGTGAGCAACGAAGTACTCAAGTTACCTAGCCCACGGGCTGCGGGTGCATAGGTGTGAACTTGCGTCGGGTTTCGTCGTTGACTTCTATGGATGCCTGAAGGAAAGTTGCTGACAGGCAGTCAGTGAAGAGTGTCCGGTGGATCCCAAGGATGGGATCAAGAAGGAAGGAACCTGCAAGCAGAAGGGGCAGAGTCTAGGTCACCAGCCAGGAGCCGGGAAGGAACCAGGAAGGAACCAGGCGATGTCGTGAAGATGCAGGTGAAGAGGTGAAGCTTGTCGCAGCACCCACGGGTACCAGGAGACGTCGAGGACGACCAGGACCAGGAGGTGAGCTGTCCCACGAAGGCTCTTGCTGTCGGCGGCGTCGAAGTCGAGTCAGGACCCAACAAGCCTTGGCAAGCGGAACCCACGCAGGATGGAGGACTTGCTTCTCGTGCAGACCAGGAAGGTCTGGGGTGCTTCTCTTTCACAGAGGAGCGGGTGCCAGTCTGGAGGAGCCGGACCAGCAAGGTGAAAACAAAGGTTCGTCATCTCAGAGGTCACTAGCCAACGGGCCAGCAACCGGACAACACGTCGAGCAACACAGGTGCAGAAGGGCCCCACGCAGAACACGTAAAGTGTGGGGAGATGATCTTCTTTGCAGATGGTGCTCGGGAGTGGGGATTCTCAATTCCCCAAGCACATCCTCGAGGGAGCCTCGGAAGTCGCGCTAGTCAGTTACTAGCCACTTTTCCCAAGTCGCCGGTCGCACGTGCCTCGTCGCCTCCACGGGTCTCAGCTTCGCTGGAGATGTGGATCTGGTTCAGAGGTGTCTGGAAGTCTCGGCGCTGGTCAGTCTCTGCAGTCGTCCCTCGTAGGATCAGTCGCAAAGCAAGCAGCGGTCACTGGATGGTGCCTGGTTTCCCAGGGTGGTCACTCCTTGGCCACAAGGGAGATTTCTTCAGTCTTCTTCCTGAGGTTGAATGTCGAAGGTCCAGAGTTTCTGTTCAAGTTGCAGATTCAGGTTAATCTAATTTAGCAGGGCTCAGCTAGCTACTGATATACTGGGCTAGTGGGCTGGGCTACCTGCAAGGTCCCTCCTATGGGTGGGACCAGGAAGGGGAGTGGCTACACCCCCTTTCCTTTGTCCAGTTTCGCGCCAGAGCTGGGGCTGGAGTGCCCCAGCGCCGGTTTGAACTGGACTATGCATGGGACACCTTGTGTGCCCCAGGCAGTGTCTAGTTTCTTTCATCCCTCCCTGCCCCAATACACTAACTCCTGTCTGGGGTGGTGCTCGCACCTCCCAAGGCAGGAAACCTATTGTCCAAGCCTCCCTCGCTGGAAGGACTCCCAGCAGCAGGAGGTCAGACTTGTGTCTGTGGCAGCAGCATCCATTTTGTGATGCTGGGGCTCTGGTTAACTTTAACCGGGTAAGTAGGTTTCAACATGTCTTCTCCCTCTAGAAGGGAGGAATAATATCCTCATGGCCAGAAATGGTATGGGGGTATTATTCCAAAGTGTTAGACACCTTACACGACATGTTTCGATAAAGCCAAACCATAGTTACCATAACCGTTTAAGATTATAAGGTACTTTAAGAGTATAGAACAGCTATAAGGACATGGTTCCGAAAGCTGCAGACAGGCTCAGCTCATGCTAGAGCACCATCTCACATGTTACCAAGCACTCTGCCTTCAGGATTGTTAAGGCCTGCCATAGGAGTGGCTGATAGGTACACATGTGTCTATATATAAGGTAGGTATA
Source organism: Triturus cristatus (assembly GCF_964204655.1). Taxonomy (NCBI): domain Eukaryota; kingdom Metazoa; phylum Chordata; class Amphibia; order Caudata; family Salamandridae; genus Triturus; species Triturus cristatus. Next base: position 211,179,075 of record NC_140594.1, on the reverse strand, counting down.
GGAATACTACACCTAAGCAAGGAGTGATTACACGACCTTGCCCCAGCTGAGTGATCAGCCAGTTGTGTCATAATGGAAGGCCAGGCCAGGGGTGGCATAATACATGCTGCAGCCCCTGGTAGGCCTGCCTAGGGTACACCTATGCCCTGGGTACCTAAGGTACACTGTACAGGGGCCAATAAGGTGATCCTATCCAATTGGGTTATGCACCTAAAGTACATAGTATCAGTTTAGAGAGAGAACAGCTGGGCTGTGGGTCTGATTAGCAGGCCCACAGCCACATCTAAGTCGAAAACCAGTGAAGCAAAAGCAAAAAGTGGGGGTGAACAGAGAAAGCAGACCCTACTCTCCTACACTTTCATCCGCCCAGACCATTTGGGTAGTATGCCATGAACCCAATGTCGCAAATAAGGAAGGCAACCTTGCCAATTAAGGAAAGCAATATAAAGTCACAGATAATGTGCCAAAACAGGCTCACAAAGCCAAAAAAAACGTGGTCGTTAAGGCCAGGGAATCATGGGAGACCAGACATAAGGCAGGAGACCGCTGAATCAGCATGACAATTAAAAAGGGGTCTACACCATGGAATGGTAGATCACGTAGAGCATCCCGAACATTGTTGGGGAACCGACTATCCAGCAGCCACGCATGGGGTTGCAAAGCAACTGACCGTGCCATGCTTTACTAACAGAATCAGTAGCATCTAGGGCCGAACGAATGGAGTATTGTGCCAATCCACAGCTATCAAGAAGAAGACGCTGCAAATCTGAAGGGAGAATGAACTCGACCAAATTTTAAAGTGCAAAAGAGGTACGCGCGAACACGCAAGATGTGTTTAAGGCACGAATGGCAGCGCCGGTGGAGGAAAAAAATGTTGCGTCCACAGGTCTCTAGTTACTGAGCTTTCCTAGTGGGAGGGAGTAGCGGTAAAGCGAGAGAAGGTTGTATGGTAAAACCTGCCTGAACAACCAGACCCTGATTTCTAGGGCGAAGAGATAAGCAGACTGGATCATCCGGGGCAGGATGTGCCGGCGAGCAATTGGCGCTATCAACAGGGTCACCAGAGGAGGGTCGCGCCCAGGCCCCAAGCATGATATCAAATAAAGAGCCACCAATGGCTCCATATTGAGGAGATCCAGCAACGGAGCAGGCGGAAGAGAAACCCTAGGGGTTTGGAAGCGGTGAATGTCCGCGGCCCTGCGAATAGGCCGTGCAAAGACTGCACTAGCCTCTGTTGCCATCCTGGGAGGTGACAACAAACCGTCGTTAGGGGACGGCAGAAGGCTAACCCATCCAAAAGAGAGCAAGAGTGGAACAGCCTGTGGTTGGTCCAAGGGCCAGGGAACACTAGGCACCCGTATCAAGGGACTCGCAACCAACCCTTGGTAAGGTGAACCCGTTGTGAGCTGGTCCCTTTGGGGTTGACCCTCTTGTAACAAGAGATCGAGCGTTGCCGTCGGTGCAGACACCTGCGTTCCCGCAAGATCGAGAACCGCTAAAGGGGGCTTGAGGTGGGTGCCAATAGACGGGGACTCTACCGGGTGTGGTTGGGAGCTCCTGCAGTACAGACTCTGTGGGCTCCAGCGGAGTGGAGCCTGGCGCCGCAGCCAAAGTTAGCGCAGGGTTTGGTGGCTCCAGAGGCGCCGGCACCGGCCGGTGCCAACGCGGTGTGGGGCCCGGCGCCGCAGCCGACGTCAGCGCAGGGCTTGTTGGCTCCAGCGCCGACGCGGCGTAGTACCCGGCGCCGCATCCGACGATGAAAGATGAAAAAGTAAAGAAAGTGAATGCTGAAAAAACAGCACCATAAAGTACAGTGCCAGGCGCTGTATACTGAAAAATAGTGAAGGGAAAGAGCAGAGCACCGCTCTGAGAAGCAACCCTGCAAAGCGGAGTCTAAACTCTCCCCGGAGGCAGAAAAAGATGTGAAAAAACATCATGACAGACGACAGAAATTCTGCAACCATTAATATAGAACTGTGAAGGGTAACAAGTCCGGAACATAGGAACATTGACATTCCACCACAAGTCAGTACCAGAAAGAGACGTCGTATTCCCAGTAAGAGACCTATAGACTGAGGCAGAGCCAATCGACTTCAAACCAATGGACTGCAGGGGAGGTAAGAGACCCCAAGGCCGATTGAGAAGGGGGACAGTAGGGGGGTGAACATGAGCAAACCTCACACTGGACGACCCAGGGCGTAGGGATGTAAAAGGACACATGATACATGGGCATACCACCCAATCACTAGAATGGTGGAGCAGAGCAAGAAAAACAGAATGAAGCATCCCGTCTAGGTTTGAAGTGAAAATTTTCACCCTGCAGGAAGACAAGCCACCTGGAGGGAGACGAATGAGGGAAATCGAACCTGAAAAGCTCCTCGCAGAACGGGGAGGATGGGCGGGCGTTAAGGAATCTGCGGCTAGACTGTGTCTCTACCAGATACATCGTTACCGAAGGTAAGTAACTCATCCATCTGATAGAGACATCTAGCTGCAGATTCCTTAACTTAGAATAGATACCAAAGCCATACCCATAGAGGAGGCGGGTCTGCAAATGAACCCCACCAACTTCCAGAAAGAACTTAGCCGTCAACAAGGTGAAAAAACACAGTGGGGACAGCAATGCCAGCGCAGCCAACACCATACCACATAGCTCTGAAAAGAGCAGGAAAACAATGGGAGGCAAAGGCACCACAAGCCATCAAGAACAGTACAAAAACTCCTCGTGTGCATACCGGGTTGAGAGAAAGAAAGCACAGAGCCAGAAATGCCAGTGCGGAAGTAAGTGTGCATGGCTTCGTCAAGAAGCTGAACTGACCCGAGGGTCCGATGTGTCGACAGGAAGCAAGACCCAGAGAGAGGATAAATCAGTCTGACAGAATCAACGCATACTGGACAAGTATGCACAACAGTGGGAAAAACACTGTTGAACCTGCACCAGGTAAGAGACGTGGGGCAGCATCGGTAGGATGCCGACCCATGACCAGAAAGTGCTGACATTACCAGAAACACAAGGCACTCCAGTACGCAATTGTTCCTTCGCAAGACATTTGAGAGGGCAGACGATAACAACCAGAAGCACCCAGAACAGAACCACAGTAATTCATGTGGAAAACAGGGATAAGCATAGTGTGGACGGCAGAACCACACCTGGAATAGGGCAATCCCCCTGTAGGGTAGCGTGAGCAGCCCAAATGGGAAGGACGTGTCACCAGGTAGGCAACCTGCAAAATGTGCCCTTCGGCAAGCCAGACACACACAGAAGAGCTCGTCCCAGGAGCAGACCGGGGCGAAGACCACAGACACCGCATCATGGAGCGATGCCTGCGCGACTCCGCTGCGGGATGAGCAGAGAACAGACATACATGAAGAAAGATACACATTGAAAGGGTTGTGTGCATAAAACAAGCGCCGAAAATACCAACAGTAATGTCGAAGTACAGTTGGACAAGACAATGGCCAGAGCCGCATGCAACAGTAGCCACCCGTCTCGGCGAAACCAATGTTCCCCGCGAGAAAGATAAAGAGACGGAGCAGGCCAAGATAGTGGAAACAGGCAGGACCAACTCACCAGCCTAAGCACGCACCTCAAAAGCGAGCTTCCATGTAGAGTACACTACATCCTGAGAGCGTGACAGCAGGAACCCAAAACAGAAGCATGGAAACACCTGCACGAAAAATAGCAGAGAAATAGGACAAAAAACTCCTGAATGGGAAGCGCCTAGAAAGGAGGGCACAAAGCAGGATACAGTATAGGCATACATGGCGAAGACGCCATCGCCGATAGACAAGGCCAGACAGAAGTGTCACCCAACCCAAAGAATGGAGGGTAGATCAGCCAACGCAGAAGCGAAAAAAGAATGGAGGCACCCCATGACAGCGAACAGACCAGGGTGCGCCCACAGTATGCACAAACACTGAAGAAGAACTGCCGGAGCAGAACAGAACAAGGAAGAGCAAAGCGAGGCTGAATGACGTCCCTGAGGAAGGCAGGCGAGGTAGACCTCATGGTAGGGAATGCTACTGACGCTGTGAAGTAATACAGACAACCGTTGACCCCATACACTGAGCCACAGAAGAATGTTCCTGTGAGAAAGACTTCACAGGAGCATACCAAGCCTTCCCTGCAGAAAGGGAGCTACATAATAGCCATGAAATACCTCACATAGGGTAAGTCTTAACCCCTGCAGGGGGCTCCTCTTGGGATAAGGTCACAGTCAGAGGACTGAAAAGAAGGCAAAACCATCCGACCGGCTGTACTGAACAAAGTCAAAGAGGGCGGAACAACTGCCTACACCATCTGGGTACTACGTTATGAAGCCAGGACTCAAAACAAATGAGGCAACGTCGCCTATGCACAAGAAATAGATACCATAAGGCAGAAACTAGGCCAGAAAGTCACGGGAGACCAGACATAAGGCGGGAGACCGCTGAATCAGCGTGGCAGTCACAACGGTCCACGCCATTGAATGGCAGATCCTGAAGAACAAGCCGAACATTGCCTGGAAAACGAATGTCGCGCAGCCATGCATGGCAGCGCAAAGCAACCGACCGGGGCAGTGCCCTACCCACCGAGTCAGTTGTGTCAAGGGATGATCGAAGGGAAAATTGTGCCATCCCCCTGCCATCGAGAAGAAGGCTATGTAAGTCAGCCTGGGGCCCTTCTGGGAGAGAAGGAAGAAGGAGCTCAACTAAGTCCCAAAGGGCAAAGGAAGCACGTGCGTGCGAACACGCGAGCTGTGTTTAAGGCACGGATGCCCGCACTGGCAGAGGCAAAAATGTGGCGATCACGTCTCCAGCCACGAGATTACCTAGTGGGAGGTAACAACAGTAAAGTGGAAGAAGGCTGCAAGTCAAAAGTCGCCTGGACAACCAGACCCTGAGCTCTAGGGTGAAGGGACAGGCAGAGAGGATCAACCGCGGCCAGACGATGCCAGCAAGCAATGGCACGATCAACAGGGTCAACAGAGGACGGCCGTGCACAGGTACCAAGCAAGATGTCAAACAAAGACCCACCAAGGGGCAACAAAGGCTCCACCTCAACAGGCTCCATGTGGAGGAGATCCAGTAAAGGATCAGAGGGCAGGGAAACAACAGTAGGCTGAAAGTGAAGAATATCTGCAGCCCTGCAAATAGCCCTTGCGAGAGCCGCACTAGCCTCAGTCGCCATTCTGGGGGGCGACAATAAACCGTTGGTAGGAGACGATTGGAGACTAACTCGTCCACTAGAGAGTAAAAGTGGAGGAGCCCGAGGTTGATCCGAAGGTCACGGAACGCTAGGTACCTGCATCAAGGGGCACAGAAATGACCTCGGGCACGGGGAGTCCAGAGGGACGCCAACCCCCTGTAACAGAGGAGCCGTAGGCGCCGGCGTCGACTGATGCCGAGACAGCGTCGTATCGACATCGAGAACCCCCAGATAGGGACTTGGCCTGGGAGCGGTATGACGGCGACCCAACCTCTATTTGTGGGGAGTAACGAGGTCGATAGGGCATCGAACTCGGTGCCGTATCAGACGTCAGCACAGGAAGCTGCGCAGGGCTATGCAGTGACTGGGCGGGTGGGCTGGACAGACGACTGGGAGGGCCCTCCGGGCCTTGTCCCATCGACGTCGTATCGATTCTGGATCGATGCACACAGCGGGCGCCAAGGACGAATCCGTCGGCGAAGACCTGACATGAGTGCCTTCCTCCTCTGTGGGACCCGAAAGCGCACCAGGGAGAGGGGTGACCCAAAAAACGAGTGGAGAGCCTTTGAATAAGCATCCATTGGGTCTGTGTCGATCTGATCCCCGGGAAGGGTGGGTATGGGGGAGACGACTGCTGTGCGCCGGTGCCTGGCGAAGACCGAGAGCAACGGGCCCCAGCATCACGTTTACGGGAGGTTGACCTCCGCGACTTAGGTTTGTGCTTACCTGTCTCCAAATGACGTCCACGGGAAGGACCTCGTGAGTGGGCCTGATCCCGAGAGGGAGATCGGCGACGCGAAGGTGCAGGACCAGACAGCGGTGCAGCCAACAACTTCATACGACGCTCCCGTAGGGACTTAGGTTTCATCTGTTGACAGGCGTCGCACTCTTCGGTGTCGTGGTGCACTCCCAGGCACCACATACAAATGGCGTGCGGGTCCGTGACAGACAGATGGCGCGCGCAGGTCTCAGCCGCTTTAAAGCCTGAAGGCATCGCACACTGTTCCGTGATGCCGAAGGCGTCGAGAAGGCCCTAAAAACAGGCCAATGAACCACTGGTTTTCCAGGATCCGCGTTAGTGCGCCGGGAGGGGCATATATGGCTCCCCTGACGTCACTTCCGTGGACGACGTCAGGGCGGAGCAGTGCTGCGCCGCCGCGCCCGATCTAGTCTGACGCCTGGGGGTATTTTAAGTTAAGGAATGTGCAGCTAGATGTCTCTATCAGATATGTTTAAATGAAACAAATTTTTGTCTCCGCCCTCTTTTCCAAAATGTAGGAGTCTGAACTATGTCTGAATCACTGTTTTTTTGCTGAGCAGGTATAATGATCAGAGTGTGTGCCTTAGTGGATAAATACCTTAAGGTATTGTACATGTTACTGCATGGCCCTTAATGGAGTAGACATTTCTAAGTTGATGGTAAAAAAAAAAAAAAAGTACACCAAGTCCCTAGAATATGGTACCATGCTACCCAGGGCATAGGTACACCAGGGGTCTTCCATGAGCTGCAGCATGTATTATACCACCCATGGGAGCCCACTTAAACTACAACTACAGGCCTGTCATTGCAGCCGGTGCGAGCTGGTGCTTGCACCACTCACAACAAATATAAGTTTCCTTATATCTGGAGGTCACTGCACTTCAAGTCACCCGTATGGCAGGCTCTTCAGTCCGGAGGGCAGGATGCTTGGCTAGAAGTGTGGGGGTGCCCATGCATGAACAGGATACCCCTAGCAATCCCAGAGAAGATTCTCAAGACTTTGAAAGTTTGGTCAGCAATTTTAATACATATAGTGGACATCAGCCATTACGAGATGTCTAACTATATAGTGGTTGCAATTAACCTGGCTATGCACTCCAGAGATCTTCGGGCTACAAGAAGCACCAGCCTCCAGCATCTCTTCCTTCCAAGTTCAGTGTCCTCACCGCATCCTCTGCACCGTGGGCCTTCATCTTTGGTGAGCTGCTCGAAGTCCTATTGCAACTCCTGTGCCTTCTGCCTATGGGTACTCCTGAGGGACTTCTCTTGCTTCATTGGGCTCCCCTGCTTGCTCGGGCCTGCTCTGGCTCGCCTGCTGTTGGTGAGTCCCCTGGACCTTGCTGGTACCAACGTTGCTCCTTTTTCGTGTTCCACACCAGTTGCGGCGACCAAGGCTTGTTGGTTCTCCCGCCAAACACCAACCACCTAGTCACCGACACCTGACGTAGGACAACTCATGCACGGCACCTTGTCTTCCTCAGCATCGCCTGGTTCTCACAGCTCCAGTGACAAGGTCACCGTCAACTCTTCAGAACATTCTGACATCGGTGGACATTGTGTCTCCGTGACCCCTGGTCACCTCCAAGTGGCAGACTCCGTCCCCCCTGTTTGCAAGTTATTCACTTCCAGAATCCACCCTTGGGATTCCACGGGACTCCTCCACAATCTTCTCCAGAGGCCTCTTCTTCGAGGTCGTCCATTGTCTTCTTCCGCAGGTTCTGACGTCACTTCACCCCTATGCACTCGGCTTGCCTGGTGTAGGTTCCCTGATTCCCGGGGCATCCACAGGTGGGATGGCTCTCCAACCTTCTGTCTTCCAAAGGGTTTCTTCGGGTCCTCTGGGAAGGTTCCTACTTCAAAACTGCAACCACGACTTCGCCATTGACTTCCATTGGGCACACAGCAGTGTTCTCATTCTGTAAACAGCCTCAAATGGGGTTCTGGGTACTTACCTAGGGTGGTTCCTGGTGTCACTGGCTCCTCTGGGTCTTTTGGTCCAAGTCCTTTTATTCTTTGCAGTTCACATTCCTATCTCTTAGTATAGGGTTTTGTCTCCCCCGGAGACCAACGTATTTTGTGAGAGGTACCTGAATGCTTTTGAAGTATTCTTGTGTATTGTATTGATCTCTCTGGGTAGGAGATATACCAATGTGATAGTGATATTGCATAGTAATAAATAGACTTATTTTTGCTAAGCACTGTGTGGTTTCCTTTAATCCTACCTACACTACAGATGAAACTGGTAAAACAAGCTACTTAACACTCCTTCAAGATAAGCCTGAAGGCACCTCTCCGCAGCTACCACTTTGAGAGCTTTCTATGGTTATCAAAGACCACTAAAATCACTATAAGTGTTGCCTGGATTAGTGCAAAGAGCACCACTTGAATAAGTGTGCACCATATACTAAGCGAACCTTAGGTGCTACTGATAACTTCTATTGGCATTTTGTTTTTTATATAGGAGTAGAAGTAATTATACATCCAGAGCACAATTTCCTCAGTGTCTTAGTTTCCCAATGACACCGAAGGTTCCTCGAAAACAGCACCCAGGCTCATGCAGAACCGACAGGGAAGCTGTACACACGTACTGCCCAATCCACTCCTCACGTGTACAAGTACCAGTACCAGCCACAGAGCATCAAGCGCAGAAGCAACAGTGAGATCACAGATACGCTGGAAAGCTCCTCAGCTCTACCGGAGTTACGAGCCACAAGATGCACTGGTACCTCCTAATCCCCTATAGATCTCGCAGATACCATCGCATACTGCCCCAGCGCCGGAAAAAAGCTCCAACACCGTCCTCTGATGCCAGAAGAGCTATTTGTAGGACCCACCAGCCTCGTCTGTCTAGCAATAGGAAGGCACAAGCATTACCAGCCGCTTCTGCAGCTACTGCAGCTTCTGCACTGCACTGCACTCCACTCTACTCCACTCCACTCCGCAGTAATGCAAGCTCCTCACTTAACCACCCCTGTACTGTGTGGCATTGAAATACACTCTTCAACTCACAACTTCTGTAGAACCAAACAAAATAGTTGACTTCACTGGCTTATCGCTGGCATTCCACTGTGAGCTGCTCAACCATTGACCGTTATAAATGTTTAGACTTCTTGTCCATATTTTTTAGAGTTGCTGCAGTACTATGCCAGCACGTGTTAGGGCAAGTTAAAATAAGATAGACGGAACTAGCAAAGTGAGAAAATCTGCAGGCAGGGAGGTGTGGTCCTGCAAGCCGCACCAGGCCCTGGTGTAGCCGCTTCTGCCGCACTTGCCCTCATCCCCTAGTGCAGACACCCTAATGGAGTCTTATGCCGCTTAGGAGTCACTCACTCACCCAGCTGACCACTTTCCACTTCACTTTCATATTTTAATATATTTAAAATACTAGCTCTCCGCTAGTTCCTACTAGTCTATGCTGATATTCAAAACACAGGCAGGGCAGGCTGAAAGAGCAGGCATGGCTAAGCTGTAAGCAGAAAGCCGGGGACTGAGGGCCAAGTGTGATGGCCAAGAACAGGGCTGTGAGTCCAGACAAGCCAAAAGATTAATAGCCCCCGATCTCCCTCTTTGTTGCTCACTGTACTTTCCTTCGTGCCACTCACTGCTCTTCTCGGCCAACTGCGAGTCACGAAGACCAATATTCCATATCACACCTGCCCCTGCCTGATTCCAACTGCATATAGTTCTGCAGCCTTCCTTGTAACACGGTACTCCAACTTCCTCAACTCAGCGTTCGTCTCGCATCTGCCACACCACGCCTCTCAGAGCAGAATCTGCTTTCTGCACATCCTGAGAAAATCCAGAACCCCTCAACCATGTGTTATTTCTGGTAGTAATCAAAGTGCCCATTGCCCTAGCCAAAGAATCAGTAGTATCCAGATCAGACTGTATATTAAGGCAGACTGCAGCTTGGCCATCACTCAAAAGGTCAGAAAAATGTCCCTGGGCATCATCCGGCAGTTTCATACACAATGGACTTGGTAGAATCCAACAAATCATGTATGTAGCAACCCAACAGGCAGATTGCTTTTGTGGACTTCAGTGCCATGCTGCCTGGCGAGAACACCTTTTATGCCCAATTGCTCCATCTTTTTGGATTCCCTATCTGCCGGTAAGAAGGAAAAGATCCAGGAGTCAGCCTCAATGGACAAGAAGCATGAGCAACCAAACTCTCAGGTAAAGGGTGAGAAGACAATAAGAGCAGATCGCCCTGGAGCTGGCTTATACCTCCTAGCTACTGGCCTGGAACCAGCAGAGGTCGCCATAGGCTTCTGGCAAACGCCCAAATTTGGCTCAGATAGATCCTCATTAAAAGGCAACAAAGGTTCAGACGACAATAATAAAGAATGTAGCACCTCAGTCAGCAAATTTCACTTAAGCTCTGTAGTAAGAAGAGCGAAGTCCAACATTTTCACCGCCTTCTTTCTAAATGTATGGGAAGAAGTGACTTCCGCCAGTGGAATACCCTTTGGTGACAATGATTCCCATTCAGGAGATATGTCGAAACCACTTGCCTACCCTAACCCTTCAAAGTCTGGGTCTAGTGAAGGCACAATCTCATCCTGTTCCACTACTAGATGATCCTTTTCCCCAAAGAAATACTGTGCCTTTACACAAAATATTTGAGCCTCTGTTTTTGATCTATGATGCGATGTCGGTAACAGTGCCATCGGCGGCGTTGGTAACTGAGCTGGAAAGGTGAGAAGAGGCACCAGAGTCAAAGCCTGCGATGTCCGAATGGGGCCAGCTGACGCCAGAGAAGGCATGAGCATTGTTGGGGAAATCTCAACAGGTGGGATGGATAAAAGAGATGGAGTCTTTTACCTTGGAACATCCCTCTGTGCACCTCAGCCAGGAAACCTGAGCCATCAAAGGCATAAAAGGAGTCTGTTAGTAAAGCACCGAAAAGTCTCCCAAAGAAAATGACAGAGGACTCATGGCCCCTCAGGCTCAACGGATTGAGTCATTGCTCTACTGAAGATGCTAAATATAGCATTCACAGAGTGGGAAGGGTCACTACCTGGAACTGGGAAGGCTGGATACATCTGCTCCTGCTGAGGCTGAGGAGCTGGATCCAAGACCAGCATCGTATCTTGACGCCTAGGTGAAGTCGGGCTCGGCTTCAGAGCCGAAGACGACGCCGAGAAAGCGACAGGAGACGGCAACAGAGTGCCATCATGTCGAACCTCTTCCAAAGCCGGATGCGGAGACACCGACCTCGGTGACTCATATTTCGAAGAGCGGTGTCAAGAACCATGATGCCGCTTCTTCTTGTGCTTCTTCCTCACCAACTTCGATGGATGGGGAGACGGCGACTTTGACCTGGCACAAACCTTTTGACAACCCCTCTTCTCATATCGCACTTTGGCCATGAATAACTAACTTTGCCTCTTTTTCTTTCAGGGCTCTAGGAATCATTCTTTGACACCCTGAACACCAAAGGCAAATATAAGGGTCAGTGATAGATATCTGACCCTCCGAGTCCTCGCAGGGCTGGAACTATGATTCTCTAGGTGGAAACATCTTCACAAAAAAGTACCAATTAAAAAAAAATGGCAAAAAACTTGACAATTCTCTAATTGAGAGCCTACAAAAAACGTTACGCATCCAAGGCGCGCAGCAAAAAAAAAAAAACTGACAGCAGCAAGCTGACGGTGCCTTCATATACATCCAACGACGTCACCCTGTGTCATGTGCAGAGCCATGTGAATACAGACACCTTTTTTGTTGTGGGAGAGCGATTGAGAACGTTTCCATGGAATGCTGGAGCATCGGGTATTCAAAAGGTGAGGAATCCGCAGGTAGACGTATTAATCAGAAACATGCCGTTTTAGGGTGTGACATCCCTTGCACATAGTAAAACATTGGACAGATATTGAGGTTTATGTCCATCAGAGATGAGACAGACCTTCGGATACGAGATTAGTGGCGCATAAAAAAAGGAACTGTGGTCAGCAAGCGGGAGTGGCGCCTATATAGGCTCTGCACATCATTCCTGGAGAGGAAAGGCGTCAGTGCGGAGCAGCACAGAACCGAGGTACTGCTGAAAAGTTTTCTGATCCACTCTGACATCTGGGAAATATTCAACAGGTGAGGTATCTGCGTCTTGAAGTCTCAAGCAGAAGCATCTGTCAATTTTTAAATCAGGGTGGGGAAGGGAGTGTGGTCTGTCACCACAGAAGATCCTGAGGTGTCTCGGAAAAGATCTGGATTGAGTCAAATAGGCAGCCCCAATGCTGAGTGCACTGCAACCTGAGGTTTAACTGCAGGGCTTGAATATGCCATCTTGTGTTCAGGACAAGGAGGATGCACAATGCAAGTAATCCAAGAAGCCTTAGAGCCATCCTCGCGAAGAACCAGGATTGAGACCAAAATATCTGGAACATATCCTAAATGTCCCAGACTCACTGTGGTGGTGGACAGGCCTTCAAAACCACTGTGTTCAGCGCAACCCCAATGAAAGGAATTCTCTGTGTCAGGATTATCAGGAGTTCAGCTATCATCCAGAGAAGGCCTATGACTGACTGCAAAATCAGTTTTGAGCAGGCAGTCATTGAGGTGAGCACCTGAGATGCCAAGACAATGCCAAAAGGGAGCGCAGTAAATCGAAACTGTTTCTGGCCCACCCTACACCACAGATAATACTGGTGGGACTGCAGAAGTATATGGAAATGCGAGTGTGAGAAGTTGGCCTGATGTATGATGTCACTAGTTCTAGTGTACACCTTATATCAGTCCAAACAACCCTTATGGTGATTGGTTGTAAAGTCAACCTTATAGACCAGCTATCCTAGTGGTAGCATGGACAAGAGCAGTCTTAGGCTAAACTCTGAATGGCATGTGAAGCCAGCTGTGATACCATATATAATCCCTTGAATACCAAATGAAAGGACACCACAACAGATATATATATATAAAATAAAGTGTATTTATTCTAGTCAAACCCTCAGCACTCTTTATGAGATTCGAGGTAAGTACAACACAGTCTTATTCAAGCATATATTAAGTCACACAGGTAAGTAATACAGTTAGGCCCTAGGGGCCACGCAAACCGTATACTAAAGAAGTGGTATAAGGACCACTGTCACGGAAATAGAATAGGCCTAGGGAATCGCTGGGGCTACACTACACTAGCGTTAGTTAGGAAGTGGGAGGCCCACGGGATTCGTGTGCAGAGTGGAAACACTCATGCGTAATGCGTATAATCGATAGAAATAGTACAGTTCTGAAATAAGCAGTTTTAGGACACTTCTGGAGCAACTAGGAAGTCGAGACTCGGAAACTAGACCCTAGGATAGTTACTACCCTTGTGAGCACCGAAGTACCCAAGTTACCTAGCCCACAGGCTGCGGGTGCATAGGTGTGGACTTGCGTCGGGTTTCGTCGTGGAGTTCTATGGATGCCTGAAGGAAAGTTGCTGACAGGCAGTCAGTGCAGAGTGTCCGGTGGATCCCAAGGCCGGGATCAAGAGGGAAGGGTACCTGCAAGCAGAGGGGACAGAGTCAAGGTCACTAGCCAGTGACCACGTGGAACCAGGAAGGAACCAGGCGATGTCGTGAAGATTGCAGGTGAAGGGTGAAGCTTGTCGCAGCAGCCACGGGTTCCAGGAGACGTCGAGGACGACCAGGACCAGGAGGCGAGCTGTGCCACGAAGGCTCTTGCTGTCGGCGGCGTCGAAGTCGAACTAGGACTCACCAGGCCTTGGCAAGCGGAACCCACGAAGAATGGAGGACTTGCTTCTGGTGCAGACCAGGAAGGTCTGGGGTGCTTCTCTTTTGCAAGGAAGCAGGAACCAGTCTTACGCCCTGAAGAAGGTGGTACTCCTGAGTTGGAGTTGTCTCACCGAAACGCGCGTCGGCGTTGTTTAGTTGGGCCCTCTCCATTCCCATTGATTATGTACCTTAGATAAGTGTTTTTCGACATTTATCCGGAATAACCATCAGAATATCGTGGGATTACCGATGTTACTGCTTTGAGTTGGGTCCACAAGAATCTTCTTGGTCTTATGTTGGATGAATTATGTAATGTTGTATGAATGTGAGCTGTTTGAATTTGAGTGTTTGTAGTTCTGATCAAAAAATATTCCTTCACCTTTTCCCCTGTATTTGGGAACCTGTTGTTTGTTGTATTCATTACTGTGGTATATTCCTTTTTGTATAAAACGCAAATATTTATTGTGTGTGTCTAACACCTTAATCCATTTATATATTTTGCTACAATGTACGTTGTGTTTTGTTTATTGTGACCATTTTTGTATAAAAAATCAACAAATTTTATTTATGTATTATAAAAAGTGACACTAATAAATGAAATAAACAAAAGAGTTGTACTATTTAGTTTGGTGTCTTCACGTGTTTGTATGTCATATTACCCTAATCTGATTTGGGTGTCATTCTCTGTTTATTTTATATATGATACACTGTACATCATTAAACTGTAAGGGTAGAGTTTACTTTGTTCTTGCTTGGCGCCAGTCTGGAGGAGCCAAACCAGCAGTGAAGATTTAAAGGTGTGTCGTCGCAAAGGCCGCTAGCCAACGGGCAAGCAACCGGACAGACGCGGCAAGCAGGAAAATGCAGAAGGGCCCCACGCAGGACTCGTGGAGTGTGGGGGGCTGATCTTCGGTGCAGATGGTGCTTGGGGTTGGGGCTTCTTAATCCCCGGTGCACAACTTCGAGGGTACCTCAGAAGCTGCGCTGGAAGATACTCGCCACTTTTCCCAGGTAGCCGGTCCCACGTCTCTCGTCGCCTCCACGGATCTCTCAGCTCAGCTGTGGATGTGGATCAGGGTCGGAGAAGTCTGGAAGTCAAGGCTCTGGTCGGGCTCTGCAGTCGGTCCCTCGTAGAACTTCAGCAAAGCAAAGGGTAAGTCTCTTGATGGTGCCTGTTTGCACAGGGTAGCCACTCCTTGGCCACAAGGGAGATTCTTCAGTCTTCTTCTTTCGTCGAATGTCGAAGGTCCAGAGTTTCTGTTCAAGTTGCAGGTTCAGGATAATCTAATCTCCTGGGGCCCAGCTACCACTCTTATCCAAATCTGGGGGGCTGGGTTGCCTGCTAGGTCACGCCTTATGGGTGGGACCTGGGAGGGGGGTGGTTACACCCCCTTCCCTTTGACCAGTTTCGCGCCAGGACTGGGGCTGGTGTGCCCCAGCACCGGTTTGAACTGGACTATGCATGGGACACCTTGTGTGCCCCAGGCAGTGTCTCGTTTCATCCCTCCCTGCCCCAATACACTAAGGCCTGTCTGGGGTGGTGCTCGCACCTCCCAAGGCAGGAAACCTATTGTCCAAGCCTCCCGTGCCGGGATCACTCCCAGCAGCAGGAGGTCAGACTTGTGTCGTGGCAGCAGCATCCATTTTCTGATGCTGGGGCTCTGGTTAACTTTAACTGGGTAAGTAGGTTACAACATGTCTTCTCCCTCTAGAAGGGAGGGATAATATCCTCATCGCCAGAAATGGGATGGGGGTATTATTCCAAAGTGTTAGACACCTTACACGACATGTTTTGATAAAGCCAAACCATAGTTACCATAACCGTTTAAGATTATAAGGCACTTTAAGAGTATAAAACAGCTATAAGGACATGGTTCCGAAAGCTGCAGACAGGCTCAGCTCATGCTAGAGCACCATCTCACATGTTACCAAGCACTCTGCCTCCAGGATTGTTAAGGCCTGCCATAGGAGTGGCTGATAGGTACACATGTGTCTATATATAAGATAGGCATAGGAATACTACACCTAAGCAAGGGGTGATTACACGACCTTGCCCCAGCTGAGTGATCAGCCAGTTGTGTCATAATGGAAGGCCAGGCCAGGGGTGGCATAATACATGCTGCAGCCCCTGGTAGGCCTAGGGTACACCTATGCCCTGGGTACCTAAGGTACACTGTACAGGGGCCAATAAGGTGATCCTATCCAAATGAGTGATGCACCTAAAGTACATAGTATCAATTTAGAGAGAGAACAGCAGGGCTGTGGGTCTGATTAGCAGGCCCACAGCCACATCTAAGTCGAAAACCAGTAAAGCAAAAGCAAAAAGTGGGGGTAAACATAGAAAGCAGACCCTACTCTCCTACAGCGAGTTCTGCAAGTCCAAGAACATCATACAGGCACCTGGATTAAGCTGAAAGAACGTGAGCATTTGGAACCTGTCTTTCCTCAAAAAGGTGTTCAACAGGTGAAGGTGGAAGATGGGACTGAGGCCTCTGTCTTTCTTCGGAAATAAGTATCATGAACAGCACCCTTCCCCACTCTGTGTCAGGCCCGCTCGATAGCAGACAAGTACATCTCTCGATCTCACTTTCGAAGTTGGCTGACTTGGAAGCCTATCCTGCTGCAAGTCCAGCGTTACCATTCAGTCTCTTGGATCCAGAGCAGATAGAAATTGGCCTAGAGTTAACATTCTAAACTTGTCCTTCACTGGAAGAAGTTCATAGGGCCATGGTCGAGGATGGGACGGAGGCCCACGTCCTTCTTCGGCACCGCAAAGTAACGGGAGTAGCAACCAGTCCTGATCTCTGATGCCGGCAACCTCTCTATTGCTCTCTTGTCCAGGATAGCCTGAACTTCTCTGCAGAGTGTGGACAAGTGGTCCTCTGAGAGGGGATGTGGCTAAGGTGGCATTTCCAGGAGGGAGGACAGAATGGGTAGGAAGTATCATTTCTATAGGATCTGGAGCACCCATTGATTGAAGGCAATCAACTGGGGAGGTGGAAGTAATGCGACCGGCTGAACATGCATTGCAAAGGAGAAACTAAAGCAGTTTTATGGAGGCTTCCGGACGGGGGGCTAGGGTTTGAGTAGCTTGTTGCCCCAGGGGACCTGGATGCTGCTGGCTTGCTCCCCGGCCTCAATCTTGAGAGGACCAGAAGAACAAGTTACTTACCTTCGGTAACGCTTTTTCTGGTGGATACAGTATCTGCCTGTGGATTTCTCACCTTGTCAATATCCCCTGCGCCAGCAACATTCGGAAACTTTTGTAGCAGTCCACGCCGATGAGGTCGAAGACGACGTCACAGAGACACGGCTCCGGTCGCGACTCCGCTGACGTCACCGGCTCCATAAGAAGACCTCGTCAGCGTGATGACGTCAGTTCCGCCCTTTTTTCCGTGCCTTCGAGGCACACGGACGGACTGATAGCAATATATACACAGTACATAATATACAAGCAACACACACAGTGTGGAGAACAAATAGAAAGGCAAAAGAAATGACACACTGCCTTTGATAGTAACAAGTACATTTTGAAACACCATCATATACTTAAGGTATATAAGGGTGGACAACGGGGAGGCGGGTGGGTCAGTGAGGAATCCACAGGCAGATACTGTATCCACCAGAAAAAGCATTACCGTAGGTAAGTAACTTGTTCTTCTGATGGATACATCTGCCAGTGGATTCCTCTCCTTGTAAATAGATTCCCACAGCAGTCCCACTCCAGGAGGAGGGTGTCCACCCTTCTATACCAGAAAGTCCTGAAGGATGGAACGAGCAAAGTGTCCGTCCCTCCTCACCTCAGTGTCTAAGCAATAATGTTTTGCGAAAGTGTGGAGGGAGGCCCAAGTTGCTGCCCTACAAATGTCCTCCACAGGAACACCCCTAGACAAAGCAGAAGTGGAGGACTTACCTCTAGTGGAATGGGCCCTTAAACCCTCTGGAGGTTCCTTACCAGCCAAAGAGTAGCATATCTTGATGCACAAGACAATCCATCTGGAAAGGGTACGCTTGTGCACCGCTCTGCCTTTCCTGCAGCCAACAAAGCCCACGCAGAGCTGGTCATCAACTCTGAAGTCTTTTGTCCTGTCCAGGTAGAAGCTCACCGCCCTCTTAGGGTCCAAGCGGTGAAGTCTCTCCTCCTTCTTGGAAGGGTGAGGGGGAGGATAGAAGGTAGGAAGGGTAATGGACTGCCCCAGATGGAAGGGAGTTACCACCTTAGGCAGAAATGCAGCCCTGGTCCATTCTTTCAGAATGAATGGTCAAAAACGGGGGTTTTGAACTTAGAGCTTGAAGCTCACTTACCCTCAATCAATCAATCAATCATAGGCATTTGTATAGCGCACTGCTCACCCGGAGGGTCTCAAGGCGCGGGGGGGGGGGGAAAAGGCTACTGCTCGAACAGCCAGGTCTTGAGTTGCTTCCTGAAGGCGAGATGGTCTTGCGTTGTCTGGAGGTGGATGGGGAGGGAGTTCCATGTCTTGGCTGCCAGGTAGGAGAAGGATCTTCCTCCGGCGGTGGCTCTGCGGATGCGGGGGACGGTGGCGAGAGCGAGGCTGGCGGAGCGGAGCTGGCGGGTGGGCTGGTGGAAGGTCAGGCGGCTGTTGAGGAACTTGGGGCCCAGGTCGTGGAGGGCCTTGTGTGTGTGGGTGAGGAGTCGGAACGTGATTCTTTTGCTGACGGGGAGCCAGTGCAGGTCTCTCAGGTGTCCGGAGATGTGGCTGTGTCGGGGGATGTCCAGGATGAGTCGTGCTGAGGCGTTCTGGATCCGTTGGAGTTTCTTCTGGAGTTTGGCGGCGGTGCCAGCGTAGAGGGCGTTCCCGTAGTCAAGCCGACTGGTGACGAGGGCCTGGGTGACCGTCTTCCTGGTCTCGGTGGGGATCCACCGGAAGATCTTTCGAAGCATGCGCAGGGTGTTGAAGCATGAAGACGAGACGGCGTTGACTTGTCTGGTCATCGAGAGGGAGGAGTCCAGGATGAAGCCTAGGTTGCGTGCGTGGTCCGTTGGCTTGGGGGTGGCTCCCAGGGCCGGGGCCACCAGGAGTCGTCCCAGGCGGAGGGTGATGATCCCAGGATGAGGACCTCCGTCTTGTCTGAGTTGAGTTTCAGGCGGCTGTTCTTCATCCATTCGGCGACGTCTTTCATCCCTTCGTGTAGGCTGGCTCTGGCGGCGTCCGGGTCGCTGGTGAGGGAGAGGATCAGCTGGGTGTTGTCGGCGTAGGTGATGATCTTGAGGTTGTGTTGACGTGCGATGGTTGCGAGGGGGCTCATGTAGACGTTGAAGAGGGTGGGGCTGAGCGATGACCCTTATGGAACGCCGCAGATGACTTCGGTGGCCGCTGACCGAAACGGGGGGAGGCGGACTCTCTGGGTTGTTCCGGCGAGGAATGAGGTGATCCACTCCAGGGCCTTCTTTTGGATGCCGGTGTTGTTCAGGCGCTGTACCAGGGTGCGGTGGCAGACAGTGTCGAACGCTGCGGAGAGGTCCAGGAGGATGAGGGCCGCAGTTTCCCCGTTGTCCATTAGGGATCTGATGTCGTCTGTGGCTGCGATGAGGGCGGTCTCCGTGCTGTGGTTGGCTCGGAAGCCGGATTGCGAGTGGTCGAGGGATCCGTTGGTCTCGAGGAAGGCAGCTAGCTCTCTGTTGACGGTCTTCTCGATGACTTTGGCAGGAAACGGGAGGAGCGAGATGGGGCGGTAGTTCTTGAGGTCGGAGGGGTCTGCAGTTGGTTTCTTCAGCAGGGCACTGATCTCGGCGTGTTTCCAGCACTCCGGGAAGGTGGCGGTGTTGAAGGAGGCGTTGATGATGTCGCGGAGGTGGGGTGCAATGATGTGGTCGGCCGTGTTGAAGATGTGGTGTGGGCAGGGGTCCGTAGGGGATCCGGTGTGGATGGTGTTCATTGTGCGTGTTGTGTCTTCGGTGCTGACTGGGGTCCAGGTGCGGAGGGTGGCGGTGGGGAGCATCGGTTCGGTGGTGGGGTTCGTGGTTGGTGGGCCGAAGCTGTTGTGAATGTTGGCGATCTTGTCGTGGAAGAAGGCTGCGAGGGAGTCGCAGAGGTCTTGCGAGGGAGTGATGTCATTGTTTCCGGCATTGGGGTTGGAGAGCTCTTTGACGATGCTGAAGAGTTCCTTGCTGTTGTGGGTGTTGTTGTCCAGTCGCTCCTTGAAGGCTGTCTTCTTTGTGGCGCGGATCAGTTGGTGGTGTTTGCGGGTGGCGTGTTTGAGGGCCGTCATGTTGTCTGTGGTCTGGTTGGTGCGCCAGGTGTTCTCCAGGGAGCGGCAGTTCTTCTTGGAGGTGATGAGCTCGTCGGTGAACCAGGAGGCTTTCTTGCTGCCGCGTCTGCTGGGGGGGTTCTTCTTCAGTGGTGCGAGGGCATCTGCGCAGTTGGTGATCCACTGTGTGAGGTTGTTGGCGGCTTCGTTGGGGTCCGTTGAGCTGGTGGGGGGGTTCTGGCTGAGGAAGGTGGTGAGCTGGTCGCCGGTGATCTTGTTCCAGCTCCTGCGGGGGGGCTTGTTGAGGGTGGTGGTGGGTCGTCGTTTTACTGAAGCTGAAGTGGACGCAGCTGTGGTCAGTCCACTGGAGATTGGTGGAGTGGCTGAAGGTGA
This sequence comes from Triturus cristatus, assembly GCF_964204655.1. Classification (NCBI taxonomy): domain Eukaryota; kingdom Metazoa; phylum Chordata; class Amphibia; order Caudata; family Salamandridae; genus Triturus; species Triturus cristatus. The sequence continues at coordinate 211,158,809 of NC_140594.1, read as the reverse complement.
CGTATTTGCTGGATGAGAAGACTGGGTCAAGCGTGTGGCCGGCGTAGTGGGTGGGGGTGGTTACCAGTTGCTTGAGTCCGAGGTTGGCCAGGTTGTCCAGCAGAGCAGTGGTGTTGCGGTCCTTGTTGTCCTCCAGGTGGAAGTTGAGGTCCCCCAGGAGGATGTAGTCGGTGGAATTGATGGCGTGCGGGCTGACGAAGTCTGTGATGTCTTCGCTAAACTGTGTGCGTGGTCCCAGTGGTCTGTAGACGAGGGTGCCTCTGAGCGTGGTCTTGGGGTCGGTGTGTATCTGGTAGTGGAGGTGTTCTGCGAGGTGAAGGTGTCATCGGAGTTGGTCGTGATGCGGATGGTGTTCTTGTGGATGATGGCGATGCCTCCTCCTGTCTGGTTGACGCGGTCCTTCCTGGTGATTTTGTAGCCTTCCGGGACGGCGATGGCGACGTCGGGCGCTGAGGAGGCGTTCATCCAGGTTTCCGTCAGGAAGGCGATGTCTGGTGCTGTCGAGTCGAGGAGGTTCCAGAGTTCGACGGCATGCCTGTGAACGGAGCGGGTGTTGAGCAGGATGCACATCAGGTGTTTGTTGCTGGGGCTCGGTTTAGCAGGTGCGGTGTTGGGTCGGAGGCCGGTGAAGCGGCAGGTCAGGCAGGTGAAGGGTCCGTGGGTGCGTCTCGGGGTGGCTCGGTAGCAGGCGGTGTTTCGGCCCGCGTTGAGTGCGTCGAGGGTTTTGGCATCGTAGATGTGCAGGGTGTGCTGGCGAGGGCGAGGACCAGGGGGTCTGGCGCTGGGCGCGGTCCAGGCGCAGACGGGCTTACCTTTGGCGCACCTTCGGCGCTCAATCGGCGCTCCCGCTGCGCGCGTCTGCTGCGCGGTCGCTCTGGGGGCGTCATAAGTAAGGAGCCGGGAGGAAGGAGCAGCTGGGTGGCGGGAGCGGGGCGGCGAATGGAATCACAGGGGGGCGGGGCCGCAGGGAGGCAGCGGCGGGAAATTCCAAGAAGCAGCGGGCAGCGGGAAATTCCCAGGAGCAGCGGGAAATTCCAAGGAGCAGCGGGCAGCGAGCGAAGGAATCTGCAGGCAGGAGGCGGCAAAGGCAGGCAGGAGCGGCAGCAGTAAGTGGGGCGACCAAGCCCTGTGGAGGGCTGAGCGGTCACACTCTGTGGTCCCCTACGGTCCCCTTAAGTAAGGAGCCGGGAGGGAGGAGCAGCTGGGTGGCGGGAGCGGGGTGGCGAATGGAATCACAGGGGGGCGGGGCAGCAGGGAGGCAGCGGCGTGAAATTCCAAGAAGCAGCGGGCAGCGGGAAATTCCCAGGAGCAGCGGGAAATTCCCAGCAGCAGCGGGCAGCGAGCGAAGGAATCTGCAGGCAGGAGGCGGAAAAGGCAGGCAGGAGCGGCAGCAGTGAGTGGGGCGACCAAGCCCTGTGGAGGGCTGAGCTTGCCGAGGTGATTGCAATGAGAAAAACCGTCTTAAAAGACAACAATCTCAAGGGCACTTGTGTAAGGGCTCGAAAGGAGAACCCATAAGATAAGTCAAAACAAGGTTTAAGTCCCATTGAGGCACAATAAAGGGAGTAGGAGGAAACCTGTTTGTGAGGCCCATGAGAAATCGTAGAACAATAGGTGATTTGAATAATGACGGCTGATCCGGCAAACAAAGGAAAGCCGACAAAGCCGATAAGTAACCCTTTACAGTGGCCACAGCAAAGCCTTGCTAAGCAAGAGAAAGGGCAAACTGCAGAATGTCAGATAAACGAGCCTTCAAAGGATCAATTGACTTCTCTCCACACCAGAGTACAAATTTAGACCACCTATAAGAATAGATAGATTTGGTGGAATGACGTCTGGCAGAAAAAATTACATCTACCACATCAGGCGGGAGAGAAAAATAATTCAGGTTGCCCCGTTCAATCTCCAGGCATGAAGGTGTAAGCTCTGGAGGTGGGGGTGTAGAACCTGCCCTTCCGATTGCGAGAGGAGGTCTGCCCTCAGAGGGAGACGGAGCGGAGGGCACAAGGAGAGGTGGAGAAGATCTGTGTACCACACCCTTCTTGGCCAATCCGGGGCGATCAATATAACTTGGGCCCGGTCTTGGCGAATCTTCCTCAGAACCCGAGGAATCAAGGGTATGGGAGGAAACGCGTAAAGGAGTCGTGAGCCCCAACTCAACTGAAACGCGTCCCCCAACGCCCCCTGCATCGGAAACTGGAGACTGCAGAATGACGGGCAGTGCGCGTTCTCGCGGGTGGCGAATAGATCTATCCGAGGAGTCCCCCACGTCCGAAAAACGAGACGAACCAACTCCGGATGAAGCCTCCACTCGTGGTCGGCGGAGAACTGCTGACTGAGACTGTCCGCACGTACGTTCAGCCCCCCGGCCAGATGATTTGCCATCAGACAAATCTGATGGTCCTGAGCCCAGGACCATAGACGCAGAGCCTCTCTGCAGCGACAAAGAGACCCCACTCCTCCCTGCTTGTTGACATACCACATCGCGGTAGTGTTGTCCGTCAGGACTTGAACAGACTGACCGCGAAGGGAAGGGAGGAAGGCCTTGAGTGCCAAACGAATCGCCCGCAATTCCAGAAGGTTGATGTGAAGCAACCTTTCCTCTGGAGACCAAAGTCCTTTGATCTCCAGATCCCCCAGATGCGCACCCCACCGTAAAGTGGATGCATTTGCTATCACTGTGGCCACCGATGGAGGTAGATGGAAGGGCTTTCCTCGGGACAGATTGCCCTCCACGCTCCACCAAGACAGATCCGCCGCAGCTTCTCCGGAGATCCTCACAGACTCCCTGAGATCTCCTTTGTGCTGATACCACTGCCTGCGGAGGCACCACTGGAGCGCCCTCATGTGCCAGCGTGCATGGTTGACCAACAGAATGCAGGAAGCAAACAGACCGAGCAGGCAAAGGACCTTCAGGACTGGAACGACCGCTCCATTGCAAAATAAAGGAATCATTTCCTGTATGTCGAGAATCCTTTGAGGAGGAGGGAATGCTCGACACACAATAGTGTCCAGTACCGCACCTATGAACAGGTTGCGCTGAGAGGGCACCAGGTGAGATTTGGGCACGTTTATCGAGAAGCCCAATTTGAACAACAGCTGAGTTGTATCCTGCAGATGATGTAGCACCTTCTCTGACGACTCCGCTTTGATCAGCCAGTCGTCCAGATAGGGGAAAACGGAAATCCCCGATCTTCTGAGATGGGCTGCCACCACTGCCATCACCTTCGTGAAGACTCGGGGTGCAGTAGTAAGACCAAACGGAAGGACCGCAAACTGATAATGTTGCGACCCTACCGTAAACCGGAGATACTTCCTGTGCGACTCCAGGATGGGGATGTGGAAATACGCATCCTGCAAGTCGATCGACACCATCCAGTCCTCCTGATTCAGCGCTTCAAGAACCTGCGCAAGGGTGAGCATCTTGAACTTCTCTTGCTTCAGATAAAGATTCAAGATCCTGAGGTCCAATATCGGACGCAATCTGCCGTCCTTTTTCGGAATCAGGAAATACCAGGAGTAGCATCCCTGACCCCTCTCCTGCTCTGGAACCACCTCTATCGCACCCTTCTGTAGTAACTTCAGGACTTCCTCCTGTCGGAGAAGACGGTGGTTCTCTGAGCAAGCCCCTTGACAAGGAGGGTAAATTTGGAGGAAATTCCCGAAAGGGAAGGGCGTATCCATTTTCTACAAGATCTAGAACCCAAAGATCTGTAGTAACAGATTCCCAATCTTGTAGAAAATGGGTAAGCCGGCCCCCCACAGGACCAGCATGATCCAGAATGGCGGATCTAGGGCTGCTTTGCGGTGGTGGGAGGGGCTGAGGAAGAGGAGGAGGAGGAGAGCTGTCGGCCACGTGTGCGACCCCTGATTCTGCCTCTGTATCCCTTATACAGAGAGCCTTGCTGCGTTTGGGTCTGCCTGTAGGAACGAAAGGTTGCCCTACCGAAACCCCTGTATCTTTTAAACGATCCCCTTGACTGGGATTAAAGGCCCAAAGACTTAGCCGTAGCCTTGCTTTCCTTAAAACGTTCAAGAGCAGCATCCGCCTTTTTGCCAAACAATCCAGAGCCATTAAATGGCAAGTCCAACAATGTTGACCGTACATCAGGGGAAAACTCAGAAGACTTCAGCCACGCACCCCTCCTAGTGGCAACAGAAGACCCCATGACTCTTGCCACTGAATCCGCCATGTCCAGACCACTCTGTATCACCTGGTGTGCTGCTGCCTGGGCATCCGTCAAGACCTCATTAAAGCCAACCCTATCCTCCTCAGATAGTTTTGGCTCCAGTTTCTTTGCAGAGTCCATGAGCGCATGAATATAGCGTCCCAAAAGGCAAGTGGCATTTGTTGATTTAAGGGCCAATACTGGCCGATGAAAAGACCTTTTTGGCCGACTGATCTAACTTTTTAGCCTCTCTGTCACTTGGAACCTGAGGAAAAGCACCCTTAGATTTTCCTGAACAAGCAGCCTGAATCACCAGGCTCTCAGGCGATGGATGTGATGTTGGATCGTCGTGGGGACAGAGAGATTCATCGTCGTGGGGACAGAGAGATTGGGGTCTACCAGCAGCTTCCCGTATTTGGGAGTGGTCTTTGCTGCGAACAACTCCTGGAGTGGGCATATTGCCCACTCCAGGGGTAGGTTCTCAAAGGCCATTAACTCTATCCTGAGCCTCCCCCGCCCCAAAAGGACTGGCGCGCTGGCTGCCACTCTAAAAACTATACAAGGCCCAATGCGTTCCGGTTGCAACGTATGGAGCCGAGGTTTGGGGAACAGCCAGATGTCCGCACATTCTTGCCGAGGAAAAAAGATTTTGCAGGAAGCTCCTTTGTGCCCCCATCTCCTCTCCCCACTACATATGTCACAAAGAATTAGGGTTGCATTTTATAGGGGATTTTATCCGTGCTCGCCCTGCTCTTTTCTGGCTGGCTATTTGGAAAAATCCTGCCGCTAAATTGACTAGGGATATCATCGAGGATTGTTTATGTTGTGACAGAGGCATGTCCATACCTTGGCTATCTGGGGTGCAGAGCGTTCTTGGTAGTGCGAATTTTCAAAATGTTTTTTCTGATCCCACCACCATCCAGCTCCCACCCAAGTCTGTACTCAAACAAGCTCTCTATACACTGTTCAGTGACGAAAGGGTTGCGAGAGAGTCCTTGAAACCTAGTGTTACTAGATACCTAGCCCGTAATTTTTTAACTTATCCCATACCCAGCTACTTAACTCTCCCAATGAGCCACTGGGAGCAAGGCCTCTTATTTCGCCTTAGGGCTGGCACTATCAAATATGTTCTTAGTTTCCCGTTATGGAATCATAATGATCAAATTGTCGAGCCGTGCCCATGTGATTGCCGGAGTGACCAAACAATTTTACATTTCTTATTCTTTTGCAAATTTTATATTAAATATATTAAATGTTTTTTAACTCCGTATTTTAAAAAATTGAAACCGATTAGCCTGGATCTCGCATTTTTAATGATATTAACCCTGGATGATCATGAACTTGTTTTCCGTGTGGGTTCCTTTTTAAAAACTGTGGTTCGTGCCCGTTTAACTATGTCGTAAAGTATGAACGATTTGTTGTTTTTATTTTGTAAATACTTGCATATTGTACATCTGCAATGTTATTTGTATTTTGCGCTTTTATGGATTACTACTATCCGAATAAAGTTTTGAAACTGGATGTGATGTTAAGAACTCAGGGTCCCCTGGAGCTGCCCTATACCTCCTAGTTCTAGGACACCCCCGCGCCGCACGGCCACCAGCTGCTGCGTGTGCCTCCCCGCATTTGTGCCTCGTTGCCCGGCTGCCGCCGCGTGGCCACGCCCCCTCCTTCGAGCGGCGTGGTCCGCTTCTCTCCCTGTGCCCCTGCTGTCTGATTGCTTAGAATTGTTTGTATAATTGTATTTTTGCCTTCTGTATCTCGTGTTTTCTTATCCCTGTGCCCCTGCTGTCTGATTGCTTAGAATTGTTGTATAGTTGTATTTTTGCCTTCTGTATCTCGTGTTTTCTGCCTGCGACTAGCCTTCGCCTTCCCTCCCCGCTCCCCGCTTCCCGCCGCTAACCCCGCCCCTTTTTCCCTTCTGTACCCTCCCCGCTCCCGCCTCCCAGCTGCTCCGCCCCCCCCGCGCACTTGGCCATATATGGCGACCGTGCGACGCAGGTGAGTGTGACCTAGTTCTAGGACACCCCCGCGCCGCACGGCCACCAGCTGCTGCGTGTGCCTCCCCGCATTTGTGCCTCGTTGCCCGGCTGCCGCCGCGTGGCCACGCCCCCTCCTTCGAGCGGCGTGGTCCGCTTCTCTCCCTGTGCCCCTGCTGTCTGATTGCTTAGAATTGTTTGTATAATTGTATTTTTGCCTTCTGTATCTCGTGTTTTCTTATCCCTGTGCCCCTGCTGTCTGATTGCTTAGAATTGTTGTATAGTTGTATTTTTGCCTTCTGTATCTCGTGTTTTCTGCCTGCAACTAGCCTTCGCCTTCCCTCCCCGCTCCCCGCTTCCCGCCACCAACCCCGCCCCTTTTTCCCTTCTGTACCCTCCCCGCTCCCGCCTCCCAGCTGCTCCACCCCCCCGCGACCGTGCGAACGCGCAGCGGCCACGCGCAGCGGGCGCGCCGATTGTGCGCCGAAGCCGCGCCAAAGGTAAGCCCGACTGCGCCCGTCTGCGCCTGGACCGCGCCCAGTGCCAGGACCCCTGGCCCACGAGGACCCCGGCCGACCCGCCTGACGTACACCGCCGCCACCCTCATCGCACTCAACACCGGCCGATTCCCAGGATGCCACCAAGCCACACCACGACGCACCCACGGACCCTTCAGCTGCCACGCCTGCAAGTTCACCTGCATACAGACCTGCCTCGCACCAGCACCCGCCAAGTCGAACACCAGCAGCACCCACCTCAAGTGCATCCTGCTCAACACCCGCTCCGTCCACAGACACGCCATCGAACTCTGGAACCTCCTCGACACCACAGCTCCAGACGTCGCCTTCCTCACGGAGACCTGGATGAACGCCTCTTCAGCCCCCGACATCGCCATCGCCATCCCAGAGGGCTACAAGATCACCCGGAGGGATCGCACCGCCAACCAGATGGGAGGAGGCATCGCCATCATCCACAGGAACACCATCAGTCTCACGACCAGCACCGACAACACCCTGACCACCGCCGAACACCTGCATTTCCAAATCCACACCGACCCGAAGACCACCCTCAGAGGCACCCTGATCTACCGACCTCCGGGACCACGCACCCAATTCAGCGAGGACATCGCCGACTTCGTCAGCCCGCATGCCCTCCCCTCCGCTGACTACATCCTCCTGGGGGACCTCAACTTCCACCTGGAGAACAACAATGACCGCAACACCAGCACCCTGCTCGACAACCTCGCCAATCTTGGACTCAAGCAGCTGGTGTCCACCCCCACCCACCTCGCCGGACACACACTCGACGCAATCTTCTCATCCAGCACAGACATCGACTTCAGCCACGCCACAGAGCTTCAATGGACGGACCACAGCTGCGTCCACTTAACCTTCAAAAGAACGACGACCCACCACCACCAGCAACAGGCTGCCCGCAGAAGCTGGAACAAGATCACAGCCGACCAGCTCGCCACCTCCCTGAGCCAGCACCCTCCTGCCAGCTCAGCGAACCCCAGCCAGGCCGCCGACAACCCCACGAAGTGGATCAGCAACTGCGCGGACGAGCTCGCCCCGCTGAGGACCCCGCCCAGCAGACCCGGCAGCAAGAAAGCCCCATGGTTCACCGACGAACTCAAGAGCTCCAAGAAGAACTGCCGAGCCCTCGAGAAAGTCTGGAGAAGGGAACCAACACCGGACAACAGGACCACCTTCAAGCTTGCCACCCGGAAGCACCACCAGCTGATCCGCGCCGCCAAGAAAACTGCATTCAAGGACCGGCTGGACAACAACGCACACAACTGCAAGGAACTCTTCAACATCGTGAAAGAGCTATCCAACCCCAGCGCAGGAAACAACGACATCACCCCATCGCAAGACCTCTGCAACTCCCTCGCCTCATACTTCCACAACAAGATCGCGGACATACACAACAGCTTCAACAACCAACCAACGCACACCACGACCGAACAACCACCCCCCACCACCACCCTCCACGCCTGGACTCCGATCAGCACCGAAGACACCATCCGCACGATGAACTCCATCCACTCCGGATCGCCGACCGACCCCTGCCCTCACGACGTCTTCAACAAGGCCGACGCTGTCATCGCACCCCACCTGCGAGACATCATCAACACATCCTTCGACACCGCCACCTTCCCTGAGAGCTGGAAGCACGCCGAACTCAGCGCTCTACTCAAGAAACCCACAGCGGACCCCACCGAACTCAAGAATTACCGCCCCATCTCGCTCCTCCCGTTTCCAGCCAAAGTCATCGAGAAGACCGTCAACAAGCAGCTGGCCGCCTTCCTTGAGACGAATGGATCCCTCGACCCCTCACAGTCTGGCTTCCGAGCCAACCACAGCACCGAGACCGCCCTCATCGCCGCTACCGATGACATCCGAGCCCTGATGGACAATGGAGAAACAGCGGCCCTCATCCTCCTAGACCTCTCCGCGGCATTCGACACTGTCTGCCACCGCACCCTAGTACAGCGCCTCAGCAACGTCGGAATCCAGGAGAAGGCTCTGGAATGGATCATCTCCTTCCTCGACGGAAGAACACAGAGAGTCCGCCTACCACCGTACAAGTCAGAGGCCACCGAAGTCATCTGCGGCGTCCCTCAAGGATCCTCGCTGAGCCCCACCCTCTTCAACGTCTACATGAGCCCCCTCGCGGCCATCGCACGCCAACACAACCTCAGCATAATCTCCTACGCCGACGACACCCAGCTGATCCTCTCCCTGACCGACGACCCCGCCGCCGCCAGAGCCAACCTGCACGAAGGGATGAAAGAGGTAGCCGAGTGGATGACGACCAGCCGCCTGAAACTGAACTCAGACAAGACGGAGGTCCTCATCCTGGGCTCTTCACCCTCCGCCTGGGACGACTCCTGGTGGCCTCCCGCCCTGGACACCGCACCCAAACCGACAGACCACGCACGCAACCTGGGCTTCATCCTGGACTCCTCCCTCTCCATGACCAGGCAAGTCAACAACGTCTCCTCGGCGTGCTTCAACATCCTACGCATGCTACGGAAGATCTTCTGGTGGATCCCCACCGAGACCAGGAAGACCGTCACCCAGGCCCTCGTCACTAGCCGACTGGACTACGGCAACGCCCTCTACGCCGGTACCACCGCCAAGCTCCAGAAGAGACTCCAGCGGATCCAGAACGCCTCAGCCAGACTCATCCTCGACATCCCACGAACCAGCCACATCTCCGGACATCTGAGAGACCTACACTGGCTCCCCGTCAACAAAAGAATCACCTTCCGCCTCCTCACCCACGCACACAAAGCCCTACACGACCAAGGCCCGAGCTACCTCAACAACCGAATCAACTTCTACGCTCCTAAACGCCACCTCCGATCAGCCAACCACGCCCTCGCCGCCGTCCCCCGCATCCGAAGAGCGACTACAGGAGGAAGGTCCTTCTCCTACCTGGCCGCCAAGACCTGGAACTCCCTCCCGACCGGCGCCTGACCCAAGACCACCTCTCCTTCAGGAAGAAGCTGAAGACCTGGCTGTTCAAGCAGTAGCGGCACCCCCCTCCCCCCAGCGCCTTGAGACCCTACGGGTGAGTAGTGCGCTCTATAAATGTTTTTGATTGATTGATTGATTGATAGCAACTGTCTTAGAAACTGCGGGAGCAGAAAAAGGCTTACACCACACCTCCATCACAGGATCTATAATGGCCTCATTAAAAGGCAATAATGGCTCTGATGTAGTAGGAGAATGAAGTACCACCGTCAGAATATTTGATCTAAATTCAGTAGTAGGCAACTGAAGATCTAACAATTCAGCTGCCTTCCTAATGACTGCATGATATGGAGCCACATCCTTAGAGGGTTCATCGGAAGGTGGAGTAATTTCCCACTCAGGAGACAAATCCAATCCACTAGCCTCTTTAAGTTCTTCAAAAACTTCATCAGACTCCACAAGCTCTCCCTCTTCTGCTTCTTCCAAAAGGTACCTTCGCTCATAAAGCACCCTTTGAGCTTCCCTCCTGGACCGGATCCGTACAAGCGGCGTCAGCGGCGCAGTGTTCGAATCCGACGGCCCCGGAGCCGGCGTCAAACGTGGATCCACAGGAGCAGTCAGCGTCGAACAAGGTTGAGCCGGCGCCGGTGAAGAAGGGAGCGGCGTCGATGTCCTCGGCGCCGTTAGATGCCAAGACTGCGTCGCTGGAAGAAATGGCATGAAGGGGACCTGTGGATAGGCTTGAGGCACCCCCAAACTGAAGGCCATGGGACCCATCGGACCCGAAGGTGCACCAGTGGAGTACATGGCTCTCAAAAACACCCCCCCGTACGTCGAGAAGAATGTCTCCTCTTCTTTTTGTGCTTCGTGGATCTCGAAGCATGCCCCGAAGTCGACTTCGACGCCGACCTCGATTGTGACCTCGACCTCGTTCTCGACTTCCTCCTTCCTCTCTTCTCCTTTTTCATCCTTGCGATGAAAAGCTTCGCCTTCCTTTCCTTGAGAGCCTTGGAGCTCATCTTGCGACAGCAAGAGCATCCATCCACATCATGGTCAGATGATAAACACCATACACAGTCGTCATGTGGATCCGTGATCGACATATGTTTTCCACATTCACGACAGGGCTTGAAGCCCGATTTCTTTGTCGACATTTTTTCGAAAAAGGAACAGAGAAATCCAGTAAAACACAAAGTAACAGTGAAGCTACAGATTGAGATTCCCAAAATCCGTTGGCGTCGACAGTGCGGAAAAAAGGGAACTGACGTCATCACGCCGACGAGGTCTTCTTATGGAGCCGGTGACGTCAGCGGAGTCGTGTGCGGAGCTGTGTCTCTGTGACGTTGTCTTCGACCTCATCGGCGGGATCTGCTACAAAAGTTTCCGAATGTTGCTGGCGCAGGGGATATTCACAAGGTGAGGAATCCACTGGCAGATATATCTATCAGAAGTCCTGTTGTTGTGGGGGCATACACTATTGCTGTATTTGTTGGTAACTCCTATCAAAGCATCGAAAGGGGCATGGTTGTTGGGAGACTGCTGAATAGGCTAAGCTAGACCTGGAAAGCAAGTGGTGGCCTTGCTTTCCTAGGCTGAGCCAGCCTTTGCTCCAAACAGCCTACAGTCTTGAAAGGGCATATCCCGCGCTGAAAATCCATGCGTGACCCCGAAGCCCCACACTGATCCCAAATGCCCTACTCAAAGAGTTGGTGGTGTCCAGTCCTGATATAATGGTGCACTTAATGGGAATCACTGCCAAGAGAGCCAGGATTCAAGAAGCTCTGGATCCACGCTTGTAGAAGCAGAAAGAAAGGAATTGACATAGGAGTTTAGAGGTGGCGCGTATATAGTGGCCCATCCTCACTTTCGAGGCGAGGCAGACCCGCACAATGCCACCTACCGACGCATGAGGAAATTTGCAAAAAAGTTTCTGGCTCCTGTGTGATGCATTGGGAAATTCACTATTAGAAGTCTCTATCAGAAATCTTATAGGGTGCACAAGAGTACAATTGACGCTTGACTCAGAGTCAGGATTGAAGACCAAACACTACAAACACTCCATGTTTTTAGTGGGGACATCGTTCCCTAGAAAAGATTTGGGTAACACTTGAAATGTGCTATCAAGCAGGATTGAGTCGGGTCCCCCTTGACCTTCGTATGCCTATGTCTACAGAACAAGTTACTTACCTTCGGTAACGATATATCTGTAAGAAACATTAGTTAGTTAGATTCCTCACCTTAGAATATCCCCAGGCGTCAGGCTGGATCCGGAAAGATTTTTCGCCAGCAATACCCTTGCGCGTCGCTAGGTGTCGTCTGCAGCTCCGTGTCCGTCGTCGGCATCGTGATCGCCGGGATGACGTCGGAGTACTTAGACGCCGCCCTCGTGCGCTGACGTCAGTTCTTGTACATAGCTTTCCGCGCCAGGAACGCAGAGCCATGCAAGAGACCGACACTGGTGCCAAGAATCTAGGGCCCTGAAAGGGATGACCTTAACTCTAGATATCGGTTCGCAGAATGGGGAGGATGGGTGGGGCGGTGAGGAATCTAACTAACTAATGTTTCTTACAGATATATCTTTACCGAAGGTAAGTAACTTGTTCATCTGAAAGAAACACGTTAATTAGATTCCTCACCTTAGAATAGATACCCCAGCAATACCAACCCTGGTGGTGGGTCTGCGAACCAAGATCACACCAGGAAGTCCTGGAGAACGGAACGGCCAAAGAAGCTGTCTCTCCGGACTTGGCTGTCCAGGCAATAATGGACTCCCTGGCCCAGGGCAGTGGTCGCCGCAGTGGCCAGAGTGGAATGGGCCCTCAGCCCCACAGGAGGTTCCTTTTTAGCCAAGGAATAACAGACCTTGATACACAAAACGACCCACCGAGAGATGGTTCGCTTGTGCACCGCCCGTCCCTTCTTAGCGCCCAAGTAGCCAACAGAGAGTTGGTCGTCCACCCGGAACTGTTTCGTGCGGTCCAGATAGAAGGACAGTGCCCGTTTTGGGTCCAGACGGTGGAGCCTCTCTTCCTCTTTCGAGGGATGCGGGGGCAGAAAGAATGTGGGTAGTGTAACAGACTGGCCAAGGTGAAAGGCAGTTACCACCTTAGGGAGAAAGGAAGGACGAGTCCTGAGAACAACCTTGTCCGGATGGATGGAAAGGAGGCTTAGAAGATGGAGCCTGGAGCTCACTCTCCCTTCTAGCAGAGGTGATGGCAACCAGGAAAGCAGTCTTAAGAGTCAGAAGACAAAGGGGACAATTATGAAGTGGCTCAAAGGGAGCGCACATAAGATAGGTCAACACTAGGTTCAAATCCCACTGAGGCATTACAAAAGTGACAGGAGGAAACATCTGAGTTATGCCCTTAAAGAATCGAGAAACAACAGGGAATTTAAAAAGAGAAGGCTGGTCAGGTAGCCGTAAGAAAGCAGAAATAGCCGAAAGGTATCCCTTGAGGGTGCCCAGAGTAGAGCCCTGCTGGGCAAGGGAAAGAAGAAAGAGGAGAACCTCAGAAAGATGGGCGGAAAGGGGATCCACAGCCTTTGCTGTGCACCATGCCACAAATTTGTTCCACCTGCAGGCGTATACCGATTTTGTGGGGGGGACGCCTGGCTGCAAGAATGACATCACAGACTTCAGGAGACAAGTCAGATGGCATCAACTGCCGCCGCTCAATCTCCACGCATGGAGGTGGAGGCTGGACAGGTTTGGGTGGAGGACCGTTCCCTGCTGCTGCGACAGAAGGTCCTCCCGAAGAGGCAGTCGGATCGGGGGATCAATCGATAGACTGAGTAGCTCGGGATACCAGTATCTTCGTGCCCAATCCGGAGCCACAAGGATGACTTGGGCCCGGTCGCGCCTGATCTTCTTCAGCACTCTACTTGGGCCCGGTCGCGCCTGATCTTCTTCAGCACTCTGGGCAGAAGTGGTATAGGCGGAAAGGCATACAACAGACCGCAACTCCACTCGTGACGAAAAGCGTCTCCGAGCGAGTGCCGCCTTGGAAATTCCAACACGCAGAACTGATGACATTGTGCGTTCTCTTCGGTGGCGAATAGATCTAACCAAGGCTCTCCCCACTGCCGAAAGAGTCCTTGCGCCACATCCGAGTGCAGACGCCATTCGTGATCCATCATGCACCGGCGGCAGCGTTCGTCCACTCTGGCGTTCAGAGAGCCCGCCAGGTGTTGAACTACCAGGGTGATGCCCTGATGTTCCAGCCATGTCCAGAGGCGCAGAGCCTCCTGACAAAGGTTCCACGACCCCACCCCGCCCTGTTTGTTGCAATACCACATGGCGGTGGTGTTGTCCGTGAACACCTGCACTACACTCCCCCAAACAGAGGGAAGGAATACCTTCAGTGCAAGACGGATCGCCCGCAGCTCCAAGAGGTTGATATGGAGCCGGGACTCCGCCAGAGACCAGATCCCTCTGATCTCTGCCTCTCCAATGTGCCCCCCCCCATCCCAGGAGGGACGCATCAGTCATCACTATGTGCTCCGGTTGGGGTAGGGAGAGGGATCTTCCACTGACCCAATCGCGGTTCATGAGCTACCACTGCAATTGTCGTACAGTGTCCTCCGAGATCTGGATAGGATCGGACAGGTTGCCCTGATGCTGTGCCCACTGGAACTTCAGATCCCATTGCAGAGCCCGCATACGCCACCTGGCATGTCGCACTACTAGGATGCAGGAAGCCATGGAGCCGGAGGGTCATCCTGACTGAAACCCGGGACAGAGGCTGAAAGATCGGAATCATAGCCTGACTATCCCGGACTCGCTGCTCGGGAGGATAAACTCGAAACAGCGTTGAATCCAGAACCGCTCTGATGAAGGGGAGCTTCTGAGAGGGACTCGGGTGTGACTTCGGCAGGTTGATGGAGAACCCCAGCAAATGCAGGAGGTCAGCCGTAGTCTGAAGGTGGTTGATGACTGCCTGGGGCGAGCCCCCCTTCAGAAACCAGTCGTCGAGGTAAGGGAAGACTGACACCCCAGACCTGCGCAGGTGAGCTGCGACCACCGCCATCACTTTCGTGAACACCTGAGGGGCGCTGGTAAGGCCGAAGGGTAGCACGGCAAACTGAAAATGCTCTCGGCCTACCGTGAACCGCAGGTAACGCTGGTGGGCCGGCAGGACGGGGATGTGAAAATATGCGTCCTGTACGTCCAACCCTACCATCCAGTCTCCGGGGTCGAGGGCAGCCAGGACCAGAGCCAGAGTCAACATCTTGAACTTCTCCTTCCGGAGGAAGCGATTGACGTTCCTGAGTTCCAAGATGGGGCGCAAACCCCTCTTGTCCTTCTTGGGCACCAGAAAGTATTGGGAATAACAACCACGTCCTACTTCTAGCCCAGGAACGCACTTGATGGCCCCCTTGGCCAAGAAGGCCGTGACTTCCTGCTGCAGAAGTACCAAGTGGTCCCCCGACATGTGGTGACACTGAGGTGGCATGGCTGGAAGGGTGGATTGAAAGGGAAGGGAGTAACCCTCGTGGACCATCGGCAACACCCACTGCTCCGATGTGATAGCGTGACAGTGGGGAAGGTGACGGCGGATCCTGCCACCCACTGGCGTGGGGTGCCTCTCAAGGCTCGGATTAGGAAGGTTTGGAGGCAGAAGCAGAGGGGTCGGATGTGGACTGAACCCCCCGCTGATTCCCAGACCCGCCCCTGCGGAAACCGGGGCTGCGCTGAGGCTGGGTCTGCACAGGCTTGCTGAAGGACCGTGCTTGGGTGCCCCTTCCGTGGCCACGAAAAGAACGAAAACCAGGAGTGGCTGGGCTTTTCGTGGAAAGACCTAAGGACTTGGCAGTGGCCCGCGATTCCTCAAAACGCTCCAGCGCACTGTCGGCTTTATCGCCAAACAGGCGAGTGCCATCAAAGGGAATGTCCATGAGGGAGCCTTGAAAATCTGGCAAGAACCCGGTAGATCTCAACCAGGCGTGGCGATGAAACGGTACAGTCGTAGCAATTGCTCTACCTAGTGAGTCCGCGGTGTCCAAACCAAACCGAATGGCGAACATAGCCGCATCTTTACCCTCGGCAACAGCTTGGGACAGCACAACTTGGGTCTCTTCAGGACACTGAGGTAACACCTGTGCAACTGTCTCCCACACCACGTGGGAATAGCGACCCAATAGGCAGGCGGTATTCACCAACCGCAGCCCTAAGCTGGCCGAAGAAAACAACCGCTTGCCGAAGTGCTCCAACTTCTTAGAGACCTTATCTGGCAGAGCCGTGGGAAAGGCACTCTGGGACGTCGAAGCTTGGATGACCAGGCTCTCGGGCATAGGATGAGTGGACAGAAAGGCAGGGTCACCTGGCGCCGGGCGATGACGCCTGTCGACGTTCTTATGCACAGGGTCCCCTGTGGCTGACCGCGACCAAGTGCCCAGTAAGACGTCAGTGAGGGCGTCATTAAATGCCACCGTAGGGAGATCATGGTTGAGGACCTCAGCTGCCCGACGGAGCACCGCCGTGTAAGAAGCACCCTCCTCCATGGTAGGTGGAGGAGAGGCAAATCCCGGATCAGAGGAGACATCAAAGGCGCCGGCCTCCTCTAACCCATCCGCCCAGTCCTGCTCAGAGTCACACTGACGAGCCAGAGAGTCCTCAGACCCCTCCCAGTCGTCCTCCACCTCCGCCATATGCGGCGGCGGGGCAGGGACCAGGGAAGGAACAAACGGCATTGGGAATGGTACCGGACGTGGCCGAACCGGCGCCGTGTCCCAATGCGGATCCCAGGTAGGGACAAAATTGACCTGGAACCTGGGCTGGGGTGGAACAAATGGCACCCACTGCGGCGCCGGAGGTGGAGCCGAGAGTGGCGCTGGGGCCGGAGCCGGCAGCTTGGGACCTTGTGATGCCGTGGCCGGAGCCGCCGGCGGCGCCAACAGGATCCTGACATGGGACCGCAGGGCCCAAGGGCGCGCCGGCAGGAGCCCGAGGCCTAAACAGGTTGTCCAAGGTAGCAAGAAAATCTTGCACCTGTGCGGGAGTCGCCGACGGACCCGGATAAGGTGGGTAGGCTGCCGGACTCCCGGGCTCCGAAGGAGCCGCAGGGGCAGAACCCCTGTCCCCTTTATCCGCATCCGGAGACCGACGGGGGGACATCGGAGAGCGGCAATGCTTCTTCGACTTATTTTTGTGTCGTCACTTACCCGAATCCGAAGGCGAAGACTTGGAGTCCGAGGAGCGATGATGGTGGCCCCGCGAGCGTTCTCTGGAGCAGCCCCTAGACCGTGAACGGCGCTGGGACGAATGCTGGACCTCAAGCAGCTTCCAGCACCGCTCCCTCAAGGCCTTCGGGGCCATGGCTAGACAGTCCATACAGGACCGGGAGTCGTGGTTGCTCTCCAGGCAGTAGAGACAGACGTCGTGGGGTCCGCCACCGGCATATTGCGACGGCAGGCCCCACAACATTTAAAACTAGGCATCCCTACGTGCACCGGACTCAACTACAGGAGACAAAATGTCTCAAAAAGATAGTCAAAAAGTGACTAAGGTACGTGCTCTAACCGGATCTGCTCTTACTGGCGCGGAAAAAGAAAGAACTGACGTCAGCACGCATAGGTGGCGCCTAAGTAGTCTCTGTGACGTCATCTCGGCACATACGACGCCAGCGACAAACGCTGAGCCGCACGACGCCACCTACTGACGCGCAGGGGTACTGCTAACGAAAACTTTCCGGATCCAGTCTGACGCCTGGAGATATTCTAAGGTAAGGAATCTAACACTAACGTGTTTCTTTCAGATACTGTTTTACTGCAAGACACAATTTATCAGTTCCTGCTACTACAGACATTTGTATGCGTTGACAGCCAGATTTAAGATGTCCTGAATTTCAAGAAAGGAGGACAGTAGTGTTGCCACAATGGTATTCAAACAGTGTATGGCTGCAGGAAGGAGAGCAATAGGACAGTTGTTAGAAGCTGAAAAGGGTCAAGTTTCATTTTAGTTAGGAGAGAAAGTATATTATCATGTTTCACTTCTGAACTGTACCTAACCTGTATTAAAAAAGTGATTAGAGGAGGAGCCTAGCGCGCAACCAAGATGGCCGCGTAGGCTTGTGGCTCCTGAGGGCCTCCGCAACCTCCCACGTCTATCCTGTCATAATCCTGATTTTTTTGACGGGCTTTTGTTTATGATCTTGCGCTAAGGTGCCACTCGTTTTCCGAATCGAAATTGGACTCCGGGAACCGTTTTTTTGGCGATCTGAAGTTTGCGGCCTTCTCCGGCCTTGGTCCCGGACTCGGGTGGGTGAGGTGCCCGGCTGTGAAGTGAACAACAGCGGCATGCCAGGCTGGGCCTGCCCCGGACCCCGCACTTTCACTTTCGGTTTCGAGTTGGTCTACTGACACTGATGAGGAGACATTGGGAGAGCTGCGCCGAGTACGGAGTGCAAAGCCTAGTCTTGACCTGTAAACGGGCCTACTTCAGCTAGCGGCCCGGTTCTCCTAGCCTTCCTCCGGATGCTGCAGGGTGCTGACCTTGCTGATCGCTGACGATGACGACAAGAGTGGATGGCGACAAACTGAAACCCAAATCTACCCGGAGGGGAGCCTATTCCCAGGCCAACAATATGGACCGCTATGCGCAGCCAAAGGGATCCCCTAGTGGATCACGTAAATCGTCTGAGCCGCCCAAGGAGGCCTCGGGCGCATCACCCGAATTGACTCTGCTGGATGTCATGGGGGCCATTGAGGAGATGAAGGTGACTGTGAACCAACAACTGGATACTCTGGCCAACAAATTGGACTCGGTGCTGATTGATGTCACCTTGGTCAGAGCGGACCTGTCGAAAACCAAATGACCGGGTCGACTCGTTGGCCCAAGCGTCGTCGAGCCTAACGGTTGATGTGGCCGCTTTGCAGACGACGGTGCGGAGGTTACAGCTCACTAGTGACCTGACTGAGCGTCGCCTCGAGGACTCTGAAGGCAGGGCCAGGCGGAACAACGTCCGCATTATCGGCGTGCCCGAACGATCGGAGGAGTCTGCTGTGGATCTCTTTGTGGAGGATCTAGTGGTGACTCATCTAGCACCCAAAGAGCTGAGCAAGTTCTTCGCTGTTGAACGGGCCCACAGGGTTCCAGGGGGTGCGCCTAAGGTGGGGGGCCCCCCGCGGCCGATCATTGCCCGACTTTTTAATTTTCGGGATAGAGACACTATCCTGCAGGCGTCGAGGGTGGCTGGGCCATTACGATTTGAGAACTCTAATGTTAGCTTTTACCCAGACTTTACGCAAGCTGTTCAAAAGCAACGGATGGGTTTCTCGGCCATCAAACGGCGCTTGAGAGACATGGACTTCAAGTATGCGATGCTATTCCCGGCTAGGCTGCGGGTCGAGCTAGATGGTCGCTCACACTTCTTCGACCGGCCGGAGGCGGTGGGAGAGTGGCTGGATGCCCTGCCCAAGAGTCGGGAGCCGGAGGGTCGGATGACGGAGAGCGGAGAGGGTCTGACGGAGTAGGAATGGAACAGTGATTTTGGCGCTGGACTGCACTGGTAACGTTTTGCACCTGTGGCTGCACTGGACTCCAGTTTGTGACACTTTGCCCCGTGGTGTTTGGAGGTTGCGGGGGGCTTGCTGGGGCCCTTTCCTCCTTCTGGGGGTTCTTTTTTGTCCTTTCTGTAGTGAACTTTATATTGGGGCGACAGGCACACTGCAGGTTGGGGGGGCTGTTCGGGCTCACGCAGGGGTGCAGGGAGGGGGGAGTTTTGTTGGGGTTGATGGGGTGGGGTTGGGGGTTGTTTGTTCGTTTCACAAGGCGGGGTAATATTTCATGTTGTGCTACTATGATTGTGCTCCCCGGGAGAGGGATGTTTTGTGTTGGGAGGGATGGGGGATAGGGGGCTGAAACTTCTTTCCTGGAATGTGAATGGGCTGGGGGACAGGATAAAGCGGGGGGTAGTCCTGCAGTTCTTGAAACGTATTTCGCCTGACATTGTGTTCCTGCAGGAAACGCACCTCATAGGGAACTCTTTCCATGCCATGAACAGACGAGGGTATCGCCTTCTGGCCCATTCTGGTTTCACCTCTGGCTCGAGGGGAGTGGGCATTTTAGTCAGGACCTCTCTCCCGTTGGTGGTGGATGAGGTGCTCCACGACGACAGAGGGCGCTACACTGCGCTGGTGGGGAGGTGGGAGGGTAGGTTGATTACGCTGGTCACGGTCTATGTGCCGCCGGGCCTGCAGACGGCCACCTATGCCGATTTGGGACGCCTGCTGCTTGGGCTTCCGGGGGGGGGGGGTGTTGGTCCTGGGGGGGGGGGGACTTTAACGCTGTGGTTTCCGGAGTTGAGGATCGATACCCCCCTAGGGACCTCCCTCAGGCCCAGAACTGGCTGGGGGGCTTTCTGGATACCCTGGGACTGATAGATTGCTGGCGGTTGAAACACCCTGGACAGGCGCAGTATACCTTCCATTCCGGGGCCCATGGTAGTCTTTCGAGGCTTGACTATATGCTAGTGCCTGCGGCCCAAGCTGGGATGATCGGGGAGGTGCGACATTTGGCACGCGGTATATCAGATCACTCCCCCCTCTTGTTACACCTAGATATCGCCCTGGGGGCGGAGGGGAGGGTGGCGCCGATCAACCCCTGGTACCTACGAAACCCCATGATTCGTGCAGACCTGGTTAAGTGTCTGGAACACTACTTTAATGACAACGTGGGGTCGGTGTCTTCCGCCATCTCCCTTTGGGAGGCCTTTAAGACGGTGCTCCGGGGCCAGGCCCGATCTCTCATTTCCTACACCAAAAAATGCGCTGCGCAGGAGGTTGTTCGGCTAGAAGATGAGATCACTGAGTTGGAGAGTGATTTGGAGCAAGGTGTTACGGATGATAGATTGCATGTGTTGGAGCTTAAGCAGGCCGACTATAAGGCGCTGGTTACTGAATCTGCTAGGAGTATGAGCAGGGAGCAACAGGGACGTTTGTATGATATGGGTGATAAGGCCGGGAAGTTGATTGCTTGGTTGGATAAGAAGGAGAGAGCGAGTCGAGTGGTACCGGAGGTTGAGAGGGTGGACGGTGTGTGTGTGTGACGGACCCCGGTGATATAGTTGATTGCTTCGCGGAGTATTTTCACGGGGTCTACTCTCCGGTCTCAGAGCGCTCGGAGGAAGACTCCCGACTGCTGCTTCGAGACATCGCTCTGCCTTCCCTATCTGATGAGGATAAAGTATTGATGGATGCGGCCCTGTCGCCAGATGAGATTGCTTTGGCCATTCGCTCTATTGCCTCGGGTAAGGCCATGGGTCCCAACGGACTTCCCATCGAATTATACAAGTTGCGCCCAGATGTGATTGCGCCTTATCTCCGAGACATGTTCCTTGAGGCTAAGGCGGCGGGCTCCCTCCCCCCTGACCAACGTCTTGCTACTATTGTGGTTATCCATAAGGAGGGGAAGCCGCGGGATCGGTGTGCTTCTTACAGGCCCATCTCCTTGTTAAACGCGGAGCCCAAAATCCTCGCCAAGGTACTGGCCAATCGTCTGATCCGGGTTGTGGGCGACCTGATTCATCAGGATCAATCCGGCTTTATACCCCACCGCAATACCGCTTTGAACCTGCGGCGATTGCATGGCGTCCTTGCCCGCGCTCCATTCATTCGTGAGCCGGCCATTTTGGCGTCCTTGGACGCTACCATGGCGTTTGATACCTTGGAATGGCCGTACATCTGGGCAGCATTGGCGAAGTTTGGTTTTGGCCCGGGTTTTATCGGTTGGGTGAAATTGCTTTATGACAATCCACTGGCACAGGTGGTGGTCAACGGACGTGTGTCGGCTCCCTTTGTTTTGGGTAGGGGCACCCGACAGGGATGTCCACTGCCGCCTCTTCTTTTTGCGCTTTGTCTGGAGCCCCTTGCGGAGTGGTTGCGGTGGGAACCCTCGATGCGTGGCCTTAGATGGACGCCTGAATACGAGGATCGGGTCTCCCTATACGCGGACGATATCCTTTTGTATCTTGCATCACCGCGCAAATCGCTCATTGTGTTGGTGGATGTTTTGAGCTCCTTTGGTCGCAATTCCGGATTGGTCATCAACTGGGCTAAGTCCTGTGTATACGTTCTTTCCGGGGAGGCACCCCCCTTCCGCGGGGGTGCCCTATCCAGATTGCGCCGTCGGGATTTACGTATTTGGGAATTATTATAACACTGGACCCGGTGGCCCGCTACGAACGAAATCTTCTCCCCCCCCTTCAACGCCCAAGGGCGGATGTGGCGGGTTGGCGGCGGTTGCCGCTCTCGCCACTTGGCCGGGCAGCACTGTTCAAAATGATGTCGCTGCCACGCTTTTTGTACGCCCTGCAGAACACCATGGACGTAGTGCCGGCCCGTTATTTTCTGGAGGTGGAGTGTCTCCAGCGTCGATTGTTTTGGGATGGGCGGCCGCGGATTGCTCTTGCCAAACTAACTCTACCGTGGTATGATGGGGGGTTGCCCTCCCTGACATTAAGCGATATTACTGGGCCTCCCAGTTGGCTGCCGTCAATCCTGGGATGTATGGCCCTGCTTTGAACCCGGCTTTTGAGATGGACAAATTGCTATTGCCGGGCGGAGACTATAATCGAGCGCTATACTCGGGGTCCCTTGATGCGCGGTTGACGGGCCCGACGCGGGTCGCGGTACAGGTGTGGCATGCAGCAAATGCGGCGATGGGGTGGAGGGATCGTTTGACTCGGGCTACGCCATTGTATGCGTCCCAGCGTTTGGGTTATCTGTATACTACGAAAGGCTTTGATAAGTGGGATACGATTGGTATCGGCACGGTAGGGGACCTCTGGACGAAAAGGAAATTTAAGACGTTCGACATGCTGAAAACTGAATACCAGTTGAATGATAGGGAATACTATCGGTATGCACAGGTCCATCATGCCTTGTGTTCAGTGTTTTCGGACGTGGCGGCTATTCCGGAGCATTCCCCGTTGGAGGACAGGATATTGGACGGCTATGTGCCGGATAGCACCATTTTGCTGATTTATAAGAAGCTTATTAATGATCGGATGGGTTTGCTGGCTTCATTGCGGGAGACATGGATTGCCGACGGCTTAGAACTGGACGACGAGGATTGGGTGTCGGCGGTGGCCTCCCCGAAAGAGGTGGCTATCCCGGCCCGGTTGCGGTTCGTCCAGCTTAAAATACTCCATAGAGTGTACGTCACGGGGCCTGCTCTGATGCGTATGGGGTATTCGGTGGATGGTTTGTGTAAGCGAGGCTGTGGACTCCTGGGGAGTTTCCTCCATATCCTGTGGGAGTGTCCGGAGGTGACTCGGTTTTGGTGCAGAGTGCATGCGGTGTTAGAAGAAGTCACGCATGTTGCCTTGTTGCCGGAGGCACGAAGATGTTTGCTGAATGTCTGGGAGCCGACTGATTACAATGTGACGCAGACGCAATGGGTGACTCTGGGCTATATGGTAGCGAAGCGTGACATTGCACAATTGTGGGGCTCCCAGAGGCCACCCACGGTCTCTGAGTGGAAAGAACACATGGACTGGTGTATGTTCAGAGAGAAAACGGTGTATGTGGCGAGAGGCAAGCCTGGGAAGTGGATTAAGGTGTGGGGTCCCTGGAACTCCTATCGTGGAGGTATATGCGCCCCGCCTCAGATGCGTGAGATAGATGCCGCTCTGTCTCCCTAGCCCGCGCATTCCTGTATGCTCCTGCGACATGCGAATTTGGTTTCTTCGGCCTTGCCCCCCCCCCCTCTGTTTATCCGGGTTGGATTACTCCCTCGATACGAGGGGCACATGCTACTGCTATTAATTTCCTCGGCCTTGTGTGTTTGCTGTTTTTCGTTTCCTAAAAATATGAAACCTTTGTTTGTTTGTTTATGGACTGCGGCTGCGGCCGACTGCGATGATCAACTCTCCAGTGACTCCTTTTTTGTTGCCTCATCGATCTGAATGTTCAGCTGTGCCTAGGGTTACACTGCATTTTTAGCGGCCGGCCTGTTGGTTGTAGGCCCATACTTGTATTTCTCTGAAATTGTAATAAAGGTTTTAAAAAAAAAATTAAAAAAAAATTTAAAAAAAAGTGATTAGAAATAGTAAGCAAAATAGGGGCAAACACATGAACTATTAGACCATACACAAAGAGGTGGCCAAGAGATGATCCTGAGTTGTATTTGAAAAATTCTAGTGCGCAATAAGAGGTAAAAGTGAACAACAGCAGTGGGGGGGTGGGGTTAGCAGCCTTTTGGGCTACTCTGTTGGTAAGAGAAGGTATTTCAGGGCCTTTTGATACCTCTTTCGCAAATGATAATGTTTTACATTAAAAAAGTTGTTAATTCACTGCAGAACTGGAGAGAAAGGATTTAATGCTGTTGATTGGTCTAAAGTATCGAGATCGTGTAAAAACGGGAAGGTTTCCTTCCGGATATTTCTATCAGAAGAGATCCATAATGAGTAATAGATCTGTCGCTTTTAAATACATTTGCTATTCACAGAGTAGTTAAATCTCGGGTGTCT
Source organism: Triturus cristatus (assembly GCF_964204655.1). Lineage (NCBI taxonomy): Eukaryota > Metazoa > Chordata > Amphibia > Caudata > Salamandridae > Triturus > Triturus cristatus. Next base: position 211,134,711 of record NC_140594.1, on the reverse strand, counting down.
TTTCAGCTTTTCTTCTGTTTTTGTTCAAAATATGGAGTTCTTCAATGGATCAAGGGACAGTTTTGGCTTTTAGACGGGCTGTACTGGTAATATAAAGTATTACCCAATCAACAGTTGCGTAAACCACGTTACAGTAAAGAGGCATGGTTGAGATTAGGCTGCTCTAAAGAGGAGATGGAGTGGAGAGGCTTTGAAAATAGCACAAGGAATTCATCACAACATAGATTTTAAAATTTTCGTATATGATGGGATTTACCAGAAAGTCCAGGGGCTGTGTCATAGATCATGCATTAACAGAAAGCAGGTAATGAGCAGACCACGACAAAGTCTTCGCAAGCAGGTAGGTGATAGTGTTTGCCAGAGCAAATACAAGATCAAATGATTGGCCCACAATGTGGGTGGTAGTGATAATATAAAGCTTCTGCCCATCTAAGTGATGTATAAAATCACTATTAGTGAGAACAGCTGAGTTCTTACGGTACAGATTGAGGTCTCCTAGAATTATGGGTGAGGAACATTTTTGATTTTATAACTTTTTTTTAACATCCAATAAATCTACTGATGATGATGAGTTCTGGCAAAGAATCTCTCTGTAACCGTTTATCTGAATTGCCAGTCAAGGATTTTCATGCTAGATGTTTAACTATATATACGATGGCACAAATATTTATATTGTAATGTCAACAAATAAAACGTTACTACTGGTTGAGATGTGCAGATATAATTATGAAACCACTTGAAGAAACACCCCTGAAATTAAAAAAGTGATTAAAGAAGTGAGTGGTAGATAACCAGATTAGAATCAGTAAACCTTTTCATTTTCCGAATATTTGCTGTATTTAGATAAACAGTTTTCAGAAAGAAAGTAAAATACATAAAGAAAATGTGTATCCATATTGAACTTTTAAAGCTTTTATGCTAGAGTACATTGCAATAAACTGACACTGTTCCTTTAACTGGCATATTCAAATACCAACTTCAAATCTGAAATGACAGTGCTGGTGATCTAATTCTATTGTTTTGATAATGCTGTGATATTTAGAAACAATTCCACATGCGTTCCAAATGCATTTTGATTACAGTAATTGACATGCATAATTTAGTTTCCAACACATAACAACCATTCCAACTCAAAAGTCACAGCAAGACTAACATTTCCAAAAGTGTACAAAAGAACAAGTTATCGGTAACGATATATCTGTAAGAAAAATGAGAAGTGATAGATTCCTTACCTTAGAATTACCCCCAGGCGTCAGACTGGATCCGGAAAGTTTTTGTCAGCAGTACCCCTGCGCGTCAGAAGGTGGTGTCGTGCGGCTCCGCGTCCGTCGTTGGCATCGTGGTCGCCGGGATGACGTTGCAGCAGCTACTTAGATGCCGCTCTTGCGCACTGCCGTCAGTTCTGTACACGACTTTCGGAGCCATGCAAGATACTGACCACTGGTGCTTTGAAACTAGGTCCCTGAAAGGGATGACCTTAACCCTAGAAATTGGTTCGCAGAACGGGGAGGATGGGTGGGGCAGTAAGGAATCTATCACTACTAATGTTTCTTAGAGATATTACCGAAGGTAGGTAACTAGTTAATCTGAAAGAAACACGTAGTGGTAGATTCCTTACTTTAGAATAGATACCCCAGCAATACCAACCCCGGTGGTAGGTCTGCGAACCAAGATCACACCAGGAAGTCCCAGAGAACAGAACGGCCAAAGAAGCCGTCTCTCCGGATTTGGCTGTCCAGGCAGTAATGCTTAGTAAAAGTGTGCACCACGTCCCAACGCCGTAGTGGTAGCCGTTGCCCTGGTGAAATGGGCACGCAGCCCCAATGGAGGCTCCTTCTTTGCCAGAGAGTAACAGGCTTTAATAAACAAGACGACCCATCAGGAGATAGTCCGCTTGTGCAAAGCCCGACCTTTCTTGGTGCCTACATAGCCAACAAAGAGCAGGTCTTCCACCCGGAACTGTTGTAATAGGGTTCAAGTAAAATGAGAGCACGCGTTTTGGGTCCAGACAGTGGAGCCTTTCTTCCTCGCTGTAAGGATGCGCAGGCGGAAAGAAGGTGGGCAAAGTGATGGTTTGCCCGATGTGAAAAGCAGTGCCAACTTTTGGCAAAAAGGATGGACGCTTTCTGAGCACAACCTTGTCTGGATGGACACATAGAAAAGGAGGTTTACAAGAAAGAGCCTGGAGCTCACTCACTCTCCTAGCGGAGTTGATGGCAACCAGGAAAGCAGTCCTCAAAGTTAATAGTCGTAGAGGACAGTTGTGAAGAAGCTCAAAGGTAGTGCACATCAAATATGTGAGAACCAGGTTCAAGTCCCACTGTGGCATTACAAAAGGAATAGGAGGGAAAAGGTGAGTAATGCCTTTGAGAAATCTATTTACAACAGGGGGCTTGAAAAGAGAGGGCTGATCAGGGCGCCTGAGGAAGGCTGAAATAGCAGATAAGTAGCCCTTGATAGTGCCCAGAGCAGAGCCCTGCTGGGCCAAAGACAGAAGGAACAGAAGGACTTCTGAAAGAGGGGCAGAAAGGGGATCCACAGCCTTTGCTGTGCACCATGCCACAGATTTGTTCCACCTGCAGGCGTAACAGAATGACATCACAAACTTCAGGAGGCAAGCTGAAAGGAATCAACTGCTGCTGCTCAATCTCCACGCAAGGAGGTGGAGACTGGACAAGTTTGGGTGGAGGATCGTCCCCTGCTGCTGCGACAAAAGATCCTCCCGAAGAGGCAGTCAGATCAGAGGATCGATGGTCGTACTGAGTAGCTAGGGATACCCAACTCTTCGAGCCCAGTCTGGTGGCATAAGAATGACTTGGGCCCGGTCGTGCCTGATCTACTTCAGCACTCTGGGCAGAAGTGGTACAGGCGGAAAGGCGTACAACAGACCGCAACTCGCGAGTGCCGCCTTGGAAATTCCAACGAGCAGAACTGCTGACATTGTGTGTTCTCTTCAGTAGCGAATAGATCTAACCAAGGCTCTCCCCGCTGTTAAAAGAGACCTTGCGCCACGTCCGATAGAAGACGTGATGCATCATACACCTGCGGCTGAGTTCGTCCGCCCTGGCTTTCAGTGAACCTGCCAGGTGTTGAACCACCAGGGAAATGCCCTGATGTTCCAGCCATGTCCAGAGGCGCAGAGCCTCCTTACATAGGGTCCACGACCCCACCCTGCCCTGTTTGTTGCAGTACCACATGGCGGTGGTGTTGTCTGTGAACACCTGCACTACCCTCCCCTTGACAGAGGGAAGGAATGCCTTCAGTGCAAGTCGGATCGCCCGGAGCTCCAGAAGGTTGATATGGAGCCGGGACTCTGTTTTCCGCCTCTCCCATGTGGCCTCCCCGACGCATCCGTCACCACTGTGTGCTCTGGTTGGGGAAGGGAGAGGGATCTGCCATTGACCCAATGCCGGTTCGTGAGCTACCACTGAAATTGTCGTGCAGTGCCCTCCGAGATCTGGACGGACTCTGACAGGTTCCCCTGATGCTGCACCCACTGGAACTTCAGGTCCCACTGCAGAGCCCGCATACGCCATCTGGCATGATCAACCAGCAGGATGCAGGAGGCCATGAGGCCCAGCAGCCTCAGGGTCATCCTGACCGAAACCGAGGATAGAGGCTGAAAGATCAGAATCAGGGCCTGAATATCCTGGACTCGCCGTTCGGGAGGATAGACCCGAAAGTGCGTTGTATCCAGAACCGCTCTGATGAAGAGGAGCTTCTGAGAGGGAATCAGATGCGACTTCGGCACATTGATGGAGAACCCCAGCAAATGCAGGAGGTCAGCCATAGTCTGGAGGTGGGAGACGACTGCATGGGGCAAGCCCGCCTTTAACAGCCAGTCGTCGAGATAGGGGAAGACTGGAACCCCTGATCTGCGCAGATGAGCTGCGACCACCGCCATCACTTTTATGAACACCCGAGGGGCGCTAGTAAGGCCAAAGGGGAGCACGGTAAACTGAAAGTGCTCGTGGCCTACCGTAGGTAATGCCGGTGGGCCGGCAGGATGGGAATACGGAAATATGTGTCCTGCCGATCCAATGCTACCATCCAGTCTCCAGGGTCGAGGGCAGACAAGACCTGCGCTTGCTGGCGCAAAAAAAGAAAGAACTGACATCAGCGCGCGAAGGCGGTGTCTAAGTAGCTGCCGCGGCATCATCTCGGCAACTACGGCGGACGTGGAGCCGCAAGAAGCCACCTTCCGACGAGCAGGGGTACTGCTGACGAAACCTTTCTGGATCCAGTATGACGCCTGGGGGTAATTCTAAGGTAAGGAATCTATCACTACGTGTTTCTTTCAGATGCTGGTATTTTGGGCAGTAGAGATGCTGGCACCAAAGATTATGGAATATTCGCCGGTTGCTCCAGAGCCGGGTCCAACAGAATCACTTGAGTGGGGATGTAAGGAGAAGGACACATCGGGGCAGGTCAAATAGCTCCAGCTCAGAGGACGATGGTCCTGTGGGAGACTGTAAATAATGAGCGAACTAACCTTTGGTCAGGTTATTCAATTTTTTATGCTTCCTCTTTTTGTGTCCCAATGAAGAATAAGGAGATCTAGAGCAATATCTTAACCTTTGACGTCGATGACCCTCATCTCTGGCCCTCGCCATGAAGAGCTTATGATTTCACTCTTTGATGGCCTTGGGGTAAATACTGAGTCATGATGAAGAAGTATAGGAGACATGGTCCAAACCCAGGCACCAAAGTCAAGTAGTATGCAGGTCCGTAATGGACATTTGCTTATCACAGTCGTGACAGGGCTTAAACCTGATTTCTTTGGAGGCAATATGGTACTGCTTAAGATTTTTATGTGAGGAAATTTCCTCAGAGAGAGCAAAGCTCCGGATCCACGTTGCCCACCCTGGGTCAAGGGCTCTCATCACAACCAGCATCCCTATCATAACACTGACTGCTAACTACTAAGAATGGGTAGTGCCTGTGCAACATTTAGAAATAGGAGTGAAAATCCGCTCAGCCCCCAGGTTATTGCCATTTTGGAGCTCCTAATTGGATTCATGATGGAGTCAAGCAACACCCGGTACAGTTTTGATGCATATTTGCTTTTATTCAGCCAGGCCCAGTGGTTTAACTATTTGCATATGCATTTCATCCCCCATAATAGTTTCAGGCAATACAGGTTTGCACTTTCTTTCCTCATTAAATCATTTTGGGGCTCCAAAAGGGAAATGACCAAGGGGATTTACCCCTCTCACTTTGCAGGTTGAACAGCACTTTCCCTTCTCACTGCTTTTTTTCCGCTCTCATATCCCTGTTTACTCATTGCAGCAGCCTGTTCTCAGGATGCTCCTTTGGGCAGAAGGAAGTGGTGTCTTCACATGTGTACCATCGCCCTCGAAAGACATCTGAGGTGTCAGCTTGGACAGTAATCCAAATACTTCATCCACCATCTACTGCTCTGGTGAAATCTCCACTCCATAGTGTCTACTGGTAGATTGCTTTGTGTGTATGTTCCAATAGCTTTATTCGGTAGACCGAACCAAAGTAACTTCAGAAATAAAAGATTGATTGATAGATCCTGAAACCTTTGCACTGTGTGTATTTTTTATCTTCATACTTTCAAGCAGTTATTCCTTAAAAAAATGCCTTGTGTTTTTCAAAATAAATATATTCATGTCCCAAAACAACACAAAGTAATACAGGCCATGAATGCATAGAGATCTCATGCGTTAAATACATGCATTTACAACACTAACAAGTCAAAGACAATAGAGGCACTTACAGCTCTCTGGTGGGGGATACAGATTTCAACCCAGAAAAGAGAAAGGACAGAATAAATAAATGTAACTAATGATATGATGTCACTTTTCCTGTGGTCCTGCTGCATACAGTACAACTCTCTTTTTCTTTCTCCTTACAGCCCACAAATAAAATTCGAGACAATGTTGATAATGAAATGGCATAAACGTTATATGCAACAATGAACAGCCACAGGAAATACCTTGGTTGACATTTCAAATTTTAATTGTGCACATGTTGTTTTGCCTGTTCATTGATATATCCTGATTTATATTGCATTTAATGAAAACACAGTTATTTATTCATAGCCATTTTATATGCCATGTTATATTTGGAAAGACTCTGTACTTGGACTTCTGACGTAGACATACTCAGCCTCTTTTTGGTTTTGGCACTTGTAACCCAAAATTCATAAATGGCTAGCTCAGCATCTGAGAAATGTATATTATCTGTAACTTTTAAATAACTTCCCTGCACCTCTCATGACAAAGGTTAGCACCTCCTGAAACATTCTGAGTTCTGGAAAGTATCTTTTACATTGCGGCTTATGAGTTGAAAATACATATAAATGAGTAAACTGTGGCAGGAGTAAGCATTACATTCGTTGTCTCTCAGTGCTTATATTGTTATTATAGTATTTTTCCTTAATAAACATGTTTTATACTTCAAGTGGGCGTGAAGCTATTGGTTTTCTTTGACAGAAAATGGTGCCTTCGGCTAAGAACTGCCTAGCCTTGTCCTAAAGTAGGAAGAGAGCTGGACCGGGCTCCATGAGAGGACCTCAGGAATCAAAGGTAAGGGAGAGATTCCTCATGAGGAACTGGGATGGCGGTGGGCCAGCACCTGGTGTGTGTGTGTGTATCCCCAGAGAGAGAGCAAGCGGACAATAGGAAAGATGTGGAAAAGGGGAGAAAAAGGCAGGAATGTCAGTACCCTAGAACAGATTCTATAAGGATGAATGTGTGAGTAAAAGAAGCTAACTGATCCAGCCACCCTGGCTTCTTCAGTAGTTACGGCATTTGCCAAAGAACGGCCAAACACAAGGAAGACAGTATGTGCAAGTAAAAGGTAATTTCCTTTCTCCCTCCACAAGATGAATTAGAGGAAATAACTCATGGTTACAACTCACTCACCCCCCCCCCCCCTCCCACTCACCAATGGGTCTGGATGTCCGGTAGAGGGCCTGTCTGAGCAACAGCATAGCAGATTTTGATGTACAACATAAACCATTGGGAAATCGTCTGCTTCCGATTTTCCTTGCCTTTCTTGAAACCAGCATAGAAAAGGAATAGCTGATCGACAATCAGGTACTTCTGGGTACTGACAATGTAGCAACTGGGGGTACTGCGAGGGTTCTGGCTGTGCAGTCTCTCCTCCTCTCTGGTAGAATGACAAGGTAGGTAGAATGTTGGTAGAGCGAAGTACTGATCCACATGAAAAGGGGGCACTACCTTTACCAGGAAGTGTGTTTTAGCCCAGAGGAATTGTCTGTCAGGGACAAATAAAGTAACAGGAGGACGAATAGACAAGTCTCCAGCGTGTTAATGTGCAGAGCCAATAGTATTCAAGAACAGTTTCCAAGGACCGACTGAAGCATGGCAAATGATGAAAGCACAAAGCACAGCACAACAGACAACAATCTTAGGGGTTCAACTTCCTCCTGGGTGCACCAAAAAACCAAACAAGACCAGAAACCAGAATAAATTGATCGGGCACAGGAGCAGGGAGCTGACAAGATGAAGTCTACCACCTCTGCAGGAAGGTCAAAAGAGCTCAGATCATTCAATCTGAAGGCATTAAGTGCAGATGCAGAACCTGCCCTTTCCACTGCAAGACAATTTCCACCCTGAGCAGAAGTGGAAGACGGAGTCACAGAGAGAGGCAGCGCAGATCGAGCAACACCTTCCATGATCAGTCTGGTGCGATCAAGATCTTCTGCCCACAGTCCTCTTGTAGCTTCCTCAGAAACAATGTAATCAGAGGGATAATAGAAACCTGTTGTGATGATAAAGTCCCAATTCAGGTCAAATTAATCTTCCAGGACTATTAGCAGCAAGAAAGGTAGGATGCAGAACTCTGGAAAGTGTGTATATTCCTAAATGATAAATAAATCCACCAGAGGAGTGCCCCAGAGGGCAAAGATAGACTGAGCCACCTTTGTGTGAAGAAGCATCATGTGATTGCAAGATGGCACTGATTGTGATAGTCAGTGTGGATGTTCAAAGAACTGTACAGACGGGTCCCAACCAGCCAGACATGGTGAGCCTGCATCACCTATGTCAGCTCTGGGAGGAGTAGCAAGAGTGATCAGCCACTAACCAATAGCGGTCCAGTAACCACCACTGCAGTGTTCTCACAGTCTCCTCTCAACTCTGGATGTGGTTAAAAAGGTCCCCTTGATGTTGGGCCCACTGAGATGTCAGATACCACAGCAGAGCTTGCAAATGCCAAATGCCGCGCTTGATGCAGGAGGACACCATTCCCAGTAGCCTCAGAGTTGATCTCAATGAAACCCAGGACAGAGGCTGAAAAATCAGTACAACAGCCTCAATGCCCTGGACTCTCCTTTCCAGGGGAAAGGCACGAAATTGAAATGTGTATAGAATGGCTTTGATGAAGGGGAGCGCCTGAGGAGCAAGGTGTGACTTGGGCATGTTGCTAGTAAACCCCAAGGAGGACAGAAGGTTCACCCAGTCTTGAGGTGGTTGAAGACTGCTTTGGCCAAACCCATTTTAAACAGCCAGTCGTCAAAGTAGTGGAAGACTGGGACCACGGACCTCCAGAGGTGTGCTGCTACCACCACTATCACTTTCATGAACACCCGAGGGGCAGTGGTAAGACCAAAGAAAAGCACAGCAGACTGAAAATGCTTCTGTCTCATCATAAACCGCAAGCAGTGTCTATGGGTACATGAAAATTGACGTCCTGTAGGTCTAATGCCACCATCCAGGGTGTAGGACATCCAATAACTGGGCGAGTGTGAGCATCTTGAAGTTTTCCTTTCAGAGGAAGGCGTTGAGAGGATGCAGGTCTAAAATAGGATGAAGACCTTCGTCCTTCTTCGACACTAGAAAGTAGTGGGAATAACTAGTGGGAATGGCGTAGGCACCCGCTGGATGACCCTTTGGCCAAAAAGGCTTGCACTTCCTGCCGTAAGATGAACACACGATCCCCGTCCGTCACTCTGGTAACGGTGGGGGGTGCGGAGGAGTGGCAAGGATGAGCAAGGTGTACCCTTCCCGGAATACCTGCAGGACCCACCTGTCAGATGTGATGAGATGCCATCCCAGCAAGAACAGTCAGATCCTGCCTCCAACAGGGTGGCTGTACTCCACTAAGTGCAAGCTAAAGGGGTTTGGTAGGTGGTGCTTTGAGGGCCGGGGGGGGGGAGTCTGGGAGACAATGGGCTGAGTTGCTCGCTGACTCTGACCATAGTGACAGTGAGCACTGCAAAACTGCTGTACAATTTGCTGGAAAAGACACACAATTGATGGACGGAATGCAGAACAAATCAAAACATTCTCCCCCAGTCAAGAGATCTGGGTTAAATCCATCATTCTTTTGCTCACCATGCCACCCCAGTTTAGACCTAGCCATATGCAAATCAGTCATGATCCTGTGCCTCATGGGACAGTCCAGTCCCAACTGCCAAGCCAGGTCCTCCCTGGACCGGAAATAAGCATCCTAGGACCGTTTTCAGGGTTTCACCCCTCTTCAGCCAGGATAGCTTGATCCCAGTGGCACAGTGAGCCCGGGACCTACATCTAGGCATACCCGGCGTACTTAGGGCGAGAAAGCAAAAGAGACACAATTGATGTTCTGCATTTTGTCCATCAATAGTTCTTTTTGCAATTGTCACCCCGAGTGGGACGGGTATGCTCAGACATGAGTCCCATGCTCTCCATGCCACTGGAATCTAGCTGTCCTGGCTGAAGAGGGGTGAAACCCCGAAACCGGTCCTAGGATGCTTGTTTCCAGTCCAAGGAGGACCTAACCTGGCAGTTCAGGCTAGACTGTTCCCATTGGGCACAGAGTCAGGACTGATTTGCATATGGCTGCGACCAAACTGGAATGGCATGGTGAGCAAAAAAAAGAGGGATTTAGGCCCAGATCTCTGTACTGGGGTGAATGTATGACATTATTCTGCATTCTGTCCATCAATAGTTCTTTGTACAATTTGCTGGGGCTGAATTGGCTGGTGGTATGAGGTACCTCTGCCGAAACTGGATAAGGAGCTGTAGGGCTCATACGGCTGGCGAGGCGCAGCCAATAGGTGTGCTGTGACCCTACTTGAACTGCACTACAGCAGAATCGGACTTGTCCCCAAACAGGTGATTCCCATCAAAGAGCATGTCCTTAAGGGACAATTGGACATCGCCTGGAAAAAAAGTTGAAAGCAGCCAGATGTAGCAGTGAATGAAGACTTTGGTGCCAATGTCCCGTCCAATAGAAACGGTGGTGTTCAAGCCATAATTGTGAACTTAGCTTCCTCACATCCATCCTGGATGGCTTGGGTCAAGTCGGAGGTCTTTTGGGACACCTAAGAGAACTTGAGCCAACGAATCCCAAAAAGCATGAGAATAGCAGCCCAAAGGGCAGTTAGCATTCACAGGTCTGAGGGCCAAGCTGGTGGCAGAAAATACCTTAGTCCAAAGGTCTCCAAGCATTTGAACTACCTATAGGAGTGAGTAGTCAAAGTTATTAGGGTTCATCTGACTCGTAGATGGCTGCACAACTAAGCTTTAGGAGGCGCAGGGGGAACTGCAGAAATAAAAATGCAGGGTTACCCAATGCAGCGGTGTCTCAAAATCTGGCGACTGACTAGGACGCCAGAGCAAGGTTTGGCACAAGTACCAAAAGAGTATCAGTAAGTGCCTCATGGAAGGGCAGGAGGGGCTCGGTTTTCCCTGGATGGAGCACTTCCTTGAAGAACTGATTTTGACCTCTAAGGTGGGGAGCTGGAGGTCAAGAACTTTGATTTCTCTACACATGACCACTGCCTAAGAAGCACTCTCCTCAGGGGCATAAACCTGGGGTGAGAGGAGGCCAGACTCAGGGGAGGTATCAAATCCACTGGCTTCTTGAAGGTCATCATATGAAACATATGCGTCCATCCTTGTAGTGGTGGCAAGTCTAGTGGGGGAGGTCAATCAATCAATTCACTTCAACCTCCTAGACCAGCCGGGACAGAAGTACAACCAGCAGAGAGATCCCAGATCTCCTTGGCATAGCCTCAAGCCCTGATGAAGTCTTGGGTTTACTTCCCAGACGAAACACGTGTTGTCTGGGCAACCTTTCAAGATTAACCCCTTGTGTGCCCATGACGAGCTGGACTCGTCATGGGCCGCGGTTGCGCTGTGCCCATGACGAGTCCAGCTCGTCATGAACCCCGCCCGCTAATGTAACAGCCGGCACAGGGCGGGGAAAGGGCGTGGCACACAAGGGGTTAAAGAAGAACATAAAAGAACTTCTGAACTGTTTATTGTTTCTTAAAGTATTTGCATCGTTTGTATATGTTTGTTGGATCTCGATAGACAAAGTACTTACTCTGCAACGTAATCTAGACTTGTGCACAGGCCATTTTCCATCCATATCATGTGGTTCCATGAACTCTTTGACATCTTAGACCTTTAGATCAACATCTGTTGGCCCATTGGGATCCCAGTTCAGGACATCATGATTCCAAAATGTTTTCAATGCAGAGGTCAATTAGCCTGGTGGTAAACATGGGTGCCAATGGCGTAGGGTAGGTAGCCACTCTAGAAGGCAGTTCAGTTGAATGGATGTGGTCATACAAGCAAAGCGGGCAGGTGTCTCACTGGATGGAGCTGATGTTAACAGCCAGATCCACCCCCCCCCCCCAATTTCTCAACGCTATTATGTAAAGAAGTTCTGCATCCTTCAATAAGTGCTTGAAAGTCGTTCAGCAGAGTCATAGAAGCATAAGCTGCATACGTTGAGGAATGGTAGAAGAAATCAGAAGCTGTATGTGTTTCCTTAAGGACACCTTGACTTTTTTGTCCATTGGATCATTGGGCAGACACAGCCTTCAGTTGCTAGAGCGGAAGACATGCTTACCAGAAAGGAATTAACCTTCACAGATAGAGAGAACTCTGATTCACAACCTTCCTAAGGATTCCTTTTGCCCAGAAACTTGGAAATCTAAGCTTGATAATGTTTTCTCAGGCACAGGAGGTGCATAGGAAATCCTCCTGTTCCATCAGGGATATGAATCACCAACTTCTCTCATAAATGCAATGACTTAAGCATACTGGGCACTTTCTACCACATTGCCTCTTTGCGGCTCCGTTTCTACTTCCTCTAAGTCATCAGAATCTAACAGCTCCAAACAGGGCTTCTTGGGTTGAAAGTTTAAGTCAAATGCACAGTCTACTGTAACTCAACATAGGACATAAAACTCCAGAGGTGCTAACCTGCCGCTCTCTTCTTCGCCCACATTGTGCGTCTTAGCTCGTCTCAACCCTCTAAGATAAATACCACCATAGACCCTGGTTTGCAATATATAAATCCCCAGGGACAAAGAGTCAGTGGTTTCCCAACTCTCCACAATTGCATCAAAGGAAGGAGCCCCACATAAGCTTATTATTAGGACTCTGGGAGCAACCAGCAAGCCCTTAAGTACAGTACATCTGACTGAAGGGAGTGAGGAATGCAGCTGAAGCTGCAGTCTCTATGGTGCTCAGCATCCATGGGTGGGTTGCAAGCCCTTGTAAGTTCTAGGTAATCCTGAAATAGGTCTTTTGCAACCATATAGCTTGTCCTGTCTGGAAAGGGAAGACCTAAAAAAAGGCCTTCAAACTTTGTTTGACGACCCGCAAATAAAGTACTGCCTGAAGCAATCAGGTCCGAGAATGGGGATTATCTCAGATGGTCAGGACTGGGACAAAGACAGGACATGGAGGTAATGTAACACAGTTCAAAGCTCAAACACAATACCAATCAAAGTGCGAAGTTGACCATATGTGCCTACTTTTTATGTAATAGTAAGGTAGTCTCGAAGTTTAGTGATAACTAAGGAAGCTAATGCAGTGCCTCCTCACCATAAGTATATGAACCCCCAACCACCGAGACCTGACTCTACACGCTTCATTTCTGTTTCAGCAGACCTGGTAGAGACCACACTTTTAATCCCTGTGGCTTTCCTAGCTGAATTCATAACTGGTACATTAGAGAAAAATAAAGTATAATAGTTTTCATCTTACCCAACTGCTCAACAAGTCTAGAATAAACTGCATCAATTCGTCTCATTGTTTTTATCAGGTCTTTCCTTCTAAATCTTATTTCCACAGTTCCTTCAGCCTCTAATACACCTCCTCTGAAAAATAAAAGCAACATCAGATTGGCAGGGTCATTTGCTGCAGGAACGCTGTCCATGCAAACCTTTCAAATATGTGATGCCATATTATATCACTTTATTCCTGACAGGTTGCCTCGTAAATAATTTCCCAAAGTTGCCACTAACAAAAATACAGGAGCTGGTAAAGTTAAACAACAATCATATTTGCAATACTTCACTCTACATCCCCAATTAATTATTTTGCATCTGAAAGTCTAATCCCTTTTCTTAAAAGCTCTTGCTTTAATTCATGCACATATGAGAACAAATCAAACATGGACTACGTATGGAAAATGAGACTTTTCACTGCTTTTGAAATAAAACTACTGAAATCTTTAACTAGGTTCAAATGTGGAAACGTTCATCTTTGGAGTAACAACACAAACCAATTCGCTCATTCATCGTTAAGTAACACTGAGGGGCTCTGGGTGAGATCCATCCCGCCCTGGATGTGATGTCAGAGCCACTATATCTGCATCACCTACGTGCGCAGACGTCAGTTTCTTTTTGATCTTCTTCAGTGTCAAATGATGTCACTGAAATCAGAATATGGCAACATGCAGACTTCCAGACTGGGATCTTATTAACACACCGTGTGAACCTATTCCACAGAATGGGGAGGAAAGTGGGTTGTTGAGGAATATGCGATTAGAAAGAGTCTCTACCAGAATAGGCGTTACGAAGGTAAATTGTTATTCTGACGGAGACTTCTAACCGCAGATTCCTCACTATGTAAACAGATACCAAAGCAATAAATCTCCCTCAGTGGTACGTCCATGGAATGACTCAGACTAGGAAATCTAGCAAGATCGATCGGGTAAAACTCCATCCCACTGGACCTGTATATCCAGACAGCAGTGCTTCGTTAACATAGAGGGACGTCCATGTAGCAACCCAACAGATGTCTAGAACTTGCACACAACACGCTAGCGCAGTTGTAGCAGCATTCGTTTTGGTGGCATGAGCATGCAAGCCTTCTAGGGGTTGCTTTTTGGATAGCCCATAGCTGATCATGATGCATAATACAAATCATTGGGAGATAGATCTCTTTTGGAATGCTTTGCCTTTCTTAGCTCCAGAGAAACCAACAAACATGGTCATCCTGTTAGTATTCTCTGTTCCAATCAACAAATGAGCTGAGGGCCCCCTTAGGGTTGAGACGATGGAGCTGTTCTTTTTGGATAGATGAGGTGGAGCACACAAAGTCGATAAGGTGATAAAATACCCGATGTGAAAGGGTGTGACTACCTTGGGAAAGAATGCCTCTTTTGTCCAGAAAACGAATTTTCCAGAAATAAAGATGTTTATGGTGCCACCACAGATAATGCTTGGAGTTCATTCACTTGCATGGCCAATGTTATGGCACTGAGGGGTACTGTCTTCAGGGTTATTAGGCAAAGAGGGCAACTGTGCATTGGTTCGAAGAGAGTGCACAGTAGGTGAGTGAGTAACAAATTAAGGTCTCACTGTGGCATTACAAATGGTGTTAGTGGGAACGTGTGTATCAGTCCCTTAAAAAAACAAAAAAAAAGACAACAGAGGACTTTAACAAGGAAAGCTGATCCATAAGCATAAGAGGACATACAGTAAACTTTAACTGTTGTCACAGATAGACCTCGCTGGGCTAAGGATAATCAAAACAGATGGACATCCATTAACTGTGCATTCGGGGTCGGATATCTCAGGAGAACACCAGACAAGAAACATCTCAAAGCGCCCTCCATAAATAGATATAGTAGATGGAGCCGTGACTGTTAGATGACACTGACCACTTACGGGGGAATGGTGAGGGAGGGGACATCAAAAGCTATCAACTATCACCGTTTAATCTTCATGCATGGAGGTGCAGGTTACGTTGCAAGTCTCAGCCCTGTTGCTGCGAAAGAGGTCCTGCTGAAGGGGCAGCCGTATTGGAGGACACGTGTATGACCAGAAGTTCTGGGCACCACACTCTCCTCGTCCAGTCTGGAGCCATTAGGATTACTTGGGCCCGATCTCTCTTGATCTTTTCCGAACTCTGGGCAGTAAAGCGAGGGGAGGAAAGGCGAACAGGAGTCACAACCTCCAATTGGCAGAAAGATTGTCTAATTGAGAACTGCCTCAAGAACTCCTACGCGCAACGGTGTCGACACTGCATATTCTTGGCTGTGGCAAGTACATCAAACCAGGAATCTACTTATAGTTGGAAGATGTCCAGAACCAGCACCGAGTGTAACTGACATTTGTGATACTCTAGGCAACGTCTGATGAGTTTGTCTGCCTTGGCGTCCAAAGATCCTGCCAGATGTTGAGTGATCAGGGAGATACCCTGAGCAATCATACATTTGCAGACATGTAAATCCTCCTGGCACAGGAGCCACAACCTGTTTGTTGCAGTACCATGTGGCTGTCCTGTTGTCTGTGAGAACAACTACCTGCTCCCTCTTTGATGGTCTGGAATAACGCCTTCAGTGTCAAGTGGGTAGCTCGAGGCTCCAACAAGTTCATGTGCCTGCGATCCTCTGTTGGAGACCAGAACCCTCTGATCTCCACCTCTCCAACCCAGGACCGATGAATCCATTTTGACAGACAGCTCTGGGTGGGGTAGGGAGAGGGGTCTACCACCGGTCCAATTATGTTCAAGCAGCCACAGCTGTAGATCATTTGCAGTCTCTTTCAACACCTATAAGGACTCAGACAAGTCCCGTTGGTGTCGAGTCTGCGGAGGCTTCAGATTCCACTGCAGAGCCCACATGTACCACCTGGTAGGGTCCACCAGCAGGATAAGGGGCCCAGAAGTCTTAGAGCCACTCTCACAGAGTCCCAGGTTTAAAGGTTGAACCATCATGATCAAAACTGAATGTCCTGGACTTGTTGTGATGGAGGAAAAGCAGGGAAAAACACTGTATCCAGGAAGGCTTTGATAAGAGGAGCTGTTGTGAAAGAGTCAGGTGTGACTTCGGCACGTTGAAGGAGAAACCCAGCAATGTCAAAAGTTTGGATGACGTCTGGAGGTGGTTGAATACTGTTTGAGGCGAGCCCGCATTCAGTAACTAGTTGTCGAGGTATGGCCAGTTTGGCCATTACATCAGTTTCTCCTTCTGAAATTTAAAGGCTTAATTAAGGAACCTTTCCTTAGTTCCCTGGTGCTTGGCATACTCTACTGGGCTCAGTACTACATTCCCCAGAATGCAATACACAAGTATAACAAGCACATCTGGTACTTGTACGGCTGAACAACCAAACCATTCACCATATGCGCTCAGTACAGCAACTTCTTGTATCTCTCCAACACTTCATATCTCCCATCTATCCAGACTCATCGTTTAAATGTCTTTTTTATTCATGACGAGTTTCCAGCATTCTTACAAACAGTAAGCACTTCCTTCACGGCTCAACAGGGAGTACAAGGCACGCATGGGAACTGGCCGGTTTCTAGTGTCCGATCCTTGGCATGGAGAGTGGCTTTTCCGAACCGCACATAACGGTGAGCTCATGTGACATGGCTCTGGCATGACAGAACGACGGCACTACTAACGCCGCATGCTCTTGGGGCGCGCCTACCTTCCGCTTTGAGACTACGCGGTAATGCAATATTCTCTCCCTACCACCCCCCCCTGTTGTAGCCGCACTGCAACCTTGCACCTGCCATAGCATCACACACTGTTGTTCACCGCCTTCCCCTACGCCCCTGCCTTGTTATTCAGACACAAAGGCAGGCATGTCTCATTAGAAATTGCCTTGACAACACATGACTTCTCTGGATCTGGATCCAGCAGAGCGGTTCAGCACGTGACAGGCACTTGCTCTACCTTATAGTTCACGAACATAATCTGTGTGGTTTATGGAACTTGCTCTTAGTTAACAGGGATCGGTCTTCCGTTCCTCCCGTATTGCGGGAGTCCCTGACGGCTCAGTTTTCCCAACCAGGTCTTACATACATTTGACTGGTTATTGTAAGTGAGTCTCTCGATATTCAAATTGTCTTAGGCCAATTTTCTATATAGCCTGACCTGGAACAAGATGGGCTTGCGATGGAATTGGGGCGCATCAAGATATACTCACGAAATATCGTACTGACCGTTGCCATTTTAACCTAATACCCTTTCAGGTGTTTTTATATCTATCAAAATGTTTCCTCCTACTATAGAACTGGGCATTTTATTACCTTTTACTCTATTTTTAAGACACAGAGTTGATCCTCACTGTAGCTATGTTTGTTGACACACCCTCAAAGGTGTTCTACTATACTTCTCTACTTTCTAACCATGACACAGGTTGGAAATGTTACTGTGCCTATGCCAAAAACAGCTGAGGCCTGACACCTGAATGATACGGGTAAGTGTCTACTCTAGGCATCGGATAAGGTGTACCGCAGACTGGGTTTCACTTTTTTGGTTTCCTTGCCATCAGAGTTTTCACTTGGTAGTTCTGATATATAGTTGTCTTGCAATTGTAAAGTATTGGCTGAATTCAGATATGTTTAAATACCTTCTTCCTAAAAAATCATTTTAAAACTGTAAAGTATGATTTCCTTATGTTTCCTAAAAGGTATCACCAGTCGATACATCATTCTTAACACTCATGGCATGGTTTCGTATATAAGGAAAATATATATATATATACACACACATATACACTGAAAAAAACATAGATTTTACAGACGTTATAATTAGGATATGCATTTAAAAAAACATAAGTTTCAGGGACGTTACAGTTAGTTGGACGTTTGACTCATATAAAACCAGAGAATTTCACCCGTTATAGTTAGTTGAGCTAACTATAACTCGCGCACCCGCAATGCACTGGTGATGACGTCACATATTATATCACTCATGAAATGGTCAGTGACATCACTGATTACATCTCAAAAGACATCACTGATGACACCATCCAGTGAATGTGTGTTTCTGTAAAGTTTAAATATTTTTCATATATATCTATGCCAAGGTGTATTGAAGAATGAGTGGATTTACAAGTGCCTGAATGGATTATTTAGTAGGTGCGTGACTGACTGTATAAGTGAGTGATTAAACACGTGTTACTGAATGCATGGGTTAGAGACTAAACTGTGTGCAAGTCTGTATTCGTGTCTCAGTTGGTGTATAAGCTGTATAAGCGGCTGCATGGGTTGGTGAGTAACTATACGAGTGTCTATATGGGTTACTGATTTGTTGTCTGAGTATCTGTATGGCTGCCTGAGTGTCTGTGTGGGTGGGTGTGTGACTCTGTGCATAGATGTCTGAGTGGGTGATTCACTGGTTGTATGGATTCAAAAGTGCATCTGGGAACGGCTGTATGGGTGAGTTAGAGTGTGTATGGGTGTGTTGGTGAGTGAATGAATGAATGTCTTAGTGGTATATGTGTGAGTAACTACATACGTTTTAAGGCAGACTGGATGTGTGTGTAGACCTAGGAAATAGTGGGTGGTATGTAGTATCTGGCATTGTTGTGAATATGGTTTCAAAAATAGTAGTCTGTATTTTAGAGTGCGTGTATCAAAGTTTATATTAGGGCATCAGTATGTGCATCAGATTATCACGTGAGTGATGTCATCAGCGATGTCATTTGAGATGTCATGAGTGATGTCATCAGTGATGTAATATGTAACGTCATCACCAGTGTATTGCGGGCGCGCAAGTTATAGTTAGCTCAACTAACTATAACGGGCAAATTTCTCTGGTTTTATGAGTCAAATGTCCAACTAACTATAACGTCCCTGAAACCTATGGTTTTTTCAGTGAATTTCTAAGGTTTTTTTAAATGCTAATTCCTAACTATAACATCTGTAAAACCTATGGTTTTTTCAGTGAATTTCGAAGGTTTCTTAAATGTTAATTTCATATTTTAATATTTATAAAACCTATATTTTTTCTATTTTTTGTTGTAATATTTTGGAACTCTATTAATCTTTTTTTTTATTTTAAAAATTATGTAATTTTTTATATCTTCCCAAAATAGTATGTATATATTTTTTTTGTCGTTGTTGAGAAAACTCACGTACCGGTAGTGTACCAAGCTCCACCAGCACGCGAATCCTATCCGCCATATTGCTAAACTCGTAAAGGATGCGTATTTCCTATCCGACGGCTTCGTGGCACGGCATCCCGCCTAACATCAAATACGCATAAGGTCGCGCCAGCTGCTAGTTTGGTATGCGACGGGTGCGCAGTACCAAGCCGCGCGTTACGTCATATACGTATGGGGTCACGCCGGTTGCGCGTTCCATATGCGATATCATAGACGAACAAGTTACTTACCTAGGTAAGTAACTTGTTCATCTGAAAGAAACACATTAGTTAGATTCCTTACCTTAGAATAGATACCCCAGCAATACCAACCCCGGTGGTGGGTCTGCGAACCAAGATCACACCAGGAAGTCCTGGAGAACGGAACGGCCAAAGAAGCCGTCTCTCTGGACTTGGCTGTCCAGGCAGTAATGCTTGGCAAACGTGTGCAGCGAGGCCCACTTTGCTGCCTGACTAATGTCCTGCAGAGGGACTCCCCATCCCAAGGCAGTAGTAGCCGCTGTGGCCCGAGTGGAATGGGCCCTCAGCCCCACAGGAGGTTCCTTCTTAGCCAAGGAATAACAGGCCTTAATGCACAAAACGACCCACAGAGAGATGGTCCGCTTGTGCACCGCCTGCCCCTTCTTAGCGCCCACGTAGCCAACGAAGAGTTGGTCGTCCACCCAGAACTGTTTTGTGCGGTCCAGATAGAAGGAGACCGCACGTTTTGGGTCCAGACGGTGGAGCCTCTCTTCCTCTTTCGAGTGATGCAGAGGCGGAAAGAAGGTGGGCAATGTAACAAACTGGCCGATGTGAAAGGCAGTAACCACCTTAGGAAGAAAGGAAGGACGAGTCCCGAGAACAACCTTGTCCGGATGGACAGAGAGGAAAGGAGGTTTAGAAGAAAGAAGCTGGAGCTCACTCACTCTTCTGGCAGAGGTGATGGCAACCAGGAAAGCAGTCTTAAGAGTCAGAAGACGAAGAGGACAATTATGAAGTGGCTCAAAAGGAGTGCACATCAGATAGGTTAACACCAGATTCAAGTCCCACTGAGGCATTACGAAAGGGACAGGAGGAAACATGTAAGTAATGCCTTTTAAGAATCTATTTACAACAGGGGACTTGAAAAGCGAAGGCTGATCATGAAGCCGTAAGAAGGCAGAAACAGCTGAAAGATATCCCTTGTTGGTGCCCAGAGCAGAGCCCTGCTGGGCCAGGGAAAGAAGAGCACCTCAGAAAAAGGGGCGGAAAGGGGATCCACAGCCTTTGCTGTGCACCATGCCACAAATTTGTTCCACCTGCCGGCGTATTCCATTTTAGTGGAGGGACGCCTGGCTGCAAGAATGACATCACAGACTTCAGGAGGCAAGTCAAATGGCATCAACTGCCGCCGCTCAATCTCCACACATGGAGGTGGAGGCTGGACACGTTTCGGTGGAGGACCGTCCCCTGCTGCTGCGACAGAAGGTCCTCCTGAAGAGGCAGTCGAATCGGGGGATCGATTGACAAACTGAGTAGCTCGGGATACCAGTATCTCCGCGCCCAATCCGGAGCCACAAGGCTGACTTGGGCCCGGTCGCGCCTGATCTTCTTCAGCACTCTCGGCAGAAGTGGTATAGGCTGAAAGGTGTATAACAGATCGCAACTCCACTCACAACGAAAATCATCTCCGAGCGAGTGCCGCCTTGGAAACTCCAATGCGCAGAACTGATGACATTGCGCATTCTCTTCAGTGGCGAATAGATCTAACCAAGGCTCTCCCCATTGCCGAAAGAGGCCTTGCGCCACGTCCGAGTGCAGACGCCATTCGTGATCCATCATGCACCAGCGGCTGAGTTCGTCCGCCCTGGTGTTCAGAGAGCCTGCCAGGTGTTGAACCACCAGGGTGATGCTCTGATGTTCCAGCCATGTCCAGAGGCGCAGAGCCTCCTGACAGCGGGTACACGACCCCACCCCGCCCTGTTTGTTGCAATACCACATGGCAGTGGTGTTGTCCGTGAACACCTGCACTACACTTCCCCGGACAGAGGGAAGGAATGCCTTCAGTGCAAGCTGGATCGCCCTCAGCTTCAACAGGTTGATATGGAGCCGGGACTCCGGCGGAGACCAGAGGCCTCTGATCTCCACCTCTCCCATGTGGCCCCCCCATCCCAGGAGGGACGCATCAGTCACCACCACGAGCTTCGGTTGGGGTAGGGAGAGGGATCTGCCACTGACCAAATCACAGTCCGTGAGCCACCACTGCAACTGTCTTGCAGTGCCCTCCGAGATCAGGACGTGGTCCGACAGGTTGCCCTGATGTTGAGCCCACTGGAACTTCAGGTCCCACTGCAGAGCCCACATCCACCACCTGGCGTGATGTACCAGCAGGATGCAGGAGGCCATCAGACCCAGCAGCCGTAGGATCATCCTGACCGAAACCCGGGATAAAGGCTGAAAGATCGGAATCAGAGCCTGAATATCCCAAACCCGCTGTTCGGGAGGATAGACCTGAAACTGCGCCGAGTCCAGAACCGCTCCGATGAAAAGGAGCTTCTGGGAGGGACTCAGATGTGACTTTGGCACGTTGAGGGAGAACCCCAGCAAATGCAGGAGGTCGGCCGTAGTCTGGAGGTGGGAGACGACCGCCTGGGGCGAGCCCGCCTTCAACAACCAGTCGTCGAGATAGGGGAAGACTGGAACCCCTAATCTGCACAGATGAGCTGCGACCACCGCCATCACTTTTGTGAACACCCGAGGGGCACTGGTGAGGCCGAAGGGGAGCACGGTAAACTGAAAGTCCTCGTGGCCTACCGTGAACCGCAGGTAACGCCGGTGGGCCAGCAGGACAGGGACTAGGGCAGCCAGAACCTGAGCTAACTTGGAGAAGTTCAAGTTAGTATCTTGAACTTCTCCTTCCGGAGGAAGGCGTTGACGCTCCTGAGGTCCAAGATAGGGCGTAGGCCCCCTTTGCCCTTCTTGGGAACCAGAAGGTAGTGGGAGTAACAACCCCGTCCTACTTCTGGGCCAGGAACGCGCTCGAGGTCCCCCTTGGCCTAGAGGGCCCAAACTTCCTGCTGCAGAAGTTGCAAGGGATCCCTCGACATGCGGTGGTACTGCGGTGGCATGGCTGGAGAGGTCGCCTTGAAGGGGAGGGAGTAGCCCCTTCGGACGATTTGCAGCAACCACCTGTCCGACGTGATGGTACGCCAGTGGAGCAGGTGATGGCGTACTCTGCCTCCCACTGGCGTGGAATGGGCCTGAAAGGTTGGACTAGGAAGGCTTTGAGGCAAATGCTGCGGGAGCAGATGTGGACTGACCGGCTATCTGTCCCCCTGCTCCGCCGCGGCAGAATCCACGTCAGCGACCGCGTTGAGGCTGGTTCTGTGGCCTGTGGCTAGACGGACGTGCGGGGGCGCCCCTTCCTTGGCCACGAAAGGGGCAAAAAGCGAAAGTTTGCGGGTGCGTGGCCGAGAGGCGCAAGGACTTGGCCGTAGCCCTGGAGTCCTTAAAGTGCTCCAGCGCACTGTCCGCTTTGTCACCAAAAAGGCGACGGCCATCGAAGGGCATTGTAGGAAGGTGGATATCTGACTATGGTTACCCCCAAATTTTTGCCTAGTGTCTAGCTGGTTTTTCGACTTAGTTGGCCTGAGATCCTGCCATTCAGGGTCTCAGGCTGTCTGCTCTCTCTTTAAAATGGACTCCATGTACCCTAGGTACATACCCAATTGGTAAGGATCACCTTATTGGACCATGTACAGAGTACCCTAGGTACCCAGGGCATAGGTGTACCCTAGGCCTACCAGGGGCTGCAGCATGTATTATGCCACCCCTGGCCTGGCTTTCCATTATGACACAACTGGCTGATCACTCAGCTGGGGCAAGGTCGTGTAATCACCCCTTTCTTAGGTGTAGTATTCCTATACTTACCTTATATATAGACACATGTGTACCTATCAGCCACTCCTATGGCAGGCCTTAACAATCCTGGAGGCAGAGTGCTTGGTAACATGTGAGATGGTGCCCTAGCATGAGCTGAGCCTGTCTGCAGCTTTCAGAACCATGTCCTTATAGCTGTTCTATGATATAGCCTACCATATACTCTTAAAGTACCTTATAATCTTAAACGGTTATGGTAACTATGGATTGGCTTTATCAAAACATGTCGTGTAAGGTGTCTAACACTTTGGAATAATACCCCCATACCATTTCTGGTGATGAGGATATTATTCCTCCCTTCTAGAGGGAGAGACTTGTTAAAATCCTACTTTGCTGTTTAACTCTGACCAAAGCCTCAGCATCACAAAATGGATGCTGCTGCCACAGACACGAGTCTGACCTCCTGCTGCTGGGAGCCCTCCCAGCCAGGGAGGCCTGGACAATAGGTTTCCTGCTTGGGGAGGTGCTAGAACCTCCCCAGACAGACTTTAGTGTATTGGGGCAGGGAGGGCTGAAAGGAATGAGACCTGCCTGTGGCACACAAGGTGCTCCATGCATAGTCCAGTTCAAACCGGTGCTGGGGCACTCCAGCCCCAGCTCTGGCTCGGAACTGGACAAAGGAAAGGGGGTGTAGCCACTCCCCTTCCTGGTCCCACCCATAGGAGGGACCTTGCAGGTAGCCCAGCCCACTAGCCCAGTATATTAGTAGCTAGCTGAGCCCTGCTAAATTAGATTAACTTGAATCTGCAACTTGAACAGAAACTCTGGACCTTCGACATTCGACCTCAGGAAGAAGACTGAAGACATTTCCCTTGTGGCCAAGGAGTGACCACCCTGGGCAACCAGGCACCATCCAGCGACCGCTGCTTGCTTTGCGACTGAATCCTACGAGGGACGACTGCAGAGACTGACCAGCACCGAGACTTCCAGACACCTCTGAACCAGATCCACATCTCCAGCGAAGCTGAGACCCGTGGAGGCGACGAGGGACGTGGGACCGGCGACTTGGGAAAAGTGGCTAGTAACTGACTAGCGCGACTTCCGAGGCTCCCTCGAGGCTGTGCTTGGGAATTGAGAAGGCCCACTCCCGAGCACCATCTGCAAAGAAGACCAGCTCCCCACACTTCATGTGTTCTGCGTGGGGCCCTTCTGCACCTGTGTTGCTCGACGTGTTGTCCGGTTGCTGGCCCGTTGGCTAGTAGCCTCTGCGACGACGAACCTTTACTTTCATCTTGCTGGTCCGGCTCCTCCAGACTGGCACCCGCTCCTCGGTGAAAGAGAAGCACCCTAGACCTTCCTGGTCTGCACCAGAAGCAAGTCCTCCATCCTGCGTGGGTTCCGCTTGCAAAGGCTTGTTGGGTCCTGACTAGACTTCGACGCCGCCGACAGCAAGAGCCTTCGTGGGACAGCTCACCTCCTGGTCCTGGTCGTCTTCGACGTCTCCTGGTACCCGTGGCTGCTGCGACAAGCTTCACCTCTTCACCTGCATCTTCACGACATCGCCTGGTTCCTTCCTGATTCCTTCCCGGCTCCTGGCTGGTGACCTAGACTCTGTCCCTTCTGCTTGCAGGTTCCTTCCTTCTTGATCCCCACCTTGGGATCCACCGGACACTCTTCACTGACTGCCAGCAACTTTTCTTCAGGCATCCATAGAAGTCCACGACGAAACCCGACGCAAGTTCACACCTATGCACCTGCAGCCCGTGGGCTAGGTAACTTGGGTACTTCGGTGCTCACAAGGGTATTGACTATACTAGGGTCTAGTTTCCGAGTCTTGACTTTCTAGCTATACCAGAAGTGTCCTAAAACTGCTTATTTCTAACTGCTAGTAATTCGATCGACTTTTACGCATTACGCGTGAGTGTTTCCACTCTGCACCTGAATCCCGTGGGCCTCCCACTTCCTAACTGTTGGTAGTATAGTGTAGCCCCAGCGATTCCCTAGGCCTAGGCCTATCCTGTGTTCATGACAGTGGTCCTTATACCACTTACTTAGTATATGGTTTGCGTGGCCCCTAGGGCCTAACTGTATTACTTACCTGTGTGACTTAATGTATGCTTAAATAAGACTGTGTTGTACTTACCTCGAATCTCATAAAGAGTGCTGAGGGTTTGATTAGAATAAATACATTCTATTTTTATATATATATCTGTTGTGGTGTCCTTTCATTTGGTATTCAAGGGATTACATATGGTATAACAGCTGGCTTCACATGCCATTAAGAGTTTAGCCTAAGACTGCTCTTGTCCATGCTACCACTAGGATAGCTGGTCTATAAGGTTGACTTTACAACCAATCACCATAAGGGTTGTTTGGACAGATACAGGGTGTACACTAGAATTAGTGACATCATATATCAGGCCAACTTCTCACAGGCATGTCCATGAGTGTGCTCTGGACATCCCCTGAAAAATTTGTGGATCTTAGCCAGGCGTGACAACGAATCGCCACCGTCGTCGCAATCGCTCTACCCAGCGAGTCTGTGGTGTCAAGCCCACATCGAATGGAGTACCATGCTGCATCCCGCCCCTCAGCAAGAGCCTGAGCGAGCCATGTCCGGGCCTCCTCCGGACACTGGGGCAGCATGTCCGCCACCATATCCCACAAGGAGTGGGTATAACGGTCCAAAGGCACGTGGTATTAATGGACCGCAACCCCAAACTGAGGGAGGAAAACAGTTTCTTCCCAAACTGCTCCAACCTTTTGGATTCCCGATCCGGAGGAGTGGACGGGAAGGCGGTCTGGGACGTAGAGGCCTGGATAACCAGACTCTCAGGGGTGGGGTGCACTGACAGAAAGCTGGGGTCGCTCGGGGCAGGACGGTGGCGCCGGGCCACGTTCCGGTCCTCTTGAGTGACTGTGGAGGGCTTGGACCAAGTGCCCATCAGAACGTCAATGAGGGCCTCATTGAACTGCAGTAGAGGCTCCAAAGAGCTTACTGGCGGTTGAAGCACCTCAGTGAGGAGGTTAGTCCTCACGGCTGCTGCAGGGAGCTCCAGGTGAAGGGCCTCGGCAGCCATGCGCAGCACCACAGAATAAGTTATACCTTCCTCCGTAGCCACGGAAGGAGGAGAGATGAAGAACAAGTTACTTACCTTCGGTAACGATGTATCTGTAAGAAACATTAGTTAGTTAGATTCCTCACCTTAGAATATCCCCAGGCGTCAGACTGGATCCGGAAGATTTTTCGTCAGCAATACCCCTTGCGCTTCGCTAGGCGTCGTCTGCGGCTCCGCGTCCGTCGTCGGCGTCGTGCACCGGAATGACGTCGGAGGACTTAGACGCCGCCCTCGCGCGCTGACGTCAGTTCTTGTACATAGCTTTCCGCGCCAGGAACGCAGAGCCATGCAAAGACCGACACTGGTGCCAAAAATAAAATCTAGGGGCCTGAAAAGGATAACCTTAACCCTAGATGTCAGTTCGCAGAACGGGGAGGATGGGTGGGCCGGTGAGGAATCTAACTAACTAATGTTTCTTACAGATACATCGTTACCGAAGGTAAGTAACTTGTTCATCTGAAAGAAACACGTTAGATTCCTCACCTTAGAATAGATACCCAAGCAATACCATCCCCGGTGGTGAGTCTGCGAACCAAGATCACACCAGAAAGTCCTGGAGGACAGAACGGCCAAAGAAGCCATCCCTCCGGACTTGGCTGTCAAGGCAATAATGCCTGGCAAACGTGTGTAGCGAAGCCCACGTCGCCGCCTGACAGATGTCCTGCAAAGGGACACCCCGTCCCAAAGCAGTAGTAGCCGCTGTGGCCCGAGTAGAGTGGGCGCGCAGCCCAACAGGAGGGTCCTTTTTTGCCAAGGAGTATCAAATTTTGATGCACAAAACGACCCACCGAGAGATGGTCCGTTTGTGCACAGCTTTCCCCTTCTTAGCACCCACGTATCCAACGAAAAGCTGGTCGTCCACCCGGAACTGCTTTGTGCGGTCCAAATAAAAGGAGAGCGCACGTTTTGGGTCCAGACGGTGGAGCCTCTCTTCCTCTTTGGAAGGATGCGGAGGCGGAAAGAAGGTGGGCAAGATGACAGACTGCCCAAGATGAAATGGAGTCACCACTTTCGGAAGAAAGGAGGGACGAGGCCGAAGGACAACCTTGTCCGGATGAACAGAGAGAAAAGGAGGCTTTGAAGATAGAGCCTGGAGCTCACTCACCCGTCTAGCCGAGGTGATGGCTACCAGAAAAGCAGTCTTAAGCGTCAGCAGACGAAGAGGACAATTATGAAGAGGCTCAAAGGGAGCACACATTAGAAATGTGAGAACAAGATTCAAGTCCCACTGAGGCATTACAAAAGGGACAGGAGGGAACGTGTGAGTAATGCCTTTTAGAAAGCGTGTAACCACAGGGGACTTGAAAAGAGAAGGCTGATCAGGAAGCCGCAAGAAGGCTGAGATGGCAGCAAGATAACCTTTCAGGGTGCCCAGGGCAGAGCCCTGCCGGGCCAAAGAAAGAAGAAAGAGGAGAACCTCAGAAAGAGGGGCGGAAAGGGGATCCACAGCCTTTGCTGTGCACAATGCCACAAATTTGTTCCACCGGCAGGCGTATACCGTCTTTGTGGAGGGACGCCTGGCTGCCAGAATGATATCACAGACTTCAGGAGGCAAGTCAAATGGCATCAACTGCCGCCGCTCAATCTCCACGCATGGAGGTGGAGGCTGGACAAGTTCGGGTGGAGGACCGTCCCCTGCTGCTGCGACAGAAGATCCTCCCAAAGGGGCAGACGTATCGGAGGATCGGTCAACATACTGAGTAGCTCGGGATACCAGTACCTTCGTGCCCAATCCGGAGCCACCAAGATGACTTGGGCCCGGTCGTGCCTGATCTTCTTCAGCACTCTGGGCAGAAGTGGTATAGGCGGAAAGGCGTACAACAGACCGCAACTCCACTCGTGACGAAAAGCGTCGCCGAGCGAGTGCCGCCTTGGAAATTCCAACGTGCAGAACTGCTGACATTGCGCGTTCTCTTCGGTGGCGAATAGATCTAACCAAGGCTCTCCCCACTGCTGAAAGAGACCTTGCGCCACTTCGGAGGTCAGACGCCATTCGTGATCCATCATGCACCGGCGGCTGAGTTCGTCTGCTCTGGCGTTCAGAGAGCCCGCCAGATGTTGAACCACTAGGGTGACGCCCTGGTGTGCCAGCCACGTCCAGAGGCGCAGAGCCTCCTGACAAAGGGTCCACGACCCCACCCCGCCCTGTTTGTTGCAATACCACATGGCGGTGGTGTTGTCCGTGAACACCTGCACGACACTTCCCCTGACAGAGGGAAGGAAGGCTTTCAGTGCAAGTCGGATCGCTCTCAACTCCAACAGGTTGATGTGGAGACGAGACTCCGCCGGAGACCAGAGGCCTCTGATCTCCGCCTCTCCCATATGGCCACCCCATCCCAGGAGGGACGCATCCGTCACTACGACATGCTCCGGTTGGGGAAGGGAGAGGCTCTTGCCCTTGACCCAATCGCGGTCCGTGAGCCACCACTGCAACTGCTGTGCAGTGCCCTCCGAGATCAAGACATGGTCGGACAGGTTGCCGTGATGCTGGGCCCACTGAAACTTCAGGTCCCACTGCAGAGCCCGCATGCGCCGCCTGGCGTGATGCACTAGTAGGATGCAGGAGGCCATCAGCCCCAGAAGCCGCAACACTAGCCTGACCGAAACCCAGGATAGAGGCCAAAAGATGGGAATCAGGGCCTGTATATCCCGGACCCGCTGTTCCGGCGGATAGACCCGGAACTGCGCCGAATCGAGAACCGCTCCGATGAAGAGGAGCTTCTGAGAGGGACTCAAGTGTGACTTCGGCACGTTGATGGAAAATCCCAGCAAATGCAGGAGATCCGCCGTAGTCTGGAGGTGGGAGACGACTGTCTGGGGCGAGCCCGCCTTCAACAACCAGTCGTCGAGATAGGGGAAGACTGGAACCCCTGATCTGCGCAGATGAGCTGCGACCACCGCCATCACTTTCGTGAACACCCGAGGGGCACTGGTGAGGCCGAAGGGGAGCACGGTAAACTGAAAGTGCTCTTGGCCCACCGTGAACCGCAGGTAACGAAGGTGGGCCGGCAGGACGGGGTTGTGGAAATATACGTCCTGCAAGTCCAACGCTACCATCCAGTCTCCAGGGTCTAGGGCAGCTAGAACCTGAGCCAAAGTTAACATCTTGAACCTTTCCTTCCGGAGGAAGGCATTGACGTTCCGGAGGTCCAAGATAGGGCGTAGGCCCCCTTTGCCCTTCTTGGGAACCAGAAAGTAGTGGGAATAACAACCACGACCTACTTCTGGGCTCGGAACGCGCTCGACGGCCCCCTTGGCCAAGAGGGCCGAAACTTCCTCGTGGAGAAGATTCAAATGATCCCCCGAGATACGGTGGTGCTGCGGTGGCATGGCTGGAGGGGTCGTCTCGAAGGGGAGGGAGTAGCCCCTTCGGACGATTTGCAGCACCCACCTGTCCGATGTGATGGACCGCCAGTGGAGCAGGTGATGGCGAACCCTGCCGCCCACTGGCGTGGAATGGGCCTGAAAGCTCGGCCAGCGGGCGTCGACGGCGGAGCCAGGCTCCTCATGGCCGAGAGGAAGGCACTGACCTCTGCCGGCGTCGCGTCAGTCCCAGGGACCGGTGGGTATGGGGACTTGCGCGGCGCCTGCGGCTCCGCCGGAGCCGCGGGGGTGGAACCACCCTGACCCTCGGCCGAGTCGCGCGACCGGCGAGGGGAGTCCGAAGAGCGGTGTCGCCTCTTGGACTTCTTGGAATGCTTCGACTTACCCGAAGACTTGGATCCCGACGACCGATGGTGACGTCGGCTGCGGCTCCGCGACCGATCCTTGGACCTCCTCCTGGACCGGGATCGAGAGGCTCGCGGAGCCGAGTGGCGAATCTCGAGAAGCTTACGGGACCGCTCCCATCTAGCCTTCGAGGTCAGGCCCTTGCAGTCCGAACACGACTCCGCGTCGTGGTCGAGGCCCAAGCAGTAAAGGCACCGGCGGTGATGGTCCGTAACCGACATCAGGCGGTTACAGTCAGCACAGGCTTTAAAACCAGGCATCCTACCGGCACCGGAGTCGAGACAAGATCAAAAAGGATCGAAAAAGTTAGTCAAAAAGTGACTAAAGGGGTAGCTCTCCCGGATCTGCGCTTACTGGCGCGGAAAAAAGAAGAACTGACGTCAGCGCGCGAGGGCGGCGTCTAAGTACTCCGACGACGTCATTCCGGCGCACGACGCCGACGACGGACGCGGAGCCGCAGACGACGCCTAGCGACGCGCAAGGGGTATTGCTGACGAAAAATCTTCCGGATCCAGTCTGACGCCTGGGGATATTCTAAGGTGAGGAATCTAACTAACGTGTTTCTTTCAGATGCCATTGTCAGGCGAAGTGTCGAGACCACTGGCATCTCCCAGCTCGTCTGCCTAGTCGAGACTTAACTGGCACTACTGTGCCAGAGGGTCCTCAGACCCCTCCCAGTCCTCCCCGTCATCTGTCTCCTGGTATACAGGCAGAAAAGACGGAGCCGGGTGGTAGATGAAATGCTCATCCATCGGCCCCAGAGACAGCGCCGGACCGGGGCTAAAACTGGGGACGGCGTCATCCGAAGACTGCGCCGGGGGCGGCACCAGCGGAGGGGTCGTAAGGTCAACCGGCATCGACCGGGATCCAGGCCTGGATCCCACGGGGACCTGCTGCGTCGGGACCGAAGTCGACGACGGTGCCGGGGCTGAAGCCGTCTGCTCGCTAGACCTCCCAGTCGGACCTGCGGGGCCCGAAGTCGTGCCGCCAGGCCTCGACGGCCGAGCGAGACTCTTCATGGCCACAAGGAAGTCCCAAATTTCGCCCGGATTCGCATTAGGCCCAGGGACCGGAGGGTATGGGGCCGGATGAGACTCCTGCGGCTCCAACGGAGCCGCGCGGGTTGTGCCACCCGAACCCTCAGCCGAGTCGCGCGACCAGCGAGGGGCGTCAAAAGAGCGATGACGCTTCTTCGACTTCTTCTTACTGACTTACCTGAATGCGAGGATTTCGAACCAGACGAGTGGTGATGACTTCGGAGCCGACTGCCGGATCTTAAGGAGCTTGCGGGACCGCTCCCGCCTAGCCTTCGAAGTCAAGGCCCGGCAGTCGGGGCACGACTGGTCATTATGGTCGGCCCCAAGGCAGTAGAGACACCGACGGTGGTGGTCGGTAACCGACATCAGTCGGTGACGGGCGTCACACGGCTTGAACCCGGGCATCCCTACCAGCACCAGGAGTCGAGGTCGACTCGAAAGAATAGACCATAAAAGTCCAAAAAGTTAGTCAAAAAGTGACTAAAGGGTATGCTCTTCCCGGATCTGCGCTTACTGGCGCGGAAAAAAGAAGAACTGACGTCAGCGCGCAAGGGCGGCGTCTAAGTACTCCGACGACGTCCTCCCGGCGATCACGACGCCGACAACGGACGCGGAGTCGCAGACGACGCCTACCGACACGCAAGGGTACTGCTGACGAAAAATCTATCCTGATCCAGCCTGACGCCTGGGGATATTCTAAGGTAAGGAATCTAACTAATGTGTTTCTTTCAGATACAAATGTGTGTTTACACAATGCCACTGGTGTGTGTGTGTGTGTGTGCACATTATCGTGCTGCCTTTCGGCCTGGGTAGGTCAATTCATACCGACCTTCGTTAATTAGAAGCCCAATTCACGCGCAGTGATTGATTTCTGCGCAGGGCTACACTTCTACCCCTTCGTCCCGAGGAAGACCCGCCGTGACGCTTTTTTAAATTTTGCGCCTAACATAGGGTCGAAACGTCGACGTACACTATGAGTCCACACAACGTCTTAGTTCCAAAACCAATTCATACATGAACAGGATGCGTATGTGATCAAGCATATGGACTCAATCATCAAAAATTACTTCTACCCAATCGTGTTTGTTATATTAAGTGTATTAAGTGTATCGTTTGTATTCAACTTTACATGTCACTTCTTCTTCACAATTCTGTCAATTGTATTTTTGTAGCCCTAATTATTCATTATTCTTTCTTAAAAATATCGATTCAAAAGTATTGCTTGGGTGTTGTCATTCCTTTTCCTAAATCATGGATACATGTTACATGTAATGCATTTATATTGTGAACATCCCAAAGCAATTGTAATTCCCCGACAGAACCATTGTATCCATAGAATACATATACCCAGTTTCTGAGGGACACAGGGTTACCCCATTATTTTGTATAAATGTACAAGGTGTGGGGGCCATATATCCATCTTCAATTGCTAGGTGAGGCATGTATGGGGGGGTTGCATCCAGTAAGCCGCAAAGTGCGCCTGGGTGCAGATGAAATATAATTCCATGTCTGAGACTTCGAATCCTCCAGACTCAAAGGGACGAGTGAGAATCTCCCACACTAATCTGGGTTGCCTTCCACTCCACGCTAATCGGATCAGCTGGGTTTTGATACGTTTAAAGAAATGACGACTAGGAGCATGAGGAATGTTGGTAAAAAGGTAGTGTAGAATATAACCATCTTGATCAAAGATACTCTGGCTGCCATGGAGAGGGGCATCGCGATCCATCTGGTGATCTTATCTGTAATGAGATCAAGTGCCCGCCCGTAGTTGGAGCGCATCAGTTCCTCACGGCATCGAGAGATCCGGATGCCGAGATAAACGATTGTATCTGCACACCACGTCAGAGGGAAATCAGGAGCAAACTCCAATGTGTCATCTGTTAGTGGGAATATTTGGGATTTCCCCCAGTTCACGTTTATCCCAGATAGTTGAAAAAGGATGAACGATCGGAGAATGGGATTGAGGCTGACCGCAGGATCCCGCAGGTATAATGTGAGATCATCGGCATACAGGGAAATTAGAATCTGCCTCTCTGGGTAGATCAATGCATACTCCCGAAAGTGCTGTCTGAGGCTCGATGGCTATGGCAAAGAGAAGGGGTGACAGGGGGCATCCCTGCCGGGTGCCCCGTGTGATCGTGAAGGGAGCCGACTGAACTCCATTAACCATCACTCTAGCTTGTACCCCTGAATATAATAAGTTGATCCATTCTAGAAAGGGGGCGGGGAACCCCATACGTTGTAAAACAAAGGCGAGGTAGTCCCACTCCAGGGAATCAAACGCATTGGTGGTGTCGAGAAATATAGCCGCAGCATTGATATCAGGGTCTATGTCGTGTAGGAGCGCGAATAATGTGCGCAAGTTATGGGACGTGCTTCTAGTGGGCACAAAGCCTGATTGATCAGGGAGCACCAACGCTGTCATAAGGGGCCTAATCCGATTAGCAATCAATTTGGCAAAAATGTTTGCGTCCACATTTATTAAAGATAGGGGCCTATACGAATCACAGTAGGTAGATGGTTTCCCCGGTTTAGGTAGGGATATGATACGCGCCTCTCATATTGAAGGGGGAAGTATACCAGTCTCACGAGCTTCCTCGTAGACGTGTCGCAGTACCGGAATGAGTAGGTGGTGGAAAGTTGTATAAAATTCGGCCGGGAGGACATCGGGCCTGGCGCTTTTTCGGATTGCAATTGCATTATGGCCGATATAATTTCTTCATCCACGTGATGTCTCAGAAGGAATTCCCTCTGCCCATCCCCCAACCAGGCGATCGCCGTATCCTCAAAGAAGGGGGCGAAGTCTATTAGCTGAGCTCTATGAGTCTTGTAGAGACCTCCGTAGAACCCATGAAACGTCTCCACGATCTCAGTCGTGTTACTATGCATTTGGCCGGCCTCATCCTCCACTTCAAGAACAATGTTTGAAAATTGCGGAGGTCGAATTAAAGACGCCAAACGTTTTTCCAGGTCTGTCCCCCTCTCCATATTGTCGTGTCCTATGATATTTCCCTTTGTATTTGCATTCGCTTTCCGCTGTCTCTTGGTATTCACTAAGCACGCTGCGCAACTTAGCTTGTAATTCAGGTGTGGGGCTAGTTTGCAATTCCGGCTCAATATTTTTGAGTTCCGTCTCCAATCTACGTAGGGTAGAACGGATGTCCCTCAAAATACCCCCGCTTTTTGCAATACACAAGCCACGTATGGTCACTTTAAAAGCTCCCACACCGTGGAGTATTGCGTCACCGAATCCTCATTGCAAGGGAAAAAGTCTGATCTCCTGCTCGAGTTCCTGCTTGAATACTGGGTCTAATAAGGATAGTGGATTGAAACGCCAAAATAGGAAAGGAGAGTCCACGTGCGGGGGGGGTTATAGCGACCAGCACTGGAGAGAGGTCCGAATATATCCGGGGAAGATGGGAGGTGTGTGTCACCCAAAGGATAAGGCCTTTGGTAATGAGCCATGCATCAATTCTGGACCAGGAGGCCCGGGCCGTGGTGTAACAAGTACCCTCCCGCCTCGATGGGTGTTTATGTCGCCATGCATCAATCAGCTCATAGTCAGCGATTATCATTTTTAGGGTGGCTTGTGATTGGGAGTAGTGGAGTGGTTGCGGGTGTGAACGGTCCAGTGTGGGATTAACTGTGACATTGAAATCGCCCCCCCATAGTAGGTGTGTAGAACGAATCTCTAGAATCATTCCCCAGAGAACGCGGAAAAATTCTGGGTCGTCCGTATTCGGCCCATAACATGAAACAAATGTAAAGGATTGGGTGGTGAGTCTGCCCCAGAGAATAGAATACCGGCCCTGCTTGTCTGTGACAGAGCCTATTGGGGTATATGGAAGGGACTTTCTTACTAGGATGCATGTGCCTCGAGCATATGATGAATAGGAGGAGAAACATGTATACCTGGCCCATCAAGCGGCAAATGTGGAAGGGGTGGTGGGATTAAAGTGCGTTTCCTGCAGCATCGCACAGTGTACATCATGACGGTCTAAGTAAGATAATATGTGCCTAAGCTTGTGGGGCTCCCCCAGTCCTCGTACATTCCAAGTGAGGAAATGGTATGTGGGGGGACTAGAACGTTCAGCCATGGTAGTGATTGGGATTACACATGTTTAAGCAGTGGTCTGAAACAAATTGGCATAGATATCTTGGCATTAAAGTGGTAGTTAGGACTATGGCATGTGACGTGTCGCAAAGTCTTTAGCTTCTCGCATGTTCAAACAAAACATTCCCTCACCCCTCCCACATCAGCAGCCCAATCCTGCCGTGGTCCTCTTCCCTCCCCCCTCCCACCATTCCCTCAGTGCCATGTTCCCAACAGGGGAGATTGGTTCAGCCTGTAACATAACTGTCAATAAACCAACAACAACCATAATGGTAAGGGTTCACCTGAGAGGTGGAGTCCAGAGGGGGACCAGGGGTCTTCCTCGCCAGGGCGAGGGTGTTCGGGTGGTCATATTTAGGGTCATCTCGTTTCGGTTTCTGGTGCATCTTGCAAGTTCGTAGACAACCGCCAACACGGCAGCTCAGGGATAGGGTGTAGTTGTCATCGCCACTTCAGGCAGTCAGGGGGGCGAGGGGGCAGACCACCCACTGCCAAAGCGCGCCAGAATCCCCAAGATCACCGTGGGAGTAGCCATTTTATCGTGCTCTGAGGACGGCGGCAGTACCGCCCCGAGGGAAAGCTGTCTTTCCTCTCTCCGGTCCCCACACCCGCCGCGGTTTCCAGTTACCCCTAATCAAGCATAGTCTGTGTTACATTTCCGTGTGGCACGGTCTCTATGTGAAAAGCAAATCTAGATAGCATCCGTTCATTCGACATTTGAAGTGTTTCCCCCGCCGACTGTGCGATGGGGCGGGGAGGTGCGTCCCGCCGCTGGCTTCGGCAAGGATTTAAGGAAGTCCTGCGCAAGTTGTGGGGTATTGAAGTGCTGCTAACTTTGATGTGTCACTTTGAGTCCGGCAGGAAAGAGCATCGCATAGGGAATATTGAGCTGTTGTAATTTCTTCTTCACAGGGAGAAATTTCCGTCTCTGCTCTTGCACGGTCATGGTGAAGTCGGGATACAGTGAGATATCCGTTTCCTCGTGGCGGAGTTGCCCCTGCTCCCTGGATTAGCAGAGGGCTGTATCCCGATCCCGGTAATTGAGTAACCAAGCGATTATCGGGCGAGGCGTGGCTCCGGGCACCGGGCGAGCCGCCAGTGTGCAGTGAGCACGCTCAACCACCAATACCGGTGAAAAGACTTCCCTCCCAAATAGCGCAATGAGGAGGCGCTCTACATATTCCTCCATCCTGCCGGTAGCTGTTGATTCCGGTATTCCTATATATATATATATATATATATATATATATATATATATTACCAACTGGCGGTCGCCAGTAGGTAGTTATAGTTAGGACCTATTATCCATAGGAAATCCGCAACATTCTATTTGGAATAACTTTGGTGCCGGTAGACGAATCTTCGCGAAATTTTCAAAACTCGTGGCCTGCTCCGGTCCGCTACGATCCTCAAAGTCTCAGGGTGATTCGTCAAGCTGTGGCCGAGAAAAAAGGGGGTCCCAAAACGTGATTTCCCCATGCAATTTTCCATAAGGACCGTTAGTCGCAGCTACAGCCCGAACTGCTGAACGGAATTACACCAAATTTGGCGAAGAGGTAGCCCTTGGTTCAGAGTCGTGCCTTTTGCTTAAATGGTGTAAATACGTTCAGTAGTTCCTGAGAAAATCAAAATCAAATATACATCTATGGCCTCGGAGGGTCCGCGTACCCTCCCGATCACGAGCTGTATGCTAATTGGCTGTCAACACTCCAAACCAAGAAGTGTTGGCAGCCATCTTGTGCCTCGGTTCTATCGAGGCACAAGAAAGAAGAAAAACAAACGTGCAAAACACAAAAAGGGGGCAGGGTAGAGCCCTGACCCCCTAGGCCTGCTCAGGGGGTCCCACAAGGACCCCCAGGGCCAAAAAAAGCATTTTTTTATTAAAACAAATCGGCGAGATTCGCGCACCCAGCGCGAATTTCGGCCAAAATATATTTTAAAAAAAATAACTGCGGTCTCCTGCACTTCATTGTTAATTAGCCCCCGGGGGGGGGGGCTAACTCCCGGGGGCAATTTGCAGGGCGGCTGATGCTTCTCAAAGGGTTCTTGGCAGATAACTGCAGCAGGGCAGAGGCCTGCCATTAAAGTCCAGGACAGGTTGTCTGAGTTTAAGACGGAGGCGGGTCGTCACAGTTCATGCAACAGTCAGGAAATCCAAGAGGCAGGGTTCAGCCAGACACAGCTGCCGAGGTCAACAGACAGGTCAATGGAGTTCAGGTAAAAGCAGCTGCTCGACGTTCAAGCCAGAGGCAGTGAACTAGAGATCAGGTGTGCGCCTCGAAGTTGGCAAAAAACACAATGCAGTGAAACTTCCCCAGAGACTTGTTTGTTACATTTTGTAACCACGAGGAGACTTTGCCCTGGCTCCCTTTCACCCTCGTCAGAGTTACAATAGAATGTTCTGGCCGGACCTCGCCAGGGGTCAGTGCGCTGCAGCACAACGTGACCCACATCTAAAGGTAGCCGAGCAAACAATAAATCTGGATGCATCATGTCTTAGTTCAGCGACATGGCTGTTTGCAGAGGGGGAACGAATTCCCCTTGAATACTAGGGGTCCCTGGGGGCCAACTAGCCAACCAGGGGTCTCCAGTATGCGCCAGGGGGCTGCGTTGCAGAGAGGTGTTCTGTGGCCACGCCCCTTTTTACACCTCTCTGCAACGCAGCTCTGTGGCGCTTAATGGAGGTAGCTGGTGGGCTAGTTGCACCCCAGGGACTCTCAGGATTCAAGGGGGGTTAATCCCCCAACTTAAAACGCGCTACTGGGCGCGTTTGCACAGCTGTGAAAGAAGGGGGCGGGGCCTGAGGTGATATGTGTGCAAACACGCCCTGTGGCGCGTTTTAAGTTCAGGAATTAATTCCTCTTCAATCCTGAGGGTCCCTGGGGGCCAACTAGCCCACCGGGTACCTCCAGTAAGCGCCACGGAGCTGCGTTGCAGAGTGTTGTAAAAAGGGGCGGGGCCTCTGAACACCTCTCTGCAACACAGCTCTCTGGCGCATACTGGAGGTACCTGGTGGGCTAGTTGGCCCCTAGGGACCCTCGGGATTGAGGAGGAATTAATTTTCCAACTTAAAATGCCCCACAGGGCGTGTTTGCAGACATGTCACCTCTTTCTTCACATGTCCTACCTCTGCAGGCATAGCTAGAAATTAGCATTTAAAAATCCTTTGAAATTCACTTAAAAAAACATAGGTTTCAGGCACGTTATAGTTAGGAATTAGCATTTACAAAACCTTAGAAATTCACAGAATAAAACAGGTTTCAGAGGTGTTCTAGTTAGCTGGACATTTCACTCGTACAAAACCCTAGAAATTCCCTCGTTAGTTAAGCTAACTATAATTTGCACGCCCGCAATGCACTCATGATGTCGTCACATATTACATCACTCATGACATGGTCAGTGACATCACTGTAAACTGACGTGGATTCATAGACCATGGCTGCTGGATCTGTCCGGTGTTGCTGTCCATTCATGATAGGGCTGAAGATGGACTAGCTGTGGAATTAGATCCAGTGTGTGAAAACAAATCAGTGGCTGAGAAGTGCCTGCAGCGTTGCACGACCCTGAATGGTGGAAGTAGCAGGACGCAGGAAACCCACAATTTGATTTCTTATGTTTTTTGTAGGACTTGTTTAACTTACCTGGGTCCCATGACCTCAATGACGACTGGTCACAAAACCGCTGCACCTTCAAATTCGACTAAGAGAACACTTTTTCGGCCTATGGAGTTCTGCGATGGCAGGTTTTGCCTCACGGTTGGCCTTCTTGTTCATATTGGTGCAGCACGGACGTGATGTCAAGCTGTCCTTGAAGTCGAGGCACCATAGACAGACATCGCAGATGTCCATAACAAATATCTGCTGGTTACAGTCATGACCGTTTAAACCTATAGTCTTAGGTGCTGATATGGTGTAAACACTAACTAAACAGTTTGAGAGAAAACACTCTGTTATAAGTGACCGGATTTCAGGAGCTCTGGATCCGTGTCAGTAGGGGTGGAAAGAACGTCAAGGCCAGGGTGGAATGGATACGATTTGGGGCTACATAACAAAACCTACCAATCCATGAGGGAATTGCTTTAAACATTTCTGTATCTAGTCTGATGTCTGGGAAAATTCACATGGTGAGAAATTTGTGGTTAGAAGCACAAGTTACTACTTGTGTAACGATATATCTGCAAGAGACATTAGTTAGTGATAGATTCCTTACCTTAGAATATCCCCAGGCGTCAGAATGGATCCGGAAAGTTTTTCGTAAGCAGTACCCCTGCGCGTCGGTAGGTGGCATCGTGCGGCTCCGCGCCCGTCTCTGGCGTCGTAAGCGCCGAGATGATGTCACGGAGACTACTTAGATGCCACCCATGCACGCTGACGTCAGTTCTGTACACGACTTTCCGCGCCAGGAACGCAGAGCAATGCAAGAAACTGACCACTGGTGCCATGAAACTAGGGCCCTGAAAGGGATGACCTTAACCCTAGAAATCAGTTCGCAGAACAGGGAGGATGGGTGGGGGCGGCAAGGTATCTATCACTAACCAATGTCTCTTACAGATATATCGTTACACAAGCGTTAACTTGTGCATCAGAAAGAGACATGTTAGTGATAGATTCCTTACCTTAGAATAGATACCCCAGCAATACCAACCCCAGTGGTGGGTCTGCGAATAGATTACACCAGAAAGTAAAGGAGAACTGAACGACCAAACAAGCAGTCTCTACGGACCTCACTGTCAAGGCCGTAAAGCTTGGTAAACGTGTGCAGGGAGGCCCACATAGCTGCCTGACAAATATCCTGCAACGGAACGCCGCGTCCCCGAGCAGTAGTGGCTACCGTCACCCTGGTCCCACAGGAGGCTCCTCCTTAGCCAACGAGTAATATGCTTTGATGCACAGAAACAACCACCGAGAGATGGTTCGTTTGTGCACGGCCCGACCTTTTTTGGCGCCCACGTAGCCAACAAAGAGCTGGTCATCCACCCGGAACTGCTGCGTACGCTTCAGATAGAACGAGAGCGTCTGTTTTGGGTCCAGACGGTGGAGCCCCTCTTCCTCTTTTGAAGGATGCGGAGACGGAAAGAAGGTGGGCAAAGTGATGGTCTGCCCGATGTGGAAGGGCGTGACAAACTTTAGCAAGAAAGAAGGACGGGTCCTTAAAACCACCTTGTCCGGATGAACAGAAAGGAAAGGAGGTTTAGAAGAAAGAGCCTGGAGCTCACTCACTCTTCTGGCAGAGGTGATAGCTACCAGGAAAGCCGTATTTAGAGTGAAAAGACGTAAAGGACAGTTATGAAGGGGCTCAAAAGGAGCGCACATCAGATTGGTCAAGACAAGATTCAAGTCCCATTGAGGTATTATGAAAGGCACAGGAGGAAACGTGTGTGTAATGCCTTTCAGGAAACGGTTAACAACCGGGGAATTAAAGAAAGAAGGTTGATCTGGAAGCCGTAGTGCCCAGAGCAGAGCCCTGCTGGGCCAAGGATAGTAGGAACAGAAGGACCCCAGAAAGAGGGACAGAAAGGGGATCCACAGACTTTGCTGTGCACCATGCCACAAACTTGTTCCACCGGCAGGCGTATACCGTCTTAGTGGAGGGACGCCTGGCTGCCAGAATGACATCACAGACTTCGGGAGGAAGATCGAAAGCTGTCAACTGTCGCTGCTCAATCTCCACGCACGGAGGTGGAGGCTGGACAGGTTCGGGTGGAGGACCGTCCCCCTGCTGCTGTGACAGAAGATCCTCCCGAAGAGGCAGTCGGATTGGGGGATCGATTGCCATGCTGAGTAGCTCGGGATACCAGTATCTTCGTGCCCAATCCGGAGCCACAAGGATGACTTGGGCCCGGTCGCGATAAATCTTCTTCAGCTCTCTGGGCAGAAGTGGTATAGGCGAAAAGGCGTACAACAGACCGCACCTCCACTTGCGCCAAAAAGCGCCGCAGAGCGAGTTCCGCCTTGGAAATTCCAACACGCGGAACTGACGACATTGCACGTTCTCTTCGGTAGCGAATAGATCTAACCAGGGCTCCCCCACTGCAGAAAGAGACCTTGCGCCACGTCCGAGTGCAGGCGCCATTCGTGATCCATCAAGCACCGGCGGTTGAGTTTGCCAGCCCTGGCGTTAAGAGAACCTGCCAGGTGTTGAACCACCAAGGTAATGCCGTGATGTTCCAGCCATGTCCAGAGGCGCAGAGCCTCCTGAAATAGGGTCCAAAACCCCACCCCGCCCTGTTTGTTGCAATACCACATGGCGGTGGTGTTGTCCATGAACACCTGCACTACACTTTCCCGGACAGAGGGAAGGAATGCCTTCAGGGCAAGACGGATCGCCCGAAGCTCCAAAAGGTTGATATGGAGCCGGGACTCCGCCGGAGACCAGAGGCCTCTGATCTCCGCCTCCCCCAAGTGGCCGCCCCATCCCAGGAGGGACGCATCCGTCACCACTGTGTGCTCCGGTTGGGGAAGGGAGAAGGATCTGCCATTGACCCAATCGTGATTTGTGAGCCACCACTGCAATTGTCGTGCAGTACCCTCCGAGATCTGGACATGATCGGACAGGTTGCCCTGATGCTGTGCCCACTGGAAGTTCAGGTCCCACTGCAGAGTCCGCATATGCCATCTGGCATGTTGCACTAGCAGGATGCAGAAGGCCATCAGGTCCAGGAGCCGGAGGGTCATCCTGACTGAAACCCAGGATAGAGGCTGAAAGATTGGAATCATAGCCTGAATATCCTGGACTCGCTGCTCGGGAGGATAAACCCGAAACCGCGTCGAATCCAGAACTGCTCCGATGAAGGGGAGCTTCTGAGAGGGACTCAGTTGCAACTTCGGCACGTTGATGGGGGACCCCAGCAAATGCAGGAGGTCGGCCGTAGTCTGAAGGTGGGTGACGACTGTCTGGGTTGAACTCGCCTTCAACCAGTCGTCAAGGTAGGGGAAGACTGACACCCCTGACCTGCGCAGATGAGCTGCGACCGACGCCATCACTTTCGTGAACACCCGAGGGGCGCTGGTAAGGCCGAAGGGGAGCACGGCAAACTGAAAATACTCCTGGCCTACCATGAAGCGCAGGTAATGCCGGTGGGCCGGCAGGACGGGAATGTGAAAATATGCGCCCTGCAAGTCCAATGCTAACATTCAGTCTCAAGGGTCGAGGGCAGCCAAAACCTGAGCCAGAGTCAACATCTTGAAATTCTCGTTCCGGAGGAAGTGATGGACGTTCCTGAGGTCCAAGATGGGGCGCAGGCCCCCTTTGTCCTTCTTGGGGACCAGAAAGTAGTGGGAATAACAACCATGTCCTACTTCTGTCCCAGGAACGTGCTCGATGGCCCCCTTAGCAAGGAGGGCCGGGACTTCCTGTTGGAGAAGTGCAAAGTGATCCCCCGATATGCGGTGGAACTGAGGTGGCATAGATGGGGGGGGGGTAGACTCGAAGCTCGGACTAGGAAGGCTTTGAGGCAGATGCTGCGGGAGCGGAGGTGGACTGACCCGCACGCTGGCCCCCTGTGCCACCACGGAGGCCTCCACACCCACGGCCGTGCTGAGTTTGGTTCTGCGCAGGTTTCTGGCTGAATGAGCGTGCAGGAGCGCCCCTTCCGTGGCCACCAAAGGATCGAAAGTTAGACGTGGCCGGGCGTGTGGTGGAGAGACCGAAGGACTTGGTCATAGCCCGAGAGTCCTTGAAACGCTCCAGTGCCCTGTCTGCCTTATTGCCAAACAGGCGAGTACCATCAAAAGGCATGTGCATGAGGGAACTCTGGATGTCCCCCGAAAACCAGTGGACCGCAGCCAGGCATGGCGACGCAGGGCCACTGTTGTGGAGATCGCTCTCCCTAAAGAATCCGCGGTGCCCAGTCCACACTGAATGGCGTACTTCGAGGCATCCTTCCCCTCCGCAACAGCTTGGGAAAGTATAGCCCAAACCTCTTCCGGGCACTGGGGCAGTGTCTGCGCCACTGTGTCTCACACAGCGTGAGAGTAGCGGCCCAAGAGGCATGTGGTGTTGACTGACCGCAGCCACAACCTGGCAAAGGAAAATAACTTCTTGCCAAACTGCTCCAGCTTTTTAGATTCCTTATCCGGTCGGGCGGTAGAAAACGCACTTTGGGAAGTGGAGGTCTGAATGACCAGGCTCTCCGGAGTCAGAAGATTTGTCAAAAAGGCCGGGTCACCCGGTGCCGGGCGATGACGCCTAGCCACGTGCTTATCCACAGTATATGTGGTGCCCTTCTCCATGACAGCGGGAGCAGACATAAATCAAGGCTCAGAGGAGAGGTCAAGGCCATCTGCATCCTCCGAGTCCTTCGCCCACTCATGTTCAGACTCGCACTGCCGGGAAAGAGGGTCCTTTGACCCCTCCCAGTCATTCCCCTCCTCCATGGCCCGAGGCACAGGCCGCAGTGGCGGCGGAGGCACAGGGGAAAACAAACGCTCAGACGGCACCGGACAAGGCGTCGATCCGGCTCCATGTCCCAATTAGGGTCCCAAGCCAGAGCAAAATTGCCCGCAAACTCGGGCAAGGGGGGAGGGGGGGGGGGGGGGGAGATGGGACGAACGGAACCCATGGCGGCACTGGGAACGGAGCCGCAGGGGGCGCCAGGGCCAGAGCCCCCGGCGGAGGACCATGCGGCGCTGGAGCCACCAGCAGCGCCGACGGCGGAGCCGGTGGCAAGAAAGGGCCCACAATAGGGACCGCGGGGCTCGAAGGCACGCCGGCGGGAGCCCTAGGCCTGAAAAGGCGGTCCATGGCGGCAAGCAACTCTTTCACCAGGACCAGAGTCGCCGACTCCTAGGCTCCAACGGAGCCGCAGGGGAAGAACCCCTGGCCCCCTAATCCGTGTCCGGACACGGACAGGGGGACGTTAGAGAGCAAACAAGCTTCTTCGACTTTTTCGTGTGACGTCTCTTACCCGATTCCGGGGGCGAAGACTTCGACCCCGAGGAGCGATGATGATGGCTTCGCGGTCGGTCCCTCGAACAACCCCTGGACCTCGAACGGCGCGGAGACGACTGCCTGGCCTCCAGCAGCTTTCGGGACCGCTCCCGCAAAGCCTTCGGAGCCATGGCCAGACAGTCGGAACATGACCGGGAGTCATGGTCGTGCTCCTGACAGTAGAGACAGATGCCATGGGGGACGGCCACCGACATCGTGTGGCGACAGGCCCAGCAGGATTTAAACCCAGGCATCCTTACGCGGCACCAGGAGTCAAGACTCAAAAGAAGTAGAGACAAAAGTCTCAAAAAGTCAGTCAAAAAGTGACTAAGTATGCTCTAACCGGATCTGCACTTGCTGGCGCAGAAAAAGAAAGAACTGACATCAGCGCGCATAGGTGGCGCCTAAGTAGTCTCTGTGACGTCATCTCGGCACTTACGATGCCAGCGACGGACACGGAGCCGCAAGATGCCACCTACCGACGCGCAGGGATACTGCTGACGAAAAACTTTCC
Organism: Triturus cristatus; assembly: GCF_964204655.1. Classification (NCBI taxonomy): domain Eukaryota; kingdom Metazoa; phylum Chordata; class Amphibia; order Caudata; family Salamandridae; genus Triturus; species Triturus cristatus. Next base: position 211,090,305 of record NC_140594.1, on the reverse strand, counting down.
GGATCCAGTCTGACGCCTGGGGATATTCTAAGGTAAGGAATCTATCACTAACTTGTCTCATTCAGATGATTGCAACAGAATAAAAGCCTTTTTTCAAATATTTTATCACAACATCGGGAGTTGTCATGGATGTCTCAGGTGTCACTCTGGCAGCGAACTGTGACAACACAATGCAGAAAAATGGCATATCCAGTCTCAAAACCCCTTAATAAACCAGATACTTCAAGCGTTAGAAACAGTAAAAACCCAAGGAACTAAAAAGAAGGAGTTTGTCAAGCAATAAATCCTAATAGAAAGCCCAGAATCCATGAAAACCAGCAATGATGAGGGTATATGACTTAATTCTCCAATGAATACTGTAATGTCAGCAGATTTTTTAATCTTTGAAAGAAATCATTAGCAATACCAATCCATTTTATATAGAGGTAATGTCTTTGATAAAGAAAAACATGCTAAGTCAACTCTGCGAGGCCTTTAATCGCAGACCTTGGTCAGTTAGTTGTTACTGGGAAGTATCCTAAGCCTTCTTTTGTTTGCCTTTGGTGTCCCAGGGCCACTAATACTGTGCCATAACAATTGGATTACACAGTTACTCCCTGGAAACACTTTTCTCTCCATGGATATCTAGGACTTGCAGTAAAGTTTTACATTCTAGGAGCTGGTAGGAGTTAAAAACTCAGGTACACCAAGCTACAATAAATAACACTCACACAATGTTAACCGCCACTGCAGATCTTTTGCATTTCCCTCTCTGAGATGTGTCGGAGAGATTCCCCTGATTCTGCGCCCACTGGAACTTCAGATCCCACTGAAGAGCCTGCATATGCCAGCAGACAAGTGACACAAGCAGGATGTACAAGGCTATGAATCCCAGCAACCTCAGAGTCTGTCTCATTGAAATCCAGGATAGAAACTGAAACACCAGTATCATAGCCTGAATATCGACTCGCCGTCCAGGAGGATGGGCCTGAAACTGCACCGTGTCCAGAACGGCTCTCATAAAAGGAAGTGTCTGAGAGGGAGTCAGGTGGGACTTCAGCACATTGATAGTGAACCCCAGAGAATGCAAGAGGTCTGCTGTAGTCTGGAGGTGGGAGATGATAGCCTGGGGCGAGCCCGCCTTTAACAGCCAGTCGTTGAGACAGGTGAAGACTGGCATCCCTGTTCTCCGCAGATGAGTGGCAATCACCATCATCACATTGGTGAACACACAAGGGAGCACTGCAAACAAAGTGTTCATGGCCCACTGTGAACCTCAGGTAATACTTGTGGGTAGGAAGGTCGGGAATGTGGAAGTATGCGTACTGCAAGTCCAACGCTACCATCCACGGCAGACAGGACTTGAACAAGCGTGAGCATTTTGAACTTCTCCTTCTTGAGGAAGAAAATGAGACAGCACAATTCTAGGATAGAACAAAGGACTCCGTCCTTCTCGGGCACCAGAAAGTCACTGGAATAGCAACAACAACCAACTTCTGGCATCAGCACCCTCTCTTGGGCCCCCATTGGCCAAGAGAGCAGTCTTTTCCTGGCAGAGCAAGGTAAGATGGTCCTCCGTCAGCCTGTCACAAGCAGGTGGCATAGGTGAAGGGATTTTTACGAAGGGGAAGGAGTAGCCCCTTCGAACAATTTGAAGAACCCATCGGTCTGATGTTATAGACCTACAGTGAGGTAGGTGATGGCTTATCCTGCCTCCCACTGTGTCCCCACGATGGTAAGAGGGCCAACTATTAGGGTTTGGAGGCTGTGGCTGCTTGTGTGTGGGGGCTGTATTGGAGCAACCTCTGGCTGCCCGACCCACAAGGTCTGTGGGTACTGCGGTTGGGTGTAGGAAAGAGCTGGTTGTATAAATGATTGAAAATCCTCTTCCACAATGAGTCAGTCTTTTAATATTGATCCAAGCTAGGCTAGTGATCCAGAGTAAGGACAGATGAAAGCGTTGCCTTTTCCAGAATTTTTATGATTAATCCAAGTTAATCTGGTAATCTAGAGTGAAGTTCAAAAATTAAACAGCAAACACGGGTTTCCCCACCCTGTGGCGCGCTGGCCTGGGGTTGTTTCAAGGCTTAACATTCATGCAAAAGTGAAAGACAAGGAAGATAGGAGAAAGAAGAGTAAATTGTGAAGAAAAGGAAAAAAGTAAGTAAAGTAAGACATTCCCCGTATATAAATTCAAAGTTCAGTAGGCAAAGAAAGGAATCCATTTCAAATTCAATTTGCGTTGCCAGGTGCCATCAGAGTAACCAACATAAGAGGTTCGCCCGTCAACGGTCAGTGGGTAGACAGAGGAGCCCTATTCCACTGTCACTGACAGATGTCCACAGTAACCCATCCGCGTGGCATTAAAAGAAGAGAGAAATTAAAGAATCAAAACACAAACATAGGTGAATTAAATGGCAACAACACAAAAAAGGCTCGCATTTACAGTACATCAATCAAGTCATTGGTTACAAAGCAAAAACATGTGTGATAAATAAACATTTCATAAGGCAAATCAATGGTAGAAGGCCATATAACATCATTGATGGCACCACAATACAAAAATTAAATGCAAATAGTAAGCACATGTCATACATACAGATCAAATTGCATGTAGATGGTACAATCGAATATCCAATCAAGCGCTTAATTGGATGTTGGCTTGCACCACCTACATGCAATTTGATCTGTACTTATGACGTACGAGTTACTTACGTCCGTTAACGATGTATCTGGCAGAGACATAGTCTAGCCGCAGATTCCTTAACTTGGAATATCCCCAGGTGTCAGACTGGATCCGGAAAACTTTTCCTGCAGCAGCACCTCTGCGCGCCGGAGGGGACAGCGCATTCCGGCTCCACGCGGATGTTGTCCCCGGACATGACGTCAGTGGAGCTATATATGCCCCTCCCGGCGCACTGACGTCAGTTTTCGTTGGAGAAACTTTTCCACGTCAGAATGCAGAGCCATCACCAAAAAACTGAAAATATGGGAACAGTGTGCAAAAATGATGAAAAAATAGAAGAAAGTGGCAAGTGAGACAGAGCAGTGCTCTGAAGAGCCACCCCGCATGAGCGAAGGCTCACGCAACATTAAAGGGGGACAAGGATGTGGAAAAACCTGGCAGAGGACAGAAAGTTCACATCCTGAACGTAAAACCGTGAAGGAAAACAGGTCCGGAACACTAGATTAAAGAGAATTCACCTTAAGACGTCACCAGAAAGGGACGTTGCAATCCCAATCAAAGATCCACACTGTACCTAGCCAATAGACCTGAAGGAAAGGCCACCGAGGTGGCAAAGACTAAAAGGCAATGCAGAATGGGAAAGCAGGATGGTGGGAAAAAGCATGAATGTATTTCACACCCTACAATCCAGGCCAAGGACTGGAAGGAACATATGATCTAGGAACAGAACAAATCAGACTGTGTTGGAGTGAGAGTATAGCACCTTGCAAAAGGGCAAGCCACCCCAAGGGAGGAGATTATAGAAAAGCCCCTACCTGAAAAGGCCCTCGCAGAGCGGGGAGGAAGGGCAGGACTTAAGGAATCTGCGGCTAGACCATGTCTCTACCAGATACATCGTTACCGAAAGTAAGTAACTCGTACATCTGATAGAGACGTCAAACCGGAGATTCCTTAACTTAGAATAGATACCAAAGCCATACCCACAGAGGAGGCAGGTCTGCGACTGAATCCCATGAAGTTCTAGAAAAGAACGTAGGGGTCCAAAAGGTGACTTAACACCATAAGGACGACAGAGCGCAGGTAACCACACGAGCATGACGCTCTAAAAGGAGCGGAAGCAGTGGGAGGCAAAGGCAATAGAAGCTGTCACGAACAGCAGGAAAGAGCCCAGTTATGGAAAGTGGGTTGAGGCGAAGTCAAAGTTAAGGACTTGAAAGAGCGAGACAAACCCACCCAGAGTGGGAAAGATCTCCAGGATCTGAAGTGGCGACAAAAGTCTAAACAAGTACAGGTCGTCAAAGAAAACAGTGTGAAGTAACACTGAGGAACTTGTGCCCACAACAACACGTGGGACAGCAGAGGCAATAGGTTGCCCCTCACCCAGAAAGCGCCAGCATTGAGAAGAAACCATATCTTATATTTGGCGAGTTTTGTAGATGCAAATGGCAGCCAAGCCGTGAGAGACGGCAGCCGGTAAGACAGCGACCTCGCATACCAGCCTAAAGAGCACAACAGCGAAAAGTAGCGCTGTGGAAACCGGCACCAGTAAGAGAGGAGCGACATAAGTGGCAAAATGCCTATTTCTGGCGCAAGATGCTGGTAGTATGGAAGATATAAGATACGCCATGACCAGGCGATGGCGCCATAGTACGTGAAGGCAGAGTACAAGCAGTGGGGCTTCACCAACTAGAGCGAAGACAGGAAGGAACCCAAGCACGTTGTGTGGACACCGGAGCTATACGAAGGACACAAGGACTTCGTGTTAGGCAGCAGAGCAGCCCAGAGGCACCAAACTGCAAGAGGGCAGCAGCCTAACAAAGGGCACAATGGAACGGCGGAAATGGCGGAAGAAGTAGACCGGGACAGGACCCACGGACACTGATTGAGGGCGAGAGCCTGCAGGAACCCATCGGGTAAGAGCCCCGGGGGGAGCTAGAGCAGAAGGGGAACGTTGAACAATGAAAACGTGACCCCGCAAGCCAGAGTGGGAGAAAAACGAGGCACAACCCTGGCAAAATTGAGGCCAGAGGTAAAGATCCCCGAATTGAAGGAGGAAAAGAGACCCCTCGTAGAGTGTACAGCATGAACCCCAAGCAAAGCCTGGAAATCCCCAAACGGAAAAAGCAGGGACACTGCTATATGATAAGCGGCCACCAAAAGCAGGGATTAAGGACACTGCTATAGGAGAAACGGCCACCAAAACCATGGAGAAAGAACTCTGCTATAGGATAAGCGGCCCCACTTATGACAGACAACCTCTGCCAACCCAGTAGCTTGGAGGACCAGAAGTTGCAGGTGCACTAAGAAGGAACGACAATAAGCAGGACGCATAGTGGCAATAAGAAACAGGCCGCATAGCAGTAAACAGGGTGCCGTTTTGCTAACGAACCACCACAACCAGGTGGTGGACCAGACGTGCGAGATAGACAGTACACGGCACAGGACCCACGCCAGATCCTGATGTCATACAGACAGACCAACTCAACTTGCAATAAGGCAAGTTAAAAGAGGAATCCTGTAGGAAGAGACAAGGGACTTCGAGCAGGATCTCTGCTCGGAGACTCAATAGGAGCGTACCAAAACAATGGTATGCCATCAAGTACCCCACATAGGGTAAGGCAAACCAGTATGGGTGTCCTCTTGGGCTAAGCACACAGTCAGAGGACCAAAAAGAGAGGAAGCAGCCAACTGGCTGCGCCGAACAAACTGAGAAATGGCTATGCAGCCGTGAACAGTAACAAGCCCCGAAACCCAACCCGTGCATCAGGGCGGGTCCCAGAAAATAACGCAGAGAATACGGCAAAAAGATCCACTCCATTGAACGGAAGATCCCTGAGGGCATCCTGAATATGATCAGGGAAGTGACTGTTGCACGAATCGGAGTCAACGCACACAGCCGATGCCGAAGAAACGTCTTCAGACGATGATGCGGCCTCAGTGCCTGCTACCTCTGTGGGGCCCGAAGACGCACCAGGGAGAGGGAGCGACTGAAAAAAAGCCTAGAGTGCCGTAGAATAGGCCTCCATTTGGGCACGTGTTGCCCCAACACCCGGAAAGGATGGATACTGAGGACGCCGTACGCCTTTAACCGGCTCACTACGAGAGGAATGGCTGGTAGCGGCACGGGTAGAAGATCTCCGTAAGCGATGCCTGTGCTTCCGCTTACCTGGAGTCACACGGCGGTCGCGGGAGCAACCTCGGGAACGAGCCCGATCCCGAGAAGAGCGGCGACCTTGCGGCCAGCAATTTCATGCGCCGCTCCCTCAAGGATTTCGGCTTCATTCATTGGCATGCGTCACAGTCCTTGGAGTCGTGGTGCATGCCGAGGCACCACATACATATGAGGTGAAGGTCAGTGCACGCCATCTGACGCGCACAGGCTTCACAAGCCTTAAAGCCAGAAGAACAAGTTACTTACCTTCGGTAACGATGTATCTGTAAGAAACATTAGTTAGTTAGATTCCTCACCTTAGAATATCCCCAGGCGTCAGACTGGATCCGGAAGATTTTTCGTCAGCAATACCCCTTGCGCGTCGCTAGGCGTCGTCTGCGGCTCCGCGTCCGTCGTCGGCGTCGTGCGCCGGAATGACGTCGTCGGAGTACTTAGACGCCGCCCTCGCACGCTGACGTCAGTTCTTTTACATAGCCTTCCGCGCCAGGAACGCAGAGCCATGCAAGACACCGACACTGGTGCCAAAAAATTCTAGGGCCCTGAAAGGGATAGCCTTAACCCTAGATGTCAGTTCGCAGAACGGGGAGGATGGGTGGGTCGGTGAGGAATCTAACTAACTAATGTTTCTTACAGATACATCGTTACCGAAGGTAAGTAACTTGTTCATCTGAAAGAAACACGTTAGTTAGATACCTCACCTTAGAATAGATACCCAAGCAATACCAACCCCGGTGGTGGGTCTGCGAACCAAGATCACACCAGAAAGTCCTGGAGGACAGAACGGCCAAAGAAGCCATCCCTCCGGATTTGGCTGTCTAGGCAATAATGCCTGGCAAACGTGTGCAGCGAAGCCCACGTTGCCGCCTGACAGATGTCTTGCAAAGGGACTCCCCGTCCCAAAGCAGTAGTAGCCGCTGTGGCCCGAGTAGAATGGGCGCGCAGCCCAACAGGCGGTTCCTTTTTTGCCAAGGAATAACAGATTTTTATACACAAAACGACCCACCGGGAGATGGTCCGTTTGTGCACAGCTTTCCCCTTCTTTGCACCCACGTAGCCAACGAAAAGCTGGTCGTCCACTCGGAACGGTTTAGTGCGGTCCAAATAAAAGGAGAGCGCACGTTTTGGGTCCAGACGGTGGAGCCGCTCTTCCTCTTTGGAAGGATGCGGAGGCGGAAAGAAGGTGGGCAAGGTGACAGATTGCCCAAGATGAAAGGGGGTCACCACTTTCGGTAGAAAGGAAGGACGAGGCCGAAGGACAACCTTGTCCGGATGAACAGATAGAAAAGGAGGCTTAGACGATAGAGCCTGGAGCTCACTCACCCGTCTAGCCGAGGTGATTGCTACCAGGAAAGCAGTCTTAAGAGTTAGAAGACGAAGAGGACAATCGTGAAGAGGCTCAAAGGGAGCGCACATCAGGAATGTCAGGACAAGATTCAAGCCCCACTGAGGCATTACGAAAGGGACAGGAGGGAACGTGTGAGTAATGCCTTTAAGAAAACGTGACACTACAGGGGACTTGAAAAGAGAGGGCTGATCTGGAAGCCGTAAGAAGGCAGAGAGAGCAGCAAGATAACCTTTCAAGGTGCCCAGGGCAGAGCCCTGCCGGGCCAAAGAAAGAAGAAAGAGGAGAACCTCAGAAAGAGGGGTGGAAAGGGGATCCACAGCCTTTGCTGTGCACCATGCTACAAATTTGTTCCACCGGCAGGCGTATACCGTCTTTGTGGAGGGACGCCTGGCTGCCAGAATGATATCACAGACTTCAGGAGGCAAGTCAAATGGCATCAACTGCCGCCGCTCAATCTCCACGCATGGAGGTGGAGGCTGGACAGGTTCGGGTGGAGGACCGTCCCCCGCTGCTGCGACAGAAGATCCTCCCGAAGGGGCAGACGTATCGGAGGATCGGTCAACATACTGAGTAGCTCGGGATACCAGTACCTTCGTGCCCAATCCGGAGCCAAGATGACTTGGGCCCGGTCGCGCTTGATCTTCTTCAGCACTCTGGGCAGAAGTGGTATAGGCGGAAAGGCGTACAACAGACCGCAACTCCGCTCGCGACGAAAAGCGTCGCCGAGCGAGTGCCGCCTTGGAAATTCCAACGCGCAGAACTGCTGGCATTGCGCGTTCTCGTCGGTGGCGAATAGATCTAACCAAGGCTCTCCCCACTGCTGAAAGAGACCTTGCGCCACCTCGGAGTTCAGACGCCATTCGTGATCCATCATGCACCGGCGGCTGACTTTGTCTGCTCTGGCGTTCAGAGAGAGCCCGCCAGATGTTGAACCACCAGGATGATGCCCTGGTGTTCCAGCCATGTCCAGAGGCGCAGAGCCTCCTGAGAAAGGGTCCACGACCCCACCCCGCCCTGTTTGTTGCGATACCACATGGCGGTGGTGTTGTCAGTGAACACCTGCACAACACTTCCCCGGACAGAGGGAAGGAAGGCTTTCAGTGCAAGTCGGATCGCTCTCAGCTCCAACAAGTTGATGTGGAGGCGAGACTCCGCCGGAGACCAGAGGCCTCTGATCTCCGCCTCTCCCATATGGCCACCCCATCCCAGGAGGGACGCATCCGTCACTACGACATGCTCCGGTAGGGGTAGGGAGAGGCTCTTGCCCGTGACCCAATCGCGGTCCGTGAGCCACCACTGCAACTGCTGTGCAGTGCCCTCCGAGATCAAGACATGGTCGGACAGGTTGCCGTGATGCTGGGCCCACTGAAACTTCAGGTCCCACTGCAGAGCCCGCATGCGCCGCCTGGCGTGATGCACTAGTAGGATGCAGGAGGCCATCAGCCCCAGAAGCCGCAACACTAGCCTGACCGAAACCCAGGATAGAGGCCGAAAGATGGGAATCAGGGCCTGTATATCCCGGACCCGCTGTTCCGGTGGATGAACCCGGAACTGCGCCGAATCGAGAACCGCTCCGATGAAGAGGAGCTTCTGAGAGGGGCTCAGGTGTGACTTCGGCACGTTGATGGAAAACCCCAGCAAATGCAGGAGATCCGCCGTAGTCTGGAGGTGGGAGACGACTGCCTGGGGCGAGCCCGCCTTCAACAACCAGTCGTCGAGATAGGGGAAGACTGGAACCCCTGATCTGCGCAGATGAGCTGCGACCACCGCCATCACTTTCGTGAACACCCGAGGGGCACTGGTAAGGCTGAAGGGGAGCACGGTGAACTGAAAGTGCTCCTGACCCACCGTGAACCGCAGGAAACGCCGGTGGGCCGGCAGGACGGGGATGTGGAAATATGCGTCCTGCAAGTCCAACGCTACCATACAGTCTCCAGGGTCGAGGGCAGCTAGAACCTGAGCCAAAGTTAACATTTTGAACCGTTCCTTCCAGAGGAAGGCATTGACGTTCCAGAGGTTCAAGATAGGGCGTAGGCCCCCTTTGCCCTTCTTGGGAACCAGAAAGTAGTGGGAATAACAACCACGACCTACTTCTGGGCTCGGAACGCGCTCGACGGCCCCCTTGGCCAAGAGGGCCGAAACTTCCTCGTGGAGAAGATTCAAATGATCCCCCGAGATACGGTGGTGCTGCGGTGGCATGGCTGGAGGGGTCGTCTCGAAGGGGAGGGAGTAGCCCCTTCGGACGATTTGCAGCACCCACCTGTCCGATGTGATGGACCGCCAGTGGAGCAGGTGATGGCGAACTCTGCCTCCCACTGGCGTGGAATGGGCCTGAAAGCTCGGACTAGGAAGGCTTTGAGGCGGATGCTGCCGGGGTGGATGTGGACTGACCGCGTCGTCCTCCGGTACCGCCTCGGCGGAAACCGCGACCGCGTGCAGTTTGGTTCTGCGGCCGGTGGCTAGGCGGACGTGAGGAGGTGCCCCTTCCTTGGCCACGAAAGGAGCGAAAAGCGGAAGATTGTGGCCGCGGGGCCGAGAGGCCCAAGGACGTGGCGGTAGTCCGAGAGTCCTTGAAGCGAGCCAGCGCACTGTCCGCTTTCTCACCAAAAAGGCGAGCGCCATCAAAAGGCATGTCCATGAGGGTGCTCTGGACATCCCCTGAAAAGGACGTGGACCGCAGCCAGGCGTGACGTCGAAGCGCCACCGTGGTAGAAATCGCCCTACCCAGCGAGTCCGTAGTGTCAAGCCCACATCGGATTGCATGGCGCGCTGCATCTCTCCCATCGGCCAGGGCCGAGGAAAGCCGCGCCCGGGCCTCCTCCGGGCACAGTGGCAGCACGTCCTCCACCGCATCCCACAGAGAGTGGGAATAACGGTCCAAGAGACAGGCGGTGTTCAAAGACCGCAGGCCCAAACTGAGCGAAGATAACAGCTTCTTACCAAACTGTTCCAGTCTCTTGGAATCCCGGTCTGGAGGAGCGGACGGGAAGGAGGATTGGGAGGTAGAGGCCTGGATAACCAGACTCTCGGGGGTGGGGTGTTGGGACAGAAAACTGGGGTCGCCCGGAGCAGGGCGGTGGCGCCTGGCAACGTTCCTATCCACAGGAGGGACTGTGGAGGGCTTGGACCAGGTGCCCTGCAGAACGTCAGTGAGGGCCTCATTGAATGGCAGCAGAGGCTCAGTGGAGCATGCGGCAGACTGAAGCACCTCAGTGAGGATGTTAGTCCTCACAGCCACGGCAGGCAGCTCGAGCCCAAGGGCTTCGGCCGCCTTGCGCAGCACCACTGAAAAGGCTGCACCCTCCTCCGAAGCCACAGTCGGAGGAGAGATGAATCCAGTGTCTGGTGAGGTATCCAACCCACTGGCCTCCCCCAGTTCATCTGCCCAGTCCTGTGCAAGTTGGCTCTGAAGGGCCATAGGGTCATCAGACCCCTCCCAGTCGCCCCCGTCATCCGATTCCTGGTAAACAGGAGGATTGATCGGAGCCGGTCGATAGACAATATGTGTCTCTAGCGGTGTCAGATGCGGCGTCGGGCGGCGCCGCATCGGCGTCGGGACTGGACAGGGGCTGAACCGGGGATCGACGTTGACCGGAGTCGGCATCGGAGGTGGTATCGGTGTCGGCGCCGGCGGAGGAGGCGTAACGAGGTCGACCGGCGTCGACGGGGGCCCAGGCTCGGGCCCCTCGGGGACCTGCGGCGTCGGGGCCGGAGCCTCAAACGGCGCCGGGGCCGGAGCCGCCGGCATGCGAGGTCGCCCAGTCGAGTCCGCGGGGCCCGAAGGCACGCCAGCGGGCGTCGACGGCGGGGCCAGGTTCCTCATGGCCGAGAGGAAGGCACTGACCTCCGCCGGCGTCGCGTCAGTCCCAGGGACCGTCGGGTATGGGGACTTGCGCGGCGCCTGCGGCTCATGCGGAGCCGCGGGGGTGGAACCACCCGGACCATCGGCCGAGTCGCGTGACCGGCGAGGGGAGTCCGAAGAGCGGTGTCGCTTCTTGGACTTCTTGGAGTGCCTCGACTTACCCGAAGACTTCGAGCCAGACGAGTGACGATGTCGAGTGCGGCTCCGCGACCGATCCTTGAACCTCCTCCTGGACCGGGATCGAGAGCGACGCGGAGCCGAGTGGCGAAGCTCGAGAAGCTTGCGGGACCGCTCCCGCCTAGCTTTCGAGGTCAGGGCCATACAGTCGGAGCACGACGCCGCGTCGTGGTCGAGGCCCAAGCAGTACAGGCACCGGCGGTGATGATCGGTCACCGACATCAGTCGGTGACAGTCGTCGCAGGCCTTGAAACCAGGCATCCTACCGGCACCAGAGTCGAGAATTGACCAAAAAGTCAAAAAAGTTAGTCAAAAATTTACTAAAGGGGTAGCTCTCCCGGATCTGCGCTTACTGGCGTGGAAAAAAGAATAACTGACGTCAGCGCGCGAGGGCGGCGTCTAAGTACTCCGACGACGTCATTCCGGCGCACGACGCCGACGACGGACGCGGAGCCGCAGACGACACCTAGCGACGCGCAAGTGGTATTGCTGACGAAAAATCTTCCGGATCCAGTCTGACGCCTGGGGATATTCTAAGGTGAGGAATCTAACTAACGTGTTTCTTTCAGATGGCATTGCACACTGTTCCACCTCCCGACACACACAAGTCCAAAGACCAGGCCAAGAAACTGCTGGTTTCCCAGGTTCTGCGTTCGAACGAGGAAAAGAAGAAAACTGACGTCAGCACGCCGGGTGGGGCATATATAGCTCCACTGATGTCATGTCTGGAGACAACGTCAGGGCGGAGCCGGACGGCGCCACCCCCCCCGGCACGCAGAGGTGCTGCTGCAGGAAAAGGTTTCCGGATCCAGTCTGACGTCTGGGGATATTCTAAGTTAAGGAATCTGCGGCTAGACGTCTTTATCAGATATGTGCTTACTATTTGCATTCATTGTTTGGATTTAGTTTGTCTCTTAATTTTAATGCCACGCGGATGGGTTACTGTGGGCATCCGTCAATGACAATGGAATTGGGCTATTATGTCTACCCAATGACCGTTGATTTAATGTATGGGTGAGACCCTTATGCAGGGTTCTCGGATGGCATCTGGCAAAGTTAAATGAATCTGAAATGGGTTCCTTTGTCTGCCTAGTGAACCTTTAATTTATATACAGGGAATGTATGACATTACTTACTTTGTTTCTTTTCTTCACACCTTTCTCTTCTTTCCCCCATCTTCCTTGGATTTCGCTATTGCATGAATGTTCAGCCTTGAAAAAGCCCCAGGCCCGCACGCCACAGGGGGGTTAAACACGTGTTGGCTGATTTACTTTTGTTCTTCACTCTGGACTACAAGAATAACTTGGAAGAAAAAAGTCTGGAAAAGGCAATACTTTTATCTGTTCTTCCTCTGGATCACCAGCCTAACTTGGATCAATATGAAAAGACTGACCCATTGTGGAAGAGAAATGTCAATCCTTTATACTGCCAGCTCTGTCTTTCACCCATCCTCAGGTCTTCTATAATAATGGGTTAGATGTTTCCCATTTTGGGCATCTGGTCCTAACAGAACAAACCCATTTATAAGGACGGACACTATTGGGACCAACCACTTTCTCTAGTTGTTCTGTGGGTACAGCATCCTCAGCTATGCAGAGGCTGGAAAGCTTGCACGCTCTGGTGGATGGTAGGGTATAGACATGGATGAGCCCCTTCTGTGGCCCTGAAAGGAGCGAAAGGCAGACTGGAGCTGGAGACGGTACCTGGCTGTTTCACTGCTGTCCTTGAAGCACTCCAGCTCGGAGTCTGCCTTGTCTCCAAAGTGACAGGAGCCATCAAAGGGCAGGTTCATAAGTGATGTTTAACTGCTCCTGAAAAGCCAGCAGTTCTCAGCCAGGCATGGTACTCTAAGGCCACCATCGAGGAAACAGCCCTGCCCAGTGATTCGGTGGTATCCAGTCCAATCTGATCGTAAACTTAGCTGCATCTCTCCAGTCTGCAACAGGCTGGGAGAGTAAGGCCCAGGTCGCCTCCAGAACCATTGGCAGCACAAGCGCAACCGAATCCAATAGAGCATGGGAGTAATTCCCTAAAAGACATGCAGTGTTATGAAGTACATTTACAAACGTAATAAAGTTCTGATTGTTTGTTGCAGTATGTCAAGTCATCTAGCCATTTCCTGATTGTAGGGGCCCTGTCTCTGCCATATATACAGGTACCTCATCACTTTGCCAGAAGCATCGCAAACGACAAAAAGAACCTCATCACTTTGTATATGAATTGTGCATCCTATAAGGGCCAGTTTAGGCAATGGCAGCACTTGTGTAGCAACACCTCGGACCAGTACTCGCCAACGTGTGGGTTGTGCCATGCAAGGTGTATAAAATCAGCAGCAGGGGTTCTTCATCTGTGGAAGCTGGCGTCTGCTTTAGCCCAACAGCACAAGTTACTTACTTGTGTAAAGATATATCTGTAAGAGACATTAGTTAGTGATCGATTCCTTACCTTAGAATATCCCCAGGCGTCAGACTGGATCCAGAAAGATTTTTCATCAGCAGTACCCCTGCACGTCAGTCAGTGTCATCGTACGGCTCCGTGTACGTTGCTGGCGTCGTAGTCGCCGAGATGACGTCGCTGGAGCTACTTAGAAGCTCCCACACGCGCTGACGTCAGTTCTGTACACGACGTTCTGCGCCAGGAACGCAGAGCCATGCAAGATACTGACCACTGGTGCATTGAAACTAGGGCCCTGAAAGGGATGACCTTAACCCTAGAAATCAGTTCGCAGAACGGTGAGGATGGGTGGGGTGGTAAGGAATCTATCACTAACTAATGTCTCTTACAGATATATCGTTACACAAGAAAGTAACTTGTGCATCTGAAAGAGACACGTTAGTGATAGATTCCTTACCTTAGAATAGATACCCCAGCAATACCAACCCCGGTGGTGGGTCTGCGAACCAAGATCACACCAGAAAGTCACGGAGAACAGAACGGCCACAGAAGCCGTCTCTTCGGACTTGACTGTCAAGGCAATAATGCTTAGTAAAAGCGGGAGCGAGGCCCAGGTGGCTGCCTGACAGATGTCTTGCAGGGAGACACCACATCCCAATGCAGTAGAAGCTGCTATCGCCCTGGTAGAATGGGTGCGCAACCCCACCGGAGATTCCTTTTTAGCCAGAGAATAACAGGCCTTGATACAAAAGATGACCCAGCGGGAAATAGTCCTCTTGTGTACAGCCCGGCCTTTCTTGGCGCCTAACAAAGAGCTGGTCATCCACCCGGAACTGTTGTGTGCGATTCAAATAAAATGAAAGCGCACGTTTTGGGTCCAGACGGTGGAGCCTCTCTTCCTCCCTGGAAGGGTGCGGAGGCGGAAAGAAAGTGGGTAAGGTGATAGTTTGTCCAATGTGGAAGGCAGTGACAACCTTTGGCAAGAAGGAAGGACGAGTACGAAGCACAACCTTGTCCGGATGAACCAACAGAAAAGGAGGCTTACAGGAAAGAGCCTGGAGCTCACTCACACACCTAGTGGAGGTGATGGCAACCAGGAAAGCAGTCTTCAAATTTAATAAATGAAGAGGACAGTTGTGAAGCGGCTCAAAAGGAGCACACTTCAAAAAGGTAAGTACCAGATTTAAGTTCCACTGCGGCATCACAAACGGAATAGGAGGGAAAAGGTGAGTAATGCCTTTGAGAAATCTATTAACAGGGGACTTGAAAAGAGAGGGCTGATCAGGAAGCCTGAGAAAGGCCGAGATTGCAGAAAGGTAGTGCTTGATAGTGCCCAGAGCAGAGCCCTGTGGGCCAAACACAGATGGAACAAAAGGACCTCTGAAAGAGGGACAGAAAGTGGATCCACAGCCTTTGCTGTGCCGCATGCCACAAATTTGTTCCACCTGCAGGCGTATAAAGATTTAGTGGAGGGACGCCTGGCTGCCAGAATGACATCACAGACTTAAGGAGGTAAGTCAAATGGAAACAACTGTTGCCGCTCAATCTCCACGCATGTAGGTGGAGGCTGGACAGGTTCAGGTGGAGGACCGTCCCCTGCTGCTGCGACAGAAGATCCTCCCGAAGAGGCAGTCAGATCGGGGGATCCATGCTCATACTGAGTAGCTCGGGATACCAAACTCTTTGAGCCCTGTCCGGGGCCACAAGAATGACTTGGGCCCGGTCACGCCTGATCTTCTTCAGCACTCTGCGTAGAAGTGTGTAGGTGGAAAAGCGTACAACAGACCGCAACTCCACTTGTGACGGAAAGCGTCGCCGAGCAAGCCTTGGAAATTCCAACGCGCAGAAGTGAGGACATTGCGCGTTCTCTTTGGTGGCGAATAGATCTAACCAAGGCTCTCCCCACTGTTGAAATAGACCTTGCGCCACTTCCGAGTGAAGACGCCATTCGTGATCCATCATGCACTTGTGGCTTAGTTCGTCCGCCCTGGCGTTCAAAGAACCTGCCAGGTGTTGAACCGTCAAGGAAATGCCGTAACGTATCAGCCATGTCTGGAGGCGCAGAGCCTCTTGACACAGGGTCCACGACCCCACCTTGCCCTGTTTGTTGCAGTACCACATGGCGGTGGTGTTGTCTGTGAACACCTGCACCACCTTCCCCTTGACAGAGGGAAGGAATGCCTTCAGTGCAAGAAGGATCACCCGAAGCTCCAGAAGGTTGATAAGGAGCCGGGACTCCACCTAAGACCAGAGGCCTCTGATCTCCGCCTCTCCCATGTGGCCGTCCCAGCCCAGGAGGCACGCATCCCTCACCACTTTGTGCTCCGGTTGGGGAATGGAGAGGGATCTGCTGCTGACCCAATGCTGATTCGTGAGCCACCACTCCAATTGTTGTGCAGTGCCCTCCGTATATGGACGTAGTCAGACAGGTTCCCCTGATGCTGCGCCCATTGGAACTTCAGCTCCCACTGCAGAGCCAGCATATGCCATCTGGCATGATTGGTTAGCAGGATGCAGGAGGCCATGAGGCCCAGCAGCCTCAAGGTCATACTGTTGGAAACCCAGGACAAGGGCTGAAAGATCGTAATCATAGCCCGAATGTCCCAGTCTCGCTGTGTGGGACGATAAACCCGAAACTGCGCCGTGTCCAGAACCGATCCCATGAAGAGGAGCTTCTGAGAGGGAATCAGGTGCGACTTTGGCACGTTGATGGAGAACCCCAGCAAATGCAGGAGATCGGCCGTAGTCTCGAGGTGGGAGACGACTGTTTGGGGCGAGCCCGCCTTCAACAACCAGTCGTCGAGATAGGGGAAGACTGAAACCCCTGATCTGCGCAGATGAGCTGCGACCACCGCCATCACTTTGGTGAACACTCGAGAGGCGATGATAAGGCCAAAGGGGAGCACGGTGAACTGAAAATGCTCCTGGCCTACTATGAATCACAGGTAACGCCGGTGGGCTGGCAGGACGGGGATATGAAAATACGCGTCCAGCAGGTCCAATGCTACCATCCAGTCTTGTGGGTCGAGGGCAGACAAGACCTGAGCAAGTGTGAGCATCTTGAACTTCTCCTGGAGGAAGCGATTGACGTTCTGAAGGTCTAAGATAGGACGCAGACCTTTGCCCTACTTTGGAACCAAGAAGTAATGGGAGTAACAACCACAACCTACTTCTGGCATCGGAATGCGCTCGATGGCCCCTTTGGCCAAGAGGGCCGTAACTACCTGCTGGAGAAGTGCCAAGTGATCCCCCGACATGCAGTGAAACTGAGGTGGCATGGCTGGGGGGGGGTCGTCTCGAAGGGAAGGGAGTAACCCCTTTCGACAATTTGCAGAACCCACCTGTCTGATGTGATGGTGCGCCAGTGGTGGAGGTGCTGGTGAATCCTGCCACCCATTGGCGCCTGGTGGGCCTGAAACACCGGACTAGGAAGGTTTGGAGACAGGGGCGGAAGGGGGGTGGTGGACTCGTCTGCACGCTGGCCCCGTGACCAGCCTCTATGGGTCCCACATCCGCGGCTGCGCTGAGACTGTTGCTGCGCAGGCCTGTGGCTTTGAAACAAATGTATTTGGGCGCCCCTTCCTTGGCCACGAAAGGAGCGAAAAGCAGAAGCGGAAGGAGTGCGTGTAACCGAAGGGCCTAAGGACTTGGCCATAGCCCGTGTGTCCTTAATACGTTCCAACGCGCAATCTGCTTTATCGCTGAACAGGCTAGTGCCATCAAAGGGCATGTCCATCAACGTGTTCTGGACATCCCCAGAAAAGCCAGTCGTCCTCAGCCAGGCGTGACGGCGTAGTGCCACTGTCGTTGAAATCGCCCTGCCCAGCAAGTCAGCAGTGTCAAAACCACAACGGATGGTGAACTTGGCTGCGTCTCTCCCCTCAGCAATAGCTTGGGAGTGTATCGTCCGAGCATCTACCAGACACTGAGGCAGCACTTGCGCAACCGTATCCCAACCGGAATGGGAATAACGGCCCAAGAGACATGTGGTGTTCACAGACCGCAGGCCTGAACTGGCGGAAGAAAAAAATGTCTTCCCAAACTGCTCCAGGTTCTTGGATACCCTGTCCGAAGGTGCGGAAGGGAACGCGCTCGGGGATGCAGAGGCTTGGACAACCAAGCTCTCGGGGTGGGGTGTTGGGACCGGGCCCGTTCTTGTCTACAGAAGCCCCTGTGTTGGGCTGGACCAGGTGCCCAAAAGAACGCCCAAGAGTGCATTGTTAAAGGGCAGCAGCGGCTCCATAGAAGCAGAAGCTGGCCGAAGCACCTCTGTCTGGAGGTTAGTCCTGACGGCCACAGTAGGGAGCCCGAGGTGGAGAGCCTCGGCTACCCTACACAACACCAGAGAATATGAACCACCCTCCTCCATAGCCACGGTAGAAGACAGTGGGCCAGGTTCCTGAGCATAATCCTGGTCACCTGCATCCCCCGGATCCTCATCGCAGTCCGGGTCTAACTCACATTGAGCTGCGAGAGGGTCCTCAGACCCCTCCCAGTCCTCCCTGTCCTCCACAGCCTGCTGAACAGGTGGAACATATGGACGTCGGTGGATATAGGGATAGATGTTCCCAAACGGCGTTGGTAGACAACCTTACGGCACCGGCTCCATGCCGGGGAGGAAACCGGGGACGGCGTTGGCCAGGGCTGTGGCGGGCACTGGCGCAGTAGATGCCGGTGGAGGTCATACAGGGCCAACCGGCATGGACGGGGATCCAGGCCTGGATCCACAGGGGTACCTTGGTGTCGAGGCCAGCGTCGTTGATGACATCGGGGCCAGAGCCGGCGATGTTGAAGAACGAGGACCCCCAGCCGGGCCCAAGGGTCCCGAAGGCGCACAAGCGGGGCCGGACGGTCCGAAGACCTGTGCCATGGCTGACAGTTACTCCTGCAGCTGGGCCAGAGTCGCCGATGGACCTGGAAAGGGCGGGTAGGCCATTGGCAACTGCGTAGGCTCCGCCGGAGCCGCAGGGGCGGCGCCACCTGCAGCCTTAGCCGCGTCGCGCAACCGGCTAGGGGAAGGCGAAGAGCGATAACGCATCTTCACCTTCTTGTGCTTCTACTTACCTGACTCCGAGTGCGAAGACTTCGATTGATGGTGATGGCTCCACGGCCCGTCCCTCGAACTCCCACAGGACCGGGACCTTGAACGACGAAGAGCCAACTCCAGGGCCTCCAGCCACTTTCGGGACCGCTCACGCAAAGTTTTCGAAGCCATGACCCGGCAGTGGGGGCACGACCCGGAGTCGTGGTCGCGTCCCAGGCAGAAGAGACACCGACGGTGCAGATCTGTCACCGACATCGTGCGGGGACAGGCCACGCAGGACTTAAAACCAGGCATCCTTATGCATCTGTAGAGCGATATATACTTGAAAACAGAGACAAAAAGTCCCAAAAACTCAGTCAAAAAATTACTGGAGGTACCGTTCTCTCCGGATCTGCGATTGCTGGGGTGGAAAAAGAAAGAACTGACGTCAGTGTGCGTGAGCGCGTCTAAGTAGCTCCAGTGACATCATCTCGGCGACTACGACGCCAGCGACGTACGCAGAGCCGTACGACAATGCCTAGGGGTACTGCTGATGAAAAAACTTTCTGGATCCAGTCTGATGCCTGGAGATATTCTAAGGTAAGGAATCTATCACTAACGTGTCTCTTTCAGATCCTGGCCATACCCAGGGGGAGCGATATAAATGATGTATTTGAAGTGAATAAGGTGTAGCCTACCATTTCGGAATAACCTTCCAGTACGTCACCACAATATTCCCATTCTTTATCCACAAGATCGACACCCAGGTTGGTTTCTCACCTCAATCTGGAAATGGGCTAGTACAATGGGGCATGTGGAAGCAGGTTTCGCCCGGAGACCAAAGTATTCTGATCTCCACTTATCTCAAATGACCTCCCCAACCTACCAGTGCTGCATCAGTGACAACCATAAGCTCTAGATGGGGTAGAGAGAGGGAGGCCCGCAATCAGTCCAATTTTGAGCCAGCAACCACTGCAGCAGATCTGTTGTAGTCTTCTCCGACACCTTGATGAAATCTGAGAGGTTCCCTTGATACTTTGCCCACTGAGACTTTGACACTGCAAAGCCCGCATGTGCCACCTGGCGTGGTCCACTAGTAAGAAGCAGGAGGCCAAGAGGCGAAGAAGCCTCAGTCGCTCTCACTGAAACATCAGGATCATAGCTGAATGCCCTGGACCCACTGAGCGGAAGGAAGGCAAGAAACAGTACAATGTTAAGGATGGCTCCAATAAAAGAAAACCTCTTTGGAGGAGTCAGGTGTTACTTTGGCACGTTGATGGAAAAGCCTAGAGAAGTCAAGATGTTTGTGGTCCTCTGGAGGTGGTTCATGACTCTGAGGCGAGCCCGCCTTCACCACCCAGTCATCGAAGTATGGGAAGGCTGGTATTTCCACACCTCCAAAGTTGGGCAGCGACCACCAGCATCACTTTCATGAACATCTGCAGGGCATTGGTAAGACCGAAGGGGAGCACTGCTAACTGAAATAGTGATCTTGGCCTGCCTGAAACGGCAGGTAGCGTTTGTGGGAAAGCAGGACAGGAATGTGGAAATAGGCGTCCTGTAAACCCAATGCCAACATACAGTCACCTGCAGACAGAAATGGAGCCAGTGTGAGTGTCATGAACTGGCCCTTCTTGGGGAAGAAGTTCAGAGGGAAGAAGTCTAGATAGAATGAAGTCCTCAGCCATTCCTCAGCACCAGAAAGAAGCGGGAGTAACAGCCAGACCTCTGATGGAGGTACTCGCCTCCAGAAGTCTTTGTGGTGTAGGTTGTATTAAGCAGTGGAAAGGAAGGGTAGGGTGTAATTATGCTGAACTAGTTGAAGCACAGATCTGTCCGATGTGATGCTTTGCCACCAGTGGGTATAATAACTTACCCAGGCTCCGACAGGGTGACAGTAAGCCGCTAAGCATAAACTAAAGGGGTTTTGTCATAGTGGTGAAGGGAGTGAGAGGGTAACTGAGTAGTTCATTGTCTCTGGAAGTGCAGACGCTGTCAGCAGTATCCCCAACCTCTGCCTCGAAAGGCCTGGGAGGTCTTTTGATGCTGAAACAGGTTTGTTGAGGGTTCTGGTGTAAACTCCTTCCAAAGCCTTAAAAAGGGTAGTACTGCTGGGAAAACTGCAGTGCGGGTGGTGCTAGGACAAGAGAGAACACTGTCACCCTGCTTTCCTTAAAGCACTCTAGTGAGGCGTACAGTCTGTCTCCAAAGAGATGGGTGCAGTCAAAGGGAATGTCCATGATTGATTGTTGGACAGAACTCGAATAGGATGTAGAGAGTATACAGGCGTAGTGCTGAAGCACAACACTAGTAGCAACTGCCTCACCTAGACATTCAGAAGTGATCAAGCTCTATCCGATCACATACTTCTCTGGGTCTTGGCCATTCTGAATAATCTTTTGGAGGTTGGCACAAAATTAATCTGGGACTGAAGGTAATATATCTGCCACCATATCCCACAATGCATGTGAGTAACGTCCCAGGAGGGAGCTTACGTTTACAGACCTGAGAGCAAGAACATTAGCTTACCAAATGCCTCCATTACTTTGAACTCCCTGTCAGGCAGGGTGTTCAGGAATGCACTTCAGTTCAACCTACCAGTAAAGGCCTGAAACACAAGGCTCTTGGTGTTGGGGGCTGTAGGAAGAAAGACAGGCCCCATGGAGATGGTTTGTGTCTCCTGTCTATTTGCAGTTAATAGATTCTGGCTTTACCCAGGTGTCCAAAAGTGTGTCTGTGAATACCTCATTAAAAGGCAGTAGTGGTTCTGGGGTGGTCTGCCCTGGCTACAGTACCTACATGAGTACTTTCAGATTTACCTCCACTGAGGGGAGTTGGAGGTCAAGCACATTTGCCTCCTTTCTTATCACCATCACAAATGAGGCAGGTTCCTTTGCAGAGGGGTTTGGGAGAGAGGTGAAGCCAGTGTCAGGCAAGTTATCAGGTCCACAGGCCCCTTGTAGGTCTAGAAATAAGTCCTCGTTTACATATTGCTGTGATGTTTAACCGGTATCATCATTCTGTGGTTGCGGATCTGAGGTGCAATGAAAATTTATCAGAATCAAAGTGGGGTCTGGGGTTGAGGTTGGTGCAAGGTTTAATGAGGTTGTGGTGGATTTGTTTTAGAGTTCAAGGGAAGTACAGGGTTTTCCTATGGCGTCACTGCCGGGGTCAACATGCTCAAACCCAGCACAGGTCTCAGGTCTTCAGGCAAATCCTGCAGATGTTGCCCCCGAAGTCCATGTGGGCCTTGGTAGAGGGTTGTGAGAGGCACAGTTGGCATCTGGGACTGATCTGCCTGACTGGATGCCTCCTCGGATCTTTGGGATGTGCGCCAGAAGAATAAAACTACAGCAACCTAGCCTCCTTGAAGGCTTGAATCTGCTGCAGCGTCACCAATCACTTTGGGAACTCTGGTTTGATCGGGACTACTCGGGGGATAAGTACTGAAGTAAGGGACCGAGACAGACTTGGAGGTACCCTGATGTCCACACGCCTTCTGATAAGAGTAGTGGGAAGAACAGAAGATATGGTTTGTCTTTTTGTGTTTCTTCTTTCTCGACATACACATGGAATGGGACAAAGACCTTTCCTGGGAAAGCCTTTGGAACTGAGAACGTATCTGCGTCCTCAATTATAGAATATAATTTATTGCTTACGGTGATTCTCTGTCAAGTGGAGAACCAGGAAAAGTAAAGCTCCTCTTTTTGTTGCCTCCTTCCTCAAGTCATGGATTATTTGACTCCTCAAGATGGTCAAAGAACTTTGGTGAAAAGCAAAATTTGATGGCCCAACTCTTTCTTTCCATCATGCTTCTTCCCCACTGCAGCTTAATATTAAATCTTGCCAATGGGTCACCGATATGGTTCCATCCTTCCTGTCACCACTTCGAGCACTCTATTAGTGCTCTTTCGAATATCTTTTTGTATCTCCTCTCAGTTGAATTACATCTCAACCACAACTGGGTAAGTTATTATCCCCACTGGTGGCAAAGCATCACATTGGACAAATGTGCGCTTTAACTAATTCAGCATAGTTACACCCACTAATTCAGCATAGTTACACTCTACACTTCCTTTCCACTGCTTAATACAACATACACCACAAAGGATTGTTAAAAATATTGTCTCCTGCAACATTATGGAGCATAGATAAAATGATACACGGACCAGCATCAAGACTATAAATATAAGGGTGTTAGTTCATATTAAAAGAATAGCATCATCAAATTGAACCTGTTAACAAAAGTATCGACTATGATTGAAGTAAACTGTGCAGTCAACAGCACAAAGAAAGCTGATACATCAATGCTACACAACACACTAAACAGATATCACAAAATGAGAATAAAGGCAGTCTACAGATTAAAGGGTTAGAAAACACAGTATTCCACAGATTTCTTAACAAAAAAAGCCTTAATGAACTGAACAAGCCACAAAATATCAAACCTACATTAGATACAGTTACATTACAACCAATTTACCTGCTGTCCTTGTCTGCATAAAGCTCCATGTAGAGAGGGTTTATTGTTGGATCAATTACAACCCAGGATCCTCCTCTTAGCTCAGCATGAGGTGGAATGTAAACAAGAACAGGCTGTTTAAACTCTCTCAAGCGGTCAACAATGTATGCTCCAAACTTCAGCACTTGATCATACATGTCTGTTAAAAGAGAGTATTTGTTAGAAATTATAATACCATAACAATTTCTGTGCTAACCTACAGAACCATGTTGAAATGTATTCTATTTAATACTTGGAGTACAAATAACTTTGGGGTAGCACTTCAGCAAAAACATCTTATTGAATGTTTGAATGAATAAAATTAACAAGCTACTAATCTTCATTAACACTATTTTTCAAGGGAGTAGCCAGAAAACTAAACTACCCCCCACTTCGAACCAAAGCTCTTATAGCACCAAGCAAACAAAGCAAGTCATCACGATCCTCCCCAGAAGGGCTCCCTTGTCTCTTCCATCCATGTAATCATTCTTCCATCCACCTACTAATATCCACAATTTCACCATTATATTCTGTCTTTCATCTATCATTCAATCTTTCATCCATCAGTCAGTCTTTCACCATTCCGTGCGTCCACCCATCCATATCCAAACCTATGCATCCATCTCCAAGCACATCCATCCATCAATCCACCCTTTCACTCATCGATCTCTCCATCCACCCATCATTTCACTACATCAATCCTTGAACTCCATCCATCCTTTCACTCAGCTATTCAATCATCTATACTTTCACTCATCCTTTGACCCAATCACTCATCCATCCATTTACTCTTTCATTTATCCATCCACTCACTCATCCATCCATCCATCCACCATCCCTTTCACTCATCCATCTACCCTTTAATCCTTCCATCCACCCTATCTTTCACTCATCTATCCACCCGTCAATTCATCCATCCTTTCACTCATTCATACTTTCACTCATCCATCCATCTGCTTATCCATCGACCCTTTCACACCGCCATCCATCTGTCCATCTTCCCTATCACTCATCCCATCCATCAATACATCGACATTCTTTTTCACTCAGCCATTCATCCTTTCACTCTCTCATCCATCCACCCTTTCACTCAGCCATCCATCCATTACTCCATCTAACTACCCTCACTGTTTTCACATCCATCCATTCTTTCACTCATCCATCCACCCTTTCACTAATGCATCAATTCTTTTACTCATCCATTCTTTCATCCATCCTTTAAGACATTCATCCATCCATTAACCCAATCATCCTTTCACTCACCCATTTACCACCTTTTCACTCACAAATTCATCCTCTCACTCCCTCACTCCCCTTTGTCTTCCATTTTGCAGAAAGAAGAGACCTACCAAGAACTCCGACCTACCAAGAACTCCATCCCACTCTAACTTCTAAAGTTGAGGGATCACCATGTCCCAGCATCCACCCTTTCTTCCATCCATCCATCCATCCTTTTGTTTATCCATCTAGCCACCCTTTCACTTCACCCATCCATTATTTTACTTATTATTTTACTTATCCACCCATACTTTCATCCATCCATGCATCCACCCTCCCTTTCATCCAACCATGTTCTTGCCCTTTCATCCATCCAACGCCCTCCCTTTCATTCGTTCATCCATTCTTGCACTTATACATCCAGCCGGACTTTTATCCATCCATCCATCCATCCAACCCCCTTTCACTCATCCATGCCTTCACTCACCCACACTTACATTCATCTCATTCATCTTTTCACTCTTTCATTCATCGATCTACCCACCCTTTCATCCACACACCTATACCTCAGTCATTTCACTCACTCAACCATCCAACTGCCCACCCACCGTTTCACATTAATTAGAGCCTTTTTTCTGCCCAACTATAGACAAAAGAGGTCCATCACGAACTCCATCCCCACTTTAGCAGCTAAAGCAGGGGGTTCACAGTGCCGCTGCTCCTGTTGGAAAATGGCCCTCTCTGAAGAGTCACACCAAACTTTTTGCTTTCCTCCTCCTATTTTTCTGACCTTCTTTTGATTGGCTTAGGACTCTGAGCACTTTAACTCTGCTGACTAGTGCTAAAGTGCCGGTGCTTCTCCCCTAAAAATGGTAATATTGGTGTATACATGATCGGCATATTTAGTTTACTTAACTCCCTTGTAAAGTGGTATACCATACAACCAGGGGCTGTAATCTAAATGCTAGTGGGCCTGCAGCACTGCTTGTGCCGCCTACACAAGTAGCCTTTCAAACCTGTCTGCGGCCTGCCACTGCAAGGCTTGTGTGCGCACTTTACTGCCACTTTTACTTGGCATTTAAAACCACTTGCCAAGCCTTAAATTCCCCTTTCAATACACATAAGTCACCCCTAATGTAGTCCATGGGGCAGGGTGCTGTGTAGGTAGAAGGAAGGACATGTACTTCTAACGTTTGCATGTCCTGGTAGTGACAAACACCCAATTTTATTTTTCACTAATGTGAGGTCTACTCCTCTCATAGGTTAGCATTGGGAAATCCTTAAAACACTATAAAGCTGTAATTACTAATTAGAAAGAAGTAGCTGCATCATGTTTCATATCTTTGGAATGGTAATCATAAGTCCTCTTTACTGGTAAAGTTGGATTTAACATTACTGTTTTAGGGGTGTGGACAAGGTGGCGACTCGATAAGATGTGCCGAGTCGTCTCTCCTACTTTATTCAGACTGTTTAGGTGACATCTCAAGCTCCGTTTATTTAACTTTTTTCTGACTCTGTCAGTACCGATAAAGTTGCGTTATAGTTCTTTTTGGATTTATCATGTGATCAAAAAAGTCACGTACACGTGACCCAGATCGTAGTTCATACGTATGTTGGCTTACGGCTTTCACTTTGAAAACCCAACCATTCCGCGGGTTAGTCCGCTGAAGCCGCGTCGCACAGTTTGCTCATTCACTTTTCGGTAATTGCACTGGAGATTAAAATAAGAGCAGACCATTATTTTTTATTCTGATAGGTTTAACAATCAAGCATATTGTTTTTACTCACAGAATACTCCCGATTTAATTCCTCACCGCTTTGAGAAATCAACGGTCCGAGTCGTCTCGGTAAGCGAGTATCACACAGTGACGGTCTATAGCACCCATCCATTTATTTGATCCTCTGACACTGCTGACACACTACTCTCTCGTATTACAGATTCAGTTATATAACAGAGGAGCCAGTTGATGTTGCCGTGATGACATAAATGCTTATTTAGCAGAACGGTACTCACTATCCTATCTGGGGACTATTTTCTCCCGGTCGCCAATGTGAGAAGGTACGAGTTTCTTTTTCCAGCATACCATGCAACACCACGGGTTTCACCTGCCACTCTTGGATCACAGTACTAGTCTACTTCGGCATTAATTCACTCAGTTACATTTTTCAAACTTTGGGGCCTTTTTTCACACTTCACTGTTCACTTGAGCATTCGGCAATTGAGCAATCGCACAAGGGTGTTCAACGCACTGATGCTTCACTTGTATTTTTTTAACTTCAATTTTCATTCTTAACCTTACTGGTATTCTATCATTCGTTCTCCTGTATTACACAAAATGGCAGAAAGTAAATGATGCTGATATGCTAATATGATCATGCATTGTATATACGGAAGTAGTACAGTTTGTATAGTCTACGTACATGTTATTTCTGACATTTACTGTTCCAGCAACTGGTCGGGAAGATAAGCCTGAACAGCAGAACATACTGTGCAGTTTAATCACAAGCCCCTGAAGAAGGGACCCGTCCCGAAATACATTGGGCGTTTTTCAGTTTCTGATTTGTCTGTAACTTTTGAACAAATGTTTTTGATGAAGCAGATACAGCATAGGATGTAATATGTTTCTGTTCACATGGAATTATTTTTTGAATGACACAGATATTTATTTACAATTTCTCCAACTCATAGAATAAATTGTGCTAAAGAAATTGATATAAAGACAAGAAACTTGTTTATATGTTTATTCTTACTTAAGATTGATTGAAACCTTAGATACTTAAAAAACTCTGCGTTGAGTAAGGGAAGTGGACTTTTTCCACGTCTTTTTTAACTTAGTTAACACAGGTCTATAGGCTGGACCGCAAGTACTCAACAGCACACATATTTACTTTACTCACAACACAAACTTCTGTGTTCCTAAAATAGAACACAAGTGTGGTTGGCTCTGTTATTCGTTATGAGTCGTCTCTCCTGCCAGCCAGCCGCTAAAGCACCGGCATTCGCCGCCATACGCGCCCGGATACCCCTATTTCGGTGCCTAGTACCTGCAACCGACGGTGACCACAGCGGAGGGGCGAAATTGCGGTGTTCCGCACCTGTGAGGCCTCGATTGACTGCAGCGCCGGCCTCAGCCTAGTGCAGGGCGGCCTACCTGAGGGGCGGTCCCGCACGGAAGAGAGGGCGGCTGCAGAGAGTCTCGTCGCGGCCTAAATCGCCCGTGACCACTCAAGGGCACAGGGGAAGCAGCGGACCGGACTGGTGATCGGCGGATCCGGGGACCGACAGGCGTTTCCCCCACGCCAGACATCGGGGAGAGCCTGGAGGCCTCCAGAGGCGGCAGCTCCTGAAATAGACCTGACTCCTGCCCGCCATCTTGGGGGACTGTCCGGCGGGAGCAGGACCGATCGGTGGCGACGCGGCCGTGTGGACTACCAGCCTAACACCGTAAATCAGGCAAGTGCCCTTCACGCACCGGAAAGTCACAGTGCGCTTTTGGCACTGGGGCTGAGCAAGGGGAAGCGGCGAGCACAGTCGAGCGGCCCGCTGGTAGTGCGCTGCGGGCCCTGTCAAGGGAGGCCCGGGCGCTGAGGGGAGCGCTGGGTTCACCTGGGCGGGCGATCCCCTGGTGTATGACTGCGGCCAGAGCAGCGCCATGGAGACAAGGCCGGGGTCATAGGGCCCCTGGGAGGAGTGTCAGAGGCCTTCCCTGCAGCACGGGCCCAGAGCCGGCGCGGCCTACTTGATCTGGGGACCCCCGAGGGGGCGGCTGAGCAGTGGACCGGGCTGGTGTTCACCAACGTGGGGCTGGTAGGTGTGCCATTCACAGCGACGATCCTTCTGGCAGCCAGCAACCCACCCGCCATTTTGAGAAGAGGTCCAAGAGGTTCCGGGAGCGGGTGGATCTTCGCCCCTCAGTTCGCTCTCGGCGTCGGAGGTGGATGAGGTGCCGCGGTGGGGGACATGGAAGGACCCGGGATTTGGCCGACGACGCCACACGCATTGTGGGGAGGACTGACCCTGCATGCGGTGACATTTGACACTCCCTCACACACAAATGGGACATAAGACATTGCTGCAGCGGAGCGGAGTGGCTGGGAGTGCCTGACACCTGGAGGGGGGCCAGCGGCCTTTTCCGCTTCACGACCTGGACGGGTGACCGGGTTTACAGGGGACTTCTCATTGCTGTTTCTGGCAGTGCCCCCTGACCTACGAGCAGAGTGCAGCTGCCGGTGAGGGGCGCTGAGACCTGCCATTCCTGCATCCCATCCCGGCCACCGCAAGACCCCGGTTCGCGATCCGGTGCCTGCGAAGACGCACCATGGCATCCTCCTCCCGCATGCGGCGGGTAAAAAAATCTCAAGGACCTATTCGCCCAGGCCCCGGGCGGCCGCCAGATGGGAGACATCCCGCCGGGCCACAAACCCGTCACCCCGGCAACCTCCGAGGGCGCAGACCTAATATTGAAAGCCTTCTTAGAATCCCTGTTCACAGCACTACGAGGGGACCTCCAAACACTTGAGTGGGACCTCACGGCTGAAATCAAGGAGGTCCGGAGTGGAGCCGGTGGGAGTCAGAGAGGCAGTGGCTATTTCAGGACCAGGCAGTAGCTGCCAGACCCCTCCAGGGTATCCCCTTCCTCCCGAAGAAACACAGACCGCCTAACCTATACGCGTCCCACATCACCCAGGTCCTCCTCGAAACGTGGGACCACACCAATCTTAAGCATAATCTCACCACTTTCCCCTCGCCACTCACTCCATTGTTTTCCAACCCTGACTTCCGGCTTGGTATGGAGGAGGCAGCCTACGAATGGTGGAGATCTTCGTGGTGCCGCGCCATCGGCTAGCTTCTGGATGCAAACGGCATCATGTCATTCCGACAACTTAAGCTGGCATTCGGGTTCCCCGAAAATGAACGGCTCCGGTATTTCCAGCTTAGACATTGGGTGCTGCATCACACAGTTAAACCATCTACCGACCGCCTCCTAACCACTTACGAGAAGTGGCTAGTCACTCGCACATCAGATAAAAAACTTATTTCAGACTTGTATAAGATGCTGCTGGCCGCAACGCACACATCTACAACGCCGGCCGTGCAAGATGGGAGAGGGAGTTGGGGAGAACACTCAGTCACAAAGAATGGGAGGGGGTGTACTATAGGGCTCGTCACTCAGCCTATCACATGGGGCTTACCGAAACTCTCACCAAAATAGTCACTTATTGGTATTATACCCCCGAACGCCTCCACTCCATGGACCCTTCTCAGGAGGCCACTTGCTGGGAGGGCTGCGGGAGTATAGGTACCCTAACACACCTGTTGTGGGAATGCACGCTCCTCTAGACATACTGGAAACAGGATCTAGATGAGGTGGACAAACACTTTGACACAGATATTCCACGCTTCCCTGCGTACGTCCTCCTGGGCCTACCGAATCCTGTGACCTACACGCTCAAATCTCGCAGAGGTCGATTGATGGCAATAGCACTAGGTTCTCCAGTACAAAACATACTAACACACTGGCGCACTCCACATATACCTACCATCACGGGGTGGCTTCACAGCTTATGGCACATTCTGGGGATGGAGAAGATGACCTTGACACTAGCAGGAAAGGGACCGTTGTTGAACGAGCTTTGGCAGCCATTTCTGTCCCTTCTCTCCTCCGAATTTAGGGAAATTACTTGTCCCAGATACCTTCGACTGTTACGGTTATAGGACCCATACTTAGCAGGAGAGTAATACTAATAGTCCCATAAAGGGGTCTGGGCACTCCCCATGAACCCTTAATTGGTGGACAAGAAACGGGGTGGGGGTGGCGGGGAGAGTTTAGTATAAGTTTCCTTTTCAGACATGTTTTTTTTTTGTGTTTATCCCTTGCTTCGAACTGTTTTCTTTATTCACCCTGTTCAGTCACATGTCACGTACACCGTTAAGGCGCAGCTTAAATCTAGGCAACTTTGAGCACAGTGTATGTTGATAACTCTCAATAAAAGATTTAAACCATAACATTACAGCTTTAGAAATGCCACTTTTAGAAGGTGTTACAGCAAAAAAATCGTGGACAGAATGCTGACAATGCAAACATTCTCCTCCAGTCAAAAGATCTGGGTTAAATCCATCGTTTTTTTGCCCACTACGCCACCCCAGTTTGGACCCAGGTCAAGACTGATTTGCATATGGCTGGGTCCAAACTGGAATGTCATGGTGAGCAAAGAAAACGATGGATTTAGGCCCAGATCTCTGTACTGGGGTGAATGTATGACAATGTTCTGCATTCTGTCCATCAATTGTTGTTTTTTCATTTGTCACCCCGAGTGGGATGGGTATGCCCAGACGTGGGTCCTGTGCACTCCATGACACTGGAGTCAAGCTATCCTGGCTGATGAGGGCTGAAAGCCCGAAACCAGTCCTAAGATGCTTGTTTCCAGTCCAGGGAGGACCTGACCTGGCAGTTCGGGCTGGACTGTTCCCATTGGGCGCAGGGTGAAGACTGATTTGCATATGGCTGGGTCCAACCTGGAATGGCATTGTGAGCAAAAAAACAATGGATTTAGGTCCATATCCCCGTTACTGGGGTGAATGTATGACATTGTTCTGCATTCTGTCCATCGTTTGTTGTGTTTGCAATTTTAGAAGGTGGAGATTTCTCTGATCTTACTACTCTGTGTGCCTTGCAGCCTGCTTCCAATACACGTCTGGGATGGGTGACAGCTACACTTTGTGCATTCCCTCTAGACAGTCAAAGACACAGGAAGTGCGAGTGTGACAGAGAACTCATCTGCATTTATCTACATTCTGATAGCTCTTCCTGGGAAGGAAGAGGGAGGGGGAGCTAACACACTTGAATAGGCAGTGTCCTGTGTCCCACACAAAGGGATGATCACCCCCCAAAGATAGCCTGGCAGACAGGCCTGGGATGAGTGGGGACCTGTCTGGTCTTGCTTTGAAGTCACCTACACTTCAAAGGCACATTTGGGTATAAGTACATTACTGGGCCTATGAAAAACTCTCCTAGAAGTAAATGAAACCAAGTGCTGGGCACATGTATAAGTACTTTAGGTTATAAATACACAGTAATGGAGCTGTGTGTGAAATGAACAAGTTACTTACCTTCGGTAACGCTTTTTCGGGTGGATACAGTATCTGCCTGTGGATTCCTCACCTTGTGAATATCCCCTGCGCCAGCATTCCACAGAATTTTTCCTAGCTCTCCACGCCGACGTGGACGTCATAATTCCACGGCTCTGCTCGCGACTCCGTATGACGTCACCGGAGCCATTAGAGAGCTACGTCGGCGTGATGACGTCAGTTCCACCCATTTTTTCCGTGCCTCCGATGCGAACAGGTGGACTGACACAGACTCAAGTATACATAGTACACATTATTTGAACCAATATATACAGCACAAAGTCAAAAAGGAAAGCTAAAAACATCAGCATTTCCTATAAATGAACTATATAGAAAATACAATGAATAAACAACCAGCCAAAAAAAAAAGGGATCTTTTTAGGTATACAAAGGTGGACAACAGGGAGGCGGTTGGGTCAGAAAGGAATACACAGGCAGATACTGTATCCACCAGAAAAAGCGTTACCGAAGGTAAGTAACTTGTTCTTTTGATGGATATATCTGCCAGTGGATTCCTCACCTTGTGAACAGATTCCCACAGCAGTCCCACTCCCGGAGGAGGGTGTCCACCTTTCCTATACCATAAAGTCCTGAAAGGCAGAGCGCACAAAATGGCCCTCCCTCCTCATCTCAGAATCTAAGCAATAATGCTTTGCAAAAGTATGGAGGGAGGCCCATGTCGCGGCCTTACAAATGTATGCAACTGGAACACCGCTGGCCAAAGCAGAGGTGGAAGACTTAGGTCTAGTTGAATGAGCTCTAATACCCTCAGGAGGAGTATTACCATCAAGGACGTAGCAGAGCTTGATGGTTAGGATGATCCACCTGGACAGAGTGCGCTTGTGCACAGCTTTGCCTTTTGAGTGTCCAATATAGCCCACGAAGAGCTGATCTTCCAAACGAAAGTCTTTTGTTCTGTCCAAATAAAAGCTCACTGCTCTTTTAGGGTCCAAGCGGTGAAGTCTCTCCTCCTCCTTGGAAGGGTGAGCATAAAACACAGGGAGAGTAATGGACTGCCCCAGATGAAAGGGAGTAACTACCTTAGGAAGGAAAGCAGCCCTGGTCCTGAGGACCATCCTTTCGGCATGTAAGGATAAAAACGGGGGTTTTGAACTAAGAGCTTGAAGCTCACTCACCCTCCTTGCCGAGGTTATGGCTACAAGAAAGACCGTTTTAAAGGACAACAGCCTCATAGGGCAGCTATGAAGGGGTTCAAAAGGGGACCCCATCAAAAAAGTTAAAACAAGATTAAGGTCCCACTGTGGCATTACAAAGGGAGTAGGTGGAAACCTATTAGTAAGGCCTTTGATACATCTTAAAACAATAGGAAATTTAAATAACGACGGCTGCTCTGGAAGACACAGAAAAGCCGATAAGGCTGATAAATATCCCTTAACCGTGGCCACAGCACAACCCTGCCGAGCCCAGGAAAGAGCAAACTGAAGCACATTAGAAAGATGGGCTTTCAAAGGGTCAATGGATCTCTCTCCATACCATTTCACAAACTTAGACCATCTATAGGAATAAATCGACTTAGTGTCGCCTGGATGATAATATAACATCCACTATGTCGCTTTTACTGTACTATACCACTTTTTTATGTCTTTCCCAGCCCTGAAGAGTCACGGGTTATCACCCAGGTGACGATACACGTGTCGGCTGGTACTCCTATGTAATACAATTCAAAGACATTGATTAAATCATTTTCGATAACAAAAAGAACCTACTGGTGTAGACCTGTACAATAACCTCTTTGTTTCACACACAGCTCCATTACCGTGTAGTTATAACCTAAAACACTACTCTATACGTGTGCCCAGGACTTGGTTTCATTTTCAATGTGGGTCCGTACCCACATACTTTTCAGGGGCTATCCGGGTTTTCCCCTAACCTGGCTGCACCACAACTATTCTTAGCTCTAAATACTCTTCCGCGAACCAGCTCGTGCGCCAATTTTCCTGTATACTCAAAATCCCGCGCAGATCCAGTGTCTCCTAGGAGTAAAGAATGCTGTGTTACAAGGATTGCTACTCTGCTTGATTGACTGTTCTGAAGGAACTCCTTCTTTGCTTTGCTAATCTGCCCTGCTGCTTGCTGATATCTGCCCTGCTGAGTAACCCTGGGCGTAGTGGGCGTAGTGGGGCTACGCGGAGCATCACGGAGTGGGGGCAAATCTAAGCACACTCCGCGTAGCCCCACTACGCGCCGCCCGCCTCCCTCCCGCCCTCTTTTAAAATCCCTTACAATGTTTAAAAGCATGTTAAAAGTGCTTAAAAAATACTTACCTGAGCTGCCGCGTCCCGGGGCTCCCTATTCCTGCTTTATCGCCGACTTCTTCCTCACAAATACGCATGTGCGGGCACCCGCGCATTTGTGTGGAAGAAGTCGCGATAGAGCAGGAAGAGGGAGCCCCGGGATGCCACAGCTCAGGTAAGTCATTTTAATTACATTTAACATGCTTTTAAACATTGTAAGGGCATTTAAAAGAGGGCGGGAGGGAGGCGGGTGGCCTTCCTCAGGTGTTGGGTCTGTGGAATGTCTTGGAGGAAGACCTTCAGCGTGAAGCAAATCGGTCACAACTCCAGAAGTTGATGTAGAGGCCAGTTACCGACAGAGACTACAGTCCTCTTATCACCACCTCTCTCAGATGATCTCCCCAACTGAGCAATGAAGCATTTGCAACAACCATTAGCTCTGGTAGCATATGGAGAGGGGTCTGCCACCTGTCCAATTGAGTCTGAGTAGCCACTACTTTAAATCCTTTGCAGACTCCTTCGCCACATGGATGGGTTTCAACAGGTCTCCCTGGTGCTGAGCCCACTAAGATATCAGATCCCACTGCAAAGTCTGCATGTGCCAACTGGTGTGGATCCACAAGCAGGACGCAGGAGGCCGAGAGGCTCAAAAGCCTCAGAGCTGCTCTCACTGAGACCAAGGCCAAGAGTTGAAATGTTGGGATCACTACCCGAATGTCCTGCACTCTCGGACGGGGAAGAAAGGCTTGAAAGAGCACCATATCCTGGATGTCTCTACCTTGAAATGACTGGGAGGCTAGCTGCTTATGAGGCATGTATGGACACTGCCTCTGCAGATATCCCTTGCAAAAACGTTGAAAGGGGCAGGGTTGCTGTAGAGTTTGACGAACAGATGAAGCTAAAATCAGAGAGGGAGCAGTGGCTTTGTTCTCTTTAATTTTTTCTCGGGCCGAGTCTGCCCTTACTTCAAACAGCATATGTGAGAAAATGTAGTTTACTATATGGTGTGGTTATGAGACCTTACCGTAAAAATAAATCCCCAACCCTGTCTTGGACTGAGTCAGGCTAGTTTGTCAAACCTTAGCTCAACCCTGGGTAGATGTGGCTTGAAGCAGTAAGGCCTAAACAAAGTAACAAGTGTAAAGCATTAATCAGCAGCAAAACAATTGAATAAGAAAGAAACACGACCCTTAAGAAGTTTGACACCAATTTATAAACTTAGTCTGCATTTTTACAAATATAGAGACACCAAAATTAACAATATCCACTGGATGGTTCCAGAGATAAAAATACATGAATAAACAGTAAATCACAACTTTTCACTAAGCCACAAACAAGCACTGGCAAATTCAACCTAGAAACCTTTCCAAGAAATTTTGCATCCAAATTAAATGAGATACTTTGGGTGACGTACTCTATCAGGGCACAGGTCAGAGGAACCAACCAGGTCTACAGGACAGTTACGCCAACAAGAAATCAGTCTTCCGGTCCAGTTCAAGCATCAATGGCAACTTGCCATAGATTCCAATGGAGTGGTCCTGATACAAGAGATACAAGATGCTGAAGCTGCTTAAGTACGGCTGACAGGGGTCTTCTTGGGGCCAATCCAAGGGCCAAAAACACAGGGAAGCAACTTTGGCCACAGAGGTCGACATCCCTCGAAGTGCAGATGGAGTGCAGCACTGAACCAGTTGCCCCTGGTCTCCAGCTACGACTAAACCAACAGTTCCCTTATTTTGGTGATAGCTGGTGCTTTGGGTGCCCAAACTGCACTCCGATGACTCTCCCAGGTCTGGCAGAATTAGGTGCGACTTGTAAGAGGTAGGTCTTGGTGTTGCAGGCTGCCCTTTAGGGGAGGAGCAACGATCCAGTGATCTTGGTTACCACACGCCAAAGAAGGTTTCCTCGCGTTACAACAAACAAATGATGGACGGAATGCTGACAATGCAGACATTCTCCCCCAGTCAAGAGATCTGGGTTAAATCCATCGTTCTTTTGCCCACTACACCACCCCAGTTTAGACATGGCCATATGCAAATCAGTCTTGACCCTGTGCCTCATGGGAACAGTCCAGCCCGAACTACCAAGCCATGTCTTCCCTGGACCGGAATCAAGCATCCTAGGACCGGTTTCTGGCTATCAGCCATCATCAGCCAGGATAGCTTGACTCCAGTGGCGTAGTGAGCACGGGTCCCACGTCTGGGAATACCCATCCCACTTAGGGCGAAAAGCGTTACAACAAACAAATGATGGACGGAATGCTGACAATGCAGACATTCTCCCCCAGTCAAGAGATCTGGGTTAAATCCATCGTTCTTTTGCCCACTACACCACCCCAGTTTAGACATGGCCATATGCAAATCAGTCTTGACCCTGTGCCTCATGGGAACAGTCCAGCCCGAACTACCAAGCCATGTCTTCCCTGGACCGGAATCAAGCATCCTAGGACCGGTTTCTGGCTATCAGCCGTCATCAGCCAGGATAGCTTGACTCCAGTGGCGTAGTGAGCACGGGTCCCACGTCTGGGAATACCCATCCCACTTAGGGCGAAAAGCGTTACAACAAACAAATGATGGACGGAATGCTGACAATGCAGACATTCTCCCCCAGTCAAGAGATCTGGGTTAAATCCATCGTTCTTTTGCCCACTACACCACACTACACCACCCCAGAATACCCATCCCTAAGTGGGATGGGTATTCCCAGACGTGGGACCCGTGCTCACTACGCCACTGGAGTCAAGCTATCCTGGCTGATGACGGCTGATAGCCAGAAACCGGTCCTAGGATGCTTGATTCCGGTCCAGGGAAGACATGGCTTGGCAGTTCGGGCTGGACTGTTCCCATGAGGCACAGGGTCAAGACTGATTTGCATATGGCCATGTCTAAACTGGGGTGGTGTAGTGGGCAAAAGAACGATGGATTTAACCCAGATCTCTTGACTGGGGGAGAATGCCTGCATTGTCAGCATTCCGTCCATCATTTGTTTGTTGTAACACTTTTCGCCCTAAGTGGGATGGGTATTCCCAGACGTGGGACCCGTGCTCACTACGCCACTGGAGTCAAGCTATCCTGGCTGATGACGGCTGATAGCCAGAAACCGGTCCTAGGATGCTTGATTCCGGTCCAGGGAAGACATGGCTTGGCAGTTCGGGCTGGACTGTTCCCATGAGGCACAGGGTCAAGACTGATTTGCATATGGCCATGTCTAAACCGGGGTGGTGTAGTGGGCAAAAGAACGATGGATTTAACCCAGATCTCTTGACTGGGGGAGAATGTCTGCATTGTCAGCATTCCGTCCATCATTTGTTTGTTGTAACGCTTTTCGCCCTAAGTGGGATGGGTATTCCCAGACGTGGGACCCGTGCTCACTACGCCACTGGAGTCAAGCTATCCTGGCTGATGACGGCTGATAGCCAGAAACCGGTCCTAGGATGCTTGATTCCGGTCCAGGGAAGACATGGCTTGGCAGTTCGGGCTGGACTGTTCCCATGAGGCACAGCGTCAAGACTGATTTGCATATGGCCATGTCTAAACTGGGGTGGTGTAGTGGGCAAAAGAACGATGGATTTAACCCAGATCTCTTGACTGGGGGAGAATGTCTGCATTGTCAGCATTCCGTCCATCATTTGTTTGTTGTAACGCTTTTCGCCCTAAGTGGGATGGGTATTCCCAGACGTGGGACCCGAGCTCACTACGCCACTGGAGTCAAGCTATCCTGGCTGATGACGGCTGATAGCCAGAAACCGCTCCTAGGATGCTTGATTCCGGTCCAGGGAAGACATGGCTTGGCAGTTCGGGCTGGACTGTTCCCATGAGGCACAGGGTCAAGACTGATTTGCATATGGCCATGTCTAAACTGGGGTGGTGTAGTGGGCAAAAGAACAATGGATTTAACCCAGATCTCTTGACTGGGGGAGAATGTCTGCATTGTCAGCATTCCGTCCATCATTTGTTTGTTGTAACGCTTTTCGCCCTAAGTGGGATGGGTACTCCCAGACGTGGGACCCGTGCTCACTACGCCACTGGAGTCAAGCTATCCTGGCTGATGACGGCTGATAGCCAGAAACCGGTCCTAGGATGCTTGATTCCGGTCCAGGGAAGACATGGCTTGGCAGTTCGGGCTGGACTGTTCCCATGAGGCACAGGGTCAAGACTGATTTGCATATGGCCATGTCTAAACTGGGGTGGTGTAGTGGGCAAAAGAACAATGGATTTAACCCAGATCTCTTGACTGGGGGAGAATGTCTGCATTGTCAGCATTCCGTCCATCATTTGTTTGTTGTAACGCTTTTCGCCCTAAGTGGGATGGGTATTCCCAGACGTGGGACCCGTGCTCACTACGCCACTGGAGTCAAGCTATCCTGGCTGATGACGGCTGATAGCCAGAAACCGGTCCTAGGATGCTTGATTCCGGTCCAGGGAAGACATGGCTTGGCAGTTCGGGCTGGACTGTTCCCATGAGGCACAGGGTCAAGACTGATTTGCATATGGCCATGTCTAAACTGGGGTGGTGTAGTGGGCAAAAGAACAATGGATTTAACCCAGATCTCTTGACTGGCTTAGAATGTCTGCATTGTCAGCATTCCGTCCATCATTTGTTTGTTGTAAAGAAGGTTTCCTCAGCTTTTGTGGCCCTGGTGCTGCAACAGGAAGTCAGACAACTGACGCTTGGAGTCACCTCTTCTGTCTCAGACACAGGGATGACTGTTCCTCGAGCCAGGCACCACAAGCACAGTCCTCTCTTCATTTGCCCAAGGAGCAGCAGGTGCAGTCCAATCTTCGGTGCAGCTTCTCTTTGCTGGTTCCAGGGTCAGGAGGGCAGTCTTCGGTCCTCTCTCCAGTACAGACATGATCTAGGAGCCATGGGTGCTACTCATTGGCCCATATGCCGGATAATTAGCCAACTGGCTGCTTAAGTTCCTCCCACTTGAAGACAACTTCCTGTCAAGTGTCTCATCTATCTATCACAGGATGCCATGTACTGCCCATTCTCAACATGGCAGAACCCTTCTCGACTTGGATAGCTTGGTAGCCCACCCCAGGGGTGTGGCCAAAACTGGGCTACAAGCCCACAGGAAAACCAGTCAGACCTGTGTTTTCCCCTCTGTGTGCCCAACACTCTCCTGGCTACCTCAACAAAGGCCCCTCTTCCTGTGTGCTTGCCATTCGCCCTTCAAAGGCGGCTTCCCCCTTGAAGCTTGCCTTCTGGGCTTACACCCTGTGTGGCTTTTTCTACCAGGAGGAGATAGCATCTCCTCACCCAGCAGACCCAATTGATGCTTTTCTGGGAGTCGTTCACACTTCTCCCCAGGAGGCCTTCTTGAGGACAGCCCTTTGTGTGGAATCATAAATAGGCACTGGAAAGCCTTGGGCTACAAAGTGTCAACCAAATAAAGTTGCACTTAGCCTGAGAGTTACATAAAATTAGATTTTACAATGACATCAGATTTAATATGCTGAGTCTTCTGACACCTTAAAGTACCAATTTTAGTAGTCCCATTCGGAAATTAGCAGGGCTGAGATGTGAGGCAGTAACCCTGCACTCACCAATGGGTCTACTAGCCTTTCAACAGTAAACACAACATTGTTATTTTTTAATGGTAGTACCTTAACAACATGAAATCACAGGTCTAACCTTTTAATATAATTTACACTGCCTGTAGAGCTCAGTAGGCCTCCTCTAGTGGTGAATTACAAACAGTAACAAGTATTGACAAAGCCAATAGGTCTGGGCTTTTATAGGTGACAGTGTTCCTAAATTTTATTTACTGTATATTGGATTAAAGAAAGGCTTTTGTATATGAAGACTTCAGAATCCACTGAACCATTGCTACTGAATTAGGTGAACAACAAAGAAACAGAATTGCAAAAAGTTTGTCACTCACAAAGAGAAGTATGAGATGGGAAATGGACAGGGCAAAGTCTAACGGGATTAAGGCCACCACATTTGGCTCTTTTTCCATTCACTTTAAAGCCATTTAAAAACTTTACCCTCTTTTGAAAAGTAACAAAATAAGATAATGAATTATAAAATGGCATTGGGAGCCTCTGATTTTCATTTGGTGTTTAAGTTGAAGGGGGTGTGGGGGTGTGTGTGTGCGTGTGTATGTGTGTGTATATGTGTGTATGCGTGTGTATGCGTGTGTATGCGTGTGTTTGCGTGTGTTTGCGTGTGTGTGTGTGTGTGTGTGTGTGTGTGTCTGTCTGTGTCTGTCTGGTGCCTCTGCATTTAAGCTGTGTGTTTAATATGGGTCTTTACAATTGTGTGATTGGGGTATGTGAATTAGTGTATCCGAGGTATGAATGGTTTGCCTTTGGTGCAAGTTCTGAGTCTGTAGTTTGTATTGATATGTTTCCGCTGAATTAGTTATGTGTGGTATGCTTGCATCACGAAACACACCATCAACAGCATTATATCTAGAAATGCTCTGCAGGATGCAACATCCTTTTCTTATAAACAAACCCCGCCCTTTCAAGCACTTTGTTAAGTTTACGTCTTGGAAGTGGAGCTTTGAAATCAAAAGGTAATTTCAGGACCCTTAACTGGACAACACCCTCCACCCTTGTAGCCCTCAGCAGACCGCTAAAAGCAAGTCAACTTGTTAAAAAGTAAATCTTTCAAAAATAACATCTCAATATCTTTACATGGGGTATTTACTTTTTGTGACTAGCTTGCTCGATTACTTCAGCACACAGGCCAACAACTAACAGCTACAGAAAGTTAATCTATTCAAAAGCAGCAATGTTACTTACATTGAGTAATGATTTATCTGTAAGAGACATAGGTTAGTAATAGATTCCTTACCTTAGAATTACCCCTAGGCATCAGACTGGATGTACAAGTTACTTACCTTCGGTAACTATGTATCTGATCGAGACGATTCCAGCCGCAGATTCCTTAACGTAGAATTATCCCCAAGCGTGAGACTGGATCCGGAAAATCTTTTGCCACAGCATCTCTGCGCGCTGGAGGCCGTACCACGCGAACCCGCCCTGACGTCCGCAGACGTGACGTCAGCGAGGTCACTTAAGTCCCACCCCGGCGCACTGACATCAGTTTTTTTTTCGGAGAACTTTTCCGCGCCACAACACGGAGCCATCACAAACAAAACTGTGAGAGTATGGGAACAGTGTGCGAAAAAATCAGTGAAACAAAAAGGGAAGAAGCGAATGGTGAGGAGCAGCATCATTAGGGACAGTGCCAAGCACTGCGTCATGGAAAGTCATGGAAAGGAAAGAGCAAAGCACCGCTCTGAGAAGCAACCCCGCAAAGCGAAGGCGATATCCTCCCTGTAGGCAGAAAAAACACTTGAAAAATGTTGTGGCAGACGACAGAAAGTCTGCAACCACAATCTATAACAGTGAAGGGCAACAAGTCCGGAACAGACAAGTAACGACAAAGCACCCCAAGACAACACCATCAAGGAGTGTCGTATCCCCTGTAAAAAGCTAAGGGCTGAGGCACAGCCAAGAGAACCCAACCCAGAGGAGTGCAGAGGAGTCAGAAACCCCCACACAGGGCCCCAACAGGGGATGTGTCATGGGGACAGGAAGGGCGGCCCAGCCCTCTCCAAGCAGAAGTAAGAAAGAATAAGAAGAAGGGAAGGCCAGGATACCACAAACCTACCAGAGGAGCAAAGGGCGTCCGCCAGAAAACCCGGAGGGACAGCCAGCACCCAGCGAGTAACAAAGTAAGAAAAGAACCACCCGCAAATCCAAGGAGAAGAAGAGGAACGGAGGCAGAGCCCGCCCCAGGAGAACACACACAGCGAAGGGGACAGCTGAACGGGTGTCCGTCCCGAGGAAGGGAACAAGGCAAGAACAGCTCCGCAGTCAATAAGCGCAGATGTGAGAAGGAAGACACAGACGCGCAAGGTTCCAGAAAAGCAAGGGACAGGAGCACGCGGTTACATGCTGAGGCCCTCGGAGGTGGACCAGAACTACCAGGTGTGCGCAGCAGACAGCTGGCAAATATTATGAAGTAGCGTGCCCAGAACAAGCAGAGCGCAAGGCGAAGACAGAGGCAAGGGAACCCCAGAACAAGCCCTAGAGAAGGACCGTCCAAGGAGCACCACCCGGCCCACGAAGAGAAGTGGGACCGGCCAGAAGATAAAAAGAATGAATGAAATTAAATTTCTATAGCGCGTTACTACCCTGAAGCCTCGTAGCGATTAGGACAGGACAGGCAGAATCCCGGCAAGTTAGTGAGTAGTACTAAAAAGATGCGTTTTAAGGAGTTTACGGAAGGTCTGTAAGTTAGGTTCCATGCGAAGAGTAGAGGGAAGAGAATTCAAGAGATTAGCAGTATTCAGGGAAAAGGAACGTCCGCCCCATCTGGATCTGCGTACTTTCCTTGTGGTAGCAAGGAAAGCGGAGCTGGAATGAAGGCTCCTTGAAGGTTGCTAAGGAGTGACCAGGGGATGGATAATAGCAGGGCCAGTTTTCCAGATGGCTCTGTGGGCCAGGCACACGGCCTTAAATCGTATTCGGGACTTGATTGGGAGCCAATGAAGATTTCTCATTGCGGGTTTTGCTGATTGTCTCCGAGGAATCTGGAGGCGTAGGCGAGCCGCACAATTCTGGATCACTTGTAATTTTTGAGTAGTGGCCTGAATGGCGCCCAGATTCAAGGCGTTCCCGTAATCCTGGCGGGACAAGATGAGGGCTTGCACCATAATCCTTCGCGCCTGGAAGGGGAGTAAAGGAAGAATTTTCTTTAACATCCTCATCATGCCAAAACATGTAGCTGAGAGCTTGGTGGCTTGATGATTGAAACGTAAGGAGCTGTCAAGCCACATGCCTAGGCTCTTAATCTGGTGCTTTGGGGCAGGCATAGTGCCGAGACAAATCGGCCATGAGAATGCCGAGGAGGGTGAAGAAGCTTTACCCAGGAACATCAATTCAGTTTTGTCCCCATTTAGCTTAGGGTGAGATAGTTCCATCCATTCGGCTACCGCCTCTAGGCAATTGCCCAGAGCG
Source organism: Triturus cristatus (assembly GCF_964204655.1). Taxonomy (NCBI): domain Eukaryota; kingdom Metazoa; phylum Chordata; class Amphibia; order Caudata; family Salamandridae; genus Triturus; species Triturus cristatus. The sequence continues at coordinate 211,047,583 of NC_140594.1, read as the reverse complement.
CAAGATGAACCCTGCGGGGGTTTAATGCCACAACCAGTTGGGTATCATCTGCGTAGGTGATACTTTTTGTGCCGAATGGACATACTATCTCTGCCAAAGTCGCCATATAGGTGTTAAAAAGAGTGGGGCTCATGGAGGAACCCTGGGGAGCCCCACAGCTAAGATGCCATCGGTTTGATGTAAAAGTACCCTCAAAGACCTGAAAGAATCGGTCCTTTAAGAAGGACTGGATCCATGTGAGAGCCCGGTGTGTTACTCCAAGATTTTTCAAGCGCTCCAGCAGGATGTTATGATCTACAGTGTCGATGGCGGCACTGAGGTCTAGCAAAATAATTGCTGCTGAGCCGCCCTGATCCAAAAGTCTCCTTGCTTCCTCTGTTACTGCCAGAAGGGCCGTCTCTGTCCCAAGCCTGGGACGAAATCCTGTCTGGGAATCGTGGAGCAGATTGTTAGACTCCAGATAGTGAACTAGAGTAAAGTTTATATGTCTCTCAGTCAGCTTGCTCAGCCAGGGAAGGAGAGAGATAGGTCGATAGTTGGCCATGTTGGAGATGTCTGAATTTGTTTTTTTCAAAAGGGCTCTAACCTGAGCACATTTACAGTCAGGGGGTACCGTGCTCGAAGTGTTGGAGGCATTTAGAGAGTTCAAGATTACTGGGCGAATTACATCAGCAACTAGAGTGAGATGCTGCGGAGGAGCGGGGTCCATAGGAGAGCCCGAGGTTACCGTAGAAGGAATATGCTACTTACCAGTATGCATCTGTTCTTGGCATGTAGAGCTGCAGATCTACACACTTCTGGTGTTGGGCCCGGATGTTTGCAGTTTGTTTTTCCTCTTGGAAAGTCTTTGGAAGTCACGAGGTCGGCGACTCCTCCCTTGGTCCTTATTGCGCATGGGCTTCGGCTCCATCCTCAGATTGTTTTTCGCCAACAGGGAAAGATGGAGCGTAGCAATAATAGTGAAGAAACCCATGTGTGTTGTATCTAAATAAGATAGACTGGTACAGATACAGGTAGCCGGGGAGGCGGGCGGGCGTGTGTAGATCTGCAGCTCTATATGCCAAGAACAGATGCATACTGGTAAGTAGCATATTCCGTTCGAGGCATATGAGCTGCAGATTACACACTTTTGCATAGACTATATAGCAGTTCCCCACCCTAGCGGCGACCACCTGTATCTGTTGCAGTGGTTTGAAATAGTGTTTTTAGTACAGCCTGGCCCACACTAGCTTGTTGCTTGGTTTGCACATCTACACAGTAATGTTTAGTGAAAGTGTGCGGTGTTGACCATGTAGCTGCCTTGCAGATATCATCTAATGGGATGTTCCCTAGAAAAGCCATAGAAGCCCCTATCTTTCTTGTAGAGTTGGCTTTAGGGGGAACAGATAGCGTGCGTTTTGCTTTGTGGTAGCAAATCTGTATGCATTTTACAATCCACCTAGCTATCCCTGATTTCGAGATGGGGTTGCCTTTATGTGGTGGAGGGGAAATGACTTAGGGTAGGAATTTTGGGTTGGTACGGAGAACAACCTTGTTTGGGTGCATTTGGAGAAAAGGTTCTTGTATAGTAAGTGCTTGTATCTCACTGACCCTTCTAAGGGAAGTGATGGCTACAAGGAAAGCTGTCTTCCATGTGAGAAATTGCAGTTCACATTTATGCAAAGGTTCGAAAGGCGGTCCCATTAGCCTTGTGAGAACTATATTTAAGTTCCACACAGGTGAGGGTGGTATTCTGGGGGGAATTATTCGTTTGAGGCCTTCCATGAAGGCTTTAATGGCAGGTACTCTGAAAAGTGATAGGTGCTGTCTGTTCTGTAGGTAAGCGGCAATTGCTGCGAGTTGTAGCCGAATGGATGTATATGCTAGGTTACACCTTTGTAGATGGAGTAATTAGCATATGATGTGCTGTATAGATACGTCTAGAGGGTTGATTGTGTTGTTATGGCAATAAACAACAAAACTTTTCCATTTTGCAGCGTAACAGGCTCTAGTAGTAGGGCGTCTAGCTTCTCTGATGACGTTCATACAGTCAGGGGGAAGGTTTAGGTATCCGAATTCTAAGATCTCAGGAGCCAGATCGCAAGGTTGAGCTGAGCTGGGTCCGGGTGTCTGATCTCTCCATGGTTCTGGGTTAGGAGGCATGGTGAGAGGTGTAACTTTTGGTGTGGCACTACCGAGAGTTCCAGCAGCGTGGTGTACCACGGTTGTCTGGCCCATGTTGGAGCTACTAGAATCAGTGTGAGGGAGTGCTGTTGTAGCTTTCGCACCACTAATGGAATTAGTGGGAAAGGTGGAAAGGCGTACGCAAATTTGCCTGACCAGTTCATCCATATCGCATTGCCTTTAGACAATGGGTGTGGGTATCTGGCGGCGAAGCTTGGGCATTTTTTGTTTTCGTTGGTGGCGAAGAGGTCTATGTGTGGATGCCCCCACATCTGAAAGAACGGGTGAAGAACCTGCGGGTGAAGTTCCCACTCGTGGATCTGCTGCGTCTGTCTGCTGAGCAGATCTGCCATGGTGTTTTGGACTCCTGGGACATGTTGGGCTAGAAGAAAGATTTTGTGTGGAATTGCCCATCTCCATATGCTCTGTGCTTGTTGAGAGAGCTGTAGAGAGTGTGTGCCGCCTTGTTTTTGAATGTAGTACATGGCCGTCATGTTGTCTGTGCGAATAAGGACTGCCTTGCCTAGAATCTGTGTGTGAAAGGATTTCAGGGCTAGAAAGATTGCCAGTAACTCCAGATGGTTGATGCGGAGTAACTTTTGTTGCGGCGTCCATGTGGCCTGCACTGTGAGGTGTAGTAGATGAGCTCCCCAGCCGGAGAGCGATGCGTCTGTTGTTAGGATTATTTGTGGAACCGGGTCCAGGAACGGTCGACCTCTGGAAAGATTTGTGGTGTTCCACCACTGCAGAGAGCGATGGGTGCGACCGTCTACCAACACCAGATCAGTCAGTTGCCCCTGGGCCTGGTTCCATTGGTGCGCTAAGCACTCTTGGAGTGGACGCATCTGGAGTCTTGCATGAGGTACTATGAAAATGCAAGAGGCCATCATCCCTATCAGTTGCATAAACACTCTTGCTGGGAGAGAGTGTTGAGGCATGAATATTTGACGCAAAGCCTGAATGCTTGCAATCCTGGCAGGATTGGGGTAGGCTATGGCTTTTGAGGTGTCTATGGTGGCACCGACGTATTGCTTTGTGTGGGATGGTATTAGCTGGGACTTTTGGTGGTTCACCGTGAAACCTAGCTGGTGAAGTAGTTGGATTGTAGTAGCGGTGTGATGTACACATTTATTGTAGGACGTGGCTTTTATTAGCCAGTCGTCCAAATATGGGAAGACGTGAATGTGCTGTCTTCTGAGGTGTGCCGCCACTACCGCTAGGCACTTGGTGAATACCCTTGGTGCTGTTGTGACCCCGAATGGGAGCACCTTGAACTGGTAGTGTTGCCCGTCCACTACAAATCTGAGGTAGTTTCTGTGGGCATGGTGTACCGGAATGTGAAAGTATGCGTCTTTCAAGTCCAGAGTGGTGAGAAAGTCGTTCTGGGAGAGGAGCGGAAGTACCTGCTGAAGTGTTACCATGTGAAAATGGTCCGAATGTATGTATGTGTTTAGAGGCCGGAGATCTAAGATAGGTCGTAGAGTCTCGTCTCTTTTTGGCATCAGGAAATATAGGGAGTAGACCCCTAAATTTTGCTGATTGGCGGGGACTTGTTCTATCACCACTTTTTGCAGGAGGGAGATTACCTCCTGTTTTAGTAACGTGGAATGTTCTTGTGACATTGGGCGTTGCCTGGGTGGAATGTTGGGGGGCGTAGATGTCAATTCCAGGCAGTACCCTGAACGAATAATTTGGGTCAACCATCTGTCTGATGTGATGGACTCCCAGACGTGAAGGAAATTTTGTAATCTGCCCCCGACCGGAGTGGGATGGTCTGGAGGGAGCAGGGGGAAGTCATTGGGTAGGCGGTGTGGCAGAGCGGGCGGTATTTGTTTTGCCTCTGCCTTTATTGTTATTGCCTCTATAGCCGCCTCTTTGATAACCCCTTGTGAAGGTGGATTGAACAGGGGATTTGTAGGAAGTGGACGCGCTATCTGAGGAGTAGCCTTTGCCCGTGCCCCGAAAGGAAGAGCGGCGAAAGGAGCGCCTAGGAGGGTGTGACTGTAGGGCTCCCATAGATTTAGCCGTTTCTGCGTCTTTCTTCATCTTTTCGAGGGCCTCATCTACTTTTGGACCGAATAAATGTTCTTGATCAAATGGATTATTTAATATGGAGGCTTGTACCTCAGGTTTAAAGCCTGAAACTCTGAGCCAAGCATGGCGACGGAGGAGGACGCTAGTGTTGATGGCCCTGGAGGCCGTGTCTGCTGCGTTTAAGGCACAGCGTATAGAGGTGTTAGTTATGGTCTTACCCTCTTGAATTAATTCATTGGCCCTATTTCTGTATTTTTCTGGGAGATGGTGCATCATGGTTTCTAATTCATCATAATGGGCTCTGTCGTATCTGGCCAATAGCGCTTGAGTGTTGGCGATACGCCATATATTGGCTGCCTGTGACGCAGTGCGCTTTCCTGACGCGTCCAGTAGCTTTGACTCTTTGGCAGGTGGTGGTGCTTTGCCTGACGCCTGGGAATTTGCAGTGGATACCACTAGGGAATCCAGTGGCGCTGGCCCTTTGATGTAGGCAGGATCTGTGGGGGCAGCTTTATACTTTTTCTCTATGCGTGGGTTTAGGACCCTAACCCTGACTGGGTCTTTAAAAACCTCTGGTGCATGCTTTATTACCCCCTTGAGCATAGATAGTATAGAAGTAGACCTATGTGAGGTATCAAAGGTGTCAAGGAGGAAATCTTCCTCTATCGGGTCAGTGTGTAGCTCTACCCCGTGATAATGTGCCGCCCTCTGAAGTAGGTGGTGAAAACCTAATGAGTCTTCTGGTGGAGATGGCCTGGATGGATAAAGGTCATCTTGTGGGACATCTGGAATGTCTGGATTATTATAATTGTCCCATGGGTCTGGGGATCCTGTAGGAGTGGGGTCTTGTGGCACATCTGCTGGATCGTAGTATGGGTCCCCCTGATAATCATGGTCTGGAGACGGGGTCGGAGAGTGATGAGGCAGGGGTGGAGAAGGCGGAGGTGGAGAGGGTGGAGGAGGTGGGGAAGGCACTCTGAAAGAGGAGGTAGCAGAGTATTTCCTCTTTGGAGGTGGAGCTGGTTTGTCCAAATGTCTCTTTTTAGAAGACAGTGTCAAATGTCCAGTTTTTGGAACCTTGGTAAGTGTCTTTTGCAAAGGATCCGGTGTAAACAGTTCTTGAGACAATGGCTGTTCGGTCGGCGCCGAAGGTTTCGGGGCCGATGGCTTTTTAGGCTTTTTAGGCTGGTCTGTGCCGTGCTTTTTTGGAACGTCCGATTTTTTGGTCGGCGCCGAGGCAGGCTTCGGCACGGGAGTGTTGGTGCCGAGGGCCTTATGATGTTTGATCGGTACCGAGAGGCTGGGTTTCGACACCGAGGGCTTTGGTGCGGAGCTCGGTGTCGAGGTAGAGGCCGATCTCTTCTTCGGTGCTGAAGTGTGTTTATCGGCACCGCTGGCAGGCTGGCTCGAGCCGCCGGAAGGCTTATTAGGCTTCTTCACCGGGCCCGAAGGTGGGGTGTTCGAAGCAGTGTCTTTGGTCTTGCCTAGGCCCGGAGGCGAAGGCGTGACCGAAGCCTTTTTGGGTGTCGGCGCGGGTGTGGGAGGGGGTATTTTACTCACGACCCTCTGCGCCGGGGTGATGTCCTCCACATCCAAGTCGTCGGCTTCGGAAGCACTGACGAGGTCCTCTTCGGTGTGCTGCTGTCCCGGAGCTTCGACGTCGTCCCCGAAGATGTCGACTGGAACGGTAGTCGAGGAGTGCGCCATGTTTCGTCTGGCCCTTCGATCTCGAATAGTGTTTTTGGATCTGAAAGACTTGCAGGCGGGACAGTCTCGAGCCTCGTGTTCAGGGGAGAGGCAGAGAATGCACACCTCATGAAGATCGGTGTGGGGGAATTTGGAGCCACATCGAGGGCACTTCTTGAATGGAGTTCTTTCCATCAGCCGGGACCGGAGCTTGGATAGGCCCGAAAGCCGCCGTCGACGACTGGAATCGAAGGTGTGTCGAAGAGAAGGTGATTGAGGAGATCAGGATCTGAACAATACCGCGAAGAGCGAGGATTCCGCTTCGATCGTCGAACTGGAAATGTTCGGAACCGGAGCGCAAAGTATTACATCCGAGCCCGATGGCGGAAAAAAACAATCTGAGGATGGAGCCGAAGCCCATGCGCAATACGGACCAAGGGAGGAGTCACCGACCTCGTGACTTCCAAAGACTTTCCAAGAGGAAAAACAAACTGCAAACATCCGGGCCCAACACCAGATGGCGATCTATGCAAAAGTGTGTAATCTGCAGCTCATATGCCTCGAACATAAGAGTATTCAGGGAGACCTCGTCTATCAAGGGGAACTCCGCTAAAGAACACTGTAATACGGGAAGGGAACTTTCAGTACTGAACGCTGTAGGCTCACTTTGGTGGGAAGGGAAGGAATGACATATCAGTTGAATTTTTGGGTGAAAATATTCCGCTAAGTTGTTACAGAGTGCTAGTGCATCCTCTGTGTTGGGGGGTTTATGCGGTATGATGGTGAGAGATTTAGCAATACAGAAAATCTCTTTGGGAGAGTTAGCAGCTGCACTAATCCTCTCCTCATAGAATGAGGATTGGGCAATTTTAATTTCTGCCTTATAATTTCTAATTGCCTCTCTATAGACATTTTTCCTCTCTTCTGCTAAGTTCTGTCTCCATCTCCTTTCCAGTTTCCTACAGGTTTGTTTAAGTTCCCTTAATTTGGAGGAAAACCATGGTACCGGTTTTTGTTTGGATCTCTTGTAGGAAGGCTTTATTGGAAGTAGAGTGTCCAAAGAGTTTTGGATCCAGAGGTTAAATTTGTTATCTCAGGATCAAGAACAGGAGGGGGTTTGGTGGCATCCAGGGCTAAGGACCACTGGCTGACGGAGAGATTTGACCATTTCCTTTCCAACATCAGAGTTACACTTTGAGAGGGAGAGGACACTACAGTCTCCCAGACCAGACTAATTAGTAAATAATCAGTCCAGGGGAGGGGGATGGGAAACCCTACCAAAAGATTCTGGTCATTACTAAACACTGGATCAAGGAGATGACCATTGACATGCGTAGGGGCAAAGCCTTTCTGCTTAAATTGAAGTGCTGAGAGGCTTGTTAGTAGCTCTTTGGCCAGGTGATCAGAGGGGTCATCCAGGTGGATATTAAGATCCCCTAGTACCGTAAAATTAGCTGGGGTTAAAGCTAAATTAGCCACAAAGGTCGGAAGTATACTAAGGAATTGTCCTATGGGTCCTGGGGGGCGGTAAAGTAGCAAACCAGAGAGAGTACTAGTAGGTGAAAATTCCAAAGAGAAGTTCATACTTTCGCAGTCAGGTAGCCCCTCAAAAGAGGACCGGCAGCAAAAATTATCTTTAAAAATTATAGCTAGACCTCCACCTCTTCCAGTCTTGTGGTCCGCTCTTTGCATTAAATACCTCGGAGGCAGGGTCTGGGTGATAGTTGGATCAGCTTCATCCTGTAACCACGTCTCTGTCAGGAATAAAGCATCAGGTTTAAGATCATCTATAAGGAGTGCTAGTCCGACTGAGTGTTTAGGGAGAGAACGACAATTTAGATGGAAGAATTTTAGTGGGGGGTCAGTGTCTGGTAAATCCTTACTGTAAGGTTGAAGCTTAAAATTACAGTGGGGGCAACTAAAGGGACGGTTGGCGAGGATCAGCGAGTGTAAGCAATTAGTGCCCGTAACTCCTCTCATATTGAGCAGTGTCTGGGCACTGTAGAGGGCACTGTAGATAACATTGTTTTTTTTAAAACTGCCAGGGGTCGTGGCCCCTGGTCCCGGCTGGGCACAGATGGGCTTGCCTTTGGAGCGCCTACTGCACGTGCGCATGAGTAAGAAGCTAAATACTAGTGGGGGCGCGAAAGACTAGCGCGCTGACCCGAAACCGGAAGTGGTTGCTGCTCCCAGAAGCCCTCCGCGCAATGGCACTTGCCGCGTCAGACCGGGGCTGGGGAGAGACGTAGAGGTAGGTTTCTAATAGCAAGTACGAAGTACAATTTTAAAATTCTTAAGTTTCAAAGTGCAAGTGCAATTTTTAAAAATGGGTGCAAAGTAAAATTCAGGCAAACGTTAATGTACAATCACACACACGCCACAGCTAGCAGCATCCCTGCCACTGGGTATCTGCAGACATATGTAGTACAGACCGAAAGCCGGCAACCAGAACACAGGAGAGCACCAGGAATAACCTAGCCCCCCTGGAACAGAAGGCAGAGGCCCAGGCCGAAACAGCGGATAACAAGGTAGAAACACCAAGACACGACGCCGTAAACGGCATGACAAAAGTCGGTCTGGCAATCCAGAGGCTGAAGAGGGAAGGCAAAATGCACAGGAACAGATATCCCGCAGGAACAAAGGGCAAAATAGACGACAGGCAAACCCTGTAGAAGAAGGATAGAAACACCATCGGATACTGAGCGGGACAGAACCTGGAGCAGCACAAGCTGCGCTAAGGTGGAAGAAAAAGAGAGACCGCACCAAGCGGTATACAGTGATGCCAGGAAACGCGAAGAACCCGAGAAGGTATCCATACCCGCCCAGCTTAAGACAGAGATGTACAATAGCCAACAAGTACCACACCTAGGGTATGACTCGTTCCAAAACAAAACAGGGAAACACCTCTTAGGGTAACCCGCAGCATAGGTCAAGAACATAAAAGACCTGTGGAAAACACCACAGGCGGCTTATCAATCAGCCAAAAAATACACAGAGGGTCCAACCTGAGGACCTATACAGCTTCACTAACAGCCAAAAATCACTCACCACAAACTTGAAGGACAGAACCAGCAGCCAAAAGAAGAGGGGCCAACTGAAGTACCCTGAAGGCATTCCAAGCCTCACACAGCACACAGACGGGCCAACCGAAATACAAGGCCCCAAAGAGAAAGGTGATAAACGCCTCCCATAAGACACCTGCGGACCGACAAGCCGAAGCTTACGGAGGGGGAGGGGGATGGAGCCCCGCAAGGAGTTGTTGAATAGGGGTGTCCGCGTGGGTGTGAAATAACAGAATCCCATCAAAAGTCAGATCAACAAGACGCTCCCGAACATTCTCCGGAAAGACGCTATCCCGCAACCAAGCATGGCGGCAGAGTGCCACAGAACTTGCCATAGCGCGGGCGAAAGAATCAGAGACATCCAAGGCCGAACGGAGAATAAATGCAGCCAACTCCCGACCATCCCGCACACAGTGCCGCAGATCAGCGCGGGCACCCTCGTGGGAAGTGCGAGACAGAAGGGATTCTGCGGGATCCCACAGGTCAGAAGTAGCCCTGGCCAACACACAAAGTGTGTTGAGCATGCGCAGAGCAGCACTAGTAGAGGCGAAACGCCCCCAGGAGTCCAACCACCGGGCCTCCCGTAATGGAGGGAGCAGCACCGAAGGCAAGGAAGGAAAACCAGCCTGCAGGACAGGGCCCTGGGCAGATGGGTGGGAAAAAAGGCAGACTGGATCATGTGGGGCAGGATGGTGGCAGTGAAGGAGCGGCTGAGGCACCGGATCCCCCATAGCAGGACGCCCCCAGGCCCCCAGAAGAGAGTTGTGGAGCGAAGCTTCAAATGGGAGAAGCGGCTCCCCTCCACCAGAGCCCTGGTGGAGAACCTCCAACAAGTGGTCCGTTGGGAGTGGAGCGACCGGGTTGCCCATATTGCAAAATGCAGGTGGCTGTGGAGATGGCCCGGACAAAGGCGACACTCGCCTCCGTAGGGCGTCGTGGGGGGGAAAGCAACTCTTCCGTGGGCGAAGGATTCAAACTAAGCCGCCCGTCCCCGTGTCCTGCTGGAGGAAGAAAAGGCCAGCCCCTGTAGGATGGAAGACCCATGGACGGAGAAGGCAGAGAAGCCTGCGGGGCAGTCAACTACAGGGAGCAGAAGAGCGGGTCCGGGGGCTGTGGACGCGGAGACGGCGTAGAACCCGCCCTGGAAGCCGCCGGGGAAAAAGCAACAATGCGACGTCCAGTCTCCGGTGAAGAGGAGACAAGGAGACAACAATCCTCCGGATAGGAAGGGACCTCCGGAGAAGAGTAGACGATCCGACGTCGGGACGGCGCCAGGGAGTCCACCACAGGCACCGGTGTGTCCTCGATTGGCGCGGAAGTGTCCACCAGGGGTGCCGAGTCGACCTCCACCACCACGTGCCTCATCGGAGAAGGGGGCGGGGTTGGAGCCGAAGCGGCCAATGAATGGCGCCGGCTCGACCTCCGACGAGGCAGCCGCCTGCGCAGAGGACCGAGAGGGGCTCGGGAAGGCACCCTGGGTCCCAGCCTCCACCCGCGGTGCCACCAGGGCTGGGGAGGAAAGCTGTCGACGCCGGACAGGCGTCGGCTCAACCTCTGGTAAGACAGCTGCCTGCCCAGATGAGTGAGTCCCGGCAACCTCCTGCGACACCGTAGGGAACCCCGCGGGGTTTTGCAGCAAGGCAGGGATGCCGTCGGTTGAAGAGAGGAACCCCTTAGGGCCGCACCTCGATGACACCACACATCCCAAACCTGAAGCCGAACTCGTCGGTGCCGGGGGCGAAGCCACCGGCGAGTCCACAGAAGGCTCCGCACATGGCGGGGGATCCACGGACATCTCAGGAAGAGGAGGGGGGCCCAAAGAAGCCTGCAGAGCTGTAGCGAAGGCCTTCATCTGGGCCCTTGTCGCCCTAATGGCAGGAAACGGTGGATAGGGTGGCGAAGGGCGAGGGTGCACGTCCTGAGAGGAACCCGCACCCTCTGCAGAAGGAGGACAGGGCCTCGGTGGCAAGCTGCAGGACTTACCGGCGGGCGAATGACCCCTGTGGGGCTCGGTGAAGGATGATGCTGCAGCCGGTATCGGCGGCTTCTGGACCCTTCCGAGGTAGGAGACGGACGCTGCGACGAGACCGATCTGGACGAGCGGGCTCGAAAGCAATGTCATCCGGCGCTCCAGCCGAGACTTCGGCTTGAGATGCTGACAAGCTTCGCAGTCTGTAGACACATGGTGCTCGCCCAAACACCACATACAAATAGGGTGAGGGTCCGTCGCCGACATCTGACACCCACAAGAAGCACACGTCTTGAAACCAGAAGGCATTGCACACTGTTCCCAACTCAAAGGCGTTAACAGAGGCCTGAAAACAGGTCAAGGGAACACACTCCGGATCCGTGTTGCACACGGAAAAGAAGGAAACTGACGTCAGCGCGCAGGGGTGGGACTTATGTGACCTCGCTGACGTCACGGCGGGGTCGCGTGGTACCGCCCACGGCGCACAGAGATGCTGTGGCAAAAATGTTCCAGATCCAGTCTCACGTCTGGGGATAATTCTACGTTATGGAATCTGCGGCTAGTAGTCTCTATCAGATCCAGAGATTTTTTTTCTTAGCAGTACCCCTGCGCGTCGGTAAGTGGCATCGGTCGACTCCACTTCCATCGTCGGTGTCGTGGTCACTGGGATGACGTCGCGGTGTCGATTTAGACGCTGCCCCTGAGCGCGGACGTCAGTTCTAACATGACTTTCCACACCAGAAGCTCACTCATGAAAGACACTGACCACTGGTGCGCTATAATTAGGGCCCTGTAAGAGAGTCCCTATTCCTAGAAGTTCGCAGAGCAGGAAAGATGGGAAATGCGGTAAGGAATCTATAACTAACCTACGTCTCTGACAGATACATCATTACCAAAGGTAAGTAACTTCTTCATCTGAAAGATAGTTAGTTACAGATTCCTTAACTTAGAAAAGATACCCCAGCAATACCAACCCTGGAGTTCACACCAGAAAATCCACCCACTGGCTGTTGATGGCCCTGAAAGGTCAGACTAGGAGGGTTTTGGAGGTTCCTGCAGGGGGGGGCAAAGGGTGGACTTGCCGGTCCACTGGCTCCAAGACCCGCGAGGTCGCTGGGTCCTATGTCCATGGCCACGCAGAGGCTGGGCAGCTTGCGTGACCCGGTAGCTGATCCTCAGACATGAAATCGAAAGATTGTGGCATAGAGGGAAGGGCAGCCTCGAAGAGGAGGGAGTAGCCCCTTCGGACTATTTGCAAAACTCACCTGTCCGATGTGATTGACTGCCAGTGGAGAAGGTGATTTAAAGTTCTGCTGCCCACTGGCTGTTGATGGCCCTGAAAGGTTGGACTAGGAGGGTTTTGGAGGCTTCTGCAGGGGGGCAAAGGGTAGACTTGCCCGTCCACTGGCTCCCAGACCCGAGAGGTCGCTGGGTCCCATGTCCGCGGTCACCCGGTAGCTAGACTGGGCTGTGCGTCCCTTCCGTAGACACGAAAGGGGCAAAAAGCAGTCTGGAGGTGACGGGAAGATTCAGGGAGGCCCAAAGATCTGACCGTAGCCCGAGAATCCTTAAAGCGCTGCAGCGCCGAGTATGCTTTGTTGCCAAAAGGTGACGGCCATCGAAGGGCATGTCCAGCAAGGTAGCCTGGACATCACCCGAAAAGCCAGACGTCCTCAACCAGGCGTAGCGTCTCAGGGCTACAGACGTGACAATCGTTCTGCCTATTGAGTCGGTGGTATCCAGTCCACATCGGATCGTGAACTTTGTTGCATCTCTCCCATCTGCTACTGCCTGGAAGAGAACGGCCCAGGCCTCTCCCGGGCAATGCTGCAGCACCTGAGCGACCGTATCCTAGATGGTATGGGTGTATCGCCCAAGAGACATGTATTCACGGACAGTAGTGTCAAGCCGGAGGAAGAAAACAAGCACTTCCCAAGATGATCCAGCATTCTGGATTCCCTATCTGTGGAGGCAGAAGGGAATGAGCCCTTAGAAAAAGGGGCTTGGACCCCCGAGCTCTCGGGGGACGGGTATTTGGTGAGGAAAACTGGACGGGCGGTGGCGACAGGCATTCGTCCTTTCCACAGGAGCCCCTGTGCTGGGCTTGGACCAGGTCTCTGGAAGGACATCAGTGAGGGCTTCGTTGAAGGGTTGTAAGGGATCAGGGGAGGTTGCCGCAGGCTGAAGCACCTCTGTCAGTAGGTTGGGCCTGTCTGTCACCGAAGGGAGCTCTAAGCACAAGGCCTCAGCTGCCCTTCGCACCCCCACAGCGTAGGACGTCCCCTCCTCCGTAGCCACGGTAGGGGGAGAAAGCATGCCAAGGTCTGGAGAAGTGTCCAGACCACTGGCGTCACCCAGGTCCTCTCTCCAGTCCAGCTCTTCAAGCTGGTCGGCTAAAGGGTCAAACGACCCCTCCCAGTCCTCATCACCACCATCTGGGCGAAAGGGAACACCAGGGATGAACAGGGGAACCCAAGTACCCTCCAGCGTCAAAACAGATGTCGGTCTGGCTCCATCTCAGGGTGTGTCCTGGAGAACTGTACAGCCAAATAAGCTGTCTCTCTGGACTTGGCGGTCCAGGCAGTAATGTTTGGTGAACGTGCGCAATGAAGCCCATATGGCTGATGTCATTAAGAGGGACACCACGTCCCAAAGCAGTAGTGGCTGCCGCCGCCCAGGTGGAATGGGCGCGCAGCCCTACTGGAGGTTCCTTCTTAGCTAAGGAATAGCAGATTTTGATGCCAAGAATGACGCATCAAGAGATGGTCCGTTTTTGCACGGCCCGGCCTTTTTTGGCGCCCACATTGCAAACAAAGAGCTGGTCATCCACCCAGAATTGTTTTGAGCGATCCAGATAGAATGAAAGCGCACGTTTTGAATCCAGACGATGGATCCTCTCCTCCTCTTTAGAAGGATGCGGGGGCAGAAAGAAGGTAGGCAAAGTGATGGTCTGTCCTATGTGGAAGGAAGTAACCACTTTGGGAAGGAAAGACGGCCTAGGGAGGGCTAAGCACAGGAAGAGACATGACGCATGTATGCCATGAACAAATGGGGAGAAAGAATATGAGAGCGACGGTGGAGCCAACTAATGGGAAGCCTATCGGGGGCTGAAATGCACATAGTGAATATAACATCGCTGTTCAAGACAGCACATGCGCTGTCTAGCCGAGATATAGAAAATGGCCAGTGGGTCGAGATTGTTTACTATTAGCCTGCTAATAGCTGCTTAATTTCTGTCAGTTGAGTAATTCCTGCAAGTCAGGCTTTCAAAACAAAGCAGACAAGTATGTATGTCACACTTATTTGCAGTGAAATAAAAATAGTGAAGTGAGTGAGTTAATTCTTTAGCAATCAAAATGTAATAATGTTGATTTGGACTACTCTAAAATTACACTTGCTAATGTGTGTTCTAATCAAAGTCATTGTTTTATCTATCATTATCCTGGATTTATTCAAAAAGTATATATTTTGCTGACATCAAAAGACTCGAGTAATTTACCTAGGATGTCAACAGGGTTTTCGTGTTAGTTCTTTTTTTTTGTCAGCCATAGTAGACTCCTGAGTAGCAGTAGCATCCTGGTCGGGAATCTCCTAGGAAATGTTGGTTAACAAAATGGGATTTTACAGGGGTGTACCGTGTTACCAAAAGCTTTGGGGTAATGCAAAAGGTGGACCAATAACAAAAAGTATCGTTTTATGCTGTCATGACTGCTTACATATGGAAAACCAAAGGAAAGCAGACATACAAAAAATATGAATGATAGGCCTAATATTTAATTACTGAAGAGTCTGTGATGTGATATACTTTTTAGGTCTAGCGTTAGGCAAGATCTTTTGATTTTACTAAAATATGTATAATATACACACATATAGGGACTTTCAGACACTTCTCTTCATCCGTCATTCACATTTTGCTTCCACCCACTACAGCATATAGCTTGCAGCAGTGGGTCAGCTTACTTCAGCCACTGGTTAAATTCACTTTAAGTGACTGCATCTTGCTCTCTCACAAGAAGCACATTCGCACACAAGCTAGTTCCCTTTAGTGCCAATAGATTTGTTTTTACTTTGAAATTACTTTAGTGTTGCCTTTGTGAGTCTGATGTGACAGCAGGACGTTCCTAATGTACATTCAATCTTCATCAGATCCCATCTCCTACCAATGCTGTTGTAAATATCTTTTGGATTGTTTTGTTTTTCTAACTAATGCTATTTCACAACATTGACGATCATTTTGTGTCTATTTGAAACTGTTCTGTATTAAATTACTTTTCTTTTATTCCTTTTTTTCTTTCCTAAGTTCTTCCCTTCTTTCTTTCTCTTCACTTCTTTATTTTTCCCTTTCCTTCTTTCTTGTCTTTTTCATTCTTTTAGCTTTCTCTTTCCCACTTTCTTTCCTTCTTTCATTCTTGCCTTCATTTTTTTCTTTCCTTCTTAATTTTTTCTTTCGTTCTTTTTTCCTCCTTTCCTTTCCTTCTATTGTTCTTTCTTTCTCTTTCATTTGCTTGGCTTCTTTCATTCTTGCCTTCTTCTATTCCTTGTTTGCTTCTTTCTTATTTTCTCTTTCCTTCGCTTTCTTTTTCTTTCCTTCTTTCCTTTCCATTTTACCTGTTTCTTTCACCTGCTTTCTTGCCTACTTTCTTTCTGGTTTTCCATCTTGTTCTCTTACATTCTTGCCTTTTTCCTTTTCTTTTTCCTTCTCTCTTCTCTCGTGCTTTCTTTCTCTTTTCGTCTTTCATTCTGGCCTTCTTTCATTATTATTTTCTCTCTTTTTTTTTTCCTCCTCTTTCCTTCTTCCCTTCTCTTTACTTCCCTCTCTTTCCTTCGCTTCTCTTACCTTCTCAATTTTTCATTTTTTCTTTTTGTTGTCTTCTTTTCTGCCTTCTTTCTTGCCTACCTTCTTTCTTTCCATTTATCCTTTTTTTTTTAAAAAACAAGAGGATTGCAGCCAATGCCAGACACGTTCATCTGATAGAGACGTCTAGCCGCAGATTCCTTAACTTAGAATAGATACCAAAGCCATACCCATAGAGGAGGCGGGTCTGAGAGTGAACCCCACGAAGTTCTAGAGAGAACTTGCCCGTCAATAAAGTGTCTAAAACAGTGCCGTCAATCATGTGACGAAGCACAGTGGGGACAGTAATGTCAGCCCAGCTAACGCCTAGACAATGAAGATCAGAAGACAGCGGAGAACAATGGAAGGCAAAGGTACCACAAGTCGACAAGAACAGCACAAAAACCCCTTATGAGTATAACCGGTTGAGAGAGGGAAAGTCCAGAGCCAGAATGCACGTGCTGGAGCAACAGTCAACTTCGAAAAGGGAAGATGAACCAAGCCTGGGGTCCATAGGATCCGAGGTGTCGTCAGAAAGCAAAAAGAGATTACCGGTCGAACAGTGTTGAACCTTCTCTGCAAGATACAGGGGGCAAGGAAGGCAAAAGGCGGACTCCTGCCTAGCAAATGCCGGTATGGAACAAGAAAATGCATACTAAAAATGCTGGAGTTAAAAGGAATCTGATGACACCACCAGAAGTGGAACTGAACCTAGTGTGTGAAAAATCCACCAGATGTAATGTGTCGCCTATAAGCAAAACCCAGAGAGATGGCAACCGGTATGACCGAAAGCGCATACCGGTCCAGTATGTAGAATAGCGGAAGAAGCACTTTTCAAGCTGCATCAGCTAGACACATGTGACAGCATTGGCAGGCCATAAGGCCGGTAGTAAATTAGAAGACACGCCAAGACATAGGCGGTCTGTTACAACCGGCGAAAGGGCCAATGGCACACAGCCTAGCATCAAGTAGGAGCAACACTGTAAGACATCGAAGCATACCGGAAGGTCCCCAAGCACATCGTGTGGACGTTGGAACCACACGAAGAAAGGAAAGACCTCCTGCAGAGCCGCGTGATCAGCTCAGATGCGCCCGACATCAAGAGGGCAACGGCCTAAAAGGGGATCCAGGCAGCTGAGCACCACATAAAGGTGGTGGCACAAGCAGACTGGGTCAGTGACCACAGACATCGCATGAAGGAAAGAGCAACATCCCCCCCCTTGATCGGGAAGAACCACGGTCCCCTGCAAGCTAGAGGCATGACAGTGGAAACAGTCAGGATCAATGTAAGTGCCCCGGACCACAAGAAGGAAGAATTCCGAAGCAATACGCCCCATAAAAAATCACAGTATGATCCAAGTAGAAATGTGGAAACCCCTGTGCGGGACAGCAGGGAATGTGGAAAGAAACGCTGTAGGAGAAGTGGTGAGAAAAGAGGCCACATACAGCAGAGATTTAAATGCTAAGCTAGTACCTTGGAGGACAAGCCCAATAAGGGCTGCATGCCCAAGTTTGCACTAATAGTACTAAACATTGCCGCATAGCGGCGGAGACGGTGTGAGCCGTAAAAACAAGTGGGACCAAAGGCACCCGTAGTGTGACAGGGCGATGCTAATAATGGGACTCCCCAAAGGATGTCCGCGATGAATACTCCATAGGAGCATACTAAGGCAAGGCAGTCGCCCAGCACCAGCATATACCCCACATAGGGTAAGTGTCAACCCCTGATAAGGGGATCCTCTTGAGCAAAACACGAAGCTGCTGGACCGGACAGCCGTGCGGCCAGCAGTTTCATATGGTGCTCTCTGAGGGACTTGGGCTTCGTCCTGTGACAGGCGTCGCACTCTTTGGAGTCGTGGTGCACGCCGAGGCAGCACATACAGATGAGATGAAGGTCAGTGACAGACATCTGATGCGCACAGGCTTCACAAGCCTTAAAACCCGAAGGCATTGCACACTGTTCCGGCGACATCGAAGGTGTCGAAAAGGCCTAAAAACCAGGCCAAGGAACTGCTGGTCTTCAAGGATCCGCGTTGGGACGCAGAAAAGGAGAAAACTGACGTCAACGCGCCCGGAGGGACATATATGACTCCGCTGACGTCATGTCCGTGGACGACGTCAGGGCGGAGCCGTGCGGCGCCGCCCCCGGCACGCAGAGGTGCTGCTGCGGAAAGTTTTCCAGATCCAGTCTGACGCTTGGGGATATTCTAAGTTAAGGAATCTGCGGCTAGACGTCTCTATCAGATGTCCTCTCTGCTGGCACTTCATCAAAGTAAATGCCGTCATTCAACACGCCTGACACTTCAAGCACCAAATGGCTGCCCCATAGGCTGATCCAAAAAATGAGCAATGGCTAAAGTGGGCTAGCCCACCATTGCTGTATGTGGGCAGAGCTAAAATGTGTATGGCATTAGAAGCAAAAAATGGCTGAAGGAGGCTGAAACAATGCATTCTATGTATTATTGTTATTATGTATTTTCTATGTATTCATTTCAAAAGATCTAGGGAGACAGCTAAAGCTGCCACTAGCCCAGTCCTAAAAAGGAAGGGTTCAGCTTTGCCATGGCTTGAAATGGAAAAGTTGAGTTAGCAGTTTAAAATTGCTCTATCAGCCAGCAATGGCAGGGTGGGAGCCATACTTTTGAACTGTCACATTCATGATGGCACAACTAGTGCTACACTCCAAGGGAGGGACTTTAACTTACAGGCCCTAGGGACCTTTAGCACCGTATGCTAAGGACTTACAAGCAACTCAATGTATGGCAATTGGGGATAAGCCAATTAAGCAAGTACTTTTTTAGGGTCAGAGCACATGCACGAAGTCCTGATAAGCAGGGCTGAGGGTATTTCAGAGTCATTACATCAGTGCCTAGCAGTTAAAATAGGGGTAAGGAAAAAGAGGGGGTGAACTTGCAAAAACGTTATCATAGGCTACAGTTATTTAAAGGTATGTCCTTGAGGGACTGTTGGATGTCTGATAAAAAGCAAGCACCGCAGCACCACCCAGGTCCTGACTGTCCTAACCAGGCAGTCCGGTTTATCCAAGCCTGAACAGATAGAGTATTGTGGCACATCATGGCCATCTGTGATCAGTCATAGCAGTGTTCGCCAGATGTCATCTGAGACAGCTGGCAAGATGTCTGCCACTCTGTCCATTATGCGTGTAATTTCTCCCCATTCAAAAGGAAGAGTTCACGGATCTCAAGACAAGGATGGTAGAGGAGAATACAAGTTTTGCAAATGTCTCCATTCACTTAAATTCCCTATAAGGTGGAGTGGTAGGAAAAGCAATGTGGTTCAGATGACTGGCAGATTCCTGCACAACTAGGCTCTCCAGGGTGTCGTGCTGAAGTAGGAATTCCGGATTACCAGGAGTGGGTCTTTGCTACCTTGGATCCTGTCTGTTCACCAGAGAGGCAGGATCCTGGCACTGCTCAGGTGACCATCAGCATATCGGTTAGTGTCATAGAGCAAAAGAGGTTCCTGGTTTGTTTGCCCCAGCATAAGAACCTTAATGAGGACATTTATCTTCACTTCTGTTGTTTGGCTTTACTACTGTTGTGGGGATAGTGAAGTCTAAAACCTCCGCCGCCTTCCTTATTACTGTCACTAAGGAGGTGGACTCCTCCGTTAACATGGCTAGATATGGGAAGTTGAGTCCAGACCATTAGCATCTTGCAGGTCATCAAAAGAATGCCATTATCATCTGGGTCCCCATAAGTGTGCTCATCTTCTTTGTCGTCAGTATCATGGTGAGGAGTGTACATATCTGGTATCAGACGGGCATACTAGCATTGTCTCATTGGTGAGAAACTTGTTTTAGAGTCTGATAAAACTATTAGCTCTGCTTCTGGCTTCTGTGCCGACCCTAGATCTAAGGGCTCAATGCACTGGCTTTGGGAATTGCACCAGAGTCGGTGGTGAAATGCTCGAGGGAGGGGGGGGTCAGCCTTGAATCAAGACCGAGCAGCGCAGGGAGCATATGAATTAACCCGACTAGCAGCCACCTCGGATTCTTGGGACCCAAACGCGCAGCAGAGGGACTCGAGTCTAAGGCCTGGGCCAACTACTGAAGCTGTTGTGGCATTGGAATAGTGGGGAAGAGACTCCGCAGCCTAGAAATACCCGGGGCGATGTGCGACTCCAAACTATGGGAGTGGTGGGACGACAGAGATCCAAGTTTAAACCTCTTCTGTTTTTTTGACCTACCTGAATTCTGTGACTTCGATGATGACCGGTGACGGGAGTGACCTTGGCAGCAGGAAGTCATGCTTCGACTTTGGCCAGAACTGCCTGTTTGACATCTTGCAGATTTTGGTGACAGCAAACTTTGATTTGTGATCTCAGATGAACTTGCGATTCATTTTCATGCAGCATTTGCATAAAGCAGAGTTGTGTTTTGATTCGAGACACCACAGGCAGACGTCATTGGAGTCGGTCACCAACACTTGGGGATGACAAAAATACATGGCTTAAACTCAATAGTCTTAGGGGGGAGACATGCTTGCACACAAAAAATTGAGGGAAAACAATTCTGTAAAACTGACGGGATTACAAAAGTTCTCGATACGCGTCGGCAGTCACAGAAAGAAACAAACTAACATCAGCACACAGATGCGGTGCAAATATGGGGGATCTAATGCCGCATCTGGAGCATGAAGGATCAGATTTGGAGCCACACAACGGCACCTGATGACACACAAGGGAATTTCTAGGAAAAAGTTTCCAGATCCAGTCTGATGATGGGGGAAATTTACAAGGGTCGATGTCTGAAGCAGAGGAGACTTTGGATGCAGAGTTGTGTATCATCGGTATATTGATTAATCTTGATGCAGTTATCTGTGAGTAGAGGACTGTCACATGGCCCATGGGGACATTGTCTTCTTCCCTATGTTAGCATGAGTACGCTGTAGTCTGCCTGCTGCTTTGCGCACGTTACTACACACGTTTATTTTTCATACGTTTCTTTCGCTACTTTCACACAAGAACCTACGGTTATCTTTCACGCATTTGCAGGTTTCTGGAATTTAATCTGAACATTATGTGCAAGGTCGAACAATGCCCCTTGTTATTCTGTTCTGGTCAGGACCTAGCACCTAGACAAAACATACAGATGCAGCTGGTGTTTGGGAATATTTGCGCTGGTCTTATGGGAATACATGGATAGGTGACAGACACTTGGACATAGACTTTTCCAGGGAGAAGAGCATGACAGCACCTATGATGTAGATCTACCATCAACAGACTGAGGTACGGGGTCTGCAGCTGAAGCCCAGGGATCTTCTATTATATAACCATCTTGCTTCTATACAAGGAGAGGGAGGTTAGGCTACTCTGTTGTATATTAAAATGGCAGCCGGACTGTGAGGAGCCTGAGTAGGGAGCTCCGTGGCTGAGGATCGCTCGATGAGCAAAAATCCTCGTTTAGCCTTCGACCCCGTGCATCGGACCCGGACCATTTCACTAACAGCACCGACCACTGCTGAGAGCCCTACCTGGACTTGGAATACACTTCGGAGAGTACTGGGGAGAACATGAGGACTCACCTCCTGCGATCAAGACGCCATCAGGGCTTAATGGGGAGGCGCTTCGACAGATAGTAAGCCACTATCACCTCTCCTGGGATCTTCGGAGATGGAGACATGCAGAGGTGAGTGAATCGGAGCCTCGGCTGAGAGTGTGTCTCGACTGCGGTGGGTGCGAGCTCTTCCTGCAACGGTCCACACAGTTCCCCTTTGTGCGTTGTTCAGATGCTTTGCTGGTCACTGCGCCAAGCGACAGCCTCGTAGCGTGCCGTGGAGAGCTTCACGGAGCAGGTGCAGAGACTTCCCCGAGGGTCAGATTACCCTGCGTCACACTGACGCTGCGCTGATATTGGACAGAGGATCAAGGGTCAAGAGGAACATTAGGGGAGGCATTGGGACGGACTCGGGAACAGCGAAGATCGCGCCCGAGGCACGACCGGGGCAGGGTAGTGAGAACACGTGGAAAGAGCGCTGCTCTATAACACAGAGGGAGCAGCCAGAGGCATTAAAAGAGGCTCAGGAGTAGCGATGATCACGCTCATAGAACCGGGAAGAGGGAAAGAAAGGACGCATGAAGAAGGCACCGCTCTCTTACACAGAGGGAGGCTACTGTGGCAACAGTGGAACAGCCACAGATGAAATGGACTCGAGGCACATGTTGGGAGCTCCTGGTCCAGTTAGGAACTCTATTTGCTGCCAATATTATCCAGCATTTTGACACAGTCTTCATGAGCACCCGAGTACAACAAAATGGCTGAGCATTAATCTAACCCCTCCCACAACAGCCACTGAAAGAGGATTAGTGAGAAGGGATAAATATACCTCAGAAATAAAAACAGAACTGGCACCACCAGGATACTGAAAACAATGTAAACAACTATATACACAAAAAGAAGACTAGTGAGAAGTAAGAAGTGATAAACAAGATGCAGAAGTAAAAATAGGACTGACACCATCAGGATTCTGAAACCATTGTAAATAAATATAGAATAATTAATTAAATAAGTTAGATAAGATCAACATTACCAGAATAATTAATTAATAAGTACAATTATCCATCATTACCAGAAAATTAATTATATTAATTAAATAATTGGCTACGTAAAGCTGTATTCAAAGACATAGATATTATCACTCACGACAAGACAGAACTCTCTAAAAGAAAGACTAAACCTTGAAAATGGGTAAATGTAAAGAGAGTGCACTAGGGAAGAGAAAACTTCACCCTCTGTTGGGCACTCTCAGCAGCAATTAAGAGAGTACCTTTTGCACCAAAACAAACTTGGTCAATATAGCGGAGGAGGCTCCTCAAGAGGAGTTATAGGCACCATCTACAAAATGAAAGGAGTAAATCTGATTCCCGCAGGTAATATCGCCCGAGCGATAGCCTACCCCTCCAATCTCTCTAAAAATGCTCCCAAAACCTTTAAATACTACCTGCTCGGGAAAAACCCCGAAACACTTATCTTCGACCCCTCCTCTAACTCAAACAATTGAGTGATTATTAACGATTTAATTTACTACACCAGATCACTAGCTAAATGGCGTATCGCAATGTCGAGACTGCTAAACATCAAAGAATCAAGAAACATCTCTTACGAAACAAAGCTGATTATAAAACCCTTGAAAAATCTAAAGGCCACAATAAATATAACCTCCTACAAAAATGGCACGATACTCATCCAAGCAGCCAACAAGGATCTTGAGTTATTTGATGATTACATTGCAACACTAAAAGATCAGGTCCATGACATCCCTATCCCAGCTCACCAACAAGCCGACAGCTTAGAATCCTCCATCCATACTGAAAGACAGTAGAACAGATCAGTAGAATCGACTCTCCAGATCCTCTAGGGCTAGACAACACACAAGACAAGTTACAACAAACAACCCAAGAATAGACATACGCAAAAAAATCAGCAATAATCCCATAGAAGCAAATGAAATAAAATCTAACAAGCCGCCCAATCTGCCCACATCTGATGCTAATACCTCCACAACCTTACAAATCACTGATCTATCGGACACAGCACCCAACAATCAGTGTCCTGAGAAGACAAATCACACGACCGATATCAACACAGGACTTGCCCTTCAGAGCAAAAAAATAATTACAGAAGGAACGAAAGATAAATACAAAGAGCCGGAAGATGAACCTTTCAACTTAACGATCCAAGTCTGCAGTCCCGTTGCAAAAACACCAACTCTCACCACCATCAGGAAAGGAATTAGAAACGCTCATGGCCCAGACAGATAAGATAGCTACAGACATGCGAAACGCTATTAGGAACATGAAGAATACCCTACTGCTCTCAGAAAGTTCTCTCTCCAAAATTATCCAGAGTCAAAAATCGGCACACAATCTCCACAATAAGCTCAACACAACCCCACTGCCTCTTTTCAATAGGATTTACTGTCCACGTATCTTCCTTAGATATCTGTCGGACACTGAAACCCCAAATCTACTACTTTCTTACGACACAACTTTCAACCTCCCCGATAAAATAAGAGACCAGAAGTTTCAGGTGGTCATAATTAATGTCAATAGAATAAGACATACAAATCACAGAAAACCAAACTCTAATAACCTGAAATAAATAACGCTAAGCCCAGAGAGGCCCAACTCCAACTCTGACCAAGAAAACCCTACAAGAAAGATCTCATGCCTACTTATCAACTGCCGCTCAGCAATGAAACATGCCGCTGACATTGTCGACCTAATCATGAATCAAGATACTGACGTGTCTATCCTAACTGAAACATGTTTATCTGAATCATCCTCCCCGTGCCTAGACCTGCTGGTGCCACCTAACTGTAACATTGTAAGACTAGATAGGCTAAACAAAACGGGAGGAGGAGTGGCCTGTATCCACAGATCAAACTGAAGTTCAGCGGGCTAAACAAAATGTGGGACTAGAGTCCCATGGTGGCAGCACTAGTGTACCTATAAACAGGGAACCTTCCTTTGATACTAGGAACCTGAGCAGGATAGCCCCACCTTACCAGGAGGGGGATAATATCCATAAATGGATCACTGCTTTGGAGAGAGCCTGTAAAGTTCAGAAGGTCCCTCAAGGGAAGTGGCCAGCTATCTTGTGGCTCTCCTTGGCTAACAAAGGTAGAGACAAGCTCCTCACTGTTAGAGAAGAGGATGCAGATAATTACTCAGTCTTGAATAGTGCCCTCATATATGGGTTTGGTTTAACCAGTGAACAGAACAGGGTTACGTTTAGGGACACACAGAAGGCACACACCCACGACTGGGTTGATTTTATAGACAATGCTATTAAGGCACTGGAAGGCTGGTTTCATGGAAGCAACATGCATGACTAGGAGGGATTGTGCAATTTGTTGAGGAGGAAGCACATCCTTAATTTTCAAAAATAGCAGCTACACACGTACCTTGTGGACTCTGATCTGACCTCTCATCAAGAATTGGGAAAGGAGGCAGACAAATGGGTCCAAACCAGGGTTAAGCAGAAAGCCCATGGTGGTGGTGACCAGAAGAAGCAAGATTCTTCTAAAGACCACAGGAAGTGTGGGGAGAAGGGTAAAGACAAAAGGGAGTCTTCACAAGGTCCCCACAAACCTGCCTCTCAGGTGGGCCCCAATCATCCACTTCCTCTGGAAAGAAACCTTGGTGTTACCTGTGTAAGGGGATAGGCCATAGGCCAAGGGATGCTAATTGTCCTAAAGCCAACTCCAAACAAGCTACTACCACTGCCCCTAAGGCAACTAGTACCAGTACATGTGGAAGTACAGGCCCCAAGGCATTAGTAGTTGGGTTCTAGCCTAGTCAGAACACTCACTCAGTCTGTCCTTGTCTTTGACAGTGGCCTGGACCTTGCCACTTTACTTATATGTCCCACTAATCTGAACAAGTACAGACAACAGCCTGTGATCAATGGTGGAGAAGCTATGGCTTACAGGGACACAGGGGCCAGTGTCACAATGGTGATGGAGAAACTTGTGTCCCCTGAATAAATCATACTTGGTCAATTTTATCAAGTGGCCAACGCCAGCAATGGTAGGACTGATCACTCCTTGGCAGTTGTGAATCTCAGCTGGGGAGGGGTAGCTGGCCCTAAAAGAGTTGTGGTTTCCCCAGACCTACCTGTAGACTGTCTGTTGGACAATGATTTGGAAACTGCAGCCTGGTCCAAAGTGGAGTTCAGGACACATGCAGAGATAATGGGAATCTCTACCAGTGCATTTGCCGTCACCAGGGCTCAGGTCAAGCAGCTAGGCACTGATGGAGTAATAGATCCTGGAAAATGGACCAGCTGTCTCATAAGAGAAGTAGCAGGAAGGGTAAGGAATTATCCTCCTCCAAAACCTCCAGTGAGAGTCAGCCCATGTGAAGGAACTGTTCCAGAAGAACTTGGGCCTGACCAGGCAGAGTTCTTGGGAGCAGGGGCCCTTCCAGGGCAGAATTGAGTTTGGAGCAGAAATCCTGTCC
This sequence comes from Triturus cristatus, assembly GCF_964204655.1. Lineage (NCBI taxonomy): Eukaryota > Metazoa > Chordata > Amphibia > Caudata > Salamandridae > Triturus > Triturus cristatus. The sequence goes on along the minus strand of NC_140594.1, from coordinate 211,021,851 downwards.
CTCTCTTGAACAGCTCAGACAGCAAGATGCTGCTGAGGAGGCAGGGAGTGTCAGTGGGTCCCATAGGATCTATTGGGAAGATGGGCTTCTGTACTCTGAAGGTAGAGACCCCAAGCCTAGTGCCACCAGGAGGTTGGTAATAACCCAGAGGTTCAGGAGGTTTCCTCCTCTCCCTTGCACATGACATTCCCCTTGCAGGACATCTTGGGCAAAGCAAGACTTGGGACAGGCTTGTCCCTCACTTTCACTGGCCCCACATGTCTGAAGACACCATGGAGTTTTGTCGCTCCTGTGTCACCTGCCAAGCCAGTGGTAAGTCAGGTGTTACTACAAAGGTCCCCATAAGTCCACTCCCAGTGGTTAGGGTTTACTTAGAGAGGGTAAGGATAGATATTATTGGCCCCTAAACCCTCCAACAACATCTGGACACAGTGGACCATGCCACTAGGTATCCAGAGGCTATTCGCCTTAGGACCACTACAGCTCCTGTAGTGGCTAGGGCCCTTCTGGATTTCTTTTCCAGAGGGGGAGGTTTCCTAAGGAGGTCTTGACAGACAGAGGTACAAACTTCATGGCTAGTTACCTCACTGCAAATGTGGAAAGAGTGTGGAGTAAACTACAAGCTTACCACACATTACCATCCACAGGCAATGGGCTTGTTGAAAGGTTCAACAAGACCCTGGAGAAGTGTGGCTCAATGATTAGAGCGGCAGAACCTGATGCAGAGGTCTAGCCCGGGACCAGGGTTCAATTCCCCACCTCGGCGGGTCTTGGGCTCAAAAATTCCACGGACCTGATAATTCTCGCCTTGGTGCCATTCCAATCATGGAGTCCCACTCTGCAACTCTGGGCAATAGCTTGCTTAATCTCCACAACGGCCCCCACAACGCTAAGGATGCCTGGCCTCCACCTTGGGGGTGCCCAGGAGTGGACGCCTCACAGGGAAAGCCAGGATGGGTTCCACAGCGGTATTCGTACAAGCGCCTTGAGACCCTTGCGGGTGAGTAGTGCGCTATACAAGTATCAATTTTACCCTCAAGGGTATGATCATGGGACTCCCAGAAAAGCTCAGGTGAAAATGGGATGTCTTACTACCCTGCCTTTTCTTTGCCTACAGAGAGGGTCCTCAGAAGGGGGCAGGCTACAGTTCATTTAAACGTCTGTTTGGATATCCAGTTAGGAGCCCCTTGTGTTTGGTTAAGGAGGGATGGGAACAGCCACTCAAACCTCCTAAACAAGACATTGTGGATTATCTCATTGGCCTGCGTTCACGTATGGCTTAGTACATGAAGGTGACCAGCAAAAACCTTGAGGCCAGCAAGCAGCTTCAGAAAGCTTGGCATGACCATAAGGCTGTACTAACTGTTTACCAGCCAGGACAGAATGTTTGGGTGTTGGAGCCTGTGGCAACAGCAGCTCTCCAGGACAAGTGGAGTGGACCCAACAACATCCTTGAGAAAAAGGTGAGGTCACCTATTTGGTTGACTTAGGTAACCCCAGAAGTCCCCACAGGGTGATTCAAGTGTACCGCCTAAAGCCTTTTGTTGATAGGGCTGACATGAGCTTGCTCATGGCCACTGATGAGGCACAGGAGGAAGAGAGTGACAGTTCCCCTTATCTCCTCTCTCAGGACCCTGTTGATGGGTCAGTTGATGGAGTAGCCCTGGCAGGCAGCCTCACTGATCAGCAGCAAGTTGATGCAGGAAAGTCCTCAATCAGTTCACCCATTTGTTTTCTCTGACTCCTAGTCAAACCGCCTGGTGTACCCATGAAATGGACACATGTGCAAGTCTGCCTGTGAAGAATAATATTTACAGACAGCCTGACCTGGTCAGAGACTGCATCAGAACTGAGGTCCAAAAGATGCTAGAGTTGGGGGGTCATTGAGCTTTCAAAGAGTCCTTGGGCTAGTCCAGTAGTACTTGTGCCAAAACCTCACACCCAAGATGGTAAGAGAGAGATGAGGTTTTGTGTGGAATACAGCGGTCTCAATGCACTTGCTAGGATTGATGCCCATCCAATTCCCAGGGGAGATGAAATAATTGATACTTTGACCTCAGCCAAAGACAGCATTTTCAACCCCTAGTGGGCATTATCAATGTATTGTAATACATTTTGGCTTGAAAAATGCACCTGCCACATTTCAGAGGTTGGTGAACGAAGTTCCCACAGTTCTGCAAGCCTATAGTGCAGCATATCTAGATGATATTGCGGTCTTTACCTTCACATGGGAGGATCACCTGGTTCACTTCAGGAATGTTCTTGAGGCCCTGCAAAAAGCAGGACTCACTATCAAAGCCACAAAGTGCCAGATAGGACAGAGTGAGGTTGTATACCTGGGTCACTTGGTAGGTGGAGGCCAAGTTCAACCACTGGAGAGCAAAATCCAGACCATAATGGACTGGGTTGCTCGAACTACCCAGACTCCGGTCAGAGTTTTCTTGGGCCTGCCTGAGTATCACAGGAGGTTTGTTAAGGGGTATGGATCTATTCTGAGTCCCTTTTATATACTACCTGTCTTTTGGGGTATGTATCTATTTTCACTATGCTTTACAGGTCCTTGGGAAGTCATGGCTGTTGCTTCTTGAGTCGGACTTGTGATCATATTGTGTTTCGTATCACTAGTGGTATTGCATGCACTTGTTGCTAACAAGGATTAATTTGATACAGTATTCCCTTTTAATGTTTAGCTTTTTCCTTATTTAATGATTTGATACTGCACTAATAGTTGCGTTCCCTTTTCTTCTTTCGCTTGCCCACAGCTTGGAGTCATGTTCAGACTTTCAGGCCATGACACTGAAGGTCATGCAGGCGCAGGCTTTGTAGATGCCTGTGGTCCTTCAGTGAATGCGGGCCAGTGATGCTCTATGTGTTGTCAGACCACTCGAAGTCTATTGTGACTTAATTTTTATATATAGTATGTATGTGTCCAGGTGATACACCTTTGTGGCAAAAACCTTTCCAACTTGTATACTTAATGAATATCAATATTAAATTAAAACCTATTAGTGATAATGTAATTTCTTTACAGTGCATTATGTAACCTTCGAGTGGTCATTTTGTTCAAACTAAATTCTCTATACTATGGAGGTATAATTGCCTATCTTTGTTGAAGTGTCCATTCAGCTTGGTACAATGGGATGAGTTCTGAGAGTCCTTTTGAATTTTATCAGGACAGTTCTTTCTCTGATATTTATATACTAATTATCACTATCTTAACTTATGTTGGCACTCAACAGACCTCTTAGCCTGGCGACATAGGGTTTGTTTAGATGTGGCCATACATTTGATGTTTCTCCTTTATTAATGTTTTGAAGATTTGTGATCTTTTTAGCACACTGTTTCCACAACCAGTTTCTATAGTGGGTCCACGTTCTGGCGGGGAGGTTTCACTGAAGAAACTGACGACCGTGCGCCAGAGGGGGCTTTCATGGCTCCACTGACGTCATGACTGTAGTCGATGTCATCGCGGAGCCATACAACGCCGTCCCCTGGCGCGCAGAGGTATTACTGAAAAATTTACTGATCCAGACTAGCGCCTGGGGAGAATTAAAAAGGTAATGAATCATCTGCGGCTAGACTGTGTCTCAACCAGATATTACGTTACCGAAGGTAAGTAACTTTTACTTCATGTGCAGACTACAAACGAAAAAATAAACTTCAAGGTGAAGACACTTTTGTGCACTGGGCTCACCGTATAATATCTTCCTATGATTGGCTTTACATTAAATGACTCAAAGGACATCCTTAAGGACCCGTTGAAATCCAGGGTGCTTATGCTACACGTTGAAAGAAAATACACACCTTCGCCTTCAGACCCAATATATATATATCAGGGGTCACCCTGCAGCAGACTCCCTAGTAGTCACAACAACAAGGAAAAGAACAGCTACCTGTAGTAGCTGCAAAACTAAGAAGGTAAAACATACATAGGTTTCCCTGTCTGGACGATTGGCTGATCAAGAGTTCTAGCAAGCCAAAGGCCTACAGGACACTCAAGCCACAATCAACGTTTTATGAAAGTTGGGATTTACAATCAATGCCACCAAATCCCATTTACTACCTCTTCAGATACAACCTTATCTTGGAGCCATACTCAATTGAATCACAGCAAAAGTATACCCCAATCCACAGAGGGTTCTTAATCTCCAGAAGCAACTGGCTCTTTTTCGGCCACATTGTCGCCTAACAGTCAATATTGATGCGCTTTCTAGGTATGATGGCGTCTTGCATAGCGGTACTTCCACATGCAAGACTACATACAAGACCCTTACAGGACTGCTTAGCATCATAATGGTCACAGGCGGGGGACAACTTGGAGGATCTAGTATTGGTTTTACCCAAGGTCCACCTGGTACTACAATGGTAGAACTCTCAAAACACACAAATGGGAAGAGCCTTCATGTACCTAATTCTGCAGGTAACAATCACAACAGATGCATCATTTATGGATTGGGGTGCTCATATGGAAAACAATGGTGCACAGGGACATTGGTCTCCACAACAACATACATTGCACATCAATATATTAGAGCTGCTAGCTATTCAAATGGCTCTCACAGACTTCCTACCCAACATTTCAGGGAAAAATGTCCTTCTACAAACAGACAATGTGGAAGCAATGTGCTACATTGAGAAACAAGCAGAGACCCTGTAGGAGGCTGGCTTAGTATATGGTGCACACTTATGTGAAGCAGTGGTAGCTGTGGAGAGCAGCCTTCAGGCTTTGTTCAGAAGGAGTATCTGAAAGAAACAGTTAGTTATAGATTCCTTACCTTAGAATTACCCCCAGTCATCAGACTGGATACGGAAAGCTTTTTCATCAGCAGTACCCCTGTGCGTCGGAAGGTGGCGTCGGTCAACTCCGCGTTCGTCATCGGCATCGTGGTTGCCTGGACAACATGCCCGTAGCTACTTAAGACGCCGCCCTCGCACTCTGATGTCAGTTATTTCTTTTTCCGCGCCAGCAAGCACAGATGCGGAGAGAGCGGTACCTCCAGTCACTTTTTGACTGACTTTTTCTCGACTTCTGTCGACTTCGTTCTTTGAGTCCATCGACTCCTGGTGCACAAGGGATGCTCGGCCTCGAGGCTTGCAGCTCCTGTAACCGACATGTCGGTGACAGATCCACACCGCATGTGCCTCTACTGCCTGCAGCGCGACCACGACCCCAAATCGTGCTCCGACTGCCGGACCATAGGCCTGAAATATTTGCCGGAGCGGTCCCGAAAACTACTCGAGGCCCGGCAGTCGGCTCCGCGCCGCTTAAGGTACCGGTAGGAGGACGAGGGACCGGTCGCCAAGCCACCACCATTCTTCCTCTAAGTCTTCGCACTCGGGGTCAGGTACGTCGAAGTACAAGAAGAAGTCGAAGAAGCACCGTTGCTCTTCGACTTCTCCCTGTCCGTCAGCCGATGCGACGAGAGATGCGGGTGGTGTCGCTCCCGCGGCTCCGCGCATGCTGGGCCTGTAGGGCCAGCGCCGAGCTTCCCTCCCTTCCCGAGACCCGGAGCGACCCCTGCCCAGCTTCGAGCTTTCCATGAAGCGATGCATGCCAAATTTAGGCAGCCCGAGTCCCGGGCCCCGCGGACTCGGCTGGGGGCTCTGGACCTTTGACGCCTGCGGCTCCGGTCTCGGCACTGCAGGGTCCCCTTGGATCCAGGCCTGGATCGACCTCGTAGCTCCTCCACCGGCGCCGACTCCACCGGCACCACGTCCGCAAATGGCATCAGCTGTGTCCCCAGCCAACGTCGACCCTGGCCTCCACCTCGAGGTAGACACCAACGCCGACAGGTACTTTTGTGCTCCTGTTCTACCCTGGCTCTTTGAGACCAGATTAGCAGCCAGAGGAGGGTGAGGAGGACTGGAAGGGGTCTGGGGACCCTTTAACCAAACAGCTAGGTTAAGAACCGGACTGGCGAGAGGAACTGGGGGAAGCCAGTGGTCTGGATACCTCCCCAGACCTTGGCATGTTGTCTCCTCCTAACGTGGCTATGGAGGAGGGAGTGTCCTATGCAGTGGTGTTGCGTAGGGTGGCCGAGGCTCTCCCCCTCGAGCTACCCACGGTGGTTGTTAGTACTAACCTCCTGATAGAGGTGCTTCAACTGGCAGCGAGCTCTTCGGAGCCCCTGCTGCCATTTAATGAAGCCCTCACAGACGTCCTCTTGTGCACCTCATCCAGGACCAACACAGGGGCTCCTGTGGACAGGATGATTGCCTGACGCCACCGCCCGGTACCAGGTGACCCCACTTTCCTCTCCCAACACCCCACCCTGAGAGCTTGGTGGTCCAAGCCTCCAGGTCCAAAGGAGCATTCTCTAATGCACCACCTGATAGGGAATAGAAAAAGCTGGACCACCTTGGGAAGAAAATGTTTTCTTCCTCCAGCTTCGGACTGCGGACGGTAAACACTGCATGTCTGTTGGGCCTTTACATCCACTCTGTGTGGGATACGGTAGCACAGGTGCTTCCACAGTTCCCAGGGGAGGCCCGGGCCATGCTCTCCCATGCAGTCACTGAGGGGAGAGACGCAGCAAAGTTTACCATCAACTTTGGGCTGGATACCGCCGACTCACTAGGCAGGACGATTTCCACATTGGTAGCCCTTCGACGTTACGCCTGGTTGAGGTCAACCGGTTTTTCGGGGGATGTCCAATCCACTCTTATGGACATGCCCTTTGATGGCCGTCGCCTTTTCGGAGACAAGGCAGACAACGCACTAGAACGCTTTAAGGAATCTCGAGCTGCGACCAGGTCCTTGGCCCTTGCCACCAGCCGCCCTGCACAGTCTGCCTTTCGCACCTTTCGTGGCTACGGAAGGGGTCCCCACCACGTTCCCTCTAGGGCCACAGGCCGGCGCATGCTGTTCAGCCCCAGTGCGGCCAGAGACGCGGGAACCACCGCCGTGGTTCTGGGGGCCAGCGGGCGGCCAATCCACTACAGCCCCCTCTGCAGCAGCCTTAAAAACCTCCAGCCTCCAAACCCACCTAGTCCGACCTTTCAGGGCCACCATATGCCAGTGGGCGTCAGGATTCGCCATCACCTACCCAACTGGCGCACCATCACGTCGGAGAGGTGGGTTTTGCAAATAGTCCAAAGGGGCTACTCCCTCCCCTTCAAGACTGCCCCTCCCATCCATGCCACCTCAGTACCATCGCATGTCGGAGGATCATCTGGCCCTTCTCCAACAGGAAGTTTAGGCACTCTTGGCCAAAGGTCCCAGAAGTAGGTCGTGATTGCTATTTCCACAACTTACTGGTGCCCTAGAAGGACAAAGGCCTGCGTCCTATCTTGGATCTCAGGAACATCAACCGCTCGCTCAAGTCCTGTCTGTTCCTCTACCCTGGAGACTGGATGGTAGTGTTGGACATGCAGGACACTTACTTTCATAACCCCGTCCTGCCGGCCCATCGGCGCTATCTGCGGTTCACAGTAGGCCACGAGCATTTTCAGTTTACCGTGCTCCCATTGAGCCTTACCAGCGCCTCTCGGGTGCTCATGAAAGTGATGGTGGTGGTCGCAGCTCATCTACGCACATCTGGGGTTCCAGTCTTCCCCTATCTCGACGACTGGCTGTTGAAGGCGGGCTCGCCCCAGGTTGTCATCTGCCACCTCCAGACTACAGCCGACCTGCTGCATTTGCTGGGGTTTTCCATCAACGTGCCGAAGTCACACCCGATTCCCTTTCAGAAACTCCTCTTCATCGGAGCGGTTCTGAACACGACGCACTTTCGGGTCTATCCTCTGGAACAGCACGTCTGGGATCTTCGGGCTATGATTCCAAACTTTCAGCCTCAATCCTGGGTTTCGGTCAGAATGACCCTGAGGCTGCTGGGCCTCATGGACTCCTGCATCTTGCTGGTAGATCATGCCAGGTGTCATTTGCGGGCTCTGCAGTGGAACCTGAAGTTCCAGTGGGCGCACCATCAAGGGGAATCTGTCCGATTGTGTCCAGATCTCGTAGGACACTGCACGACAATTGCAGTGGTGACTAACGAACCAGGATTGGGTCAACGGCACATCCCTCTCCTTTCCCCAACCAGAATACACACTGGTGAAAGACGCATCCCTTCTGGGCTGGGGCGGCCACATGGGAGATGTAGAGATCAGAGACCTGTGGTCTCCGGCGGAGTCAGGGCTCCACATCCACCTTCTGGAGCTTCGGGCGATCCGTCTTGCACTCAAAGCATTCCTTCCCTCTGTCCGAGAAGAGTAGTACAGGTGTTCACCGACAACACCACCGCCATGTGGTACTGCAACAAACAGGGCGGGTAGGGTTGTGGACCCTATGTCAAGAGTCCCTCCGCCTCTGGACATGGCTGGAACATCAGGGCATATCCCTAGTAGTTCAACACCTGACAGGTTCACTGAACGCCAGGGCGGACGAACTCAGCCGCAGGTGCATGATGGATCACGAATGGCATCTTCGCTCGGAGGTTGTGCAAGGTCTCTTTCAGCAGTGGGGAGAGCCTTGGTTAGATCTATTCACCACCGAAGAGAACACACGTCAGCAATTCTGTACGTTGGAATTTCCAAGGCGGCACTTTCTAGGCGCTGCTTTTCGTCGCGAGTGGAGTCGCGGTCTTCTATACGTCTTTCCGCCTATATCACTTCTGCCCAGAGCGCTGAAGAAGATCAAGTGCGACCGGGCCCAAGTCATTCTTTTGGCTCTGGATTGGGCACGAAGAGTCTGGTATCCAGAGCTGCTCAACATGGCCATCGATCCTCCAATCCGACTGCCTCTTTGGGAGCATCTTCTGTCGCAGCAGCAGTGGACGGTCCTCCACCCAAACCTATCCAGCCTCCACCTTCTTGCGTGGAGATTGAGGGGTGACAGTTGACGTGGTTTGACTTGCCTCCCGAAGTCTGCAATGTTATCTTGGCAGCCAGGCGTCCCTCCACTAAGAGGGTATACGCCTGCAGATGGAACAAATTTGTGGCATGGTGCACAGCAAAGGCTGTGGATCCCCTTTCCGCCCCTCTTTCTTAGGTTCTCTTGTTCCTCCTTTCTTTGGTCCAGAAGGGCTCTGCTCTGGGCACTTTAAAGGGCTACCTCTCGGCCATTTCAGCCTTCCTTAGGCTTCCTGATCAGTCTTCTCTTTTCAAGTCCCCTGTTGTAAATAGATTCCTTAAGGGCATTACTCATCTTTTTCCTCTTGTTCCCTTCGTAATGCTCCAGTGGGACTTGAACTTGGTGCTTACATGTCTTATGTGTGCTACCTTTGAGCCGCTACATAACTGTCCTCTCAGACTTCTCACTTTGAAAACTGCTTTTCTGGTGTCCAACACCTCTGCACGCACGGTGAGTGAGCTACAAGCTCTTTCTTCCAAGCCTCCCTTTCTGTTTGTCCATCCGGACAAGGTCGTCCTTAGAACTAGATCTTCCCTTCTTCCCAAAGTGATGACTTCTTTCCACATTGGCCAAACCATCATTTTGCCCACATTTGATCGTCATCCTTCGAAAGAGGAAAAGAGGCTCCACCGTCTGGATCCAAAACGTGTGCTTTCCTTCTACTTGGATCGCACCAAACAATTCCGGGTGGACGACCAACTCTTTGTTGGTTACGTGGGCGCTACGAAAGGTCGGACCATGCACAAACAGACCATCTCCAGGTGGGTCATTCTGTGCATTAAAGCCTGCTATTCTTTGGCAAAGAAGGAGCCTCCAGTGGGGCTGCGCGCCCATTCCACCAGGGCGACGGCAGCTACTACTGCTTTGGGATGAGGAGTCACCCTAAATGACATCTGTCAGGCAGCTACGTGGGCATCGTTGCACACGTTCACCAAACAGTACCGCCTGGACAGCCAAGACGGCTTCTTTGACTGTCTGTTCTCCAGGACTTTCTGGTGTGAACTTGGTTCGCAGACCCACCTCCGGGGTTGGTATTGCTGGGGTATCTATTCTAAGGTAAGGAATCTATAACTGTTTCTTTCAGATAAACAAGTTACTTACTTTTGGTAACGATATATCTGTAAGAAACATAGGTTAGTTATAGATTCCTTATCACCCCACCCATCCTCACCATTCTATGAACTGACTTCTAGGGTTAATGATTTCCTTTCAGGGCCCTAGTTTTGTGCACCAGTGGTCAATTTCTTGCATGGCTCTGCGCTCTCGCGTGGAAGGTCGTGTACAGAACTGACGTCAGTCCGAGAGAGCAGCATCTAAGTAGCTACCGCAACGTCATTCCAGCAACCACGACGACGAACGCAGAGTCGACCGACACCACCTTCCGACGCGCAGGGGTACTGCTGACTAAGAAACTTTCCGGATCCAGTCTGACGCCTGCGGGTAATTCGAAGGTAAGGAATCTATAACTAACCTATGTTTCTTACAGATATATTGTTACAGAAGGTAAGTAACTTGTTTGTTAAGCAGCTTGTTTCACCAGATCTAATCATATAGTGTAGGTTAAACAAAAAAGAACCACACAGTGTAGTTATAAAAATAGGTATACTTATTATACACACTCACTAACACATTGGTATATCTCCTACCTGGAGATATCAACACAATACACACAATATTTCAAATGTAAACATGTAAGTAAGCACAACTACACAGTGGTCTCAAGGGGGAGATCAAACAATATACTGAAGAAGTGGAATGCGAACTGTGACCGGTCGGGACTTGGACAAGAAGGCTCAGAAGAACTGGGGACACAAGAAACCACCCAAGGAAAGTACTCAGGAACCCCACGGAGGCTGTGTGCATTTGCTTCCAGCGTGTCGGCAAGACAGGAGGTAAGTTTCTCCTCGGGGGAGGAGGTTATTTAAACAAAAGAGGCATCAGGGGAAAGGAAAGAGCTTTCCTTTCCCCCGATGCCTCTTTTGAGCATTCCTGCTGCACGATTGTGCAGCAGGAATGTCAACTAGACACCAGGGACTTTCATTTTTTTTATTAAAAATGTGCTCAACTGTTTGCAGGGAGCGGCCCCTTAGGCAAGGGTCGCTCCCCTTTTGAGGGCTATATGGTTTGGCTGGGTCTGCCCCCCTAGGGGGGCAGATCTTTCCAATTTTCTTTTTTAAGTAGCCCACTAGACCACCAGGGATTAATTTGTGGCGAGTGGCCCCTTGGGCAAGGGTCGCTCCCCTTTGGGGGCAATGTTTTTAGATCTCGCTATTATTTCTTTTTAGTGGCCCACTAGGCCACCAGGGAATAATATTTGGGGAGTGGCACCTTGGGCAAGGGTCGCTCCCCTTTGAGGGCAATGTTTTTGGCTGTCTGCCCCCAGGGGGGCAGATCTAGCCATTTAAAAATAAATAAATTGGGCCCACTAGACCACCAGGGATTGATTTGTGGTGAGTGGCCCCTTGGGCAAGGGTCGCTCCCCTTTGGGGGCAATGTTTTTGGCTTTGTCTGCCCCCCAGGGGGGCAGATCTCGCCATTTAAAAATAAATAAATTGGGCCCACTAGACAACCAGGGATTAATTTGTTGGGAGTGGCCCCTTGGGCAAGGGTCGCTCTCCTTTGGGGAGAATACATTTGTCTGTTTCTGCACCCCTGGGGGGCAGATTGGCGGATTTTTTTTTTATTTGGCCACTAGGGATTTTTTTTTTAGATGTTGGGGAGCGGCCCCTTGGACAAAGATTGCGCCCCTTTATGGGAGGATGATTGTGGCCATTTCTGCCCTCTTTGGGTGACAGATCAGCAGTATGTTTTTAGGCCCATCTGCCCCTAAGGGGGCAGAAGCCACTAGACACCAGGGTTTTTTTAATTTTGGTATTGGGGAGTGGCCTCTTGGGCAAGGGTTGCTCTCCTTTTACAGGGGTGGATATTTTATTTATACTCTTCGGCCCACCTACCCCCTTAGCGAGGCTGGTGGATTGTTTGTGGACTGGTACATTATTTGTATATGCGATTGTAAAAAAAAATCTCCTTTTTATTAGTGTAAAGCTTTTGATTCTTGTTTGCGGTTTCGGCAGTGGTTGTTCTGCAGTTTTGTGTAGTTGCATGTATTTGGTAAGAAACACATTCTTGTTGTGTTTACTCTGAATGAGTATTATTGTCATGTATGAATGAATTTTTTTGTAAGTGGTGTCATAATGGCAGCATATTTAGTTAGTGTTTTGAGCATGAACTTCTTTGTGATGTGTTTTGCAATGTCTTATGTGTAAATGTATTTTTCCTTTATTAGTGGGATATTGATGATCCTTACCGTGTCTGTGCAGAGTAGGTGGTGGTGAGTCTAGCTGTTTCTGGCAAGTGAGTGTTATAGTTTTGGAGTATATAGGTCTTTGTGATAAAGACACATTTTGTTTATTGCTTATTTTACAAAGTGTTTATTGTTGTTGACTTGTTTGACAAATTACCTTTATTAGTAAGGATAATAGCTAGCCGTAGAATTAGTGATCAGCAGGTGGTTGGTATGCTTTTTGAATCTTCCTCTGAGCAGGATTATGAGACTGACAGTGCGTCTGAGGGAGAGGAGGGAGTGCAAGATTCTGGCAGTGAGTTTTCTGTCCACGTGGAATCATCTGATGATGAAGCTACTCTCAGTGCAGATGAACCTCCTCTAAGTGCGGATGAAGTGCCTGTTTTAGAGGACACTGATGTGTCGATGGTGCAGCAAGAGACATCTGGATTTCAGCCTGAGGCTGCGAGTCTTCCTACCGGAAGTGCTGGACTCTGGGTTGATCCAAACATGGTGCAGCTGGATTTGCCTGCCATCAGTGGTGATGCAGGGTGTAGAGTAGATTGTGATTTTTTTTTGCTTATACAGTTTTTCAGTTGTTCATGGATGATGTATTTTTGGCTGAGATTTTTGAGCAGATTAATTTCTATGCTGAACAGTTTTTGAGGGACAACAGTGCCAGACTTAGGCCCCACTCTAGAGCTACCCGGTGGACTCCCACATATCTGGATGAGATGAAGAAGTTTTTGGGTTTTACTTTTTTGATGGGCTTGATAAGGAAGCCGTCCATGTCTTCATATTGACCTACCAGTCCCTTGATGGCAACAGCCATATTTCCTACAATTATGAGTCGTGATCAGTATTTACTTTTGCTTCGGATGCTTCATTTTGTTGATAATGCTTTAGCATTGCCACGAGATCACCCTGACTGTGACAGTCTTTTTAAGATTCATCCTGTTCTTGATGACTTTGTAGATCGATTTTCAGAGATCTATACTCCAGGGAAAGAAATAGCTGTTGATGAGTCTTTGGTCCTGTTCAAGAGCCGTTTGGTTTTTAGGCAGTACATTCCTAGCAAGAGGGCACGTTATGGAACTAAGATGTATATGTTGTCTGAGAGTAGGACAGGATATGTCTATAATTTCCGGGTGTACACTGGTAGGGATTCCACTATTGACCTCCCTGGTTGTCCGTCCACTTTTGGAATTTTAGAGAAAATTGTGTGGGATCTTGCTGGAGGACTGTTTAACAGAGGTCACCATTTTTACCTTGATAACTTCTACACTGCTGTGCAATTTTTTAAGGAATTGTTCAAAGTGGACACTTTTGCTTGTGGCACAATCCGTTCTAACCGTAAAGGTTACCCAAAAGAGCTTGTTTGCAAAAAGCTTCAGAAGGGACAGTGTAGTGCCTTGGGTAGTGAGGAACTGCTAGCTGTGAAATTTGTGAACAGGAGGGATGTGTACATGCTGACTACCGTCCATGATAAGAGTACTTCACCTGTGACTGTTTGGGGTCTCAGTTGCTGGAGTGCGCAAACCGGTGTGCATTGTAGACTACAATAAGCACATGGGTGGTGTTGATAGAGTAGATCAGAGGTTAGAACCTTACACTGCTGATCGTAAGGCTTACATTTGGTATAAGAAGATGGCCATCCATCTCTTCAATTTAGCAACTTTTAATGCTTTTGTTGTGTTCAAGGAGTGTTCTCCTGCGTCAAAGATGACTTTTGTTCAGTTTCAGGGGTCTGTGATAGGCAGCCGTGTAGTAGTGGAACAGGCAAATGTTCCTAGAGTTGGAGTGGTGGAGGATGTGGCTAGATTGAAAGATCGCCACTTTCCCAATTTAATTCCTCCCACACCCAAAAAAAACCAATCCCTGTAAGAGATGTAGAGTCTGCTTGCAAAGCGGTATGCGGAAGGAGAGGCATATGCACTGTGCCGATTGTCCTTCCAATTCTGGGCTGTGTGTGCCCACGTGTTTCCGATTGTATCACACAAGAGTTTTTAGGAGCAACCGTGAGTCTAATAGCGTACTGCCTGGTCTGCATGGTTTTATATAGTTGTTGTTCAGTTTCACGTTTAGCAATAGAATGATGTCTTTAGTTACTGCTCTTGTTTTTGTAGTTATAGTTTTGTATCTAGTTGCAATTGGTTTGTGTTTTCTTTCATGTTAAAAACATTTAATGATGGTGTGTGTGGGCTGGCGGTGTGCGTGGGCTGGCGCTTGGCTGGCGGTGTGCGTGGACTGGTGCTTGGATGGCAGTGTGTGTGGACTGGTGCTTGGATGACGGTGTGTGTGGACTGGTGCTTGGATGGCAGTGTGCATGGACTGGTGCTTGGCTGGCAGTGTGCGTGGGCTGGCGCTTGGCCAGTGAGGTATCATTTTACTTGGGAGAACAAGGGGGACGCTGGGAGGTAGAACATTTGTGCCGGCATGGTGATACCACGCAAAAATGTATGACAAAAGTGATTTTTTTTTCACTTAAAATAAAGGCTTGTAGGGGATTTTGGGTAGGGAAACGTTGGGGGATCCACGCAAGCCATACATCATTGGACTCCCCAGGGTGTCTAGTTTTCAGAAATGTGTGGGTTTGGTAGGTTTCACTAGATGGCGGCGAGCCCGGGGCCAAAAACCCAGGGGACCCCCCTTGCAAAACAGGTTGTTTTGAGATAGGTCATTTTGATGTTGCCTCAATAGGTTTTGGGCACTTGCCTGTCGCGGGTACTTGACCCACCCACACGAGTGAGGTACCATTTTTATCGGGAGACCTGGGGGAACGCTGGGTGGTAGGAAATTTGTGGATCCATGCAGATTGCAGAACTTTCCCACACAGAAATGTGTGAAAAATTTGACTTTTTCAGCAACATTTGAGGTTTGCAGGGGATTCTGGGTAGGGAAATGTTGGGGTATCCACGCAAGCCATACTTTGCTGGACTCCCCCGGGTGTCTAGTTTTCAAAAATGTATAAGTTTGCTAGGTTTCCCTAGGTGCCGGCAGAGCTAGGGATCAAAATCTACATCTAGACACTTTGCAGAAAAATGGTTTTCACTGTGAAAATGTGGTGTGTCCATTTTGCGTTTTGGGCCAATTCCTGTTGCGGGCACTAGGCCTACCCACACAAGTGAGGTACCATTTTTCTCAGAAGACTTTGGGGAACGTGGGGTGGGTGAAATTTTGTGGATCCACACAGATTCCAGAACTTTCCACCACAGAAATGTGAGGAAAATGTGTTTTTTTAAATTTATTTTGTTTAACAAATTTGTAGGTTTGCAAGGGATTCTGGGTAACAGAACCTGGTGAGAGCCAGTCACGTCACCCCATCCTGGATTCCCCTGGGTGTCTAGTTTTCAAAAATGTGTAGGTTTGCTAGGTTTCCCTAGGTGCCGGCAGAGCTAGGGTTCTGAATCTACAGCTAGGCACTTTGCAGAAAAAGGGTCAGTTTTCACTGTGAAAATGTGGTGTGTCCACGTTGCGTTTTGGCCCGTTTCCTGTCACGGCACTGGGCTTACCCACACAAGTGCTGTACCATTTTTATCGAGAGACTTAGGGTAACACAGAATTGTAGAGCAATTGTTATTACCTATTGACTTTCGATCCATTTCTGCCTTCCGAATGAAAGACAATGTGTAAAAAAATAAGTCATTTTGAGAAATGACCTATAATTCTCATGCTAGTATAGGTACTCACAATTTCGTAAATGTGCAAATATCTATTGTATTTAAACTTTATATTTTGTTCCAATATTCAGAAATGCATAGGTGTCTTTCATACCGATTCTCCAATGTATATATTTTCCCAAATTAATTGATATATACCTGGTAAATAATAAAAAAACATTGCAAGACGCTGCTCAGTTATTGGCTTTGGGTTCGTAGGGTTCTTGGTGAACCTACAAGTCCTATATATCCCCACAACCAGAAAGGTCCAGTGGATGTAATAGTATATTGCTTTAAAACAGCTGTCACAATTAGAAGAAGTTACAGGTGAAAACGTTGGCACATATGGCTGTTTTTTTCAACTAAATTTCAATGTATCCTATATTCAACTGTTAGTTTCTGTACAGAAACCTTGAAGGATCTACACAATTGACCCCTTGCCGAATTCATAATTTTGTCTTCTTTTCTAAAATGTATAGCTTTCCAGGATCCATTATTGCTTTCATATCCATTTCTACCATTAACTGGAAGAAGGTTGAAAGCACAAAAAATAGCAAAAAAAGGATATATCCCAGTAAAGTGCCAAAACTGTGTAAACTATGTTGCTTTTCTGACAAAAGTCTGTCACGCCTTAAAAGCTGGGAAACTGGGGATTTTAGCCCCACAAACCCTTTTTTGATACAATTTGAAGGGGGAAAAACAGACGCTTTCATTTGCAGCACTTTTTCCCCATTTTTCCACCCAAAACCAAAATTTAGATGTATTTTGGTTAATTTCTGGGTCCCCTCCAGGGGAATCCACAAACCCTGGGTAAATTTAGAATCCCCATGATGTTGGAAGAAAAGGACACAAATTTGGCGTGGATACCTTATGTGGTCAGAAGATTACAGGGGCCTAAGCATGAACTAACCCAAATAGCCAAAATAAGAGTTAGCACGGGGTAAGAAGGCCTAGCAGCGAAGGTGTTAAACTAAGAGGGGCACCGCCATGCGCATGTAATTAAATCTTGAACTCGGTGAAAGTTAAAAACAAGCCTTCAGCGTCTTCCGGTGAATATCGCACCCTGAAACAAAGGAGAGTAAATCCCAGTCAGTGGGCCTAGCATGCACAAGGCTGGGAACCCGACGCCAACTCCACCTCTCACAAACACCTACCGGTTTAGTTAAGAAAAGTCTGGCCACTTGTAACAGCTCCGTGATCGACAACCACTAACGCGGCTCCCTCACGAGTCATGGGCTCAAATAAACACTCCTTGTGTACCCGGTCTCGTGCTCCTACCCGGACAATGAAAATAGAAGAAATCCTACTAGTGGCTGCCTGTCACGAGTACCAGGGCGGTATGTGAACAATACTTAGTCCGTAAAAGTGCCACTCCCTATTGGTGTCAAATTATACCAAATAATGGAATACCAGCTGAAAGGAGTAATAAAAGGGCGGGAAACGGGGATCTGACTGTTGGTCCAAGTTCATAGGGGCTCATTATTCATAAAGCACAAGTTACTACTTGTGTAAAGATATATCTGTAAGAGACATTAGTTAGTGATAGATTCCTTACCTTAGAATATCCCCAGGCGTCAGACTGGATCCGGAAAGTTTGCTAGCAGTACCCTTGCGCGTCAGTAGGTGGCGTCCTGCGGCTCCGCGTCCGTCGCTGGCCACGTAAGCGCTGAGATGATGTCATGGAGACTACTTAGGCGCCACCCATGCACACTGACGTCAATTCTGTACACGACTTTCCGCGCCAGGAACGCAGAGCCATGCACGAAACTGACCACTGGTGCCATGAAACTAGGGCCCTGAAAGGGTGATGACCTTAACCCTAGAATCAGTTCGCAGAACGGGGAGGACAGGTGGGGTGGTAAGGAATCTATCACTAACTATTGTCTCTTGCAGATATATCGTTACACATGTAGTAACTTGGCATCTGAAAGAGACACGTTAGTGATAGATTCCTTACCTTAGACTAGATACCCCTGCAATACCGACCCCTGGTGGAGGGTCTGAGAACAGATTACACCAGAAAATCACGGAGAACAGAACAGCCAAAGAAGCCGTCTCTCCGGAACGGACTGTCAAGGCAGTAATGCTTGGTAAACGTGTGCAGCAAGGCCCACGTAGCTGCCTGACAAATGTCCTGCAAGGGAACGCCGTGTCCCAAAGCTGCAGTGGCTGCAGTCGCCCTGGTCGAATAGGCACGCAACCCCACAGGAGGCTCCTTCTTAGCCAAGGAGTAACATGCTTTCATGCACAGAACGACTCACCGCGAGATAGTCCGTTTGTGCACAGCCCGACCTTTCTTGGCGCCCATGTAGCCAACAAAGAGCTGGTCATCCACCGGGAACTGCTGTGTACGCTCCAGATAGAATGCGAGTGTACGTTTTGGGTCCAGACGGTGGAGCCTCTCCTCCTCCCTTGAAGGATGCGGAGGCGGAAAGAAGGTGGGCAAAGTGATGGTCTGCCCGATGTGGAAGGGCATGACAACCTTTGGCAAGAAAGAAGGCCGGGTCCTTAAAACCACCTTGTCCAGATTAACAGAAAGGAAAGGAGGCTTGGAAGAAAGAGCCTTGAGCTCACTCACTCTTCTGGCAGAGGTGATAGCCACCAGGAAAGCCATCTTAAGAGTGAGAAGATGCAAAGGACAGTTATGAAGAGGCTCGAAGGGAGCGCACATCAGATACGTCAAGACAAGGTTTAAGTCCCACTGAGGCATTATGAACGACACCGGAGGAAACGTGTACCTAATGCCTTAAAAGAAACGGTTAACAACCAGTGACTTAAAAAAAGAAGGTTGATCTGGAAGATGTAAAAAGGTGGAGATGGCCGAAAGATAACCTTTGATAGTGCCCAGAGCAGAGCCCTGCTGGGCCAAAGAAAGAAGGAACAGACGGACTTCAGAAAGAGGGGCAGAAAGGGGATCCACAGCCTTCGCTGTGCACCATACCACAAACTTGTTCCGCCTGCAGGCGCAAGGAGGTGGAGACTGGAATGGTTCGGGTGGAGGACCGTCCCCTGCTGCTGCGACAGAAGATCCTCCCGAATATTCAGTCGGATCGGGGGATCCACGCTCATACTGAGTAGCTCAGGATACCAAACTCTTCGAGTCCAGTCCAAGAACGACTTGGGCCCGGTCGCGCCTGATCTTCTACAGCACTCTGGGCAGAAGTGGTATAGGCAAAAAGGAGTACAATAGACCCCAACTCCACTTGCAACGAAAAGTGTTGCCTAGTGAGTGCCACCTTGGAAACTCCAATGAGCAGAACTGCTGACATTGCGCATTCTCTTTGGTGGCGAATAGATCTAACCAATGCTCTCCCCACTGTCGAAAGAGACCTTGCGCCACCTCATAGTGAAGACACCATTCGTGATCCATCAAGCACATGTGGCCGAGTTCGTACGCCCTGGTGTTCAAAGAACTTGCCATGTGTTGAACCACCAGCGATATGCCCTGATGTCCCAGCCATGTCCAGAGGCGGAGGGCCTCTTGACATAGGGTCCACGACCCCAGCTGCCATGTTTGTTGCAGTACCGCATGGCGGTGGTGTTGTCCGTAAGGAACAAGTTACTTACCTTTGGTAATGCTTTTTCTGGTGGATACAGTGTCTGCCTGTGGATTCCTCACCTTTTGAATACCCCCTGTGCCAGCTCTCCCACGTCAACGAGGACGTCATAATAGCATGGCTCCACTCGCGACTCCGTATAACGTCATCGGAGCCATAAGAAGACCTCGTTGGCGTGCTGAGGTCAGTTCCATCTATTTTTTCCGTGCCTTCGAGGCAAACGGGAAGACTGACAACATTTTTACAAGTATACATTGTATACATAATATATATATGAATGCAAATATACACAGTATATACGATAACAATGAAAAATGCCAATCAAACAAAGCATTTTCCTGAAAAAACCTGTAAGCATGAAAAAGACATTTTAAAAAACATCTATGCCAAACTGTTAAAAACATTTTTGGTAGAAACAGGAGGACTACGGGGAGGCGGGTTGGTCAGTGAGAAATCCACAGGCAGATACTGTATCCACCAGAAAAAGCATTACCGAAGGTAAGTAACTTGTTCTTCTGATGGATACTAGTCAGAAGAAAAGTTCCCACTTCTGTACTCTCATTCACAGATACAACCCATCCATCACCAGAACAAGACACCAAAGACTGAACCCAGTCAAAAAATTCATATGAAAAAAATCAATGTATTTTATTAAAATATGATCATGTAGCTTTACACACTAACAAATTCATGCAGCACAAAAATTAAAACAATTAAAAACATAAGTAAATGTTCGTTATCATGAATACTCAACAGTAAAAAACGTGGGGAGAAACAGTAAGTAAAGATGTTTTCTTATCCACAGGAATGGGAAGACATACGATCAAGATCAACTCTTTTCCTAAGTAGTTATACAAACATTCAATAGTTCGGAAAACAGATGTCATTACAATCTGAGATTGTAATGACTCAGGTTGCCCCGTTCAATCTACAGGCATGAAGGTGCAGGCTCTGGAGGTGGTGCTGTAGAAGCTGCCCCTGTAGCTTCGAGATGAGATCTGCAATGCGAGGGAGGCGGAGCAGAGGGTGCGATGAGAGGTGAAGTAGATCTGTGTACCACATCCTTCTTGGCCAATACGGGGCGACCAATATATCTTGGGCCCGGTCTTGGTGAACCTTCCTCAGAACTCGAGGAATCAAGGGTATGGGGGGAACGCATAAAGGAGCTGTGAACTCAAAACCAACTGAAACGTGTCCCCCAATACTCTCTGCATCGGAAACTGGAGACTGAAGAACAACGGGCAGTGCGCATTCGGTCAAACCGAGGAAATCCCCACATCTTGAAGACTAGATGGACCACCTCTGGATGAAGCCGCCACTCATGATCGGCCGAGTAATGCGGACTGAGACTGTCCGCATGAACATTTAGCACACCGGCCAGATGATTTGCCATTACACAAATCTGATGGCCCTGAGCCCAGGACCAGAGTCGCAGAGCCTCTCTGCAGAGACGATACAACCCTACACCTCCCTGTTTGTTGATGTACCACATCGCGGTATTGTTGTCCGTCAGGACCTGAACTGACTGACTATGAAGGGAAGGAAGGCCTTCAGTGCCGAACGAATCACCTGCAATTCCAAAAGGTTGATGTGAAGCAACCTTTCCTCTGGAGACCAAAGACCTTTGACCTCCAGATCCCCCAGATGAGCCCCCCACCCTAGAGTGGAGGCATCCGGGATCACTGTGGCCACCGGCGGAGGAGACTGAAAGGGCTTTTCCTGAGATGCTCCACCAAGACAGCTCCTCTTGAGTGTCTCTGGAGATTCTTATGTTTTCCCTGAGATCTCAATTGTGTTGATACCATTGCCTGCGGAGGAACCACTGGAGTGCCCTCATGAGCCAGAATGCATGACTGACCATCAGTATGCAGGAAGCGAACAAACCGAGGAGGCGTAGGACCTTCAGGACTGCAAAAACCGCTCCATTGTGAAACGAAGGAATCATTTCATGAATGTCGAGAATCCTCTGCGGAGGCGGGAAAGCTCGACAGAAAGTAGTGTCCAGTATTGCCTCTATGAACAAGCTACGCACCAGGTGAGATTTGGGCACATTTATTAAGAAACCCAAATTGAACAACAATTGCGTCGTTGCCTGCAAGTGACGCAACACCATCTCCAGGGACTTGGCTTTCACCAACCAGTTGTCCAGATAAGGGAAAACAGGAACCCCTGACCTTCTGAGATGTGCTGCCACCACCGCCATCACCTTTGTGAAGACTCCAGGTGCGGAAGTTAGGCCGAATGGAAGGACTGCAAACTGGTAGTGTTGCGAACCTACCATAAACCGGAGATACTTCCAATGTGACTTCAGGATAGGAAGGTGGAAATACGCATCCTGCGAATCGATCGACACCATCCAGTCTTCCTGTTGCAGCGCCAGAAGAACCTGAGCCAAGGTCAACATTTTGAACTTCTTCTGCCTGTGGTAAAAATTCAAAATCCTGAGGTCCAGAATCAGCATCAACCGGCCGTCCTTTTTGGGAATCAAGAAATACTGGGAGCAGCAACCTTGACCCGTTTTCTGCTCTGGAACCACCTCTATCGCCCCTTTCTGCAACAAGACAAGAACCTCCTGTTGTAAGAGAAGTAAATGGTCCTCTGAACACCATTCCTGGCGAGGAGGGTAAGCAGGAGGAAACACTTGAAAGGGAAGGGCGTACCCATTTTCTACAAGATTCAAAACCCAACGATCTGTGGTAATCAATTTCCAATCTTGTAGAAAATGGGACATCCAATCCCCCACAAGACCAGGGTGCTCCAAGATGGGGATCTAGGGCTGCTCCCCGAGGTACCAGTGGGACGGGCAGGAAAAGATGAGGAAGAGGACTGATGCCAGACGGCTCCACAAGGACGGCCTCTATTAGTTCCCCTGTAAGACCTATACAGGGGGTTTTGCTGCTGTTGCTGCTGAGGCTGTTAACGGCCACAAGAGGAAGCCGCCTTTCCAAAGCCTCAATATCTTTTATAGCCATACCCTCTAGGCTGAGACTGTAAAATGATCTTGCAGACGCTCTACTGTCCTTAAAACGTTGCAGAGCAGAGTCCACCTTGGTGACAAATAGCCTCGACTCATCGAAAGGGAGATATAAAAGAGTAGCCTGAACATCAGGAGAAAATCCAGAAGATCTGAGCCAGGCCTGGATCGTCGTTGCAATAGAAGAACACATAATCTGGGCAACCGAATCTGCAGTGTCCAAACCCGACAGGATAACTTGCCGGGCAGCTGCCTGTGAGTCCGACAGAGCCTCAAGAAAATTGTCAGGATCAGAACGCCGGCACACTGCCTGTCCTCCTTGCGTGGACCGTGTAATGACACCTGCGTCAAAACTACACATGCCGGACGCTACGCCGGAAAAGGAATAAAGACGGCGGACGCCTGAAAGCGCCGCCGATTATTCAAACCGGGATTCGGATTTGGATTCCTCCGACGAACCTGCAGACCAAGACAGGCGGTAAGAGTGCTAGCGCACAAATCTTCGAGCCGCCATTGTAGCAACTGAACAGTGGTTAGTTCTCCGTTTACTCCACGGACTCCCCTGTTGGACGAGACACGCTGTTACATCGCGGTCTCTTGCAGGGGAGTTTAGGTGACCGACGAGGCGCTTGGGATAGCTCGTTCCCTGTTGGCGAAACCGAGAGCCACATTCCGGTTTCATGCAGGGAAAATAAGCACCCGCGAAAATCCAGGCTTTGACAAATGAAATAAACTACCGACTCATGGGAAGCCCTGATTTATGACATTGTTTAGTACGTTGATCCGAGATATTGTAGGGGCCAAAATTGAGCCGTGTTTCTTACTGTTCGAACTTCCTTCTTTGAAAACTGCTGGTGAGAGGCTAGGATCATGTGACTATGAACATTCCTGGGCGCTTCACACTCATGGTTAAGAAGTCAAGCTTTGTTGGTCCAGGGTCCAGAGAAAAACCTCTGATTGTGTGTATTGGTTTCTTTATTTGTAGTTCCTTCAGGAGAGAGATCGATTAGAGGGGGAACATCTTGGCATCACAGTGCACGAACCACATGACCTTGGTAGGTGTTTCTTCACTCCTTACGAAGAAAAGTACAGTGAGGGCTTAGAGGAGAACAAGAAGCCTTTCTTTATAATATGCTCTCTTTCGTTTTATATTTCATATAGAAAGGTGTTCTGAAATATGTCATCGCCCTCTGCTCTCTTCTGATGTCATCGCTTCACTTTTCTTTGTTTCAGGTAGGGGTTGCAGTGTAAAAGGAATAGGTGGTAACGTGATAATTGACGGGGGTGAGGGAAAGTAGACCGACGAGGACTCACGTTTTCTTGTCTCCTTCACAGATCTCCAACCCTGCAGTTCCTACCCTTTCCTTCCCCCGCTCAATTACCCCAACAGTCTGTGTGCATAGCTCTACTCCAGACTTGGCAAGATAGGTCGGCCGCAGTGGGCAGTGGCATTGGGCAATCAACCTATTCCACAGAAGCCCCTGTGTTGGGTCTGGATCAGGTTCCCAAAAGGATGTCAGTGAGGGCAGGGGCTCGGAAGAGCTCACTGCCGGTTGAAGCACCTCTGTTAGGAGGTTAGTTCTAACTGCCATTGTAGGTAGCTCGAGGTGTACAGCCTCTGCCGCCCAACGCATCACCACAGCATAAGACGCTCCCTGCTCCATAGCCACGGTAGGAGGAAACAACATGCCAAGATCTGGTGAGGAATCCAGACCTCTGGCTTCCCCCAGTTCCTCTCTCCAGTCCGGTTTGTAGCCCAAATAGTAAGTTAGAGGATCTCCAGACCCCTCCCAGTCCTCCTCACCCTCTTCTGGCTTCCAATCTATTCTAAAAGAGCCAGGGTAGAACAAGGGCACAAAAGTACCCGGGGGTGCCAGTCGGGCTCCGTGTCTACATCGAGGTGGAGGCCGAGGTCGACGTCGACTGGGGACACAGCCGACGCTGGCTGCGGACTCGGTGCCGGTGGAATCGGCAATGGGAGTGGTGCAACAAGGTCGACCGGCGTCGATCCGGATCCAGGCCTGGATCCAAGGGGACCCTTTTAGCGCCGGGGCCGAAGCCTCCGGTATCGAAAGCCCAGGGCCCCCAGCCGAGTCCACAGGGCCCAAAGGCACGCCGGCGGAGTCGGGCAGCCTAAAGATGGCATGCATTACTTTGTAAAATTAGTGAAGCTAGGCAGGGGTCGCTCCAGGTCTCTGGAAGGGAAGGAAGCCCGAAGTCGACCCTTCGGGGTCTCCACGCAAAGCCACGGGAGGGGCACCACCAGCATCCCTCATTGCGTCGGCCGACGGATGGGGAGAAGTCAAACAGCGATGATGCTTCTTCGACTTCTTATTATGCTTTGACTTACCTGACCCCGAGTGCGAAGACTTGGAAGAAGAATGATATTGACGACTCCGCGACCAGTCCCTCGACCTCCCACGCGACCGGGACCTCGGATGGTGTGGAGCTGACTGCCATACCTCGAGAAGTTTTCAGACCGCTCCCGCAAAGATTTCGGATTCATGGTCCGGCAATCGGAGCACGACTTGGGGTCATGGTCGTGCTCCAGGCAGAACATGCACATGCAGTGCGGATCTGTCACCAACATCAGTCAGTGCGGATCCGTCACCGACATCAGTCGGCTACAGGAACCAGAAGCCTTGAAGTCGAGCATCCCTGATGTGCAACAGGAGTCAAAAACTTGAAAACGGTGTCGAAAAAGTTGGCAAAAAGTCAGTCAAAAAGTGATTGGAGGTACCACTCTCTCCAGATCTGCACTGGCTGGCGCGGAAAAAAAAAAAGAACTGACATCAGCGTGCGAGGGCTGCATCTAAGTAGCTGCTGCGACGTCATCTCGACGACCAGGACGCCAACAAAGAATGCAGAGCCGACTGATGCCACCTTTCGACGCGCAGGGGTACTGCTGATAAAAAACTTTCCGGATCCAGTCTGATGCCTGGGGGTAATTCTACAGTAAGGAATCTATAACTAACTGTTTCTTTCAGATTGACAGTATAACAAAATAATACAGTATCACATGAATATGTCACTAAAAAAATGAAACAATCAGGAACCACATGCGTAGTGTTACGAAAAAAATCATAACCCAAGTATAATTTCATTAACAAGAATTTACACTTCTCATAACCACCCCTAAAGGAGACCACATTTTCCTGAAAACTATCACAGAATACAGTCAAACAATCGTGATATTCTCAGATAAGAGCCCAAATTCCATCACGGTCATTAAGGCCCTGAGCCACCATTCTATATTTTTCTATCATGCGAGCTTCAAGTCTATTTAATGCAGTTTGTAGGCTCGCCTTGTTGTTTGCCTTAACCACCATCAATACCGACCAACTGATGTTGTTCTCTTCATGGTCACACTGTAGATAGTGTTGGATTAGGGGGGCACCTTGAGTCTTACAAGGTATCCTCAATGCCAAGTTACTACTTGTGTAACAATATAGCTGTAAGAGACATTACTTAGTGATAGATTCCTTACCTTAGAATATCCCTAGGTGTCAGACTGAATCCGGAAAGTTTTTTCGTTAGCAGTACCCCTGCGCATCAGTAGGTGGCGTTGTGCGGCTCCGCGTCCGTCGCTGGCGTCGTATGCGCCGAGATGACGTCACGGAGACTACTTAGGCGCCACCCATGCGTGCTGATGTCAGCTCTGTACACGACTTTCCGCGCCGGGAACGCAGAGCCATGCAAGAAACTGACCACTGGTGCCACGAAACTAGGGCCCTGAAAGGGGATGACCTTAACCCTAGAAATCTCTTCAAAAAACAGGGAGGATGGGTGGGGTGGTAAGGAATCTACCACTAAGTTGTGCATATGAAAGAGACACGTTAGTGATAGATTCC
Source organism: Triturus cristatus (assembly GCF_964204655.1). Lineage (NCBI taxonomy): Eukaryota > Metazoa > Chordata > Amphibia > Caudata > Salamandridae > Triturus > Triturus cristatus. The sequence continues at coordinate 210,995,676 of NC_140594.1, read as the reverse complement.
TTACCTTAGAATAGATACCCCAGCAATACCATTCCCGGTGGTGGGTCTACGAATAGATTACACCAGAAACTCACGTAGAACAGAACGGCCAAAGAAGTCGTCTCTCTGGACTTCAATGTCAAGGCAGTAATGCTTGGTAAACGCCTGCAGCGAGGCTCACGTAGCTGTCTGACAAATATCCTGCAACAGAACGCCACGATCCAAGGCAGTAGTGGCTGCTGTCGCCCTGGTAGAATGGGCACGCAGCCCCAAAGGAGGCTCCTTCTTAGCCAATGAGTAACACGCTCTGATGCACAGAACGACCCACCGGGAGATGGTTTGTTTGTGCACGGCCCGACCTTTTTTGGCTCCCACGTAGCCAACATAGAGCTGGTCATCCACCCCGAACTGCTGTGTGCGCTTCAGATAGAACAAGAGCACACGTTTTGGGTCCAGACGGTGGAGCCTCAATTCCTCTTTCGAAGGATGCGGAGGCGGAAAGAAGGGGGGCAAAGTGATGGTCTGCCCGATGTGGAAGGGCGTGACAACCTTCGGCTAGCAGAGGTGATAGCTACCAGGAAAGCCGTCTTTAGAGTGAGAAGACTTAAAGAACAAGTTACTTACCTTCGGTAACGATGTATCTATAAGAAACATTAGTTAGTTAGATTCCTCACCTTAGAATATCCCCAGGCGTCAGGCTGGATCAGGAAAGATTTTTGTAGCAATACCCCTTGCGCGTCGCTAGGCGTCGTCTGCGGCTCAGCGTCCGTCGTTGGCGTCGTGCGCCGGAATGACGTCGGAGTACTTAGACGCCGCCCTCGCGCGCTGACGTCAGTTCTTGTACATAGCTTTCCGCGCCAGGAACGCGAAGCCATGCAAGAGACCGACACTGGTGCCAAAAAATCTAGGGCCCTGAAAGGACAGCCTTAACCCTAGATGTCAGTTCGCAGAACGGGGAGGATGGGTGGGTCGGTGAGGAATCTAACTAACTAATGTTTCTTACAGATATATCGTTACCGAAGGTAAGTAACTTGTTCATCTGAAAGTAACACGTTAGTTAGATTCCTCACCTTAGAATAGATACCCCAGCAATACCAACCCCGGTGGTGGGTCTGCGAACCAAGATCACACCAGAAAGTCCTGGAGAACAGAACGGCCAAAGTAGCCATCTCTCCGGACTTGGCTGTCCAGGCAATAGTGCTTGGCAAACGTGTGCAATGAAGCCCACGTCGCCGCCTGACAGATGTCCTGCAAGGGAACTCCCCGGCTCAGGGCAGTAGTAGCGGCTGTGGCCCGGGTGGAATGGGCCCTCAGCCCAACAGGAGGGTCCTTTTTTGCCAAGGAGTAACAACGTTGAATATACAACACGACTCACCGTGAGGTGCTCCGTTTGTGTACCGCTTTCCCCTTCTTAGCTCCTACATATCCAACAAAAAGTTGGTCGTCCACCCGGAACTGTTTGGTGTGGTCCAAATAAAAGGACAGCGCCCGTTTTGGGTCCAGACGGTGGAGCCTCTCTTCCTCTTTCGAAGGATGCGGAGGCGGAAAGAAGGTGGGCAACGTGACAGATTGGCCGATGTGAAAGGGGGTCACCACTTTTGGTAGAAAAGAAGGACGAGTCCTGAGGACAACCTTGTCTGGATGAACAGAAAGAAAGGGAGGCTTAGATGACAGAGCCTGGAGCTCACTCACCCGTCTAGCCGAGGTGATAGCTACCAGGAAAGCAGTTTTCAGGGTCAGAAGACGAATGGGACAATTGTGAAGAGGCTCAAAAGGAGCGCACATCAGAAAGGTCAGAACAAGATTCAAGTCCCACTGAGGCATTACGAAGGGGACCGGAGGGAACATGTGAGTAATGCCTTTGAGAAAACGTGAAACAATAGGGGACCTGAAAAGAGAAGTCTGATCAGGAAGCCGTAAGAAGGCAGAGATTGCAGCAAGATAACCTTTCAAGGTGCCCAAAGCAGAGCCCTGCTGGGCCAAAGAAAGAAGAAAGAGGAGAACCTCAGAAAGAGGGGTGGAAAGGGGATCCACAGCCTTTGCTGTGCACCCTGCCACAAATTTGTTCCAACTGCAGGCGTATACCGATTTTGTGGAGGGACGCATGGCTGCCAGAATGACATCACAGACTTCAGGAGGCAAGTCAAATGGCATCAACTGCCGCCGCTCAATCTCCACGCATGGAGGTGGAGGCTGGACAGGTTCGGGTGGAGGACCGTCCCCTGCTGCTGCGACAGAAGGTCCCCCTGAAGAAGCAGTCGTATCGGGGGATCGATTGACATACTGAGTAGCTCGGGATACCAGAACCTTCGTGCCCAATCCGGAGCCCCTAAGATAACTTGGGCCCGGTCGCGCCTGATCTTCTTCAGCACTCTGGGCAGAATTGGTATAGGCGGAAAGGCGTACAATGGACCGCAACTCCACTCGCGACGAAAACGTCTCCGAGCAAGTGCTGCCTTTGGAAATTCCAACGCGCAGAACTGCTGACATTGCACGTTCCCTTCGGTGGCGAATAGATCTAACTAAGGCTCTCCCCACTGCAGAAAGAGACCTTGCGCCACGTCCGAGTTCAGACGCCATTTGCGATCCATCATGCACGGGTGGCTGAGTTCGTCTGCTCTGGCGTTCAGAGAGCCCGCCAGATGTTGAACCACCAGCGTGATGCCCTGGTGTTCCAGCCATGTCCAGATGCGCAGAGCCTCCTGACAAAGGGTCCACGGCCCCACCCGCCCTGTTTGTTGCAATACCACATGGCGGTGGTGTTGTCCGTGAACACCTGCACGACACTTCCCCGGACAGACGGAAGGAATGTCTTCAGTGCAAGACGGATCGCCCGAAGCTCCAAAAGGTTGATATGGAGCTGGGACTCCGCCTGAGACCAGAGGCATTTGATCTCCGCCTCTCCCAAGTGGCTGCCCCATCCCAGGAGGGATGCATCCGTCACCACTGTGTGCTCCGGTTGGGGAAGGGAGAGGGATCTGCTATTGACCCAATTGCGATTCGTGAGCCACCACTGCAATTGTCGTGCAGTGCCCTCCGAGATCTGGACATGATCGGACATGTTGCCCTGATGCTGGGCCCACTGGAACTTCAGGTCCCACTGCAGAGCCTGCATATGCCATCTGGCATGTTGCACTAGCAGGATGCTGGAGGCCATCAGGCCCAGGAGCCGGCGGGTCATCCTGACTGAAACCCGGGATAGAGGCTGAAAGATCGGAATCATAACCTGAATATCCCGCACTCGCTGCTCGGGAGAATAAACCCGAAACCGCGTTGAATCGAGAACCACTCCGATGGAGGGGAGCTTCTGACAGGGACTCAGGTGCAACTTTGGCACGTTGATGGAGAACCCCAGCAAATGCAGGAGGTCAGCCGTAGTCTGAAGGTGGGTGACGACTGTCTGGGGCGAGCCCGCCTTCAACAACCAGTCGTCGAGGTAGGGGAAGACTGACACCCCGGACCTGCGCCGATGAGCTGCGACCACCGCCATCACTGTTGTGAAAACCCGAAGGGCGCTGGTAAGGCCGAAGGGGAGCACGGCAAACTGGAAATGCTCCTGGCCTACCGTGAACCGCAGGTAACTCCGGTGGGCCGGCAGGACGGGAATGTGAAAATATGCACCCTGCAAGTCCAACGCTACCATCCAGTCTCCTGGGCAGCCAAAACCTGAGCCAGAGTCAACATCTTGAACTTCTCCTTCTGCGATTGACGTTCCTGAGGTCCAAGATGGGGCGCAGGCCCCCTTTGTCCTTCTTAGGACCAGAAAGTAGTGGGAATAACGACCACATCCTACTTCTGGCCCAGGAACGCGCTCGATGGCCCCCTTGGCCAAGAGGGCCGTGACTTCCCGTTGCAGAAGCGCAAACTGATCCCCCGACATGCGGTGGAACTGAGGTGGCATGGATGGGGGAGGGGGGGGGGGAGGGTGAGAAGTTGGCCTGATATATGATGTCACTAGTTCTAGTGTACACCTTATATCAGTCCAAACAACTCTTATGGTGATTGGATGTAAAGTCAACCTTATAGACCAGCTATCCTAGTGGTAGCATGGACAAGAGCAGTCTTAGGCTAAACTCTGAATGGCATGTGAAGCCAGCTGTGATACCATATATAATCCCTTGAATACCAAATGAAAGGACACCACAACAGATATATATATAAAATAAAGTGTATTTATTCTAGTCAAACCCTCAGCACTCTTTATGAGATTCGAGGAAAGTACAACACAGTCTTATTTAAGCATACATTAAGTCACACAGGTAAGTAATACAGTTAGGCCCTAGGGGCCACGCAAACCATATACTAAAGAAGTGGTATAAGGACCACTGTCACGGAAATAGAATAGGCCTAGGGAATCGCTGGGGCTACACTACACTATCAACAGTTAGGAAGTGGGAGGCCCACGGGATTCAGGTGCAGAGTGGAAACACTCACGCGTAATGCGTAAAAGTCGATAGAATCACTAGCAGTTAGAAATAAGCAGTTTTAGGACACTTCTGGTATAACTAGAAAGTCGAGACTCTGAAACTAGACTCTAGGATAGTCAATACCCTTGTGAGCACCGAAGTACCCAAGTTACCTAGCCCACGGGCTGCGGGTGCATAGGTGTGAACTTGCGTCGGGTTTCGTCGTGGACTTCTATGGATGCCTGAAGGAAAGTTGCTGACAGGCAGTCAGTGAAGAGTGTCCGGTGGATCCCAAGGCTGGGATCAAGAAGAGAGGATACCTGCAAGCAGAAGGGACAGAGTCTGGGTCACTAGCCAGTGACCACGTGGAACCAGGAAGGAACCAGGCGATGTCGTGAAGATTGCAGGTGAAGAGGTGAAGCTTGTCGCAGCAGCCACGGGTACCAGGAGACGTCGAGGACGACCAGGACCAGGAGGCGAGCTGTCCCACGAAGGCTCTTGCTGTCGGCGGCGTCGAAGTCGAACTAGGACTCACCAAGCCTTGGCAAGCGGAACCCACGAAGAATGGAGGACTTGCTTCTGGTGCAGACCAGGAAGGTCTGGGGTGCTTCTCTTTTGCAGAGAATCGGGAGCCAGTCTGGAGGAGCCAAACCAGCAGTGAAGATTCAAAGGTGTGTCGTCGCAAAGGCCGCTAGCCAACGGGCAAGCAACCGGACAGACGCAGCAAGCAGGAAAATGCAGAAGGGCCCCACGCAGGACTCGTGGAGTGTGGGGGGCTGATCTTCGGTGCAGATGGTGCTTGGGGTTGGGGCTTCTCAATCCCCGGTGCACAACTTCGAGGGTACCTCAGAAGCTGCGCTGGAAGATACTCGCCACTTTTCCCAGGTAGCCGGTCCCACGTCTCTCCTCGCCTCCACGGATCTCAGCTCGGCTGTGGATGTGGATCAGGGTCGGAGAAGTCTGGAAGTCAAGGCTCTGGTCGGGCTCTGCAGTCGGTCCCTCGTAGAACTTCAGCAAAGGGTAAGTCTCTTGATGGTGCCTGTTTGCACAGGGTGGCCACTCCTTGGCCACAAGGGAGATTCTTCAGTCTTCTTCTTTCGTCGAATGTCGAAGGTCCAGAGTTTTTGTTCAAGTTGCAGGTTCAGGATAATCTAATCTCCTGGGGCCCAGCTACCACACTTGTACTAATCTGGGGGGCTGGGTTGCCTGCTAGGTCACGCCTTATGGGTGGTACCTGGGGGGGGGGGGGTGGTTACACCCCCTTCCCTTTGTCCAGTTTCACGCCAGGACTGGGGCTGGAGAGCCCCAGCACCGGTTTGAACTGGACTATGCATGGGACACCTTGTGTGCCCCAGGCAGTGTCTCGTTTCTTTCATCCCTCCCTGCCCCAATACACTAAGGCCTGTCTGGGGTGGTACTCGCACCTCCCATGGCAGGAAACCTATTGTCCAAGCCTTCCGTGCCGGGATCACTCCCAGCAGCAGGAGGTCAGACTTGTGTCGTGGCAGCAGCATCCATTTTGTGATGCTGGGGCTCTGGTTAACTTTAACCGGGTAAGTAGGTTTCAACATGTCTTCTCCCTCTAGGAGGGAGGGATAATATCCTCATCCCCAGAAATGGGATGGGGGTATTATTCCAAAGTGTTAGACACCTTACACAACATGTTTTGATAAAGCCAAACCATAGTTACCATAACCGTTTAAGATTATAAGGCACTTTAAGAGTATATGGTAGGCTATATCATAGAACAGCTATAAGGACATGGTTCCGAAAGCTGCAGACAGGCTCAGCTCATGCTAGAGCACCATCTCACATGTTACCAAGCACTCTGCCTCCAGGATTGTTAAGGCCTGCCATAGGAGTGGCTGATAGGTACACATGTGTCTATATACAAGATAGGTATAGAAATACTACACCTAAGCAAGGGGTGATTACACGACCTTGCCCCAGCTGAGTGATCAGCCAGTTGTGTCATAATGGAAGGCCAGGCCAGGGGTGGCATAATACATGCTGCAGCCCCTGGTAGGCCTAGGGTACACCTATGCCCTGGGTACCTAAGGTACACTGTACAGGGGCCAATAAGTTGATCCTATCCAATGAGGTTATGCACCTAAAGTACATAGTATTAATTTAGAGAGAGAACAGCAGGGCTGTGGGTCTGATTAGCGGGCCCACAGCCACATCTAAGTCGAAAACCAGTAAAGCAAAAGCAAAAAGTGGGGGTGAACATAGAAAGCAGACCATACTCTCCTACAGGGGGGAGTCTGCACCACTGTGTCTCACACAGCTTGAGAGTAGCGGCCCAAGAGGCATGCAGTGTTTACTGACCGCAGCCCCAAGCTGACAGAGGAAAATAACTTCTTGCCAAACTGCTCCAGCTTTTTCGATTCCTTATCCAGCGGGGCGGTAGGGAACGCACTTTGGGAAGTGGAGGCCTGAATGACCAAGCTCTCCGGAGTCGGATGATTTGTCAAAAAGCCCGAGTCACCCGGTGCCGGGCGATGACACCTGGCCACGTTCTTATCCACAGGAACCCCTGTGGCTGGCCTAGACCAAGTTCCCATCAAAACATTCGTCAAGGCCTCATTAAACGGAAGCAGAGGTTCCATAGAACTTGCCGCCGGCTGAAGCACTTCAGTAAGGAGGTTAGTCTTTGGAGTGACAGTAGGCAGATCAAGGACAAGGGCCTCAGCTGCTCTACGGAGCACCACAGTTTATGTGGCGCCCTCCTCCATGACAGCGGGAGGAGACATAAATCTAGGCTCAGAGGAAAGCTCAAGGCCTCCTGCATCCTCCGAGTCCTCCGCCCACTCATGTTCAGACTCGCACTGCCGTGCAAGAGGGTCCTCTGACCCCTCCCAGTCATCCCCCTCCTCCACAGCCCGAGGCACAGGCAGCAGTGGCGGGGGAGGCACAGGGGAAAACAAATGCTCCAACAGCGCCGGAAACTGCGCCGATCCGGCTCCATGTCCCAATCAGGGTCCCAAGCCAGAGCAAAATTGCCCGGAAACTTGGGCAAGGGCAGAGGTGGGACGAATGGAACCCATGCCGGCGCCAAGAACGGAGCCGCAGGGGGAGCTGGGGCCAGAGACGCCGGCGAAGGACCTTGCGGCGCCGGGGCCAGAGCCGCCGGCAGAGCCGGTGGCAAGCAAGGGCCCTCAATAGGGACCGCGGGGCCCGAAGGCGAGCCGGCGGGAGCCCAAGGCCTGAAAAGGTGGTCCATGGTGGCAAGAAACTCTTGCACCTGGGCCGGAGTCGCCGACAGACCCGGTAGGCCGCGGGACTCCTAGGCTCCAGTGGAGCCGCTGGGGAAGAACCCCTGGCCCCCTCGTCCGTGTCCGGAGACTGACAGGGGGACGTCAGAGAGCAAATACGCTTCTTCGACTTTTTCTTGTGACGTCTCTTACCCGATTCGGAGGGTGATGACTTCGACCCCCAGGAGCGACGATGATGGCTTCGAGGTCGGTCCTTTGAGCAACCCCTGGACCTCGAACAGCGCGGAGACGACTGTCTGGCCTCCAGCAGATTTCGGGACTGGTCCTGCAAAGCCTTCGGAACCATGGCCAGACAGTCGGAAAATGACCGGGAGTCATGGTCGCACTCCAGACAGTAGAGACAGATGTCATGGGGGTCGGCCACCGACATCGTACGGCGATAGGCCCCGCAGGATTTAAACCCAAGCATCCCTACGCGGCACCAGGAGTCAAGACTCAAAAAAAGTAGAGACAAAAGTCTCAAAAAGTCAGTCAAAAAGTGACTAGGGTACGTGCTCTAACCAGATCTGCGCTTGATATGTTATGTTATGTTAATTGTAGCTTATATAGCGCGTAATCACCTGCAGGTCTCTTAGCGCTTGTTGAGAAAACTCAGGTAGCCACTGAAATCCCAGAAACACACAGGCCAGTGTATTATACTGTAGCCAGGGCTTCCCTAAACAAATAAGTCTTAAGACTTCTCTTAAAGGAGAGGAGGGCAGAATCCTTCTGAAGGTTCTCCGGTAATTCATTCCAAATTCGGGGAATTAGAACAGAGAATGCTCGGCCACCTTTCGATGCCAAATTGGCTCTTGGGAGGGCCAGAAGGCCTGCCGTGGATGATCGCAATGTGCGTTCCGGAGCATAAATCATCAGACGCTCCTTAATGTAACATGGTGCCTGGCCAAAAATGGCTTTATGTGCAATGCAGAGGCCCTTAAACTAGGCTCTCTGTTTCTCTGTAGCCTATGCAGCAAAGAGGTGGCATGAGCCCATCTTGGCAGCCTAAAAATCAACCTAGCTGCATCGTTCATGATCACCTGCATCTTGCTGATTAGTTTCTCAGGGAGGCCGATATACAAAGCATTGCCATAGTTCACTCTGGACACGATCGTAGCAGATACGATCATTTTTAGAGTGGTAGGTGATAGCAGGAGGCCCAGCTTCCGCAACTGTCGTATTAGACCCAGGCAGGTGCCAACCACCAAGGACACTTGATTGGTCAAGTAAAGGTTGGCATCGATCTTAATGCCCAGGCTTTTAATGACAGGAGCTAGCCTAGGGGCAATGCCAAGCTCCTGCGGCTAAGGTCATCCCAGGGGTTCTCGCATCTTTATTATCAGCTCTAATTCTGAAATCATCAAGCGCGGCCACCATCACAAGTTCAATGCTGTGATGAGCCCTGAAACCAGCCTGCCTCACTTGGAGTAGATTATGTTCCTCTATAAAATATGACAGTATTGTGAGGACATGTTGCTGCATAACCTTTGATAGAAAGGGGAGATGGGCCTATAGTTTTTAAGGTTGGCCACATCCGCCCCTGCTTCTTCAATAGAGGGGTGACTCTGGCTTCCTTCATGCTAATGGGCAGGTAGCCTGTCTCCGAGGAGTGATTGAGTAGCGAAAGAATCTTACTTTCTAGCCAGGGAAGGACCATACGAAAAATCCTTGGTGGGCTGGGGTCAGTGGGGGAGCCTGATTTGATTCCATTCATCAGACATGATATACGGGCTAAGTTTAGGTTAGGAAAAACGGTGAGTCTCGCATCTGGATTACAGGGAATTTGAGTCTGGTCCGGGTCCACCTGATAAGAGGGCTGTTGTCTATCTCAATGAGAATGTCCCTGACTTTCTGGAGAAAGAAGTCCTGAAATGTATTGCAGTCCGTTGCCTCAGCTGCCAATTTTTGTTCTGACTTCTGGCTAAGCTCCTTGAGAATTCTAAAAGTTTCCTTCTGTTTATTGGTGGCCTCCGTTATTCTGGCCTCATAGTATTTGCCCTTCCTGGCTATTATGGCTTTTCTATATAACGTTAACAGGACTTTATAGTTTGCAAGTGCACCTGAATGGTATAGTTTGCACCATGATCTTTCAGCTTGACTAAGGATTTGTTTCCTCTTTTGCAGATCTTCATTAAACCAGGGGGCTCCCTTACCCTCATCTCTTATTCTTTCCGTCCGGGCCGGTGCCACCTGATCTATAGCCCTGCTTAGATTTCCCATTAGCACTTCACACTCCTGATCAAGGTTATCATTTGAGGCTTTATTTGGGGAGCTACTGGAAAAAGCACCATTTAGGCTGTCTGCCTCGATCTTATTCCAACTGCGCACCATTCTCCACTTGGGAGGGGGACGAAGCAGTTGGCTAGCCAGCGGAACCCAGCAGCGAATTAAAAAGTGGTCTGACCAGGCGCAAGGGCTAATGTCGGTGAGAGTCGTCTGTGACACAGAGGTCCAGACCAGGTCCAAAATATGACCTTTGACATGGGTGGGGGTGTCCACCAGCTGGGAGAGTCCCATCGCGCTCAGTGCACCATCAAATTGACTGGCCGAAAGCTCCCTTGGAAGTACATCCCACTGGTAATTAAAGACTCCAACCACTAGAAGGCGTTGGCAAAAGAAAGAACTGACGTCAGCGGGCATGGGTGGCGCCTAAGTAGTCTTCGTGATGTCATCTCGGCGCTTACGATGCCAGCGACGGACGCAGAGCCGCACGACGCCACCTACCGACGCGCAGGGGTACTCCTGACGAAAAACTTTCAGGACCAAGTCTGACGCCTGGGGATAGTCTAAGGTAAGGAATCTATCACTAACATGTCTCTTTCAGATAGGAGTAACACGTTTTAAAACCCGAAGGCATCGCACACTGTTCCAGACGCAGAGCGTCAGAGGGGCCTGAAAACAGGCCAGAGAAACCGCTTACTCCGGATCCGCGTTGCATGCGGAAAAGAAGAAAACTGACGACCTCGTGTCGGGAGGGACTTATATGACCTCACTGACGTCACGTCCGTGAACGACGTCAGGGCGGGGTCGTGTGGCGCCGTCCCCCGGCGCGCAGAGGTGCTGCTGCAAAACAAAGTCCGGATTGAGTCTGACGCCTGGGGATAATTCTAAGTTAAGGAATCTGGGGCTAGATGTCTCTATCAGATAACAAAATACACAATTTTAAAGCACTAGAATAACTGTAAATAGCACAATACACAGTGGGACCCAGGGGGAGGCCAAACCATATATTAAGAAAGTGGTATAACAACCACGACTTGACTAGACACAGTGCCTAGAGCATGTAGAATCGCAGGGACCCCAAGGAATCACCCTAGGTAGTGACACAGGGGACCCACGGGGGACGTGTGCAGTGTGAGAACACAGCCGCGAGCTCCGTACAATCCTATGGGAAAGTCGCTGTTGGAATTTTAAAGCTTAAGGACACTTAGGAGAGGACTTGGAGCAAACTTAGAAGGTTGTAAGGCCAGCACTCACTTGAGCACCGGAGTACTCGTATTACCTAACCCAGAGAAGCCGGGTGCATAGGTGTCAAATGGTGTCGGGAAACTTTGTCATTTTTACTGCAAAGTGCTGCTGCCGTGAAGAGGAAAAGTGTCCGGTGTGATCCAAGCCTGGATCGGAGCTAAGAAGAACCTGAAACCAAGGTTCCCCCCACTGCTGAAAGAGACCTTGACTGGAGACACCACTCGTGATCCGCTAGGCATTGACGGCTGAGTTTGTCCACCTTGAATCACCAGGGTTGTGACCTGCTATTCCAGCCACGTCCAGAGACGCAGGGCCTATTGACAGAGGGTCCAAGTCCCCACCCCACCCTGCTTGTTGCAGTACCACATGGCAGTGGTGTTGTCCGTTAACACCTGCACTAACTTCCCCTTGACAGAGGGAAGAAATGCCTTCAATGCCAAAAGAATCGCTCGGAGCTCCAACAAATGTATGTAGAGCCTCGTCTCCGCCAGAGACCAGTGTCCCCCGATCACCACCTTTCCCAGGTGGTAGCCCCATCCCAGAAATGAAGCATCTGTCATGACTGTGAGATCTGTTTGGGGAAGGGAGAGGTGTCTGCCGTTGACCCAATCACAGTTCGTTAACCACCACTGCAGATCTTTCGCAGTTTCTTCCGAGATCTGAACCACGTTAGTGAGATTTCCCCGCTGCTGTGCCCATTGGAACTTCAAGTCCCACTGCAGAGACCGCACACGCCATCTGACATGTCTTACCAGTAGGATGCAGGAGGCCATGAGGCTCAACAGCCTCAGAGTCAGTCTCACCGAAATCCAGGATAGAGGCTGAAATATACCAATCATAACCTGAACATCCTGGACTCCCTGCTCTGGAGGATAAGCCTGAAACTGCACTGTGTCCAGAGCAGCTCCGATGAAAGGGAGCGTCTGAGCAGGTGTCAGGTGTGACTTCGGCACGTTTATAAAGAAACCCCAGTGAATGCAGAAAGTTCGCCGTAGTCTGAAGGTGAGAGAAGAAAGCCTGGGGCGAGGATGCCTTTAACAGCTAGTCATTGAGGTTGGTGAAGACTGACACCCCTAACCTGCGCAGATGAGCTGCGACCGCCACCATCATCTTGGTGAACACACGAGGGGCACTGGTAAGGTCGAAGGGGAGCACGGTAAACTGTAAGTGCTTGTGGCCTACCTTAAACTGCAGGTCACGCCTGTGGCCCGGCAGGATGGGAATAGGGAAAAACACATCCTGCAAGTCCAACACTACCATCCAGTCTTCTTGATCTAGCGCAGAAAAGACCTGAGCCAGAGTGAGCATTTTGAATTTCTCCTATTTGAGGAAGAGATTGATGGTCCAAAGATCTAAAAGGGGCCGCAGCCCCTTGTTCTTCTTCAGAATCAGAAAGTAGTGGGAATACCGGCCACTGCCTACTTCTGAAACTGGGACCCTTTCTATAGCTCCCATGGCCAAGAGAGCCGTAAATTCCTCTTGAAGCAACTTTAAATGATCCTCCATCAGCTGTTCTTGATTTGGCAGAATAGGAGGAGGAAAAGAAAGAAAAGGTAGGTAATAGCCCTCCTGGACTATCTGCAAGGCCCACTTGTCCGATGTAATGGATCTCCAGTGGGGGGATGATGATGAATTCTCCCACCAACTGGAGTAGTGTGCTCCTGCAGAATCAGCCTAGAATTGCTTGGAGGCAGCAGCTGCTGGAGGCAGTGTGGTCGACTACTTCTGGCCTCCATTCCGAGATCGGAATGCACCGCGTCCTAGCACGGCTTGTGTAGTCTGTGCTGGATGGTGATTGGGATAAAGCAGACGCGGCTGGAAACCCCTTCTGTTACCACGAAAGGGGCAAAAAGGAAGACTGGCCACAGGGGGTGGAGGAGAAACCGAAGGATCTGGCCGTAGCTCGAGAATCCTTGAACCTGACCAGGGCCGAGACTGCCTTTTCCCAAAAAAGGTGGGTTCCATCAAAGGGCATATCCATCAACTTGGCTTGAACATCGCCCGGGAGCCAGTTATATGAAGCCAGGCATGGTGCCTTAAGGCCACCGTCGTTGAAATCGATCTGCCCAGCTAATCAGTCGTATCTAGGCCACACCGTAAGGTGAACTTTGCTGCGTCTCTCCCATCCTGGACAGCTTGGGAGAACACAGCCCAGGCCTCCTCTGGGACTTGTGGCAGCACTTGTGCAACCATCTCCCAAAGGGAATGGGAGAAACGGCCCAAAAAACATGCAGAATTCACTGACCGCAATGCCAGGCTGGAGGAAAAAAACAACTTCTTTCTGAATGAATCCAGCCTCTTGGATTCCCCATCCGGAGGGGCGGGAGGGAATGCGCCTTGGGACGTAGAGGCTTCCACCACCAAACTCTCTGAGGTAGGATGTTGGCTGAGGAATATTGGGTCGCCCGGAGCTGGGCGATGGCGGCGTGTAATCGTCCTATTCACAGGAGCCCCTGTGCTAGGTTTAGACCATGTTCCTTGAAGGACGTCTGTAAGTGCCTCATTAAAAAGCAACAGGGGTTTGGACGTGGAAGCCCCAGGTTGAAGCATCTCAGTCAGGAGATTAGTCCTGACCTGCACAGAGGGCAGCTCCAGTCCAAGACCTCGGCTGCCCTTTTAACCACCATGGCATAAGATACCACCTTCTCCATAGCCACTGTTGGCGGAGACAGCATGCCAGTATCTGGAGAAGTATCCAGTCCACTGGCCTCCCCAAGTTCCCCATACCAGTCCAAATTGTCAGAGACTTCCTGGGTTTCAAAAGGGTCCCCAGACCCCACCCATTCCTCTCCTGATCCTCAAAATGCTCCGGCGACAACCTTGAACCACTGGGTCCTGTCGACGTCGGAATCAGCATCAATCGACGCCGTTCCAGCTCTGTGTCGTCGGGGCTAAGGACAGGGGCTGCGCCAACGACAGGCATCGGTGACGTCGAAGGCACTGACTTCAGATTCAATGCCGGGGACGGATGCATTGGCACAACTGGATCTGGGATCGGATCCCTGGGGCCCAACTGGCGTCGAGCACGGAGCCGGCGGCGTCGAACCCAACAGGGCCCCTTCCGGCTTCGTGGGGCCCAAAGGCTCACCTACGAGGTCGTTCCACTCAAATACTCTGCGCACGGCCTCTTAAAACTCTTATAACTCTTTTTTGAGCAGGAGTCGCTCTGGCTCCCGGAAAGGGGAGGGGGGGAATACGCGAAGTCGACTCTGGCTCCGGCTCTGATTACTATAACGAGTAAAGACCAGAGCGTCCCTATATGCCAGACTTACCACTGGCATATCAACATGTCCCTATGAGACAGCGAAAGGTCATAACCATGCACATTTTAGGATACTGGACTGCCTCAAAGTAGCTTGAATCAGAAAATCTTCTATACAAGAAGGCACGTCTCTTGACAATAACCTCTTGAGAACAAAGCTCATCCTCAGAGGCTAAGGGACAAAGGGAATCCTCCCTCGGTCATATGAATCAATAACAGCCTAAAAAAGGGAAAACATTTGTACTGAGAATAAAACATCTGCTCTCATAGGACACCAAGTGGTCAAACCAACAACAGACATAAAAAATGCCCCAACCAGGGAGGGCGTGGCTTGCAGCCGAGCAAGATGGCCGCAGCCTATTTGGGCTCCGAGGGTGAGATCGACTCCCCTGACATCCGCTCAGCATCCTTGTGGTGATCCGGCTCCAGGGTCCCTGTACCGACAGCGGAGGTGAAGCGACGCCGCCTGATCCGGTTCCTGAGTCTCTCGGACACCCAGGGCGAGTGGCAAGGGTACCCCGGGCGGAGCGCGGCCGGACCGGGCCGTATCTGCGGCGAAGGCGGTGTGTTGGCGGTCAATGGTGGACTGATGCCCGCGTGGAGGGGCGCGGCCTGAGCGGCATTGAGGCGAGTGGCCCTGCAGGAGCTGAGCATTCCGGACCGAAGATCCTGGTCGGCCCCTGCTGCGAGACCCGGCTGGCAGGTCGGAGCTGAGGCGCGGGGTGTGCTGCTCATCCCGGGTGCCTGCAACACGACTCCTGGTGCTGCTGCCTGGCACCGGTGGGGCCTATTAATCATTGTGACCGGCGGGGAGGACTGGGGGCTGTGTGCCCGCCCTGTGCCGGGCTGCGCCGCGATTTGGACACTGTCCCTGCTTCTCCGTGCTGGCCCCAGGCGAGTGGCCGGAAGCGGTGTACATCTCCTGGGCTGCTTGAGTGAGTCATCGCCCGACCGGGGCGGCCTGCTTCACCGGCTCCCTGGTGGTGAGCGAGAGGGCGAATCTGGTGATACCACCTGCTGGGAACATGAGCGGGAAGGGAGCCAAAGGAAACCCGCAGGGCAAGCTCGACAAATTCGCCTACACCAGGGACTACTCCGTCTTGCCAGACCGTGGCGGACGCTCCGAGAAGGTGGCGGCGGACAAGGAGACGCCTAAGGTAACGCTGGAAGACATTATGGCTGCCTTGACGCAAGTGCAGTCTACTGTGGGATCGATTTCCGCGGACGTGTCTCTTCTCCGTGCGGACTTCCAGAAAATGTCCGCCAGGGTCGCGGATGTGGAGCAGGTGACGGAGACCCTGGCAAAAGACTCGAGCTACCTCCTACAAAAGGTGTCTCAGTTGGAGACGGAGAACAAGCGTATGGCGGCCAGGCTGGACGACCAAGAGGGGCGCTCCCGCCGCAACAACGTGCGCATCACCGGGATTCCCGAAAGTGAGGGGCATCCGGCCATGGACCTCTACGTCGAAGACTTGATCAAGTCCAAATTGCAGCCCAAGGGCCTGTCGGCCTTTTTTTCGGTGGAGCGCGCTCATAGAGTACCCGGTGGCCGGCCGCGAGTGGGTGCGCCTCCGCGGCCCGTCCTGGCCCGCCTTTTTATTTTCCGCGACAGGGACGCCATTCTTCAAGCGCCGCGGGTGGCGCCGCCCCTCCCTCTCCATAACTCCACGGTGTCCTTCTTCCCAGACTATACGGCGGCGGTGGCGGCGAAGCGCCGGAGCTTCTTGGAGGTCAAAAAGAAACTAAGGGCCCGAGAACTTCCCTATGCTATGCTCTTCCCGGCGCGGCTCCGTGTTGTGGCGGAAGGCAAAACTGTATTCTTTAACACGCCGGAGGAGGCTCACGACTGGCTGGAGGGATGGCGCCAAGCTAAAGGTGGTGGGCGCTCGAGCCGCAGGACGAGGCGCCCTGGGGGTGAGGAGGACTCTGATGGCCACGACCGGCGAACGGAGACTGATATCTGGTGCCTGCTGATGCTGGACTGGACTACTTCCTATTACCATAGGGCATGAACAATGGGACCTGGGGACAGGGGATGTCTTGGTCTTCCTCGGACCCCACGCTCCTTACAGCGCAAGTACTGGTTGGGGTTTTGGGAATTGAGCACTCTGCTGAGTTGGGGTGACGGGCAGTTCTGAGTCCGGGTGGCAGGGAGGCAAGGAGGGGGGTTGGGGAATGTTTTACGGTTTTGTTTATATGTTGGGGTTCTGTAGGACACGGGCCTTTGACCTATACCCAGCGCGATCTCGCTACACGACACATGTCTCACACCGCGCTATCCGCATCATGCTCCGTCACTTTGCCCAGCCACCGTAATGTCTGGCTTGATGCACGACCCGCCCCCTGACACCACTTTGGCCCCGGTGCAACCCCTCTCTTTACTCACGTGGAATGTACGGGGATTGGGAGATAAAATCAAACGGGGCCTGGTCCTGCACAGTATCAAGAGATGTACCCCGGCGGTGGTCCTAATCCAGGAGACCCACCTTACTGGCACCACAACTAAAGCGCTGGACAGATGGGGGTATAAGATGGTGGCGCACTCGGAATTCACCTCTGGGTCCCGGGGGGTTGGCATACTGCTGCGGCGTCGGTCCCACTTGATCGTGCTCAGTGTACACACGGACGGGGCTGGGCGCTTCGCCGCAGCACACACTCAATGGGAGGGGCGGCCCTCAACATAGTGTCTGTCTATATCCCACCGGGGTTGCATGCTGCGGCGCTCCCGGCACTCAGTGAATTTCTGCTCACACTACTGGAGGGGGAGGTGTTATTGGGTGGCGACTTTAATGCTGTAATGAACGGCCTCACTGACCGGTCTCCGCCTCGAGTGACGGGTGTCCCGCCTTGCGAGCTTCACGAGGGCGCTCGGGTTAACAGATTTATGGCGGCTGCATCATCCGACGGCGCAGCAATACACATATCACTCCGGGGTACACGATAGTCTAACCCGCATTGATTACTTTCTGGGTTCCCCCGGTTGTCTCCACAATATTGAAAGTATAGACATTAGAGCCAGAGGCATCTCTGATCACTCCCCGGTCCTCTTGCAATACACTAGTTATCACCTGATGCGTCGCCGCATTTATCCGCTACGCCCTAGCTACATGCGCCGACCGAAGATTAATAAATCTATAGTGCAAGCGACGAAACTGTACTTCCAGGAAAACGCCGCCTCGGTCGACTCCCCTACGGTTCTTTGGGAGGCGTACAAAACGGTGGTGCGGGGCCGGGCGATGGCCGCCGTTTCGGAATACAAGCGTGAACAGGTATCTGAGTTACAGTCGCTTGAGCTTGGGCTCCGGGCGGCGGAGGCTCGTCAGGCCGAGGCTCCCTCCCGTGCGGCCTCGCACGACCTGCATGTGCTTCAGACGAAATATAAAGAGCACCTCGCAGAGCGCGTCAGACAGCGCCTCGAGGCACACAGTTTATGATGTGGGCGATAAAACCGGTAGGCTGCTGGCGTGGCTTGACAGGTGCGACAGTGGCGCCTGGTGGATTGCGCGACTGGGCACCGACGAGGGGTTGGCAGCGTCAGACCCACGAGTAATAGTGCGCACTCTGGCAGAGCACTTTCGAGGAGTGTACTCCTCCAATTCGTACATGACGGTGGAGATGGCACTGACATACATCCGAGACCTGCGGATGCCCAAGCTTTCCCCTGAGGCTCGAGAGACACTTGAGGCCGAGCTCACGGTGGAGGAGCTCCAGGCGGCTATCGGCGTGCTGCAGCCTGGTAAGGCGCTTGGACCGAACGGCATCCCAATCGAGCTTTATCAGCGGCTTTCCGAGACGCTAGCCCCGCACCTACTAAATATGTTTACGCACAGCCTGGAGGCGGGAGAACTCCCTGTGGACCAACGAACGGCCACCATTGTGGTAATACCGAAGCCGGGTAAGCCGGCGGATCAATGTACCTCCTATCGTCCCATTTCGCTGATCAACGCAGAGGCCAAGATCCTCGCAAAATTGTTGGCCGCCCGGCTCACACCTCATTTATCCGACATTGTGCACCCGGATCAGTCGGGCTTTATGCCTGGCAGAGGTACGTCTCACAATCTGAGGCGACTGCATGGTGTGCTGGCCCGAGTGGAGCGGTTGCGGGCGCCGGCAGTCATTCTCTCCCTTGACGCGCGAATGGCGTTCGACATGGTGGAATGGCCCTTTCTCTTTGCGGTGCTCCTACATCTGGGGTTCGGACCGAAATTTTGTGCCTGGATCCAACTCCTTTATGCTAAACCACTAGCCCATGTCGCGGCCAACGGGCACATGTCGGAGGATTTCCCCCCGACGCGTGGCACGCGGCAGGGCTGCCCTCTGTCACCTCTGCTTTTTGCCCTGGTGCTCGAGCCGCTCGCGGCTTGGATACGATGGGAGCCCACGATGCGGGGCCTTCGGTGGTCTGCCGACTGGGAGGACCGCGTCTCCCTCTACGCGGATGACATACTGCTTTATTTGTCCTCCCCGAGGCGTTCCATCTTGACACTACTTAACATCTGCGAGATTTTCGGCCGGGCATCTGGCTATACGATAAACTGGTTGAAGTCGGTCCTCCTGGTGCTGCGGGGCCCCCCTCCGCGGCTACCGGCGGGTTGCCCGCTTCAGGTGGCGGAGGGGTCGTTCAAGTATCTGGGGGTGCACATTACGATGGATCAGATGGAGTTTTTCAAGCGCAACCTAAGCCCTCAAGTGGACCACCTAAAGCGGGATGTGCAGCACTGGGGAGCGTTGCCCCTGACCCTGGTGGGGAGAGCGGCGCTCTTCAAAATGATGGCTCTGCCGCGGTTTCTATACGTGCTTGAGAATACTCCGTACCAGGTGCCTCCGGCCTACTTCCGCGCGATAGCGGCGCAGGTATCCAGCCTACTCTGGGGCAACAAGCCAGCGCGCATTACGCAATCTAAATTGGTTTGCGGGTGGTATGATGGAGGAATTGCGCTCCCGGATATCCAGCTTTATTACTGGGCGGCGCAGCTGAAGGTGATTAATCAGTGGCTTCACACGCCTCAGTCTGACCCTGCTTTTAAGGCGGACAGGGACTTGCTGGGTGAGAGGGGTATGTTGTCCCCGCTGTATGATGCCCGACTGGCCTCGCACCTGATCGGCCCTCTGAGGCAGGCTATATCTATCTGGCATGCGGCGCAGGCCAGGTTGGGGTGGCGAGGGGTCTTGACTCAGCTTACACCTCTCTGGGATGCCAAGAAGCTGGGACGTTTGAGGGACAGCAAGGGCTTCGACGCTTGGGACAACATCGGAATATCGGTGATAGGCGATGTGTGGCAAAAGGGGGAGGTCGTCCGGTTTGTGCGCCTGCAACAGCAATATGAGCTGGCTCCTTCGGAATGGTTCAGGTACCTCCAGATGAAACACGCCCTGGTGGCACAACTGGCTCCTGGCACGCAGGTTTCGGAGGCGTCCCCGTTGGAGGACAGGCTGCTGACTGAATACATGCCAAAGAAGGCTACGTCCTTCACGTACCGCAAGCTGATCAACAATCTGCCGGACCCTATGGGGCTCTTGCGGGAGAGGTGGGCTGCCGAGGTCGGCGACTTTGATGACCCAGAGTGGTGTGAGGCACTGGCCTCGCCGTGCGAGGCGGGTATACCTTCGAGGCTGCGACTGGTGCAGCTTCGTATTTTGCATCGCTCATACTACACCAGGTGCTTACTACATAGGATGGGCAGAGCGCCACACCCCTTCTGCTTGCGGGGTTGTGGGGAGGAGGGAACCTTTTACCACACTATTTGGGAATGCCCCATCATTCAAGACTTTTGGAAGCGAGTGCTGCGTACAATGTCACAGGCGTGTGGGATATCGTTGATGCCAGAGCCCAGGCGCTGTCTGGTAAATGTGTGGGAGCCCAATGATCTCGATCGTCAGGCGCAGGGCTGGATGACGCTGGGGATCATGACGGCCAAAAGAAATATGGCCGAAAAATGGGGAGCGGGTGGGGCACCGTTGCTGTCCATATGGCGTAGAGAGATGGATGCAGCCATGTATTTATTAGGCGGGGATGTCCTCGCAAGTGGGCCAAGGTTTGGGGGGCATGGAACAAGTACAGGGGAGGAATATGCGATCCGCCGCCTCTGTCAGATGAGGACTCCTCTGATTCGGATGGTTAAGATGGCGGGTTGGTGGGGAGCCACAGTCCTTCTCAATGCAGTGGAGCTAGGGTTGATTGAGGGATTATGTAATTGGGTGGTGATCTGTCAAGGGATCTATACACAAGGTCTGCTTCAGTGTCCTATTGTTTTACCTGTTTTAAAAAACAATTAAAACTTTTTCAAAAAAAAAAAATGCCCCAACAAAGCTTACTTGCTTTGAAACAAAAAACCTACATCTCAAGTATAAAGACAAGTTACACCAGTAACAACAATGAAAAGCTATGACTATATAGACCTCTGTCTTTCACGAAGGCTTTTTAACACTGCATCAGCTTGACTACCAAAAAGATGGGCACCATCAAATGCCAAGTCGACCAAAGTCGACGGGACAGCCTCCGAGAAACCTGAAGTTGCCAACCAAGCCCTATGCCTTAATGCCACTGCCGATGTCACAATGCGACCTAGAGAATGTGTGGTGTCCATACCACACCTTATGGTAAGCCTAGCAGTCTATCTTCAATCAATCACCAATCTCTGAGCGGACATTAATTAGAAGAGATGGTAACAAATTTCTATAGCGAATACTATAAAGCATGGGAATATCACCCCAGCATGCAAGATGTATTTGGGGATCTTAAGGCTGAGCTTGCCGAAGCAAAGATGTGTTTACCAAATGCATCACGAGTCCTAGACTATTTACCCACTGGAGTCTTAAGAATAGAATCTACATCCTGCGAAGAAATCGCAACCTGAGTCACCAAGCTACAGGTAGAAGGGTGTCTATGAAGATAAACTGGGTCCCAGGTCAGGCAAGTGTCTGACGCCCCTGACTCAGGATTGGCCCAGATACCTAATAAAACATCATAAAGGCCTTACCAAACGGAAGAACAGGTTCTTTTTCCCCTGTCTGTCACTGAAAAAGTACCTTTGCACCATAGGAAGTGACAAGTTTAAAACTGTAGCCACATTCCTTAGCATATCAGCAAAGGAGGAACTTGATTCCGTGGCAATGCCAGGGGGAGAAAGCAATCCTGAAGCTGGAAAACAATCCAGGCCACTAGCCTCTCCCAGAGAAGACAACCAGCTCTCCTCCATCTGAGGCACATTAATGTCAGAATTGGGCCCTGCCTCAATCGACACAGGCTGCCTTACCACAACCTCTTCCTGAAAAGGAATCAAAACCTGCCTATCCCCTACAGTCTGAATAGTCGACTCTACATCCGACGTTGTATGACACCTACGCAGTGGAGGAGGAGCAACTTCGACCAATGCCACCGACGCCAGTATCGAAGTCGGCTGATCAAGGTCCAGCGTCGTAGGTCGAGATAATGGAGGAGTGTGGACCTGCACCAAAGTGGCACCGCCCGACGTCGACTTGCGCCGAACCCTCGACTCCAACGGATCAACCTTCACAGTGGGCAAACCCTCTGACGGTGCCCCACTCACCTTCTTGGGGCCTAAAGGTGCTCAAGGAGGAGATGGGGTCCCAAAGATGAGGTGCAAGGAATTATAAAATTCCTTCATCTGAAACATCGTCGCACGGAAACAGAGGGAGATCCGGTGTGGAGTCGTGTACGGCCTTAACAACCGTCGAGCGGAACGAGCCATGGGAGACGAAGCCCCCATGCAATAAAGTCCAAGAATGCCGCAACTTCAAATGCCCATTACCTTTTGTCTTCCCTGGAGAACAACGTCCTCCAGACCGGATTCGGCTCCTAGATCACCCCTGCTTTTCTCGAGACGAAGAACGACCGAGGGTGGGAAGCCTCCGAGGATTAGGACACATGGGCCGACATCAAGTTCAAATGTTGCTTCTTTAACCTCTTCAGTTTTAGTTTCTGACAGGAGCGACAATCTTCGGCATCATGGTGCCCGCCTAAACACCACATACAAATTGTCCTTTAAAAACACTGCCTTCTTCTGGTACTGGTTTTTGGGGTGCTTCAGTCTGCTTCTCTCGCACAGTTGGTATAGCAGAGGAAGGCGCTTTTGTCTTTGTTGTGGTCAGAATGCGGGTTTGCTTCGGCGAAGAGTGACCTTGTTAATTTTTCTTTCACCAGTGCCAATGAATGTCTGGATTCCGAGTGGCTGGAAGTGAAGCTTTCTTCGGACCTGATGACTTTTCCGGCGTCGAAGCCAGGTTTGCCCTCTGTGACGCCGATGCATGCGTCTATGATGACATTTGCTTTGGTACCGATGTGGTGTTGGTGCCATCCCCATGTTTTGGTATGCTATGGCGTTGAGGGGGAAGTGCATGCACTATTTTCTTTGCTCGGGTGGGCCAATTGTACTTAAGGCCCTTTGTGTCGTCTTTGTTTTCGTACGCGACCCAGGTAAACGAGTCTTCTGTGTGGGTTCCTCGACCTACATCTCTGACTCTTCTTCCTCACTGGATTCATCAGAGGCAATATAGTGGGGGCTGGTGATGACAACCCCAGCTTGAATTGGTATCTCTGCATTGATCTCTCCCTCGCTGTGTGATTCCTCATACAAGAAATCTGCCTCGACTGCCAACTCCAGGTTATGTGCTATGTGCCAACTTTTTCTGCTTTGCAGTGTTTTCTTATTTTTGAAGAGATTGCATGCTGAGCAGTCCTGTTCCCTTGTGTTCTGGTGATAAGCACAAGTTTCAGACCTTGAGAGCATCCGAATAAGCGTATTGGACCACGTACCAAGGGCACATTCGAAATAAGCTTTCCTTTTTCGCCTCCATTACCGGTAGATGGACATTCTCGACAGGTGTGGACGTCGACGATGCGGAATTCTGGTATTGGGGGCTCAAACTGTACACAGTTCCAACGTGTATCGGAGCCATGTGTTGTTCTCTGCTGTAGACCTACGATCGTGTGAATCTTCTTTTTCATCCGTAGGCCGCGTGAATGTCAAAAATGTAAAGCTCTGACGCAGTCCGTCTGAGCCCGATGGTGGAAAAAATATTCTAACAAAGGAGCCATTGAACATGCGCAATACCTAGAGGAGAAGGAGATACAACGCCAACGATAAAACTTCCTTGAGAAAAACAACGTGCAGAGTCCAGGCCCACCACTAGATGGCAGCAGTGTGCATAGCATATGTATTTGCAGCCAACACACGCTACACATCTTGTTTTTCAGATAGGGATTTCTAATTGCAGGTTCCTCTAGTTTTGGATAGATACCTCTCAGGAGGTGGTCTGTGAATTGGCATAAACCAAAAAATCCTGCAGGACCAAGCAGGAAAACTCCCCTCTGGTCTGAGTTGATTGTCCAAATGGTGCTTTATGAATGTATGACGGGATTCCCGTGTAGCTTCCTAGTAAATGTCCAAGACAGGCACACTGGGTGCCAAAGCAGTGGTAACAGCATGCAGAGCTAGATCCAGCCAGGGAATTGTCCTCTTCTGCACTGTCCAAAAAAAGAGATGTTTAACCAGCATGTGTTTATTGGTACAATCAATATAAAAACTAAAAGCCATTTTTGGAGATAATCAATGAAGTTTCTCCTCCTCAAGGCGGTGAGGTGGAAAAAAAGAATGCTGGACATGAAATGGAATCACTACCTTCGGGAGAAAGGAGGCTTGAGTCCGTAGAAAAAGTGGTGTAAGTTGGGTTGACTGAGAGGGCTTGTAGCTCACTCACCTGCCGTGCCGATATTATGGCAACAAGAAAGACTGTTTTGAGGGTACACAACTGAAGAGGACAGCTGTGCAAAGGTTGATGGAAATACTGATAAATGTAAGAACCAAATTTAAATCCCATTGGGGCATAATAAACGGAGAAGTGGAAAACATGTACTGTAAACCCTTACGAAAATGCATCACTATAGGCAATTTTAACAATGAGGGCTGGTCGGGTAACTGTAAAAAGGCAGAAAGAGCTGACAAATAACCTATAACGGTGTGCAAAGCAAGTCTTTGCTGGGCAAGGGAAAACACAAACAATAGCACTTCAGACAGTTTATCATGAAGTGGGTCAATCTGCTTGGTAGCAAACCAAGCCACAAACTTGCCCCTGCAGAAGGCACATATCGACTTGGTGAAAGGACACCTGGCTGCCAGAATGACAACCAGTACCAAGGGAAAAATATCACAAGCTCTCAATTGTCACCACTCACTCTCTAAGCACAGAGGTGGAGCATGCACAGATTCGGGTGCAGGGCACTGCCCTGCTCTTGCGACGGGAGATCCTCCCAAAGGGGCATCCAGATCGGAGGACAGATGCTCATGTCCAGGAGTTCGAGATATTATAGCCTCTTTTCCCAACCCATGACTACTAGGATGAATTGGGCCAGGCAGGTCCAGATCTTCCACAGAACTCGGGGCAGGCGGGGTATTGGCAGAAAGGGATTCAGGAGTCCTGAATTAAAACTCTACGGAAAAACGTACCCGAGCAAGAGATGCCTTGGAAAGAATTACGGACATTTCACTGCTTGGCAAACACAGTCTCACTCTTGGTGCCGGTGTATGCCACCTGGTGATTTCCGTTTTTTTTTCTCGTTTTTAACTGGGGAGCACCCCTGTACCCATGCTCCCCTTCCCAACCTGCTGACGAGCATTTCCCCGCCTACAAATGCAACGCTTTTTAATTAGGTGTTGCATTGCAGGCGGCAATATGTCCGTAAGCAGGAAAAACGCAGTCCAAAGACTGCATACCCTCAGGAAACTCTAATGCACAAAAGTGAGGAGATTGCATGTTCTCCGTGGTTGTTAAAAGATAGAGCCATTGTTCTCCCCATTCGCAGAAGTATCCTGGATGTAACAAACATTTGTGATCCGCAAGGCGTCAACAGCGGAGTTCGTTCTCCCTGGCACTCCGAGATGCCGCTAGGTGGCAAATCACTGGGAAAATCTTCTGCCAAGCCAGTCATGTCCAGGGGCACAGGACCTCCTGGCACAGGGTCCAAAATCTCACCCGCCCTGCTGTTTCCAGTACCACATGGTAGTAGTGGTGACCACGAGCACCTTCACCAGCTTTCAACGCCAAGCAGAGAGCTCTTGCAGCTTCAACAGATTCAGAGAAGTTGAGCCTCGGCCGGTTATCAGAGAACACTGTTCCCCGCCTTTCCCAGGTGGCCAATCCCAACCCAGGAGCAATGCATCAGAGAGGAGTTCGCCACTGACTCAATCATGGTCCAGTAGCCACCAAAACTGTTCTTTTGCAGTCTCCTCCAAAATTTGGATGTGATTGCAATGGTCCCACTGGTGCTGTGCCTACTGGGACTTCAGGTCCCACTTCAGAGCAGCATGTACCATCTAGCGTGCTTTACCAGACGAATTCAGGAGGCCATCAGTCCCAGCAGCCTTAAGGCTATACTAATTGAAATCTAGGACAGAGGCTGAAACATCCGGATCATAGCCCGAATGTCCTGAACTCTACACCACATTATGTACAAAAAGGTTCTGATAAAGGGAGGGTCTGTGAAGAAATTAGGAGTGACTTTGGCACATTGATAGTGAAGCCCCATGGTGTCCGACGGTTCACCATAGTCTGGAGGTGGGTGACGACTGACTGGGGCAAGCCTATTTTCAGCAGACAGTCATCGAGCTAGGGGAAGACTGGGACTCCTGACCTCTGAAGATGTGGTGCGACCACTGCCATCTCTTTCGTGAACATCCGAGTAGCACTGATAAGGCCAAAGGGAGCACAGTGAACTGACAATGCTTCTAGCCCACCATGAACTGCAGGTAATGTCTGTGGGCTTACAGGACGGTGATGCGGAAATAAGCGTCTTGCAGGTCCAGCACTACCATCCAGTCTCCAGGGATGACAGGACCTGGGCGAGGGTGAGCATCTTGAATTTGTCCTTCAGCAAAAAGGATTAGAGATTACAAAAGTCAAAGATGGGACAGAGCCCTACATCTTTTTTCAGCACCAAGAAGTACTGGGAATAATCACCACAAACAACTCCTGGTACTGGCACCTTCTCTATGGCTCCTTTGGCCAAAAGAGGCAGCACTTCCTAATGCAATATAGACAGAGGGTCCTTCGAAAGCCAGTATGAGGATGGGGGAAAGTGTGCTGAGGTTGCGAGAAGTTGTCAGGAGTAACCCCAATGAACAATTAGCAGGAACAACTTTGTCTGAATTTATTGTGTGCCACCCTGTCAAAAAATGTTGGATCCTGCCTCCGAAAGACTGGTAGTGTGCAGTCAAGGGGTGCTGCAGAAACTGGTGGGGTGGAACACTGAGCTGCACGGTGCATGTGTTGCCCACCTGGTCTGTGGGTACCATAGCCATGGCAGTCACAAAATGGCTGAGGTGATTACAGTACTGGTTGCACCTGCTGGTGGTACTGAAATCTCATAACATAGCCACGGAGGTGGCAAAACTGGTTACGCGGCTGACATAGATGAGCTGGCAGGCCCAAGAACCAGGATAGGAAGTGACTGCAGAGGGGAACGCCTGCAGGAGAGAGACTGGGAGGCACATTGATGCTCTTGTGCCTTCTTCGGAGATAAAGAGTGGCAGGAAGGGGCAGAGTCTTGTTCGGACATTTTGTGCATATTTCTTAGACTTACCCAAACATTTGGACCGCAACAACTATCTGCTGAGGGTACAAACCGGGTAGGGGGACCAAGATCTCCCCTTGGACCTCAACTAATCATGGAATGGAGTTTTGCGGTGCTTCACAACAAATATCTTTGCTTCCTGATCCTGGATGGCCTTGGGGGTCTATCAAGGTGCAGTCACTGAAGGTATTGGAGTCGTGTTCCGACCCCAGGTACCAAAGGCAAACCCATATATCAGTCTGTCACAGACACTTCTTTGGAACAATGCCCACAAGGTTTAAATCCTGTGGATTTAAGTGGTGACATTTGCCCTTGCAAACTGTGACAAAACTTTTGGGGAAAAACCCCAAAGTTACAGTCTCGAAAGTGATGAGGCGTAGCTCTAGATCAGCGTCTGTCTGTGTGCAAAAACAAACAAAAAAAGAACTGATGTTAGCGGGCATGGGTGGTGCCTATATAGGGCCCGCACGTCCCTTTTTGGAAGTGCAGTGACAATTGCGGGGAGCTGCAATGCACCACCTGTCGATGCTCAGGGATACTTCTTAAGATTTTTCTGGATCCAGTCTGGCAGCTGGGGGAACATTCGAAAAGTGAGGAACCTGCGGCTAGAAGTCTCTATCAGAAGTAAGTATTTCCCAAGCAGTTATTTGGTCATACATTCAGATGTTCACATATAACTTTCCTGACAGAACTAAGGAATGAGTTTTAATTTGTTTTGTTTATTTCCTGACAGAACTAAGGAATGAGTTTTAATTTGTTTTGTTTAGTCCAATAGAGCTGTTGGGTACATAATTACTTGAATATTCTCAGCTCTGCCTAATTATGTGGTGCTGCTTTGGGATAATTGAAGAAGATGAATCTGAAGAATGGAGTACCATTAGAAGTAAAATGTACTCACCTTTGGCAACATTCTTCTTTTCTTTCTTTTTGTATGTTATGCTGTGGCACACACTACTAAGGTGTGAAATATTATGTGACAGTGAGAATGAATTGGATTAATTGTCTGGTATGTAATGTGGCTGGCCTCAATAGTACAACTAAGCGACGGTTAGTCCGAGAAGAGCTTCGAATCTATCAGCCTCAACTCGTGGTTTTAACAGAAACACATTTGGCCTATAAGGACCGAAATTTATTGATGCATCTAGGACTTGATATTATTATTTGCACTACTCAAACTGTATCTATAAAAGGGGTGGCTATTTTAAAAGACAAAAGGTTTAACTGCACAGTGATTAAAAAGCAGGCTGATCAATGGGGACGCTGGGCGTTAGCTCAGCTTGATATATGGGGCAAAAAATATGTGATTTGCGCTGTATATGGCTGTAACGTGGATGACCCCTCTATTTTTGAGTTTCTTAATTTAGAACTGTTAAACTGGGAGGGGGAAAAATTGGTTATGGGGGATTTTAATTGTGCCATAGATTATAGTATAGACTCCACTGGGAAAAGTTCTAATTTAAGAATGCGTAAAACTCGCGGAGCAATCCTACAAATGATGAGACTTCAGTCTATTAAAGATGCTTGGAGATATATATATCCTTCAATACCAGGTTATACTTATTACTCGGCTCCTCATAAATCATATTCTAGGATTGATATGGCCCTTGTGTCTGATAGTCTACTCTTAACATCAAAAATGGAAATATGCCCTCGGGTAACCTCTGACCACAATCCTATTATTTTTTCTTTCCGGGTTAAAATTGAGAAAAAAGAACTTAGGCCATTTTCCTTTCCTAGATACTTGCTGAAGGATAACGAATATTTGGTATATACCACTCAGCAATTGGAGGAATTTTTCAAAACAAACGTTGGATCTGCATCCCCAGTAATTGTGTGGGATACTATGAAAGGGTATGTTCGTGGCATTACACAAAAATATATTTTCTTACAGAATAAAAAACGAAAAAGTGAGATGGAGACTTTGGTATATAATTTGCGAGATATGGAGAGTCAACATGTGGCAGCAGTTAAAAAAAAGGATTTAATGGCCCAGGATAGGGTGTTTTCTTCACTAATTGACGCAAGAATTTTAGTTAAACAGTTTTTAAGGGATAAAATGGCTGCTAATTATTGTAAGCATCGTCTAGAAAAATATGAATATGGGGAGCATATAGGACACGTATTGGCATATCAGACTGCAGAAACAAAAGCGAAAACTAAGATTAACTCTATTAAAGGAGTAAACGGGCTAATATATACTGAATCCTCAGATATCCTGGAGCAATTTCTATCATTTTATCAACAGCTCTACTCCCTTACATGGGCCTCTAATCAAGATGAGGTATTATGCTACATCAATAATAGTGATCTTCCAGTGGCAGATAGTGAGAGAATTGCTACTTTGGATGAAATGGTTTTGATGGAAGAGGTTGAGGCGGCATTACTAACATTACCTACTGGGAAAGCTACTGGCACTGATTCACTGCCGCTGGAATTTTACAGAACCTTTAAGAAGACTTTGCTCTTGCCACTTACTAGTGTAATACAATCTGTAGCTGTTAGTGGAGAGGTGCCGACTTCATGGAATCAGACATAGATTGTGTTCTTTTTAAAAAAGGATAAACCACCAACTGAATGTGGGTCATACTGGCCAATTTCTCTTATTAATGCAGATGCAAAGATATTTTCAAAGATCTTGGCAACCCGTTTAGCTCCGCTTATGCCGGATCTAGTTTCTGAAAGACAACACGGATTCATACTAGGGAGGGATACCACTGCTCACGTGAATATGGCTATTGGAGCATTCGACTACGCAGAGCAAAGGAAAATAGATTTTGGAATGATTTTATTAGACGCCGAAAAAGCGTTCGACCGTGTAAGGTGGGAGTTTTTATGGGCGGTGCTATCTAAGATTGGTATAGGTACGCAGTTTCAATCTTGCATACAGGCTTTATATTGTAACCCACAAGCCAATCTCTCCTATATGGGATCCCGATCAGCATCGTTTAGGATTTTATGTGGGACTAGACAGGGTTGCCCTCTGTCTCCACTACTTTTTGCCTTATACATAGAGCCATTTTTACGTACCTTACAATCTTGTGCATACATTAATCCGCTAGAATCGAGTACTTTCAAACTCAAACTCACGGCATATGCTGACGATATAGCGGTCTATGCAACTAATCCAAGTGAGGCTGTGATGGGGATTAAGCAAGAAGCTGAGAAATATGGTAATGTGTCAGGCTATAAACTGAATGTTAATAAAACTCAAGTGCTTACTACAGCCGGGATCCACAAATCTATTTCTGGGGCATATACAACCGTGACCTATCTAGGGGTAAAGATAACAGCTAAAGTTAATCAGATTATTGATCTTAATTATGTACCACTCTTACAGGCGACTACTAAGTTGTTCAAAGTCTGGCATAGGCTTCCCTTGGGACTGCTTGGCAGATGTAACTTAATTAAAATGAAAATACTTTCCAAATTTTTATATCTATTTCGTTCAATTCCTTTGAAAATTCCTAATACTTGTTTTTTAAAAACTTGAGGGTATCTGTAGTAGCTTTATATGGGGCTATAAGAAACCTAGGAGGGCAATTGAGCTACTTAAATCCTCATATGAACAAGGCGGACTAGGTTTCCCGGACTTCAAAATGTATTTTTGGGCCTCATTTACCGGACATTTTCGTTGTTTGTTGGGTTTGGACCAGACAGATTCATTCTTTAAGTTTATTTTAGGTAATCAACGGGATATGTTTTTGTATGGAATAAATGACCCTAACTACTTCAAAAGAGTTAAGTTTAAGACTGTGAGGGACACTGTGTATATTTGGAGAGATATGTCTTCTAAGTGTAAACTATCAATATTTCATAACAAATGTCCATTGTGGGGGAATCCTCTTTTTCCCGACGTTTTTCAGGATCAGGCTGGTAAATCTTGGGCTAAGTATGGAATTACATGTTTGGGTGACATTTATAATGAGAAAGGAATCAAATCATTTGAAAATTTGTGTCTAATTTATAACTTACCATCACATTTTTTGTAAAAATATTTGCAAGTAAGAGACTACTTGACTTCAAATCTTGGGACAACTGAGTTTATGCAGTCAAACGTTTGGGATTGTATGTATGGAAGAAAGACCAAATCTTTAATAGGGCTGATGTATACACATTTACATGGTTTTAAATTAGATGGTAGCAAAAAATTTGCCGAATGTTGGAGTCAAACTTTGGGCATAGCGGTCTCACCCAGCATGATCAAACAAGCATTAGGGAATTTGAAAGAGTCGGTCCATTCTGTTAATCTGCAACTTCAGCAATTACGTACTGTTTGTATGTTGTATTATACGCCGGCTAAAATAGCTAAATGGGCCCAAGGAAATGTGATGGGTGGTAAAAAATACTGCCCTAAATGTGGATTATATGCTGCTAATTTACTACACATGTTTATATCATGCCCAGCATGGACGGCTTTCTGGCAGAAAATGGAACAATTATTACAGTCTAAACTTGGGTTGGATCAACCACTTACTGACTTAGAAATTATGTTGGGATATAGGGAGAATAATCCAGCTATAGCACGTCTTTTTTCAATTCTCATGGCTTCTGCTAGTTTAACTATAGCCAGGGTATGGATTTCTCCTACACCTCCGTTGGTTGAGGATTGTTGGGTCATAATTAAAGAAACTTATGGTTTAGAGGCTGCCCTAGCAAAGGCAAGGGGAACTCGTTCTTTAGTCAAATTTGAAGTATTGTGGCGACCTATGTCTTTTTGATTATATAACTCTATATTACTCAAGTATTATATTAAACTTTGTTTATATTGTCCTCTTTGACTAATTTATGATGGTTGCTCTCCTTCTCCTTGTAATTCTCTTTGTTCTTTTGATCTATTATTAAGGTGATGTAAAATTCTTTCTTTTTTTATGTTCTTGTATTATAGTACTTATGTGTCACTTGTGATGATGAAAATAAAAAAATTAAAAAAAAAAAGACAGTGAGTAAATCACAAATCCATTTTCATCAACAATAGGTTACCCACACTAAATAAACTTTCCAAGATAAATTACCTTTCATGCCGCCAGAGAAACCTCTCCAGTTGGCAAAAATCATAAGTGGTAGTCGTTCTCTGTTAAAATCTTGTATAGCCTGAGAAGTTTTGAAAGCAGAATCTGGGAACCAAACTTGTCCAGCTTGTTGAATGATCTAAAGCATGAGGAAGTACACAACAATCATCTGAAAAAAAGACTTTATGACAATAGCTAATAACAGACTACCACAATATGATGTTAATCCAATAATAATTATATGATTATAAGGCAACTTGACATTTCCTCAGGAATCGAAGTATAAGTCTAACACAAATCCAACAGATCGTTACAGGACATTACAGTGGGTGTACATGACATTCTGCAAGAAAAAGTAAAACGTTACTTACCTTTGAAAATTATCTTTCTGGTGGATACTCTACCTGCAGATCCCTCACCTGTTAAATATTGCCAGGCGCTGGAGTGGATCCAGAAACAACTCCCAGCTCTTGTATGCCAGGAGGGCTCTGGCATCACCTTGGTGCCAGAAGCTTTCATGTCATCAGAGGTAGAAAACACCAAACCTAATCTACCAACATAATTTCCATTTTTTTCCACGCATTGCGACGTGGAATTGTAGCTACTCTCCTTGATTTTCTGACACTTCTGGTCATTTTCCAAAGAGATTTCGCTTTATAAATATTTTGCAGGGCAGTGCCTAGAGAATATCACCTCCCAAGAATTCAGGGTTCAAACCCTGACACGACTAATGGGCAAATGTTCATTTCAGAGCCCCACCAGGTCTGTCTGTGGTCTTTGGGGGTTGAGATACGACCCTAGGTTGAACGAGAAGTGCAGCCTCATCCACCCCCCAAATGACAAAAGAGTGCAAGGCCAAACAATATATCACCTGCAATAAGCATTGAGCTCAACGTCTGACATGCTCCAGGTCGAGATCTACAGTCAAATCTCACCCTTCTCCGTCATTGAAGATCTCCAGGGAGAACAGGAGAAAACATAAAAATAAGAGGAAGGTCAAAGATAATTTGCCTAGACGTCACTCAAAGTCGAGTGGTAGATGCCTTCAGCAGACATCACCCCGCTCATGGAGGTTCACCATATACGTCGCTGGTAACAGTTTAGTCATCGGTCCAGCATTTTTCTCCATGCCATTGTGGAGATGGTCCAGTGCACGTCAGTACCCTCTGAAGCAATTTCGGGCCCCATGAGACCTTCAAGGGCTCCATTTGGGTTCATGCCGGCGGGTTCTCCCCCATATGCTCCATCTATTCCAAATAGAACATCACTGGTGCCAGAATGTCTCCAGCTCTTCCTGGTGGGCCTGCCACTGGAGGTGCAGACACCATTGACAGAGCATGCCATTGTCAAAGTCAAAGGCTATGTATGATGTAGATTTCCATTGAGCGGAACTAGCCAAAAGGCATAGGAACTCTGTGCATGGTCAAAGGCAAGCAAAGTCAATCAGTGAGAGGGGAGGGAACTAAGTTGTGGATAGTCAATGCACTGTAATATATTGTACTCTAAAGAGGTGATTCTGCAACTCTTTCCTAAATTGGAGCTGTGTTGGGGCGTTCCTGATAGATTTGATAGATACAGGGATGTTGTTCCAAATCACGGGTGCATACATGGAAAAGGCCTGCTGTTTGTTTTTCTTTTTTACACTTTTTAATCTATAGTCTGATGGTGTCCTGCTATGGGTGTGTCAAAATCCAGACATAATGAGCGTCTCTAAAAGATAAGAGGGTATGTTGGTTGTAATAGCTTTGTAAATGATGCAGCTGGTTTTGAAGATGGCGCAGTCCAGCAATTGGAGCCAATGGAGTTCCAGCACGACGGGGACTGGTATGATCATTATTCCTCAGGTCCTGGATGATACATGCTGCAGCATGTATGATGCCCATAAGTGGTGCCAGTGTGGAGTCTGGAAGGCCAAGGAGTACGGCAATCCCACCATCCAGATGCAAGAGTATGAGGCCTTGAACAGAAGTTCTGAAATCGCTTTCTGGAAGAAATAGTTTGACTTTCTGTGGAAAAGAGAGCTGTTACCAAAGCCGTCTACTGTTTTCCAGCAATGCATTCCTGGAGGTTGGTGTTCAGGGTGAATCCAAGTGACTTGCCATTCGGTTGAAGTTGGGGTCCGAAACCATCAGGCTCATGTCATTGAGCGAGGTATGCACTGTATCTTGTTTATTGTTTTTGGCAAATAACAAGAATTCTGTCTTGGTTGGTTTGAACTTCAGGTAGGAGCTGAACATCCAGGTCTAGATGATGTGCAGGCAGTGATTGAAGCACTGGATGTCAGAAGCAGAAGAGACTTTCAAATAGTGTTGTGCATCATTGACGTACTGTTGAATCTTGGCTCTGTTTCTTGTGAGCAGGGCAATCAAGCAGCTCCATGGAAACATTGAAGATGACAGAGGCAGCACCGAGTCCTGGGGACTCCGCAGGTGATGGGGATCTTTTGAGACCTGGATATCCTAGCTATCCTGTTGAGGTCCAGGACAGATGATTCGAGCGGAGTCGAGGAGGAGAGGTAAAGAGAGGAACAGGATACCTCCTCACACCAGTATTATTGCCAAATTATGCTTTATTTATCTAGCATTAATTCAGATCCAATTCAGATGTCAGAGATAGTTCGGCATTTCAAGGATGATAGCAGTGAAGCAGCCAACTTGAAGCTACCCCATCTTCTGACACGTCAGATTTCTTGGCTCTACACAATGCAAGTTGAATGGGAACGTCCCTGAGACAGAAATTAAGTGTCCCTCAGGACTGCGCCCGAAGTGGCTTCTTTTCACAGATTCAGTCTGACACCTGGGGATATTCAATAGGTGAAAAATCTGCAGGTAGAAGTATCCTTCAGTAATATATGCAATTTGCAAGCACATGCAGCAAAGAAGTTACTTACTCTCGGTAATGCTTTTTCTAGTTGATACTGTGTCTACAT
Source organism: Triturus cristatus (assembly GCF_964204655.1). Lineage (NCBI taxonomy): Eukaryota > Metazoa > Chordata > Amphibia > Caudata > Salamandridae > Triturus > Triturus cristatus. Next base: position 210,960,780 of record NC_140594.1, on the reverse strand, counting down.
GTAGATTGCTCACTTTTTGAATACCCGTATATCTAGACAGAATCCTGAAACTTTTCAATTGCTCTCCCACACGGATAAGGGACGACAACTCCATCACGGCTCCGCACACGGCACAACAAGACGTCACTGGAGCCATAAAGCGCCTCAGTCAGTATGCTGTCCGTCAGTTACCATGCACTTTTTACCACACTTTCGAGGTGAACTGATTTTTGGTGAAATGAAGCTTAAAGATGATCAGAATCGCAGGTATATACAGCCATGCAATGGGAGGCGGGCAGGGCAGTGAGGAATCTGCAGGTGGATAAAGCATCCACCATAAAAAGCATTACCGAAGGTAAATAACCTGTTCTTCTGATGGATACATCTACCTGTAGATTCCTCACATTTTGAATTGATTCCCCAAGCAGTCCTAAACACGGAGATGAATGCATGACTGCCTATACCAAAAAATCCTGAAGAACAGAACGAGTGATGTGACCATCCCTTACTTTAAAATACAAGCAATAGTTTTTCAAGAAGTGCAAATGGACAACCAAGTCATTGTCTTGCTAAGATGAGCTTTAGGTACTCCTTTCGCCAGCGCTGAAGCAGAAGATTTAGCTCTGTAGAATGAACACTAATATCTTCAGAAGTTTCCTCGTGTGCCAAAGCATACCAGATCTTCATGCGTAAGATACTCCATCTTGAGAGTGACCGCTTGCGGACTGCCTTGCCTTTCATCTTTCCAGTGCATCTCACAAATAGCTGATCATCTAGTCTCAGCTCACTGGATGTTCCATCCACGTAGAAGCAGACTGTTCTTTTGGGATGAAGGCGATGAAGGTTTCCCTTCTCTGTAGTTGGATGTGGAGGAAGCTAGAAAGTGGAAAGTGGGATAGACTGAGCTAAGTGGAAGGGATTAACCAGGAAGGCAGCCCTTGTTCTCAGCTGTAATTTGAAAAGAAAGAATGCGGTGTAGAGAAGTTTAACACTCAATGCCTGAAGTTTGCTTACATCCTATCCAACATGATAGCGATTAGGAAGATAGTTATTAGAATTAGAATGTTAACAATCGTAAAGGACAACCAAGTTAAGGTTCTAACAGGGAACACATTAGGTAGGTAAGAACCAAATTGAGATCCCACTGTGGCATAATAAATGGCATAGGATGCTACTTGTTTGGGAGATCCTTAAGGAAAGTCAGAAGAATGGGATTTTTAAAGTGATGGTTGATCAGTTAAGCAAAGAAGAGTTGATACAACTGACTATAAGCTTTAACAGTAGTAACAGTACAGACCTGCTGGGCTAGTGAAAGGACAAAACTGAGGATGTTCGAGCCTGAAGAGGTTCTAAAGAGTTGTTTGTAAATAATTTAACAAATTTTGACCATCACAATAAAATGTTTTGGTGAAATGTGGTCTTGAACATAAAATTACATCAACCATTTTAGGAGGTTAAAAAAAAAAGGAACAGGGGTTGACTCACTCAATCTCCAGGCATGTAGGGGGACTCTTATGGAGGCTGGGCTGTAGAACCTGCCCCAGTGACCACAAAAGGTCTGCCACGTCAGGAAGATAGAGCAGAGGGCACAGGCAGAGGTAAAGTGCGTTTGCATACCACATCCTGCCTGGCCCGTCCAGGGCAATTAAAATTACTTTGGTTGGTTGAGGCAAATCTTCCTCAACACACGAGGAATAAAGTATATAGGAGGAAACAAGCAGAGAAGTGGAAAGTGCCATTTCATGCGAAGCACGTCCCACAATGGTCCCTGCATCTGATACTCGAGGGCACAGCATTTTTGGTAGCAAGCACTCTCAGTGCAAACAGGTCTATCTGAGAAGTCCTCGACAACTGGAATATGTAGTAGACTACCTCTGGGTGGATGTGCCACTCATGGTCAACAAGACGATGCCAGCTAAGACTGTCCACTCCACGTTGAGCACTCTGGCCAGATGACTTGCTACCATGCAAGTCTGATGGTCCTGGAGTCCAGGATCAGGGTTGTAGAACTTCTGAGCAGAAAAGAGACACCCGCATCCTCCCTTGTTTGTTGATGTACCACAACGCAGTTGTTTTGACCTTCAAGATCTGGGAAGGAAGTCCTTGAGAGCCAGATGTATCTACTGCATTTCCAACAGAATGATGTGCAGAATCTGTCCTTCTGATGACCAGAGGCCTCTGATCTCCACGTCCTTCAGATAACCACCCCATCCTAGGGTAGAGGCATCCATTATCACGGTTACCACTGGAGGAGGATGAAACAGCTTTCCTGAGAAAGGTTGCTACTCACATGCCAACATTGTAGATCCGCTGCAGAGTCCCTGGAAGTCTTGATGCATCGAGTTAGAACATCTGACTGCAGAGGAACCAAATATGCCAGTGTGCATGGATGAACAATAGAATGCAGAAAGCTAGCAGATCAAGCCGGTGTTAAACTGTCAGGACTGGGAGGATTGCTCCATCCTGAAAAACAAGATGCTTAACTTTGGTAACGCTTTATCTGTTAGAGACTCTGTATAGCTGCAGATTCCTTACCGTAGAATATTCCCTAGTCGTCAGACTGGATCTGGAAACTTTTTGAGCAGTACCTCCGTTTGCTGGTAGGTAGCGTTGTTCAGGTCTGTGTCGTCAGCACCAGAAGTGATGTGCGCGGATCCTAGGATCCTGCTAATCTGGACCGGAGTTACTGTGCTTTCTCCCTACATTGACCAAGGCAAGTACTTCTGTACTTCCACAATTGGCTACTTGTGTACCCTTCTAAGACCCTAGCGCACAAGTTAGTTACTTGGGTAACGATATAGCTGTAAGAGACATTAGTTAGCGATAGATTCCTTACCTTAGAATATGCCTAGGTGTCAGACTGGACCAGGAAAGTTATTTTGTCAGCAGTACCCTTGCGCGTTGGTAGGCGTTGTCGTACAGCTCCGCGTACGTCAATGGCGGCGTAGTCGCCGAGATGACGTTGCTGGAGCTACTTAGACGTGCCCGGATGTCAGTTCTGTACACGACTTTCTGCGCCAGGAACGCAGAGCCATGCAAGATACTGACCAGTGATGCAGAAAACTAGGGGCCTAAGAGGGATGACCTTAACCCTAGTAACCAGTTCACAGACCGGGGAGGATGGATGGGGCGGTAAGGAATCTATCACTCACTAATGTCTCTTACAGATATATTGTTACACAAGTAGTAACTTGTGCATCTGAAAGAGACACGTTCGTGATAGCTTCCTTACCTTATGATAGATACCCCAGCAATACCAACCCCGGTGGTGGGACTGCGAACAAGATTACACCAGAAAGTCACGGAGCACGGAACGGCCAAAGAAGCCGTCCCTCCGGACTGGACGGTCAAGGAAGTAGTGCTTGGTAAACGTGTGCAGCGAGGCCCACGTAGCTGCCTGACAAATATCCTGCAAGGGAACGCCACGTCCCAAGGCAGTAGTGGCTGCCGTTGCCCTGGTGGAATGGACACGAAGCCCCATAGGAAGCGCCTACTTAGCCAACGAGTAACAGGCCTTGATGCACAGAACGACCCACCAAAAAATGGTCTGCTTGCGCACAGCTCAACCTTTCTTGGCGCCCACATAGCTAACAAAGAGTTGGTCATCCACCCGGAACCGCTGTGTGTGCATCAGATAGAACGAGAGCGCACGTTTCGAGTCCAGACGGTGGAGCCTCTCTTCCTCTTTTGAAGGATGTGGAGGCGGACAGAAGGTGGGCAAAGTGATGGTCTGCCCGATGTGGAAGGGCTAAACAACCTTCGGCAAGAAAGAAGGTCGGGTCCTTAAAACCACTTTGTCCGAATGAACAGAAAGGAAAGGAGGTTTGGAAGAAAGGGCCTGGAGCTCGCTCACACTCTTCTGGCAGAGGTGATAGCAACCAGGAAAGCAGTCTTTAAGGTGAGAAGACGCAAGGGACAGTTGTGAAGCGGCTCAAAGGAGCGCACATCAAGTAAGCCAACACAAAGTTCAAGTCCCACTGGGGCATTACCAACGGAACTGAAGGAAACGTGTGTAATGCCTTTCAGGAAACGGTTAACAACCAGAGACTTAAAAATAGAAGGCTGATCAGGAAGCTGGAGAAAGGCGGAGATAGCAGAAAGATAACCTTTGATAGTGCCCAGAGCAGAGCCCTGCCGGGCCAAGGAAAGCAGAAACAGAAGAACTTCCGAAAGAGGGGCAGAAAGGGGATCCAGAGCCTTCGCTGTGCACCATGCCACAAATTTGTTTCACCGACAGGCGTATCCCGTTTTAGTGGAGGGACACCTGGCTGCCAAGATGACATCACAGACTTCGGGAGAAAGATCGAAAGTTGTGAACTGTCACTGCTCAATCCCCATGCATGGAGGTGGAGGCTGGACAGATTAGTGTGGTGGACCGTCCCCTGCTGCTGCGACAGAAAAACCTCCCAAAGAGGCAGTTGGATCGGGGGATCGATCGACATGCTGAGTAGCTCGGGATACCAGTATCTTCGTGCCCAATCCGGAGCCACAAGGATGACTTGGGCCCGGTCACGCCTGTTCTTCTTCAGCACTCTAGGCAGAAGTGGTATGGGCGGAACGGCGTACAACAGACCACAACTCCACTCACGACGATAAGCGTTGCCGAGCGAGTGCCGCCTTGGAAATTCCAATGCGCAGAACTGATGACATTGCGCGTTCTCTTCGGTGGCAAATAGTTGTAACCAAGGCTCTCCCCAATGCTGAAATAGATCTTGCGCCACGTCCGAGTTCAGACGCCATTCGTACTCCATCAAGCACCGGCGGCTGAGTTCGTCCGCTCTGGCGTTCAGAGAACCTGCCAGGTGTTGAACCACCAAGGTAATGCATTGATGTTCCAGCCACATCCAGAGGCGCAGAGCCTCCTGACATAGGGTCCACGACCCCACCCTTTCATGGTCTGACAGCAAGCTAGTGCTGCTGCCAACCACAGACACGATTCTGCCCTCCTGCTGCTGAGACAAACTCTAGCAGGGGAAGGTAGAAAAATAGGTTTCCTGTATCAGGGAGATGTGACTATCTACCGGACAGGACTTGGTGTAGTCGGCTGGAGTGGAGGTGCTTGCCAGCACCACCAGACTGCTTTCAAGGGCACACTTGGTGCCCTCCTTGCATACTTCAGTTTGAGCCAGTTCAGGGAGCCCTTGGCTCCTGCTCTGGCACGAAACTGGACAAAGGACATGGGAGTATCCTCCTCTCTGTCCAGCCCCTCCTCTGGGAGGGACCGAGTCGTCCTATCTCTCTTCCAAGGGTATTTAAGTGCTTACCTGTGGGTGGGTCCTCAGATTCGTCGTGGGATAAGACTCAAGCCTGAAACCACGTCAGTCTTCGACCGTGTGGACACTTGGACGTTGCCTGGAACCGAAACAACATCAAGGAAAACTCTTGCCGCTCCTGGTCTTGCTGTTCTGTGAGTCTTCTATGTCGTCTGTATCTGTACTTCTTCTAGGATCTTTAACAGACTTATGGGCATCAAGGACACCGGAAGTAATCTCCCTTGGAGTGAAGGAGTCACTATCCTGCATCTGCAGTTACCGCAACGAAGCTGACCGTGACGTCCCAAATACTTTGAAAGGCCCAGCAACACTGGTGGTGGTACTGTAACTCCCTCGAGGCCTGACCTGTCCTCTCTACAACTGTGAGGCCAGTATCACTCATCGGAACCCTTGGGACTGAACCCCTGTGCACCGCGTAGCCTTGCCGTTGACAAAGCTTGTTGGCTCTGCACTCCAGGGATCTTCGGGCATTAAGAAGCTCCAGCCTCCAGCATCTCTTCCTGACAAGGACAGCATCCTCACTGCATCCTCTGCACCGTGGGCCTTCCTTCTTGGTGAGCTGCTCAAGGTCCTCTTGCGACTCCTGTGCCTTGGGCCTGTGGATCCTCCTGAGTGTCTTCTCCTGCTTCAGTGGGCTCCCCTGCTTGTTCGGGCCTGCTCTAACTCTCCTGCTTGTGTTGAGTTCTTTGCTGGTCCCAACGTTGCTCCTTCTTTATTTTCCATGCCAGTTGCGGATACCAAGGCTTGATGTGCTCCCGCCGGACACCGACCACCTGGACACCAACATCCGACGTGGGACAGCTTATGACGGTTCCTGGTCTTACTCAGCATCGCGTGGTTCTCATAGCTGCACCGACAAGGTCACCGCCAACACTTCTCAACCTTCCGACATAAATGGGCATTGCTCTTCCGTGCCTCCTAGTCACCTCTGTGTGGCATAGACTCTCTCTCCTCTGCTTAGCTTCTCCTCTTCAAGAATCCACCCATGGATCCCACCAGACTCTTTAACAGTATTCACCAGCTGCATCTTCTCAAAGTCCTCCATTGTAGTCTACGGTGGTTTCTGAAGTAATTTCACACCTATGTACCCGCTTCCATTGTGTAGGTATCCTGGTTCCCGGGGTATCCACGGGTGGAGTGACTCTCCAACCTTCTGTCTTCCACTGAATTTCTTCGGGGTCCACTGAGAAGGGTCCTACTTCTTAAAAACTGCAACTGCGACTTCCCCATTGACTTATTGGACAAGCGGCTGTGTTTCCACTCTGCATCCAGCCGCCGTGGGGTTCCTGGGTACTTACATTGGGTGATTCCTTGTGTCCCCCTCTCCTCTGAGTCTCCTGGTCGAAGTCCTGACTTCGGTCACAGTTTGCATTCCACTTTTTTAATATCTGGTTTGGTCTCCCCCGAGACCTCTGAATTTTGTGCTTACTCACCTTTACAGAAGTATTTTGGTGTTTTGTGTTGGTATATCTCCTACCGGAGATACCAATGTGTTAGTGAGTGTTGTGTAATAAATAGACATTTCTTTTATAAAAACAATTTGTGGTTCTTTTTCATTTGCCCTATACTACATGATCAAACTGGTAAAACAAGTTGCTCAACACTCCTTCAAGATAAGCCTGAAGGCTGCTCTCCAAAGCTGCCACTTTGAGAGCTTTCTACGGTTATCAAAGACTACTAAAACCACCATAAGGGTTACCTGGATTAGTGCAAGGTGCTTCACTTAAATAAGTGTGCACCAAAAAATAAGCCAGCCTCCTACACATTACCATTTGAGTCTGTATTCCCATTGTTCAGATTGTGGTACTAAGTGATTCTTTGTTCCGCCCTTTAGCTTGATCTGCAGCTTAGGAAGGACATATGATTGTTAAAACCGTGAGGATAATTTATACTTGTTAGCTATCTTGGTGTTTTACATACTTTCAAGATGGAGCCTTCGGTCCTAATGAACAAGTTACTTACCTTCGGTAACGATATATCTGTAAGAAACATTAGTTAGTTAGATTCCTCACCTTAGAATATCCCCAGGCGTCAGGCTGGATCCGGAAAGATTTTTCGTCAGCAATACCATTGCGCGTCGCTAGGCGTCGTCTGCGGCTCCGCGTCCATCGTCGGCGTCGTGATCCCCGGGATGACGCCGCCCTCGCGCGCTGACGTCAGTTCTTGTACATAGCTTTCTGCGCCAGGAACGCAGAGCCATGCAAGAGACCGACACTGGTGCCAAAAATTCTAGGGCCCTGAAAGGGATGACCTCAACCCTAGATTTTGGTTCGCATATATCGTTCCCGAAGGTAAGTAACACGTTAGTTAGATTCTTCACCTTAGAATAGATACCCCAGCAATACCAACCCCGGTGGTGGGCCTGCGAACCAAGTTCACACCCGAAAGTCCTGGAAAACAGAACGGCCAAAGAAGCAGTCTCTCCGGACTTGGCTGTCCAGGCAATAGTGTTTGGCAAACGTGTGCAGCGCGGCCCACGTTGCTGCCGGACAGATGTCATGCAAGGGGACTCCCCGGCCCAGGGCAGTGGTCGCCGCTGTGACCCGAGTGGAATGGGCCCACAACCCTACAGGAGGTTCCTTTTTAGCTAAGGAGTAACAGGCCTTGATACACAAAACGACCCTCCGAGAGATGGTTTGTTTGTGCACCGCCCGCCCCTTCTTACCGCCCACGTAGCCAACAAAGAGTTGGTCATCCACCCGGAACTCTTTGGTGCGGTCCAGATAGAAAGACAGCGCCCTCTTTGGGTCCAGATGGTGGAGCCTCTCTTCCTCTTTCGAAGGATGCGGAGGCGGAAAGAAGGTGGGCAGAGTAACAGAATGTCCAATGTGAAAGGCAGTTACCACTTTAGGGAGAAAGGAAGGACGAGTCCGGAGAACAACTTTGTCCGGATGGACAGAAAGAAAGGAGGCTTAGAAGAAAGAGCCTGGAGCTCACTCACCCGTCTAGCAGAGGTGATGGCAACCAGGAAAGCAGTCTTAAGCGTCAACAGGCGAAGGGGACAATTATGAAGTGGCTCAAAGGGAGCGCACATCAGAAAGGTCAAAACAAGGTTCAAATCCCACTGAGGCATTACGAAAGGGACAGGAGGAAACATGCGAGTAATGCCTTTTAAGAATCTATTTACAACAGGGGATTTGAAAAGAGAAGGCTGATCAGGAAGCCGTAAGAAAGCAGAAATAGCTGAAAGATAACCCTTGAGGGTGCCCAGAGCAGAGCCCTACTGTGCCAATGAAAGAAGAAAGAGGAGAACCTCAGAAAGAGGGGCGGAAAGAGGATCCACAGCCTTTGCTGTGCACCATGCCAGAAATTTGTTCCACCTGAAGGCGTATACCGATTTTGTGGAGAGACGCCTGGCTGCCAGAATAACATTACAGACTTCAGAAGGCAAGTCAAATGGCATCAACTGCCGCCGCTCAATCTCCACGCATGGAGGTGGAGGCTGGACAGGTTCGGGTGAAGGACCGCCCCCTGCTGCTGCGACAGAAGGTCCTCCTGAAGAGGCAGTCGTATCAGGGGATCGATCGACAGACTGAGTAGCTCGGGATACCAATATCTTCGTGCCCAATCCGGAGCAACCAATATGACTTGGGCCCGGTCGCGCCTCATCTTCTTCAGCATTCTGGGCAGAAGTGGTATAGGCGGAAAGGCGTCCCCGAGCGAGTGCCGCCTTGGAAACTCCAACGCGCTGAACTGCTGACATTGCGCGATCTCTTCGGTGGCGAATAGATCTAACCAAGGCTCTCCCCACTGCCGAAAGAGGCCTGGCGCCACGTCCGAGTTTAGACGCCATTCGTGATCCATCATGTACCGGCGGATGAGTTTGTCTGCCCTGGCGTTCAGAGAGCCCGCCAGATGTTGAACCACCAGGGTGATGCCCTGATGTTCCAGCCATGTCCAGAGGCGCAGAGCCTCCTGACAAAGGGTCCACGACCCCACCCTGCCCTGTTTGTTGCAATACCACATGGCGGTGGTGTTGTCCGTGAACACCTGCACTACACTTCCCCGGACAAAGGGAAGGAATACCTTCAGTGCACGTCGGATCTCCCTCAGCTCCAGAAGGTTGATTAGGAGCTGGGACTCCGCCAGAGACTAGAGGCCTCTGATCTCCGCCTCTCCCATGTGGCCCCCCATCCCAGGAGGGACGCATCCGAAAATACCACGTGCAACGGTTGGGATAGGGAGAGAAATCTACCACTGACCCAATCGCAGTCCGTAAGCCACCACTGTAACTATCTCGCAGTGCCCTCCGAGATCAGGATGTGGTCGGACAGGTTTCCCCGATACTTGGCCCACTGAAACTTCAGGTCCCTCTGCAGAGCCCGCATTCGCCATCTGGGTGATGCACCAACAGGATGCAGGAGGCCATCAGACCCAGAAGCCGCAACACCAACCTGACCGAAACCCGGGATAGAGGCCGAAAGATGGGAATCAGAGGCTGAATATCCCGGACCCGCTGTTCCGGAGGATAGGCCCGGAACTGCGCCGAGTCCAGAACCGCTCCGATGAAGACGAGCTTCTGGGAGGGACTCAGGTGCGACTTCGGCACATTGATGGAGAACCCCATCAAATGCAAGAGGTCGGCCGTAGTCTGGAGGTGGGAGACGACTGCCTGGGGTGAGCCCACCTTCAACAACCAGTCGTCTAGATAGGGGAAGACTGGAACCCCCGATCTGCGCAGATGAGCTGTGACCACCGCCATCACTTTCATGAACACCCGAGGGGCACTGGTGAGGCCGAAGGGGAGCACGGTAAACTGAAAATGCTCTTGGCCCACCGTGAACCGCAGGTAACGCCAGTGGGCCGGCAGGACGGGGATGTAGAAATAAGCATCCTGCAAGTCCAACGCTACCATCCAGTCTCCAGGGTCGAGGGCAGCCAGAACCTGAGCTAAGGTGAGCATCTTGAACTTCTCCTTCCGGAGGAAGGTGTTGACGCTCATGAGGTCCAAGATAGGGCGTAGGCCCCCTTTGCCCTTCTCGGGAACCAGAAAGTAGTGGGAATAACAACCACAACCTACTTCTGGACCAAGAACGCGCTCGATGGCCCCCCTGGCCAAGAGGGCCGTAACTTCCTCCTGCAGAAGTTGCAAGTAATCCCCCGAAATTCAGTGGCACTGCGGTGGCATGGCTGGAGGGGTCGCCTCGAAGGGGAGGGAGTAGCCCCTTCGGACGATTTGCAGCACCCACCTGTCCAATGTGATGGTGCGCCAGTGGAGCAGGTGATGGCGAACTCTGCCTCCCACTGGCGTGGAATGGGCCTGAAAGCTCAAACTAGGAGGGCTTTGAGGCGGATGCTGCGGGGGTAGATGTGGACGGACCGACACGTTGTCCCCCTGTACCGCCTAGGCAGAATCCATGTCCGCGTGGAGGTTGGTTCTGCGGCCTGTGGCTAGTCAGATGTGAGGGGGCACCCCTTCCTTGGCCACAAAAGGAACGGAAAGCGGAAGTTTGCAGGCGCGGGGCCGAAAGGCCCAAGGACTTGGCCGTAGCCCTGGAGTACTTAAAGCGCTCCAGCGCACTATCCGCTTAGTAACCACGACTGCCAACGAAGGGCATGTCCATGAGGGTGCTCTGGACATCCCCGGAAAAACTCGTGGACCGCAGCCAGGCGTGGCGACGAAGTGCCACCATGGTCGGCATTGCCCTGCCCAGCGAGTCCGTTGTGTCCAGTCCACATCGGATGGCATGCCGTGCCGCATCCCGCCCCTCAGCAAGAGCCTGGGCGAGTCGTGTCCAGGCCTCCTCCGGACACTGGGGCAGCACGTCCTCCACTGTATCCTACAGGGAGTGAGAGTAACGGTCCAAAAGACACGCAGTGTTGACAGACTGCAACCCCAAACTAAGAGAGGAGAACAGCTTCTTCCCAAACTGTTCTAGCCTTTTGGATTCCCGATCTGGGGGAGCGGACGGGAAGGAGGTCTGGGAGGTAGAGGCCTGGATAACCAGGCTCACGGGCGTGGGGTGTTGGGACAGAAAACTGGGGTCGCCCGGTGCAGGGCGGTGGCGCCGGGCCACGTTCCGGTCCACAGGAGGAACTGTGGAGGGCTTGGACCAGGTGCCCTTCAGAACGTTAATGAGTCCCTCATTGAACTGCAGCAGAGGCTCCAAGGAGCTTGCTAACGGTTGAAGCACTTCGGTGAGGAGGTTCGTCCTCACGGCCACAGCAGGCAGTTCTAGCCCAAGGGCTTCGGCCGCCTTGCGCAGCACCACAGAAAATGCAGCACCCTCCTCTGAAGCCACGGTCGGAGGAGAGATGAAGCCAGTGTCAAGACCACTGGCATCCCCCAGCTCGTCTGCCCAGTCCTGAGATAACTGTCCCTGCCGGGCCAGAGGGTCGTCAGACCACTCCCAGTCGTCACCATCATCCGATTCCTGGTATACAGGTGGAATGATCGGAGCCGGGCGGAAGATGAAATTGCCACCCATCGGTGTCGGGTGCGGCGCCGGACAGCGCCGCTCCGACGCTGGGCCCGGACCGGGACTAAACTGGGGAACGGCGTCGTCCGGGGACGGTGCCGGGGATGGCACCGGAGGAGTCGGCGCCGGCGGAGGGGTCGTGAGGTCGACCGGCGCCGACTGGGACCCAGGTCTGGATCCCCCGGGGACCTGTGGCGTCGGGACCGGAGTCGACGACGGCGTCGGAGCCGCTGGCTCGCTAGGCCTCCCAGTCGAGCCTGCGGGGCCCGAAGACGCGCCGGCAGGCGTCGACGGCGGAGCCAGGTTCCTCATGGCCATGAGGAAAGCACTGACCTCCGCCGGAGTCGCATCAGTCCCAGGGACTGGAGGGTATGGGGATGGACGAGACCCCTGCGGCTCCATCGGAGCCGCGCGGTTGGTGCCACCCGAACCCTCAGCCGAGTCGCACGACTGGCGAGGGGAGTCAGAAGAGCGATGTTGCTTCTTCGACTTCTTGCTGTGCTTCGACTTACCGGATTTCGGTCCTCGACCGGGACCTTGAGCGGCGCGGAGCCGACTCCCTGTACTCGAGTAGCTTGCGGGACCGCTCCCGCCTAGCTTTCGAAGTCAAGGCCCGGCAGTCGAGGCACGACTCGGCGTCGTGGTCGGTTCCAAGGCAATAGAGGCACCGGCGGTGGTGGTCCGTGACCGACATCAGTCGGTGACAGGAGTCACAAGCCTTAAAGCCAGGCATCCCTACCGGCACCAGAGTCGATGTCGACACGAATAGAACCAAAAGAGTTCAAAAAAGTTTAGTCAAAAAGTGACTAAAAGGGCATGCTCTTCCCGGATCGGCGCTTACTGGCGTGGAAAAAAGAAGAACGGACGTCAGTGCGCGAGGGCAGCATCTAAGTACTCCGACGACATCATCCCGGCAATCACGACGCCGACGACGGACGCGGAGCCGCAGACGACGCCTAGCGACGCGCAAGGGTATTGCTGACGAAAAATCTTTCCGGATCCAGCCTGACGCCTGGGGATATTCTAAGGTGAGGAATCTAACTAACGTGTTTCTTTCAGACACCTCTAGCTTATTTCACAAGTGTATGGTTGCCCAGCTTGGCATTTACATGTTTCCAAGATGGTGCTGCGGGTCTTTTCCATTCTAGCTTATCAGCAACCACATGGTTGGGGAGGGGAGACCTGGTCTTCTCCCTGTGTGTGTCCAGTGTGTGGTATCTGTAGAAACAAACCACCGACTTAGCAGGTTAAGTCAATAAGACCCCACTTTACTGTGTTTTGAATACCATGATGGTAGGGAGTGGCCTTTGCTCAGGAAGCGATGGGGTATCAGCCTGCCCACAGATTTAAAGTGTTCACCAGGGAGCAAAGCATAGCATCAAATAGGATGTTTCCCCCGGCTCCCAGGGAGTTTACCGTAACTGGAGTTTCCCATTACCAACTGTGGCCAGCTATTTTTTTATATTTAACTTGCTGGGCTCCTTGATTATGTCAGTGTTTCAGGAAAAGAGGTTTGGATTCCCATGGACCCCTGTGTGGGAGTATAACTCTCTGTTTACAAATACTCATGTGTATTTGAGTTGTTCTAGGACTGATGCTAGCCTACTGAGTGTAATAACGAGTAATTTGTAGGGAGGAGTTGCAGTACAATATGAAGCACTTGTGCCTCACCACGCAGCCCTATTGGACCGATTTGCGTAGTCCATTTTTAGGCGGCAGTTCATCTAGATTTGACCTTTTCTACAATACAGATTATTTGTAGTTTCAGTGACTGAACTCAGAACAAGTATGTACCTGCTCTGAGAATTTTCACATACCATTGTCATGAGGAGTGCTAACCAACTAATTGTTCAATTCACTTCTATGATCTTAGGCGGCACATCCCTGCTCTTTGGTCCAGTAAGTGAACTCATTTTCTACTGGTATGACTTCACTATGTGGTGAGGTGGTGAATAATAATGTGAGGACTTTTCACTTACAAACGGTTTAGACAAAGTATGTGCTTGAGTCTGATAATATCTTTGTGTTCTCTTTTCATTTCCTTCTTTTAGGTGTGGTGCACTGTTGAGAGACAACTGGGTCTTTTTTGCCCTGATGAATTTACTACAAATGTCTACGACAATAAAAGATGTTGTCGCTCATTACTTTATGATCTGAGAATGTGACTTCGTTTTTAATTATGAGCCCAGGGCTTAGACATTAATAAAGATGATTTCAGGCCCTGTGGACCCATTTTTACTGTCTGATTTAGAGAGTTAGGGATAAAGTCTTGTATTGCATGAAACCTATTATACATAACAGCAGGACAATGATGCAGAAATCCAGCTTCAACCATTCACACATCTACCTTTCACAGACACATATAGGCTGGGTAGATTCTCCTGTTGCGAATAGAAAAGTGCAAATGAAAGGAGCAAGTTGGTATCATTATCCAACAAGCTCCTGGTGGTTGCTTTCCAGAGGCACTTCCTTTTTTTAAATTTTTATTACATCTTCCTAAACATTTATTCTTTTGTTCTCTTACACCGCACATCCTTTAACATGATAGAATGACATATGTCATCAGAAGCGAAACTTTACAGGCACTAGCACAAATGAACAAGTTATTTACCTTTGGTAACTATCTTTCTGGTTGATACTCTATCTGATCGCAAATTCCTCACCATGTGAATATTTTCCAAGCATCAGACTGGGTCCAGAAACTCCAAAGCAGTTCTTCTGCGTGTCTGCAGGTAGCGTTGAATATAAGCACCACTGATGCACGCTGACTTGTTGATTTCAGGGCTGTCTGTGCCCTCAGATGCAGAACCCATTAGCAGTTTAGCATGACCAGTGTGCAGATCTCTAAAATTGGGACGTTTTTAGATGAAAAAGAGTCCAGTTCAAAGAATGGGGAGGTGGGAGGTAAAGTGTGCAATCTGCAATTAAAGTATCCAATAGAAAAATTGTTACGACCTCATGATTGTTGGACTGATGAACAGGTTACTTACCTTCGGTAACGATATATCTGTAAGAAACATTAGTTAGTGATAGACTTCTTACCATAGAATTAACCCCAGGCATCATACTGGATCCGGAAAGTTTTTGTCAGCATACCCCTGCGCGTCGGAAGGTGGCATCGTGCGGCTCCGCGTCCGTCGTTGCCGTCGTGGTCGTCGAGAAGACATCGCGGCAGCTACTTAGACGCTGCCCTCGCGCGCTGACGTCAGTTCTTTCTTTTTCCGCGACAGCAAGCACAAATCCGGAGAGAGCAGTATCCCCAGTCACTTTTTGACTGAGTTTTTTCGGGCCTTTTTGTCTCTTTTTTTTTTTTTTTGTTGATCGACTTCTGGTGCAGTAGGGATGCCTGGCTTGAAGTCCTGTTGGGACTGTCATTGCATGATGTCGGTGACGGACCCGCACCGGATGTGTCTTTACTGCCTGGAGTACGACCACGACCTCAAGTCGTACTCATACTGCCGGGCCATGGCGCCGAAGACTTTGCGGGAGCGGTCCTGAAAGTTGCTAGAATTCCAGCAGTCGGCTCCGCGCTGCTCAAGGTCCCGGTCCCAAGGGAGGTCGAGGGACCGGTCGTGGAGCCACCACCACCATTCATCGGAATCGAAGTCTTCGCACTCGGGGTCAGGTAAGACGAAGCATTCCAAGAAGTCGAAGTAGCGCCATCGCTCTCCAACTTCCCATCAAGCGACACGGCAGAGGGTGCGGGTGGTGCCTTCCCCGTGGCTCTGGCAGAGCCTACGTAGTCGCCGATGGCCTACCCGCCCTTTCTGTCAGCCATGGCTCGCCTCTTTGGGCCGTCTGGCCCCGCCGGTGCTCCTTCGGTCGTCGCGGGCCCGACTGGGGGTTCTAGCCCTGTACTGCGGCGGCTCCGGCATCGCTGTGGGCTCTGGCCTCGGTGCTGCAGGACCCCCAGTGCTCATTTGCTCCCACCAACCATCTAGGTGAACTGATTCAGCCTTGGACCAAGACACAGCAGAATTTCCTACATCAATGGGAACGGCTGGACTCACTCAGTATAGGATCATTTTGTAAAATTCGGAGTCTGTTGCTACCAATGTGCTAGCCCGACAATTGAACTGGATTGGAAGACACCTACACAGTGCTACACATGGAAGTGCAACTTGTAAAATAATAGACAGATGGAAAGTATCTATGTCAGGCCAACAGATGATGATATAAATGGTAGGTCTTTCACTATAGTACTGGTAGAGACTATCTAGCTACAGATTGTTTACCTTTGAATTTCCCAGGCATCAGGCTGGATTCGGAAACTTTTGCTGAGCATTACCCCTTGCATGCAATGTGGGGTGGCTCCATTCAGCTCCGCGTGACGTCGTCGGTAGCGTGACGTCAGGTTGCCTATATGGGCGCCAGCCAGGCACGCGGACGTCAGTACTTTTCTTATTTTCCATGCCAGAAGCGCAGAGCCATGATGTGACTGAAGTAATCATGTGCAAAACTAGGGACCTAAAAGGGGAGTAACCCTAGACCCGCTACATCAGTTCGCAAAGCGGGAAGGCATGGGTGGGGCTGTAAGGAATTTGCATCTAGATAGAAGCCATACCATCTCTGCGATCAGTTGAAGACTAGTGACCTAGACTAAGACGTCTTGCAAGACAGAACGGGTAAAGTGCCCATCCCTGTGTACTTGACCATCAAGGCAATAATGCTTTGGGAACGTGTGCTATGATGCCCACGTTGCTGCCTGACAGATGTCTTGGTCTGGGACACCCCGAGCAAAGGCCGTAGTCACAGCCTTTCCACTGGCGGAGTGGACTCTTAATTCCTCAGGGGCTGCTTCTTCACCAAGGCGTAACATATTTTAATGCAGAGAACAACCCAGCGAGAGATGGTTCTTTTCTGCACTGCCTTTCTCTTGTTTGCTCCCACATACCCCACAAAGAGTTGGTCATCCACCTGGAACTCCTTTGTGCGGTCATGGTAGAATGACAACGCTCTTTTTGGGTCCAGACGTGGAGATGCTCCTCTTCCTTCGAGGGATGTGGGGGAGCAAAGAAGGTGGGCAAAGTAATGGATTGGTCCAGATAAAATGGGGCCACAACCTTTGGAAAAATGATGCCCTGGTGTGAATCATCACTTTGTCCGGAAAGGACATAAGATAAGGAGGCGAGCTGGATAATGCTTGCAATTCACTCACCCTCCGTGCCGATGTAATCGCCACTAAGAAGGCTGTTTTGATGGTGAAAAGCCGGAGGGGACAAATGTGCAAAGGCTCGAAAGGAGCGCATATCAGGTAAGTGTGGACCAAGTTAAGTTCCCATTGTGGCATAATAAAGGGCGTGGGTGGAAACAAGTGAGCCAGCCCTTTAAGAAATCTATTTACAACAGGTGATTTAAAGAGAGAAGGCTGGTCTGACAGCCGCAAAAAAACACACAGAGCAGACAGGTAACCCTTGAGAATCCCCAAAGCAGAGCCCTGCTGAGCAAGTGTTAGAATGAATAAAAGAACAGTGGAAAGAGAAGCAGAAAGAGGGTCAATGGACCTTTCTGTACAGTATAATACAAATTTCTGCCAACGGCAGGCGTATACCGACTCAGTGGAGGGCCGCCTGGCTGCCAGAATAACATTACAGACTTCGGGAGGAAGGTTAAAAGCCATCATCTGTCGCCGCTCAATCTCCACGCATGGAGGCGCAGAGTTGACATGTTCGGGTGGAGAACCCTCACCCTGCTGCTGCAACAGAAGATCCTCCCGAAGGGGCAGCCTGATCGGAGGATCGACACTCATGCTCAGAAGCTCTGGACACCAGACACTCCTTGCCCAGTCCGATGCCACAAGAATTACTTGGGCCCGGTCGCTCCTGATCTTCTTCAGAACACTGGGCAGGAGTGGTATGGGTTTAAAGGCGTACAACGGGCCTGAGCTCCACTCGCGACGAAACGCATAGCCGAGCTATAGCCGCCTTGGAAACTCCAGTGCGCAGTACCGCTGACTTTGCACGTTCCCATCGGAGGGGAAGAAATTTAACCAAGGTTCTCCCTACTGTTGAAAGAGACTTTGCGCCACCTCCGACTGGAGATGCCATTCGTGGTCCGGCAGGCATCGACGGCTGAGATCGTCTGCCCTGGCGTTCAGAGAACCTGCCAGGTGTTGAACCACCAGGGTTATGCCCTGCTGTTCCAGCCATGTCCAGAGAAGCAGGACCTCTTGACAAAGGGTCCACGACCCCACCCCGCCTTGCTTATTGCAGTACCAAACGGCGGTGGTGTTGTCCGGGAACACCTGCACCAACTTCCCCTTGACAGACGGAAGAAATGCTTTCAATGGCAAGCAAATCGCTCGGAGCTCCAACAAGTTTATGTGGAGCTCAGTCTCCGCCGGAGACCAGTGACACCTGATCTCCATCTCTCCCAAGTGGCCACCCCATCCCAGAAGTGACGCATCCCTCACGATTGTGAAATCTGGTTGGGGAAGGGAGAGAGGTCTGCCATTGATCCAATCTCGGTTCGTTGACCACCACTGTAGATCCTTTGCAGTTCCTTCCGAGATTTGAACCACGTCGGTGAGATTTCGCTGATGCTGTGCCCATTGGAACTTCAAGTCCCACTGAGGGGCCCTCATACGCCATCTCGCATGTCTTACCAACAGGATGCAGGAGGCCATGAGGTCCAACAGCCTCAGACACTCTCACCAAAATCCAGGATAGAGGCTGAAATATCGGAATCATAGCCTGAATATCCTGGACTCGCTGCTCGGGAGGATAAGCCCGAAACTGCACTGTGTCCAGAACAGCTCTGATGAAAGGGAGCACGTTTATAGAGAATCCCAGCGAATGCAGGAGGTTCGCCATAGTCTGAAGGTGGGAGACGACTGTCTGGGGCGAGGCTCCCTTCAAGAGCCTGTCGTCGAGGTAGGGGAAGACTGACACCCCTAACCTGCGCAGTTGAGCTGTAAGCACCGCCATCACCTTGGTGAACACCCGAGGGGCAATGGTAAGGCCCAAATGGAGCACGGTAAACAAAGTACTCTCGGCCCACCTTGAACCGCAGGTAACGCCTGTGGCCCGGCAGGATGGGAATATGAAAATACGTGTCCTGCAGGTCCAATGCTACAATCCAGTCCTCTTGGACTGGATTGAGCCAAAGTGAGCATTTTGAATGTTTCCTTTTTGAGGAAGAGATTGAAGGTCTGAAGATCCAAAATGAGCCGAAGCCCCTTGTTCTTCTTTAGAATCAGAAAGTAGCAGGAATAACAGCCACTGCCTACTTCTGAAGCTGGAACCCTTTCTATAGCTCCTTTGGCCAAAAGAGCTGTAACTTCCTCTTAGAGCAGCTTTAAATGATCCTTCGCCAGCCGTTCCTGACTCGGCAGAATAGGAGGAGGAAAAGAAAGGAAAGGAAGATAATAGCCCTCCTAGACGATCTGCATGACCCACTTGTCTTATGTTATAGATCTCCAGCGGGGGAGATAATAACGGATTCTCCCACCCACTGGAGTAGTGTGGTCCTGCAGAATCAGTCTAGAAGTGCTTGGAGGCTGTGGCTGCCGGGGGCAGTGTGGTAGACGACTTCTGGCCTCCATTCCTAGGACAGAATGTTCTGCGTCCACGTATGGCTTGGGTGGTCCGAGCTGGACGGTGGCTAGGATAGGGCCAACGCAGCTGGAAACCCCTTCCATTGCCACGAGAGGAGCGAAAGGAAAACTGGCCCGAGGAGTGGAGGAGAGGCCAAAGGTCTGGCTGTAGTTCAAGAGTCCTTGAACCTGACCAGGGCGAGTCTGCCATTTCCCCAAAAAGGCGGGTTCCATCAAAGGGCATGTCCATCAAATTGGCTTGGACACCCCCGAGAAGCCAGTTGTCCGAAGCCAGGCGTGGCACCTCAAGGCCACCGTTGTTGAAATCGACCTGCCCAGCCAATCGGTCGTATCTCATCCATACCGTATGACGAATTTTGCTGCATCCCTCCTGTCCTTGACAGCTTGGGAGAGCACAGCCCGGGCCTCCTCCAGGACTTGTGGCAGCACCTGCGCAACAGTCTCCCAAAGAGAGTGGGAGAAAAGGCCCAATAGGCATGCAGTATTCACCGACCGCAATGCCAGACTGGAGAAAGAAAACATCTTCTTCCCAAATAAGTCCAGTCTCTTGGATTCCCTATCCTGAGGTGCTGAAGGAAATGCGCCCTGGGAAGTAGAGACCTGCACCACCAAACTTTCTAGGGTGGGGTGTTGGCTGATGAACTTTGGGTCTCCCGCAGCTGGGCGATGGCGGCGTGCAATCGTCCTTTTCACAGGAGCCCCTGTGCTAGGCTTGGACCATGTTACTAGAAGGACATCCATAAGTGCCTCATTAAAGGGCAATAGGGGTTCAGAGGTGGAAGCCCCGGGTTGAAGCACTTCGGTCAGGAGATTAGTCCTGAGCTGTACTGAGGGCAGCTCCAGCCCAAGGACCTAGGCTGCCCTCTTAACCACCATGGCATAGGACGCCCCCTCCTCCGTAGCCACTGTAGGGAGAGAGAGCATACCAGTGTCTGGGGAAGTATCCAGACCACTGGCTTCCCCAAGTTCCCCATACCAGTCCATTGTCTCCTCAAAGACATCCTGGTTCTCTAGTAGGTCTCCAGACTCTTTCCATTCCTCTCCTGAGCCCAGCACGTCCACAAAGTGCTCGGGCAACAACATAAAACCCCTGGGTTATGTCGGTGTCGCTCAACGCCATTCTGGCTCCGTGTCGTCCGGGATGAAGATGGGGCTTGCGCCGAGGAAAGCCATTGGCAACGTCACAGGCATCGAATTCGGATTCAACGCCGGGGGAGGTCGCATTGGCATGACCGGCGTCGACCCGGATCCGGAATCAGACACCTGAGACCCCACCGGCGCTGCAGCCAGAGCCGACTGCGTCAAACCCAACGGGGCCCCATCCAACCGCGTGGGGCCCGAGGGCTCACTAGCGGGGTCGTTCCGCTCAAATACTCATGGCCGCTCCCGGAAAGGGGGGGGGAGGCGCAGAGTCGACCCTGGCTCTGGCTCCGCGGAACCGTGCCTAGAGTATCGTGCTCCTTACCTTTCTTGATGACGGATGCCAACTGAGGTGAAGACAAAGTCCGCTTGGACTTCTTCTTCTTCTTGTGCCTCTTCCTCGAGTGTCCAGATGACCTCCAATGGGAGGAAGAGGACTTAGGGCTCTTTGAGCTGTCCCGCAACCTCCCCTTCCTTGAACGGGACCATGACATCCTCGGAGTCTCGCTTGACGGTGTTGACTGCTGGGCCGCGAGCAACTTTATTGCTCGCCCCCTCAAGGTCTTTGGGGCCATCACCCGACAGTCTGAACACGACTTCGAATCGTGGTCGCGTTCAAGACACCACAGACATACGTGGTGGGGATCGGTGACCGACATCATGCGGAAACAAGTCCCGCAAGGTTTAAAACCAGTCTTTCTACCAGACATCCCTCGCACACCAAGTCGTATCTCAAAAATTTAGACAAAAGTCGAGAAAAAGCCTTCCAAAAAGCGCCAGAGGGGTAGCTCTTTCCGGATCAGCGCTTAACTGGTGTGGGAAGAAAACACGGACGTCGGCGCGCCTGGGTGGCGCCTATATAGGCACCGCAACGTCATAGCAGACGACGTCACACAGAGCCGAATGGAGCCACCCAATGTCGCGCGCAAGAGGTATTGCTCAGCAAAAGTTTCCGGATCCAGCTTGACGTCTGGGAAATTGAAGGTAAGGAATCTGCAGCTATTAGTCCCTATCGGATACAGTTATTACTATTACTATATAAATGCAACAAACCAGTGTAACTTAAGTTGGCACTGGAAACGGTGCTGAACCTGATGTGGGTCCAGGGGGGAAATACTGTGCAGAACTGCCAGTGGCAGTGTAACTGGAGAACTACGTGGATTCTTTGGCCCAAACGCATGCCAGAGGGAGGTATTAAAGTACCAAATATACACAGCATGACTTCGCTGAAAGCCTTTACTTGCTGCGATATTGCAGAGACACCTGGGAATCTGCTCTGATGTAGATTGTAAGACCGGAAGGCATGCCCTTGCACCCTCACTTGAGTCTAAGAGTGACAGGAAGAGTCCGATTCCCCATTCGACATCTCGTGCTTTTTCTTGGACTTACCTGAAGACTTCCGCCATAATGACGAACTGCTGCTGGAATAACTTTGGGAATGGGAACGCAATCCTCTTTTCCATTGCAGCATGTAGTCTTCTTGTGCTTGGAATGTAAAGATTGTCCTCTCAGTCCCGAATGGCCTTCAGGTTCATCGGGGCGCAGTCAGTATTGGAGTCATGGTCTGACCCCAGCAACCACAAACAGACTTCGTGAGGGTCTGTCACAGACATCTGTTTGCGACAGGTCCTTGCACACAGGACAATTTGGAAAAAGGCTTGATCAAAAGACCAAGGAGCAGCTCCAGATCTGTACCTGGAGGAGTGGAAAGAAAGGAACTGATGACATCATGCATGAGTGGAGCTTACATTCGTCTCCATTCATTGCTTCCAGAGCGGAACAACTTTGTGTACGACGTCACTCACCGGCATGCAGGAGAACTTAATCCAGTCTGATGGCTGAGGAAAATTCAGGTATTTGCAGTTAGAAGTATCCATGACAATTTCAGACACATTGTCTATTGTGACACTGGGACTACTACAACCTACACATTGCCGTGGTACATTCATGTACTGCAGCATTATTGCTCTGTTTTATTTTACACAGCCTCCATTCCTTCATACTACATTTCTCTCATCAACCTCTTCCTAAAGTCTCCTACTTCTGCACCACTGTTGCAGGGATTCTGCTTATGCACAGAACTATGCGCAGGAACCCAGGCCCTCAGTGAATTGTGGTGTACCAAAAACTCACCTCAGAATCCAAAACCCCTTATCCGACCAGCATCAGTGTCCCATTCGTTATCCGAGGTTTAGCTCGGCGGTCCCAATGTATAGACAACCCAGAACAAGCGACTTAGTGTATTTCTCAGGAATGGTGGGAATCAGAAATACCTGTTCGTAATTATTCTCATATCAGTCCACAACAGAATAAACAGAGACACGGTAAAAGTTTAAAGAGTTTATTTTATAAACCTCGTGTCCTAAGATGCAGCAGTTCGGCTAACATAAGCAGACAAACGATTAAAATTAAAACCATCAGCATAGTTACAATACCGTAGAAAATAAAAGGAGTAATCATACTAAAATGACAGTGGATCTAAGCCACCTTCCTTTCTCTAGCAAACGAATAGTATTATTATTAGACAAGTAAAAGGTCTCTAGGCTTGAATGGGGAACCCCATACCGTAAAGATCAGCTCAGTGAGATAACATCACAGGATCAAATAGGTTCTGCTCCTGGGAAAGCTCTTCTTCCAAATGTAAAGAAAACATGTAACACTGCAATATTAAAAGCACCCGACTTTCAGGCATTTGCAGCTGCGTGCGTGTTATGGCTAAAATAGTGGGCCCAACAACATGCACCGTCTAGCGACCCAGACTGTTTCTTTACACTGTGTACAGACCAAGGTCGCAGCTCACTGTTTTGGATGTGAACAACAGACAGTTCTCATGTGAAGCAAAGTCGAGTAAGCATTTCTCAATTTAATAACATGTGACTACAGTGTCGTGTGCAAAAGCGGCAAGATGGCTTTCTAACATCTAACACGGTTGTGCTAATTTAGCATTGTACATATATGGATAACGATCTTCACTACACCACCCTTTTTTTGGAATGTCAGCAATGGCTCAATTGGAACTAAGCTACAATAGATGCGGCTACAAGCAGAATCATCTTTGGCTGGAGCAGGGAAATAGATTGTTATCATTCTCAAAGCGCTGAAAAATCAACTGTGCTCATCCAGGCACAGCTCAAAGAAACAAAATCAAATACATAACTTACACAAATCAAAGCAATAATTTACAGAAATGAGAAAGTAAAAACAATGTTAACATATGTCGAGCATACACGAGGCAAGTGAAAAAACTTATTTTCTCAAATATAAAGAGTGCTCAATAGATGTCCCCCTGCTTATTAAGAGCTTTCTCATGACCATACTCTGGCAGCATACCTTTGCTTCTGAATCAAGATTCGCTGGATCAGCAGGTATTACCATTTCCACAGACCGCGTCTCCACAGCTATCACACCGACAGGTATGCCTCCTAACCTACACATAAGCAGTAACACACACAGATTACAGATAATTTAAGATAAAGTAAGAATTAATTACAAATACCAATGAGTAGCTAATTCGATGTTACAGTTTCCATTTCAAGTATGTCTCATTTGCACTTTTTGTGTATGACCAGATATTTAATATAAAAAAAAATGTAAAAAAATTATCACATTTCGCACAACCAAAGTTACAAATGTGTCCCTCGTCTATATTCTCATTTAATTGTCCAAGAACCACAGTGTTGATCAAACACAGAAGTTAATTTAGGGATCCTGTCATTACTCCTGACTGTATAAGTGAAGTAGGATCATGATCATAAAATGATAGCTATCTGTATCAATAGATTGTCAGATTTTAGGCAGCATACCATTTTTAAAATCTTGTAATCTCAATGTCCGCAACGTTGCATGTATTTCATCAAAGGAAAACAACATGCATCTTTACTTATGTTAGTTACCATGGATACTTGCCTCTCTCTGCAAATTCCACTACATGATCTAAGGAGGAGGTCTACCAATCGAACTCTCCTATACAAATTCAGATCTCTCAAAATAAAAGTGACATGAAATGGCACAAACCAATTCTGAAACATGTTTATCAATATTAGAAGAGGTAAACCATACTTGTTTTGGACAAGCATTGGCCACCTTAAGTCCAGGACGTCTAGTTTCATTTTAGATGTTCAGGATATCTACAGAGATGCTGAACTTTGGAAACAACAATACTCTTCAGACTAGTGAGGCGAATGGGTTAGTGTGGAATCTACAGGTAAACTGAATAACCACTAGAAACATTATTTAAGAAAAGTATCTTATTGTGCTGACGGGTACTTTTGCCTGCAGATTCTTCACCTCAAAATAAATACTGAAATAATAAATCCCAGGTGGAGGGTTTGAAGAAAAACATAGGAAAGAATGTTGCAATATGGACCCATGAAGGCAAACAGCCCTGCAAGTCCAAACTGGAAACAATGTACTATGGGAAGAAACAAAACTAACCTAATGCAACAATCAAATGCTCACTCTGGTTGGGAGCGAGAATGAAACGCGTAAAGCAACCAAACGCCACAACAAGTGACCCCGTGGCCCATAACACTCAAAAAAATATAATGAGAAGTGTATCTATCCATTACATTAAAATATACCATAAAGTTTTTTTCTTTTTTTAAATGATGCAGAAGGAAAAAGGCTTGGCAGAAGCAAACAATAAGTGAAGGGCTCAAATGTTAAGCAACAACATAGGCAAACTGAATCTTCAAGAAAATGAACAATGCCATGCGCAACAATGGGTAATGCCGGCAGAATATTAGCCGCCGGATCTCATACCCACAATAGGTGGAGACTGAAAACTGGAATAAGAAAAAAACTGACAGTACAGCAGCCCTGCCACACTCGGGTGAAAAAACAGGCTGAAGCCCAAACCAACTGCCAGTAAAGAACAGAAAAGAATAAGTACCTTGATACTCAACAGGGTTGATCCAGGATCAAAGAGGTCCCACAGGGATCAAAAGAGGAAGAAAATACTAAATTTGATAGTTGAAAACACACCCAAGCAAACAAAGGTAAGGACAACCTAGGGAATGGCTCAACCAATAACCATGTCCCAGTGTAAAATACCCCCACCTTGACATCTAACAGGAGCAATACATCAAAATATACACACTTTCAGCATAGCCAGCACTAGAATGACCACTCACATTTAAAAAGGTATCATAAGCATCGTATGTCACCACCACCCCTACCTAGTAAGAAAATCAGACAATAAAACCAGGGGGACCATCTGAACAAGGGTTAATCCTAGGCGATGGAAGTGAGGAAAATGACAACAGACATAGAAACAGTAGGACTGCATGTCACCTCTCATTGTGTCCCTTGCCGCAACAAAAGAGCACATGTCTTTCAACTTGAGTGTAAAAAGAGACAAAGCTGTGTAGGTGAACCAAAGGTCTGTCCCAAAAATCAAATACCAGTTACACAGCAGAGTTTCGACGCAGACAAGTATACCACTCGTCATCAAGATGAACTAATGTTTCTGAACACCTGTGCTTACTACAGGCCAGATAGAAGTGCCCATATCTACCAATCAACCCCAACTGCCTACGTTCAGGTGTCAACCTGTGGAACCATGGCCTACTCCAACCTTTTGATATAACATCAAGAAGAAAAGGTGGCAGCCATCTAAAGTGGTAATTCCCCTAGCACAAGGCGAACAACCATAAAATTGAGAGGTACTCTCACCTTCTCTCAACCCAAAAGGTATAACTCATAAGTTGCGAGAAGACAGCCTCCATATTGAAATCCCACGGTTCATAAACAAACCATCATGTCTGAAGAATCAATGAAATGCTGCAAGTGCACCTCTAAGATCCAAATTATGGATAAAGGTATTCGTTGCCTAACAACTGTCTGAAGACATTAAGCCAGCAAACTATTGTAAGTGATTAAATGGCAAATCAAACTTAGCACTCACCACATAACAAACACCACCCGACCAGAGAGAAAAGCAGATAATCAATAAGAACATAACTGAGCAAAGTGCAAGATATCAGTCAGGAACTACTCAAGAACCTACATGGGGTCTTCCGTACATGCAGAAAGTCCAGGAAGCCTAAACAACACAGGATGATTGTCTGAGGCACTTGCTCTCCAAAAAACGCATTTAAGATGGCCTTACAAGAGAAGCTATGTATGAGGAAGAGGGCAACTGCTGCTTCTGGTCTCGGTTGCCTTCAAAAGGCGCTATGCCCCCTGCCGTTACAGATAGGTGTGAATACATGATGACCAGAGCAGCAGTGTTAGTGATGTTGTTATGGCTTACCCCCATAAGGGAAATGTTACTTTCCCTGTAAGCATCTGGACGTAGTGTGTATTGCTATAGAATCATATCCTTTGCACACTCCTCCATCTACTGTTTGGCTCGGCATTACAAGTTGTTTTTCTATCTACCTGAAGATTCCTCACCTGCTGAATAATCACAGCTGTCAGACTCGACCTGGAAACTTCAAATCTCATAAAGCCGGTAGGAGGGCACTTACTGCATCAGTGAAGGAAGTGAAGTCCAGTGATTTCACAGAGTTCATATAACGCCCACACTGGCATATCAACATCAGTTTCCATCTGTTTTTTTCATGCTTCAAGGCAAACAGATGGAGCGAAATCAGCTGGATTAAGTGCAGTGCTACACATTAATTTGTACCTTATTCAACTACCCCCGCATAACCATCCATCAATGTGGAGGTAGGTGGGATTGGTGAGAAATCTGCCAATAGGTAAAGACCAGAAAGGTCATTACAGAAGGTAAGATTCCTCACCTGTTGAATAGATTCCTAGACAGTAACCCAGATTGAGTCGGCACCGGCATAGAGGGAGTCTCCGAAGATGGTAAACGATTCAGTCGAGGCCGGGAGGATGGATCTCCAGACGGCGCCGGGAACTGCCATGAAAGAGCCATCGGCAAGAAGGGCATAAAAGGTGCCTGAGCATAATGTTGCGGCACGCCCAAAGTATACGCCATTGGACCCACGGGACCAGAAGATGCGCCGGATGGGAAGGCAGTTCTTTGAAAAACCCCATACATAGCATTGAGGAAATGCGTCGCATCCGCACCCGGAGTCGGGAAATGAGGGTATGGGTTCGACCCTGAATCCGGTTGAGGAGTAGCCGGAGCCGAAGTATCCTCAACTGGAGCCGCAGGTTCAGCTGGCACTGGAGAAAGTTCTTCCTCCGGCTCGGCGTCGGAAGTTGGAGACTCCACTGGCGCTGGTGACCGCGCCGGAAACTGCGCCGGAGTCAACCTGGGCGAAGGTGTCTTCTCCGGAGACACACAAGGAGAAGGGGAAGGCGAAGGAGAAATGATTTCCTTACTTCGATGCTGAGGCGACGGCGACCTCGAAGCCTTACTCTTCGACGATCGGCGCCGAGAGCTATGCTTCCTCTTCTTTCTGTGCCTCCTCGACTTCGAAGAGTGTGAAGTCGACGACTCCGGCTTCGACTTCTTCTTCCTACCTCTCTTTTCCTTTTTTGCCTTGGCCATGAAGAGTTTCGCTTCCCTCTCTTTCAGGGCCTTGGGATTCATCTTTCTGCAGCAGGAGCAGTCATCCACATCATGGTCTGATGAAAGGCACCACAAACAATCTTCATGGGGGTCAGTGATGGACATGTGACCCCCACATTCCCTACAAGGTTTGAAACCTGACTTCCTCGTGGAAGACATGGTAAATCCAGAAACAGTAACCCACTCCAAGACAACAAAGTAGCAGGAGAGTGCTGGAAAACCGTTACGCGTTGACGGCGCGGAAAAAAGGGAACTGACGTCATCACGCCGACGTGGCTCTCTTATGGCTCCGGTGACGTCATACGGAGTCGCGAGCGGAGCCGAGGTATTATGACGTCCACGTCGGCGTAGAGAGCTGGGGGAAAAATTCTGTGGAATGCTGGCGCAGGGGATATTCACAAGGTGAGGAATCCACTGGCAGATGTATCCATCAGAAGCCAACCTAAGGCGCACAGTTTCCAGATCCAGCCTGACGCCTTGGAAACTCAAAGGTAAGGAGTCTGCAGCTAGAATTCTATCAAATAGAGAGCATTCTCCAATTGGAAAGAACTGACAGCAGTTCAGGAACCTCTACCTTAGTTTTTTTCCTTCTTTTCAGGTTCTATCAGAAGTAAGACCGACAATCAGGTGGAGGTGTGCCGTCCTAGATCAATCATTGGGGTGAGAAGGTCAAAGGTTCTGAATTTAGCTGCATTAGCCCAGGACGTCTGTCTGGGACAGAATCCAGTGACCTTCATCTGCAGTGTAGCTCCAGGGGAATAGGCCTGAAGACCAGTTGATTCAATTGTTTCCATCCTTAATAACCCTTTTCCTCTGTCCAGTTCTATTGCAGAAAATTACAAAATGCATCTTTCACTGTGACAAACTGGGTTGTTGGATGAGTGGGGTGAAACACACTCAAGCAACAGCCCCAATCCTTGTCAGGTCCAACCACATAAATTCACTAAATTAACCTGTGCTTTACCCTCTGGTAGCTTGGCACAAAAGCAGTCAGGCGTAACTTAGAGGCAATGTGTAAAGTATTTATCCAGCACACAAACAACAGTAAAGTGAAAACAACACAGGAAAACATCCACACCAATATAGAAAAACAGGGACATTGTAATACATTATATCACACTAAAACAACAAAAATCTATTCAGTAGAACCAAAGTGATGAATTTTTAAAGTTGAAAGTGGAAAATAGTGTCTATAAGATAACAGCACCAACCATGGACATCTAGACCCACAAGAGCAGGACAAAGTCAAAAGTTATAGCTGACATCTATGGAGCTCGGGTCAGATTCACAAGGTGGTTTGGGTCCGGTCTCAATTTACCTAGAAATTTTAAAGAAAAATGTCTGAGAAGTTAAGTAGTTCAGTGGGGCAAAGCAAGAGGCTGTGTCCAAGGAGGAGGCGTTGCGGTCGAGGAGGCACTGGTCAAAGTCGGGGTGAAGCCTTTTAATGTGGACTTAGTCTCTTTTTTGGAATTTAAAAAATCTCCAGTGGGACGAAGCTGCAGACTGTAGCTCACAAGGGCTCACAAGGCTGGATACCCCTTCTGTGAGGGGCCGGTTAAAAGGATTTGCTGCGAAGAAGAAGAATGTAGCAGGAGCTGCCGCAATGTCAGCCTGACCAGTGATACACCTTGACCAGATTGACAAACAGGTATGTTCAGGTCTCCTTTCCATTCTCAAAGCACCTTTTGGTCAAAAATATTATAAGTCCTATGTTTGAGATTTGGGTTATCTTGGCACATTTAGCACCACTTCCAAGGGTCCGGGACTGGAGAGGCACAACTTGGAGGGTCAGGACTCACTCAGGTTGGGTCTACCAGGTGCAGGCTCAAGATTGTTGGTGTGTTTTCTGTCCCAGAGGATCTGATCAGGAGGTCAGCGAACTAGCCTATGGAGTCACTCTGGAAGTCCTGAATGTTCAAGAAACAGGAAAGGCTTCTGAGGTCACACAGTAGGCTTCATGCAGCAGGGAAATTTGTCTTAATGCAGCAAGGCAGTCATCTGAAGTACACAGCAGCAGACAGTCCTTCCCCTGGTCCAGAATTCAACTGAAGAGTAGACCTGAGGGACCTATTTGTATACCTGGTGGTTCCTGTGAAGTGGGAGAAACTTCTGGAGACTTCCTCCCCAAAGGTGTCTGAAATTTCCTGCCTCCCTGTCCTGGTCCTAGCCTGTCTTCAAGCACAATAGGCTATTGTGAAGTTATTTGTGTGAGAACTGAGGCAGTCTTTTGAAGTGCAAGTGGGGCTGTGAGCAGCACCGCCTCCCTCCCCTTCCTGCTTGAGATGGACCATCCAGGCAACACCTAGTCCCTCTATCGTGTGGGTATCTGGGAGGAGTACACAAAGGTTAACTGACAACTACGTCTAGTCATGTGACCAAGGAACAGACTGCAGGCACCTGATGGTTTGGACAAAAGTGAATTTTTCAGAATTGAGACAAACTTTAACTTTATTTATTTTTATTTTATTTGCGAAGTTTTATATAGCGCCAGCTAGACTCGGAGGTATCAGAGCGCTTTACATGAGGATCAGAGCGTTACAAGTTACATAGATACATCAAGTTACAGACTTCAAGTGAAGACATAGGAGAAAACAAAAACATGAGATGCGGGGAGGGAAGAAACCATAACGGGGCGACGAAACAATGTCAGATGTCCAGCTGGGTATTTGTCGGCCGAGGGGGTGAACCAGAGACAAAACACCTCTATAGCTGCACGGGATAGCTCCACCGGGCATTGGCCAAGGTTGCTCGGGCCAGTTATGTTATCCGCCCAGGGGGCATTGTTAAAGTTCCATCGAAAGGCACTGGTCCTGGTGTTACTGGGGAGTGCCTTCCGCTACATTCTCCAGCTGGCCCCCGGGACAAAAGTGGTGAGAGGAGAGTTGGGAAAGGACAGATTTTAAGGCCGGCAGATTGTACTTTACCATTGAATGAATGAACCAAATTTGTTATAATGCTACAGTTACTCACAAAGAGTGTCCCAGCGCTGACAGAGAGCGGGTGGAGGAGGAAGAAAAATGCTGCTAAGTTCTAAAAAGCCATGTTTTCAGGAGTTTTTTAAAAACTGAAATATCTGGGATGGCCCGAAGAGTGGCCGGGAGTTTGTTCCAAGCCTGGGCCCCCAGGACCCCAAATTATCTACCACCCATACCATACGGGTTAAGAGTACCTTGGATGTGCGTGCAAGGAATAGGATCTTAGGAATGTAGCGGTTAGCTCGTTTGTTAAGGTATCCTGCTCCTTTCCCTTGAAGGGCCTTGAAGAAGACAACGAGGGCTTTGAATTTAATCCTTTCTTTCAATCGTAGCCAGTGGAGGGATTTAAGGAGGGGAGACATAAGATACCTGGGTTTAGGTCTGAGAAGTGCCTTGGCTGCAGCATTTTGTACGACTTGCAGGTGCTGTACAAAGCAAATGGGAAGGCCCAAATACAGGACATTTGCGTGGTCCAGTTTTGAGGTCACCAATGCCTGGATCACCATTTTCCTAGTCTCTAGTGTTAGAAGTGGAAGAAATGTTCTTAGCATCCGCAGAATGCCGAAGCAGGTGCCGACCAGACCTTGGACCTCAAGAAAAGTGCATTATCCAGGAAAACACCAAGATTTCTCACAGATGATTGCTCAGAGTGAGGAGGCGAGAATTCTTCAGGCCACCATGCATTCCAACTACTGACTACAGGTAGGCCAAAGAAGACAATCTCAGATTTATCTGAGTTGCACTTAAGCTGATTCATCTTGAGCCACTGAAATACCTTTGTCAAACATGCTCGGATGTTTGCACCGTGAAAGTCAGCTCCTTTTTTGCAGGTGAAAATCAATTGCGTTTCATCCGCGTAGGATATAATCTTTGTGCCATTTCCCTCTGCCACGGATGCCAAGGGGGACAAGTACAGGTTGAAAATGGTCGGACTGAGAATGGAGCCCTGGGGAACTCCACCCTTCAAGTCAGGCATTGGGGCTAAGAAGGGGGAAGCCATATTTCTTGGGTTCTGTCCTGCAGGAAAGAATCCAACCAGGCCAATACTGTCCCGCCAATTCCCAGATTACTCAATCTGTCAATGAGTCTTACGTGCGTCTTACGTGCGGGAAAGTGTCAAATGCTGCCGACAGAACAATTTCAAACATTACAGAAGATTTCAAATAACAATTCCTCAGACATCAAACATGAGTTTCCTACCTGCTCCCATTCAAAGGTTAGCACTTATTAAATGTAATAAGGTAATACAATGTTATCCTATGGGAGAGGTAGTAATCACAGTAGTAAAAAAACTAATTTGTGACATCTAAAACTTAAAAGTGCACGTCCAACATTTTAATTCACAAAACCCCTCCCCCTATGGGTTGTCTAGGGCCTACCTTAGGGGCAACTTGTATGTATTAAAAAGGGTTTTTTAGACCTGGCAAGGGGTTTATTTTGCCAAGTCGATTTAACAGTTTAAAACTGCAAAGAGGCTACAATAAGAGGTCTCTGACATGTTTTAGGGGGGCTACATAAGTGGGTAACACAATAAGTGCTGCAGGCCCACTAGTAACAGTTAATTTACAGGCCATGGGTACATGAGTAGCACTGGTTAAGTGCACAGAGTTCTAAGGCCAACAAAAACTAATTCAGTAAAACAGAAGGGGTGAAGGTAAAAAGATTGGGGGTGACCCTGCAGAGGGGGCCAAGTCCAAAATTTATCCTTGGTTAGACCTTTTTGCCACAGCAGAAAACACATTGCTGCCTACTTTCCGAAGCCTGGAGCATAGGCGACAGATGCACTCTCGCTCTTGGCCTTCTAGACTGCTGTATGCCTTTCATCACTAGAATGCTACAGAAGATTCAGGCAGACCATGCAGAAGTGTTGTCCCCTGTGGAACAAGAAGTACGATACCCTCTTCTGTCGCATTTGTGTTCATCTAGTGGCCACGACCATAAAAGGCAAAAATGTATTTGTCAGTGTTGTTTGGAAGTAGTTATTTCAGCATCTAACAATCCATGCATTGCACAATGCTTAAGGTATACACTTGGCATTGCTGAAACTTCGATGTTTAGTGTAAACTGACAGGTTTCGAAGCTCCCTCTTAAGATCCCCAGTGATTTTTTATTTTTTTAGGGGATATTTTGTACTGTGTTTGGTGGTTTCAACTTTGTGTAACCAATAGGTGCTACCCAAGTCTTTCAGAACTCCAGAAATGCAAACTATTTCAGATAGGCTTCCTCCCGTCTTAGAGGTTTTTTCTTCAGACGTCCAGCAATTCATTGTTGAATAGCCCATGGGACTTACTTTTGACTCTTCAAAGTATTCAGAGTCCCTCGTCTCAGCATTTGCTTTACATTAACCTGAAATGTCCGTCTGCCACAATATTTTTGGTGCCCAATTTTTCAGGAAGATGGCAATATTCTTTAATCTTATTTAAAAAATGTACAGACAAAGCAGTTCTTCAACCCAGTCCACCACTGTAGCCTAAGATCTCACCTAAGTTCCATTGTTTTCCAAGACCCAGTATTGCCCTTTTTTCCCCATCTCCCAGTTTGGATGAACAGGAAAGATATAATTCTCTGGATATGCAGAGAGCCCTGTCCATTTACCTGGCTCGTACAGCACTTCTTCTAAATGTGGATTTTTTTGGTTGTAACCTTAAAGTTTTCAGGCAAGGGTCACTGACCACTTTCTTTAAGTTTTGAGACACTGGCAAAACATTTACTTACCTTCAAATGTGTCACCTCTTGAATCTTTCCACACATCAGATTGGCTCTGAAAAAAAATCTGTAATACATCCAGCATACAGACAAGTGGCACCTTCAGTCTCCAAGTCGAATCCACACGGCCTCCGGATGTGACAACATGATTAGCATCTAAGGACCACCTTGTGAACTGATGTCACTTTTCTACTGTACACATTCTGCATCGTCAGGCATGGAGCGACTGACAACTGAAGTAAACGGTGTGCAGCAGCAACCCCCAAAGGGCATCCTGCATCTGCTGAACACTCAGCAAGAAACAAAAAACAGACTAACAACAGTTTAAATACTCATGGAGCATTTTAAGGATAAATATTGAAAGGCTACACCACAGAATTGCGAGCAGGGATACAGTACATACCACAATCAATGCAAATGCCGATTAGTCACTGAATATATTGATACTAAGGTACTACCGACAAAAAGGTGCAGCTTCTGACAAGTGGACTGTATATCAAGAAATCATGAGCAGACAAAACAGCACTGCCTGGGGACTTGAGAAATCAATGCAGTAGTGCCTGGTGCAGGTGGCGACGGGAACCCAAGTAGCCAACTGGCAGATGTGCAACACTGATACGCCCCTAGCCAAGGCCTTAGAGAAACCTTTTCCTCTGGGTGGAATAAGCCCAAAGGACCTCCGGTGGCTCCTTTCTGGCCAATGTATAACAGAATTTGATCCAAAGGACAATCAACTACAATAAGGTCCTTTGTTGTACAACTCTAATTTTCTTCGCAACTGAACATCCAACAAAGAGTTGAGGGTCTACCCAGTCCTATTAATATAGAAATTAGGGGCAAGCTTAGAATACAACTAGTATAGTTTTTCCTCCTCCTTAGAGGGATGTGGTGGACAGAAAAACGTGAGGAGAGGATTAAGGTGGAGAGAAAAAAAATGGACAATGTGATACGTTGCCCCACATGGAAGGGTGACACCGCCTTTGGCAGAAATGATGCCTTAGTCCTAAGCTCAAAGTTGTCCCAAAAAAGGTGGTATACAGTGGTTACCCAGAAAGCAGCTGCAGCTCACTGATAGATGTGCAGAAATATGTGCAATAAGAAAGTCTGCATAAAGAGTAAATAACCTTTAACAGTGCCAATAGCACTGCACTGCCAGTCAAGATATTTATTAGAGTAATGAGAGGAGAGACGCTGGTCCATTTCCTTATCATCATTATGATTTTCTAAGGTTCTGATTTAAGCATATGGATGGTGTCAAGATTCAAAGCCAAAAAAGACCCCCCCCCCCAACCATTAAGAATACCCGACATCCAAAACCACAGGCTTAGCTTTCATTATCTCACAGCACAACATGTGATGGCACTGAGCGGGAGTCTGCTTAATATCACATCAGAACCGGTGCGCACTCCGGAACTGGAGTCAATACCGGCATCAAGCCAGGGACAACAGGTGAGGTCAGCAGCAGAGACATCAAAGCACAGCATGGTACTGGTAGCAGGGTGAAGTGAGGTCAAACAGCGCCAACCAATGACTCGCTGGCAGGATTCTATTAGACCTCCCAAAGGATCCATGGGACAAAGACATATTAGGGGGTAAGAGAATTAACTAGAACAAATGCAGCATGGCCTCTATGAAGGGCTAAATGTGCACAAATTCTTGAACGGGCATGACAGAGCAGGGAATGGAATGGCTGTAGAATCCACTCGGATTTCTTGTGTTTAGGCCTCAACTTGTGTTCTGACCTTGTCTTAGACTTACCCAATCAAAGAAAACTGGATAGGGACCACAAATTACCCTAGGACTTCAAACAGGCAGGCCCCCTTCAGTTTCATTATGCAGAGTTGGCCATTGGGTGCTTCA
Organism: Triturus cristatus; assembly: GCF_964204655.1. Classification (NCBI taxonomy): domain Eukaryota; kingdom Metazoa; phylum Chordata; class Amphibia; order Caudata; family Salamandridae; genus Triturus; species Triturus cristatus. The sequence continues at coordinate 210,925,384 of NC_140594.1, read as the reverse complement.
AGGAGCATTTGCCACAGGACATTTGGTCATTTTTTGTGCTTAAGCACCAAAGGCAAATGTGTGACCCTAATCTGCTTTCGGCAGTACTGTCACGACCCCCTCATGCGCCCTCTGAGTAGTAGGTCTAGCTCATGATAAAGCTACCTTTGTGGCGCATTATGGCACGCCATGATTTAATGTCTCACTCTTCCCCCATCCCCGATTCCATTACGCCTGAGCTTGCAAGCATTCCCTGAACATGTGAACCAATGACTTGCCTTGCTCCCGCTTTTACTAGAGTCTATGAGTGTTTTTGCTTGTGCGCATTTAGACAAAACGAAACATTAGTTTCCTGTTAATTGATTCCATCTGTTAGTTTGCACCTGCTCTTTCTGTAAGGTCAAAGCCAGTGTACTAACACTGGTTTCCTTCAGGAGTCATGGAGAACCTTCCAGACAGCCACGTACCACACATGATTCCGCTTTATTCATTATAATTATAAACATGTTCTATAAACCACGCCCAAACCTGAGCCCCTTGTGTGGCCTACACTCCCTGCGGAACAAGCTTCCTTCCTACCCACTCACCTGACGAATCGACAGAACCTGGGAAGAGCTCTTCTCTTCTGCAGTTTAAAACTCCTCCGGTGATTCTCCAGCTCCCTTGAAGCATCCTTCGTTTCCACCACCTTCTCAGCTACTCAAGTTCCCTGGCGAATTCCTGAGTCAAGACCTCCAGAACTTCTTTGAACTTAGAGCAAGTTGAAGAAACTAGGCTAAGTACTTGATATCAGGTTAGCGCGCACTATCGTTTTATAGTAGTAAGTAGGCTGGAGTATCAACGTCTTCAAGACTATAGACTTGTCTTCAAGTTTCTTCTCGGTGACTTCCCTCAAGTTCACATTGATGTTCGAGTTACTTACCTTCGGTAACAATGTATCTGGTAGAGACATAGTCTTAACTTAGAATATCCCCAGGCGACGGACTGGATCTGGAAAACTTTCCGCAGCAGCACCTCTGCGCGCCAGGGGGCGGCGCCGCATGGCTCCGCTCTGACGTCATCCACGGTCGTGATGTCAGCGGAACCATATATGCCCCTCCCGGCGCACTGACGTCAGTTTTCGTCAGAGAAACTTTCCTGTGTTAGAACGCGGAGCCATCACCAAAAAAATGTGAGAAAATTGGAACAGTGTGCAAAAATCATGAAGAAATAGAAGAAAAGGACAGGTGAGACAGAGCAGAGCTCTGAAAAGCCACCCTGCACAAGTGAAGGTACAGTCCACGTTAAAGGAAGACAAGGATGTGGAAAACAGCCTGGCAGAGAATAGAAGATCGCATCCAGAATGGAAAACGTGACGGTGAACAAGTGTGGAACAGAAGAGTAATGAAAGTTCACCATAAGATGTCACCAGAAAGAGACATTGGAACCTAAATCAAAGACCCATAAATGTACAGAGCCAATAGATCTTAAGTAAAAGGGTGCAGGGGTGGCGAAAACCACAAGGCAATGGAGAAGGAGAATGAGGGACGGTGGGAAAAACCCGGAAACGGATTCCACACCGTATAATCCAGGCCGATGGCTTGGAAGAACACACAAAGTATTAACACACGCCCACTCTTGAGAAGGGGTGCAGTCTGTGTTAGAGCGAAGAGAGTATGACACTCTGCAAAAGGGCAAGCAACTGTAAGGGAGGTGAGAATAGAAGGCCCCAACCTGAAAAGGTCCTCGCAGAGCAGGGAGGACGGGCGGGCGTTAAGGAGTCTGCGGCTAGACTATGTCTCTACCAGATACATCGTTACCGAAGGTAAGTAACTCGGACCTCTGATAGAGACGTCTAAACGCAGATTCCTTAACTTAGAATAGATACCAAAGCCATACTCACAGAGGAGGTGGGTCTGCGACTGAATCCCATGAAGTTCTAGAAAGAATTTAGAGGTCCATAAGGTGACTTTACACCATAATGAGGACAGAGCGCAGGTAACCACCAGAGCATGACGCTCTAAAGGGAGCGGAAGCAGTAGGAGGCAAAGGCAATAGAAGCTGTCACGAACAGCAGAAAATAACCCATTTATGGAAAATGGGTTGAGAGAAAGAAGCCCAGAGCCAGAATGGCCTATGCGAAGTGAAAGTTAATGACTTGAAAGAGGGAGATGAACCCACCCAGAGTGGGAAAGATCTCCATGATCTGAAGTGGCGACAGAAGCCTAAACAAATACCGGTTGACCAAGAAAACAGTGTGAAAGAACACTGAGGAACATGTACCCGCAAAGGCACATGGGACAGCAGAGGCAATAGGTTGTCCCTTACCCAGAAAGCGCCTGCATGGAGAAGAAACCATATCCCAAATATGGCGAGTTTTGTAGAAGGAAGCGATGGCAGCCAAGTCGTGAGAGACGGCAGCCGGTAGGACAGAGACTTTGTTCTGTGTTTCTTTAATTAAAAGTAGCGCCAAGAGAATTCTCCTCAGAGCACTTGAGTCATGTATAAACCCGGTACTGAGATCTATGTTCTGAGTTTATCCTTGGGAGTGTCATTAACTCAAATCTATGCACCAAGTGTTTCCTTGGGAGTGCCAGTAACTCCAATCGGTATTTCAAGTTATTCTGTGGATGTGTCTAGCTCCAATGTGTGGTTCCAGTTATTCTGTTTTGCTGCTTTGTTTCTGAAAGAGTCTTTAAGACTATGCTACTGAAGTTATTCCAAATCCATCGTTTTAGAGGCCGGGTGTGTATTGATGGTAACTGCCTCTTGTTGTTTTCAGTACCTGACGTCCTCGCAAAATCAGAAGTCCTGGTCCTGTGCACATCTACCTAGCAGACTCAGAAGGTCTCCAGGTAATGCTGTGTCGCACAGTTGCTGACCGGAACCAGTACCGCAAGTCTCTCTTTGCTTATTTTGTCCTAACCCCCCCACTCCCCCCTCAAGGACTCTTCATTATTTAGTTAGAAGCTATTTCTTCAACAGGCCTGGCCCTGTGGGAATAGGAGGCCCGACATAAATTCCAGTATCGTGTCCGCGGTTGGAACCAGGTGAGTGCATGACAGAAGGCCAAGCCTTACAAGTTCCCACTGCTCAGACAATATGGATGACCAGATGCATGATCAGGACATTGAACAGGCCCTGTCGAAGGACACCCATAGTGTTTTAGATCTAGCAAGGGCCTTGAGAGATGGACAGCATAAGGTTTGGTCCCTGCAACAGGAAAGTTTGTCATTTTAGGATGAACTGGTTCGATGCCGACCTCACCACTTACCATGGTTTTTTGAGGGAGGAGCTGGGGCGGTTCCAAAGAGTGTATGCCCCATCTTGCATTCCTCACAATTCGGCGATTTGTGAAATCAAGCAAACGCTTCTGCTAAATGAAGTGAAAACCCTGTTCATGTGACAGTTACCTCTCCAGTCCCAGTGCCTTTGGCCCCATCCAATTTTTGGGGGCTAGTAATATGTTTGATGCCTTCTGGAGCCATTGCCACTTACACTTCCTTTTTAAACCAGGAGTCTTCTCCTCTGATACAGCCAGAATTGCTTTTAGCATATCCTATCTTTTGGGGGGGGGGGGGGGGGAAATAGCTGTCAACTGGGCTATCCCACTTATTGAGAAGAACGACCTGGTTTTACATGATTTTGGGAGGTTTTGAGAGATGATCCGTCATTCTGCTAAGCACATGTAGGAAGCTGGCTCTCTATATACTATACCAAAGTAAGGTATAGTGTGCACAGAGTCCAGTGAATCCCCTGAGGTATAGCAGAGGCTAAAGTAGATAATACCTTATTTATTTTGTGGTAGTGTGGTTGAGCAGTCAGGCTTATCAGAGGGTAGTGTTAAGCATTTGTTGTACACACTCAGGCAAGAAATGAAGTCACTCACTCAAAGACTGAATCCAGACAAATTGTTTGTATAAAAAGTTATTTTCTTATTTTATTTCTAGAACCAAGCTTTACTTAGTGGCAGGTAAGTTAAACTCTTCATACAATGTTACTTTTCTGAATACAGTGAATACTGAATCTGTAGGAACATTTAGATTGCATTTGGAGTTGAGAAAACGATGTGTAAACAGTTCACAAGCACTTGAAATTACTTTTGGATTACTTCAAGATTACTTTCCTAGCTCAGCATGCAACACACTCCTAACACAGTTCAAGCAACACAGGACATTAGGAGACAGGTTAACTCTTGTGAAGGCACTAAGTTAATTTTTGTTGCAGTACACAACAGTTCAACACTTTTTCAGAGAAATCCCACAATTCAGTCCTATGGGAAGAAAAAGGATTACATTTGCAGGTAAGTAAACAGTTTCTTAGTTGGAGTTTCGGAGGGTAGAACTAAGGTCCACTTAGGTTCAGGTTGGCACTCAAGGGGCATCACCAGAGGCACTAGCACGGATGTGTGCCAATGTTAGCCAATGGGGCTAGGGGGCACCTGGATTGGGGGCTGCTCACAGGCAGTCTGCTCGGTCTTAGGAGCCAAGCTCCTAGGGTTAAGGTAAGGGAAATGGGGGTCCCAGGATGGCACCAAGTCTACACTATCAGTGGTATAGGGGCCGCTGGGTGCAGGGCGCTCAGGAGGTGTCGGAAGCCCAATGCTTTTCAATGGAGGACATCGGTCATGGAAAAGGACTTTAAGTTGGAGCCAGAAGACTGGATGAAGGGAACCAATGACTGGAGGATGAATATGAAGAGTGCTGGACATCAGTACACTGTCGGTCAGGCACCCCAGGGCTCAGGAGCTGCTGGTGCCTGGGTTTCCTTTTGTGTCGGGTTCTTCTCACCGGTTGTAGTCGAGGGGACCCTTCAGTATGAGTCTGCAGGCGTCAAGGAGAAGGTCGTCCAATGATAAAACACAGATCGGAATCTCAGGGGGGACCTCACTAGGGTGTTGGTTCACTCGAACTCGGGTGTGGGGAGCAGAGTGGTGAGGACTCGCAGATCCGGCTGGATCTGGAGTCCTGGCCTGGGTTGCTATTGGGCAAATCTAGTGTCCACGAGAGATCAGAGTTCTTTAGGAAGGCAGGGCAGGTCTCTGGGGCTCTTGGAGGTTTCTGACTGCATGTCGGGTTCAGCTCGCAGGGGATCATAGCAGGAGATAGGCCGGTAGGGTCTGGGACAAAGCAATTGTCGTCATCCTAATCTTCTGCAGCACAGCTCTTTGGTCCCCCTTCATCTGGTCACGTTGTATCTGAAGAGGCAAGGTTCAGGGGTGTCCCTAAATACAGACTTAGGGGTGTTACAGGGTTGTGCAGGTTGGGACCACTGGGTCCCTTCACTGGGCCGTCTACACACCCTAGTATGCAACCCTCCAGTGGGAGAGGGGCATTGGCCTCTTCCTTATTGGAAGGGTCCCCCACCATCCTCAAGATGGTGGGGAGTGAGAGGTGGCCTTCCCTTCACCTCCCCTACCAGAGGGGTGGGGTTGGCAAAGGTGGGCAAACCTCCCTTCCTGGCTAGGTTTTCCTGCTGGTTCTCGCGGCCAAAATGGGGGTCAGTACTAGTGGGATCCAGTTGCTGATAGCAGCAAAAGGCTGGTGGCAGCTAACAAAGGCAGCAAGCCTTTTAAGCACTCTCCTCAAGGTCCCTGCCAATCCTGAGGGAGGAGGCATGGCCCCTCCGCCCAGGAAAGGCTTTGTTTCTAGACCCAGAGAGTGAAGACTCTCTACCCAGGGGTCCAGAAACCTGTCTGGTGGTGGCAGATGGCTGGGAGCCGGTCAGGAACCACACCAGGGTGGGTCGTTTTTCAGGGGGCATCTCCAAGATGCCCTGTGAGTAAATTTTTCATTAAATCCAACTCTGGTATTAGCGTGGGTTTAATGTGCTGGGAAGTTTGATACCAAACTCTCCAGACTTCAGTAAAGCCATCATGTAGCTGTGGCGTTCGAACTAACAAACTCCCAGCACTTGCACTCAAAATGGTTTCACTGCACTTACAGTTTCTGTGACTGGCACAGACACTGTAGGGGCATATTGCTCCTGCAACTATGCCTCACCTGGGTATGGCACACCCTGCCTTTAGGGCTGTAAAGCCTGCTAGAGGGGTGACATACCCTTGCCACAGCCGGTGTTGGTGGGCATGGCACACAGGGATGTGTGACAGGGTCTGTACACACCACTTCACACAGGAACGTGTGCCATGTCTACTCTAGTTTGGTCTTCACCAAAACACCCAGTCTGCAATGGCAGGGTGGGAGTGTTAAGATGAGGGGTCTCTGAGGGTGGCGCAATACATGCTTCAGCCCTCAAAGGCCCTCTCTGGTCACAAGACCCTTCAGTCTTCTTGTCGTCGAATGTCGAAGGTCCAGAGTTTCGTGTCTAGTTTCAGTTCAGGATAATCCAAAGTCCTAGGGACTCAGCTCCCACTCTTATACTAATCTGGGGAGCTGGGTTACCTGCTAGGTCCCTCCTATGGGTGGGACCAGGGAGGGGGGTGCTTACACCCCCTTCCCTTTGTCCAGTTTCGCGCCAGGACTGGGGCTGGAGTGCCCCCGCACCGGTTTGAACCGGACTATGCATGGGACACCTTGTGTGCCCCAGGCAGTGTCTCGTTTCTTTCATCCCTCCCTGCCCCAATACACTAAGTCCTGTCTAGGGTGGTGCTAGCTCCTCCCAAGTCAGGAAACCTATTGTCCAAGCCTCCCTCGCTGGAAGGACTCCCAGCAGCAGGAGGTCAGACTTGTGTCCGTGGCTGCAGCATCCATGTTGTGATGCTGGGGCTCTGGTTAACTTTAACCGGGTAGTAGGTTTTTAACATGTCTTTTCCCTAGAAGGGGGGGGGGGGGAATACTATCCTCATCACCAGAAATGGCGTGGGGGTAGTATTCCAAAGTGTTAGACACCTTACACGACATGTTTTGATAAAGCCAAACCATACTTACCATAACCACGAGGATTATAAGGCACTTTAAGAGTATATGGTAGGCGATATCATAGAACAGCTATAAGGACATGGTTCCGAAAGCTGCAGACAGGCTCAGCTCATGCTAGAGCACCATCTCACATGTTACCAAGCACTCTGCCTTCAAGATTGTTAAGGCCTGCCATAGGAGTGACTGAAAGGTTACCCATGTGTCTATATATAAGGTAGGTATAGGAATACTATACCAAAGCAAGGGGTGATTACAAAACCTTGCCCCAGCTGAGTGATCAGCCCGTTGTGTCATGATGGGAGGCCAGCCAGGGGTGACATAATACATGCTGCAGCCCCTGGTAGGCCTAGGGTACACCCATGCCCTGGGTACCTAAGGTACACTGTACAGGGCCCTATAAGGTGATCCTTACCAATTCGGTTATGTACCTAAAGTACATAGTATGAATTTAGAGAGAGAACAGCTGGGCTGTGGGTCTGATTAGCAGGCGCACAGACACATCTAAGTCGAAAATCAGTGAAGCAAAAGGTGGGGATGACCATAGGAAGCAGACCCTACTCTCCTACTATCTTCTACAAAGGACTTACATGTGGCCCAGTGGTGTGCCAATTGTGGGTACAAAGGTACAGTTTTAGGAAAGAACACTGGTGCTGGGACCTGGTTAGCAGGATCCCAAAACACACTCAGTCAAGTTGGCATCAGGTATCTGGCAAAAAGTTAGGGGCTAACCATGCAAAAAAGGAGCACTTTCCTACAGCGGACCTTTGTCCAGGCCAGCAATAAGGAGTTGCTAAACCTAAGTAAGGGTATTAAGGATCTCCTTACTTGCATTACTGCCTTTGGTAAGTTAGCTACCAAGACTTGATTTGGTGGTTAGGCTTGACCATAGGTTAACTAAACGAAAATTAGACTGCTCTCAGTTGTGTTGTCAGAGCGAAAAGAGACTAAAAGTCACAACAGTTCAGAACCCATGTAGATCGGGGGCTGGCTAGGTCCCCTGACCGCCAAAGAAAAAGAACGTAGAAAGAAATGGAACCGTTGTTGGTTTTACAGTAAAGCAGGTCAATTTGCACGAGAATGCTCTGCCAGACTGAAAGGAATTCAGAAGGCTAGCCCCTTGACATCAGAACTGGTGGAGGAAAACTAGAGAGCCCGGCTGACACAGTGGTCAATCAGTCGTGTGCGGTCCTTGAACTGACCCCCCATTTCCTGGCTAATACTTCACCTAAAGTTTCACAACACTTCACAATTTCAGTCACCCTTATCTCATCCAAGCGGAAGCAAGTCCTGCCCATGCTCGTAGATTCCGGAGCTACCAGAAATGTCTTAGATTTAGCCTTGGCCAGTTCTTTACACATCCCACAGGTTAGGAAAATGTACTCAAGCATGTAAGAGCCATAGATGACTCCGAGCCATCTCCTAGGATGGACGTATATCAAACAATTACATTATGCTTAGTATGTGATAATGGGCATACAGAGACTTTAATCTTTGATTTCATAGATACACAGACGTTTAGAGCTATTTTAGGGATCCCTTGGCTTCAGTTGCATAACCCTGTTACTGATTAGTTACTCCATTTTGTCACCTAAGGGTCCCATTACTGTAAAGCTCATTCTATAGTAATGCACAGGATACACCACCTCCCTTGACTTGCGTAGCCTTAAAACCAGGGTCTTTTAACCAGCTCCCAATAGAATGCCTGGTCTACCAAGATGCCTTTAACGAACAGAAGGCTACACAACTTCCTCCCCATAGGGGATTTGACTGCCATATTGAATTGGTTTCGGGTGCTGCACTACCCTGCAATCACATTAATGTTCTCTCAGAGCCTGAGACGGAACACTTAAAGAAATGCCTAGATAACATGCTACCCATAGGGTTTATACGACATTCCACTGCTTGTGCGTAGACTACAGAGCCTTAAACAAGGTGACCGTAAAGAATAGGTATCCATTGCCATTAAACCCAGGCTTGCTAGATCAGGTGTCGAAGTCCACTGTGTTCACTAAACTGGACTGTGTTCATACCCAGTCTGTTGAGTTTCTGGGATATATCTTGTCTCCAGAGGAGGTGACCATAAATAGAAGAAAGGTTCAGGTGATTATAGACTGGCCAGACCCGACCACAGTAAAGGAAGTAGTGAACTACCTTCGTTTTTCAAAGTTTTACTGACGATTTCTCAAAGACTTTTCTGACATTGTAACTCCCATCACCAGACTTTTACAAAAGTCCCAGGAGGCCAATGATACATTTAAATTACTTAAGGAAAGATTCACAATGGCCCCTGTAATTAGAGATCCGGGCCCCATGTAACCTTACTTTGTAGAGTCAGATGCCTCCCATGTGGCTGTGGGAGGTATTTTATCACAGCATGACAGCACTATTGGACAAATACATCCAGTTGCCTTTTTCCCAAAAAATTCTTGCAGGCGGAACAAAATTACACAGTTGACGAATGAGAATTGCTAGCAATTAAATTGTGGTTTCAAGAATAGCAAAACTACCTATTAGAGGCCCAGCACGTTGTCATGATCTATACTGATCATAAGAATCTTCAATTCCTCTGATCTTTGAGGGCCTTGACCCCTAGGCCAGTTAGGTGGCTATAATTTTTCAGTGAATTAAATTTTGTCATCACCTATCTACCACGCTCTCAACAGGTTAAGGCTGATTTACTATCTAGATTGAGTTACTCCGAACAAGACACTCTGGGGTCAGACACTACAGAGAACATTGTAGACTCAGAACACATCATAGGTCTGCGCAACCAGGATTCTTTACAGGATAAGGTCAGGCATAGTTTGAGTAGAAGAAATAAACTCTTGTGTGGCTGGTAAGGACAATCATGTACACAATGGTGTTTCACTATCATAGTACCACCTTGTATGTCCCCACGAAGGAATTGAGACAGGAAACTCAAACCTGGTGTCATAATGCTCCGTTAATGGGTCCTCCAGGAATCCAAAAGACTTTACCAAACTGTCAGCGATGGCTTTGGTGGCCTACCTTGTCCAAGGATGTGCATGACTACGTTCAGACCTGTCCTATATGTTCTGAAAATAAGGCCTCCCACTCTGGCCCACTGGGTTATTTAAAACCCTTGCCAGTACCACCTCATCCCTGCGATACCATAAGCATGTACCTTATTACTGACCTTCCCAACTCTAAAGGCTATAATACCATTTGGGTAGTAGTAGATCTTTTTTCCAAGATGGCGCATTTTATTGCCCTTAAAGAAATGCCCACTGCCAAAGCCCTTGCCATGCTGTTCATTCCACCAATCATGAGATTGACCGGGCTCCCTTTGGCTATTATTTGTGATTGAGGCCCACAATTCTTTTCACGATTTTGGAACATTCTTTGCACATCATTTACAACATTGATGCTAGAACCTCGTCTGCCTATCACCCACAAATGGATGGGCAGACGGAGCGGGTATATCAGGTTTTAGAACAATTACTGAGATACCCTTTGTCCTCTACTCCCAAAGGTTGGGAATATATGTTACCTTTTGCCAAATTGGACTACAGTAAACCACAGGATTCTGCTACTGGGGTTTCTCCCTTTTATTGCTTAACGGGCATGCACCCACGTATATTACCTCAAAATATTGTCATGAACTCTGAAAATGTATCTTCTATACAAGACTTTGTAAAACATTTCATAGAATCTCAATAGCAGGTGTAGTCACACTTGCATCAGTATAAATGGAATATGGAAAAGTATGCTAACAGACATCGACAACAACAGTCAGAATACAAGGTTGGGGACCAAGTTTGGCTATCCACTAAAAAATTGCAGTTACAGGGACCAGGTAAGTTACAATCCAGATTTGTGGGTCCCTTTCCTACTGAACAAATCATAAACCCTGTAGCTGTTGTAGGAAGGTAGGATCCTTCTAGCATGGTTACGCCCACTTTTTGCCTGGTGTCAGTGTGTTTCTGACATAGTCTGACTGGAATCCTACTAATAAGGACCCCAGTCACTGTGCTTTTTCTTTAAATTGACCATGGTAAGTACTTCTGTATATTCACAATTGGCTACTGGTGTACCCTTGTAAGTCTCTAGCATATGGTACTAAGGTACCCACGGCTTAGGTACACCAGATGTCTCCAACGGGCTGCAGCATGTATTGTGCCACCCATGGAAACCCACCAAAACTGTGACTACAGGCCTGCCAATGCAGCCTGTGTGAGCGGGTCCTTGCAACTCTCATGACAGATTTAAGTTTCCTTATATCTGAGGTCACTGCGCTCAAAACCTATAAGTCATGCCTATAGCAGGCTTTTCAATCCTGAGAGCAGGGTGCTTAGTTATAAGTGTGATGGTGCCCCTGCATGAGCAGGACACACCTACAAACCCAGGAGTCGATTCTCCAAGCTTTTAAAGTGCGGTCAGCCATTTTAATACAAATAGTGGACATCAGTCAATACGAGATATCTAAAAATATAGTGCCTTCACCGACCCCCATCATGTTTGGATTTAAACATGTTGGAATCATACCCCAACACCGATTCCAGTGTTAGAAGTATGATTCCATGTACTGTGGGGCTCCCTTGGGGTAGTCCCCTATACTACCGGTAACAGCCTTTCAGGGTCTGACAGCAAGCTAGTGCTGCTACCAACCACAAATCCTCTTCTGTCCTCCTGCTGCTGAGCCATGCTCCAGCATGGGAAGGTAGTTTGGAAGTTTTTATTAACTGTATAATTAATTAAAATCATTACAGTAGAAACAATCAATGTAAAAAAGCTAAAAACAAAGATTTCGAAACTCAGTGCTGTGTAAAATTTAACTCCCCTCCCCGAGTCCCACATAGTCTTTCCCCGGCATATAAGGACATGTTTTTGGAGCCCCCGTTTGTGCCCTAAAGATAATCAACATTACGGAGCTCTTGAGCTGCCCTATATGGCGCACTAGGTGTCTCTCGAGGAGCATGGGAAGGTAGAACAATAGGTTTCCTGTCGCAGGGAGGTGTTACCACCTCCCAGACAGGATTTAATGTATTGGGCAGGTGTGGGGGTGCTTGCCAGCGACACCAGACAGCTTTGAAGGGCACATTTGGTACCCTCCTTGCATACTCCAGATTGAATCAGTTCAGGGATCCCTTGGCTCTCGCTCTGGCGCTAAACTGGACAGAGAACATTGGAGTATCTCCTGCTCTGACCAGCCCCCCCCCCCCCCGCTGGGAAGGACCCCTGAGTCGTCCTAGCCCCCTTCCTAGGGTAATTAAGGGCTTACACGTGGCTAGGTCCTCAGATTCGTCGTGGGACAAGTCTAAAGCCTGAAACCACGTCACTCTTCGACCGCCTGGACACTTGGACTTCACCTGGAACCGAGACTGCATGAAGGAAGACTCCTGCTGCTCCTGGTCTCGCTGTTCTGCAAGTCTTCGTCATCGTGTCCAAGGTGCACCAAGCTCTCCTGGGTAGGGTGTTGCGTGAGGAAGTTGGGGTCCCCTGGGATGAGGCCATGGGGGCAGGCAATCGTCACGTTCATAGAAGCCCCAATGCAGTATTTGGCCCATGTTGCAAGCAGGATGTCCATGAGGGCTTCATCAAATGGAAGAAGCAGTTCTGAGGGGGTCACTCCTGGCTGAAACACCTTTGTCAAGATCTTGGCTGTGACTACCACTGAGGGTAGTCTAATGTCCAGGATCTTGTCCATAGTTCTCACCACCATAGCAAAAGAAGCCCTCTCCTCTGTTGCCACAGAAGGAGGAGAGAGCATGCCAGTATCTGGAGAGGTGGCCAGTCCATTGGCATCCAACAATTCCTTACCCCATGTTGGGGTTTAGGGGCTGGTATTCTTCAGGGACCAGCGATCGCTCCTAATCCTCCCTGAGTCCCAGCCAATAAGAATAGGGCTCGGACACCTGCCTGGAAGGCAAAATTCCAGTCGGTACCAGAGTCAGCATCGGACGATGCTCCTCCGGCTCAGTGTCGGGATGAGAATGGGGGTGGCACTGTCGGCACCGGGAGCGTCACATTCGGGACCGGCTCCAGGGAAGGTCAAGGAGGTATGAGAGGCACCGGTCCAGATCCACCCATAGACCCTAGGTGCCCGACTGGAGCCGGGGACGGAACCGTCAGCAGAAAACAAGTAGGAGCCCCTATCAAACTCACGGGGCCCAAAAGCACACCAGCGAGAACGAGCTGTCCAAATATAAGGTGAATGGTCTCATAGAACTCAGGAAGTTGGGAGGGGGTTGTATAGTTCCTGGAAAGTCAAAGAGGTATGGAGCCACACAAGGTGCACGCTCAACCACAGAGGCAGGCCTTGGATGACGATGCTCCTTCACCTCGTCAGATGACTTTGACGGATGGGGCATATTTGAAGACCTCTTTGACATCTCACTCTTTTTTAGATTCTGAGACTTACTTGAAGGAGACTGGCAAAGCGACGAGGCTCTTGGGCTAAACGACCGATTCCAGGACTTTTCTTTCACCTGGGATTGAGAATGACAAGTCATCGCACGTCGGGCAGCAAGGAGCTCCCTCAAGGCCATGGGGTGCATGGTGCAGAGTCACTGTAGGTCTTTACATTGTGGTCACGCTGGAGGCACCAAAGCAAAGGCAAACAAGGTAAAAGTAAGTCACTGACCTCTGTCTGTGACAGGCACCACAGGGCTTGAAGCCGGCCTTCCTAGCTGACATCATGCCACACCAGTAGAAAAATCTCAAAAAGACCGACAAAAGGTCAGTCAAAAATTAAACGTAACTCGCTCCGGATTTGAACTGACTGGCACAGAACGAAAAGCACTGATATTAGTGCGCTGGGGTGGCGCCACCCCGCATGTCACTTCCAACGCAGATGATGCCATGTGAAACCTAAAAACGCCACCTACCTGCGCGCATGGGTACTGCTCATGAAAAATTTCCAGATCCAGTCTGATGCCTGGGAAGCATTCTAAGGTAAGGAATCTCTGGCTAAAAGTCTCTTTCACATAGCACTTAAAAAAGGTACGGTGGGTCTAAAGAAAGCTCACTCATCTGTTCAGTATGGATTCAGGGCTGAAACATGGTAATCAACACAAGGTAGTGATGTGGGAATCCTAATAGCTACCTAGCACCCCAAGTGTCCTGTTGCACAAGTTGCTTACCTTCGGTAACGATATATCTGTAAGAAACATTTGTTAGTTAGACTCCTTACCTTTGAATATCCCCAGGCATCAGGCTGGATCCGGAAAGATTTTTTGTCAGCAGTACCCTTGTGCGTCGGTAGGCGTCGTCTGTGGCTCCGCGTCCGTCGTCGGCGTCGTGATCGCATGGACGACGTCGTCGGAGTACTTAGAAGCCGCCCTCGCGCGCTGACGTCAGTTCTGTACATAGCTTTCCGCGCCAGGAACGCAGAGCCATGCAAGAAACCGACACTGGTGCCATGAAACTAGGGCCCTGAAAGGGATGACCATAACCCTAGATGTCAGTTCGCAGAACGGGGAGGATGGGTGGGGCGGTAAGGAATCTAACTAACTAATGGTTCTTACAGATATATCGTTACCAAAGGTAAGTAACTTGTGCATCTGAAAGAAACACGTTAGTTAGATTCCTTACCTTAGAATAGATACCCAAGCAATACCAACCCCGTGGTGAGTCGGCGAACCAAGATCACACCAGGAAGTCCTGGAGAACGGAACGGCCAAAGAAGCCGTCTCTCCGGACTTAGCTGTCCAGGCAGTAATGCTTGGCAAATGTGTGCAGCGAGGCCCACGTAGCTGCCTGACAAATGTCCTGCAGAGGGACTCCCCGTTCCAAGGCAGTAGTAGCCGCTGTGGCCTGAGTGGAATGTGCCCGCAGCCCCACAGGAGGATCCTTCTTAGGTAAAGAATAACAGACCTTAATGCACAAAACGACCCACCGAGAGATGGTGCGCTTGTGCTTCTTAGCGCCCACGTAGCCAACGAAGAGTGGATCGTCCACCCGGAACTGTTTTGTGCGATTCAGATAAAAGGAGAGCGCACGTTTTGGGTCCAGACGGTGGAGCCTCTCTTCCTCTTTCGAGGGATGCGGCGGTGGAAAGAAGGTGGGTAAGGTAACAGACTGCCCGATGTGAAAGGTAGTAACCACCTTAGGAAGAAAAGAAGGGCGAGTCCTCAGAACAACCTTGTCTTGATGGACAGAGAGGAAAGGAGGTTTAGAAGAAAGAGCCTGGAGCTCACTCACTCTTCTGGCAGAGGTGATGGCAACCAGGAAAGCAGTCTTGACAGTCAGAAGACAAAGAGGACAGTTATGAAGTGGCTCAAAGGGAGCACACATCAGATAAGTTAACACCAGATTCAAGTCCCACTGAGGCATTACAAAGGGAACAGAAGGAAACATGTGAGTAATGCCTTTCAAGAATCTATTTACAACAGGGGACTTGAAAAGAGAAGGCTGATCAGGAAGCCTCAAGAAGGCTGAAACAGCTATCCCTTGATGGTGCCCAGAGCAGAGCCCTGCTAGGCCAGGGAAAGAAGAAAGAGGAGAACCTCAGAAAGAGGGGCGAAAAGGGGGTCCACAGCCTTTGCTATGCACCATGCCACAAATTTGTTCCACCTGCAGGCGTATACAGTTTTAGTGGAGGGACGCCTGGCTGCCAGAATGACATCACAGACTTCAGGAGGCAAGTCAAATGGCATCAACTGCCGCCGCTCAATCTCCACGCAAGCAGGTGGAGGCTGGACAGGTTTGGGTGGAGGACCGTCCCCTGCTGCTGCGACAGAAGGTCCTCCTGAAGAGGCAGTCGAATCGGGGGATCGATTAACAGACTGAGTAGCTCGGGATACCAGTATTTTCGTGCCCAATCCGGAGCCACAAGGATGACTTGGGCACGGTCGTGCCTGATAATCTTCAGCACTCTGGGCAGAGGTGGTATAGGCGGAAAGGCGTATAACAGACCGCAACTCTACTCGCGACGAAAAGCGTCTTCGAGCGAGTGCCGCCTTGGAAATTCCAACGCGCAGAACTGATGACATTGCACGTTCTCTTCGGTGGCGAATAGATCTAACCAAGGCTCTTCCCACTGCCGAAAGAGACCTTGCGCGACGTCCGAGTTCAGACGCCACTCGTGATCCATCATGCACCGGCGGCTGAGTTTGTCCGCCCTGGCGTTCAGAGAGCCCGCCAGCTGTTGAACCACCAGGGTGATGCCCTGATGTTCCAGCCATGTCCAGAGGCGCAGAGCCTCCTGACAAACGCTCCACGACCCCACCCCGCCGTGCTTGTTGCAATACCACATGGCGGTGGTGTTCTCCGTTAACACCTGCACTACACTTCCCCGGAAAGAGGAAAGGAATGCCTTCAGAGCAAGCCGGATCGCCCACAGCTCCAGTAGGTTGATATGGAGCCGGGACTCCGCCAGAGACCAGAGGCCTCTGATCTCCGCCTCTCCCATGTGGCCCCCCATCCCAGGAGGGACGCATCCGTCACCACTACGTGCTCCGGTTGGGGTAGGGAGAGGGATCTGCCACTGACCCAATCGAGATTTGTGAGCCACCACTGCAACTGTCTTGCAGTGCCCTCCGAGATCAGGACGTGGTCGGACAGGTTGCCCTGATGTTGAGCCCACTGGAACTTAAGGTCCCACTGCAGAGCCCACATCCGCCACCTGGCGTGATGTACCAGCAGGATGCAGGAGGCCATCAGACCCAGCAGCCTCAGGGCCATCCTGACTGAAACTCGGGATAAAGGCTGAAAGATCGGAATCAGAGCCTGAATATCCCAAACCCGCTGTTCGGGAGGATAGACCCGAAACTGCGCCGAGTCCAGAACCGCTCCGATGAAGAGGAGCTTCTGGAAGGGACTCAGATGTGACTTCAGCACGTTGATGGAGAACCCCAGCGAATGCAGGAGGTCGGCCGTAGTCTGGAGGTGGGAGACGACTGTTCGGGGCGAGCCCGCCTTCACCAACCAGTCGTCGAGATAGGGGAAGACTGGAACCCCTAATCTGCGCAGATGAGCTGCGACCACCGCTATCACTTTCGTGAACACCCGAGGGGCACTGGTGAGGCCGAAGGAGAGCACGGTAAACTGAAAGTGCTCGTGGCCTACTCTGAACTGCAGGTAACGCCGGTGGGCCGGCAGGACGGGGATGTGGAAATATGCGTCCTGCAAGTCCAACACTACCATCCATTCTCCAGGGTCGAGAGCAGCCAGGACCTGAGCCAGTCAGCATTTTGAACTTCTCCTTCCGGAGGAAGCGATTGACGTTCCGGAGGTCCAAGATGGGGCGCAGGTCCCCCTTGTCCTTCTTGGGGACCAGAAAGTAGTGGGAATAACAACCACTCCCTACTTCCAGCCCAGGAACACACTCGAAGGCCCCCTTGGCCAAGAGGGCCATGACTTCCTGCTGGAGAAGTGCTAAGAGATCCCCCGACATGCGGTGGCACCGAGGTGGCATGGCTGGAGGGGAGGATTGAAAGGGAAGAGAGTAACCTCTACGGATGATCTGCAACACCCACTTGTCCGATGTGATATTGCGCCAGTGGGAGAGGTGGTGGCGGATCCTGCCACCCACCGGTGTGGGGTGCTCCACAAAGCTCGGATTAGGAAGGTTTGGAGGTAGAAGCAGCAGGGACGGAGGTGGACTGCCCCCACATTGATTCCCAGACCCATCCCTGCAGAAGCTGTGTCCGCGCTGAGGCTGGTTCTGTACAAGCTTACTGAAGAAACGTGCGTGGGCGCCCCTGCCTTGGCCACGAAAGCAACGAAAACCAGGAGTGGCCGGGGTCTTCTTGGAAAGACCCAGGGACTTGGCCGTGGCCCGCGAGTCCTTAAAACGTTCCAGAGCACTGTCGGCCTTATAGCCAAACATGTGAATGCCATCAAAGGGCATATCCATGAGCGAGCTCTGGACATCGGGCGAGAACCCACTAGATCGCAACCAGGCGTGGCGACGCAGCACCACAGTCGTCGAAATCACCCTGCCCAACGAGTCAGCGGTGTCCAAACCACACCGAATGGCGAACTTAGTTGCATCCTTACCCTCAGCAACCAACTGGGAAAGTACAGCCTGGACCTCCTCAGGACACTGAGGCAACACTTGAGCAATGGTATCCCACACCACGTGGGAATAGCGGCCCAATAAGCAGGCAGTGTTCACCGATCGCAGCCCCAAGCTGGCCGAAGAGAACAACCGCTTACCGAACTGTTCCAACTTCTTAGAGTCCTTATCCGGCGGAGCCGTGGGAAAAGCACTCTGCGACGTCGAGGCCTGGATGACTAGACTAAAGATTAAGGCGCAATTGCACAGCTCTTTCAGATTTATTTTACCATTCAGATTTAATGAAGAAAAAATTAGCTGCAAGAGGCTACCCCAAGAAATTAATCAAACACTCCTTCAAAAGGGCGAGATTTTATAATCGCGACCATTTGTTAGAACAAAATAAGAATAAAAACAATGATAAGGTAACAGGACGTGTAGTCTTTGTTTCCCAATTCTCTAATCTCAGCAATCGGATCAAAAACATAGTTAATAAAAACTGGAAGATACTGAACTATGGATCAGAGAATCCACTGGAGAAGCCGTTGTTCTCATTCAGACGTAACAAAACCTTACGCAATGCGTTGGTAAAAACATATGATAATAAACAAGATTCCCAAATCACCTTGAAGGGTGAAAAAGCTATAGGCAACTATAGATGTGGAACTTGTTCCATTTGCCCCCAATGTCTTGAGGCGAAAAACCTTAGCCACAATAACAAAACAATTTGGGCTAGTAGCCTCAATAACTGTAGAAGTAGAAATGTAGTTTACTTCTTAATCTGTCCCTGCGGTTTGGCGTACGTGGGAGAAACTAGTAGGGAACTACGGATTCGCCTATTGGAGCATAAATCCGCGATTAGAACTAAAAAGATCAATGCCCCTCTGACAGAGCACTTCCTTGAAGCAAACCACAGTTGGGATTCAATCCGGTGGTTTATTCTGGAGAAAGTGACGGTCAACAGAAGAGGAGGTGACGTGGATAGTAAGAGAAAAAAGAGGGAACAATGGTTTATATGTTTTTTCAATACTGTGGAGAGAGGTCTGAATACTAAAGAGGACTGGATGAGTATCATCAGTTCGCAATAGAATTGGTAGACCCAATGATCAGTAAAATCTTTCTCTGTAATGACCCAATATATTATGAGATTATAGCTGAGATTATATATGTCCTGGTGTTATTCCTACAAAGAGACTATTATAACCCTTACTGTAATATTATCTAAAGTTTCCTTATTTTGGAGTATCTTATGGTGGGCATTAATGGGATTAGATTAATATAAATAATCTCATACCAAAAGGAATACTTACATCATCTCAGCTATATCTCTAAATGATGCTTGAGGGTATTGTATTTATATGAATCCTTATTATCACTGTAACATGGTGAAGATGACCAGATAAAACATATCATGTAAAATAAGATCTATATGTAAGGGTTGATTGATATCAATGCTTCTATATTCAAGTGATTATGTCGATCTGTGGATAACTAAAATGTATATTCGACAGGGGTGTGTAAATGCACGAAGACTAAATGTACATGAAATGTTTGCATAGAATACGAAGACAAGGATGTGATGTCATTTGGCGATATTTGTAACAAATTATCGATGCATAAGTATGTAAAACATGAATGCACAAGGCTGTTTCACTGTACGTTAATGTTATGTTTCAGGGTAAGGTAATAATCTACTCGTTTTGTTAAATAAGGACATAATTTAAATAGTCTAATACACACTACAGCATACCATAAGTAGATTGAGTAATAAATATATAATACAGTTAGACTCTGAATTAACCGATGGATAAAGTTTCCCTTGTTTTTTGTAAAAAAAACTCCGTGGAAAACACCAACATCACATGTGATACGGACCATGTGGCTATTTTAACCAATCAGGATCGGGGTCTGAACGCACAACGAGACCTTTCACAAGAATCAGGGAAGCGAATTGAGAAACACTTCCACGTACGAAGCCGACGGTTTGAGGCCCCAAGGTGAGATTGCAGAGTTAGTTTATACTTTGCGCTAAACAAAAATGGTGATTTTGAGATCGCCTTTCAGTTAGGAGCAACTATTATAGTGGCGCTAATACGAGTGCTTTGACTTTTTGACTTCCCGTAATAGGTGACGAAGAATATAGGAGGAGTAACTTGGACCTCCGTCACCTGGGTAGAAATTGACGACTCCACTAAAAGGTGAGATCATTTCGCTCACTGATAGTATTAGCTGGTCCGAACATTTATAAATATCGGCGAGAGTTCACCACCCTTCAAACAAGAGTAGAGTGCGAGTAATGCTCATAAGAGCATATATATTATCATTTCTCTCTTTATAAATTATAGGTGAGAAGTATTGAAGGTGATATGCCATGTACCCACGGCTTCGAAAATAAGTACCAGTGTCAGGACAAATAAAAAAACTCAGTCAGTAAGTAGAGAGTCATATTGAGTTCTTCCAATGTAGCGCGAATAAGTGCTTGCATGTTTTAATTAAGCTATGATAGTATTATCACTTATGTTGCAGCATTTAAATAGCTACAATCTGCAACGTACCAACAAGTGGACCTTGAAGTGAAAATTAAATTGGAACATTATAGTGTAACAACAACGTGAAACGCAACCTCACTTTTAATGATTACAAATAATCAATACAAGTGTAGAGGAGTACTTTAAATATTTCTCCTTAAAGAGAGTTAATTAGATATAATAATAAAAGCTCCCAGCGAACAGATATTACAAAAATGAATCTAATAGCATTTATTTCTTTGATGTAGGTCCCTGTAAAATAGAGGAGGACCCTAAGCCTATTACATGTCTTGATAAAGATGGAATCACAAGAATAACCATCGAAACGCGTCGACGCATCAAAAATAACGCAATCCAAGGGAGAACTGTGGTTGACTGCGAGTAGATATAACGGTGTATATATATCACCAACCACAGCGGTTACATGACCCGTTAGGATGCGTAATTAATGACAAAGTGTATTGTCTTCATAATCTTTTTCTGTTATGCGGGCTCATAACAGTTCTGTGGATCATATGACAATTTGTATTTGTTATGTTTTGTGTTTTTAAGCTTATGTAATGGTATCATTGATTTTATGAATTGCATGTATACTTTTTTAAATAAATGCCATGAACATTTAATGTCTTTTTATATTAATGAGTGTTAGAGTCTTAAGTGTGGTACCATTGTGTCAGAGTATAGGGATTGTGCTTTTTCAGGTGACTAGACTCTCAGGCATGGGATAAGTGGTCAGAAACGCGGGGTCACGAGGCGCGGGCGGTGACGCCTGGCGACATTCTTATCCACATGGGCCCCCTTGGCCGGTCGCGACCAAGCGCCCAACAGGAAGTCAGTGAGGGCGTCATTGAAGGGAAGCAGTGGCTCTGACGAAGTAGACGCTGTCTGGAGCACCTCAGTGAGGAAGTTAGTTTTGAGGGCCACCGTAGGAAGATCGAGGTTGAGGACCTCAGCAGCCCGACGGAGCACTATTGTGAAGGAAGCGCCCTCCTCCATTGTAGGCGGGGGAGAGGCAAACCCCGGGTCAGAAGAGACATCGAGGTCGCCGGCGTCCTCCAGATCATCCACCCAGTCCTGCTGAGAGTCACACGGGCAAGAGGGTCCTCGGACCCCTCCCAGTCATCCTCCACCTCCGTAGCAGGAGGAACCGGCCGCGGCGGCAGAGCCGGAGCAGGGACGAACGGCATCGGAAACGGCGCCGGCCGGGGTCAGGCCGGCGCGGTGTCCCAATGCGGGTCCCAGGCAGGAACTAACTGGTCCTTAAACCGGGGCAAGGGCGGAACGAACGGCACCCATTGCGGCGCCGGAGATGGAGCAGAGGGCGGCGCTGGGGCCGGAGCCAAGGGCGTAGGAGTCTGTGGCGCCGAAGCTGCATCCACTGGCGGTGCCGACGGGCCAACAGGATCGGGACACGGGACCGCGGAGCCCCGATGGCGTGCCGGCGGGAGCCCGAGGCCTAAAAAGGCGGTCCATGGTGGCAAGAAACTCTTGCACCTGTTCGGGAGTCACCGATGGACCCGGGTAAGGCGGGTACGCCGCGGGACTGCCAGGCCCCAAGGGAGCCTCAGGGGCAGAACCCCTGTCCCCATCGTCTGCATCCGAGGACCATCGGGGGGACGTCGGAGAGCAGACGCGCTTCTTCGATTTCTTTTTATGTCGTCGCTTACCGGAAACCGAGGGCGAAGACTTGGAGCCCGAGGAGCGACGGCTGCAGCCCCGCGAGCGTTCCCGGGAACGGTCCTTGGAGCGGCGTTAGGACGAGTGCCGGACCTCCAGCAGCTTCCGGCGCCGCTCCCTCACGGCTTTCGGGGCCATGGCCCGACAATCCCGGCAGGCCCGGGAGTCGTGGTCGGTCTCCAGGTGGTAGAGGCAACCATCATGGGGGTCCACCACTGACATATTGCGACGGCAGGCCCCCCAGGACTTAAATCCAGGCATCTCTACGTGCATCAGGAGAAAAAAGGGGGAGACAAAAGTCTCAAAAGAGTAGTCAAAAAGTGACTAAGGTCATGCTCTATCCGGATCTGCACTTGCTGGCGCGGAAAAAGAACAAACTGACGTCAGCGCGCTTGGGTGGCGCCAAAGTAGTCTCCGTGACGTCATCTCGGAACTTACGACGCCAGTGATGGACGTGGAGCCGCACGACGCCACCTATTGACACGCAGGGGTACTGCTACACTAACACAATTTTAAACCACTGCTATAGGCATTCTCTCACTAGAACCTTTAAAAAATGTTTTGAAATGACAGAGACCTTAGGATAAGCCCACCTTGCACTTCCTTTGTAGTGGTGGTGTAGGCCCTTATGATGTAGCATGCCACCTACTGTAGATGAGGGGTACCAAATTAAATAACCCAATAAATGGATACTTCCCCTTAAAATCTCCGAGATCTACTTCAGAGGACAGGAAAAGTAGGAGTTGTTGATAATGTCACCATATTTCTACAATACAGCCTCTCCAGTTTGGTATTACTCTGTGTCTGGGTACTGGGAGGTGGAACAGGTGAATTGATTCTCTAAAAATACAGCACTTTCCACAGGTAGGAATGCCTGCTGTGGCAGCATGCTGGCTACTCTCTCATCAATTGCGTCTGGGATTGAATGTATGGTTGAGCAATCCAAAGGTATGCTTAAACAAGCCTTGAATGTGAGGGAGTTAGATGCAGGATTTTTGTGGTAACACCACTTAAAACAGTTCAGCAAGCACTCAACATGTCGAGGGAAGTACTAAATGGTTGTTCCTTATACAAACGTTTTTGCATACTAATGTATTTACCAAATTTGCCGCTTTCTGAAAAGGCAGAGATGCAAAATGAGTCACGTGACTCGTGACAACCATTTACAGAAAATCCAATATGTGAGAAGTAAACTCATGAACAAGAATAGTTCTGACTCTGCCTATGAATGTAAAAAGGTTGAAGGTCCCTCTAACAAGAGGGAGAACTAGTCTAAGAAAGAATTCTTGTCAAAGTGATTTTGGACTGTTATGCAGACCACATGTGCCAGTTCTTGTGGTCGAAAGTACTCATACTGTAATCCTGTGGTGATTGCCTGTTGTTAAGAAAATCAAAAAGGTGTCAATTGAGCACACGGAGCTGATTTTCTTCAGTTGCCCCTATTAATGCCAAAATGCCTCCAGATTAGATCAATACCTCATCTACCTATTCTGGAGTTACATCAAGAACACATCAGGCGAGTTGAGATCATCTCTGCAATTGGAGGGACTGCTGAGTCTCCAGCTTTACAGCATGTAAACTGGACACGTCCAACCAATCCAAATTTAGTGCAAGCATCAACAATAGAATCTGCTTCATCACTGCATCCGCTACACCATTACAAGAATCTCCATAAATTAAATATTCGATTCCTTTGCAACAAGTTCTAATATCAAAGGATGATCCTGATCATGAATCTGAAGAAGCAAGATTTTTTCTTCATCGATTTTTCCCAAAAGAACCAATGCCTCACGAAGATAGTGGTTTAGATGCATGATCAGATATTGTTAGCATTGTAGAGTGTATATCAATCCACCATAGTCTTACATTTGGATTATTTCTTTAGGTTATTTCTTCTTTTGTGGGTCATAGGACCGATTATCAACTTGAGGATAGATTGCGTGCACTATCTTGTGGATTACTCTCTACCGGTTTTGAACAGCTACAGCAACATTCATCTTCGTGGGGCAAGGGGCTACATTGCCATTACCATCACTGTTCATTCACAAACTGGTGTCATTTTTTGAGAAAGGGTTCTGTACTCCCTTTTATGGCCCACAGAGGTGGAACAAATACAAAAGGTTATGCACATTTCATTGTATTACATTGTTATGCCAGGGTCTTTTGCTTACAAAAGCAATCAAGCAATTCCAGGATGACTGGACTACCTAGGCTTCATTAGGCGATGAAGAGATTAACCTTCATGCAAACAACTGTGAGATATGTTTTGTTTTCATCACTATATTAATCAGTAAAATGAGAAACATGAATATCATATTGCACAATGAACACTGAGAGGCCTTGGCCTGACAGTTTGTGGGACATCCATGAGAAATACAATACTTCAACCTCGACAGAATACCTGATTCATCACCTACATTTTATTTGCAAGAACCTGAATTATTGTTGGTTACACAGCATAAAGCCATATATTCTAGTTAATTTTTAATGTTTTTTTAGAATAAGGTTACACTTTGGCATGAAACCAGCTCAGTGAAAATTATTTGGGTAACTGAATCCAGGCAACTTTAAGGATTAAGAAACATTAGTTGCAGCTTGTTACTACATAAAAACGTGTAGTCAACCACATGACTGGATTTGATCTAATTATGAAAATAAAAAGTTGAACAACAATATACATTTAAGACATCATTATAGGCTTGAAATTGAGCAGTGTTTTGACCAGTCCACGCTAACCAGTGTATGCAAAAGATATTTGTTCAAAACCTCTGGTCCATTTGCTAGTTGGGCTGATCGTAGGTACTCACTCATTAATGTTACCAATTAATATTGGAAACTGTGTCAACAGTAGTTGGCAAAATGTAATATTAATTTTAATGAAAAAGCAATCTAACTGAAATTCTTTCAGGCCCAGTTCCTGTATGAAAAAGAGAAGCATTCTTCCTGTTTTCATTTATGGTTAGAAGTTACTATTTGTACGAGGGATTTAAATAAGTAACTGCTACAAGCGGCTTTTATGTTGTAAATATTAGCTTTCACATACTATCTAAACATCAGCTCTAAGGAAAGCATAAACACTACCTGAGGAACAAATTCAGACAAGTGCAATTACACAGCTTGCCTGGGCTCTGCAGATGCTTCAATTACATTGGGTCCCTTCATCGCTCCTTAATGGAACTGCACTCCTTGCGCCTTACAATCTCGCTTTGGGGTAGAGCTTGTTCACCAAAAAAGAAACATTCTACAATATTTATTCTTTTCCCTTTGTCCCTTTTTCTTCTGCGAACCACAGGGCAGTGGTATTGTACGTGAGCACCTGTACCAGCTTCCCCTTAATGCAGGGTTCTACAACCTTTTCTTTAAGGACAGTTAAGTTCACTAGAAAATCATCCAGAGCTACTAATATAGTGTTGTAATAATGACTACATCAGACAAGACTACATTAGTAGCCACCCTATGCAAGATTACCAGCAGCGGTCACCTTAGTGCAGGGTTGCTAGCTGTAATCACTTAAGTACACCAGGCAGATTTGCCTGAAGCAATGAAAAAAAGGTTCTGTCAGTTTGAAATGCTTTGAGTAATACATAGCAGACATAGCTGCAATGCTTCAGGGACCAAGGTAACATTAGTAATAACTCTCCCCGAATACCACATGATGTATTACTTAAAGATCAGTTTTAAATATATTTTGAAAATTCAACCATTTTTCTCCAAAAATCATCTTATGAGAACTGCACAAATGGGAACTACTTACAGGTAGCTGGAGAACTAGCAGTAGCTCGTGAGCCTGCCTTTATGGATGGAGCCTCAGCTCCAGAAGGTTGATATGGAGACAGAACTCTGATGAGGGCCAGAGGCCTCGGATATCTACCTCTCCAAAATGGCCACCCCAATTCAAAAGTGTTGCACTGGTCACCATTGTCAGCTCTGGGTGGGGAAGGGAGAGGGATCTGCCACTGACTCATTTGCGGTCCTTCAGCCACCACTGCATAGGTTTTGCAGTCTTCCCCGATATCTGGACGTGGTCGGAGAGGTCCTCTTGATGCTGGGCCCACTGGGACTTCAGATCAAACTGCAGAGCCTTCATATGCCACGCGGGGAGCTCGACGAGCAGGATGCTATTAGTCCTAGCAGCCTCAAAGTCAAACTCACTAAAATCCATGACCAAGGCTGATTCTCTGTATCATAGTCTGAATGCCCTACACTCTCTTTCCAGGAGGAAAGACATGAAGCCGAACCATGTTCAGAATAGCTCAGCTGAAGGGGAGCGTCTGAGAAGGAGTCAGGTGTGACTCTAGCAGGTGTAAATTGCACTCCAAAGATGACAGGAGGTTCGCTGTACTCTAGAGGTGGTTGACCACTGCTCAGGGTGAGCCTGTTTTTACCAACCAGCCGTGGAGATAGGAGAAGGCTAGCACCCCTAACTTCTGAAGGTGAGCTGCCACCATCGCTATCACTTTTGTGAACATGCAAGTTGCACTGGTGAGTCCAGAGAGGAGCACAACAAACTACAAATGCTCCTCTCCCACCACGAACTGCAGGTTGTGTCGATGGGCTGGTGGGACAGGGAAATGCCTCCTGCTGGTCAAATGCCGCCATACAGTCTCCAGGGTCTAGGAAGTACAAGACTTGGGCCAGGGTGAGTCTCTTGAATTTTTCCTTATGGAAGAGACTGAGAAGGTGCAGATCAAAAATGGGCCAAAGACCTCCAACCTTCTTGGGTAGTAGAAAGTAGCAGGAATAGCAACCACTTTCTTCTTCTGGCACTGGCACGTCTCTATAGCGCATTTAGCCAAAAGGGCTAGCACTTCCTGCGGCAAATGAAGAGATGGTCCTCATTCAGTCGTTGGGTGGATGGTGGAATGTACGGCGGTGATGACACTAAGGGCAAGGCATAACCCTTACGAACAATTTGAAGGACCCACCTGTCTGATTTGATCGCTTGCCAACACAAATTAAATTGGTGGATTCTGCCTCCCAGGCCGGTGGT
Source organism: Triturus cristatus (assembly GCF_964204655.1). Taxonomy (NCBI): domain Eukaryota; kingdom Metazoa; phylum Chordata; class Amphibia; order Caudata; family Salamandridae; genus Triturus; species Triturus cristatus. The sequence continues at coordinate 210,898,393 of NC_140594.1, read as the reverse complement.
TGTGACCCTGCAAGAGTAAACTAAAGAAAGGGGTGTCGAAGCTGTACTGGACTTCTCCTGTGAATCTGTCGCGCCCCCTGCTGGAGTGGGATAGGCTGGTGGTAGGGAATGCTTGGTCCAAAGCCAAAAAAGGAAAGGTGGAATTGCTGCTGCTGGCAACTCTGGGTAGAAAGAAAGAGAGAGCAGTAGGGTAGCTCTACTCTCCTTAAACACCAAACAAGTGAGTCCCATCGAATGGCATGCCCATCAGTGTAGGCTGGACATCATCAGATAATCCAGTGGATCGCAGCCACACCTGTCGGCGAAAGGCAAGACTTTTGCCTAGTCTGTCGTGTCCAAGCCACAACAAATCATGAACTTGGCAGCATCACAACTGTAGGAAGGTAGGATCCTTCTGCATGGTTACCCCCACTTTTTGCCTGGTGCTATGCTGTTTCTGACTAGTCTGATTGGGATCCTGCTAATTAGGACCACAGTCTCCATGCTTTCTCACCTAAATTGGTTATGGTAAGTACTTAGGTACCTCCCAGATTGGACACTGGTACACCAGGGGTCACCATGGGCTGAAGCGTGTATTATGCCACCCATGGGAGACCATTCAAACTGTCACTAAAGGCCTGCCATTGTAGCCTGTGAAAGCTGGTGCTAGCACCACTTACGAAAGATATAGGTTTCTCTATTTCTAAGGTCACTGCACTTAAATCCTATAAGTCACCCCTAAAGCAGGCCTTTCAATCCTGAAGGCAGGGTGCTCAGTTCTAAGTGTGAGAGTGCCCCTGCATGAGTAGGACACCCCTACAACCTTTGGAGTCTATTCTACCGGTATGCAAGTGCATCAGCCATTACGATACATAGAGTGGCCATACGTCATTACACGATGACCATCTCTAAACTGGCTGAAACGAACCCTGTCATGTTTGGTATCAAACATGTTGGAATCATACCCCCATACCATAAACCGTGTGGAGATATGATTCCATACACTATAAAGCTCTTCCAGGAGCCCTCAGTGCTCCCTGTACCAGTCTTCTAGACCCAGACAGCACAATATGGCTGCTGGCGACCAGTGACATGATTCTTCCCTCCGGCTGCTGAGCCAAGCTCGAGCAGGGGAAGGCAGAACAATAGGTATCCTGTCACAGGGAGGTGTGACCACCTCTCAGACAGGGTTTAGTGTATTGGGGACAGGTGGGAGTGCTTGTCAGTGCCACTCAGTCTGCTTGAAAGACACATTTGGTGACCTCCTTGCATAGTCCAGTTCAAACCAGCGGAGGGAGCCTGGCGCGCAACTGGACAAAGGACATGGGAGTATCCTCTCCACTGTCCGACCCCTTCCCTGGGAAAGAACCCTGAATCGTCCCGACCCTTTTCTTAGGGTACTTAAGGGCTTACCTGAGGGTGGGTCCCAAGATTTGTCGTTGGACAAGATTCATTTCAAGACACCACTTTTTCGACGGTCTGGGCACTCTGGACATCGCTCTGGGCATCAAGACTGCAACTAGGAAGACTCCTGCTGCTCCTGGTCTCTTCGCCCTGCTCGTCTGCTGCAACGTCCGTGCCTGTGCTCCATGCAGGAACCTTCCAAGGCCTGTGGACATCCAAGACACCTGAAGGAATCTCCCTTGAAGTGAAGGAGTCACTTCCCTGCATCTGCAGGCACAGCAACTAAGCTCACCGGTCTGCTGATCCTGGGCTTCCACAGACTCCAAAAGGCTCAGCAACACAGGTGATGGTTCTTCACATCCCTCGAGGCCTGCCCTGTCCTCTCACTAAGTTTGAGGCCAGTATCCCTCGTTGGAGCCACAGGCACTGAACCCCTGAGTACCGCATCAATTTGCTGTTGCAAAGGCTTGTTGGCTTTCTTCCTAAAGGACCTACTGTAACCAAGATCTTCGTTCTTGCCGCATCACTTGCATCGTGGGCTTGCATCTTTGGTGAGCTGCTCAAGGTCCTCTTGCGATTCCAGTGCCTCTGGCCTGTAGGTCCTCTTGAGGGTCTTTTATTTCAGCAGGATCTGACTCCCCTGCCTGTGGTGAGTCACCTGGACATTGCTGGTCCCGACACTGCACCTTCTTTGCTTTCCAAGTTGTTTGCATTTGTCTGGGCTTGTTGGTGCTCCCGACCGACACTGACCCCTCAACACGCAACATCCGACGTGGGACAGCTCGTGAACGGCTCCTGGTCTTTCACAGCATCGCCTGGACCGCACAACTGCAGCTCTAGGTCATTGTCCGCTTTCCTGCAGCACTCTACTTCGGTGAGCATTCGTCTCATGGCCTCCTGGTCACTTCCAAGTGGCATAAATCATGTCCCCTCTGCTTACAGGTACTCCTCATCTTGAATCCACCTTTGGGTTCCACCAGACACTTTCGCCTTCTCCAGCAGCGGCATCTTCCTGAAGTCCTCCATTGAGTTTGACGGCTGTTTCCGACGCCACTTCACACGTATGCACCCGGCTTCCCAGGTGTAGGTTTCCTGGTTCCTAGGGTATCCATGGGTGGGGTAGCTCTCCAACCTTCTGTCTTCCATGGGGGTTCTTCAGGATCCACTGGGAAGGGTTCTTCTTCTTTAAAATTGCAACCGCGACTTACCAACTGACTTGTATTGAGCCAGCGATTGTGTTCCCACTCTGAACACGGCCTCCGTGGGGTTACTTGTTACTTACCTCGGGTGGTTCCTTGGGTCCCCAGCACTTCTACGTCTTCTGGGTATAGTCTTGACTTGAGTCGTGGTTCGCATACAACAATTTTAGTATATGTTTTGGGCTCCCCCTGGCGATAACTGTGTATTTGTGCGACTTACCTGTTTCTATTGAAAAGTACTGAGCATTGTGTATATCTCTGGCTAGGAGATATCTGTATCTGTTAGTGAGTGTCCTATAATAAATATATATTTTATAAATACACAGTGTGGTTCTTTTTCACTTAATCTATATCAATAAGATTATGCTCTGGTAAAACAAGCTGCTTTACACTCCTTCTGGACTGAGCCTGAAGGCTGCTCTCCACAGCCACCACTTAGAGAGCTTTCTAAGGTTGTCTAAGACCACTAAAATCACCATAAGGGTCGTCTGGATTGGTGCAGGGTGCCTACTTACATAAGGGTGCACCATATACAAAGCCGCTTCTCACAATGACCATCCCGAATTGACTGTGAAAGGACAGGGCGAAGGTCTTCCAGGTTTAGGGGAGATCTTGTGCCACCAAGTCCCAAAGTGCATAGGTATAGCAGCCTAGCAAACAGGAAGCATTAATTGATTGGAGGCCGAAACTGGCTGAGGAGAATAACTGCTTCCTGAAAGTCTCTACGCTCTTAGATTTCTTATCAAGGAAAGTAGTCAGGAAATGGTTGGGGTTGGTCTGGCTAGTGGAAGCTGGCACAAGACTCTCAAAAGAGGGGTGCTGAGACCAAAAGGACAGGTCACCCAGAGAAGGACAGAGGTGCCTGGCAATCTATCAGTTAACGGGAGGGCTAGGGCAAGGATTACACCAACCCTCTAGGAGGGACTCTATCTGTCAAGGCCTCATTGAATAGGAGGAGAGGTTTAGAAGCCGTCTGGCCAGGCTACTGGACTTCAGTCAGTACCTTTGTTTTCACCTCCACGGTAGGGGAGGTAGAGGTCAAGGACATCTGCCGCCCTACCCATAAGCATGGCATAGGAGACAGATTCTTTAGTGTATAGTCTTGGGAGGGGAGAAAAGGTCTGTTTCGGGGAGGTATCCAGCCCACAAGCATCTTGCTAGTCCCCATGCCAACTGTTGTCCGTTTAGGACTAAGCGAACTGATCACCCTGGTCACAAGTCAAGTCAAAAATACCTTATTGGGCCACTAAAGACCATAAAAGCAGACAATCAAAACATATTAAAAATTGAAAAACAGTTGCTACATTAGGAGAGGGAAAGTGCACGTATCCATTACGGAAAACCGCATCATACACATACTGCATATATTACAATTAGTCACTTAATCACATTGAAATACAAACCATTGTAAAAAAAATAAAAACAGACAACAGGTATCAATAGATGAATAAAAATACAACAAATAGAATACCATAAAAATAGATGCTTGATAAAAAAAAACGTTTACTAAACGTTTAAATAGTGCCCAGAAAAACATATGATGTCGTAACCATGCTTAAATAGATGTTACGTTGCTACTGCAGGGACATCTTCCTCCTGAATCTCACAGCCCTTAAAGCTTGCAACAACCGAAGCACAGCACAGGGGAAGATAGTATTTGCAAAAATAGTAATGCAGGCCTTACTTGAACAAACTTAGCCTCTCTCAGTAACGGCAATATACAATTCACAAAAGAAAAGAAAATACAAAGTATTCTGTTCCGAACAATTATCACAAGGTCTTGGCTTTAGGGTACCTGGCACTGAATACCCCCTTAGGAAGGCAAAAATCCTTCAGCTGAAATCTTGTTAAAACAAAGCGATGTTGCACATTGGGGACTTGTGACAAATAGGGTTGCAGCTGTGAGGTCAGACTTATGGTAACATACCTTCTTCACTGAAGGCTTGGCTATTTCCAAGCCCTCCCGGGTCGCCTGCTGCCTGGCCAAAAACTTCAAGTTAACGCACAAGTTACTTACTTGTGTAACAATATATCTGTAAGTGTTAGTGATAGATTCCTTACCTTAGAATATCCCCAGGCGTCAGACTGGATCCGTAAAGTTTTCGTCAGCAGTACCCCTGCGCGTCGGTAGGTGTCGTCGTATGGCTCCGCGTACGTCGCTGGAGTCATAGCCGACGAGATGACATCATCGGAGCTACTTAGACGCGCCCACGCACGCTGACGTCACTTCTGTACATAACTTTTCCAAGTAAGGAGAGCAGAGCCATGCCAGAGACCATCTACTGGTGCAATAGAACTAGGGCCCTAAAAGGGATGACCTGAATCCTAGAGAACAGTTGGCAGAACGGGGAGGATGGGCGGGCGGTAAGGAATCTATCACTAACTAAGTCTCTTATAGATATATTGTTACACAAGTAAGTAACTTGTGCATCAGGAAGAGACACGTTAGTGATAGATTCCTTACCTTAGAATACATACCCAAGCAATACCAACCCCGGTGGTGGGTCTGCGAAGTGAGATTACAACAGAAAGTCACGGAGAACCGGACGGCCAAAGAAGCCGTCTCTCCGGACTTGACTGTCAAGGCAATAGTGCTTAGTGAAAGTAAGCACTGAGGCCCACGTAGCTGCCTGACAGATATCTTGCAGGGGGACACCGCGTCCTAATGCTGTAGTAGCTGGTGCCGCCCTGGTAGAATGGGCGCGCAGCCCAACCGGAGGTTCCTTTTAGCCAGAGAGTAACAGGCTTTAATGCACAAGACAAACCATCGGGAGATAGTCCGGTTGTGCACAGCCCGACCTTTCTTGGCACCCACACAGCCAAAAAAGAGCTGGTCGTCCACCTGGAACTGCTGTGTGCGGTTGAGATAGAATGAAAGCGCACATTTTGAGTCCAGACAGTGGAGCCTCTCTTCCTCTCTTGAAGGAAGCAGAGGCGGAAAGAAAGTGGACAAAGTAACACTTTGACAGAGATGAAAGGCAGTGACTACTTTCGGTAGAAAGGAGGAATGTGGTCAAAGCACAACCTTGCCCGGATAAATCGCCAGGAAAGGAGGTTTACACGAAAGAGCCTGAAGCTCACTCACACGCCTGGCGGAGGTGATGGCCACCAGGAAGGCAGTTTTTAAAGTCAGTAACCTCAAAGGACAGTTATAAAGAGGCTCAAAGGGAGTGCACATTAAGTATGTGAGAACCAAGTTCAAGTCCCATTGAGGCATCACAAAAGGAATAGGAGGGAAAAGGGGAGTAACGCCTTTGAGAAATCTATTGACAACAGGGGACTTGAAAAGAGAGGTCTGATAAAGCAGCCTGAGAACGGCTGAAAGAGCAGAAAGGTAGCCCTTGATAGTGCCCAGAGCAGAGCCCTGATGGGCCAAAGAGAGAAGGAACAATAGGACCTCAGAAAGGGGTTCCACAGCTTTTGCTGTGCACCATGCCACAAATTTGTTCCAGCGGCAGGCGTATACAGTTTTAGTCGAGGGACGCCTGGCTGCCAGAATCACATTACAGACCTCAGGAGGCAAGTCAAATGGAATAAACTGTCGCCGCTCAATCTCCACGCAAGGAGGTGGAGGCTGGACAGGTTCGGGTGTAGAACCGTCCCCTGGTGCTGCAACAGGAGATCCTCCCGAAGAGGCAGTCGGATTAAGGGATCCACGCTCATACTGAGTAGCTCAGGATACCAAACTCTGAGCCCAGTCCGGTGCCAAAAGAATGACTTGGGCCCGGTTGCGTCTGATCTTCTTCAGCACTCTGGGTAGAAGTGGTATAGGCGGAAAGGCGTACAACAGACCGCAACTCCACTTGCGACGAAAAGCGTCTCCGAGCGAGTGCAGCCTTGGAAACTCCAACGCGCAGAACTGCTGACATCGCGCGTTCTCTTTGGTGGCAAATAGATCTAACCAAGGTTCTCCCCACTGCTGAAAGAGACCTTGTGTCAAGTCCGAGTGAAGACGCCATTCGTGATCCAACATGCACCTGTGGCTGAGTGCATCCGCCTTGGCGATCAGAGAACTTGCCAAGTGTTGAACCACCAAGGAAATGCCTTGACGTTCCAGCCATGTCTAGAGACGCAGAGCCTCCTGACATAGGGTCCACGACCTCACCCCGCCTTGCTTGTTGCAGTACCACATGGTGGTGGTGTTGTCCGTGAACTCCCTGCACTACTCTCCCCTTGACAGAGGGAAGGAACTCTTTCAGTGCAAGTAGGATCGCCCTGAGCTCCAAAAGGTTGATATGGAGCTTGGACTGCGCTGGAGACCAGAGGTCTCTGATATCCGCCTCTCCCATGTGACCGTCCCACTGCAGAGCCCGCATATGCCACCTGGCATGATTGATCAGCAGGATGTAGGAGGCCATGAGGCCTAGCAGTCTCAGGGTCTTCCTGATCAAAATCCAGGACCAGGGCGTAAATATCAGAATCATAGCCCGTATGTCTCGGACTCGCTGTTCGGGAGGATAAACCCAAAACTGCTCCTTGTCCAGAACCACTTTGATGAAGAGGAGCTTCTGAGAGGGAATCAGGTGCGACTTCGGCACGTTGATGGAAAACCCCAGAGAACGCAGGAGGTCGGCCGTAGTCTGGAGGTGGGAGACGACTGCCTGGGGCGAGCCCGCATTCAACGGCCAGTCGTCGAGATAGGGGAAGACTGAAACCCATGATCTGCGCAGATGAGCTGCGACCACCGTCATCACTTACGTGAACACCCGAGGGGCGCTGGTAAGGCCGAAGGGCAGCACGGTGAACTGAAAGTGCTTGATGCCTACCGTGAACCGCAGGTAACGCCAGTGGGCCGGCAGGATGGGAATATGAAAATAAGCATCCTGCAAGTCCAACGCTACCATCCAGTCTTGTGGGTCTAGGGCAGACAAGACCTGAGCAAGCGTGAGCATCTTGAACTTCTCCTTCCGGAGGAAGCAATCGACTTTCCGGAGGTCTAAGATAGGATGCAGGCCCTTGTCCTTTTTCAGAACCAGGAAGTAGTGGGAGTAACAACGACGACCTGCTTCTGGTGTTGGAACGCACTCGATGGCCCCCTTGGCCAAGAGGGCCGTAACTTCCTGCTGGAGAAGTGCCAAGTGATCCCCGGCATGCGGTGGTACTGAAGCGGCATGGCTGGAGGGGCAGTCTCGAAGGGGAGGGAGTAGCCCCATCGGACTATCTGCAGAGCCCACCTGTCCGAAGTGATGGTGCGCCATTGGGGGAGGTGATGGCGAATCCTGCCGCCCACTGGCGTCTGGTGGGCCTGAAACACCGGACTAGGAAGGTTTTGAGTCAGCGGCGGCAATAGTGGTGGTGGACTGACATGCCCGCTGGCCCAGTGACCCACCTCGGCGGGCACCCCGACCCCGGCGAGACTGCGGCTGCGCAGGACGGCGGGTCTGAGAGGAACGCATTTGGGTGCCTCAACCCAGGCCGTAGCCCGGGAGTCCTTTAAACGCTCCAAAGTGCTATCTGCCTTGTCAACAAAAAGGCGAGTGCCATCAAATGGCATGTCCAATAAAGTGTTCTGGACATCCCTTGAGAAGCCAGTAGTTCTGAGCCAAGCGTAACGGCTTAGCGCCACCGTTGTGGAAATCGCCCTGCCGAGGGAGTCGGCTGTGTCAAGACCACAACAGACAGTGAACTTCGCAGCATCCCTCCCTTCGGTAATGGCTTGGGAGAGCACCACCGAGCCTCCACTGGACACTGAGGCAACACCTGTGCAACAGTGTCCCACACAGAGTGGGAATAGCAGCCCAACAGGCACGCAGTATTGACCGCCCGCAATCAGTCAGGAGATTGGTCCCGATAGGCACGGTAGGGAGCTTGAGGTTAAGAGCCTCAGCCGCCCTACGCAACATCACAGAAAAAGTCCCAACCTCTTCCGTAGCTACGGAAGGAGGGGACAGTGTACCAGGGTGTGGAGAGAAATCCAGATCGTCTGGACCTTCCATATCACCCTCCCACTCCGGTTCATCCTCGCAATGAGCTGCGAGAGGGTCCTTGGACAACTCCCAGTACTCCCCTTCGTCCACCGGCCGTGTAAGAGGTCGGTAAGGACGAGGGGCCCGGGGAAAGGGAATAAACTCACCACCAGGAATTGGAATCGGAGGATAATAGACCAATCCAGGGTCGACATAGTCCAGCCCAGTAGGCAACGGCATTGTGTCCGGCGCCGGCCCCAATGCCGAAGGCAGCGTAAAGCCAGGCGCCGAGGCCAGCGGCAGTGCCCCAGGGTATCGTGCCCACGTAGCCGGGGCCAAAGGCGGCGGCACGGGGGCAGAACCACCCCACGAGTCCACGCGCTCCGGAGGGATCCGACATGGGAAACAAACGGCGCATGGCCGACAGGAATACCTGTACTTCTTCCGAAGTCGCGTGCGGGCCCGGGAAAGGCAGGTAGGCTGCAGGCAACAACGGAGGTTCCACTGGAGCTGTGGGGGAGTGACCTCCCGCCCCCCTCCATTGCGTCCCGCGAACAGTGAGGGGTAGACTAAGAGCGACGTCGCTTCTTCGACTTTTTATGGCGCCTTGACTTACCTGTCCCCGACTCAGACGAAGGATGGAGTCAGCCCCGCGACCTGGCCCGACAATCGGGGCACGCCTCGGGGTCATGGGAGTGCCCCAAGCAGGAGAGACACACGTCTTGCGTGTCCGCCACAGACATGGTCCGACTGCAGTCCCTACGGGACTTAAACCCGGGCATCCCAACTACACCAGGAGTCGAGTACCCGACAAAACAAGAGAAACCATTCTCAAAAACCAAGTTAAAAGATTAACTATGAGTGCCGCTCTCTCTCGGATTTGCGCTTGTTGGCGCGGAAAAAGAAAGAACTGACGTCAGAGCGCGTGGGCACGTCTAAGTAGCTCCGACTACGACGCCAGCGACGTACGCGGAGCAGCATGATGACGCCTAGCGATAAGCAAGGGTACTGCTGATTAAACCTTTCCGGATCCAGTCTGACGCCTGGGGATATTCTAAGGTAAGGAATCTATCACTAACGTGTCGCTTTCAGATAGACGAGTCCTGTGATCTGTTCCCCTGAGGTTCAACCTCAGGTGATGATTGTCAATCTACTACATCAGGCCCCTGTAAGCTTCGGAAGGGTTCATACCTGTTGGATAAAGATAGAACCAATCCAGGATTATCAATCTGAATTGGCTTGGACGCACTAGGTACTTGAAGCCAGGGGCTTTTAAAGGGAAAAAGATTAGCAGGAGGGTACAAGTACTGAAGGGAAGCAATCCTAATCTTTGTTTTAGAGCTGCCCCTAAACTCACAATCTGTCAGGGTATTAACTTTGATAGGATATCTCATGTTGACTATCACACAGTCCCCCTCGATATTTGTCCCCACCCTGCGACCCACCCAGCCCACTCTTCTAGCCATAATAATGTCCGGGGATATCCAATGGATGTTCACAAAGTTAGTATTACACCAGAGTGTGACCTTTTTTTTTTTTTTAACAAACTTTATTGCACACCATTGAACGGTACACTGGCAATATGAGATACAGCTTGGCGTGTTCATTTTGTTTCTGTTGAAACATCTCCGTTACACATATTCTATCATAAATGGTTATAAGATGGAGTGCAATTCATAAGTCAACAGGATATAGGTTGGTCATATGTCCGGCCAATAACAATTGCATGAATACTACGTAAGTATTGCCTATGACAGTTACTAGTGACATGCAATTTAAACTATTACTTTTCCAGAACAACTCCATACCCTCCCCCTCCTCCCTCCTGCTCTGCGTTTCGGTATTGTGTCCCATAGCCCATTACTGTACCTCTATCTAGGATCTCTAGGTTCCTGTCGTTGGTGCCGCAGTGTCTGGGCAGCAAGATAACCTCAATCAATTGGCGTCGCGTATATTGGGGTCTCATGGGTGTGCTATGGTGTAGGTGTGACGGGCCCAAGTGTAAGATCTAAATGTCGAAACCCCTCTAGCATGCGGTCCCAGTCTAGGGAGATTGGGTGTTTTCTGAGCCCTCTCGCCTCCTCACGTCTAATAGCCGCACTCTCAGGCCCACACCATCGTACCACGTCATCCTGCCATAATGTTAATGGAGGGCAGCGGGGAGATTTCCATCTCATGGTGATCCCTCTTATAGCCAAGATGGGAGCTAAATCAAGAAAGTGCAACTGGACCTTAAGGGCGCTAGTACGTTTGCGTAGCCCCAGCAAATATTCTACTGCATTGTCGTGAATCGTCAACTGAGTGACCTCCTCAAGTGCCCTCCGGATTCTGCCCCAATAAGCGTCAAGGTGGGGGCAGACCCACAACATATGAAGGAATCCCGCCGCCTCAGTCCCGCATCGGGGGCAACTATTCTGGACCTCAGGAAACATACGTTGGATTCTCCTCGGGGTTAAATATGATCTATGTAATGTTAGTTATGGCCATGCCTGTGTCGTCCGCCCATTTTGTTAGGAGAGCAGAGAGTGTAATACAGACCTGCGCCCTAATGCCATTATACAACCATTTCACTAGGTGTCCTCCCCTTACCATATAATAAAGCAGGTGAACTAGTTTGTGTTGAGGTGGTTCAGTGCGCTGACCAGAGTGTGACCTTATATACCGAATCCAATGTAGATTCATAGCTCCCCTGTGTGATCGGAGGCACTCCCACCAAGACTATAGCCAAAGGTGCTCCTTCCGGGGGCAAATCTATGGTCTCATGACTATTGGCTGGGGGCTTTATAGAATTAATTAAGACAGGCATTGTAGGTACACTCCCCCATGATAATGATGCCCCTCGAGGTGGGACTATCTGAGCCGGCTCTCCCGCCTGCATCACATAAAGTGGATTACAAGGTGGATTACAAGTATCGCACCAGGCACTGCAAACAGGCCCACAGTGTCTGTATCTTGTGTCCCTCTATCCGACACTTGCGACTTAGTGGGCCCAGCAGGGCCAGTGTAACCGCCTCCCATTGACTCCCTAGCAATGGGTCTTGCATCCAAACCCTCCAGTTTTTTCCAGATCAGCGATAAAAGGTTATCAAATATAGACTCAAGTCTTGGTAAAAGTCAGTCAATAAAATGTTCTAAATGAGGACTGGCTGGGATTAAGGGCCTTTTGGGTGGGAGATTACAGGAGGCTCTTTTGCAGCTGGTTTTCTTCCTCTTGGTAGGGGGGCTAGGTAAGTAATCTTCCACCAGTGTCATAGCCGTCTCAGCATTAGGATCCACTGTAACTAGAGGGGCCACGGGTGATAATACCAGTCTGGGGTTAGCTCCTTCCACTCCAGGGCTATTCGCTAGAAATTGGGCGGAGGTGGATTTACCTACTTCTAGGGAGAGCCTTCTTTCCGTCCTTTGAGATGACACTGGCCGCCCAAGTTAAAAACGAATCAATGGTCACAGTATTGTTGCCCCCTGCTCCTCCAATGGTCATTTTTCTTTTAACCATGATTGGTGACTTTGAAGTTAACAGCTCTTGGCAAGAAAGGAGGTGGACAGACCGAGCCTGGTTCCAACAGAGCAGTGCAGTACTTTATCTTAGGGTGGGCCACAAAGGAGAGCACACTTACCTTAGATAGTTGAGGCCTGGCGATAAACAAAAGAAATAAATAGATAACTACAAAGTAGAATGTATTTAAAGTGACAGTACCTTGATTTTTATTACCAAAACGCAGGGCCAAGAGACCTGGCTCAACCCAGCCACCTCCGGTCTTGGACGGGTGCAGACGGGCCTGCCCTCAGCACGGACATTCCCTCGCGCATTCCACGCTGTGGGAGCTCCAAGGTGATTTTATACGCCTCCTGACGCGTGTGTAGGGTACTTGTCGTCGGTGGTGTGGAGGCCACAAGGCAAGCTGGAGGTTGCAGTCCTCTCTCCCCTTCTAGGCAAAACAGCGGGCATTCCGCGCTGCGGGAGCCCCAGGGTGATTTTATGCACCTCGTGGCGCGTGTGCAAGCTACGCATCGTCGGCGGCGTGGAGCCCGCAAGGCAAGCTGGGGGTTGTGGTCCTCATTCCCCCTCCAGGCAAAACAGCAGACGTACAAGGCTGCGGGAGCCCCAAGGTGATTTTATGCATCTCCTGGCGCTTGTGCAGGCTACGTGTCATGGGCGGCATGGAGGCTGCAAGGCAAGCTGGGGGTTGCAGGCCTCTCTTCCCCTCCAGGTAAAACAGCGGGCGTCCCCTGGTCGCAATCATTATCCGAATACGTTCCAAAAAAGGAATGCAAAGAAAGAGGTCTGCCTTGTGGTAAGGGCAGTGCCTAAACCTCACTCATATTTGGTTACGACGCTGGCTGAAGTCAGACCGGTGTTGAATCAGCATCTGGAAGGAACATGGGTGTCACACCTATTTAGGCAGTGAAGTTGGCATTAGCATTCACGTACCTGGGCCTACCGCTGTAGTGGGCACCGGGTGCAGTGCCAGTATTGGAGACGAGGGCAGAAGCGTCTCAGAGGGTTCGTGCCAAGTGCAAACTTGCCTGCAATATTCCAAAAAGAGGGCATATTGGCTCAGAAGGAGTTAGCAGAGATCTGAAGAGCCAGAGAATAACTGCGCAGAACCTTTCGATCTGGGGTGGTGTGGCTAAATGCCCTGGAAACTCGAGTTGTTTCATAATTAGCTGTGCAATCTGCTCCCAAGTTGGCCAACTTCAGGAGTAGGAATAGGACTGTTGGCGCTGCCCACGTGCTTCGTCAAGTGAATAGCATAGACTGTAAAGTAGCCCCACTCCCAAAGCGGTGGTTAGCCTATGGGGGGTAGCAGCTGTTTGAAAAAGAGTACGTAGCACTGCTTGTCCAACATTGGATTGTTGACGTGCTAATACAGCCACACAGTAATGCTTTGTGAAAGTGTGTAGTGTAGACAATGGTGCTGCTTTGCAAATGTCAGCAATGGGTATGTTTCCTAGGAATGCCATAGAGGCTCCTATTTTGCAAGTTGAGTGAGCTTTAGTGGGAACACGTAAATGTATTTTAGCTTTACCATAACAAGTTTGAATATATTTGACTATCCATCTAGAAATCCCAAATTTTGAGATTGGTTTTCCAGTGTGGAGAGGTGAAAAAGCAAGAAATAATTGCTTGGCTTTTCTAAATGTTTTGGTTCTGTCGATACAGTACATTAAAGCTCTACATCTAGAGCATGAAGAGCTCTCTCTACAACTGTTTCAGGTTGCGGAAAGAAGACAGGTAATTCCATTTACTGGTTAATATGGAAAGATGTTAATATTTTGGAGAGGAACGTTGGGTTTGTTCTGATCACTACTTTGTTTTTGTGAAAATGGAAGAATGGTTCTTCTAAAGTTGGTGCCTCAAGCTCACTGACACGTTTGAGTGAAGAGATAGCTATTAAAAAAGCTACCTTCCAAGATAAGTATTGGAGTTGGCAGGAATGTAGTGGCTCAAATGGTGGCCCCATGAGCCTTGTTAGAAAATGATAAGATTTCAAGTTGGTGCTGGTGGAAGTTTGGGTGGAATTACTCTTTTAAGTCCATCCATAAATGCTTTAATGACTGGTATTTTAAATAAAGATATATGTTGTTTGTTTTGTAGATAGGCTGCAATGGCTGCAAGGTGTAAGCGTGTTGAAGCTTATGCTAAAACTGTGCTTTGGAGATGCAGGAGATAACAAACAATGGGGTGTACTGGTACATATAATGGATTTACTTTTTGACACTGGCAATAGAGGACAAATTGTTTCCAGTTGGCAGTGTAGCACTTCCAGGTTGTAGGCTTTCACACTTCTTTAAGAATATCCATGCACTGCTGAGGCAGGTTTAGATACCCAAATTCTATGACTTCAGGAGCCATATGGCAAGGTTAATTTCCTTGGGTTTGGGATGTTTGATTTTGCCATAGCTCTGTGTAAGAAGGTCCAGGTAGAGGGGACGGTTCTTGAGTGGAACCTGTGAGAATTCCAGTAGAGTGGTGAACCATGGTTGACAAACCCAGTTTGGAGCGATTATTATTAGGGTGAGGGAGGTTTGCTTCAGCTTCCTGAACACAAATGGAAGTAGTGGATGAGGTAAAAAAGCGTAGGCAAATATCCCTGACCACCCATAGAGCATTGCCTTGGGTAGTGGGTGAGAGAACCTGGACGCGGAGATTGGGCATCCTCACTTGTGAAAGTATGGTAGGAGGACTCTGGGGTGGAATTCCCATTCGTGGACTTGTTGCTGCATCCTGCTCAGTAGGTCTGCAACTTGATTGCCTGTCCCTGGAACGTGTTTTTCTGGGAGATGAGTGTTGTGAAGTGGAGTTAAATGCTAGGTGGAATGGGCTGATGTGGAGTTAAATGCTAGGTGGAATGGGCTAAGTGGGATCTTGTAGGGGGTGGATCCCTCCCTGTCTCTGTAGATAGTACATGGTTGTCATGTTGTCCGTCCAGATCAGTACAACCTTGTTTAGCAGTGAGTTAGGAATGCTTTCAATGCTAGGAGAACAGCTTGAAGCTCTAGTTATTTGATATGGAGACCCTGGTGTTTGGGATCCCGTAAACCCTGAATTGTCCGATTTTGAAGATGAGCCCCCCAACCATTCAGAGAAGCATCCACTGTAAGAAAAGCCTGGGGAACTTGGTCTAGAAACAGCTGCTCCTTGGACAGGTTTTGTGAGTTCCACCACTGCAGAGAGTGATGTGTGCGTCTGTCTACCAACAATAGACAGTGCATTTGACCCAGTGACTGATTCCATCGACGCGAGAGGCATTCTTGCAGCGGTCTCATTTTTATGCAGGCATATGGGCTGCGAAGCAGAATGCCCTCATGCCTAAAAGTCGCATGACTGTCCTGACTGTATCTTGGAGCCCGGTTTGAAACTGTTGGGCTAGTGTTTGAATGTTTTCTATTCTAGTTGTATTTGGGTATGCTAACCCCAAGTGCGCATTTAGTATGGCCATAAAATACATTTGAATTTGTAAAGCTTGAAGGTACAATTTTTGCAGGTTGATGGCAAACTCTAAGTGATGTAGTAGGGTGATTGTCTTTTGTGTATGTTGGTTGCAAACGTTGGGGCTGTTTGCTTTTCTAAGCCAATCACACAAGTATGGAAACATGTGAATGGTTTCTCTGCTCAGATGTGCTGCTACTACTGCTATAATAAGTATGAGGTGCCTATAAGGGATTTTGTTTAAAGATTCTTACTCTGGTGTATTATACACATAGTTACTTGGTTGTTCAACCCCTATTGGTCTTGAACCCTAAAACAATCAAAGCATATGTCAAATTATTGGAAATTGTATCTAAACAGTTCAACAGCAAACTCTTTTGGCGAATCTGTTTCTGTATCAAGACTTGTCTGGGTCCCATTCGATTATCGGACCGCTGCAAAGTAAGACAAAGAATCTTTGTGACATTAATCTATGTTGCGTTCTCCTGGTGAGAGTCATTACAATCACATTGGACCCCCCTTTTTTCCAACCATTTCTTTCACAAATACATGATTTATCTTTAACCTAACAACATTTTTGGGTTAAGGTTCAAACAAACATGCACTTTTTCGTTCTTCTGTATGGGCTATCTTTTTTTCTTTGACTAATTGTATATGGTAAATCTTAATTCCATAAATGTAATTTTATGCATTATGTTTATACAGGGGTCTTTTTATGCAATTGACTATATGTCCTGAAGATGGTCTGCCGGACAATTGCCACAACAGATCGAAACGTCGGCTCCCTCATCTATTTCCCAAATATTCATTGTATTTTAGTAATTGTTCCCTGTATTCTCAGATCTGTTACGTTTTTATTATTTTGGAATAGATGTATACATTCATGATTTGCAGGTTGATTTATACATCCTCTTTCATGGTGTTTTGCTATATTAATTATCTTTGGTTGTACCCTCTTGAATTTTATCTATATAAAAAATTTGTACTTTTTCGAAAAAATTAATTCCCGTGTTTTTGATATTATTTTCTCATTCATTGACTGTTAATATTTCCAATAATTTGACATATGCTTTGATTGTTTAAGGGTTCAAGACCAACTGGGGTTGAACTACCAAGTAACTACGTGTATAATACACCAGATGTAAGAATCTTTAAACAAAATCCCTTGTAGGCACCTCTTACTTATTATTGATTTAACTGCCCAAGCATCCAAGGGTATATTGGGTTTCCCCACCTTCTTATCCCGCTACTACTGCTAGGCATTTTGTAAATACCCATGGGGCGGAGGCGATTCCGAAGGGAAGCACTTTGAATTGATAGTGTTGCTCCTAGAAGACATACCGTAGGTATTTGCAATGAGCAGGATGGATGGATATATGAAAGTAGGCGTCTTTCAGGTCTATTGCAGACATGAAGTCGCCTTTTTGTAGCAGTGGTATTACTTCCTAAAGGGTGACCATGTGGAAATGTTCAGACAGAATGTAGTGATTTAGGGGCTTGAGGTCTAGAATGGGTCGGAGTAAGCCGTCTTTTTGGGGGAATGAGAAAGCATAGTGAATATACTCCTGTTCCTTGATGTTGAGGTTGGACTGGCTCTCTGGTTCCTTTGAGGAAAAGAACTGTTATCTCTTTCTTGAGCAGAACTTGGTGTTGTATGGAATGTTTGTGCTTGCAAGGTAGAATATTTGGAGGAGTTGTGATGGGCTCCAGACAGTAACCATCTTGGATAAAGTCCAACACCTATTGATCTGTTGTAATGGATTGCCATTCTGGGAAGTTGTTTTGCAGATGTTCCCCGACAGGTGGTAGATGGTTTCGGGGAATGTTGAGGTAGTCATTGTTTGGAGTTAGTGTTTGCGGTACGCGTAGCATTTCCTCATTCGCAAACTTTGAAATGTTTTCCTCTTTAAGCTCCTCTGTAGAAAACTCGAGAGGTATATTATTTTTTTTTAAAACAAATTGTATTCATTTTCTTCCGCTTATATAATCACTTTGTATAGCAGGACCAAGAATATGCACATGAGGGCGGTACAGATTTGCGTTTATACATAATGTTAAGTCCTTCCTCAGTATTTACAGTTGCATAGTGTTTGGAACATGGCCATTCTGACCATGACCCTGAGTACATTAGCTATCCTCCCTGCTAATACATCAATAGTACTATCTTACTGGATGCGAATGAAACAAGTACTCAACATTGTAAACTCCCCTCCCACCACCCCTGCTGACGGGCCCTTAGGGAAAAAAAAAAGAAATACTAAGGAGAGGGGATGGATTGCGAAGGCTAGATACTGTGTGCCTAGTTAGTTTTGTGAGCACTGAAATTGAGGGTTGCACATATACCTCTAGAGGTTGATGTTTGAGCTTGGTTTTTGTCTGAGGACCCTGAGGTGTCTGTTGATGCAGATTTGACGCCCTGTTTGAAGTTGAGGCAACAAAATGATCCATACAAGGAGGGAGAGTGGAGGGCACCATAGACATCTGTGTCCACTTGCTGGACCTCCATTTTAAACCCAGAGACACAGAGCCAAGCGTGTCTGCGCAGGAGAATGCTCGTGTTTATTCCTCTTGCTTCTGTGTTAGCAGAGTCTAGAGCATATTTGATAGAATTATTTGCAATTAATTTAACCTCTACTTTATTCATATCCCGTGCTTTTTATACACCTCTGGGAGATCTGGAGGAGCCCGCCCCCCTTTTGTTCCAGTGTGCTCTCTCAAAAAAGCGTGGCTGTTGGCAATTCGCCAGTGATTAGCTGACTTGGCAGCAACCTGTTTTCCAAATATGTCAATCAGTTTTGATTCTTTATCTGGGACGGGTGCATTTCCTGTTGTGTTAACTAGCTCTTTTTCTTGCATTGGCCACCACTAATGATTGGAGGTTAACTGGCCTCTACTGTGAATTGGGTCAGATGGTACTGACTTGTATTTTTTGTTGACCCTTGGTGTTATAATTAGTGGTCTTATTGGATCTTTTTTTTTTTTGGGGGGGGATGAATCTGTTTATTAGTTTTATAACACAAAGATACAAGGTCCATATAAAGAAGTTATGCATATACAATTCCAAGACGTGCATCTGAAAGGGACTAGTTTAAGCAGCATATCCACCCCAATCAGTGAAGTGCAGTTACATCACACATTAGTCTCACTGGGCCGCTCCCTTCAATAATCATCTGAGAACAACAAGAAGAGAATTGTGAGGAAAGGTAAACACTGGCAGAAAGAGAAGAGGGGAAGGAAGAGGGCTGACACAGTATCACACAGGCCCATGAATCTATGCCTGGGGGTTGGGGTGTGAGGGGGTGGGGCAAGCAACATACCCTTGGCAAAACATCAACCAGCAGGGAGCCACCTCATATCCACGGGCAGTTGGCAGGCGTCGCCTGCTAAGAGACACATCGTGCCACCATTTCTCAAACCTGCTCGGCAGTACCATCAGCTGACTCATGCAATCACATGTAGACCTGAAAGAGTTCCCATATATCCCTGGGACAGGAACGAAGCGGCATGAAGTCCCAATAGGTCACTAGCTGGCTTTGGCAATACACAGCATCTCTCAACCAATCCTCTAGGCAAGGGAGATGGCCCCAACACATTGCCACTTGCCACTTACTCAGGAGCAACAGCAGCGCGACTATCATACGAAATTCTGGAGGGACATCTTTGACATACCCCAATATGGCTGTAATAGGAGTGCGTTTTAGTGCCAGTCCTGTCATCTTATCAATAGCATCCGGTATGGATTCCCAATATCGCTTAACCCAGAGGCAGTCCCACGACAGGTGGAGAACGTCTGCATAGGGGGTTGAGCACCTAATGCAGCGCACCTCATCCAAGAGTCCCCGCCTACACAGCCACTCCGGCGTTCGATACACCCTATGCAAAACCTTTAAGTGAATCAGTCGCAGCCTATAATTGGGTGATAGTGCCCTTGCCTGGGGCTCAACAGAAAGTCCACTTATCATCCAGGATAGGCGCTCACAACAAGATATCGCAGTCTGGACAGGTAGTAGGGGTTCAAAAAGGGGCTGTGCGCTGCATCTCGGAATACAGTCTAGTAATCAGCTTGTGCAGAAGGGTTTCACAGTAAAACTCTCAAGAGCCTGCAGTGTGGGAGGTACCACAGGAAATGAGGCATAGGAGGAGCACATAGCAGCCCTAAGCTGGTAGTAGGTGAACCTGATCAAGCAGGGTCACCACGTCCTCTCCCAAAGCTTGCTGTGCAAACCATCTGGGAACGCTGCTCCCATAGTGGTAAGCTGGAGACACCTTAGCCTATCGCACACGCCTGCATCTTGGGTAAAGGGAAAAGCAGGATGCCTGATCAATTGGACTGAAGGAAGCAAACAAAATCTCCAGTCAAGCACACCGGCGCAACTCATGCCAAGCCCAAACTGTACATCTAATCGTATCTATGTCTGCCCGCGGATGGGACTGCACTCTGTATAAGACCATATTAAGTGGATATGGCACAGCATGATCATGCTCCGGCGCTGTGTCTTAGCATAGCCCGTATATCAGGTTCCTGGGAAGTGTCCCCACCAGCCGCTGGATCAGTGAGTAGCTCTTCCAGCTGGGTCTCGTGGCATCCTCCGCTGCTCAAAGGGCAACCTTGACTGTCTAGCATCCGTTTTGCCCATACTGGTGAAAGGAAAGGAGACTAGCCAATTTACAAGTCAGTCATCTGCCAGTCAAGGCAGAGCTGGGGTGTCCAAACCTGCACCCACAAAGGTGGGCACTGGGACTTATAATAGCGGGCAACCTCCCGGACCGCAACTCTCCTCCACTAGCAGGCAGGCTCCCCAGAGCGGACCCGAGCGCAAAGGTTCACTTGTTCCCCCAATGGTGTTCACTCAGGCCACTTTTATCAATGAGTGCCATACCTCTTCTGCCAGGACATCTGGCCAGGCATTCCGACAGAGTAATTAGTGGGCTGATGCTTAAGGATCAGAAGGGCTTTTCAAGTGGAAGATCCCTACATGAATTAAAATATGGTCTTATTAGTTTAATTGATCTGGCCACTACGCTCAATATCCCATTGGTAGTTAAAACCTTAGTTGCCACAAAAGCTTTTGACAAGGTTAACTGGGCATATTTGCCAACCATGCTAAAAAATTCTAATTTGGGAGCAAATTTCTGTAAAGTTGTTCATCTGATTTACCAGGATCCCTCAGCAAGAATATTGGTAAATGGTAGTCTGACCTCAGCATTTAAAATATCTATAGCCATGAGGCAAGGGTGCCTGCTTTCCCCATTATTATTTAACATTTATATTGAGCCTCTAGCATGCAAACTCAGAAATGAGGCGTCCAATTTCCCCTTTGTTTGCAATTGCTGGGGGAAAAAAGTCTCTTTGTATGCAGACGATTTCATGGTATATACCTCTAATCTATAAACTGCTCTCCTAAACATTGACCAGTTGACACTGGATTTTGGAAAGATTTCAGGGTATTCAGTCAATGCAGCAAAAATTGAGATTATGGTCTGGAAATTTGCGAGGGAGAATGAGCTTATCAGGAGTGATATTAAACACCTAGGCTTAAAGATCACATAGGATCGCAACAAAATTCCTGACACAAACTTTTCCAAAAGCTCTTGCAGAGACAAGCAAATTGACTAAGAGTTTGTCTCACCTCCCACTGACTGTTTTAGTAGAACAAATGTTGTTAAAATGGTCATCCTGCCCAAATTGACCTTTCTTTTTAATACAATCCTCTTACATTTTAAGAAGGAGTGGTAGGACAAGGTACAACAGATCATTAATTCCTTCACCTGGGCCGTTAGAGGTGTGAGGATATCATGGAAGAAGCGTCCCAGAAGGAGGACTACGGGGGGAGGCTAACGCTGCCTGACATGCAGTACTATACTTCAGTTGAAAAATGTGTGATAAAGTGCCATCTTTCTTGCATGGTATGCCCCCACTTTTTGCTGAATTGCTGATGCACTTTGACTGAGTGTGCCCTGGGCTCCTGCCAATCAGGTGCCCAGGGCCTGTGTCACTTCCCTAAAACTGCATTGAAGCCTAAACCCAATTGGCATCTCTGGCCACATGTCACCCCTGGTAAATGGTACCATCGGTACCCAGGGCACTGTGACCAGAGAAGGCCCCTAAGGGCTGCAGCACTTATTGTGCCACCCTTAGAGGCCCTGTACCTTGACACACACACACTGCCTTTGCAGGCTGAGTGTCTTGGTGCAGAACAAAACAGAGAGTCGACATGGCACACCTCCCATGCCCACAAACAACTGCCCTGGCATACCTCAGTCATCCCTCTAGCTGGGTGCCCTATGCCAGTGGTGTGGGTACAGGTGCATGAGCCCTGTACCCCTACAGTACCCAGGTCCATTCCTGGAAACTGTAAGAGCAGTGCTGCCAGTAAGAGTATATGGTGCTGGGAGGTCATCATCACAAACTCCACAGCACCATGATGGCTCCACTGAAGACTGAGAAGTTTGGTATCAAACTTCTCAGCACATTGAACCCACACTGATGCCAGTGTGGGATTTAACGTAGAATGCACGACAGAGGGCAACTTAGAGTTGCCCCCTGAACCTAACCCACAATCCACGTCCTGCCTCAGAGGCTGCCTAGGCTGCCACCCAGCAGAGATGTTTCCGGACCCCTGGGTAGATAGCCATCCGCTCTCCTGGGCCTGCAACAATGCACATCCTGGGCGAGGTGCTGGGTCTCCTCCCCCAGGATGGGCAGGGGAAGCTTCAAAGGCATGCCGCCTTTGTGAGCCTCCCCAGACCACTTGCTGTACTCAGCAACTGGTCCCCACCGGTTCTAGCCCCCACTCTGGCGGAAAGACTGGCGGGAAAGCCCAAGTGAGGAAACGGGGTGTGCCAGCCTCTGCCAACCCCACCCCTCAGGTGGGGGAGGCAAGGTGAAGCACAACTCCAGGTTCTCGCCATTTTGAAGTTGGAAAGCCCTACCCAATCAGGACTAGGCTACTGCCCCCCTCCCACAGGACAGTGGCAGGCTAGGGGATGTACCCACCCCAGGGAAAGGAACCATTGGTCCCAGCCCTTTACCTACCTGTAATGCCCCTAAATTTAGTATATAGGGGCACCCTGAACCTTCCTTCCTCAGATCCCGAATCCGAAACAAGCAAGAAGAAACAAGAAGAAAGAAGACCTGCCGTGCAGCAGCTAACAGGAGGAAGACACCAACTGACTTGGCCCCAGCCCTACAGGCCTGTCGAATCTGCTCCTGCTAAACCCTGGTGTCTCCAGTAGTCAGCAAACTCGAAAACCCCGGAGGACCTGACTGCCTTGTGACTCTAAAAGACTGGGACTCCCGCGAGCAGTGGTTCGGCTCAAAGCAAGCAACAAACCCCTGGTGCCAGCCAGGAACCGTGACTCCTGCACACTCTGCACCCGCCAAGCCTGGCCTGTGCCGGAGTGGACAAAGACCACGAGGACGTCCCCCCGGCGACTGTGACCAAGAATACAGCACCCAAGGACCCTCCTCGACGCTCCTGACGACGCCTGCAGCCTCAGAACCACGGACCCCTCCAACCGTGACCAGCTGAGGGTAAGATTTCGTGACGCGAAAAGACACCCTGCACCCGGTGCCCTGCGGCCCCCTGTGCCCAGCTCCTGGGTGTCTACCTAACCTACAGCTTCCCAACTTACCTCTCGAAGTGGTGGTCGCACATGAAGAATCTCTATCCCCGAGCTTGCAGCCTTTGTTCATCTGGTAGCTTCTCCATTGAAATACATTGAGCGCCGGCTGGCTCAAAAGCACCGTGCACCCAGCCGCCCGAGTGCCCCTGGAAGTGCAACCTCTATCCTATCTTACTTCCCCACTTGCCCTGTGTGAGTGACCAGAGGCCCAGCTCCCACAGCTGCGTGGCCTGCCTGCTAGCAGCCACCAACCAAGGGCCCCCTGCCCTCCATAGGCAAACATTGGGCCTAACTCTCTCTGTACCCGGCTGCCCCTGTGCCGCTGAGGATGTAACAACTGTACCTACCTGACCCTGGGAGACCCCTGAGTCTATGCCCAGAGCCTTAACTCTGCCAGTCGAGTACTAACCTAGAAGCCGATAACCTACATTTTCTCCATAGGGTAACATTGACTGGTTTCACTTGAAAATTCTTCTAAGTGTCGAGTTTTGAAACTTTAAAATATTCACAAAAAATCAGCCGATCAGCAAAAACGAAATTACTCACCTGTTATCAGGAGAGATCCCAGTGCTGGATCTTGGTGCCCAGCACTGACCCTGAAAAGCAATTACAACTGTACTTACAGATAACTTGATTTTCCTCCATAGGATAACATTGCCTGGTTTTTGACAGAAATTCTTCTGTGTCGATTTTTGAAACATACAAATATTCCTTAAAAATCGCATGTGTAACAAAAACGATTTCTTTCAACTGCTTACAGGAAATGCACCAGGGTTGAATCCAGGGTCAAATCCTGTGTAAGAAAGAGAGTAAGGTTATATCTAACTGTAGCCTCTGCCAAACCTCTGGGGACTGTGAACCTTACTTTGGTGCAGTATATATAGAGCCACTTTCTTACAAAATGCTAGAATGGTTCCTAACAGCCCAGACAGTTTGGAGACTGGTTCTCTGTTTAAGCCCATGCTAAAAGAGGTCAAGGGTGGTGATACCCATTTCTTGTTTAAATTTGGGGACATGAAGTACTACAAGAAAGTGAGGTTGAAAGTTCAACAAGCAATGGCCGGGATGTGGTTCAGTACTACAAGGATTATGAAGCGGGAGCATTACAGAAGTTTAACCACTATTTTGGATTTGCAAGGCAACCGTGACCATGTTAAAAATTAACTGGCACTTCTGATTGAAATTGGCAGACATTCAAAGATGGGGCCAACTTATAGTGGATGGAAAGCTACTCCCATGGGATGATGTTACATGTGGTTGTGGACGCAAGCATTTTTAGATTTAAGTACTTGAAGTTAAAAAGTTGGTCCTAGAGCTTGGGTTTTGAGGTTGGGACAATTAACCAATTGGAAGAATTGCCGATACAAAAATTGCCAGGGAAGAAGGAAGTATTATTATGGTACTGGGCATTGTTGGATATTGCTGGTGGTGATTTTAGTCTACAGGAGGAGCTCTGGCAATTTTCGATGTGCACATTATATAACACTGTCAAACCTGCTTTTTTAAGGTGGAATCATCTCTTTTCCTTTCACAGAGCATACTGGATGCCCTACAGTATCTAGGAGATGGGACATAACTAAGTGTATGAAATGTGGGCTAGGGAAGACGAATGATATCCAGATGTTCATGGAATGCCCTGTGATCCAGCAATTTCGGGAAAGCTTGGGTAAGCTCACCACAAACATTTTGGGGTTAAACATCAAGATAAGCCTCAGTCGAATTATCTTTGGGGAAGACGAGTGGCAGGTGAGGTTGAACATTAATAACAGCATACTGCTATTCTATATGATTCTTCATGCTTGAAGAGAAATATGCAGGAAGTAGGAAGATGGTGTCACACGACATATACTGATTGGCTTAATGCAGTATTCTATACTTCCAAAATGGATTCTGCAGATGGGATAACTAAGAAGAATATGTTTTGGCAACCTTCAAGAGGTGGATGGGTTTGAATGGCAGAACGGGAAATGAATAGGTAAATCTGGTGGAAAGGTAAAGTAATCTCACTTGTCCGATGATTACACCCATCGCTGTTTTGTTTACAAAATGCGGCTCTTGGAGCAGGGTAACCCTAAGAAAGTTAAATGCCACTGTGGTGAGGCCTTCACCACAAAAAGGGTCAAGGGACTGGAAAATTTGGGGTTTGAGCTGGAGGTGAATGAGGACTCAAAAAACAAATTACAAAAAAAAGCTTTGTAGGATTGTCATTGTACATTATATTAATACTGGCAGGATTCATAACGCCAAAGGCACACAATGTGTAGGCAGGACTTGCGTAACACAGAAATGATTAATACCAAATAAAATGTAAACCCTTTTTTACTTTAATGTATTTACACGTGTTCTCACCTTGCTCTTCCAACGACAACAGTCTGTGCCCAAAGATGCATGATTTCCATGAAGCTACCATGATCAAAGAATCCACTCTGCCAGGCTCCCTTAACAGCTGTAGAGGTATAAAACCATTAATATTGCTTGTATATTCGGTTTGGGCTGAGATTTCTCATTTTAGCAAGCAATTACAAACAAGTACATATAATATACACAGTGGTCTGCAATCCATGTATACAAAGCGTTGTCTCTTTTCTTATTACAGTCTAGTTGTGACATTACTACTACCTGCAAACAAAAAAAGCACATCATGCTAAACTGCTATAAAGGAACAAGTTATTTGCCTTCAGTAATGCTCATTCTGATTGATACTGTAGGTATGGATTTCTCAACTTTTGAATATACCAAGGCATCTGACTGGATCTGAAGAATTCTTCAACAATGCTCTTGCATGAAAGTATGTGGCTCTGGTTGTATCCACAGGGACTCCATGCTGCCCTAGGGCTGACGAAGAGGAGCCACATATTAGAGCCACACCTGCTCACTAATATCTGTTTCTTCTATCTTTCTCCTTTCATGTACTCAGATGACGCAATACAATGAGTAATATGGTGACCATTGACTCCATTTTGAATACACAATTCCATTTCTGCGCTCTCACACAGTTACAGAGTGGGAAGGGAAAGTTTTTGCTCTTCACCGTGCAGAATAAGATGCGACATATTGTGTGGGATGCGCATTTGGTACTGTTCACAGGGTTGAGATTGTTATTGCTAGAGAAATGTGCGGAATGTACAGCTCTGTCTCGGAGCAAACACGGGGTCTGGCTAGCTTCTGTGAGTGACCTCGACGCAGACCGATATGGACAGCCTTGCTACACAACAAAAGGAAGGGGGAAGAGGTTTCTAGAAATCTTTCCTTGGGTTGAGTAAAGGTATTAAAGACAGGGTACCTTGGCTCTCAGACAGGAGCTCGCTGTGGAGAGGATGCATTGCCACAGGGACCTTTGGGTCTGGCCAGCTTCTGGGAGTGACCTCGACGCAGACCGATATGGACAGCCTTGCTACACAACAAAAGGAAGGGGGAAGAGGTTTCTAGAAATCTTTCCTTGGATTGAGTAAAGGTATTAAAGACGGGGTACCTTGGCTCTCAGACAGGAGCTCGCTGTGGAGAGGATGCATTGCCACAGGGACCTTTTGTGATCCTGATCGAGACTTCTGCCTGACTGTAAAGGGCTCCCCAGTCGTGCTGGCCAGAATGTTGAAAGACACTCTATTGGTGACATATTTTTTCTATTACTTACCGTGTGTATATATTCTGCAAGTTTCTTTGCTCTGTGTACATATTTCATATGTTTTCCTGCTTTGTATGCATGTTCTTTATATTTGACATCTGGAAAGGTGCATCAATAAGAATATTTTGTCTTCTTTTAAAAAGTGCTGAATTAGTAAATATATGTTTTATTTTGAAAGCATCTTGATGAGTTTATTTGCCTCCTTTGGGAGAGTGCTGAGTTCCTTTTTGTGTGTGTCCAAGTGTTTCAAATCTGAAGCAATACAGACGTGGAGAGTAAAACAAACCAAGTGAGACTGGTGTGCTTTTTTATGGATACTACTAAATGCAGATTCCTCACCTTTAGAATAGGTACCATATCAGTCTCTCCCGAGGGTGGAAGGTCTGGTGAATGGTGTCAAGTCCCGCAGAACCCAGGGGGTAAAGTTAATTTTGCGATGGATCTGACTGTTAAGGCAGTAGTGTTTCTTGTACATATGCACACACACTCACATGGCAGCGTGATAGATATCTAGAACAGGTACTCCTCTTGCCAAAGCCTTTGTAGTCCATTTTTGAATCGAAATGCCTTCCTCAGCACCAGAAACCCCAACAAAGAGTCATGACCTACAGAAGGAAGACTGCCTAGGTCCTCAGTTACCAATTTTGCCAGAAAGACGTTGGTGAAGTGCAGAAGCACCAAAAATGCCTGCCAGTCACTCATCCATCGTGCTGATGTACTAGCAATGAGGAAGACAACTATAAGTATTAAAAGCCTTAAAGAACAGTAGTGCATAGACTCAAAGGACGTGCACATGAGAAATGTCAAGAGCAAGATCCCACTGCAACATAACAAATGGTTTGGAGGAAACATGTGAGATAAACCTTTTATAACATGCATCACAACCAGTGACTCAAAGACTGGTTGGTCAGATAAGCACAGAAAGGGTCAATAAATAACTTTTAATGTGCACATCAAAAGTTATTACTGGGACAATGAAAGACCAAATGAAAGGACATCGGAATGGTCAGTTTGCAAGGGGACTACGTTTCAGGTACCTCGCCAAGCAACAAGTTTGTCCTAGCACCAAGCACACATGCACTTTCTGGAAGAACATCTTGCTGCAAGGATGAAATCAACCACCTCAATCGTCAAGTGAAACGCATTTAGCTACCACCTCTTTAATCCCCACTTGCATGCTTCCCCAAACAAGTATCTTAGAGGAAACTGCAGCATATAGAATTGTTAACACTGTGTATTTTTGATGATGGTGAATAGATTTAGCCAGGTGAGACCACACTGCTCAAAGGCACTGTGCACCATCTCGGGATTAAGACGCTACTCACACTTTACAAGACTACATCAGTTCAGTTCATTTACTCTGGCTTTTAGAGACTCCACCAGATGGTTGACAGCCAGGAAGAAGTTCTTTTGGTCCAGCCAGTTTCAGGATCCCACTCTGCCCCAATTGTTGCAATATCAACAATACAATTGTGTTGTCCCTATGGACCTGCACCAGTATTCTTCTTGAGAGATGAAGGAAATGATTTTCAGATGGATCACTCGAATCTCCACAAGACTAACATGAAGCTTGCTCTCTGCTGGAGACCAGAGACCTCTGATATCCACCTTTCCAAGTGGGCCCCCAACCAGCAGACACTCAGGTCACCATTGTAAACTCTGGATGGGGAGGAAGAATGGCCTGTCACAGGTCCGTCTGATGCTGGATCCACTGCAGATCTGAGGTTCACATGAAAGGCTGAATGAGCTGCCTGGCATTTAGGATGGGGAGAATGCACAAAGGTAGTAGATCAAGAAGCCTCACAACCATCCTCTTCAAAACCCAGGACTGGTCCTGGAAAACCAGAATAATATCCTAAATGTCTCAGATTCGATGCAGAGAAGGAAAGGCCCTGAATGACACACTGTCCAGAATTGCCCCAATGAATGGAAGTCTCTGTGTGGGGCTCCGGTGGGACTTAGACTCGTTGATGATGAAAACTAACGTTGTCAGGAGTGCTGCCATTGTCCAAAGGTGGTCTATGATTAAGTGTAGTGAGACCACCTTTAGCTAATAGTTATTCAGGTGCGGGAAAACGTGAACTCTAACCTCTGATGATGACCAGCACCCATCTCATTCAACCCTGTGTGAACACCTTCAAGGCTGAATTAAGACCGTAGGTTAGCACGGTCAATTGAAAGTGTTCCTAGACCACTTGGATCCATACGTATTGACTGTGGAACTACAGGAAAGTGTGTGGGAATACACATCCTGGAAGTCCAAGGACGCCATTCAGTTTCCTGGGTCTCACAATAGCAGAATCTGAGCCAGAGGAAAAAGTAACAAACATTCAGTAACGCTCTTTCTGGTGGATACTCTATCTACCTGCAGATTCCTCACCTTTGGTATATTCCCGGCATCAGACTGAATTTTAACTTATTAATAGCGCGCCACGTTGGTAGGTGGTGCTGGCTGCACTTCAGCGTCAGAAGCGAAGTCATTGTGACATCACTGGAGCCATATAGAGCCCCACCAGCCCTCTGACGTCAGTTTCTTACCAACTGTTTACACACCTTCCTAATGAATGAGATTAGAATATAATCAGCTAAGTAAGGCGCAATACTATTTCTTGAATTGGGATCTTGTTAAAATGGTAAATTTAGTAAGCAGCCATAAAACGTGAAAGACGCAGGTCAGTGGGGAATCTCCAGATAGAAAAGAGTATCCACCAGTAAGATGGGTACCAAAGGTAAGTAACTTTTTCTTTTGATGGATACTTTTACCTGTACACTCCTAACCTTTTGAACAAAAATTCCCAAGCAATACCCAATTAGGAGGTGGGGGGGAATGGCTTGTTAAACTGAGACCGCCTGAAGGACTAGGCATGCAAAGTGACCTTCCATCTACACACCCTAGTTCAGCAGATGTTTGGAGGGCAGCCCAAGTACCTGCTTTACAGATCTCTGCAACTGGGACTCGGCCTGCAAGGGCAGAGGTATCAGATTTTGCCTTTGTGGATTGGGCACTGAGACCTTCCGAAGGCTCCCTCCGCCGAGCCAGGCGTTGAAAATCTTAGTGCATAACATGAACCACCTTGACAGGGTCCTCTTGTGGCCTGCCTTGACCTTCATATGCCCATATAGCCAATATCTAGTCATTAACTCTGAACTCCTTGGGTCTGTCAATGTAGAAGCTGACCGTTCTCTTGGGGTAGAGTCTCTAAAACCTCTTCCTCTTTCGTGGAAGGCAGGGAAGGAAAGGAAGGCAACAAGGAGATAGATATGCCTAAATAAAAGAATATAACCAGCTTGGGCAGGAAAGCAGCCCTGGTTCTGCGAACAGTTGCAACTGGTGAGGTTGTGAATGGGGAACACATTAAAACATGAGAAAGAGACTGAAGTACCATTGCTACATTATGAAGGGAAAAGGAGGAACCTTGTTGGCGAGAATCTTCAGACCCCTCATGACTACTGGCAGCTTGAAGTGGAACTGATGGTTTGGGAGCAAGAAAGGCCAACAATGATAAGTAGCCCATAAATGTGTCAAGTGCACACCCGTGTTGTACCAACAACAGGGAGAAAGGCAAGATATCAGACAAGTGGGCCTGAACAGAGTACTGAATTGTCTGTACACCACTTGATGAACCTAATCCACAGCCACAAATGCATCGTTTTGGTGGTATGTCTAAAGGCATATAAGATAACATCCGCCATTTCAGGAGGCATGGAAAAAGCATTTAGGGGCCGATCAATCTCAAGGCATGAAGGTAGAGGCTCTAGTGGTTAAGGTGCAGAACCTGTCCTGCAAGAAGAGATCTACCCTGAATGAGAGGGAGCGGAGGCACAGGGAAAGGTGTATCCGGTCCAGATACCGCATGCTTCTTTGCCAAACTGAGGTTATTGAGATGATTTGGGCCTAGTTGAGACTAATCCTCCTCAGAACCTGCAGAATCAAGGACAAGGGAGGAAACACGTAGTCAAGCAGAGAGTTTCACCGAAAGCAAAATGCGCCCCCCAATACTCCCTGCAATGACCTGTGATCGTTGTCCCAAGCAGCAAAGAGATTCACCAGAGGAGTGCCCCAAAGCCTGCTGATCTACTGGACTACCTTTGGATAAAGAAATCAGCACTTTGACCAGGTGGTCAGCTACCAACCAGATGTGATGTTCTCATAACTATGTTAAAAACTGCAGAGTCTCTTGACATAGAAGACGTGAGTCTATGCCACCCTTCTTCATGTTGTAGCATATCACTGTTGTGTCATCTATCTTAAATTTGGACAGACTGGCTGCAAAGGGACGGAGGGAGGTATTTGAGCACTATTCAATTCACCCTCAGCTCCAGCAGATTGATATGCAACTTCAGCTCCCCTGGAAATCAAAGGCCTCTGCTCTCCAGTTTCTCCAGATGGGCTCCCCACCCTAGAGTTGAAGCATCGATTATCACTATAGCCACTGCCTGTGGGGGTTGGAATGGCTTTCCTTGAGACAGACTGCCTTCCATGCTTCATCGCATTAAGTCTGTCGTTGAGCCCTTGGAGATCAAGATTTAACACACAAGATCTCAGCCATGTTGGTAACACACTTGTGGGGTCACCACTGGAGAGCACTCATGTGGCAAAACAAATGAGTGACTAGCAGAATGCAGGAAGCTAGCAGACCTCACAAGTGTAAGACCTTCAGGACTGGGACCGGCACTCCTTTCTGAAACATCGAAATCACAAACTGAATGTCCTGAACCCTCTGTAGAAAGGCTCAACTTGATGTGGTGTCCAGTACTGCCCCTATGAACAGGACGCGCTGAGAAGGGACCAGGTGAGATTTGGGCTTATTGATGGAAAAGCCCACATCAAACAGCAGAGCAGCCATGACCTGCAGTTGGTGAAATATCAACTCTAGATATTTGGCTTTGAGGAGGCAGTGGTCCAAATAAGGGAACACTGGGATTCCTGACCATCTGAGAGGGGCAGAAGCCACCATCATCACCTTTGTGAAGACCTGTGGGACTGGCGATAGACGCAACGGAAATACTGGAAACTGATACTGTGCTGATTTGACCGTGAAGCTAAGATTCTTTGTGTGCAGTAGAAAAATTGGTATGTGGAAATACGCATCCTGCAAAATCGACAGACACCATCCAGTCTACTGCTTCCAGCGTAGGTAACACCTGGAACCAGTTCAGGACCCTATGGTCTAGAATGGGACGAAGGATGCCATCCTACTTCAGGTCCTATAGGTACTGGGAGTAGCAACCATGGTCCTGTTCCTGCTCTGGCACCATCTCCAATACCCCTTTTTGCAGTAAGATCCCTATCTCCTTTTGAAGGATTGGAAGCTGGTCGGTTGAACGGATGGAAGATGGGGAAATGGGTGGAGGGACCTATTGAATAACAAGAGCTACTTACCTCTGATAACGCTCTTTCTGGTGGATACTCTAACAGCAGATTCCTCACCTTGTGAATACTCTGAGGCACCAGACTGGATAAGGAGATTTATCAATTCCCTTGTACGCCTGTAGATGGCATTGTGCAACTCTATATCGTGTCTGTCCTGCCCCAGGGGTGGCGTTGTGGACACAATATAACTCCCATCTCCACACGTCAACATCAGTTTGTTACAGATATCAATCAGCACTGTCGGAAGCAGAACCTTCAATAATCATATTGGGACAGTGTGCATATCTCTAATTGGAATCTTTTTACATGGACCAAGAGCGTCAATTCAATAGAACAGGGAGGAGGGTGCATTGGCTAGGAATCTGTAGTTAAGAGTATCCAACAGAAATAGTGTTACCAAGGGTAGAGGAGTTGGCCTAACGGCTAGGGCGCTCGACCTCGGACCTGGGGAACTGGGTTCGAGTCTCGGTAATTACGCTGAACATCCAGTGATTGTGGGCAAATCACTTAATCTCCCCGTGCCTAACAAAAATGAATGTGTGTCCTCATGTAACGTAACTGGTGCTATGTAAAGGGCCCTGAGATTCGGGTCAAGTTGGCGGTATATAAAACTCTGCAAAAAAAAAAAAAAAAAAGGATAAGTAACCTGTTATTCTGATGGATACTTCTAACCACAGATTCCTCACTTTGTGAATATATACCAAAGTGGTACCTCCCTGCGTGGTGGGGTCTGTGGGTTGACTCAGACCAGGAAAGTCTACAGCAATGAACAGGCAAAATACTACTCATACCAGACTTAGCTATCCAGGCAGCAGTGTTTTGTTACTGTGAGAACTGCCGCCTAAGCCACAGCCTGACAGATATGCAGTACAATCGCTCTGAATACCAATGTGGTGGTTGTAGCATTGGCGGAATGAGCCTGTATGCCTTTCAGAAGCTGTTTTATAACCAGTCAGTAGCTTATCATTATACAAAGGACATCCTTCCCAAGATAGTCCATTATGCACTGCCTTTCCTTTGTTTGTTCCAGAGAACTCAATGAAGACTTGATCGCCTACCGGATGATCCCTTGTACGATCAATGTATAAGCTCAGAGCTCTCTTAGGGACTAAGTGATGGAGTCTTTCCTCTGCTTTGGATGGATCAGGAGAGGCAAAGAACGCAGGCAAGGTGATAGGACTGCCTAACATGGAAGGGTGTTACAACTTTCAGAAAGCACACCACCTTTGTCCATAGCACTTTCTTGCCCAGGAAAAAGAAGGTGGACAGTTGTTGCACAGAAAGTGCCTGAAGCTCACTCAGGCAACAAGCTGACGTGATCACTATGAGGAACACTGTGTAGAGGGTTAGTAGTCTCAGAGTGCCAACAATGCTTCGGTTAAATGGGGTGCACATTAGAAACGTGTGAACCAAATTCAGATCCCATTAGGGCATTAAAAAAGGTTTTGGTGGAAACATGTGGACCTCCCTTTTGGAAAACAGTTAACGTGATTTAAACAGTGATTGTTAATAAAGTAACCACAGAAAGTCCGATATGACCAACAAATAACTTTCAACTGTCGCCAGAGCAAGGCCTTGATGGTCCAATGAAAGAGAAAAAAAGAAGAACATCAGATAACTGGGTTTGCAGGGGCTGTATATGCCTAGAAGCACACCACACAAACTTCTCTCAGCATCCTGCATCGGATGCCTTGTTGGAGGGCCACCTAGCCTCCAGAATGACATTTAATACCTCAGGGAGAAGATAAAAAGCAGTTTGCTGTTGCCGCTTAACCTCCATGCATGGAGGTATAAGTTGTGCAAGCTCGGGTGAGGGATCCTCCCTACTGTAGACTGTCTCAAAGAAGCAGCCAGATTGGAGACAGAGGATCAATGCCAGAAGTTCAGGGTACCACACTGTCCTGGCCCAAAAAGAGTATGGTTCTTCCTGATCTTCTCCAGAACTCTGGGAAGGAGAAGGCATCCATCTTGATCGGGGACTGGACCTCACCTCACCTGGAACATTACTCAGGAAT
This sequence comes from Triturus cristatus, assembly GCF_964204655.1. Lineage (NCBI taxonomy): Eukaryota > Metazoa > Chordata > Amphibia > Caudata > Salamandridae > Triturus > Triturus cristatus. The sequence goes on along the minus strand of NC_140594.1, from coordinate 210,864,331 downwards.
ACGAGGCCCGGCTCTGTCCGTCGTTGCCTCCGGCATTCATCTGAGTCCATCCCCGACTCAGATGAATGCCGGAGGCAATGACCTTCTGCATCCCTTGAAGTGGAGGATCTGTAAAAACAAGGTTGTATTAATTCCAACCGTTTAGTGGTGACGTGCACATTTATTCATTTCTTATTAGTTGATACACTCATGCAGGAGCAAGATTTGACAACTTAGGTCCTGAAGAAAGCCGTGGGCAAAAACTTTTCCCGTTTGGTTGAAACATGTCGACCTTGATGAATAGCAGTTATTTGTTAACACTGCTTTTTGCACTGTTGTTTGGTTTTATTTAGTGAATGAGGCGATTTTTTCATTAAACAGTGGTTTTCTCCTCACAACTCTATTTTAAACACTGCACTCACTTTTCTATGTACAGCACGATTTCTTTATGTGATCATTAATTGAATATATATGATCAGTTTTTTTACTGTCTGGTGCTCCTTCGCTGATCCTAATGAGAGAGCTTTCCCTAGAAGATAGTCTCTATGATCAAGAGACGTATCATTCGTTTGGGTGGATGACCAGATGATAAGATTGATCACGTAGACAATTGATGGGTATCCAAGCTCTGCTCAAGGGTCCCTACACTTTCACAACATTCTGTCTTTTGCGTTTTGTTTTTTGCTTCTGTACTCCTGACCCTTATAGCCCTAGGCACTTGTGGATATTGTTGATGGAAGACCCCCAGTTCTTGAGGTTTTTGATATTGTAGATATTGGGGAATAGAACTGTGGCAGGTCATTGAAGATTTTCCCTTAGACCCTACTATACTCTGCTTGTTTGCCAGAATGACCTCACAGACTTCAGGAGGCAAGTCAAATGGCATCAACTGCCGCCGCTCAATCTCCACGCATGGAGGTGGAGGCTGGACAGGTTCGGGTGGAGGACCGTCCGCCGCTGCTGCAACAGAAGGTCCTCCTGAAGAGGCAGTCGAATCGGGGGATCGATTGACAGACTGAGTAACTCTGGATAACAGTATCATCGTGCCCAATCCGGAGCCACAAGGATGACTTGGGCCCGGTCGCGCCTGATCTTCTTCAGCACTCTGGGCAGAAGTGGTATAGGCGGAAAGGCGTATAACTCGCGACGAAAAGCGTCTCCGAGCGAGTGCCGCCTTGGAAATTCCAACATGCAGAACTGATGACACTGCGCGTTCTCTTCGGTGGCGAATAGATCTAACCAAGGCTCTCCCCACTGCCGAAAGAGACCTTGCGCCACATCCGAGTTCAGACGCCACTCGTGATCCATCATGCACTGGCAGCTGAGTACGTCCGCCCTGGCGTTCAGAGAGCCCGCCAGGTGTTGAACCACCAGGGTGATGCCCTGATGTTCCAGCCATGTCCAGAGGCGCAGAGCCTCCTGACAAAGGGTCCTCGACCTCACCCGCCCTGTTTGTTGCAATACCACATGGCGGTGGTGTGGTCTGTGAACACCTGCACTACACTTCCCCGGACAGAGGGAAGGAATGCCTTCAGTGCAAGCCGGATCACCCGAAGCTCCAATAGGTTGATATGGAGCCGGGACTCCACCGGAGACCAGAGGCCTCTGATCTCCGCCTCTCCCATGTGGCCCCCCCCCCCCATCCCAGGAGGGACGCATCCGTCACCACAACATGCTCCGGTTGGGGTAGGGAGAGGGATCTGCCACTGACCCAATTGCGGTCCGTAAGCCACCACTGCACCTGTCTTGCAGTGCCCTCCGAGATCAGGACGTGGTCGGACAGGTTGCCCTGATGTTGAGCCCACTGGAACCTCAGGTCTCACTGCAGAGCCCGCATCCGCCACCTGGCGTGATGTACCAGCAGGATGCAGAAGGCCATCAGACCCAGCAGCCGTAGGGCTATCCTGACCGAAACTCGGGATAAAGGCGGAAAGATTGGAATCAGAGCCTGAATATCCGAAACCCGCTGTTCGGGAGGTTAGACCCGAAACTGCGCCGAGTCCAGAACCGCTCTGATGAAGAGGAGCTTCTGGGAGGGACTCAGATGTGACTTCGGCACGTTGATGGAGAACCCCAGCGAATGCAGGAGGTCGGCCGTAGTCTGGAGGTGGGAGACGACTGTTTGGGGTGAGCCCGCCTTCAACAACCAGTCGTCGAGATAGGGGAAGACTGGAACGCCTAATCTGCGCAGATGAGCTGCGACCACCGCCATCACTTTCGTGAACACCCGAGGGGCACTGGTGAGGCCGAAGGGGAGCACGGTAAACTGAAAGTGCTCGTGACTTACCGTGAACCGCATGTAACGTCGGTGAGCCGGCAGGACGGGGATGTGGAAATAAGCGTCCTGCAAGTCCAACGCTACCATCCAGTCTCCAGGGCAGCGAGAACTGAGCTAGAGTCAGCATCTTGAACTTCTCCTTCCAGAGGAAGGCGTTGATGCTCTTGAGGTCCAAGATAGGGCGTAGGCCCCCTTTGCCCTTCTTGGAAACCAGAAAGTAGTGGGAGTAACAACCCCGTCCTACTTCTGTGTCAGGAACGCGCTCGATGGCCCCCTTGACCAAGAGGGCCGTAACCACCTCCTGCAGAAGTTGCAAGTGATCCCCCGACATGCGGTGGTACTGCGGTGGCATGGCTGGAGGGGTCGCCTCGAAGGGGAGGGAGTAGCCCCTTCGGACGATTTGCAGCACCCACCTGTCCGAAGTGATGGTACGCCAGTGAAGCAGGTGATGGCGAACTCTGCCTCCCACTGGCGTGGAATGGGCCTGAATGCTTAGACTAGGAAGGCTTTGAGGCAGATGCTGCGGGAGCGGATGTGGACTGACCGGCTCTCTGTCCCCCTGCTCTGCCACGGCAGAATCCACATCTGCGATCGCGTTGAGGCTGGTTCTGCGGCCTGTGGCTGGACGAACGTGCGGGGGCACCCCTTCCTTGGCCACGAAAGGGGCCAAAAGCAGAAGGTTGCTGACGCTGGGCCGACAGGCCCAAGGACTTGGCCGTAGGCCTGGAGTCCTTAAAGCGCTCCAGCGCGCTATCTGCTTTGTCACCAAAAAGGCGACAACCATCAAAGGGCATGTCCATGAGAGTGCTCTGAACATCCCCTGAAAAGTTTGTGGACCTCAGCCAGGCGTGACGACGAATCACCACCGTCGTTGCAATCGCTCTACCCAGTGAGCCCGTGGTGTCAAGTCCACATCTAATGGAGTACCGTGCTGCATCACGCCCCTCAGCAAGAGCCTGGGCGAGCCATGTCCTGGCCTCCTCTGGACACTGAGGCAGCACGTCCGCCACCATATCCCACAGAGAGTGGGTGTAACGGTCCAAAAGGCACGCTGTATTAATGGACCGCAACCAAAGACTGAAGGAGGAAAACAGTTTCTTGCCAAACTGTTCCATCCTTTTGGATTCCCGGTCTGGAGGTGGGGACGGGAAGGCGGTTTGGGACGTGGATGCCTGGATAACCAGACTCTCAGGGGTGGGGTGTACGGACAGAAAGCTGGGGTCGCCCGGAGCTGGGCGGTGGCGCCGGGCCACGTTCCGATCCAAAGGAGAGACTGTGGAGGGCTTGGACCAAGTGCCCATCAGAACGTCGATGAGGGCCTCATTAAACTGCAGCAGAGGCTCTGAAGAGCTTACTGGCGGTTGAAGCACGTCAGTGAGGAGGTTAGTCCTCACGGCCGCTGCAGGGAGCTCCAGGCGCAAGGCCTGGGCCGCCCTGCGCAGCACCACAGCACCCTCCTCCATAGCCACGGAAGAAGGAGAGATGAAACCAGTGTCAGCCGAAGTGTCTAGACTACTGGCGTCCCCCAGCTCATCTGCCCAGTCCTGACTTAACTGGCACTGCTGTGCCAGAGGGTCCTTAGACTCCTCCCAGTTCTCCCCTTTCTCCGTGTCCTGGTAAACAGGCAGAAATGACGGAGCCAAGTCATAGGCTAAAGGCTCACTGATCGACGCCGGAGACGGCGCTGAGCGGCGCCGGACCCGCAATGAAACCAGGGACGGCGTCGTCCGAGGACGGTGCCGGTAGCGACACCATGGGGGATGGCGCCAGCGGAGGAGTCGTGAGGTCAACTGGCGTCGACCGGGATCCAGGCCTGGATCCCACGGGGGCCTGCGGCGTCGGGACCGAAGTCGACGACAGCGCCAGGGCCGAAGCCGCCGGCTCGCTAGGACCCCCAGTCGGACCTGCGGGGCCCGAAGGCGCACCGGCAGGCCTCGACGGCGGGAAGAGAGTCGTCATGGCCACGAGGAAGTCTCGAATCTCGCCCGGAGTCGCATGAAGCCCAGGCATCGGAGGGTATGGGACCGGATGCGACTCCTGCGGCTCCGGCGGAGCCGTGCGGGTGGTGCCACCCGAACCCTCGACCGAGTCGCGCAACCGGCGAGGGGAGTCCGAAGAGCGATGTCGCTTCTTCGACTTCTTTTTTGCCATGCCTCAACCTACCTGAGTGCGAGGACTTGGATCCCGTTGAGCGGGGATAACTGCAGTTCCGCGACCGGTCCCTCGACTTCCTCCTCGACCGGGACCTCGAGCGGCGCGGAGCCGGCTGCCGGATCTCGAGGAGCTTGCGGGACTGCTCCCGCCTAGCCTTCGACGTAAAGGCCCGGCAGTCAGGGCATGACTTGTCATCGTGGTCGGCCCCAAGACAGTAGAGACACCGACGGTGGGGGGCGGTAATTGAAATCAGTCGGTGACAGACGTCACACGGCTTGAACCCTACCGGCACCAGGAGTCCAAGTCGACTCAAAAAAGATAGACAAAATGTCCAAAAAGTTAGTCAAAAAATGACTAAGGGTACGCTCTTCCCGGATCTGCGCTTGCTGGCGTGGAAAAAAGAAGAACTTACGTCAGCGCGCGAGGGCGGCGTCTAAGTACTCCAACGACGTCATCCCGGCGATCACGACGCCGACGACGGACACGGAGCCGCAGACGACGCCTACCGAAGCGAAGGGGTACTGCTGACGAAAAATCTTTCCGGATCTAGCCTGACGCCTGGGGATATTCTAAGGTAAGGAATCTAACTAACGTGTTTCTTTCAGATTGATTGAGTAACTGAGTTTGTCCACCCTGACAGGGGCCACACCCCCACCCTGCCCTGCATGTGCAGTACCACATGGCGTTAGTGCTGTTTGTGAGAACCTGCACCCATTCCGCCATTGTGGAAGGGAGGATGGCCTTTAGTGCCAACGAATCACCCACAACTCCAGCAAATTTGGAGCCGAGTCTCTGCCAGAGACCAGAGTCAATTGACCTCCATCTCTCCCGGGGGCCCTCCCCAGCCCAGCAATGATGCATCCATCACAACCGTTGTATCTGGATTAGGTAATGAGATTGGTCTTCCACTGGCCCAACTGCAGACGTACAACTAGCACTGCAGATCTTTTGCAGACTCTTCCAATACGTAGATGGAACTCGACAGGTTTCCATGGTGCTGAGCCCACTTAGACTTCAGATCCCAGTGCAGAGCGCGCATGTGCCCCTTGGCATAGTCCACTAGCAGAATAAATTAAGCCAAGAGGCCAAGAAGTCTCAGAACCACTCTCAGCGAGACCCAAGCCAAAGATCGTTAAGGTGAAGGGAAGACTCAAAACTGCACCATATTCAAGATGACTCTGATGAAAGGAAACCTCTAGTAAGGAGTCAGATGTGACTTTGGAAACCCCAAAGCAGTCAGGAGGTTTGCTCTTGTCTGGAGGTGGTCCACAACTGAATTTCAACAGCCAGATGTCGAGTTATTTCAACACAGGTATTCCCAATGTCTGAAGATGTGCAGAAGCAACCACCATCATTACGTTCGTGAACACTTGAATGGCGCTGGCGAGGCTGAAGGGAGCACAGAGAACTCAAAATGCTTGTGACCCTCTTGGAACCACAGGTAACACCTGTGGGAATGGAAGATGGGGAAGTGGAAATAGGCGCCCTGCCATTTCAACACCATCGCGCAGTCGCCTGGATCGTGACAGCCAGACATTGGGCCTAGGTGAGCATCCTGAACTTGTACTTTTTGGGGAAGCGGTTTAGAGGACAAGGGTCTAAAACAGGACAAAGCCTTCAGTACTTCTATGGGACTAGAAAATACCAAAAGTATTAAGTCCATATTTCTGAGGCCAACACCTTCTCGATGGATCTTTTATTTAAAAGAACCTGGACTTCCCCCTTGTGGGATGGACAAGTGGTCTGCTGGAAGTTGCTGTGGTGTAGTTGGCATATCTATCCTGGACAATTTGAACTACCTGTCTGATTTGATACTTTGTCCTTCGTGGAGGTAACACCTTATTCTGCCTCTAACAGGGCGAATTGTGCCACTAAGAACTAACTCAAGGGGTTTGAGAGTGGCGATGAGGTGTTGGAGACTGGATCATGCATTGTCCCCGAGTGCCTGGATGTTGCCAGCCGGATCCCCACATTCCACCTGGAAAGAAATGGGAGCTCTTTTGTTGTAGAGGCTGGCTTTGATGTTGCACAGGCAGATGGACTTCCACGAGAACGTTAGTTTGTACTTCTATAATTTGCAGCAGGTGGAGGTCATAGCATTACAGAAGATGCTGATTCCTATATAGAAGGAGCCAAGAAGAGAGTTGAAGCCAGTGTCGCAGGACACGTCTAGCTTACTGCCATCTTGAAGGTCCAGAAATAAATTCTCTTCTTCATAAAAATAGGATTCGTCATCACGGGTTTCTGGGTACAAAAAATGCTTTGGTAGTGGCAATGCCACATCGAGTCTAAATGGGATTGCATGGACTGTGTGGCAGGTTGAGGTACGTGCAACTTTGGTCGTGGTCATGTTGGATTCACTTCAGAGTCCGAAGGGACAATTGGATCTGACTCCAGCTTTTGCACCAACGTAAGTGTGCCGGGACTGGCAAGGATCTCTATGCCAGGTGAGAAGTCAGGAGAGACGTTGGCTCTGGAGTCATTGTGGGCCCTGCAGCAAGGTCAAGAGGCATAGTCAGCTGCGGGAACGGATCCCACAGTGGTAGTCCAACTGAAAGGCTCTTTGTGTCGTTGGGGCCTGAGGGCACACCTGAGTGAGCCATTATTGAATATACAGAAAATAGCCTCCTTGAAGGCTTTGGTCTGTTGCGGAAACGCCATAGGACCCAGGAATTTGGGTTGGATCAGGAGTAGTTAGAGGGACTAGCTCTACGGTGGGACTGGTACCTAGATTGGGAGGCACTCTGCTGTGCGTGCGACTTCTCTTGAGAAGTAGCGGGAAGAAGATGCGTAACATTTAGGGTTTTTATATTTTTTTTCTTGGACTTAGACTTACCTGACAACTTGGAGTGGGAAGAGGACCGCTCGCAAGAACGGCCTTGAGAGTGAGAATGCATTTATGTTCTGAACTTTGAGCGAGGCTGGCCCTTACACACTGTGGGAAGTTGGCCTGATATATGATGTCACTAGTTCTAGTGTACACCTTGTATCAGTCCAAACAACCCTTATGGTGATTGGTTGTAAAGTCAACCTTATAGACCAGCTATCCTAGTGGTAGCATGGACAAGAGCAGTCTTAGGCTAAACTCTGTATGGCATGTGAAGCTAGCTGTTATACCATTTGCAACCCCTTGAATACCAAATGAAAGGACACCACAACAGATATATTATAAAAATAGAATGTATTTATTCTAGTCAAAATACCCTCAGCACTCTTTATGAGATTCGAGGTAAGTACAACACAGTCTTATTTAAGCATACATTAAGTCACACAGGTAAGTAATACAGTTAGGCCCTAGGGGCCACGCAAACCATATACTAAGTAAGTGGTATAAGAACCACTGTCACGAACACAGGTTAGGCCTAGGCCTAGGGAATCGCTGGGGCTACACTATCCTATCAGTTGCTAGGCAGTGGGAGGCCCACGGGATTCAGGTGCAGAGTGGAAACACTCATGCGTAATGTGTTAAAGTCGATAGAAATAGTAGTATTTAGAAATTAAGAGTTTTAGGACACTTCGGAAGGAACTAGGAGTTAGAGACTTGGAAACTAGACACTAGGATAGTCAATACCCTTGTGAGCACCGGAGTCCTCAAGTTACCTAGCCCACGGGCTGCGGTTGCATAGGTGTGAACTTGCGTCGGGTTTCGTCGTCGACTCCTATGGATGCCTGAAGAAAAGATGCTGACAGGCAGTCAGTGAAGAGTGTCCGGTGGATTCCAAGGATGGAATCAAAAAGGAGGATACCTGCAAGCAGAAGGGACAGAGTCTAGGTCACCAGCCAGGAGCCGGGAAGGAACCAGGAAGGAACCAGGCGATGTCGTGAAGATGCAGGTGAAGAGGTGAAGCTTGTCGCAGCAGCCACGGGTACCAGGAGGCGTCGAGGACGACCAGAACCAGGAGGCGAGCTGCCCCACGAGTGTTCCTGCTGTCGGCGGCGTCGATGTAGAGTTGGGACACAACAAGCCTTGGCAAGCGCAACCGACGCAGAATGAAGGATTTGCTTCTGTTGCAGACCAGGAAGGCCTGAGGTGCTTCTCTTTCACAGGGAAGCGAGGGCCAGTCTGGAGGAGCCAAACCAGCGGTGGAAAGTTAAAGGTTCGTCGTCACAGAGGTCACTAGCCAACGGGCAAGCAACCGGACAGACGCGTCGAGCAGGAAAATGCAGAAGGGCCCCACGCAGAACTCGTGGAGTGTGGAGGGCTGATCTTCGGTGCAGATGGTGCTCGGGGTTGAGGCTTCTCAATCCCCAGAGCACAACTTCGAGGGTGCCTCAGAAGCTGCGCTGGAAGCAAGTAGCCAATTTTCCCAGGTAGCCGGTCCCACGTCTCTCGTCGCCTCCACGGATCTCAGCTTTGCTGTGGATGTGGATCAGGGTCGGAGAAGTCTGGAAGTCAAGGCGCTGGTCGGGCTCTGCAGTCGGTTCCTCGTAGAACGTTGAGCAAAGCAAACGGCAGGTCGCTTGATGGTGCCTGTTTGCACAGGGTGGCCACTCCTTGGCCACAAGGGAGATTCTTCAGTCTTCTTCCGTAGTCGAATGTCGAAGGTCCAAAGTTTCTGTTCAAGTTTCAGTTATCAGGATAATCCAAAGTCCTAGGGACTCAGCTCCCACTCTTATACTAATCTGAGGGGCTGGGTTACCTGCTAGGTCCCTCCTATGGATGGGACCAGGGAGGGGGGTGGTTACACCCCCTTCCCTTTGTCCAGTTTCGCGCCAGGACTGGGGCTGGAGTGCCCCAGCACCGGTTTGAACTGGACTATGCATGGGACACCTTGTGTGCCCCAGGCAGTGTCTCGTTTCATTCATCCCCCCCTGCCCCAATACAATAAGGCCTGTCTAGGGTGGTGCTAGCACCTCCCAAGGCAGGAAACCTATTGTCCAAGCCTCCCTCGCTGGAAGGACTCCCAGCAGCAGGAGGTCAGACTTGTGTCTGTGGCAGCAGCATCCATTTTGTGATGCTGGGGCTCTGGTTAACTTTAACCGGGTAGTAGGTCTTCAACATGTCTTCTCCCTCTAGAAGGGAGGAATACCATCCTCATCGCCAGAAATGGTGTGGGGGTAGTATTCCAAAGTGTTAGACACCTTACACGACATGTTTCGATAAAGCCAAACCATAGTTACCATAACCGCGAGGATTATAAGGAACTTTAAGAGTATATGGTACAGCTATAATGACATGGCTCCGAAAGCTGCAGACAGGCTCAGCTCATGCTAGAGCACCATCTCACATGTTACCAAGCACTCTGCCTTCAGGATTGTTAAGGCCTGCCATAGGAGTGACTGATAGGTTACCCATGTGTCTATATATAAGGTAGGTATAGGAATACTACACCTAAGCAAGGGGTGATTACACAACCTTGCCCCAGCTGAGTGATCAGCCAGTTGTGTCATAATGGAAGGCCAGCCAGGGGTGGCATAATACATGCTGCAGCCCCTGGTAGGCCTAGGGTACACCTATGCCCTGGGTACCTAAGGTACACTGTACAGGGCCCTAAAAGGTGATCCTTACCAATTGGGTTATGCACCTAAAGTACATAGTATGAATTTAGAGAGAGAACAGCTGGGCTGTGGGTCTGATTAGCAGGCCCACAGCCACATCTAAGTCGAAAACCAGTGAAGCAAAAGCAAAAAGTGGGGGTGAACATAGAAAGCAGACCCTACTCTCCTACACACACTATCCGATACTGTTCAGCAAAGTAGAGCTTGTCCGTGTGGCCTCGGGTAGCCTGCAGATTAATTCAGTTGCAGTTGTCACACATCTTCGAGTGTAATGAAGAACCTAGATCCCAGAAACATACCTGGTTTGGGGGGTCCAACACTGACATCTGCTTATGGTGGTCCTTGCACGGTTTGAAGCCTCTAGTTTTAAGGAGGTGGCATGTTGCTAATACATTGTATTACATTTTGATAAAAATAAGCTCTGCTAAAACACAGAAAATGAGAGGGCAAGCTCCAGATCCACAACAGAAGGCACAGTAAGGAAGGAACTGATGTCAGCGCAAAGGGGTGGCAGCAATACGTGGCTTCAGCATCATTTCCAGGATGGGATGGAGTTGATGAAGACCCGCATGTGAGGGAATTGCTGAGGAAACAATTGGGATCCAGTCTGCTGTCTGGAGGTATTTACAAGGTGAGGATTCTGCGGTTAGAGATATCCATTGGAAGAATTAGTTACTTATCTTCAATAAAGCCTGATCTGGTAGACACTCTATCCAGCCGCATATGCCTTACCTTAGAATATTCCCCAGGCATTAGACTGGATCCAGAAAGGTCTGAGAAATTCCCTTGCGTGCCATTAGATGGTCTTACTCGGCAACCACGTGGTGTCGTCTGCGCCGACCTCTGTTCCTGACTGTTTTTACACACCAGAAGCACGGAGTCAAGCTGAGGAGGAATGAGTAGTGTGCAAAATTAGGTCCTGAAGGAAGTCCTTTATGTGGTAAGACCATAAGCAGAATGGGGAGGATAGGTGGGTCAGTATGGAATCTGTGGCTAGACAGAGTCTCTAAAGGATAAGGCACTACCAAAGGTAAGTATTGAGACTTCTAGCTGCCGATTCCTTACCTTAGAACAGATACCAAAGCAATCTCTCCCTAGAGGTGGATCTGCAGACTGTTTTAAACTAAGAAGTGCTGGAGGTCTGAATGGGCAAAATGCCAATCTCACTGGACATGAATGCTGAGGCAGAAGTGTTTGGCGAAAGTGTACAGTAATGCCCACATAGCAGCCTGACAGAAGTCCACAACTGTGACACCTCTAGCTAACGCAGTGGTCGCAGCTTTAGCCTCGGTGGAATGAGCTCTTAAGATCTCAGGGTGCTGTTTCTTGGCCAACTGCGTAGCAGATCTTAATGCACAGGATGATCCAGAGAGAGATGGCTCTCTTCTAAATCACCTACCTTTTCTTTGTCCCCATAAATCCAACAAACAGTTGATAGTCCACCTGGAAATCTTTGGTACGATGAATGTAGAATAACAACTCTCATTTTAGATCCAGGCGGTGGAGAGACTCCTCTTCCTTAGTAGGTTGAGGGGGCAAAAAAAAGGTAGACAGGGTAATGTTCTGACCGAAGTGGAAAGGTGTGACCACCACTGGTAAAAAGGATGCTCTGGTTCAGAGAACAAATTTGTTTGGGAAGAAAGTAGAGAGGGTTAACTCAAAGAGTTTGTAGTTTGCTAACCCTCCTGGCAGATGTTATCACTACAAGGAAGACGGTTTTGATACTGAGGAGTCGAAGAAGGTAACTGTGAATCAGCTCAAAAGATGAACACATAAGAAAAGTGAGAACTGCATTTAAGTCTCATTGGGGCCTAATGAGGGCATAGGAGGAAACATATGCTGTAGACCATTAAGGGATCTAGTCTCACAGGAGACTTCAAGGTTGATCCAGGAACCAAAAAAAGGCAGAAATGGCAGACAGCTATCCCTTGTCTGCTCAAAGTGAAGCCTTGCTGGATCAGAAACAGAACAAACAAAAGAACTTCAGACAATGGTGCAGATAGAGGATCAACAGATATAAACTTACACTAAGACACCAACTCGTCCCATCGGCAGGAGTAAATGGCTTTAGTGGAGTAAAGCCTGGCTGCCAAAATCACATCCCACACTTCAAGAGGGAGAATAAACACCCTCAAGTGTCGCCTCTCAATCTCCAAGCATGAAGGTGAAAAGTGGACAGGTTCGGGTGCAAGACCCTGCCCTGTTGCTGCGACAGAAGATCCTCCTGAAGGGGGCAGCCTGACTGGAGGACAGATGCTCATGCTCAGGGGTTCGGGATACTATACTCTCCATGCCTAGTCTGGAGCCACTAGGATCACTTGGGATCTGTCGTTCTTGATCTTCTTGAAAAGTCTGGACAGAAGTGGTATTGGCTGGAAGGCATGTAGGAATCCAGAGCTCCACTCAAGACAAAATGCGTCACCCAGCGAGAGAGACCTTAGAAACTCCAGCGCACATAAGTACTGGCATTGACTGTTCTCAACGGAGACGAGTAGCTCCAACCAAGGCTCTCCCCAGTCCTGGAAGAGACCTTGCACCACCTACGGATGGAGATATTATTTGTGATCTGCTAGGCATCGACGGCTGAGTTTGTCTGCTCTGGTGTTAAGAAAGCCACCCAGATGTTGAGCCCTGAAGAAAATGTCCTGACGTTCAAGCCATGTCCAGAGACGCGGAGCCTCTTGAGATGAGGTTCAAGACCCCACCCTACTCTGTTGCAATACCACATGGAGGTGGTGTTGTCGAGAACACCTGAATGAGCCTTCCCTTGATGGAAGAAGAAAAGGCTTTCAATACCGGTCGGATCATTCTCAGTTCCAACAGGTTGATATGGAGCGGAGACTCTACGTGAGACCAAAGTTCTCTGATCTCCAACCCCAACCCAGAAGTGACACATCTGTCACCACTGTGAGCTCTGGATGGGGAACAGAGAGCTCTGCCGTAGACCCAACCGTGGTCCATGAGCCACCACTGCAAGTCTTTCACAGTCCCTTACGATATCTAGAGAAGGTCGGAGAGATTTCCCTGATGCTATGCCTACTGGGTCTTCAAGTCCCACTGCATCACCCCATATGGCAACAGGCATGTTTCATCAACAGAATACAGGAGGTAGTGAGGTCCAGCAGACTCGGGGCCATACTCACCAAACTCCAGGTTAAAGGCTGAAACATCAGTATTATAGCCGGAATATCTTGGACTCGCTGTTCCAGAGGATATGCCCGAAACTGCACTGTATCCAGAATAGCTCTGATGAAAGAGAGCATCTAAAAATGAGTCAGGTGTGACTTTGGCACATTTGTAGCGATCCCCAGCGAGTGCAAGGGGTCCACCGTAGTTCGATGGTAGTAGACGGCTGCCTGGGGCGAGTTTGCCATTAGCCACTAATCGTAGAGGTAGGGGAAGACAAACCCCTGATCTACAAAGATGTGCTGCGACCACTATCATCACATTAGTGAACACCTTAGAGGCTCTGGTAAGGCCAAAAGGGAGCACAACGCACAACGCACTGATAATGGTTGTAGCCCACTGTGAACCACAGGTAACGCCTGTGGGCAGAGAGGACGGGAAGGTGAAAAAAGGTGTCCAATGCTACCATCCAGCCTTCAGGCTTGTGGGAGGAAAAGACTTGAGCCAGGGTGAGCATCTTTGATTTTTCCTTTTTCAAGAAGTAATGAACAATTATTTACCTTCGGGAACACATTATCTGGTAGAGACTCTATCTAGCTGCAGATTCCTTACATTTGAATTTCCCAGGCGTCAGGCTGGATCTGGAAACGTTTAAAGAGCGATACCCCTTGCGTGTGCCGCCAGGTGGCTCCATTCAGCTTCACATGACGTCGTCTGCAGTGTCGGTTATGACGTTGCGGTGCCTATATAAGCGCCACCCAGGCGCACGGACGTCAGTACTTGAGAATAACTGGAGCCCTGAAAAGGGGAGTTACCCTAGCCCTACAAAATGAGTACGCAAAATGGGGAGGCATGGGTGGGTCTGTAAGGAATCTGCAGCTAGATAGAGTCTCTACCAGATAATGCTCAACCAAACGTAAGTAACTTGTTCATCTGATAGAGACTTTTAGCTGTAGATTCCTTACCTTTGAATTAGATACCCAAGCCACACTATCCCGGTGATGGGTGCAAACCAATACCTCAAACTAGGAAGTCCTGTAGGACCGAACTGGCAAAATGCCCATCCCTGCAGACCTGACTGTCCAGGCAGTAGTGCTTGGCAAACGTGTGCAAAATGCCCACGTTGCTGCCTGACAGATGTCCAGTTTTGGGATAAGCTGAACCAAGGCCGTAGTTGCAGCCTTTCCCCTGGTAGAGTGGGCCCTTAATCCCTCAGGGGGCTGCTTCTTAGCCAGGGCATAGCAGATCTTAATGCAGAGAATGACCCAGCGAGAGATGGTCCTTTTCAACACTGCCCTTCCCTTCTTAGCTCTTACGTACCCCACAAAGAGTTGGTCGTCCACCCAGAACTTTTTTGTGCAGTCAAGGTAAAACAATGCTCTTTTTGGGTCCAGGCGGTGGAGACGATCCTCTTCCTTAGAGGAATATGGGGGAGCAAAGAAGGTGGGCAGCATGATGGATTGACCCAGATGGAATGGGATCACAACCTTTGGCAAGAATGAAGCACATCATGTAGGGAGGCGTGCCAGATAACACCTGCAACTCACTCACCGTCCAGGCAGATGTAATAGCCACTAAAAAGGCTGTCTTGATGGTAAGCAGCCAGAGTAGACAGTTGTGTAACAGCTCGAAGAGAGCACACATAAGATAAGTGAGGACCAAATGAAGGTCCCACTCCGGCATAACAGAGGGCGTGGGTGGAAACAAGTGAACCAGCCCTTTTAAAAACCTATGTACAATTGGAGATCTAAAAAGAGAGGGCTGGTCTGGAAGCTGCAAAAAAGCAAACAGAACAGAAAGATAACCCTATAGATTTCCTAAAGCAGAGCCCTGTTTGGCAAGGGTTAGAATGAATAAAAACAGTGGAAAGAGAAGCAGAAAAAGGGTCAATAGACCTTTCGGTAGAGTATAATAAAAATTCCTGCCACCGGCAGGCATATGCCGTCTTAGTGGAGCGCCGTCTGGCTGCCAAAATAACGTTACATATTTCGGGAGGAAGGTCAAAAGCCATCTACTGCCGCCGCTCAATGTCCACGCATGGAGGAGCAGAGTTGACAGGATCAGGTGGAGAACCCTCCCCTGCTGCTGTGATAGAAGATCCTCCCGAAGTGGCAGCCTGATCAGAGGATTAATGCTCATCTTTAGACACTCTGGATACCAGACTCTAATCACCTAGGCTGGAGCCACAAGAATGACTTTGGCCCAGTCGCTCCTGATCTTCTACATAATCTTGGGCAGGAGTGGTATGGCCAGAAATGCATACAGCAGGCCTGGGCTCCACTCACGACAAAAGGCGTTGCCAAGCGATAGCCGCCTTGAAAACTCCAGCGAACAGTATTGCTGACACTGCACGTTCTCTTCAGAGGTGAACAAACCTAACCAAGGTTCTTCCCACTGCTGAAAGACACCTTGTGCCACCTCCGACTGGAGATACCGTTCCAGAAGTGATGCATCTGTCATGACTGGTTGGGGAAGGGAGAGGGGTCTGCTGCTCACCCAATCATGGTTCGTCAACCACAACTGCAAATCTTTTGCAGGTTCTTACGAGATCTAAACCCCATCACTGTGCCCAGTGAAACTTCAAATCCCACTGCAGAGCCCGCATTAGCCACATGGCAGGCTTTCCCAACAGGATGCAGGAGGCCCAACAGCCTCAGAGTCAGTCTCACCAAAATCTAGGATAGAGGCTGAACCATTGCAATCATAACCTGAATATCCTGGACTCGCTGCTCGGGAGGATAGGCCCGAAACTGCACTGTGTCCAAAACAACTCAGATGAAAGGGAGCTTCTGAGAAGGAGTCAGCAGTGACTTCAGCACGTTTATAGAGAACCTCAGTGAATGCAGGAGGTTCGCCGTAGTCTGAATGTGGGAGACGACAACCTGTGGTGAGGACACCTTCAACAGCCAGTTTTTGAGGTTGGGGAAGACGGACACCCTTAACCTGAGCAGATGAGCTGCAACCAATGCCATCACCTTGGTGAACATCCGAGGTGCACTGGTAAGGCCAAATGGGAGCACGGTGAACTGAAAGTGCTTATGGCCTACCTTGACCGAAGGTAATGCCTTTGGCCCGGCAGGATGGGGATATGAAAATATGCATCCTGCAGGTCCAACGCTACCATCCAATCTTCTTGGTCTAAGGCAGACAAGACCTGATCTAGAGTGAGCATCTTGAATTTTTCCTTCTTGAGGAAGAGATTGACAGTCTGAAGATCTAAAATGGGCCGCAACCGTTGGTTCTTCTTCAGAATCAGAAAGTAGCGGGAGTAACAGCCACTGCCTACTTCTGAAACCAGGACCCTTTCCATAGCTCCCTTTGCCAAGAGAACTGTAACTTCCTCCTGGAGCAATTTTAAATGATTCTCAGACAGCTGTTCCTGATTTGGCAGAATGGGAGCAGGAATAGAAAGGAAAGGCAGAAAATAGCCCTCCTGAATGATATGCAAGGCCCACTTGTCCGATGTTATGGATCTCCAGTGGGGAAGCTGATGGATTCTACTACTAATTGGAGTGGTGTGGCCTCGCAGAGTCAGATTAAGAGTGCATGGAGGCTGGGGCTGCCGAGGGCAGGGTGGCAGATGAGCTCTGGCTTCCATTCCTAGGCCGGAATGAACCGCATCCACGTCCCCGCATGGCTTGGGTAGCCTGTGCAGGACGGTGGCTGGGATAGGGCTGACGCGGCTGGAAAGGGGCAAAAGGTAGACTGGCCATGAGAAGGAGAAGAGACCCAAGGATTTGGCCGTAGCGCGAGAGTATTTTAACCTCACTAGGGCCGAATATGCCTTTTCCCCAAAAAGACAGTTTACATCAAAGGTCATGTCCATCAAATTTGCCAGAGAAGACAGTGTTCCTAAACCAGGTGTGGCACCTCAAGGCCACTGTTGTGGAAATTGGTTTGCCCAGCGAATCAGTCATATCAAGGACACATTTTATGGGGAATTTCGCTGCATCTCTCCCGTCCTTAACTGCCTGCGAGAGCACAGGCAGGGCCTTCTCTGCGCAACTGTCTCCCAAAGGGAGTGGGAGAAACGGGCCAATAAGCATGCGTTATTCACCGACTGCAATGCCAAGCTGGAGGAAGGAAACATTTTCTTACCAAATATATCCAGCCTCTTGGATTCCCTTTGCGGAAGTGCGGAAGGGAAGACGCCCTGTGACGTAGAGATCTGCACCACCAAACTATCTGGGTTAGGGTGTTGGCTGAGGAACTTTGTGTCACCCAAGCTGGGAGGTGGTGGTGTGCTATTGTCCTATTCACAGGAGTCTCTGTGCTAGGCTTGGACCACGTGCATAGAAGGACATCAGTTAGTGCCTCATAAAGGGCAAAAGTGGTTATGAGGTGAAAGCCCCAGGCTGAACCACTTCAGTCAGGAGACTAGTCCTGACCTACACGGAGGGCAACTCCAGTCCAAGTACCTCGGCTGCCCTCTTGAACACCTCCTCCATAGCCACAGTTGGTGGAAAGAGCATGCCAGTATCTAGGGAAGTGCCCAGTTCACTGGCTTCCCCAAGTTCCCCATACCAGTCCAACTGCTCTGCAGAGTCATCTTGGTGTTCCAAAGGGTCCATAGACACCTCCTGATCCTAACACATCCTCAAAGTGTTCAGGTGACAACACAGAACGGATTGGTTCAATCGGCGCCAGAATCGGAGTCGAGAGATGTCGTTCCGACTCAGTGTCGGCATAAGGATGGAGCTGGTACCGCCGATGGGCACCTGCGGCACCGACTTCGGGTCCAACGCCCGGGGAGGTCGTGGTGGCAAGACCGGGATCGACCCAGATCCGTGATCGGATCTTTGGGGCCCCAACGGTGCCGGAGCCGATGGCATCAAAATCAATGTGACCCTTCTTACCCTAAGGGGCCCGAGGGCTCACGAGAGTGGTCAGCCCGCTCAAAAACGCAGCACATGGCCTCGTAGAATTCTTTGATTTGAGCGGGGGTTGCCCTGGCTCCAGGAAAGGGAGGGAGGCGCAAAGTCAACCCTGGCTCCGCAGAACCATGCTTAGAGCGTTGGTGCTCCTTACCTCCTTCGTCGACAGACGACAGTAGAGGTGAAAGTGAAGTCTGGACTTCTTCTTCTTGTGCCCCTTCCCCGAGTGTCCCGAAGACCTCAAATGGGACAAAGAGGACTTTGGGCTCTGGGAGCGGTCCCTGACCTTCTCTTTCTCGACTGGGACCACAACCTCCGCAGAGTCTCGATGGATGGTGTCGACTGCCAGGCTGCAAGGAGCTTCAAAGCCCATTCCCGCAAGGTCTTCAGAGCCATAGCCCGACAATCTGAGCATGACTTCGGATTGTGGTCGCGCTCAAGACACCAGAGGCAGACGAGGTGGGAGATCGGTAAAAGATATAGTGTAGGGACAGGCCCCGCAAAGCTTGAACCCTGTCTTCCTCGTAGACATCCTTGCACACAAGGGATTTTTTTTTTAATTTGACAAAAAAATCAAGAAAAGGCCTCTCAAAAAGGGACAGAGGGGTAGCTCTTCCCAGATGAACAAGTTACTAACCTTCGGTAACGATGTATCTGTAAGAAACATTAGTTAGTTAGATTCCTCACCTTAGAATATCCCCAGGCGTCAGACTGGATCCGGAAGATTTTTCGTCAGCAATACCCCTTGCGCGTCGCTAGGCGTCGTCTGCGGCTCCGCGTCCGTCGGCGTCGTGCGCCGGGATGACGTCGTCGGAGTACTTAGACGCCGCCCTCGCGCGCTGACGTCAGTTCTTGTACATAGCCTTCCGCGCCAGGAACGCAGAGCCATGCAAAGACCGACACTGGTGCCAAAAATAAAATCTAGGGGCCTGAAAGGACAACCTTAACCCTAGATGTCAGTTCGCAGAACGGGGAGGATGGGAGGGTCGGTGAGGAATCTAACTAACTAATGTTTCTTACAGATACATCGTTACCGAAGGTTAGTAACTTGTTCATCTGAAAGAAACACGTTAGTTAGATTCCTCACCTTAGAATAGATACCCAAGCAATACCATCCCCGGTGGTGGGTCTGCGAACCAAGATCACACCAGAAAGTCCTGGAGGACAGAACGGCCAAAGAAGCCATCCCTCCGGACTTGGCTGTCAAGGCAATAATGCCTGGCAAACGTGTGTAGAGAAGCCCACGTCGCCGCCTGACAGATGTCCTGCAAAGGGACTCCCCGTCCCAAGGCAGTAGTAGCCGCCGTGGCCCGAGTAGAATGGGCGCGCAGCCCAACAGGAGGGTCCTTTTTAGCCAAGGAATAGCAGATTTTTATACACAAAACGACCCACCGAGAGATGGTTCGTTTGTGCACAGCTTTCCCCTTCTTAGCGCCCACGTACCCAACAAAAAGCTGGTCGTCCACCCGGAACTGTTTTGTGCGGTCCAGATAAAAGGAGAGCGCACGTTTTGGGTCCAGACGGTGGAGCCTCTCTTCCTCTTTGGAAGGATGCGGAGGCGGAAAGAAGGTGGGCAAGGTGACAGACTGCCCAAGGTGAAAAGGAGTCACCACTTTAGGAAGAAAGGAGGGACGAGGCCGAAGGACAACCTTGTCCGGATGAACAGATAGGAAAGGAGGCTTTGAAGATAAAGCCTGGAGCTCACTCACCCGTCTAGCCGAGGTGATGGCTACCAGAAAAGCAGTCTTTAGAGTTAGAAGACGAAGAGGGCAATTGTGAAGAGGCTCGAAGGGAGCGCACATCAGGAAGGTCAATACCAGATTCAAGTCCCACTGAGGCATTACAAAAGGGACAGGAGGGAACGTGTGTGTAATGCCTTTGAGAAAGCGTGTAACCACAGGGGACTTGAAAAGAGAAGGCTGATCAGGAAGCCGCAAGAAGGCGGAGATGGCAGCAAGATAACCTTTCAGGGTGCCCAGGGCAGAGCCCTGCCGGGCCAGAGAAAGAAGGAAGAGGAGAACCTCAGAAAGAGGGGCGGAAAGGGGATCCACAGCCTTTGCTGTGCACCATGCCACAAATTTGTTCCACCGGCAGGCGTATACCGACTTTGTGGAGGGACGCCTGGCTGCCAGAATGATATCACAGACTTCAGGAGGCAAGTCAAATGGCATCAACTGCCGCCGCTCAATCTCCACGCATGGAGGTGGAGGCTGGACAGGTTCGGGTGGAGGACCGTCCCCTGCTGCTGCGACAGAAGATCCTCCCGAAGGGGCAGACGTATCGGGGGATCGGTCAACAGACTGAGTAGCTCGGGATACCAGTATCTTCGTGCCCAATCCGGAGCCACCAAGATGACTTGGGCCCGGTCGCGCCTGATCTTCTTCAGCACTCTGGGCAGAAGTGGTATAGGCGGAAAGGCGTACAACAGACCGCAACTCCACTCGTGACGAAAAGCGTCGCCGAGCGAGTGCCGCCTTGGAAATTCCAACGCGCAGAACTGCTGACATTGCGCGTTCTCTTCGGTGGCGAATAGATCTAACCAAGGCTCTCCCCACTGCTGAAAGAGGCCTTGCACCACTTCGGAGTTCAGACGCCATTCGTGATCCATCATGCACCGGCGGCTGAGTTCGTCTGCTCTGGCGTTCAGAGAGCCCGCCAGATGTTGAACCACCAGGGTGACGCCCTGGTGTTCCAGCCATGTCCAGAGGCGCAGAGCCTCCTGACAAAGGGTCCACGACCCCACCCCGCCCTGTTTGTTGCAGTACCACATGGCGGTGGTGTTGTCCGTGAACACCTGCACGACACTTCCCCTGACAGAGGGAAGGAAGGCTTTCAGTGCAAGCCGGATCGCTCTCAACTCCAACAGGTTGATGTGGAGACGAGACTCCGCCGGAGACCAGAGGCCTCTGATCTCCGCCTCTCCCATATGGCCACCCCAACCCAGGAGGGACGCATCCGTCACTACGACATGCTCCGGTTGGGGAAGGGAGAGGCTCTTGCCCTTGACCCACTCGCGGTCCGTGAGCCACCACTGCAACTGCTGTGCAGTGCCCTCCGAGATCAAGACATGGTCGGACAGGTTGCCGTGATGCTGGGCCCACTGAAACTTCAGGTCCCACTGCAGAGCCCGCATGCGCCGCCTGGCGTGATGCACTAGTAGGATGCAGGAGGCCATCAGCCCCAGAAGCCGCAACACTAGCCTGACCGAAACCCGGGATAGAGGCCGAAAGATGGGAATCAGGGCCTGTATATCCCGGACCCGCTGTTCCGGTGGATGGACCCGGAACTGCGCCGAATCGAGAACCGCTCCGATGAAGAGGAGCTTCTGAGAGGGACTCAAGTGTGACTTCGGCACGTTGATGGAAAACCCCAGCAAATGCAGGAGATCCGCCGTAGTCTGGAGGTGGGAGACGACTGCCTGGGGCGAGCCCGCCTTCAACAACCAGTCGTCGAGATAGGGGAAGACTGGGACCCCTGATCTGCGCAGATGAGCTGCGACCACCGCCATCACTTTCGTGAACACCCGAGGGGCACTGGTGAGGCCGAAGGGGAGCACGGTAAACTGAAAGTGCTCTTGGCCCACCGTGAACCGCAGGTAACGCCGGTGGGCCGGCAGGACGGGGATATGGAAATATGCGTCCTGCAAGTCCAACGCTACCATCCAGTCTCCAGGGTCTAGGGCAGCTAAAACCTGAGCCAACGTTAGCATCTTGAACCTTTCCTTTCGGAGGAAGGCATTGACGTTCCGGAGGTCCAAGATAGGGCGCAGGCCCCCCTTGCCCTTCTTGGGAACCAGAAAGTAGTGGGAATAACAACCACGACCTACTTCTGGACTCGGAACGCGCTCGACGGCCCCCTTGGCCAGGAGAGCCGAAACTTCCTCGCGGAGAAGATCCAAATGATCCCCCGAGATACGGTGGTGTTGTGGTGGCATGGCTGGAGGGGTCGTCTCGAAGGGGAGGGAGTAGCCCCTTCGGACGATTTGCAGCACCCACCTGTCCGATGTTATGGACCGCCAGTGGAGCAGGTGATGGCGAACTCTGCCGCCCACTGGCGTGGTATGGGCCTGAAAGCTCGGACTAGGAAGGCTTTGAGGCGGATGCTGCCGGGGTGGATGTGGGCTGACCACGTCGGCCTCCATTTCCGCCACGGCGGAAGCCACGTCCGCGACCGCGCGCAGGTTGGTTCTGCGGCTGGTGGCTCTGCGGACGTGAGGAGGCGCCCCTTCCTTGGCCACGAAAGGGGCGAAAAGCGGAGGTGTGCGCCCGCGGAGCCGAGAGGCCCAAGGACTTGGCCGTAGCCCGGGAGTCCTTAAAGCGGTTCAGCGCACTGTCCGCCTTCTCACCAAACAGGCGAGTGCCATCAAAGGGCATGTCCATGAGGGTGTTCTGGACATCCCCGGAAAAGGACGTGGACCGCATCCAGGCGTGGCGGCGGAGCGCCACCGTGGTGGAAATCGCCCGACCTAGCGAGTCCGTGGTGTCAAGCCCACATCTTATGGCGTGCCGTGCTGCATCCCTCCCATCGGCCAGAGCCTGGGAAAGACGCGTCCGGACCTCCTCCGGACACAGGGGCAGCACGTCCTCCACCGTATCCCACAGAGAATGGGAATAACGGTCCAAGAGACAGGCGGTATTTAAAGACCGCAGGCCCAAACTAAGGGACGAGAACAGTTTCTTGCCAAACTGCTCGAGTCTCTTGGAATCCCGGTCCGGCGGAGCGGTCGGGAAGGAGGATTGGGAAGTAGAGGCCTGGATAACCAGACTCTCGGGGGTGGGGTGTTGGGACAGGAAGCTGGGGTCGCCCGGAGCAGGGCGGTGGCGCCTGGCAACGTTCCTATCCACAGGAGGAACTGTGGAGGGCTTGGACCAGGTGCCCTGCAGAACGTCAGTGAGGGCCTCGTTAAACGGCAGCAGAGGCTCAGTGGAGCTTGCTGAGGTTTGAAGCACCTCAGTGAGGATGTTGGTCCTCACAGCCACGGCAGGCAACTCGAGCCCAAGGGCCTCAGCCGCCTTGCGCAGCACCACAGAAAATGCTGCACCCTCCTCCGAAGCCACGGTCGGAGGAGAAGTGAATCCAGCGTCTGGTGAGGTGTCCAGCCCGCTGGCCTCCCCCAGTTCATCTGCCCAGTCCTGAGAAAGCTGTGACTGAACAGCCAGAGGGTCCTCGAACCCCTCCCAGTCGCCCCCTTCTTCCGATTCCTGATAAACAGGAGGAATGATCGGAACCGGACTGTAGAGATGGTAGGTCTCTAGCGGCGTCGGATGCGGCGTCGGCGGACGCCGTGCCGGCGTCGGGTCCGGATGAGGGCTAAACTGGGGCGTCGGCGTCACAGGCGTCGGCGTCGGCGGCGACGGCGTCGGTGGTTCAGGCGTCGGCGCCGGTGGAGGAGTGACAAGGTCAACCGGCGTCGACTGGGGCCCAGGCATGGGCCCCGCGGGGACCTGCGGCGTCGAGACCGGAGTCGTCGACGGCGCCGGGGCCGGAGCCGCCGGCACGCGAGGTCGCCCAGTCGAGCCCGCGGGGCCCGAAGGCGCGCCAGCGGGCGTCGACGGCGGGGCCAGGCTCCTCATGGCCGAGAGGAAGGCACTGATCTCCGCCGGCGCCGCGTCAGCCCCAGGGACCGGAAGGTATGGGGGCGGACGCGGCACCTGCGGCTCCGCCGGAGCCGCGGGGGTGGAACCACTTGGACCCTCGGCCGAGTCGCGCGACCGGCGAGGGGAGTCCGAAGAGCGATGTCGCCTCTTGGACTTCTTTGAGTGTTTGGACTTACCCGACGACTTGGAGCCCGACGATCGATGGTGGCGTCGGCTAGGGCTCCGCGAGCGATCCTTGGACCTCCTCCTGGACCGGGATCGCGCACGACGCGGAGCCGAGTGGCGAAGCTCGAGAAGCTTGCGGGACCGCTCCCGCCTAGCCTTCGAAGTCAGGGCCTGACAGTCGTTGCACGACTCCGCGTCGTGGTCGAGGCCTAAGCAATAGAGGCACCGGCGGTGGTGATCGGTCACCGACATCAGTCGATGACAGTCTTCACAAGCCTTGAACCCAGGCATCCTACCGGCACCAGATGTCGACAGACAGGGATCAAAAATGATCAAAAAGATTTAGTCAAAAAAGACTAAAGGGGTAGCTCTCCCGGATCTGCGCTTACTGGCGCGGAAAAAAGAAGAACTGACGTCAGCGCGCGAGGGCGGCGTCTAAGTACTCCGACGACGTCATCCCGGCGCACGACGCCGACGACGGACGCGGAGCCGCAGACGACGCCTAGCGACGCGCAAGGGGTATTGCTGACGAAAAATCTTCCGGATCCAGTCTGACGCCTGGGGATATTCTAAGGTGAGGAATCTAACTAACGTGTTTCTTTCAGATCGGGCACTTAACTGGCACGGAAGGAAAATAAATTACCTCCGGGCGCCTGGGTGGCACCTATATAGGTACTGCGACATCATAACCGGCGCTACCAGGGACAAAGAGGTATTGCTTTAACTAAAGTTTCTGAGTCCAGCCTGATGCCTGGGAAATTCAAAGGTAAGGAATCTGCCGCTAGAAGTCTCTATCAGATTGAGAGGGAGCAGGTCTAGGATAGGATGAAGGCCTCTGTCATTTTTGGGCACCAGGAAGATCGGATGGTGGCCTCCATCCTTCTTCAGCAACATAAAGTAGCGGGAATAGCAACCACGACCAACTGCTGATGCAGGCGCACTATTGATGGCTCCTTTGGCCAGAAGGGACAGTACTTCCTGCCGCAAGAGCACAAGCGGGTCCTCCGTCAGCCGATCAGGGGACAGAGGAAGGGGTGTCTGACTCTGTTCAAAGGGCAGAGCACAACCCCGTTGGACAATCTGGAGCACTCAATTGTCTGCAGTGATCTCCCGCCATTGGGGCAGATGGTGTTGTATTCTGCCACCAACTCGATGCCCATGCTGAACTAAGGGCAGACTAAAGAGGCTTTGACTGAGCAGCTGTCAGGGTAGAAGATGATTGGGCAGACCTCTAGCTTTATGCCATGGCCACAAAAAGACCTCATAGCCACAAAAAGACTGCTTGTTGGCCATGGTGGCTAGGGAGAAATGGGCATGGTTGATAACCCCAAATAGCCAAAGGAAAGGGCGAAAGGCAGAATGCATTTGTCACGTGGCCACAGAGAGCTCGAAAGACCTAGCAGTGGCCCTTCTGTAACTGAATCTCTTTAAGGCTGAATAAGCTTTGTCCTTAAAGTGGCAAACCCCATCGAAGGGCATGTCCAAAAGTGATACATGGACATCCCGTGAAAAGCCAGTATTCCTCAACCATGAGTGATTACAGAGTGCCACCAGAAGAAGCAATAACTTTGCCCTTGGAGTCGGTTGAATCCAAACCGCATCTGATCATAAACTTTGCTGCATCTCACCCGACAGTAAGTAGCTTGGGAGTATGGTTAGGGCCTGATCCGGAACAATAGGCCGCACTTGCACAACCATATCCAACACAGTATTGGAATAAAGCCCAAAAAGCACACGGTGTTCAAGGACCAGAGTGCCAGCCTGTCGGAAGAAAAGAACAACTTACTTAACTTCGGTAACAATATATCTGTAAGAAACATTAGTTAGTTATAGATTCCTTACCTTAGAATTACCCGCAGGTGTCAGACTGGATCTGGAAAGTTTTTCGTCAGCAGCACCTCTGCACGTCAGAAGGTGGCGTCATTCAGCTCCACGAAAGTTGTTGGCATCGTGTCGCCGGGATGACGGTGCGGTAGCTACTTAGACACAGCCCTCACGCGCTGACGTCAGTTCTGTAAACGACTTTCCGCGCCAGATACACAGAGCCATGCAAGACACTGACCACTGGTGCACAAAACTAGGGCCCTGAAAGGATATCCTTAACCCTGAAAATCAGTTCGCAGAATGGGGAGGATGGGTGGGGCGGTAAGGAATCTATACCTAACTAATGTTTCTTACAGATATATTGTTACCGAAGGGAAGTAACTTGTTCATCTGAAAGACACACTATAGTTATAGATTTCTTACCTTAGAATAGATACCCCAGCAATACCAACCCCGGTGGTGGGTCTGCGAACTAATATTACATCAGAAAGTCTTGGAGAGCAGACCGGCCCAAGAAGCTGTCTCTCAAGAGTTGACTATCCAGATAGTAGTGTTTCATAACAGTGTGCAACGATGCCCACGTAGCCGCTGGACAGATTTCGGTAAGAGGAACTTCTCGCTCTAAAGCAGTAGTGGCTGCCGTTGCCCTGGTGGAATGGGCACGCAACCCCACTGGAGGCTCCTTTTTCGCCAGAGAATAACAGACCTTGATACACAAAATGACCCACCGAGAGATAGTCCCTTTGTGTACGGCCCAACCTTTTTTGGCTCCCACGTAGCCAACAAAGAGCTAGTCATCCACCCCGAACTGCTTTGTGCGGTCCAGCTAAAAAGACAGCGCACGTTTTGGGTCCAGACGGTGGATCCTCTCTTCCTCTTTGGAAGGATGCGGAAAGAAGGTGGGCAAAGTGATGGTCTGCCCAATGTGAAAGGCAGTGAAGTACAAGTTACTTACCTTCGGTAGCTATGTATCTGGTAGAGACGATTCTAGCCGCAGATTCCTTAACGTAGAATTATCCCCAGGCGTGAGACTGGAACGGGAAAACTTTCTTGCCCATCATCTCTGCGAGCCGGGGTGCGGCACCTCGCGACTCCGCCCCGATGTCCTCCGCGGGCGTGACGTCAGCGAGGTCACATAAGCCCCACCCCGGCACGCTGACGTCAGTTTGCTACAGAGAACTTTACCGCGTCACAACGCGGAGCCATCACAACAAAACTGAGGAGAGCATGGGAACAGTGTGCAAAAACCAGAGAAACAAAAAGAGAGAGAGACAAAAGATGAGGAACAGCACCAGGTGTCACCGAGTCGCCAAGAGGCTACAACAGGAAAGCCAAAGCAGGAAGAGAGCAGACCACCTCTGAGGAACAACTGTGCAAGCCAAGTGGCAGCATCAAGCAACACAAAAGTCTCAAAAGGCCACATCAGTAAAGCCACAGCAGGGAAGCATAAAGCAACCCCTCCGCAGAACCACTGTGTAAGCCAAAGCAAAAGCCAGGCTGGAGGCACAAGCAGTGGAAGCGCTGTAAGAGAAGGAGAGAGAGACTGCCACCATAGACCACACAGCAAATTGCCACAAGCCCGGCACAGAGGAGCAACAGCAATCCACCCCCGTGCTACACAGTCAAGGA
The DNA here is from genome assembly GCF_964204655.1 of Triturus cristatus. NCBI lineage: Eukaryota > Metazoa > Chordata > Amphibia > Caudata > Salamandridae > Triturus > Triturus cristatus. The sequence continues at coordinate 210,837,206 of NC_140594.1, read as the reverse complement.
GGGCCAGAGTCTCTGAAAGGAGCAGGGGGTCAAGGGCAGGCAAAAGAACTCCCAGCGTAGAAGACCGCAAGGGGATCAGAAATTGCAACAACAAAGGGAAAAGAGCAAAAGCAGGCCCCTACACTGGAGAGAGCCCAGCTAGAGGGAAGCCTGACAGGCAGAAAACAAAAAGGACCGCCACAGAAGACAAGCCACCCAGAGGGAGGCGAGCGCAGAAAACCAAGCTGAGAGTTCTCGCAGAACGGGGAGGAAGGGCGGGTCGTGAAGGAATCTGTGGCTAGAATTGTCTCTACCAGATACATCGTTACCGAAGATAAGTAACTTGTACATCTGATAGAGACTGATAGCCGCAGATTCCTTAACGTAGAATAGATACCCTAGAAATACTCAGAAGGGAGGAGGGCCTGCGAGAGAGCCTCCCCACCAGAAGAGACAAGGGCCCCAGTAGGGGGCATGGCACAAGAACCAGAAAGAAAGGCCAGGATATCCTAAGCCCAACCAAGGGAGAGTGCCCCACACCCCGCAGGGGCAGACAGCATCCCAAAAACCTCAAGGAACACAAGGGCCATCCCGAACCCAGTAAGAAGAGGTAGAGCTAGAGTCTACCGGAAGAAACATATGCACGGGGATAGAAAAGAGCCGAAAACACCGAGGTCGCAAAAAGCGAACAAGGCCGGAACGGCGCCACCGCCAACAGCACAGGCGGAAGAAGAAAAGCACTGTAGCGCGAAGCCAAAGCAGAACCAGAGGCAGGGGCGGAAGGAAACACAGCAAGAGCACAATGGTGAATCAGAACAAGCAGTTCCGCAAGGGCACGCGCCGCCAGCAACAGGCAACACCACAGAACAACGCAGCCAAGAAAAGGCAGACGCCAGCCAAAGGCAGAGGCCGGGGAGGACCAGGACACAGCCCAAGGAAGGGGCCGGCCCAGAGACACACACACAGACCCCCGATGAAGTGGAGGAACCGGCAGAAAATAAGAGAGAGAGAGACGAAGAACGGGCCCAAGCCGGCCATCAGAACACAGTCCAAAGAAAGCAAACCCTTTGGAGCATCAGGCAGAGGACCATGCCAAAACACAGGACAAAAGTGCGGAACCGCCACAACACGATGCCGTAGACAGCAGGCCAGACCAGCCGAATGACATGGCGACAAGGAGGAGGACAGACCGAGTGCAAGCCGCACCAAGACGTACCGTGATGCCACGGAGAGCAAGGAACCCGAAAGGGTGACCACACCTCCCCAGCACATGACAGAGCTATGTAATAGCTACAATTACCCCACATAGGGTAGGTTACGTCCCAAGAACCATGGAAACACCTCTTAGGAAAAGCTTTCCGCAGCAGAGGTCAAAACAGAACGACCTGCAGAAAAAACCCACGGACGGCTTATCAAGCAGCCAAAAAGGAAGAGACAGAAGGCCCAATCTCAAGGCCTACCGGGCATACCAACAGCCAAAACCACAAGAAAACAAAGGGCCGGACCAGCAACCAACAGCACCAAGGGCTCAACAAAAGGACCCTAAGGCACATCAACCATACAGAATACACAACCTGGGCTACCCGTCACAAGGCCCCAGGAAAACAACAGGAGAACACCTCCCAAAACACAGACCGACAATCATGTCACTGAGGAGGAGGAGGGCGAAGCCCCGCAAGAAATCTCTGAATTGCAGAATCCGCAGGGGCGTGGAACAGAGCACCATCAAAGGGGAGGTCAACAAGCCGTTCCCTAACGTTTTCAGGGAAAACACTCTCCCGTAGCCAGGCATGGCGACGAAGGGAAACCGAAGTAGCCATGGTACGACCGAGCACCTCCGAAAAGTCCAGAGCAGAGCGAAGAATGTTCGCCGCCAACTCCCGGCTATCCAACACATGGTGCCGCAGATCAACGCAGGCACCCTCCTGAGAAGCGGAAGACAGAAGGGACTCAGCAGAGTCCCATAAGCAAGAAGTGGCTCTGGCCAACACACAAAGAGTGTTAAGGGCCCGCAAAGCAGCACTGGAAGAGGCTAAGATGTTGCGCCCATCCAACCAGTGGGCCTCCCGCGACAGTGGAGACAACACCGATGGCATGGAGGGAAATGCGGTCTGTAAAAGAGGGCCCGTGGTAGAAGGATGGCGGGAAAGACCGACAGGATCATGCGGAGCAGGCCGGTGGCGGTGCAGAAGAGGCTGGGGCACAGGGTCTCCCGTGGCAAGACGCCCCCAGGCGCCCAAAAGAGAATTGTGGAGCGCAGCTTCGAAGGGCAGAAGCAGAGCCCTGATAGAGAACCTCCAGCAGATGATCAGTGGGGAAATGGGCAGCTGGATCGCCCATACGCAAGATTCCCGCAGCCGTGGAAACTGCCCGAGCAAAGGCAGCAAATCGCCTCCGTAGGGCCCTGCGACGGGGAAAGCAGCTCCTCCGTGGGCAACGGCTGCAAGTTAAGGATGCCGTCCCCCAGCCCAACCGGAGGAAAGAAAGGCCAAGCTCGAAATGGAGGAGGGGGGACCGATGAATGGGGAACCTGAGGTGCCTCCGGCGAAGACTGTGGGCGCGGGGACAGCGAAGAGCCGTCCTGAGAAGACGCCAGGGAAAAAGCCACGACGCGGCGACCCGTCTCTGGAGAAGATGAAACAAACAGCTGCTGAACCTCTGGAGAAGAGGGGGCGTCCCAAGACAAATCAACAACCCGGCGCCGTAGAGTCCGCCACCGGTGTCAGGTCAACGTCGACCGGCGCCGAAGAGGACGCCGGAACGACCTCCGCCACAACACGCGGCGCGGGAGACCGGGGCTGGGTCGGAGCTGGGGCGGCTAAGGAACGGCACCAAAAAGGCACAGACTCGACCTCCGACAAGGCAGCCGCCTGCGTGGAGGGATGAGGGGGCCCCGGGGATGCGCCCCGGCCCTTAGCTGGCCTCTGCGGCGCCGCCAGGGCCAGCAGCTGCAGGCACCTAAGCAGCATCACCTCGGCCTCGGACATGGCTGCCGCCTGCCCAGAGGACCGAGGGGGACTCGAGGACACGCCCCGAGCCCTGGCAACCTCCCGCAACACCACAGGGAACCCCAGTGGGGTTCTGCGGCGAGGCAGAGGCGCCGTGGTCCAAAGGCGGGAACCCCGAAGGGCCGCACCCCGACGGCACTACATCCTCCAAACCTGGATCCGAACCTGTCGGCGCCGGAGCCGCCTGAGACACCGCAATAGTTCCCGCACGCGGCAAGGGATCCGCAGACGTCCCAGGAAGAGAAGGAGAAGGAGGAAGAGCCAACGAGGCCTACAAGGCCGCCGCATAGGCCTCCATCTGGGCTATGGTTGCCCCCGCGCCGGAGCACGGCGGATAGGGTGGCGACGCGTGGGGCCACACCACGCGCGGAGAACCCACGCCCCCAACAGGCCAGGGACAAGGCCTGGGGGACAAACTGCGACACTTACCAACAGGTGAGCAACGCCCTTGCGGCCTGGGAGAAGGACGATGTCGGAGACGGAAGCGGTGGTTCTTGAAGCCGTCCACAGGGGATGGACGCGGCGCCGACCTGGACATGCGTGCCGAAAGGAGTTTCATCCAGCGCTCCCGCCGGGACATCGGCTTCATTTTCTGACACGCCTCGCAGTCCGTTGAGTCGTGGTGCTCCCCCAAACACCACATACAGATGGGGTGAGGATCAGTCGCTGACATCAGGCAAGATGAGCACGTCTTGAAGCCCGAAGGCATTCGCACACTGTACCCAGAAAAACGCTAAACGCAAAAAGAAGGCCTGAAACAGGCCAGGACATGATCCAAGTCCGCTTTGCACGCGGAAAAGAAGAAAACTGACTTCAGTGCGCCTGGGTGGAGCTTATGTGACCTCGCTGACGTCACGCCCGCGGAGGAAGTCGGGGCGGAGTCGCGAGGTGCCACCCCTGGAGCGCAGAGATGTTGGGAAAGAAAGTTTTCCGGGTCCAGTCTCACACCTGGGGATAATTCTACGTTAAGGAATCTGCGGCTAGTTGTCTCTATCAGATAACCTTTGGCAGAAAGGATGGACGGGTTCTGAGGACAACCTTGTCCGGATGCACAGTAAGAAAAGGAGGCTTTGAAGACAGAGCCAGGAGCTCACTCACTCGCCTGGCAGAGGTGATGGCCACCAGGAATGCCGTTTTGAGAGTTAAAAGCCTCAAAGGACAGCTGTGAAGCGGCTCAAAGGGAGGGCACATTAAATAAGTTAAAACCAGATTTAAGTCCCACTGAGGCATAACGAAAGGAATAGGAGGAAAGAGATAAGTTATGCCTCAAGAATCGATTAACAACCGGAGACTTAATATGAAAAGGCTGATCTGGAAGCCGAAGGAAAGCAGAAATGGCCGAAAGATATCCCTTGATAGTGCCCAGAGCAGAGCCCTGCTGGGCCGAAGAAAGGAGGAACAAGAGAACCTCAGAAAGAGGGGAAGAGAAGATCCACAGCCTTTGCTGTGCACCTTGCCACAAATTTCTTCCACCAACAGGCGTATACCGTCTTAGTGGAGGGAAGCCTAGCTGCCAAGATTACATCACAAACTTCGAGAGGCGAGTCAAACAACGTCAACTGCCACCGCTCAATCTCCACGCAACGAGGTGGAGACTGGACAGGTTCGGGTGGAGGACCGTTCCCTGGTGCTGCGACAGAAGATCCTCCCTAAGAGGCAGTCACATCAGAGGATCGGTGGCCATGTTGAGCAGCTCGGGATACCAGACACTTCGTGCCCAATCTGGTGCCACAAGAAAGACTTGGGCCTGATCGCGCCTGATCTTCTTCAGCACTCTGGTCAGAAGTGGTATAGGCAGAATGGAATACAACAGACCGCAACTCCACTCGTGATGAAAAGCGTCGCCTAGTGAGTGCAGCCTTGGAAATTCCAACAGGCAGAATTGCTGACATTGCGCGTTCTCTTCGGTGGGGAATAGATCTAACCAAGGCTCTCCCCACTGTCTAAAGAGACCTTGCACCACCTCCGAGTGAAGATGCCATTTGTGATCCATTATGTACCTGCGGCTGAGTTTTCCCTCCTGGCGTTCAGGGAACCTGTCAGGTGTTGAACCACCAGGGACATGCCCTGACATTCCAGCCATGTCCAGAGTCAGAGGGCCTCCTGACATAGGGTCCACGAACCCATCATGCCCTGCTTGTTGCAGTACCACATGGGGGCGGTGTTGTCCGGGAATACCTGTACTACTCTTCCCTGGACAGAGGGAAGGAATGCTTTGAGTGCAAGTCGAATCGCCCGGAGCTCCAAAAAGTTGATGTGGAGCCCAGACTCTGCCGGAGACCAGAGACCTTTGATCTCCGCCTCCTCCATGTGGCCGCCACATCCCAGAAGGGACACGTCCGTCACCAACATGTGCTCTTGTTGGGGAAGGGAGAGGGTTCTGCCGTTGACCCAATCCTGGTTCGTGAGCCACCTCTGCAGCTGTTGAGCAGTGCCCTCCGAGATCTGGATGCAATCGGACAGATTCCCCTGATGCTGCGCCCACTGAAACTTCAGGTCCCACTGCAGAGCCCGCATATGCCACCTGGCATGATCGACTAGCAGGATGCAGGAGGCCATTAGGCCCAGCAGCCTCAGAGTCATTCTGACTGAAACCTGGAATAGAGGCTGAAAGATTGGAATCATAGCCTGAAAATCCCAGACTCGCTGTCCTGGAGGATTGACCCGAAACCGCGTTGTGTCCAGAACCGTTCCGATGAAGAGGAGCTTCTGAGAGGGAATCAGGTGCGACTTCGGCACATTGATGGAGAACCCCAGCAAATGCAGGAGGTTGGCCGTAGTCTGGAGGTGGGAGACAACTGCCTGGGACGAGCCCGCCTTCAACAGCCAGTCGTCGAGATAGGGTAAGACTGAAACCCCTGATCTGCGCAGATGAACTGTGACCACTGCCATCACTTTCGTGAACACCCGAGGGGCGCTGGTAAGGCCAAAGAGAAGCACGGTAAATTGAAAATGCTCGTGGCCTACCGTGGAACCAAAGGTAATGCAAGTGGGCCGGCAGGACGGGGGATGTGAAAATAAGCGTCCTGCAAGTCCAACGCTACCATCCAGTCTTCCGAGTCGAGGGCAGACAAGACCTGAGCAAGCGTCAACATTCTGAACTTCTCCTTACGGAGGAAGAGGTTGACGTACCTGAGATCTAAGATAGGATGCACGCCCTTGTCCTTCTTGGGGACCAGAAAGTAGTGGGAGTAACAACCATGACCTACTTCTGGTACAGGAACGCGCTCAATGGCTCCCTTGGCCAAGAGAGCCGTAACTTCCGGCGACAGCCATCAAAGGTCATGTCCATCAAGGTGTTCTGGACATCCCCTGAAAAAACAGTTGACCTCATCCAGGCGTAGCAATGAAGCTCCACCGACGTTGAAATAGTTCTGCCCAGAGAGTCGGCGGCGTCCAGCTGACAACGTAGCTAAAACTTTGCTAGCGCTCCTCCCAGCGGCAAAAGACTGGGAGAGCACTGTCCACGCCTCCTCCAGACACAGAGGCAGCACCTGCACCACCGTGTAGGAGAGTAGGGTCTGCTTCCTATGGTCACCTCCACTTTTTGCTTTTGCCTCACTGGTTTTCGACTTAGATGTGGCTGTGGGACTGCTAATCAGACCCACAGTCCAGCTGTTCTCTCTCTAAATTCATACTATGTACTTTAGGTACATAACCCAATTGGTAAGGATCACCTTATAGGGCCCTGTACAGTGTACCTTAGGTACCCAGGGCATAGGTGTACCCTAGGCCTACCAGGGGCTGCAGCATGTATTATGCCACCCCTGGCTGGCTTCCCATCATGACACAACTGGCTGATCACTCAGCTGGGGCAAGGTTGTGTAATCATCCCTTGCTTAGGTATAGTATTCCTATACCTACCTTATATATAGACACATGGGTAACCTTTAAGCCACTGCTATGGCAGGCCTTAACAATCCTGGAGGCAGAGTGCTTGGTAACATGTGAGATGGTGCTCTAGCATGAGCTGAGCCTGTCTGCAGCTTTCGGAACCATGTCCTTATAGCTGTTCTATGATATCGCCTACCATATACTCTTAAAGTGCCTTATAATCCTCGCGGTTATGGTAACTATGGTTTGGCTTTATCAAAACATGTTGTGTAAGGTGTCTAACACTTTGGAATACTACCCCCACCCCATTTCTGGCGATGAGGATAGTATTCCCCCCTTCTAGAGGGAGAAGACATGTTAAAATCCTACTTACCCGGTTAAAGTTAACCAGAGCCCCAGCATCACAAAATGGATGCTGCTGCCACGGACACAAGTCTGACCTCCTGCTGCTGGGAGTCCTTCCAGCGAGGGAGGCTTGGACAATAGGTTTCCTGCCTTGGGTGGTGCTAGCACCACCCCAGACAGGACTTAGTGTATTGGGGCAGGGAGGGATGAAAGAAACTAGACACTGCCTGGGGCACACAAGGAGTCCCATGCATAGCCCGGTTCAAACCGGTGCTGGCGCACTCCAGCCCGAGCCCTGGCGCGAAACTGGACAAAGGGAAGGGGGTGTAACCACCCCCCTCCCTGGTCCCACCCATAGGAGGGACCTAGCAGGTAACCCAGCCCCCCAGATTAGTATAAGAGTGGGAGCTGAGTCCCTAGGATTTTGGATTATCCTGAACTGAAACTAGACACGAAACTCTGGACCTTCGACATTCGACGACAAGAAGACTGAAGAATCTCCCTTGTGGCCAAGGAGTGGCCACCCTGTGCAAACAGGCACCAACAAGCGACCTGTCGTTTGCTTTGCCCAAGTTCTAAGAGGAACCGACTGCAGAGCCCGACCAGCGCCTTGACCTCCAGGCTTCTCCGACCCTGATCCACATCCACAGCCAAGCTGAGATCCGTGGAGGCGACGAGAGACGTGGGACCGGCTACCTGGGAAAATTGGCGAGTAGATTCCAGCGCAGCTTCTGAGGCATCCTCGAAGTTGTGCTCTGGGGATTGAGAAGCCCCAACCCCGAGCACCATCTGCACCGAAGATCAGCCCTCCACACTCCACGAGTTCTGCGTGGGGCCCTTCTGCATTTTCCTGCTCGACGCGTCTGTCCGGTTGCTGGCCCGTTGGCTAGTAGCCTCAGTGACGACGAACCCTTAACTTTCCACCGCTGGTTTGGCTCCTCCAGACTGGCCCTTGCTTCCCTGTGAAAGAGAAGCACCCCAGACCTTCCTGGTCTGCACCTGAAGCGAATTTCCCTTTCCGCGTGGGATGCCTTTGCCAAGGCTTGTTGACTCCAATCGGGACGTCGACTCCGTCATCAGCAAGAGCCTTCGTGGGACAGCTCGTACCCTGGTTCTGGTCGTCCTCAACGCCTCCTGGTCCACGCAGCTGCAGAGACAAGCTTCAAGACATCACCTGTGTTCTGCACGACATCGCCTGGTTCCTTCCTGGTTCCACACGGTCACTGGCTAGTGACCCAGACTTTGTCCCCTCTGCTTGCAGGTGTTCTTCCTTCAAGATCCATCCTTAGATCCACCGGACATCTTCCTCCTGGCCGCCTGCCAGCATCTGTTCTTCAGGCATCCATAGGATCCAGCGACGACACCCGACACATCTTCACACCTATGCACCCGTCTCCTGTGGGTGAGGTAAAGCGAGTACTCCGGTGCTCCAGTGGATATTGACTATCCAAGTGTCTAAGTCTTTAGTTGCTTCCTCCTATTTACTTCGGAAGTGTCCTTATTCTTCCTATTTCTAACTGTTACATTCCCATTGACTTTAATGTAACCCGCGTGTGTGTTTCCACACTGCACACACCTCCCGTGGGCCTCCCACTTCCTAACTGTTGGTAGGGTAGTGTAGCCCCAGCGATTCCCTACGCCCTAGTCCTACTCCCTGTTCGTGAAGTGGCACTTATACCACTTTCTTAGTATATGGTTTGCGGGCATCTGAGCCGAACTGTATTTTCCTGTGTAACTTAACGTATGCTACTTAAGAAATTGTTTGTACTTAGACCTCTGAACTCATAAAGAGTGCTGAGGGTATATGTTAGAATAAATACATTCTAATGCTATATATACCTGGTGTGGTGTCCTTTCATTTGGTATTCAAGGGATTGTAGTGGTATAACAGCTGGCTTCACATGCCATACAGAGTTTAGCCTAAGACTGCTCTTGTCCATGCTACCACTAGGATAGCTGGTCTATAAGGTTGACTTTACATCCAATCACCATAAGGGTTGTTTGGACTGATACAAGGTGTACACTAGAACTAGTGACATCATATATCAGGCCAACTTCTCACACACCGTATCCCACACCGAGTGGGAATAACAGCCCAAGAGACATGCGGTGTTTACAGACCGCAGTCCTAAGCTGGCGGAAGAGAATTTTTTTTTTCCAAGGTGGTACAGCTTCTTGGATTCCCTTTACGGTGGAGCGGTAGGGAAGGTGCTTTTGGAAGTGGAGGCTTAGACCACCAAGCTCTCCAGGGTGAGGTGTTGTGAAATGAAAGTGGGGTCGCCCGGAGCCAGGCGGAGTCGTCGGGCAATCCTTCTGTCCACGGGAGCCCCCGTGTTGGGATTGGGCCATGTGCCCAAAAGGTTGTAGGCAAGGGCCTCATTTAACGGTAGCAAGGGCTCCGAAGAGCTCGTAGTTGGTTGAAGCACCTCTGTCAGGTGGTTAGTCCTGACCGCCACCGTAGGAAGCTTGAGGTTGAGAGCCTCAGCCGCCCCACGCAACACCACTGCGTACGATGCTCCCTAATCCGTAGCCACTGTAGGAAGAGACAACATGTCAAGGTCAGGGGAGGTGTCCAAACCACTGGCTTCCCCAGTTCCTCTCTCCAGTCCTGTTCACTGTCCACCTGGTCATTTAGAGGGTCACCTCCTCATCATCTAGGTGCCATTCTGGTTGAAAAGGGGCCTCAGGAGTGAACAGGGGCAAAAAAAACCCTCTCTGCACCGGATACGGCGTCGGACGAAGCCAGTCCGGCTCCGGGTCCACTTCGGGATGGAGGCTGGAGTCGATGCCGGCCGGGGAGGGTGTCCACCGGCGTCGAACGCATTAGTGGTGCCGAGGGAGGCGGCACCGGTGGAGGCGTAATCAGGTCAACCAGCACCGATCCGGATCCAGGCCTGGATCCAAGGGGGACCTGCGGCGCCGGAGCCGCAGCCGGAGAAGGCCTAGGCCCCCCAACCAAGTCCGTGGGGCCAGAGGGAGCGCCGGCGGATTCGGGCCGCCAAAAGATGATGTGCATCGCCTTGTAGAACATACGAAGCTGGGCAGGAGTCGCTCCGGCTCCCAGAAAGGGAGGGAAATGCTGAGTCGACTGTTCGAGCTCCGCGAGCGGAGCTGAAGGAGTGGCACCACCCGGGATATACGTCAGGTCGGCCGACCGAGGAGAAGAAGTCTAAGAGCAACGATGCTTCTTCGACTTCTTATGCTTCGACTTACCCGACCGCGAAGACTTCGAAGACTTGACATCCGAATGATGGTGACTCCGCGACTGGCCCCTCGACCTCCCTCGCGACCGGGACCTCAAACGGCGCGGAGCCGACTGCCAGTGCTCAAGCAGCTTTCAGGATCGCTCCTGCAAAGCCTTCGGCGCCATCGACCGCCAGTCGCAGCACGACTTGGGGTCGTGGTCGCGCTCCAGACAAAAACGATACACGCGGTGCGGATCCGTTACCGACATCATTCGATGACAAGTACCGCATGGCTTGAAGCCGGGCATCCCTCGTGCACCTTAGGAGGCGAAGACTCGAAAAAGAAGTCGACAAAAGTCAAGAAAAAGTCAGTCAAAAAATGACTGGAGGTACCGCTCTTCCCGGATCTGCCCTGGCTGGCGCGGAAAAAGAAAGAATTGATGTCAGCGCGCGAGGGCGGCATCTAAATAGCTACCACAATGTCAATCCGGGGACACGACGCCAACGACGGACGCAGAGCCGACCGACGCCACCTCCCGACGCGCAGAGGTACTGCTGATGAAAAACTTTCCGGATCTAGTCTGACGCTTGGGGGTAATTCTAAGGTAAACAATCTATAACTAACGTGTTTCTTTCAGATAATCCTCTTACCAGAGGTATCCAGTCTCTTTTGGATTCCCTAGCTGGTGATACGATAGGAAACATGTCAGAATTGATCCAGGGAAGTTGGAGCCTCAAGAAGTTTGACGACCAGGCTCTCAGGGGTAGGGTGCAGGGATTAGAGGCTGGGTTCCCAAGAGCAGGGCAACGGTAAGGAGCAATGGGCCACGCCCCGAGCAGGACCTCAGTGAGGGTTTTGCTGAAGGGTAATTAGGGTTCTGAAGCACCTCCATCAAGACACTGATCCTGACTTTAACAGTACATAGAGTTAGTTCCAGGACCTCAGACGCCCTCTGGACCACCATAGTGAAAGATGTCCCTTTCTCCATAGCCACTGTGGAAGGAGAAAGGAGTCCACTGTCTGGTGAGGATCACTGGCATCAGCCAGGTTCTCGTACCAGTTGTCATCAGCCATGGACTCTGCTAGAGAATCTGTGTAGGTATAGAGAACCTCAGATCCCCTCCTCTTGTGTTCCTCAGCAGGCCCTTCAAGGAAATAGGGCTTCATGAGCAATTCAGGCTGTGTGCACCTGGTCGGGCCGGAACTCATGTTGTGCAACGCTTGTCAGCTTCGTATCGGAGTTAGGAATCACAATGGGTTTGGCGCTGCTGAGAATGGCACGACTGGAACAGTCCCTGGATGAGGTCATGAAGCTGCGGCCGATCCAGATCCACCAATGGATCCTCAGGGGGTCAACTGATGCCAAAGGCAGACCCACCAGCGGAGTCTCACTCAAAGACCCTTACAAACCCATGGGGCTCGGGGGTGCTCCAGAGGAGGTTAGCCACTTGTATTGAGAAGCAGATATTTTCTAAAATTAGAATCAGATTCCAGCCGGCACTACCAGACTCCTGGAGAACTTGTATCTCAACAGAGTTTGTATGGGTTAGTTTTGTCTCAGGAATTTATAGAAAATAGATCCTTTTTTATTGCTTCAATAGACCACAAACATCACAGATAATTCTATAATGCTAACTAAAGTAGAGACTTATAATTTTAGGTCGAACAATCTATTTTCAAATTTGCCGATTCATTAGTGCCAATATTTTTTATTCCAGTTACTTTCCATTATTTTTAATTGGGCTTCTCATACTCACACAAGACACTGTAGTGCAGACTGTCACACCTCAGCTCTCTCAATTAAACCTAAAACCTGAGGGACTCCTTGGCCCCTCATCAGTCTGTAGCACTTATAAGAGAAACAAAAACACGCGTCAAGAATTCAGATTGCCTTACTGCGTGGCTTCCATCTGCGCTGTAATGAGAATCAGGCAGGAGGTCTAACAAAGTAAGGTGTAGCTTGAATCCTCCGATGAAGACCTGGCAGAAATCTGGGCTAATCATGGCTAACCTTGGCTCTTATTGTATCAGCTACACCAACATCAGCAGACAATGATACCATGGCCATTGCCAACATGCCCCAGGTGGAGCACAAGGGATCTTTTAAATCTGTCTTACTTTACACGTAAAATGATAGAATACCTGAAGAGCTAAACAAGGCAATAAGTATAATTAAACATTACAACTTTAAAACATATGAGTGGTTGAATTCCACATAATGTTTAAAGAAAGATGCTTTATTTATAAATGATAATCACTTTATATAAATGTAATATCATGTTATCCAAGCATTAATGACTATTAAATTGAGGGATGAAGCTGTGCGATCAAAAAAAGACTTAATTTATTAAATCACCAGGTTGACATTTTAGTAGGACATGAAATGAAAGATCCCTAATATTGTTACATGATAAATGGTATTAAACACTGGATACATGGGGGGCGTGGCTTGGAGAGCCAGTATGGCGGCTGTGTTTCAGGCCGGCTCCGCCAGCCCGACGATTATCCGACGCATATCCTGGCATCCCGGACCTTCTGGTGGGGCCGTAAGGTGTGGCGGAGGTGCAGTGCCCGGTTCTCCCCCCTCCCCTGCGAAGATTGAGCACCGGGGGCCGAGGCGGCTCTGCGATCCGGCAGCAACACGGGAGAGGCCTGGTGGTACGCCGGAGGTCTCAGGGGTTGCATGCCGCGTCCCCGCGGCGGGAGAGGAGCGGCCGAGGGAGCTTGGCTGGGCCGGAGAACGTACCTGGCGGCGGTGAGCGGCCGGCCCTGTGGCGGGAGGCTTGTCCTCCGTCCGTGCAGTGGAGACCAGCAAGAAGGAGGTGGAGGGATCTGGCGGCTGGATCGGGCCGCGGCGGTAAGGAGGAGTGTGCAAGGCGGGGGAGGCTGCTGATTCTGGGCCGGCGCAGCACCAGAGGCACACGAGGGCGGAGGCGGCCGGCAACAGGGGCGGTGGGCCTCTGCGTGGCAGTATCCTGGTCTGTTGGAGTGGCGGGAGCATCGGCGGTGTGATCGGACCGCGGGGGGTTGCGGGGAACTGGTTGGCTGCCTCACCTCTGGTTCCGGGGGAAGGGCAGCGGAGACTGGGCCCTGGTCCCCCCCCCCCCTCAGGGCCTGTGGAGTGGATGGTGATCGGCGGCTGGATCGGGCCGCGGGGGAGGACCTGCGTGGGGGTCTGCCTGTGTTGTGGTGGCGCACCCCTTATTCTGCTGCAAGGCGGGTCACGCTGGGCGACAGGAGAGACGCTTTGTCCGCATTGGGGTGTCGTGCCCCACTGAATTGCGCTCGCAGACGGACGCAGGAGCCTGGTGTTGCCGGGGTGGAAGCCTGAGGGTGGCCCGAGCCTCGCGACGATACTCTCCGGAGGGTACTCAGTGGTGGGACTTGGTGGCACGTCTGAGTTGAGGCGCAGATGCGGGGGATTGGGTCGCTGGCTGGCACCCCGTGGCCCCCACTGAGGCCTGCTTAAGGAGTTCCGCTGGTTTGAATTGCAGATGCGCGGGACGAACTATTGGGGACGACGCGGACTGCATATCATCCTAGCCGACGTGAGAGGGTACAAGTCGCCCGGCCCCGGCCCGCGGTTGGCTCGGGCCGTGGGACCAGTCTCCGCTGGGACTGTGTACTGTTCGAGCGGGGCGGGCGGGCCCTGGGTGCACGCGGCGCCGGTATGACCAGAGACAAGGGTGGCGGTGGCGCAGCCAAGCAGGGGCCCATCGACAAGTTTACCGGTCCGGGGGCGGGGGCCACCGGAGGTCACCCGGGAGTGGTACCGGACAATGCGGCCCTGATGAACGCAATCACCCAGTCCAGGGAAATGTTGGATGCCAAGATAGGGGCAGTTGGTGCGGATGTTACCCTGTTGCGGCAGGATTTACGAAATGCGGCGGGTCGGATCACAGAGGCCGAGACGCGCATCTCTGGGGTGGAGGACGTCGTTGTAGAGTTGAAACGCAAGATGGCGGCGATGGAGACCGTCCAAAGGGGCCTCATGCACCGAGCAGAGGATGCGGAAGGACGGGCCCGATGTAACAACCTCAGATTAGTTGGCTTTCCGGAGGGCTGCGAGGAGGGAAACATGGAGCGCTTTCTCACCACTTGGCTAGAGGGCTGGCTTCTCCCTGACGCGATGTCCAGGTGCTTTGTGGTGGAGCGGGCGCATCGGGCATTTCTGCAGAAGACCCCGGTGGGGGCCCGCCCGCGGCCGGTCATCGCAAAATTCTTGAATTATTTGGACAGAGATGCCATCCTGAAGCAGGCCAGGGCCAAAGAACCGCTCCTGTTCAATAATTCACGCATCCTGATCTTCCCAGACTATACGCGGCAGGTCCAGCAGCAGCGTCAGTCTTTTATGGCCGCCAAGCCCCAGCTGAGAGAGTTAAACTCCCATACGCATTGCTCTTTCCGGCCCGACTTTGAGTGGTCTTTCGGTTCTGCGTGCACTTCTTTGATACCCCGGAGGAGGTCTTCAGATGGACGGACGAGACGGTGCGGGTGCGGCCCCATACGCTGCCGGGCGGAGAATCAGATTAGTCTTCGGGGGGGAGGGGAGGGGGGGGGGTGGCGCGGGGGGCCCCCGTGGCCAGAGGCAGAAAGGGGACAGGCGATCAAGGTCCAGGCGGCTCTTGAAGTCCGGAGGAGCTGTTGGTGGCGGCGACTCGGCCCCTGGGGGACAGTCATTGGATTCTTAATGGAGAACACGGATGCTACGTAGTGGAATTTTGATTGGTGGTTCTGGGATGTCTTGAACTGGGCTTAATCTACCATCAGATGTGAACTGGCAGGAGTTCTGTCTGGAGGTTATGGGCTGGGACTTGGGGATCCATTGGTCGGGGAAGCCTGCACCCCCCTCGTTGGGGGTGGGGGTCAGCCCCACCGCGACAGATACTTCAAAGGGTTTTTTTGAGGTATGGGGTGGGGGGTTTGTTGGGGAAGGGTTGTTGTTGTTGTTGTTGTTGGGGTCAGGTCGCACGTCCACCACAGGTCCACTGCAAGCTGTATGCATGCCCCCGAGGCTTCCTGGGAACGAAGGACAGTGATACAATCCCTCATGGCTGACGTGTCTGGTGGGGGGATGGTGATGCAGGGAGGTCTCTGTTTCCTGAGCTGGAATGTAAGAGGGGTCTTGGATAAGGTAAAGCGTGGGTCCATACTCTACCATGAGAAGCGGGTGAAGGCAGATATTCTCCTGCTGCAGGAGACTCCTCTCCAGGGCACAAAGGCCCTCTGTTTGCAGCGGTATGGGTACCAACAGGTATTACACGCAGGCTTTGTGAAAGGGTCTCGTGGGGTGGCTATCCTGATACATCGCAGGGTCCCATACACGCACGAACAGCAGTGGGTTGATGGGCAGGGTCGTTACTTATTTCTCCGGGGTAGGGTAGGTGTGGAATCTATGATCCTAGGTAGCGTGTATGCCCCTCCACCGTTGCAGTGGAATCTCATCGAGCGGCTACAATTGTTGTGGGCCGATATGCCGGATGTAATGTCGGTGGTGGGTGGGCACTGGAACGATGTCATGAGCACCAGGGTGAATAGGTCAAGGGGGAAGGAGGGTCGTGGGAGAGAGTTCCCTACCAAATTACATTCTCTTGTGACAAGCCTGGACTGGGTGGACACCTGGCGGCGGGCTCATGGCGCGGTTCGAGAATATACGTATGTGTCGGCAGTTCACCACTCCTTCACTAGATTGGATTACATCTTCGTTCCCCGGGGCATGGCTGGGAGGGTGGTGGAGGCGGTGATACTGCCACGGGGGCTCTCTGATCACTCCCCAGTGCTCGTACGTTTGGAGGTAGGCAGGGGACAGCAGCCGTTTCGTTGGCGTCTGGCGGGGTGGAATCTTCAGAAGGCGGAATATGCAGCGCACATGGGAGAGGCCATCGCACAGCAAACGTGGGCTCCGTGTCGAGTGCAGCTTCTCTGTGGGAGGCGATGAAGCCCACGCTTAGAGGGGTGGATATCTCATGGTGTGCAGCAGCTCGCAGGCAGCATAAGGAAAAGCTGATCCGGGCTGAGGCGAACATAGAAATTCTCGAGAGACAAAGCAGAGAATCGGGGGATGCACTGGAGGTGCGTAGACTTTTGTGGGCGCAACAGGAGTGCGCAGCCTTACAGATGGATGAGGCACGGCAGGTGTGGCTGGCGACGCGCAGTAGAGTGGACCAATGGGGGGGATAAATCCAGTAAGATGTTGCATTGCTTGTGTCAGGGCACTTTTCACACGCAACCTTTACCGGGCGTACTAGACGCGGAGGGTAACCCGATTACTGACCCTGCGTTAATTGCTGAAAGTTTTGCCACATACTTTGCGGATCTTTATGCTTCCAGGGAATGCCTGTCAGCGAATATGGTGGAGAAGTTTATTGTGGATCTGCCCCCCAGGGCGCTATCAGATGAGCTGCGGGACGGGCTGGAAGCCCCGGTGACAGTGGAGGAATTGGGGGCGGCCCTGGGAGAGCTTAACCCTGGGAAGGCTCCCGGCCCCAACGGGTTCCCGAGTGAATTCTTCCGTCGGTACCAGTCGCAGTTGGCCCAACACTACCACGCGGTGGTGGAGGAGGCTCGGGATAGCGGTCGCCTCCCTTCGGATTGGAAGCATGCAGAGGTGGTGGTATTCCACAAGCCTGGCCGTCCCCCGGAGCACCACGCCTCATATCGTCCCATATCTCTCTTGAATGTGGAGGCTAAAGTTCTGGCGAAGGCCTTGGCCAATCGACTACTGCCTCATATCACATCACTCGTGCACCCGGATCAGACGGGATTCATGCCTCAGCGGGCCACACGGCATAATATTAGAAGGGAGCAGGTGGTGATTGCGGCGATCCAGAGGCTGGGGGAGCCGGCGGCAATACTATTGGCAGACATGGACAGGGTGTTTGATTCCCTGAGCTGGGTCTATCTATTTGCTCTGCTTCCTAGACTAAATTTGGGGCCACGCTTTCTTTCATATGTGAAACTTCTGTACACGGGGTTGACGGCGACGGTGCGGGTGGCGGGGGCCACCTCCTCTACCTTTGCTATACAGAGGTGAACGCAGCAGGGGTGCCCTCTTTCGCCCTATTTATTTGCTCTCGCCATGGAGCCTCTGGCTACCTGGGTGCGGGTGGACGCCCAGGTGAGGGGATTTGAGTGGGCCACGGGTCTCTCGGATAGAATAGCGTTATACGCAGACGACGTTCTCTTTTTTCTGACGGCAATTGACAGGACGGGGCCACGGCTTCTGCAGATAATGCGTATCTTTGGAGAATCGTCGGGTATATATATGCATCCCCGCAAATCCTGTGGGTGTTGGGAGGTCAGTCGAAGGTGGGCTTGTGGGTGACCGAGGTCCAGTCGGCGGCAGGCGGCTTGAAATACTTGGGGGTGGTGCTCTTGGATGTACCGGCAGTGGCCTGGGAGCATAATGTGACGCCGGTATGGGATCGTGTTCGGGCGGACATTCAGATCTGGTCTCGTATGCCACTGACGCTGTTTGGTCGATCGGCCATCTTTAAGATGGTCGCGCTCCCCCGACTCCTGTACCAGTTACAGAACCATCCCTATCCGATCCCGCCCAAATGGTTCCGGGTGGTGAATTATGTATTGGGTCAGGTTCTGTGGGGATGGGGGACGGAGCGAGTGGCCATACGTGCGTGCTTCCTATCTACTTATAGCGGGGGTCTGGCGTCTCCAGATTTGCTCTCGTATTATCAGGCCTCGCACCGGTTGATCCTCAACGAGTGATGGTATGGGGAAAGGGGGGACCCGGCGTACGCCCTGGAGCGCTATCTCATCGGGAATCACACGCTGCACACAATATTATACTCGGGGAGGCTGCGGAGTCAGCTGCCACCAGTCACTCGAGTGGTGTTCACGGTTTGGAGACAGGCGCTGAGGCGCATGGGATGGTGGAATGTCCTGACCCAGGAAACTCCTCTGTGGGATAATGGGCGGTTGCCACAGATGGCGGCACTTCGGGGATTTTGGGGGTGGGACGCCATAGGCATCTCCACCCTGGGCGAAGTCCTGAGGGGCACGACCCTGAAATCTTTTAGGGATCTTCAGGAGGAGTTCCATATGCCACAGGCGCAATTCTATCATTACCTACAGCTGCGTCATGCGCTGTCTCCTAGCCTGCAGGGCTTGGAGTCCATACCCGAGTTCAGTCCAGTTGAGGTGAAAGTTTTTATGGGGGACCTGCATGACAAAAAGATTTCGCGCATCTATAGGTCCCTGGTTATACACTGCTCCCCTACGTTACGGAAGCTACGGGAGGACTGGGAGGCGGATGTTGATGGACTGGAGGAGGAGGATTGGACGGAGGCCCTGGCGTAACGGCGGGGGGCGGCTATAGCCATCCGCTTACGCCTTGTCCAGTTCAAATACCTACACAGAGTGTACTACACTAGGACACGGTGGTGGCGGGCAGGAATGATTGCCTCTCCGGAATGTCTTCGTTGTGGACGGGCGGAAGGCACATTTATACACACTGTATGGCAATGCGCGGCACTGGACCGCTTCTGGAGGGGAGTATTTGCCTGTCTTTCAGAGGTACTGGGGTGGGAGCTTATCCGTGCACCGAAACTGGCGCTGCTGCATGTTATGGAGGGGGTGGGGGGGAATATATACAAGCGTCATCTCCTGCTCCTGGGCCTAACTTTGGCAAAACTAGATATTGCTAGGGCATGGAAGGCGGCGAGGGCTCCCTCTGTGGCGGCCTGGAAAAATGGTCAAGACTTCTGCATGGGACTGGAACAGCCTATCTTCATGGCCAGGGGGTGCCCGCGTAAACACTATCGAAAATGGAAGAGATGGGTGGAGTACAGGGGCCTCTGGCTAGACCCTCCGGTGGTAGAGGAGCCTACGCAGTTGAATTAAGACCGGAGGTTGGCTTATGGGGAGGAGTGGGCAGGAGCAAGGGGGGTGGTGGGCTTGGGGTGAGACCCGCGGAGTGCTCCTTTGGTGCTGCAGTGGGAGGGAAATGGACTAGTGCGACCTTTGGGGGGGGGGGGGGGGGAAGTGGTGGGGGGTGGGGGGGGAGGAAGTGGTGGGGGGTGGGGGGGTAGGGCAACGTCGTTAAACATCACTGTGTTGTGCGTAGTTGTTTATGGGGGAGGAGGGAAAAAGTTGGTTGCCGTAAGATATGTCTTCTGTTTGATTTGGCGGGGATCTCTGGAGGGCAGAGCTCTGCGACCTATATGCAAATTGACCAATAAAATCTGTTTAAAAAAAAAAAAACACTGGATACATTTTGAATCAGCCCCCAGACAGAAATCCATGGGGCCGCAGACTAAAAATCCTGACTAATAGATGACAAAGCAATTAGGAAAATATGTTTTGCCAAAAGACTGCAAACTGAGATATGAATATGATGTGGGGCAAGATGCCTGGAACAGACTCTTTTGTATCACCATTTATCAGAGACTAATATATAAAAGAGTGGTAAAGTTAGTATGTTCTGTATTTAGATCATGTTTGTACATAAAGAACAAGTTACTTACCTTCGGTAACGCTTTTTCTGGTGGATACAGTATCTGCCTGTGGATTCCTCACCTTGTGAATATCCCCTGCGCCAGCAACATTCGGAAACTTTTGTAGCAGTCCACGCCGATGAGGTCGAAGACGACGTCACAGAGACACGGCTCCGCTCGCGACTCCGCTGACGTCACTGGCTCCATAAGAAGACCTCGTCAGCGTGATGACGTCAGTTCCGCCCTTTTTTCCGTGCCTTCGAGGCACACGGACGGACTGACGGCAATATATATACACAGTATACACAGTACTTAATATATAAAGCAACACACACAGTGTGGAGAATAAGTAGAAAGGCAAAAGAAATAACACAATGCCTTTGACAGTAACAAAACACATTTTGAAATACCGTTAATAGAATTGCAGGTATAGAAGGATGGACAACGGGGAGGCGGGTGGGTCAGTGAGGAATCCACAGGCAGATACTGTATCCACCAGAAAAAGCGTTACCGAAGGTAAGTAACTTGTTCTTCTGATGGATACATCTGCCGGTGGATTCCTCACCTTGTGAATAGATTCCCACAGCAGTCCCCACTCCCGGAGGAGGGTGTCCACCCTTCTATACCAGAAAGTCCTGAAGGACGGATCGAGCAAAGTGTCCGTCTCTCCTCACCTCGGTGTCCAAGCAATAATGTTTTGCGAAGGTGTGGAGGGAGGCCCAAGTTGCCGCCCTACAAATGTCCTCCACAGGAACGCCCCTAGACAAAGCAGAAGTGGAGGACTTTGCTCTAGTGGAATGAGCCCCTAAACCCTCGGGAGGTTCCTTACCAGCCAGGGAGTAGCATATCTTGATGCACAAGACAATCCATCTGGAAAGGGTGCGCTTGTGCACCGTTCGACCTTTCCTGCAGCCAACAAAGCCCACGAAGAGCTGGTCATCAACTCGAAAGTCTTTTGTCCTGTCCAGGTACAAGCTCAACGCCCTCTTAGGGTCCAAGCGGTGAAGTCTCTCCTCCTCCTTGGAAGGGTGAGGGGGAGGATAGAAGGTAGGAAGGGTAATGGACTGCCCCAGATGGAAGGGAGTTACCACCTTAGGCAGAAATGCAGCCCTGGTCCTGAGTACCATTCTTTCAGCATGAATGGTCAAGAACGGGGGTTTTGAACTTAGAGCTTGAAGCTCACTTACCCTCCTTGCCGAGGTGATTGCAATGAGAAAAACCGTCTTAAAAGACAACAGTCTCAAGGGACACTTGTGTAAGGGCTCGAAGGGAGAACCCATAAGATAAGTCAAGACAAGGTTTAAGTCCCATTGAGGCACAATAAAGGGAGTAGGAGGAAATCTGTTTGTGAGGCCCTTAAGAAAACGAAGAACAATAGGTGATTTGAATAATGACGGCTGATCCGGCAAACAAAGGAAAGCCGACAAAGCCGATAAGTATCCTTTTACAGTAGCCACAGCAAAGCCTTGCTGAGCAAGAGAAAGGGCAAACTGCAGAATGCCAGATAAACGAGCCTTCAAAGGATCAATTGACTTTTCTCCACACCAGAGAACAAATGTAGACCACCTATAGGAATAGAAAGATTTGGTGGAATGACGTCTGGCAGACAAAATTACATCTACCACATCAGATGGGAGAGAAAAAGAGTTCAGGTTGCCCCGTTCAATCTCCAGGCATGAAGGTGTAAGCTCTGGAGGTGGGGGTGTAGAACCTGCCCCTTCGATTGCGAGAGGAGGTCTGCCCTGAGAGGGCACGAGGAGAGGTGGAGAAGATCTGAATACCACACCCTTCTTGGCCAATCCGGGGCAATCAATATGACTTGGGCCCAGTCTTGGCGAATCTTCCTCAGAACCCGAGGAATCAAGGGTATGGGAGGAAACGCGTAAAGGAGTCGTGAGCCCCAACTCAACTGAAACGCGTCCCCCAACGCTCCCTGCATCGGATACAGAAGACTGCAGAATGACGGGCAGTGAGCATTCTCGTAAGTGGCGAACAGGTCCACCCGAGGAGTCCCCCACATCCGAAAGACGTGACGAACCACCTCCCGATGGAGCCTCCACTCGTGGTCGGCGGAGAACTGCCGACTGAGACTGCACGCATGTTCAGCACCCCGGCCAGATGATTTGCCATCAGACAAATCCGATGGTCCTGAGCCCAGGACCATAGACGCAGGGCCTCTCTGTAGAGACAAAGAGACCCCACTCCTCCCTGCTTGTTGACATACCACATCGCGGTAGTATTGTCCGTCAGGACTTGAACAGACTGACCGCGAAGGGAAGGGAGGAAAGCCTTGAGTGCTAAACTAATCGCACGCAATTCCAGAAGGTTGATGTGAAGCAACCTTTCCTCTGGAGACCAAAGACCCTTGATCTCCAGATCCCCCAGATGCGCACCCCACCCTAAAGTGGATGCATCCGTTATCACTGTGGCCACCGATGGAGGTAGATGGAAGGGCTTTCCTTGGGACAGATTGCCCTCCACGCTCCACCAAGACAGATCCGCTGCAGCTTCTCTGAAGATCCTCACAGACTCCCTGAGATCTCCTTTGTGCTGATACCACTGCCTGCGGAGGCACCACTGGAGCACCCTCATGTGCCAGCGTGCATGGTTGACCAACAGAATGCAGGAAGCAAACAGACCGAGCAGGCGAAGGACCTTCAGGACTGGAACGACCGCTACATTGCAAAATAAAGGAATCATTTCCTGTATGTCGAGAATCCTTTGAGGTGGAGGGGATGCTCAACACACAGTAGTGTCCAGTACCGCACCTATGAACAGGTTGCGATGAGAGGGCAGCAGGTGAGATTTGGGCACGTTTATCGAAAAACCCAATTTGAACAACAGCTGAGTTGTATCCTGCAGATGATGTAGCACCTTCTCTGGCAACTTCGCTTTGATCAGCCAGTCGTCCAGATAGGGGAAAACGGAAATCCCCGACCTTCTGAGATGGGCTGCCACCACTGCCATCACCTTCGTGAAGACTCGGGGTGCAGTAGTAAGACCAAACGGAAGGACCGCAAACTGATAATGTTGCGACCCTAACGTAAACCGGAGATACTTCCTGTGCGACTTCAGGATGGGGATGTGGAAATACGCATCCTGCAAGTCGATCGACACCATCCAGTCCTCCTGATTCAGCGCCTTAAGAACCTGCGCAAGGATGAGCATCTTGAACTTCTCTTGCTTCAGATAAAGATTCAAGATCCTGAGGTCCAATATCGGACGCAATCTGCCGTCCTTTTTCGGAATCAGGAAATACCGGGAGTAGCATCCCTGACCCCTCTCCTGCTCTGGAACCACCTCTATCGCACCTTTCTGTAGTAACTTCAGGACTTCCTCCTGTAGGAGAAGACGATGGTTCTCTGAGCAAGCCCCTGGACAAGGAGGGTAATTTGGAGGGAATTCTCGAAAGGGGAGGCCGTACCCATTTTCTACAAGATCTAGAACCAAAAGATCTGTAGTTACAGATTCCCAATCTTGCAGAAAATGGGTAAGCCGGCCCCCCACAGGACCAACATGATCCAGAATGGCGGATCTAGGGCTGCTTTGCGGTGGAAGGAGAGGATGAAGAGGAGGAGAGTTGACGGCCACGTGAGCGACCCCTGATTCTACCTCTGTATCCTTTAGACAAAGAGCCTTGCTGCTGCTGCTTCTGTTGGGTCTGCCTGTAGGAACGAAAGGTTGCCCTTCCGAAACCTCTGTACCTTTTAAACGACCCCCTTGACTGGGATTGAAGGCCCAGAGACTTTAGCGTAGCCTTGCTCTCCTTAAAACGTTCAAGAGCAGCATCTGCCTTTTTGCCAAATAAACCAGATCCATCAAATGGCAAGTCCAACAGAGTCGACTGTACATCCGGGGAAAACTCCGAAGACTTCAGCCACGCACCCCTCCTGGTGGCAACAGAAGACCCCATGACCCTTGTCACTGAATCCGCCATGACCCTTGCCACTGAATCCCCCGTGTCCAGCCCACTTTGGATCACCTGGCGTGCTGCTGCCTGGGCATCCGTCAAGATCTCATTAAAACCAACCCTATCCTCCTCAGATAGTTTTGGTGCCAGTTTTTTAGCAGAGTCCAAGAGCGCATGAACATAGCGTCCCAAAAGGCAAGTGGCATTTGTTGATTTTAGTGCCATGCTGGCCGATGAAAATACCTTTTTGGCCGACTGGTCCAGCTTTTTAGCCTCTCTGTCCCCCGGAACCTGAGGAAAAGCACCCTTGGATATTCCTGAACAAGCCGCCTGAATCACCAGGCTCTCAGGCGATGGATGTGATGTCAAGAACTCAGGGTCCCCTGGAGCTGCCCTATACCTCCTAGCAACCGTCTTAGAGACTGCGGGAGCAGAAAAAGGCTTACGCCACACCTCCAACATAGGGTCAATAATGGCCTCATTAAAAGGCAACAACAGCTCCGAAACTGCAGTAGGAGAATGCAACACTTCAGTCAAAATGTTTGATTTGAACTCAGTAGTTGGCAACTGAAGATCCAGCAGTTCTGCGGCCTTCCTGATGACTGCATGATATGGAGCCACATCCTTCGAGGGTTCATCAGAAGGTGGAGTAATTTCCCACTCAGGAGACAAATCCAGTCCACTTGTCTTTTTAAGCTCCTCAAACACCTCGTCAGACTCCCCCAGCTCTCCTTCTT
Source organism: Triturus cristatus (assembly GCF_964204655.1). Lineage (NCBI taxonomy): Eukaryota > Metazoa > Chordata > Amphibia > Caudata > Salamandridae > Triturus > Triturus cristatus. The sequence continues at coordinate 210,812,755 of NC_140594.1, read as the reverse complement.
CTGCTTCTTCCAGAAGGTACCTTCGCTCATCAACCACTCTCTTAGCCTCCCTTCTGGACCGAATCCGTACAAGCGGCGTCGGCGGCGCCGTGTTCGAATCCGCCGGCGCCGAACGTGGATCCGCAGGAGCAGCCGGCGTCAAACGAGGTCGAGCCGGTGAAGAAGGAAGCGGCATCGACGTCCTCGGCGCCGGTAGAGGCCAAGACGGCGTCGCCGGAAAAAATGGCATGAAAGGAGCCTGCGGATAGACTTGCGGCACCCCAAATTGAATGCCATTAGACCCATCAGTCCCGCAGGTGTACCAGTGGTGTACATGGCTCTCGAAAATACCCCGTACATAGCATTTAAATAATGCGAGGGTCCTGACCTGGTCCAGGGAACGCAGGGTACTGGTCAGGCATCACCGGACTGGGGCCAACTGGCGCCGACGGTGGAATAAGCGGCGTCGCAGGCTCACCCGGTACTTGAAGTTCCTCAACCGGGGCCGGAGACAGAGCCGGAGATGGAGCCGGAGATGGAACCGGCGTCGGATATGGAACCAGAGCCGGAGAAGTAGCCGGAGCCGGTGAAGCCACTGGAGAAGAAGGACCAGGAGGAGAATCCAGGACGGGTGAAGGAGACACAGAGTCCTTTCGGCGTCGAGTTGGTGACATCGACTTCGGAGCCGAACTCTTGTCAGAGTGATTTCGAGAAGAATGCCTCCTCTTCTTCTTGTGCTTCTTGGATCGTGAAGCATGCCCCGAAGTCGACTTCGACGCCGACGCCGACCTCGACCGTGACCTCGACTTCCTTCCTCCTCTCTTCTCCTTTTTCATCCTAGCGATGAAGAGTTTCGCCTCCCTTTCTTTTAGAGCCTTGGAGCTCATCTTGCGACAGCAAGAACAACCATCCACATCGTGGTCAGATGACAAACACCACACACAGTCGTCATGTGGATCCGTGAGAGACATGTGTTTGCCACATTCACGACGGGGCTTGAAGCCCGACTTCTTCGTTGACATCTTTCTCGAAAGAGAAACAGAGAAACCCAGAAAAACACAAAGTAACAGTAAAGCTACCAACAGCGATTCCCGAAATCCGTTGGCGTCGATGTGAGAAGTTGGCCTGATATATGATGTCACTACTTCTAGTGTACACCTTGTATCAGTCCAAACAACCCTTATGGTGATTGGTTGTAAAGTCAACCTTATAGACCAGCTATTCTAGTGCTAGCATGGACAAGAGCAGTCTTAGGCTAAACTCTGTATGGCATGTGAAGCCAGCTGTTATACCACTACAATCCCTTGAATACCAAATGAAAGGACACCACACCAGATATATATAAAATTAGAATGTATTTATTCTAACATATACCCTCAGCACTCTTTATGAGTTCAGAGGTCTAAGCACAACAATTTCTTAAGTAGCATACGTTAAGTTACACAGGAAAAATACAGTTAGGCCCAGGGGCCACGCAAACCATATACCGAGAAAGTGGTATAAGTACACCGTCACGAACAGGGAGTAGGCCTAGGCAATCGCTGGGGCTACACTACCCTACCAATAGTTAGGAAGTGGGAGGCCCACGGGAAGCGTGAGCAGTGTGGAAACACACACGCGGGTTACATTAAAGTCAATGAGAATGTAACAGTTAGAAATAGGAAGAATAAGGACACTTCCGAAGTAACTAGGAGGAAGCAACTAAAGATTTAGTCACTTGGATAGTCAATATCCACTGGAGCACCAGAGTACTCGCGTTACCCCACCCACAGGAGACGGGTGCATAGGTGTGAAGATGTGTGGGTGTCGTCGCTGGATCCTATGGATGCCTGAAGAACAGATGCTGGCAGGCGGCCAGGAGGAAGATGTCCGGTGGATCCAAGGGTGGATCTTGAAGGAAGAACACCTGCAAGCAGAGGGGACAAAGTCTGGGTCACTAGCCAGTGACCGTGTGGAACCAGGAAGGAACCAGGCGATGTTGTGCAGAACACAGGTGATGTCTTGAAGCTTGTCTCTGCAGATGCGTGGACCAGGAGGTGTCGAGGACGACCAGAACCAGGGTACGAGCTGTCCCACGAAGGATCTTGCTGCTGGCGGAGTCGATGTCCCGATTGGAGTCAACAACCCTTGGCAAAGGCAACCCACGCAGAAAGGGAAAATCGCTTCAGGTGCAGACCAGGAGGGTCTGAGGTGCTTCTCTTTCACAGGGAAGCAAGGGCCAGTCTGGAGGAGCCAAACCAGCGGTGAAAAGTTAAGGGTTCGTCGTTACTGAGGCTACTAGCCAGCGGTCAAGCAACCGGACAGACGCGTCGAGCAGGAAAATGCCGAAGGGCCCCACGCAGAACTCGTAGAGTGTGGAGGGCTGATCTTCGGTGCAGATGGTGCTCGGGGTTGGGGCTTCTCAATCCCCAGAGCACAACTTCGAGGAGGCCTCAGAAGCTGCGCTGGAAGCTACTCACCAATTTTCCCAGGTAGCCGGTCCCACGTCTCTCGTCGCCTCCACGGATCTCAGCTTGGCTGTGGATGTGGATCAGGGTCAGAGAAGTCTGGAGGTCAAGGCGCTGGTCGGGCTCTGCAGTCGGTTCCTCGTAGAACTTGGGCAAAGCAAACGGCAGATCGCTTGTTGGTGCCTGTTTGCACAGGGTGGCCACTCCTTGGCCACAAGGGAGATTCTTCAGTCTTCTTGTCGGTGAATGTCCAGAGTTTCGTGTCTACTTTCAGTTCAGGATAATCCAAAGTCCTAGGGACTCAGCTCCCACTCCTATACTAATCTGGGGGGCTGGGTTACCTGCTAGGTCCCTCCTAAGGGTGGGACCAGGGAGGGGGGTGGTTACACCCCCTTCGTCCAGTTACGCGCCAGGACTGGGGCTGGAGTGCCCCAGCACTGGTTTGAACCGGACTATGCGTAGGACACCTTGTGTGCCCCAGGCAGTGTCTCGTTTCTTTAATCCCTCCTTGCCCCAATACTCTAAGCCCTGTCTAGGGTGGTGCTAGCACCTCCCAAGGCAGGAAACCTATTGTCGAAGCCTCCCTCGCTGGAAGGACTCCTAGCAGCAGGAGGTCAGACTTGTGTCTGTGGCAGCAGCATCCATTTTGTGATGCTGGGGCTCTGGTTAACTTTAACCGGGTAGTAGGTCTTCAACATGTCTTCTCCCTCTAGAAGGGGGAAATACTATCCTCATCGCCAGAAATGGGGTGGGGGTAGTATTCCAAAGTGTTAGACACCTTACACGACATGTTTTGATAAAGCCAAACCATAGTTACCATAACCGCGAGGATTATAAGGCACTTTAAGAGTATATGGTAGGCGATATCATAGAACAGCTATAAGGACATGGGTCCGAAAGCTGCAGACAGGCTCAGCTAGAGCACCATCTCACATGTTACCAAGCACTCTGCCTCCAGGATTGTTAAGGCCTGCCATAGGAGTGGCTGAAAGGTTACCCATGTGTCTATATATAAGATAGGTATAGGGATACTATACCTAAGCAAGGGGTGATTACACGACCTTGCCCCAGCTGAGTGATCAGCCAGTTGTGTCATGATGGGAGGCCAGCCAGGGGTGGCATAATACATGCTGCAGCCCCTGGTAGGCCTAGGGTACACCCATGCCCTGGGTACCTAAGGTACACTGTACAGGGCCCTATAAGGTGATCCTTGCCAATTGGGTTATGTACCTAAAGTACATAGTATGAATTTAGAAAGAGAACAGCGGGGCTGTGGGTCTGATTAGCAGGCCCACAGCCACATCTAAGTCGAAAACCAGAGAAGCAAAAGCAAAAAGTGGGGGTGACCATAGGAAGCAGACCCTACTCTCCCACACAACCCCTCCCCCCAAACTTAGGGACATTAAACTAACCTTGACCAGTTGAGACTTCATGTTCTAAGTGGAAATATCTGGAGAGTCCATCTGCATTGGCATGGTCAGTCCCAGGTCTATGTTCCACTGTGAAGTCCATCCCCTGTATGGAAATGGACCACCTAAGAAGTTTGGGATTTTCACCCTTCATCTGATTTAGCCACAAGAGGGGCTAATGGTCTGTCTGAATCTTGAAGTGAGTGCCAAACAGGTATGGCCTCAGCTTCTTCAGGGCCCAAACCACAGCAAAGGCCTCCCTCTCAATAGCTGACCAACGTTTCTCTCTAGGGGTCAGCCTTCTACTAATAAAAGCAATGGGCTGGTCTTGACCAGCAATATTCAGTTGTGAAAGAACAGCTCCCACACCCAACTCAGAAGCATCTGTTTGGACAATGAATTCTTTGGAGTAATCTGGACTTTTCAGAATAGGTGCAGTGCACATGGCCTGCTTCAGGTCATCAAATGCCTTCTGACAGCTTACTGTCCACTGAACTTTCTTTGGCATTTTCTTGGAGGTTAAGTCATTAAGTGGTGTCACAATGGACCCATAGTTCTTAACGAACAAGTTACTTACCTTCGGTAACGATGTATCTGTAAGAAACATTAGTTAGTTAGATTCCTCACCTTAGAATATCCCCAGGCGTCAGACTGGATCCGGAAGATTTTTCGTCAGCAATACGCCTTGCGCGTCGCTAGGCGTCGTCTGCGGCTCCGCGTCCGTCGTCGGCGTCGTGCGCCGGAATGACGTCGGAGTACTTAGACGCCGCCCTCGCGCGCTGACATCAGTTCTTGTACATAGCTTTACGCGCCAGGAACGCAGAGCCATGCAAGGAGCGACACTGGTGCCAAAAATAAAATCTAGGGGCCTGAAAAGCATAACCTTAACCCTAGATGTCAGTTCGCAAAACGGGGAGGATGGGTGGGTCGGTGAGGAATCTAACTAACTAATGTTTCTTACAGATACATCGTTACCGAAGGTAAGTAACTTGTTCATCTGAAAGAAACACGTTAGTTAGATTCCTCACCTTAGAATAGATACCCAAGCAATACCATCCCCGGTGGTGGGTCTGCGAACCAAGATCACACCAGAAAGTCCTGGAGGACAGAACGGCAAAAGAAGCCATCCCTCCGGACTTGGCTGTCAAGGCAATAATGCCTGGCAAACGTGTGTAGAGAAGCCCACGTTGCCGCCTGACAGATGTCCTGCAAAGGGACACCCCGTCCCAAAGCAGTGGTAGCCGCCGTGGCCCGAGTAGAATGGGCGCGCAGCCCAACAGGAGGGTCCTTTTTTGCCAAGGAGTAACAAATTTTGATGCACAAAACTACCCACCGAGAGATGGTCCGTTTGTGCACAGCTTTCCCCTTCTTAGCACCCACGTATCCAACGAAAAGTTGGTCGTCCACCCGGAACTGCTTTGTGCGGTCCAGATAAAAGGAGAGCGCACATTTTGGGTCCAGACGGTGGAGCCTCTCTTCCTCTTTGGAAGGATGCGGAGGCGGAAAGAAGGTGGGCAAGGTGACAGACTGCCCAAGATGAAATGGAGTCACCACTTTCGGAAGAAAGGAGGGACGAGGCCGAAAGACAACCTTGTCCGGATGAACAGAGAGAAAAGGAGGCTTTGAAGATAAAGCCTGGAGCTCACTCACCCGTCTAGCCGAGGTGATGGCTACCAGAAAAGCAGTCTTAAGCGTCAGCAGATGAAGAGGACAATTATGAAGAGGCTCAAAGGGAGCGCACATCAGAAATGTGAGAACAAGATTCAAGTCCCACTGAGGCATTACAAAAGGGACAGGAGGGAACGTGTGAGTAATGCCCTTTAGAAAGCGTGTAACTACAGGGGACTTGAAAAGAGAAGGCTGATCAGGAAGCCGCAAGAAGGCAGAGATGGCAGCAAGAAAACCTTTCAGGGTGCCCAGGGCAGAGCCCTGCCGGGCAAAAGAAAGAAGAAACAGTAGAACCTCAGAAAGAGGGGCGGAAAGGGGATCCACAGCCTTTGCTGTGCACCATGCCACAAATTTGTTCCACCGTCTTTGTGGAGGGACGCCTGGCTGCCAGAATGATATCACAGACTTCAGGAGGCAAGTCAAATGGCATCAACTGCCGCCGCTCAATCTCCACGCATGGAGGTGGAGGCTGGACAGGTTCGGGTGGAGGACCGTCCCCTGCTGTTGCAACAGAAGATCCTCCCGAAGGGGCAGACGTATCGGAGGATCGGTCAACATACTGAGTAGCTCGGGATACTAGTACCTTCGTGCCCAATCCGGAGCCACCAAGATGACTTGGGCCCGGTCGCGCCTGATCTTCTTCAGCACTCTGGGCAGAAGTGGTATAGGCGGAAAGGCGTACAACAGACCGCAACTCCACTCGTGACGAAAAGCGTCGCCGAGCGAGTGCCGCCTTGGAAATTCCAACGCGCAGAACTGCTGACATTGCGCGTTCTCTTCGGTGGCGAATAGATCTAACCAAGGCTCTCCCCACTGCTGAAAGAGACCTTGCGCCACTTCGGAGTTCAGACGCCATTCGTGATCCATCATGCAACGGCGGCTGAGTTCGTCTGCTCTGGTGTTCAGAGAGCCCGCCAGATGTTGAACCACTAGGGTGACGCCCTGGTGTTCCAGCCACGTCCAGAGGCGCAGAGCCTCCTGACAAAGGGTCCACGACCCCACCCCGCCCTGTTTGTTGCAATACCACATGGCGGTGGTGTTGTCCGTGAACACCTGCACGACACTTCCCCTGACAGAGGGAAGAAAGGCTTTCAGTGCAAGTCGGATCGCTCTCAACTCCAACAAGTTGATGTGGAGACGAGACTCCGCCGGAGACCAGAGGCCTCTGATCTCCGCCTCTCCCATATGGCCACCCCATCCCAGGAGGGACGCATCCGTCACTACGACATGCTCCGGTTGGGGAAGGGAGAGGCTCTTGCCCTTGACCCAATCGCGGTCCGTGAGCCACCACTGCAACTGCTGTGCAGTGCCCTCCGAGATGAAGACATGGTCGGACAGGTTGCCGTGATGCTGGGCCCACTGAAACTTCAGGTCCCACTGCAGAGCCTGCATGCGCCGCCTGGCGTGATGCACTAGTAGGATGCAGGAGGCCATCAGCCCCAGAAGCCGCAACACTAGCCTGACCGAAACCCAGGATAGAGGCCGAAAGATGGGAATCAGGGCCTGAATATCCCGGACCCGCTGTTCTGGCGGATAGACCCGGAACTGCGCCGAATCGAGAACCGCTCCGATGAAGAGGAGCTTCTGAGAGGGACTCAGGTGTGACTTCGGCATGTTGATGGAAAATCCCAGCAAATGTAGGAGATCCGCCGTAGTCTGGAGGTGGGAGACGACTGTCTGGGGCGAGCCCGCCTTCAACAACCAGTCGTCGAGATAGGGGAAGACTGGAAACCCTGATCTGCGCAGATGAGCTGCGACCACCGCCATCACTTTCGTGAACACCCGAGGGGCACTGGTGAGGCCGAAGGGGAGCACGGTAAACTGAAAGTGCTCTGGGCCCACCGTGAACCGCAGGTAACGCCGGTGGGCCGGCAGGACGGGGATGTGGAAATATGCGTCCTGCAAGTCCAACGCTACCATCCAGTCTCCAGGGTCTAGGGCAGCTAGAACCTGAGCCAAAGTTAACATCTTGAACCTTTCCTTCCGGAGGAAGGCATTGACGTTCCGGAGGTCCAAGATAGGGCGTAGGCCCCCTTTGCCCTTCTTGGGAACCAGAAAGTAGTGGGAATAACAACCACGACCTACTTCTGGGCTCGGAACGCGCTCGACGGCCCCCTTGGCCAAGAGGGCCGAAACTTCCTCGTGGAGAAGATTCAAATGATCCCCCGAGATACGGTGGTGCTGCGGTGGCATGGCTGGAGGGGTCGTCTCGAAGGGGAGGGAGTAGCCCCTTCGGACGATTTGCAGCACCCACCTGTCCGATGTGATGGACCGCCAGTGGAGCAGGTGATGGCGAACTCTGCCGCCCACTGGTGTGGAATAGGTCTGAAAGCTCGGACTAGGAAGGCTTTGAGGCGGATGCTGTCGGGGTGGATGTGGGCTGACCGCGTCGTCCTCCAGAACCGCCTCGGCAGAAACCACGTCCGCGACCGCGCGCAGGTTGGTTCTGCGGCTGGTGGCTAGACGTACGTGAGGAGGCACCCCTTCCTTGGCCACGAAAGGCGGAAGTTTCCGACCGCGGGGCCGAGAGGCCCAAGGACTTGGCCGTAGCCCGGGAGTCCTTAAAGCGATTCAGCGCACTGTCCGCTTTCTCGCCGAAAAGGCGAGTGCCATCAAAGGGCATGTCCATGAGGGTGCTCTGGACATCGCCCGAAAAGGACGTGGACCGCAGCCAGGCGTGACGTCTAAGCGCCACTGAGGTAGAAATCGCCCTACCCAGCGAGTCCGTAGTGTCAAGCCCACATCGGATAGCATGTCGCGCTGCATCCCTACCATCGGCCAGAGCCTGGGTAAGTCGTGTCTGGACCTCCTCCGGACACAGGGGCAGCACATCCTCCACCGTATCCCACAGAGAGTGGGAATAACGGTCCAAGAGACAGGCGGTGTTCAAAGACCGCAGGCCCAAATTAAGGGAGGAGAACAGCTTTTTGCCGAACTGTTCCAGTCTCTTGGAATCCCGGTCCGGCGGAGCAGTCGGGAAGGAGGATTGGGAGGTAGAGGCCTGGATAACCAGGCTCTCGGGGGTAGGGTGTTGGGACAGAAAACTGGGGTCGCCCGGAGCAGGGCGGTGGCGCCTGGCCACGTTCCTGTCCACAGGAGGAACTGTGGAGGGCTTGGACCAGGTGCCCTGCAGAACGTCAGTGAGGGCCTCATTGAATGGCAGCAGAGGCTCAGTGGAGCTTGCTACAGACTGAAGCACCTCAGTGAGGACGTTAGTCCTCACAGCCACGGCAGGTAGCTCGAGCCCAAGGGCTGCGGCCACCTTGCGCAGCACCACAGAGAAAGCAGCACCCACCTCCGAAGCCACAGTCGGAGGAGAGATGAATCCAGTGTCTGGAGAGGTATCCAGACCATTGGCCTCACCCAGTTCATCTGCCCAGTCCTGTGACAGTTGAGCCTGAACGGCCATAGGATCCTCGGATCCCTCCCATTCGCCCCCATCATCCGATTCCTGGTATGCAGGAGGAAGGATCGGAGCCGGGCGATAGACAAAATGTGTCTCCAGCGGCGCCGAACGCGGCGTCCATCGACGCCGTAACGGCGCCGGGCCCGGAGCGGGGCTGAACTGGGGCTCGACGGCGAGCGGAGTCGGCGTCGGAGGTGGTACCGGTGTCGACGCCGGCGGAGGAGGCGTGACGAAGTCGACCGGCGTCGGCGGGGACTCGGGAACGGGTCCCTCGGGCACTTGCGGCGTCGAGGCCGGAGCCATCGACGGCGCCGGGGCCGGAGCCGCCGGCAAGCAAGGTTGCCCAGTCGGGTCCGCGGGGCCCGAAGGCGCGCCAGCGGGCGTCGACGGCGGAGCCAGGTTCCTCATGGCCGAGAGGAAGGCACTGACTTCCGCCGGCGTCGCGTCAGTCCCAGGGACCGGCGGGTGTGGGGACTTGCGCGGTGCCTGCGGCTCCGCTGGAGCCGCGGGGGTGGAACCACCCTGACCCTCGACCGAGTCGCGCGACCGGCGAGGGGAGTCCGAAGAGCGGTGTCGCCTCTTGGACTTCTTGGAGTGCTTCGACTTACCCGAAGACTTGGAGCCAGACGATCGATGAGGACGTGGACCTCCTCCTGGACCGGGATCGAGAGCGGCGCGGAGCCGAATGGCGAAGCTCGAGAAGCTTACGGGACCGCTAGCCTTCGAGGTCAGGGCCTTGCAGTCCGAACACGACTCCGCGTCGTGGTCGAGGCCCAAGCAGTAAAGGCACCGGCGGTGATGGTCCGTAACCGTCATCAAGCGGCTACAGTCAGCACAGGCTTTAAAACCAGGCATCCTACCGGCACCGGAGTCGAGACAAGATCAAAAAGGATCGAAAAAAGTTAGTCAAAAAGTGACTAAAGGGGTAGGTCTCCCGGATCTGCGCTTACTGGTGCGGAAAAAAGAAGAACTGACGTCAGCGCGCGAGGGCGGCGTCTAAGTACTCCGACGACGTCATTCCGGCGCACGACGCCGACGACGGACGCGGAGCCGCAGACGACGCCTAGCTACGCGCAAGGGGTATTGCTGACGAAAAATCTTCCGGATCCAGTCTGACGCCTGGGGATATTCTAAGGTGAGGAATCTAACTAACGTGTTTCTTTCAGATGCCTCACGGTAGGGAACCACTACCGATGCTTCGAAGTACTGCGGACAACCGTAGACACCAACTCTAACTGAAAGTGCAATAGAACGACGCCACCCTGTGAGTCGCATAACAGCAGAAAAAGAGGACAGACTAATCACAGAAGAATCTCTGTGAGAAAGACTCCACAGGAGCGTACCAAGCCTTCCTTGCAGAAAGGCAGCTACACAATAGCCAGCAAATATCCCACATAGTGTAAGTCTTAACCCTGGCAAGGGGGCTCCTCTTGAGACAAGCTCACAGTCCGAGAACCGAAGGGAAGGGAGAACCAGCTGACCAGCTGTACTGAACAAAGGCAAACATGGCAGAGTAGCCGACTAGACCATCTGAGTATTACGTCATGAACCCAGGGTCAAGAAGAAGGCGATGCAAGTCAGCCCGGGGCCCTTCTGGAAGAGAAGGAAGAAGGAGCTCAACCAAGTCCCAAAGGGCAAAGGAAGCACATGCGAACACGCAAGACGTGTTCAAGGCACGGATGCCAGCACTGGTGGAGTCAAAAATGTGGCGACCACATGTCTCCAGCCACCGAGATTCCCTAGTGGAAGGTAGCAACAACAGAGCGGAAGAAGGCTGCAAGGCAAAAAAAACCCTGACAACCGGACCCTGAGCTCTAGGGTGATGGGAGAAGCAGACAGGATCGTCTGGGGCCGGACGATGCCGGCGAACAATGGCCTGATCAACATGGTCAAGAGAGGAGGGCCGTGCCCAGGTACCAAGCAGGGTATCAAACAAAGACCCACCAAGGGGCAGCAAAGGCTCAACGTTCATAGGCTCAATGTGGAGGAGATCCAGTAAAGGATCAGAGGGCAGGGAAACCACAGGGGGCTGCAAGCGAAGATTATCTGCAGCCCTGCGAACAGCCCTCGCGAGAGCCGCACTAGCCTCTGTCGCCATTCTGGGGGGACGACAACAAACCATCAGTCAGGGACGGTTGGAGGCTAACTCGTCCACTAGACAGTAAAGGCGGAGGAGCCTGAAGTTGATTCAAAGGCCATGAAATGCTAGGCACCTGCACCAAGGGGCACTGAAACGACCCTGGGCACGGGGAGCCCAGAGGGACTTTATCCTCCTGTAAAAGAGGAGCCGTAGGCGCCGGCATCGGCTTCGACTGATGCAGAGATGGTGTTGTATCGACGCCGAGAACCTCCAGAGGGGACTTGGCCTGGGCGCCGTCCGGCGGCGACTCGACCTACACCTGCGGGGAGGAAAGAGGTCGACAGGGTGTCGAACTCGGTGCCACAGCCTACGTCAGCGCAGTAAGCCGCACAGGGCAATGTGGCAACTGGACAGGTGGGCTGGACGGACGACTGGGATGCCCCTCCGGGCCATGTCCCGTCAACGACGTATCGACTCCGGAACCGGAGTCGATGCACGCAGCCGGCATCGAGGACGAATCTGCTGGCGAAAACCCGACATGAGTGCCTTCCTCCTCTGTGGGACCCGAAGGCGCACCAGGGAGAGGGGGTGACCCAAAGACAGACTGGAGAGCCTTTCAATAGGTCTCCATTTGGGTCCTTGTCGCTCCAACGCCCGGGAAGGGTGGGTATGGAGGAGACGACTGCTGGGCGCCTGTGCCTCGCAAAGACTGAGAGCAGCGGGCCCCAGCGTCACGTTTATGGGAGGACGACCTCCGCGACTTATGCTTGTGCTTACCTGTCTCCGAACGATGTCCGCGGGAACGACCCCATGAGCAAGCCCGTACCGAGAGGGAGATAGGCGGCGTGAAGGCACAGGACCAACATCCGGGTAGCCAGCAGCTTCATACAACGCTCCCTTAGGGACTTTGGTTTCATCTGCTGACAGACGTCGCACTCTTCGGAGTCGTGGTGTACTCTCAGGAACCCCATACATATGGCGTGTGGGTCCGTGACAGGCATCGCACACTGTTCTGTGACGCCAAAGGTGTTGATAAGGCCTGGAAAACAGGCCAAGGAAACGCTGGTTTTTCCTGAATCCGCGTTGGGACGCGGAAAAGAAGAAAGCGGACGTCAACGCGCCGGGAGGGGCTTATATGGCTCCACTGACGTCACGTCCATGGATGACGTCAGGGCAGAGCAGTGAGGTACCGCCCCTGGCGTGCAGATGTGCTGCTGCAGAAAGTTTTCTGGATCCAGTCTGACGCCTGGGGATATTCTAAGTTAAGGAATCTGCGTCTAGATGTTTTTATCAGATATCCCGAACGGGAGGATAGACCTGAAACTGCGTCGTGTCCAGAACCGCTCCAATGAAGAGGAGCTTCTGAGAGGGAGTCAGGTGTAACTTCAGCACGTTGAAGGAGAACCTCAGCGAATGCAGGAGGTCGGCCGTAGTCTGGAGGTGGGAGACGACTGCCTGGGGCGAGTCTGCCTTCAACAACCAGTCGTCGAGATAGGGGAAGACTGGAACCCCTATCGGCGCAGATGAGCTGCGACCACCGCCATCACTTTCGTGAATACCCGAGGGGCGCTGGTAAGGCCAAAGGGAGCATGGTAAACTGAAAATGCTCGTGGCCTACCGTGAACCACAGGTAACGCCGGTGGGCCGGCAGGACGGGGATGTGAAAATATGCGTCCTGCAAGTCCTGCGCTACCATCCAGTCTCCAGGGTTGAGGGCAGCTAAGACCTGAGCCAGAGTCAGCATCTTGAACTTCTCCTTCCGGAGGAAGCGAATGACGTACCGAAGGTCCAAGATAGGACGCAGGCCCCCTTTGTCCTTCTTGGGGACCAGAAAGTAGTGGGACTAACAACCACTCCCTACTTCCGGCCCAGGAACGCACTCGATGGCTCCCTGGGCCAAGAGGTCCGTGACTTCCTGTTGGAGAAGAACCAAGTGATCCCCCGAGATGCGGTGGCACCGAGGTGGCATAGCAGGAGGGGAGGAATGAAAGGGAAGGGAGTAACCATGGCAGATTATCTGCAGCACCCATCTGTCTTCTGTAATCTCGCGCCAGTGAGGGAGGTGGTGGCGGATCCTGCCACCCACCGGCGTGAGGTGCTCCCCGAAGCTAAGATTAGGAAGGTTTGGTGGCGGAAGCAGCGGGGGTGGAGGTGGATGGACCCGCACGCTAGTTCCCCGACCCACCCCTGCGAATGCCGTGACCCCGCGCGCTGGGGCTGGTTCTGCCCAGGCTTAGGGGATGGGCGCCCGCCTGACTGCCTCTACCTTGGCCACGAAAGGAACGAAAACCAGGAGAGGCCGAACTTTTAGTAGAAAGGCCCAAGGACCTTAAAGCGCTCCAGGGCACTGTCAGCCTTGTCGCCAAACAGGCGGGTGCCATCAACGGGCATGTCCATGAGCGAGCTTTGGACACCAGGCGAAAACCCAGTCGAACGCAACCAGGCGTGACGCCGCAACGCCACAGTTTTAGAAATCGCCCTGCCCAATGAGTCGGCGGTGTCCAACCCACACCGAATGGCGATCTTAGCCAAATCCTTACCCTCAGCAATTGCCTGAGAAAGGACAGCCTGCACCTCCTCAGGATATTGAGGCATCCCACACCGCGTGGGAGTAGCGGCCCAACAAACAGGCGGTGTTCACCGACCGCAGCCCTAAGCTGGCCGAAGAGAACAACCGCTTCCCAAACTGGTCCAGCTGTTTAGAGTCCCTATCTGGCGGGGCCATAGGAAAAGCACTCTGTGACATCGAGGCCTGAATGACCAGGCTCTCAGGCGTAGGGTGAGTAGTCAAAAAGGCGGGGGCGCCGGTCGGTGGCGCCTGGCTATGTTTTTATCCACCGGGGCCCCCGTGGCCGGCCTTTACCAAGTGCCCAAGAGGACGTCAGTAAAGGCGTCATTGAAGGGCAGCAACGGCTCCGACGAAGCAGACGCCGTCTACAGGACCTCGGTGAGGAGGTTGGTCTTGAGGGCCACTGTGGGGGGGTCAAGATTAAGGGCCTCAGCCGCCGACGCAGGACCATCGTGTAAGAGGCACCTTCCTCCATTATAGGCGGGGGGGGGGGAAGCGAACCTCGGGTCAGAGGAGACATCGAGGTCGCCTGCCTCCTCCAAGTCGTCCACCCAATCCTGCTCGGAGTCACATTGCCAGTCTTCATCCGCCTCTGGCGTAGAGGGAGCCGGAGAAGGGACGAACGGCGCCGGCCGGGGTCGGACCAGTGCCGGCTCCCAATGCGGATCCCAGGCCGGAACAAAATGGTCCTGGAATTGGGGCAAGGGAGAATAAACGGCACCCAGTATGGCACGGAGGGTGGTGCCGAGGGAGGCGCCGGAGCTAGCAACGCCGCACCTCGTGGCGCCGGAGCCGCTGGCGCAGGATCCTGTGGCGCCGGGGCTGGCGCCTGTGGCGGAGCCGCCGGGCCAACATGATCTAGACACAGGACCGCGGGGCCTGAAGGGGCGCCGGTGGGAGCCCAAGGCCTAAAAAGGCGGACCATGGTAGAAAGGAATTCTTGCACCTGTTCAGGAGTTGCCGACGGACCCGGGTATGGTGGGCAGGCCGTGGGACTCCCAGGTTCCAGGGGAGCCGCCAGGGCAAAGCCCCTGTCCCCCCTCGTCTGCCTCCGGGGAGCGACGGGGGGACGTCGGAGAGCGAACACGCTTCTTCAACTTCTTTTTATGGCGTCGCTTACCGGAATCCAAAGGTGAAGACTTGGAGCCTGAGGAGCGACGGCTCTGGTCCCACGAGCGGTCCAGGGAACGGCCCCTGGACCCAGAGCGGCGGCGTGACGAATGCCGGACCTCCAGCAACTTCCTACACCACTCCCGCAAGGCCTTGGGGGCCATGGCGCGACAATCCCGGCAGTCCCGGGAGTCGTGAGCAGTAGAGGCAGGCCCCACAGGACTTAAAGCCGGGCATCCCTACGTGCACCAGGAGAAAAGAGAGGAGACAAAAAGTCTCAAAATAGTAGTCAAAAAGTGACTAAGGTACGTGCTCAATCCGGATCTGCGCTTGCTGGCGCGGAAAAAGAAAGAACTGATGTCAGCGCGCATGGGTCGCGCCCAAGTACTCCCCGTGGCGTCATCTCGGCGCTTACGACGCCAGTGACGGACGCGGAGCCGCACAACGCCACCTACTGACACGCACTGCTAAGCAAAACTTTCTGGATACAGTCTGATGCCTGGGCATATTCTAAGGTAAGGAATCCATCACTAATATGTATCTTTCAGATCCTGGTTACAGCAAATGCACTGGTAGAGATGCACAATATTTCTGCATGAGACCTGAACAATACTTCAGCCCAGGTTAAAGTTTGTAGGTCATTGCCCAACAGACAATCTACAGGTAGGTCTGGAGATAACACAACCCTCTTAGGTCCAGTTACCTCTTCCCAGCTGAGATTCACAACTGCCAAGGAATGATCAGTCCTGACATTGTTGACATTGCTAGCGTTGGCGACTTGGTACACTTGTCAAAGTTTGACCTGTTCAGGGGTGTTAGAATCCGGGGTCTCTGGTTGGCGCAGGTATGCACTTGCGACAAGCAGGGACCCTTTCCTCTAAGTCAGGGCGTAGGATTACCTCTTTAAAAATAACCCCTGCTCACCCTCTAGGTAACGTGGCGCGAGCAGTCAGGCTAGATTCCAGAGGGCATTAGGTTAAGCGTTTCAAGTTGTCCCACACAATAATCACCTCCCCACCACACAAAGACACAAGGCTGTACTTCTGTAAAAATATAGGTCTTTATATAAAAGATTTCTTTCAGGCAGGTTGATAAAATACAGTTCTCTTGTAAGTACTAATCCAGTTACTCTTAAAGGCCTAAAGGCAGTCCACAGTTTGTTAAAAATGGCACAGTTCTGTTACAAATAAGCTTCTTGGGGGTGTTGTGCTCTTCGTAGCGCCTCAGGTACGCTCCGTACCGCTATTTGAGCACGTCGTGCCGTTTCCCACGCTTCCCGCATGAGTGCGCGTATGCCGGCCGTGAACCAGACGGGCCGTACCTTCGTAGGTACGCGTCAAACACATTCAAGGCTTCGCTCGCCAAGTTTCACGCTACCCGCGTGAGCGCCGCCAATGGTTTTCACTCTGTACGGCCCGTACAGAGGCAGGGACGCGCCGCACAAGGACGGCAGAGCATGTACGGCTCAAACAAAGGCGGGTACGGTTCGTACCACGGGGCACCAGTCTCAAATATTCCAAAGGCAAGTACGGTCCGTACGAAGGCAAGTACGGGCCGTATTACGCGCACAAGTCCCAAATATTTCCAATGCAGGTACGGCTCGTACGAAGGCAAATACGGGCCGTACTTTAGCGCGAAAAGTCACAAATACCTTTATTCTTCACGGGGATGGTAACTGCAGCCTCGGGGTTCCACGGAGAGGTGTCCCACGTCGCGGTGTCGTCCCTCACAGTCAGAGGGCGGCGGTGCTTTGTGGCACACTCGAAGAAGGTCTCAGCCACACGACAAAGGTCAGAGGAGGGGGAGGCAGCTCCGGGGCAATTCTTAGCGCGTTGCAGCGCCGACGGCTTCTCAGTAGATCACCAGTATGTCACAGGTCCTTGCGGGGATCTCGGCGGCGCGGGG
The DNA here is from genome assembly GCF_964204655.1 of Triturus cristatus. Classification (NCBI taxonomy): domain Eukaryota; kingdom Metazoa; phylum Chordata; class Amphibia; order Caudata; family Salamandridae; genus Triturus; species Triturus cristatus. The sequence goes on along the minus strand of NC_140594.1, from coordinate 210,796,182 downwards.
TCGCCAAGGCTCGGTGCGCAGACGCTCAGGTTCCTTTCCTTACGGGGCGAGCTACGGCTCGGAGGGGCAGGTACTTGCGGTGCTGGGACCAGGTAGACAGGTCCTTGCGGTGCTCGTGGTAGCCCCAGGTGGCAGATGTCGCGGTGCTGGGAAAGGGGGAGAGGCACACAGGTTCTCTGGGAGTCAGCTTCACGGGATCGCTTCCAGCCACTTCTCCTCTTCTGGTGGAAAGGTAGCGCCCACTGTTCCTGGGGCGCAGATCAGGGGGCAAGTTCACAAGCAAGCCCTTGGAGATTGTTTAAAAGCGCAAGTTGAATCAAAGTCTTTTTCTGTAGTCTTTTCCTCTCCTTCCAGCAGACAGGCACCCACTGCAGGCCAGTCTCTCAGGCAGAGAGACAGTATTCCTCCTTCAGCTTCTCCAGGTCCTTCTCCTTTAGGCAGAGGTTCGTCTTGGCGCAAACAGGATCTGATTTCTTAGGAGCAGGGCTCCTCCTTTTATAGCACAATTCTTTTGTTCTTTGTCGCCAAGGGGCCTGGGCCTGGCTCAGTCCAGTTTTGGAGCACTTTGTTGTGGTGACTGCTCTTTCCTTTCAGCAGCAGGGCAGAGATATCAGCCGCTCCACAGGGGGCGGAGCCGGCATTGTGGTGGCAGAGCACAGGTCTATTCAGAGTCAAAGGTGTACTCCTCCCACCCATCCTGGTGTAATCTCTCTACCCACCACCTGGTAGCCAGCTTGTCTCCTTGAATTCCCCAGCCCTGCTCCCCACTGTAACTAGGCAGAACACACACACACACAGCAGAGGCGGACTGAAATGGCCAGGTCAGTAAATACTAACTTTCTAAAAGTAGTATTTACAAACGCAGGATATTAAAATAAACTTTACTAAAAGAAGTATTTTATTATTCTGAGTTCAGGCATACTAAATATGACTTCCTACCATGCTCTATGAGTCCACTGGGATTACAGCGTGTAGTAATTCCAGCAGCCCATTCTGGCCTATGGAGAGCAGGTAGCCTTCAATAGTGAAAAACGAAAATGGCTGTAATTCACTATTAGAACATGCCACACACATCAGGGCATGTCCTACCTTATGCCTACAATGCACCCTGCCATTGGGCCTACCAGAGGGGTGGCTAATATGTAGTTAAGGGAATGTTTAGGGACTGGCAAGTGGGTGCACTTGCGCAGTCAGCGCGACAGTACCAGACTGCACGCAGGTTCTGCAGTGGCAGATCCTAGACACATTTTACTAGGCCGCTTCTGTGGGTGGCACAACCAGTGCTGCAAGCCCACCAGCAGCATTTGTATTTACAAGCCCTGGCACTCCTGGTGCACTTTACTAGGGGCTGATAGTAAACCAAATAAGCCAAACATGGAAACCAATCAATGTATACATTTTACCATAGGGAGAGCATATGCACCTTAGCACTGATCAGCAGTGGTAAGGTGCCCAGAGTCATAAAACAGCCAACAACAGGTCAGAAAAAATACAGGAGGAAGGCAAAAAGTTTAGGGATGACCCTGCAAAAAGGGCCAAGTCCATCAAGGGGACACAAGTTTCTCTATCACCATGGTGACACTGGCCCCTGTGTCCCTGTAAGTCATTGCGTCCTTTCCATTGATCAAAGGCTGTTGTCGGTACTTGCCCAAGTTAGTGGTACTTACTAGTAGGGTGGCAAGATCCATGCCACAATCACAGACTAGAACAGCCTGAGCTGGAATTCTGACACGGTCAGAGTGCAAGTCAGAACCCAAAGTTATCACCACTAATCCCTTGGTTGCAGTTCTACCACTTGTACTGGTGCTAGGGGAAGCAGGAGCCTTAGGGGCAGTGGTAGTAGTAGTAGTTTTCTTGGCCTTTGGACAATCAGAATCCCTTGTCCAATGCGTTTTTACCTTACATAGATAACACCAAGGTTTCTTCTTGCCTTTCTTAGAATTTTGGGACTCACCCCCAGATGCAGGTTTTTTTTGGGCCTTGAGAAGACTCCCTTTTGTCTTTTGCCCTGTCCCCACCCTTATCCTGGGATTTCGAAGAATCTTGCTTCTTCTGGTCACCTTCGTTACCATGGCCCTTCTGCTTAACCCTGGTGCTGACCCATTGGTCTGCCTTCTTTACCAATTCTTGGGGAGAGTTCAGATCAGAGTCCACCAGGTAGTGGTGCAAAAGAAGCTTCCGACAGTTATTAATGATGTGCTCCCTCATTATCAAATTGTACAATCCTTCATAGTCCTATACCCTGCTTCCATGAAGCCAGCCGTCCAGAGCCTTAATAGCACTATCAAAACAATCTACTCATCCTGGGTGTGTGCCTTGTGGGTGTCTCTGAACTTATTCCTATACTGTTCAGTGGTTAAGCCAAACCCATCAATGAGTGCACTCTTCAGAACTGAATAACTGTAAGCATCCTCTTCTCTAATAGTGGGGAGCTTATCTCTACCCTTGTTAGCAAAGGAGAGCCATAGGATAGCTGCCCACTTCCCTTGAGGGACCTTCTGAACTTTACAGGTCCTCTCTAAAGCAGTGATCCATTTCTGGATGTCATCCCCCTTCTGGTATCAAAATAGTTTTTTTTTTTCCCAAAAAGCAACCACTGTTGAATTGGCGAAATACCAAATTCAGAGTAGTGGAAAGATGTTGTTCAACTATCTACTTGACAGGTGGAATATCAAAGATATTGAAGTAAAAGCCTCACTCACATAATAGTGACATGCTTCATCATAGGCAGTTACTCCACACCCAGAGAAGATGGTACTCTCCGGGCGGACTCAACCAAAGATATACTGGGAGTTCTTAGATAAATGAACCACTGGTTAAGCAGGGAACCAGATTGTCGTTAAAGAAACACAGGTTAATTTTGTGTCCCATGTCCAATAGAAAAATTCTACTGAAGTCGGAAGGCACAGACGGACAGGTGAGTGCATTAGGCCCCACGTACGAATGAGTTGCATGGAAGCACATGTACAGCTTTATCGCAGGGACCTTATAGCATAAGGAAAAGAAAAGATATCGCCCTGACGAAGGCCCCAAGACCCGATTGGGCTATAAGACGGGCCGAAACATGTTGGCATACGGTAGCGGGTACAATTGAACGAATTGAGTTCAAAGAAACCCCGACAATAAGTTTTTACTGATATCATGAGTGCCCAAGAATAAATAGTCTAAAACAGGGTACACTCATAGGTATTTTTAATCTAATCTGGTTCCCTGCTTAACCAGTGGTTCATTTATCTAAGAACTCCCAGTATATCTTTGGTTGAGTCCGCCCGGAGAGTACCATCTTCTCTGGGTGTGGAGTAACTGCCTATGATGAAGCATGTCACTATTATGTGAGTGAGGCTTTTACTTCAATATCTTTGATATTCCACCTGTCAAGTAGATAGTTGAACAACATCTTTCCACTACTCTGAATTTGGTATTTCGCCAATTCAACAGTGGTTGCTTTTTGGGAAAAAAAAGTTACTAAGGGAGAACGCAACCACGTGGTTTATTCTCTCCCTCTCTATTTGTGAAATAAGATCAAAATAGTTTTCCCTGACTCTAGGGACACTAGGGCTGCCACCATGGGATTCTAGTCCCAGGGATAGTCTCCGGGTCAGGTATGTGAATGTCGCCTATATCCTCTACGAAGAACCGTTTTAGCGCGGGGACACACCGGTGGTGTAACCATGCGCTCTACAAATGGCAAACTAAAGTAAACTATAAAGGGTTTCGCTTAACTACCCAACCCCAAGTTCAGTAGAACCTACTTATTCTAAGCTGTATTATATGTGCCTACTGTTAGTGATGGTTTTTCAAATAACCCAAATAAAGATTAGCTGGTAAAACAAAGCAGGCTTGAATCCCAACCGCTGCACACCAATGTAGGAGGCTGGCTTGATATATGGTGCTCACTTATGTAAGTGTAGCACCCTGCACCAATCCATACAACCCTTATGGTGATTTTAGTGGTCTTAGACAACTTTAGGAAGCTCTCCAAGTGTTAGCTGTTGAGAGCAGCCTTCGGGCTTGGTCCAGAAGGAGTGTAAAGATATGGTATAGATTAAGTGAAAAAGAACCACACACTGTATATATAAAAATATGTATTTATTATAAGACACTCACTAACACATAACCATATCGCCTACCAGGAGATATAACACAATATACTCAATACGTTGCAATAGAAAATAGGTATGTAGCACACAATATACAGTGGTCGCCAGGGTAGGACCAAACCATATACTAAAATAGAAGGTTGTGAACCCCGACTCAAGTCAAGACTGGACCCAGAAGACAAAAAAGTGCTGGGAACCCAACAACCCACCTGCGGTAAGTACCCAGGAACCCAACAGATCCACCTCTATCACACCTTTCTGAAGCAACGACAGAACCTCCTGCTGCAGAAGCAACAGATGGTCCTCCGAACACCAACCCTGACCGGGGGGAAAGGAAGGGGAACCACTGGAAAGGAAGGGCGTACCCATTTTCTACAAGATTCAAAGCCCAATGATCTGATGCAGCAGATTCCCAATTTTGCAGAAAATGGAACACCCAACCTCCTATGGGTCTTACATGCTCCAAGATAGGGGATCTAACTGAATAGCCATCTCCTGAGAAGGAAGAGCTTTGGAAGAAGAGAGCTCCTACTCTGGTGATGTGTCCAGACCACTAGCTTCTTGAAGCCCTTAAAAATCATCCATAGAAGCCAGTATCTCTCCTTCATCAGCTTGCTCCTGGAATTTCTCCTCTTCCAGAAGCCTCTGAGCCTCCCTACTCGATTGCATCTTTGTAATCGGCATTGGTGGCACCAGACGAGGCACGGATGACCTCAGAGCTGGCGTCAATGAAGGCCGTTCAGGAGCAGTTGGTGGCGCCAGACCAAGTCGAGATGTGGCCGAACTGGAGCCAGACAGTGCTGGACCAGAGTCCGATGGCCCAGGAGAATAGGCCATCCTTCCCTCCTGCAACAGAATTGGCGTCTAGTACCTTGGCGTCGGGAGAGGCCAAGACAGAGTCATTTGCATGAAAGGCATCTGGGCATATTGTTGGGGATCACCCATATTAAAGAAAAGCGGTCCCACAAGGCCACCAGGCACGCCGGATGGGTTAACCACCCTGGCAAACATGCCATACATTACATTCAGAAAATGCAAAGGATCTGCACCTGGAGCCAGGAAAGGTGGGTACGTATCCAGAACTGCCTAATCTGGAACAGGCCGAGGTCGTAAGGTGGGTTCTGGCTGCAGCGCCGGAGACACCGGAATCAGAGTGGCCGGAGGTGAAGGAGGTGCTTCCCTGGTCACCGGAGAGTCCCACTGTGTCAGAGAATGCACCGGAGTCACCTGCGGTGAAGGAGAAGGAGAGATGAAATCCTTCCTATAACGCCGCCGCCCAACCGTGGACACCGACTTCTGCGACTTGTCCTTCGAAGAGCGACGCTTTGACCCATGATGCCGCTTGTGTTTTTGGGACGACCTTGAGCTGTGTCAAGTCGGTGACTTTGACCTCGACTTTTTCCTCTTCCGACCTCTCTTCTCCTTCTTCGCCCGGGCCAAAACAACATCGCTTCCCTCTCTTTGAGGGCCTCCGGATTCATCAAACGACATGAAGAGCAGCCCTCGACGTCATAGTCAGATGACAGGCACCAAAGGCAATTTTCGTGGGGGTCCGTGACAGATATATGGCCCCCACATTCTCTACAGGGTTTAAAACCAGACTTCTTCTGAGTAGCCATCACACAGAAACAGTTTTCAGACAACTATAACAATGTAGACTACAAAGAAATCCTAGAAAAACCGTTCTGCGTCGACGGTGCGGAAAAAAGGGAACTGACATCAGCACGCCGACGAGGCCTTCTTTTGGTTTTCTTATGACTCCGATGCCGCCGTCGCATGTGGAGGCGTTCCATTGTGACATCCTCTTAGACATGGGAGAGCTATATGAAAAAAGTTTCCATGGAATGCTGGGCAAGGGGTAACTCAAAAGGCGAGGACTCCACAGGCAGATGTATCCATCAGAAGACAATCATCATGATGTTGAGTGCCTGGCACGAACAGGCCCTAGAACTTTCAAGAGACCAGGAGAGTTGAGCAGTTGGCTGGCGTTGTGTGACCAGGAGCTCCAGTGAATGCTCAAGCAGTACTTTAAAGATTTATGGTTTGGCAGTCTTCACAGGCTTGGCATCATGGCCCGCCTCTAGGTACCAAACACAAACCAGCTGGAGGCCTGTCACAGACATCTGTCTATGACAGGAACCACAGTGTTTAAACCCCACAGGTTTTTTGGCGACATCCCTAAAACACTGGGAGACAAAGCTCTACGGAATTTGACATAATGTCAAAAACAGTTGTCCAGAGGAAACTCTTTTCAGATCTGTGTTGATGGCGCAAAAAGAAAATAATTGACATCAGCACGCTGGGGTGGTGCCTATATAGGACCCACACATGTCCCTTCTGGAACAGACAACGCAGCTGCTGAGCCGAGGTGCTGCTCAAAAATTTCCAGATCAAGCCTGACACCTGGGGTAAGGAATCTGCGGGAAGAAGTCACCATCAGATACCATTTTATATAGTTGACTCAGGAGTGCATATAAGAGGAGAAGAAACACTTCACTACTATTCAAGAAGTAGTAATATCCAGTGGGCAGAAAGCCTGTGATACAGGAGGTATGAGTTGCAAGATTTCTCAGTGTGATGTGTGCCCAGGACCCAGTTACTGGGTCCCCATGAGGTGTCCCAATGTTGAGATCTGACGCAGAGGACCAGCAGTCTTGTGTGCAGATGGTATTGCTGCCTTGATCCAACAGCAGGGGAAATGGACTTTAGCTATATATCAGTGAGGTCAGAAACAGAAGATATATTTGCTTGGAGACTCTGTTGCCTCCTGTGATGAGGCACTAATGACCCCTACAATGATGTCAGGTGCAAGCCTTAGCATGGCAACACAGCGAACAGGGCCAATACCGAGGTCTATGGGGCACCAAAGCATTCCCCTCCGCCCGCATCACTGCCAGGTACACTGTTCCTTCATTTCTGTACTACAGAGGTCCAGCTGCCTAGATGTTCACATAGAATGTAGGCAGGAAGTCACACCTACTCAGCATTGCAGCATTTCTCTCTACTCTCAGTGCAGAGCATGCCTCTGAGTAAACTATTACTGTGCTGGTTTGCCCAACCTGAGCCCCTTCACAGCACTCAAAAGCTGAAGGGAGCCCACACAGATCAGCTTAGAGTTTGCTTCGCTACTGCATTCAGAGCAATACATTCCACATACTGAAAACAAGCAGATGCTAAGACCCTGAAGCACTAGTAAGCTTGCCGTATGGTCATTTCTTACAGTGCATCAGGGCCGCCCCAACTTACAGGAAAAAGGGAGTTCTTGTTTCAGTGACCATTATTTTACAAATATCAATGTCTGTTCTCACTTTTCAGGTTCCATTCAAGTCAGAAAAACATTGCATGAACTATAATAGCATTTAGGAGTGGACTGCTGCTGCTTTACCAGTAGGATTTTGAAGGTAATTGTGGAGCAGATGAGAAGCAAGTTCTACCCACATTATGCCTGGCTACCAAAACCCTAAAACACTGTCCTCTCACTCAAGAGGTGCAGATCTTCTGTAAACGTGTGGAATTCCCTAACAGAAGCTTATTTCAATGATGTTCAACTGTAATAGTGGCATTTTCTATTTGTTACAAAGAATCTTGTGGTATTTGAGATTTTCACACAGAAATCTTATAATTAGAGAAAAACTTTCAAAGACATCTAAAACCAATGGCAGCGCTGACGTGATTCCGTTGGGCTACACTCTGAGCCCCGGGATCCCCACATCACCGGCGCAGAAACTACCGCAAAATGCACAGGTGCTGTAAATATAGGCTACACTGAACACGGAGGACAGTGCGGCAAGGCGTTTTACTTACAGGAAGCCATCTGCGCAGTCTGAAACCCAGCGGCCCTGTTCACTGTGCAGACCTCAAGATGGCGGCGGCCACAGACGAATGTTAAATGAATCACTGTGGCAGGCGTCGACTCCCCGAGACTACAGGAGTGGTCGAGCAGACGTCATGGTTCGGAAACGGGACTCGGCCCTCCAGATCTTGGGAGTGTTACGTGTGGCGGAACGAGGGAGGCCAAGCCCACTGGAAAACTCCCAGCTACATGAGGCATTAGGTGAGAAGGCCCGGCCCCTCGGGGGGAGACACATGCATTTGCCACGACGGGGGGCGGAGGAACTCCCTGGCATTCCCGATCGCCACCACCTTAACTAGTGAAGACACTGGGGGTCCGTGCTCCACGGGCCTTTGAAGCTGCCTGTACTCATGTTGCCTGACCTTAAAACAGCACCCGGCGGGTATTGATGCAGACGGGATCTGAGACACCCGCCTGATGAAAATGGCAGCAGTATAAAAGATAAGAAGGTGGCCATAGGGAGTCCATTGGGCTGAAGGCCTGCGGCTGATAGGACAGGAGGGGTCATAGAGCCAGTTATTCTTGAAGCCATTGGGAAGGAGACTTCGCTGGTCGTGCGGGGGGACGCATTTGTGACTGGAAAGGGGCTCACTGTTACCGTGGCGTTCCGGCTGTCTCGTGCGGAGACCAGAGGTTAGCTCGCCCGCTCTTACCGGCCCTTCTGAAGATTTGACGCATCCCAGAGGCTCTTATTCTGGACTCACACCTGCCTAGTTTTGATGCGGCCATGCGCTGACCGAGACCCCCCAGCCCAATGCCACCGAAGAAAACCCAAGCCAAAAGGGTTTCTAGCTATTTCATGCCTGCTGAGGCGAGGGCGGCAAACTAAGGGGACTCGCTGGAGACAGTTGGAACAGCTCTCACCCGAGAAGACCTGCTGGCATCATTAAAAGAATTGAAAAAGGAACTGAGAGAGGTCATCAAAGCGGATATCAGCGCATCGCTTGAGGCATTCTGGACGGAGGTTGAGACCAAATTGGTGGCGCTACAGGCGGATATAGACTCAGTGGGCACCTGTACCATGGATTTGGAAATGAAATACCAAGAATTGGAGGGTCGTTTAAAACCTTTGGAGGAAGGAACCAGCACTCTAGGCACTCAACTATGTGCCACCATGCTTAAAGGCGAGGACCTTGAGAAGCGTTCACGAAGAGACAAAATAAGGGTGAGGGGCCTGGAAGAGGGTTGCGAGGGTCCAGACCTAGAGTCATTCAGGGTGAGGCTCTTCTCAACAGTCCTGGGAGATGAGAGTCCAGAGGTCCAGCTGGAGCAAGTGCACAGAGTGGGCCCAAGTCTCCCCGGAGAAAATAGGTGACCAAGAGACGTTCTTGCGAAATTCAGCCCCTACAAGGTCAAAGAAATGGTCCTACGGAAAGCCAGGAACACTGATAAGGTCTCCTTCCACGGTATGACAAGGTGCTCCTTGTTTCAAGATGTGGCCCAGGCAACGTTAGCCCGCAGACAACAATTCCGCCCGATCACAGAGGGAACACTAACTCAAATATTGGTGGACCTATCCCTTTGGCATAGCCTTTCTCTTTGACAACAAACAATATCACTTCACAGAACTAGAGGACGCAGCAGCCCTACTTGGTCTCAAGATTGAACCACCGCATCAGGCAATAACCTTGGGAGAAGATCACTCGGATACATCATCAGTGCGCCGCTCACCGGGGGATAGGAAGGGAAGAGAGGGCCAGGGCGGCGTTGGTAGAGGGCATGCGGAACGATGGAAGGGCATCTGGCGCCTCCGAGTGACCATCACAACAGGCCCACCTCAGCTGGGGAGGGCAGCGAGGGGCCCAGAGGGAGCTACGGACAAGGAGAAGGATAAGGATATGTCACACGCAAGCACTTGGGAGAACCGAGGCGGGTACAGTTGGGGGGGGGGGGGGTTGTTGGGGTATGGGGACAGGAGGGGGGAGGGTGAAGGGAGGAATGAGACTATCAGGTAACAGGAGAAGGATTAAGGGACATGTAGCGTGTAAGGATGGAGACGAGACATGAGATGTGAGATTCAGGATGGTTGAGTGAGACTTGATTATGTTCAATGCATGATGTTTATGGTATGATTGGATGACAATAAAAGACAATAAAGTTTGTTTAAAAAAAAAAAAGAAACAGTGCGTCGCTCACCCACACCTTGGCAGACTTCCAAGAGAGGGGGCAAGAAGTCGAAGACCTGATCTACGCAGAGACGCTGCCTTCTGGCCCAGGACTGGCCCTTTTTGCACCTCCTGGTGGGCAGATAGCCTACAAGAAAGACTCTGTGGCACTGCCTCACTAGGCGTGAAGGACTATAGACTAGAATCTACAGTGGCGGAATCCCCACTGCCTGGTGGGGCATGTGGGAACTTGGTCCTATCCGAACTACAGGTGGTAAGATGTTAGATGCCCAACATCCTGAGCTAAGGACGATGGTCACTAAATTTGTTTGGCAGGGACGAAGAAGCCAGTTATCTTACTGCCTATTGACAAGAGCTCGCTTGGAGGGGGGGTCTTTCTCTTCCTTATTTTCATACATATTACACATATTACAATGCCGCTCAACAGACAGACAGATTGCAGGTAGGACCATATGGAACTTGCTATCGAGGCCAAAACAACATAGGGTGCCTAATGTTAATCTCAGCACCCCCACAGCAACCACTCTCCAAGTATGGGACAAAGTTACTAGGACATTACCTTTAACTACTTTTGCTTCTACTTACACTCCCCATCCATTTTAATCCTGCTTTCTCCTCAGCACTTTCAGGGGGCCCTTTAGACAAATGGGGAGACGGGGGATGCCTTATGTTATCCGATCTGTTTAAGCGGGGAGAGGTACGAACATTTGCGGAGTGCAAAGACCCATTTAAACTGCCGCCACGGAAGAGCATCATTACACTCAACTCAAACATTGGGTGCAGCAGCCCGGGAGCGTATGGCTGCAACAAGGGAATTGCTCCCGCTTGAGAAATTCGTGCAGTCTGGCATTACGGCCAAGGGAGGCATTTTGCTCTTCTAATCCCTGCTATTAATGGCGGGTCCCCAGTCGACACCACGACATAGAAGGTTCTGGGATTCCCTGGTGACCACTCCCATAGGGGAAAAGCAATGGGGATCTGTGTACAAGGATATTGCTAAATACAACCGCTCTATGCATCACAAGGAAGCCCACTACAAAATTATGCATGAGTGGTACTTACACCCCCAGACATTGCAAACCATATTTCCAAACACTTCAGACAAATGTTGGCAAGGCTGTGGACTTCGGGGAGATTTTTGGCACATCTGGTGAGATTGCCCCTCCATCCAACCCTTGTGGAAGGAAATCCTGGCACAAATTAAGCAGATTATTCGCTATACAGTCACTGAAACCATTGAGCACACTCTCTTGGGGGTTAGGGACCCTAGTCTGAAGCACCAAACTCAGGGGGATCGTTCCATCATGTGGCTCTGCCTGAGGGCAGCAAAGATGGCAATAGCAGCCGCATGGAAGAAGCCTGAGGCTCCCTCCTTCTCCCAATGGTTTGGTCGGCTATCATTAAAAGCCGAGCAAACAATTGGCCCTTGAACGAATGACAGATGTGATCGAGGACTCACGTAAGAGCTTTGATTACATCTGGAGCCCCTTGGTAGAGTACCTGTCGGAGGGATTGCCCCTGTTTGCCTGCGGGCCCAGACTGCGAGCTCTCCATCTCTTTCAAATATAATGGACGGGGACACTCCGTGATCCTGTTGGCCGAGGGTAGCCTCTGGGGCCAGGGTCGTGCTCCTTGGATTGACCCCGCACCCCCTTCACGGACTGACACGGGAGACCCCGGGCGCTTGGGTGGCTTCTGTTCTATATCACTTCCAGTTGCTCTGAGGTAATAATACAAGACGTCACAGAAATGTTTTATTTTTCCCTTTTTTTTTTTAGGTGTTAGATTTTCCTCGTTTATGTATTTGTATCTGCATAGCTTCTGTGGACCTTCGAGCACAGACTACAATTGGTTCTTATAAGCAGTATATCTGAGGCGCTGAGGAGATGTATTTATTGTACCTGAGCTCTGCTTATGTGTAAAATGTATGCTGAGAACTTGTGGAAATGCTGTGTTGTAAAATCTGGCTAACCTGTTTCTCTTGGCTCCTGCACTGTGCTCGATTGAGCTACCTAAAGACCAATAAAAAGATTTTGACACAAAATACTTCAGAAAGTCATGAAAATTAAATCTGCTGCATCTTAATCAAAATAAGCAAATCAATGCACAACACTTGTTAATACAACTATCCACCAATTTCAGCAGTCTTTAAATGATTATATATAAAAACCATCTAATGAAACCTAATTACGTACTTGGATGAGGTCTTCCAGCAAGCATCCACCGTGGATCATAAGGGGCTTTGCAAGGCACAAAATCAATTTCCCTTTCAATTGGATCCTTTGGAATAATAACAGGCACAGGGCTATATTTATCCTACATTAAAAATAAACATCAATCAGTTACAAAGTAATGATCATGACACTAACATGCATAGTACAAATAGTGAAAGACTTGCTATTTACTTGCTCAACCAAGCATTCAGTCTCAAACTATATAACAGTCATGGATGAGACCCAACAAAAGGCAGTGAAACCATTTTGAGACTGGCTGTATGGCACCAGTGTGGCTTCTATGTTAGTGTAACACATTACAAATACATTTTATGAACAACCTCCTTAATAAGAAATAGAACCTGTTTGATTTAGACACCTAGGTATTAAGTACATGGTTTTGTTCACATTGCATCTGGAGCTACTGAAGAAGACAAACCATTTTATGTTCATGTTAATATTGTGTTCTCTCAAAATTTATGGAAAGACATCGGCTTATCGCACACAAGTAAATATATCTATATACATCTGCATATACAATGATGAAATAACTAGAGAGAAAAATAATTGTACTTCTGCTAATGATATGGCAATCTGTACACACATACACTATACTACACAGTCTATTTGTTTGCTAGGTAACCTATCCATGTCGTACTGAAGCATCAACAGATTATCACTGTACATTACCTTTGGCATGTATGATAGCCACTCTAAAATGGTATATACTCCATCAAAATCATCAGGAACCGTTGTGTGGGAAACTCCGTTATTATGCATGACTTGCACCCCTCCTAGCTGGTTATTGGATGTGTAAACTTCACGACCGAGCACCTGTTTAAAATATAGTAATCCAATTAATCGTATAGTTACTCAAATATATACATTGTTAGCGTCATCATTACAATTGCATAACAGAGTGAATTTTAGAGATCAGACACTTTAAATGATGAGTATGACCAGAACCAACAAGCAAGCATTGTCAAAATCAAACGGTCGCACCTATGCGAGAGCTATTGGCTTTGCCAATGTATTTTAGCCATGTTGTACACCAGCGTGGCTGCTCTACAGCATGGCTAAAAGTTAGTGGAGTAGAGGAGAGTGGTGTGGAGTGTCAGAGCGGAATGGCGAATAGTGGAGTAGAGAGTGTTGTAGAGTGAAGTGACAGTGTAGTGTAGTGTAGTGTACTGGAGTGGCATTAAGTGGCATACAGTGGAGTGAAGTAGAGTGGACTGGTGTAGAATGCACTGGCGTAGAGTGTTGCAGAGTATAGTGGCATATAGTGCAGTAGTGTAGAGTGCTGCGACATAGAATTAGGCAGTGTACAATGCAACGTCATAGAATGCACTGCATATCTTCTCCTATAGTTCCATCATCACATTAATTTTCCAAAAACAGCCGATTATAAAAAGACTCCATATGCTGCCAAAATTAAATAGAAAACACAAAGAGCCATAACTTAAAAATATCCAAAATTCCACTAAACTACAAAGTTCTTCCTAATCTTGTAGTTCACGAGGATATTTGATTAAGGTAAGCAGATACACTGTGACTGGTCGGAAAATGCATCCGCATCTCAAACCCAGAATTTGGTGAGTTAGATAATCACTTCGTCTTAGCAGAAATGCATTTGAGCAAATAGCAAAATAGTTAAACACCGGAAAGTTCTCCGGATTGAATGAATAGGAAGTACGATTCCCTATTAAGCCAGGTAACTTTTTTGAGAACATTTGATTAAGGCAAGCGGATTCACTTGGAGTAGTCAGGAAATATGTGAGCACTCTAAAGCCGGAAATTAGAGACTCTTTTTAAATATAATTCCTGACAAAAGGATCTTTTAGCTAAATGGTAATTCAGCGAATGCTTATTTGTAATGACGCCTTTGTTGTTCAATCTCCTTTGCTTTTATGAGCTCCATTGCATTTTGAATATTAAGTAAATAAATGTACATGCATTTGAGAACATTGCTATCTATTTTTGAGAATGTGTTTGTTTTTGATTTTATCAGTAAATGTGAGTTTTCTAGTTATTTTGCAAATATTCATTTTTAACAGCCCTGAAGAAGCGGCAGTTCCCTTTAAGCCCTGAAACATGTGTTGGCTGTACAAAATCAAAGAAACCAATTAATGCACTTGATGTGAATGGAAAGCAACTGTATTGAAATTTGAAATTGTTTACCTGTACTACATCAATAACATTTAAATAAGCAACACTGAATTTTGGAAGTAATGTTCCGCACGTAAAGATACAAACTTGCAAAATGAAAATGATGAACTAATGCAATTAATATTGTATTGATATGTTCAAGAAATACATTCAATTATTCTTTAATTTAAAAAGTGCTATTATGGTTTTTTTCTTTGGACCCTTCACTAATTTGTAATATTTATTGTTACAGTGGTTCTTGATACATTGGCATAGAGTGTTGCAGAGCATAGTGGCATACAGCGCACCGGCACAGAATCTAGTGGCGTTCAATGCAGCGTCGTAGAACACAGTGGTGTTGATTAGAATGCGCATTGTAGAGTGCGATGGCATAAAGTGCAGTGGTATGGAGGGGGTAGAGTAGAGTGGCAGAGTGCAGTGGCGCAGAGTAGAGATGGGCACAGAGTGAAGTGACAGAGTGCAGTGTTGCAGAGTGCAGTGGCGTGGAGTGATGCAGAGTGCAGTGGCGCAGAGTAGGGTGATGCAGAGACGTAGAGTGGAGTATCCTAGAGTGCAGTGGTGTGAAGTGGAAGGTTGTAGAGCAGAGTTTTATACAGTGCACTGGCATATAGTTCAGTGTTGTAGAGTGTCGTAGAGTGCAGTGGTGCAGAGTGGCATAGAGCGCATTGGGGTAGAGTGCAGTGGTGTAGAGAGCAGTGGCGTATAGTACAGTGGTGCAGAATAGAGCACAGTGGTGTACCGTGACGCAAAGTGCAGTTGTGTAAAGTGCATTTGAGTAGAGTGCAGTGATTTAGAGCAGAGTGGCATAGAGTGGAGTGAGGTCGAGTACAGTGGTGTAGCGCACAGATGCATAGAGTAGATTGTTTCAGAGTGGAATGGTGCAGGGTAGAGTGCAGTGGAGTAGAGTGGAGTGGAATGGAATAGAGTAAATTGGTATATAATGCAGTGGCATAGAGTGCAATGGTGCAGAGTAGAATAGAGTAGTGAACAGCAGATTGGCGTAGAGTGTATTGGCTTAGAGTGCAGTGGTGTAGAGTGCAGTGACGCAGTGTGGAGTTGCATACAGTGGTGTTGTGCAGAGTAGAGTGGGGCAGCCTAGACTGGAGTGGTGTACAGTGCAGTGGTGAACAATAGAGTGGGTAACAGAACACTGGCATAGAGTACAGAGGTGAAGAGTAGAGAGGTGCAGAATGAAGTGGCAGAGTGCAGTGGGATGGAGTGGCGTAAAGTTAAGTGGTGCATAGTAAAACGCGAAGAGTGGAGTATAGCTGGTGTGGTAGTACACAGCCTTTGTAGACAACACATTTTCAATTACATTTGCACAGACATACAGTCTTACTAATAAAACTATAGGCACACAAACTAAAATGTGTGGCAATGGCATCACCTAATGCATTGATTTGTATTGATCATATTAAAGTATTTGTTTACAACACACTTCAGAATTTGTATTTTAAAAAGTGCTTTATTTGTGCTTTCCCAATTCTGATATGCTCTGAAATACCTGCACAGTTCATTTAAATGTTGTTGTGTGCTAGAATAAAACCCTTTCCTACCCCTAGTATTCAGTAAGATTGTTACATAAATCTTCTCACTTTGAAGTCAGAGAATGAAAAGTAAACACCAAGCTCCCTCAGAAGACAAAGCCTGAAATTGTGACCTCTGTCTTTGAATGCACAGCAAATGTGACAAGATAAGAACAAGATTTTCAAGCATGTTAACAGAAAAGAACATTTGTGGAAGAACACAGGGAGAGGTAGTGTGAAAAGGCTTTGCTCCTTTGGAGGGATGAACGCACACTGGACAGCCTAAAACAAATAAAGTCAGCAAACAGAAAGCCAGAAAATTTTAGCTACAAACCAGAAAGCCTATGGTAACGGGTGGAATGCATTCCTAGGGAACCTTTCTGAATGTCCCCAAGATGTCTTTAGCAAACCTGACAGCTGAGCTGTCTGGTAGGTTTTAACCTAAAAAGGAAAGCACAGAGTATAGTGAACCACAGTCATTCTCTTTTACCAATAGAACAAGTTACTTACCTTCGGTAACGATGTATCTGTAAGAAACATTAGGTAGTTAGATTCCTCACCTTAGAATATCCCCAGGCGTCAGACTGGATCCGGAAGATTTTTCGTCAGCAATACCCCTTGCGCGTCGCTAGGCGTCGTCTGCGGCTCCGCGTCCGTCGTCGGCGTCGTGCGCCGGAATGATGTCGTCGGAGTACTTAGATGCCGCCCTCGCACGCTGACGTCAGTTCTTGTACACAGCCTTCCGCGCCAGGAACGCAGAGCCATGCAAGATACCGAGACTGGTGCCAAAAAACTCTAGGGCCCTGAAAGGGATAGCCTTAACCCTAGATGTCAGTTCGCAGAACGGGGAGGATGGGTGGGTCGGTGAGGAATCTAACTAACTAATGTTTCTTACAGATACATCGTTACCGAAGGTAAGTAACTTGTTCATCTGAAAGAAACACGTTAGTTAGATTCCTCACCTTAGAATAGATACCCAAGCAATACCATCCCCGGTGGTGGGTCTGCGAACCAAGATCACACCAGAAAGTCCTGGAGGACAGAACGGCCAAAGAAGCCATCCCTCCGGACTTGGCTGTCTAGGCAATAATGCCTGGCAAACATGTGTAGCGAAGCCCACGTAGCCGCCTGACAGATGTCCTGCAACGGGACTCCCCGTCCCAAAGCAGTAGTAGCTGCTGTAGCCCGAGTGGAATGGGCGCGCAGCCCAACAGGAGGGTCCTTTTTCGCCGAGTAACAGATTTTGATGCACAAAACGACCCACCGGGAGATGGTCCGTTTGTGCACAGCTTTTCCCTTCTTAGCACCCACGTATCCAACGAAAAGCTGGTCGTCCACCCGGAACTGTTTTGTGCGGTCCAAATAAAAGGAGAGCACACGTTTTGGGTCCAGACGGTGGAGCCTCTCTTCCTCTTTGGAAGGATGCGGAGGCGGAAAGAAGGTGGGCAAGGTGACAGACTGCCCAAGATGAAAGGGAGTCACCACTTTCGGCAGAAAGGAAGGACGAGGCCGAAGAACAACCTTGTCCGGATGAACAGATAGAAAAGGAGGCTTGGACGAAAGAGCCTGGAGCTCACTCACCCGTCTAGCCGAGGTGATGGCTACCAGGAAAGCAGTCTTAAGCGTCAGAAGACGAAGAGGACAATTGTGAAGAGGCTCAAAGGGAGCGCACATCAGAAATGTGAGAACAAGATTCAAGTCCCACTGAGGCATTACGAAAGGAACAGGAGGGAACCTATGAGTAATGCCTTTAGGAAAGCGTTGAACCACAGGGGACTTGAAAAGAGAAGGCTGATCAGGAAGCCGTAAGAAGGCAGAGAGGGCAGCAAGATAACCTTTCAAGGTGCCCAGGGCAGAGCCCTGCCGGGCCAAAGAAAGAAGAAAGAGGAGAACCTCAGAAAGAGGGGCGGAAAGGGGATTCACAGCCTTGCTGTGCACCATGCCACAAATTTGTTCCACCGGCAGGCGTATACCGTCTTTGTGGAGGGACGCCTGGCTGCCAGAATGATATCACAGACTTCAGGAGGCAAGTCAAATGGCATCAACTGCCGCCGCTCAATCTCCACGCATGGAGGTGGAGGCTGGACAGGTTCGGGTGGAGGACCGCCCCCTGCTGCTGCGACAGAAGATCCTCCCGAAGGGGCAGACGTATCGGAGGATCGGTCAACATACTGAGTAGCTCGGGATACCAGTACCTTCGTGCCCAATCCGGAGCCACCAAGATGACTTGGGCCCAGTCGTGCCTGATCTTCTTCAGCACTCTGGGCAGAAGTGGTATAGGCGGAAAGGCGTACAACAGACCGCAACTCCACTCGCGACGAAAAGCGTCGCCGAGCGAGTGCCGCCTTGGAAATTCCAACGCGCAGAACTGCTGACATTGCGCGTTCTCTTCGGTGGCGAATAGATCTAACCAAGGCTCTCCCCACTGCTGAAAGAGACCTTGCGCCACTTCGGAGTTCAGACGCCATTCGTGATCCATCATGCACCGGCAGCTGAGTTCGTCTGCTCTGGCGTTCAGAGAGCCTGCCAGATGTTGAACCACTAGGGTGACGCCCTGGTGTTCCAGCCACGTCCAGAGGCGCAGAGCCTCCTGACAAAGGGTCCACGACCCCACCCCGCCCTGTTTGTTGCAATACCACATGGCGGTGGTGTTGTCCGTGAACACCTGCACGACACTTCCCCTGACAGAGGGAAGGAAGGCTTTCAGTGCAAGTCGGATCGCTCTCAACTCCAACAGGTTGATGTGGAGGCGAGACTCCGCCGGAGACCAGAGGCCTCTGATCTCCGCCTCTCCCATATGGCCACCCCATCCCAGGAGGGACGCATCCGTCACTACGACATGATCCGGTTGGGGAAGGGAGAGGCTCTTGCCCGTGACCCAATTGCGGTCCGTGAGCCACCACTGCTACTGCTGTGCAGTGCCCTCCGAGATCAAGACATGGTCGGACAGGTTGCCGTGATGCTGGGCCCACTGAAACTTCAGGTCCCACTGCAGAGCCCGCATGCGCCGCCTGGCGTGATGCACTAGTAGGATGCAGGAGGCCATCAGCCCCAGAAGCCGCAACACTAGCCTGACCGAAACCCAGGACAGAGGCCGAAAGATGGGAATCAGGGCCTGAATATCCCGGACCCGCTGCTCCGGCGGATAGACCCGGAACTGCGCCGAATCGAGAACCGCTTCGATGAAGAGGAGCTTCTGAGAGGGACTCAGGTGTGACTTCGGCACGTTGATGGAAAACCCCAGCAAATGCAGGAGATCCGCCGTAGTCTGGAGGTGGGAGACGACTGCCTGGGGCGAGCCCGCCTTCAACAACCAGTCGTCGAGATAGGGGAAGACTGGAACCCCTGATCTGCGCAGATGAGCTGCGACCACCGCCATCACTTTCGTGAACACCCGAGAGGCACGGTGAACTGAAAATGCTCCTGGCCCACCGTGAACCGCAGGTAACGCCGGTGGGCCGGCAGGACGGGGATGTGGAAATAAGCGTCCTGCAAGTCCAACGCTACCATCCAGTCTCCAGGGTCGAGGGCAGCTAGAACCTGAGCCAAAGTCAACATTTTGAACCGTTCCTTCCGGAGGAAGGCATTGACGTTCCTGAGGTCCAAGATAGGGTGTAGGCCCCCTTTGCCCTTCTTGGGAACCAGAAAGTAGTGGGAATAACAACCACAACCTACTTCTGGGCTGGGAACGCGCTCGACGGCCTCTTTGGCCAAGAGGGCCGAAACTTCCTCTCGCAGAAGATGCAAATGATCCTCCGAGATACGGTGGTGCTGCGGTGGCATGGCTGGAGGGGTCGTCTCGAAGGGGAGGGAGTAGCCCCTTCGGACGATTTGCAGCACCCACCTGTCCGAAGTGATGGTACGCCAGTGGAGCAGGTGATGGCGAACTCTGCCGCCCACTGGCGAGGAATGGGCCGGAAAGCTCGGACTAGGAAGGCTTGGAGGCGGATGCTGCCGGGGTGGATGTGGGCTGACCGCGTCGTCCTCCAGAACCGCCTCGGCGGAAACCACGTCCGCGACCGCGCGCAGGATGGTTCTGCGGCTGGTGGCTAGGCGGACGTGAGGAGGCACCCCTTCCTTGGCAACGAAAGGGGCGAAAGGCGGAAGTTTGCGACCGCGGGGCCGAGAGGCCCAAGGACTTGGCCGTAGCCCGGGAGTCCTTAAAGCGATTCAGCGCACTGTCCGCTTTCTCACCAAAAAGGCGAGTGCCATCAAAGGGCATGTCCATGAGAGCGCTCTGGACATCCCCCGAAAAGGACGTGGACCGCAGCCAGGCGTGACGTCTAAGCGCCACTGAGGTAGAAATCGCCCTACCCAGCGAGTCCGTAGTGTCAAGCCCACATCGGATAGCATGACGTGCTGCATCCCTCCCATCGGCCAGAGCCTGGGTAAGCAGAGTCCGGGCCTCCTCCGGGCACAGGGGCAGCACGTCCTCCACCGTATCCCACAGAGAGTGGGAATAACGGTCCAAGAGACAGGCGGTGTTCAAGGACCGCAGACCCAGACTAAGGGAGAAGAACAGCTTTTTGCCAAACTGTTCCAGTCTCTTGGAATCCCGGTCCGGCGGAGCGGTCGGGAAGGAGGATTGGGAGGTAGAAGCCTGGATAACCAGGCTCTCGGGAGTGGGGTGTTGGGACAGAAAACTGGGGTCGCCCGGAGCAGGGCGGTGGCGCCTGGCGACGTTCCTGTCCACAGGAGGAACTGTGGAGGGCTTGGACCAGGTGCCCTGCAGAACGTTAATGAGGGCCTCATTGAATTGCAGCAGAGGCTCAGTGGAGCTTGCTGCAGACTGAAGCACCTCAGTGAGGACTTTAGTCCTCACAGCCACGGCAGGCAGCTCGAGCCCAAGGGCTGCGGCCGCCTTGCGCAGCACCACAGAGAAAGCAGCACCCTCCTCCGAAGCCACAGTCGGAGGAGAGATGAATCCAGTGTCTGACGAGGTATCCAGACCACTGGCCTCCCCCAGTTCATCCGCCCAGTCCTGTGACAGCTGAGCCTGAACGGCCATAGGATCCTCGCATCCCTCCCAGTCGCCCCCGTCATCCGATTCCTGGTAAACAGGAGGAAGGAGCGGAGCCTGACGATAGACATAATGTGTCTCTAACGGCGCCGTACGGGGCGTCCATCGACGCCGTAACGGCGCTGGGTCCGGAGCGGGGCTGAACTGGGGCTCGACGCCGTGCGGAGCCGGCGTCGGAGGTGGAACCGGTGTCGACGCCGGCGGAGGAGGCGTGACTAGGTCGACCGGCGTCGACGGGGACTCGGGGGCGAGTCCCTCGGGAACCTGCGGCACCGGGGCCGGAGCCAGTGCCGGGGCCGGAGCCGCCGGCATGCAAGGTTGCCCAGTCCGGTCCGCGGGGCCCGAAGGCGCGCCAGCGGGCGTCGTGGGCGGAGCCAGGCGCCTCATGGCCGAGAGGAAGGCACTGACTTCGGCCGGCGCCGCGTCAGTCCCAGGGACCGGCGGGTATGGGGACTTGCGCGGCGGGGGTGGAACCACCCTGACCCTCGGCCGAGTCGCGCGACCGGCGAGGGGAGTCCGAAGAGCGGTGTCGCCTCTTGGACTTCTTGGAGTGCTTCGACTTACCCGAAGACTTGGAGCCAGACGAGCGATGATGACGTCGGCTGCGGCTCCGCGACCGATCCTTGGACCTCCTCCTGGACCGGGATCGAGAGCGGCGCGGAGCCGAATGGCGAAGCTCGAGAAGCTTACGGGACCGCTCCCGTCTAGCCTTCGAGGTCAGGGCCTTGCAGTCCGAACACGACTCCGCGTCGTGGTCGAGGCCCAAGCAGTAAAGGCACCGGCGGTGATGATCCGTAACCGACATCAAGCGGGTACAGTCAGCACAGGCTTTGAAACCAGGCATCCTACCGGCACCGGAGTCGAGACAAGATCAAAAAGGATCAAAAAACTTAGTCAAAAAAGACTAAAAGGGGTAGCTCTCCCGGATCTGCGCTTACTGGCGCAGAAAAAAGAAGAACTGACGTCAGCGCGCGAGGGCGGCGTCTAAGTACTCCGACGATGTCATTCCGGCGCACGACGCCGACGACGGACGCGGAGCCGTAGACGACGCCTAGCGACGCGCAAGGGGTATTGCTGACGAAAAATCTTCCGGATCCAGTATGACGCCTGGGGATATTCTAAGGTGAGGAATCTAACTAACGTGTTTCTTTCAGATATTTGAGTTATTTGAGATTCATTTTAAAAGTTAACTGAAAGGTAAAAGGTTTTCCAGATATTTTGAGGTGGCTCACGTTGGGATAAGGATTACAAGAATAAGTGAGTTACTTAGCAACATTGGTTCTTTCAAAAATATGTATTTTCCAAAGTGACTAAAATGTCACCACACCCCCTTTTAATTTATCTCACATTTACCTCCCTGCCATTACTTTGATAGAACTCTTACACTGTTTGTATTTATGAAGTTACAAAATCATTTAGCACGAATAATCAGAAAAATGACCTTCAAGAAAAGTATAATTTAGTGTCAGGTTGAAAATATTTGTATATCAATTACAACAATGTTACAGTGTGGAATTTACGTTTAATATTACACCGGTTTGCATAACTTGGTTCAATTGAATATACAATTTACAGTTAGAGATATTAAAATGAATGAATAAAATTAATTCAACTTTAACCTATAAAGTGTTTATTATCCTACAAGGATAGGTTAACATTAGGGTTAAAATAAAGGTCATAGTTATCTTACTTAAAATTAGTGTTCGGTCAAAATTAATACACACAATATAAATAATTTCCATTTGATTTAAATTAATTTAATATATTTAATTATAGGGCTTGTGTTGGCATTGGTATCCCAATAAGGTTTACATTTTAATTAAACAGGGTTACTGCTAGAATCAGCAATAATTTAATAGAATAAATCATATTTCTATTGGTTTCATTTATTTTGCATTGTGGTAAAAATTAGCATTAAGATGAGGTAATGTATTTAATTAAAGAATAATAGGAGGTAATTCAATTCATTTCAGGGTTATTATGATGTTCTATATTAATGTAGTTTATTGTAATGAAACGAAATAAAAAAGAAAATTATGGAAATGTCTAGCATTATGGTTAGGTTTAGGGTTAGGTAGATGGTCAATATGAAGGCAGCACACAATAAGGTAAGGTGGGAGAATCAAAGGAACATCGCAGTCAAATAGAGAGAAGTAAAGCCATGGGGAAGTAAAGATAGAAAAAAATCAACCATTTTCCACAAATCAGCACAATATGTACCATGCCCTACACAGTACAGACCTCTATGCAGGGTTGTATGCTACTGATCTGAAGTTATTATTAAACAATTAACAGCCCTTGAAAAGATGCGGAGTGTTTTATTTATTGAAAGTGTGCATTTTATGCAAATATCACTGCAAACAATTCATGTTGGCAGACTACAACATGATAACCAAATACATTTTACTATGTTGCAATTATGAACTGAGTTTTTTTTATGTGTTCTGCTATCTTTTGGGATTCTTTTATTCATAAGACATCATGTCAAACAAGGGATCTTAACCTTATAACATGTTAAAGACTGGTAAGTAGTTTCTGATCTCATAAGATTCCATACCCATTATTTAACAAACACTGGCCAAGCTATTGAACAAGACACAAGAGCATGCATGGTTAGTAATCTCGGATTGAGTGTTCTTTTAAAGAAATGCTCATTCCAAGATGGTCACCAATGCACATGGATTCGTTAAAATGAATGTGTGCGTCTTGATGTATGCGCACTATGGCGTCATAACGCAGGCAGACAGTTTTAATTTCTCTTTCTAACTTGCAGGACAGCTATGTTACAATGTTAAATTAAAAGGTAGGGAAAAAAAACATTTGCAAAGGCAACAGGTCTGTTGTTGGTAGTTGGCCATTTGGCTTTGTCAGTGTTTATGTTTTAATTGTTTTGTTTGCAGACAAGCACCTAGGTAGCAGTGCTGGGGGAGATGCAGGACCATCCCCGAACTAAAACAAGTACAGTCTTTTATATGTAAAAGCACAAGTTCCACTAGTGACTATGGCACTGTCTGAATGTGCGCATTGTTCAAGGGCAGAATGCCATCACTCACAGTCAAGAAAGTGAGTTGAACCTTTGTTCCAAATAGTGTTAGGTGTTGGATGGAAGCACATCCAAAATACAATTCAGCAGACCAATGGATAACAAGAGTAGACTGAAAGCCGTGATGTCTAAGTATAATATACATGCACTTTTATTAAAAACAAAAGGTCTTAGCCAATATGTGACCTAAAACAAAAAAGAAGTATGCTTGACGCCCAAGCAAATACATGACTGGCGAGGAACACTTTGCCGTTGCAAGCCTCTTGTTAAAAGAAAATAAAGAATGATCGGACCGGGGGAGAGGTTGGGGGAACAAAAGGAGCATGGGCGATAATGCACAAAATCAATCAAGAGGCCTGGAAGCACTTTGCAGCTGCCAGGTTCTTGTAAAAAGGAAAATATGAAGAGTGAATAAATCATGGGGAGCAGGATGAGGAGCCGGGCGAGGAACAGGATGGGGAGTGGTTTGGGGAGTATCAGAGAGCAAGGGAAGGGGAAATGAAAGGAGCGCACTGGGGAAGAAGAAAAAGCAGTGTGAGACCAAAGAAATGCTTTAACTCCAATAGAGTGCGGAATATAAAATAAAAAACGAGTACCCATAACAATGCAGTGGAAGGACACAACAAATCTAATTAAAAGAGTGAGAATTAAATGCTCCTGGGTGGGACAAAAGCATGAACAGAGAGGAAACAATAAAGGGCAGACAACTGCATTAGTTAACAAAGCCATCCAATCGTGAGCAAGGGGCCTATTCTAAGCCCCAGCCTTGAACAACTAGTTGGCACCCGTGGGCCTGCAGGGCAAGTACAGGGACATGGGCATTTTGCAGGTCCAATGCTACCCTCCAGTCTCCAGGGCATATAGAACCTGAATTTTTCCTACTGCAGTAAGAAATTGAGAGGTAGGAAACCAAATATAAGACAAATGCCTCTTTCCTTCTTCTGCAATAGGAAATAGCATGAGTAACGTTCAGTTCCAATTTCAGATGCCATGACTCTTACCTAAAAACAGCCTGAGCTTCCTGCAGCAAAATGGATAAGTGCCATTCTGAAAGCTGCTCAGGTGTAGATGGAAAATGTGGCAGACTGGAAAGGAATAGCAGACAGTAGCTCCTCTGAACTATCTGCAGGACCCACCTTTAAGATGTTATGGCCTGCCACATGTGAAGACAATAACGGATTCTGCCTCCCACACGGTGGTCATGGTTTGACTATGGGTAAACCAAAGCTGCTTGGAGTCTGCTGCCTGAGGAGCTGCAATCTCCAAGGGGGAAGTATGATGACCCTGAGGGCCTGGACGAAGTCTGCTGGATCCCCGACCCAGATTCCAAATGGACTGAGGTGCTTGTTCCTGGGGTGGTGGGCCTTGCCGTTGTGGCAATGCCACTAAAGGGGGCAAAATGGTTTGGGATATCGTCTGGTGGTTGAGGAGAGACCAAAGGATAGTGCTGTGCCTCTGCTTTCTCCAAAACGCTCAAGTGAATACTTAGCCTTCTTACCAAATAGGCTAGACTTATCAAAAGGCATATCCATGAGTGACACCAGAACATCACCCAAGAAGCATGACGATCTTATCAGTGCACTGAGTTGGGACACCACTCTATTCTCAACTTTTCTGTCTAAGCAGTCAGTATTGAACAGTCTTGCAAACTTATTTTTCCGTATCCTAGCCATTTTGAATATTTTGAGTCACATTGGCATGGAATTCCTTCATACTACCAGCAAGATCTCTGCGACCATGTCTCATAGTGCGGGGAACACATATCCAGCAAGCAACATAAGAACATCTGTTTACCCAAATGCCTCAATTCTCTTCAACTCTATCTGGCATAAGTATCATAGCTATGATCAGAGCCTGAACTTAAGCTATGATACTAATCTTTAATATAGCATAAATAAAGGATCTCAGATTAGCTGAAGGAGTTTCAAGGGTATCATTGCAACCAAAGTATTATGTATTCTAAAATCTCATAAATATGTACAGCAAACAAAGTGAGCATCTCTGCACAGCAGGAAAGTAGTTCTGTTGCACAAGTTACTTACCTTCGGTAACAATATATCTGTAAGAAACATTAGTTAGTTAGAGTCCTTACCTTAGAATATCCCCAGGCGTCAGGCTGGATCCAGAAAGATTTTTCGTCAGCAGTACCCCTGCACGTCAGAAGGCGTCATCTGCGGCTCCGCGTCAGTCGTTGGCGTCGTGATCGCCGGGATGACGTCGTCAGAGTACTTAGACGCTGCCCTCGCGCGGAATTCCTCCATACTCCCAGCAAGATCTCTGCGACCATGTCTCACAGTGCGGAGAACACATATCCAGCAAGCAACATAAGAGCATCTGTTTACCCAAATGCCTCAATTCTCTTCAACTATCTGGGGTGGTTGTAGGTAAAGAATCAGATCTTCCCCCAAAATTCTGGGTGTATCGGAATCTTGGGAATTAGACCAATGGACACCCTGATGTTGTTGCGACATCTCAGAAGAAGATGGCAAAGCTGGGACGATGCCCACTTGGATTTCTTATGTTCCTTCTCGGACTTTGACATAACCAAAGACTTGGACCATGACAAGCACCTGTTGTGGGAGCGGCCCCAAGAGCAGAAACAGGTCTGCACTCTAGACTATGAGTGGGGGCTGGGTTTACTTGACGTCCTGCGGTGTTTGCCGATGTACTGCTTGGCTTCATAATCCCAGATTGCCTCTGGGTGCATAAGTGCACACCCCTCACACGACTTGGACTGAACGCAAACACCAGAGATATACCTGGAAGGAGTTTCCGCTATTGACAGTGCCTACAAGGAGCAGTCGATGCAGAGCCGCATGACACCACCTACTGGCGTACAGGGGTTATTCAGAAAAGTCTTTGGGATCCAGTCTGGCGTCTGGGGATATTCAAAAGGTGCAGAAATGTGGCCAGAAGTATCCATAAGAAAGGAGGTTATGGTTGCTTTTCTTTGCAATGTCCATCTTCTCATTTCATATATGCCAGTTATTTAATTCATACCATGCACAGCTCTTTAGTTTCTCAGTTATGGAAGTGTCTTAGGAACAGTAAAGGGGAGCAAACTGAACGATCTTGAATTGCCTGGGGTCACTGTTGGTAAGGCATATGTTTCACCATCATCATGATCTCTTTCATAGGCATAATTATCATAGCTATGATCATAGCCTGCACTTAAGCTATAATACTAATCTTTAATATAGCATAATTAAAGGATCTCAGATTAGCTGAAAGAGTTTCAAGGGTACCATTGCAACCGAAGTATTATGTATTCTAAAATCTCATAAATATGTACAGCAAACAAAGTGAGCATCTCTGCACAGCAGGAAAGTAGTACTGTCAAGAATTACCTTATTCAAAGCGTTGGCTCCAGTAAGAATAATGTGAGAATTCTCCACCTGTATCACACGCTGACCAAGTCTTACCAGGTATGCTCCAATTCCAATAGACCTACATGTCACCTGAAAAACACAATGCAAACTCAAATTAGTCCATGATATTTGACTTTCTGAAAAATATATTTTATTTCTCTTTATAGATTACACAGTGTAGTGGGCATTCCAAGGATTTGCTGAAGAGAAGGTGTAGGAGAGTAGGATCTGCACTTATGTTGCCCCCACTTTTTTTCTGATGTTAACACTGGTTTCTGGCTATAGTCTGGCTGGGTCCCTGCTAATCAGGGCCCCAGTCTCTCTGTTCTCTCTTAACACCTTGGAGTGCATATTAGATGCACTAGTGATTGGATACTGTGGTACCTTATGAGCCCCTAGTATATGGTACCCTAGGTACCAAGGGCATAGGTACTTCACAGACCTACCAGGGGCTGAAGCATGTATTATGCCACCCCTGAGAAGCAGACTAAATCTGACACCACAGGCCTGCTGCTGCAGCCTGGGTGAGGTAGTGTTAGCACTCCTCACTGAGGTATAGGTTCCTATATCTCACCATACACACACATATAAACCTATCAGTCACCCCTAAGGCAGGCCCTATCAATCCTGAGGGCAGGGTGCTTGGTTTACAATGTGAGGGGTGCCTCTGCATGAGCAGGGCCCCTCTGCAGCTGGCAGAGTCTATACTCTGTGGCTGTTTGTGGATGCGGTTAAACCATATACTCTTAAGTGTATTATAACCTTCAGGAAAATGCTAACTTTGGAATGACTGCATCAAAACATGTCGTGTTTGGTGTCAAAGAACTTGGAATCATACCCCCACACCAGTAACTGATGTGGGAGTATGATCCCACCCTTCTAGAGGGGACGACATGTACCCACTGTGGAAACACGGTAGAAATCTGAAAGAGCCCTGGCATCAAAAAATGGATGCCACCAGCACAGACAATGGGCTGCCCTCCTGCTGCTGACTGAAACTCGCAGTGGAGGAGGCCCAAAAATAGGCATCCTGTCACAGGGAGGTGTCACCACCTTCCAGACAGGATTTAGTGTATTGGGGCAGGGTGGGTGCACTCCTAGAGTGCTTTGAAGTCCTGCACTGGGGGAGCAGTAGGCTCCTCTGTGCATATGCCAGCTCAAACCGGTTCAGGGGCTACCTGTCCCTGCTCTGGCGCGAAACTGGACAAAAGGAGTGGGTGTAACCACCCCCTACCCTGACCCTCCCAGAGGAGTGGTCATAAAGCTACTCCCTCCCTTTCTTTTAGTATAATATAGGGAACCCTTGCCATTGCAAACTAGATATCCCTGGACGACGCTTTACAAGAAGAATCCTGGCCCTTCGACGTTCCACTACCTTTGGAAGACAGAAGAATCTCCCTTGGAGTCAAGGAGTGACTCCCCTGCTTGGCAGGCACCAAAAACTCTAATTAACGGTCGCAAACTTTCCCACTGGAGTCCGAAGTCCCTGCAGCCCCGGAAGTGGATTTCCTGACTTCTCGACGGCCATTGTAAGTCCCCTGCAAAGCTGAGGCGAGTGGACCCCACGAGTGACGAGGAACAGCAATACCCGGGTACTGTGCACTATTGTCGAGTGCAACCCCTTCACGACGTTCTACGAACTTGTTCCAGCAATATTTCCCTCGAAAATCAGAGGCCTACCTCGTCCCGAGTGACCGTGGACTCCTGTGAAGTGAATCCTCACGAGGCGTCTTCGCGATCTCTTGCCCGTTAGCTTGTGGGTCCCCTGAAGACTTTCTCATCGAACCAAAGGGCTCCCCTGGTTGCTCCTGGCCTGCCCTCACTTACCCTCACTGGGTGAGTCCCTCAGACCTTGCTGGTCTGCACCGCTGACTTTCTTCAATTTCCACAAGACTTGCTGTTGCCAAGGCTTGTTGGCTCCAATCCGGGTGCCGACACCTCAGTAAGCTGCAGACTTCGTGGGACACTCCGAATCCAGCTCCTGGTCGTCCTCGACGCCTCCTGGACCTCGTGGCTGAAGAGTCAAAACACCCTTGATCACCTGAAATCACCCGACGTCCGTGGGCATCCATCTTCCTGGCCCAGGGTCACTGGCAAGTGACTGTGAACACTGTCCCTTCTGCTTTCAGGTCTTCATCTTGAATCCAGCCTTGGATTCCACAGGACACTTATTCAGTCTTCACAAGCAGCAAAACTTATTTTGCTTCCA
Organism: Triturus cristatus; assembly: GCF_964204655.1. Classification (NCBI taxonomy): domain Eukaryota; kingdom Metazoa; phylum Chordata; class Amphibia; order Caudata; family Salamandridae; genus Triturus; species Triturus cristatus. The sequence goes on along the minus strand of NC_140594.1, from coordinate 210,766,558 downwards.
TAGAAAATGACGACGCAACCCGATACCAAAAGACACCTATGCACCCGGCTTCCCTGGGTGAGGTAACTCGTGCACTCCAGTGCTCCTGTGGGTGTTGGCCCTCGAACTACTTACCTTGTAAGTGACTTGCTTGTAGACCTCTTAGAAGTACCCTTAAACTTTAAAAATCCAACCGCGACTTGCTCCATTGAAATCAATAGGGAACCCGCGGCTGTGTTCTCACACTGCACGCGTCTCCCGTGGGTCTTTTACTTACCTGCCTTGGGTGGATTAGTGAAGCCCCAGCAATTCTACAGGCCCTAGGCCTTGTCCCCTTGGAAGTCGACATTCCTAAACCTCTTTTTTAGTATATGGTCTGGTACGCCCCTAGGGCCCTAGCCATATTTGTGCTTAACTTATTGTGAAACGTTGATATTTGCATATGTTCCTGACTTCTAATCTCATAAAGAGATTAGCAGAGTGTGTCTAGTAATAAATACATATATATTTGATATATATACCTGTGTGGTGTCCTTTCATTTGGTAATTCAAGAGATTATAAGGTAAAACAAGCTGCTTTACATTCCTCTGAGACTTCATCAGCTTTTGTTAGGCAAACCATAGCAGCTTCTTATTTTAAATTGTGGTACCAACTACCCTTAGATAATAGACTAATTGATGACCTGACCTTGCTCAAAACAGAACTTAAAACTCATGTGTACCAAACCATCTAATGGGAGCACTTGTGCAAGCGCATGGATATCCTAGGTTTCATAGAGCCAAAACACAACAGAAAAGATCTCTTCCAGTCTACAGGAAACTCTGTTAGCACTTTTCGCTCAATCCTAATCCCAGAAGTCAGTCTTTATGGGCAATTCAAATTTATTTATCATTCAATTTTCCGAATCCAGATTCATTTTTTTGGGTCTTCCGACAAGACAACGGTTTTAACTTTCGTCTCCAACGTGGCTATCTTTCAAGTTCTTAAAATTGAATGTAAATGAGCTGTTGTTTCACACTGGTGTTGAAATAAGGCTTTCTAATCTATCAAAGATTCCAATATATCTTTTTTTTTGTCAAATGTTTTTATTGCGTTTGTCAAAATAATCATGTAGTGCACAGCCATATGTACCATTTCCCCTTACACAAACAATAACACTATTAAATTATACAGTTATTACAACGAAATGGAGAAGCCCTACATAATTGGTCTACATCATATCTGCACTATGAATAAAACCAAGAAAAAGAAGAGAACACACAAAAAAGAGGAACAAGATAAAACCCCCTCCTCTACCCTCCCCAAAACAAATTCTAAGAACGAACTAACGTGTGGTCCCAGAGTATCGTGAAGATGACATTTGAGGGCTCACTATCGCTCTCTAAAGGATCAATGAGTATGTATGAGGAAGAGAGTCTAAAACACCCCCCTCCTCCTAAGATCACCAATGGAGAGGGTCCTCAAAATGGAAAGAGGTGCAGTGCTCTCGTTCAAGTGGGACATGCAAAGAGAGGTAAGTAGGGCCTTGGAAAGGTAGGACACCAAGGGTCCCTAGATATATTTAAAAAAATTGTATGCTTCAGAGATGATCTGGGCCATGTGTTCCATTGTAACTGTGTGCCATAGCTGTGCATCCCACTGGGAAAGCGACGGTGCCTTTCTATGCTTCCAAGAGGCCACCACTGCCATTTTTGCCACCTGTAAGCAAAGCCACATCACCATTCGGTCACCAGTCATCTGGCGTTCAAGGGTATCCTCCCTCAGCCCCAAAAGGGTAAAGTCTGGATTGTCTGGGACTGGGTACCCCATGATATCTTTATTTTGGGCTACATTTTCGGCCCAAAAAGGACGAATAGTTGGGCAGTCTCACCAAATGTGCCTGAAATCCCCCAGCATTTCACATCCTCGCCAGCAGTGTTCTGATGAGCTCAGGAAGATTTTCCTAAGCTTGGTTGGGAACAAATGCCAGTCATATATGTGCCACATCTGGGTAAAGTCATCAGAGCACACAGTTTCGAAATTCTATCATACGCTGAAGACATTCAATCGATTATCTCTGTTGATGAGGATCTTGACAAAATAAAGAAACATTTTGCGGCCGGAAATGAGGCTATTGCCAAGTGGATGGTGGACAGCTGAATCCAGGGAAAACTGAGATCAACTTATTTGGGAAACTTCCAATCCTATGGACTCCAGATTGGTGGCGACCAGAGCTAGGTAAAACTCTGTCTCCTAGCAAAATTGCATTAAAAAACTTAGAATCAAGGTCAATTTTGAGCTTAATATGAAAGCACAAGTTCTACCTACAACAGACACTTGTTTCACATGCTACGATTACTGAAGAAGGCTTTGCCATTCTTCGCCCTGTAGGCCAGAAAGACCCTAGTTCAGTCTCTTGTGAGCCGGCTGGACTATGTTAATGCTCTGCTGGCTGCAGCCAACGAGTCATTACTGTCAAAACTGCAGGTCGTACAAAACACAGAAGCACGGTTGATTTGCAACCAATCACCCTGCACGGCCTCTGCTCCTCTTTTAAAATCTTTACATTGGATCCCAATAAAGAAAAGAGTAGTATTCAAATTGTGCTGTTTAACCTTTAAAGTGTTGCAGGGTAAAGGCCCCATATACCTTAGCCAGAGACTGAAACGATATCTCTCCACTAGGAATTTGCGTTCCACTGAGAAGGAGCTATTGGTTACCCCTCGTATTTGACATATTAGAGGGGGTGGCAGATCCTTTTCCTACCTGGCACCCTCCTTTTGGAACAAATCACTTCTCCCAGTTCGAACCTGCCCGGTTAACAATAAATTCAGGAAAGCTTTAAAATCAACACTGTTTTAGATTCCAGATTCTGTTCTAGAATCTTGCACTAACCCGGTTAGGGTGCTTTAAGCACGCAATTAAATCATTAATTTAAGAGCTTGTAATGGGCCTCCTGCATTCCCATCGAATGACTAAATCGGGGGATGTCTCTCCACAGATTCACCCACTTTGTATCTAGGATAGGGCTGTCCAGGACCTGCTCCCAGAACTCAATATGTCACGGAAGGGGGATGAGGGGGTGTATATAGTCTCTAGTAAGAGCGCATATAAAAATAGATTGTCCCTTTAGTACCAGTCCCCCTCCTAGCAAAGTTCTAAATGGGGGTAAGTTTGCTAATCACAGCCACCCGTGCCTCTAGTTGAAGCACCCAGTGTTTCAATTGATTATAGCGGAAAAACTACGTAGGGGGTGAGTGCAGGTCTTGTTGACAATTGTCAAATGTTAGAATGTCCCAATTGTGGAAGAGGTCAGAAATCATCAGATAGCTCCCATCCCTCCATGCATCAAAAGACCCGGTTGTTATGCCGAAGTGAAGGCCGGGTTGTAACGAATGGGATTAAATGGAGAGGGGAATGTTCTCAATGAGGCAGCTCTATTTACTTCATCCGAGACCTTGAGTGTAGTCGTAGTAGGAGTGCTCAGATACACATTAGGGGATGGTCCACTTTGGGTTTCCATAACAGATCCCAGATATACCTTCCCATCACCTCCCTGTCCTTGCTTATCCGACTCCTGTGATGACCACTCAGAAATCAACCTCAACTGTGCTGCTCTGTAATAGAGCTGAAAGTCTGGTAGGGCTAAGCCACCTGCCGATTTTGGCATACGTAATAAGGTGTAACGGAGAAGAGCTCTACAATTCTGCCAGATGAAAAGAATTACTAATTTGGAGTGCTGGGAGGAATCCAGCATGCAGCTCGATGGGGAGCCCCTGAAATAGGTACAGTAGTTTTGGTAAAACAGTCATTTCAATGACATGCATTTTCCCAAGCCAGGAGATATACACAGGGGCTCATGGTTTAAAGTAAAGTTTCAATTGTTGGAGTAACAGTGGATAACTAGCACGGTAGAGATCTGAGAATTTGGGGGTAATCCTAATGCTTAAATAGGTCATCCTATTCTTGGCCCATTGAAAAGATGTTAACTCCCCAAGAGTTCCCATTTCTGTGGGAGGAAACGTGAGGTTCAGCAAGAAAGATTTGGTTAAGTTAACATGGAACCCCCCTACCTGTTCAGACCGCTGCAGCTCATTCAGGAAGACCTCTAATGACATCCGGGGACAAAACAGACAGCAGCACATAATCAGCGAACAGCTTAATGCAAATAACAAAGGTGACAGAGGGCATCCCTGTCCCCCCTCAGCAATTGAATGAGGTCAGAGCTCACTCCATTCACTAGTACACTGGCTCTAGGCATGCAGTTTGGTCATAATCATATTGATAAACTGCTCACTAAAACCATACCTGTGTAAGGTATGAAGCAGGAAAGGCCACTCCACCCGGTTGAAAGCTCTTGCAACGTCTAGAGCCAATAAGACAGCCGGTATGGATTTTTAGTCACCTTTTCAACAAGGTGGATCAATCTTCGGATGTTATCATGTTATGTTGTGTTGTAGACTTGTAAAGCACACAGCTGCCCCAGCAACGGGGCGTCCCGGCGCTGTAGACCGCTGGGGAACCCGTCCTGGCTATCCCTGTGAGATGGTCCCTTTTCTGGGTATCTCCAAGGTGAAACCAGGCATCCCCGGCGTCTGTGGGGGGCCGTTGTAGAGATGAGGCAAGCTTAATGCCCAGAGTTGCTGAGTGTGTTCCTGGTTAGAGTAGGTACAGAGGCGAGTATTATCGAGTCCGTTTTGACCCTGGTCCACGACCCTGCCGCGTTGGGAATTGAACCCTGGTCCTTGGCCGATTCTCTGCTTACGGGTCTGCCGCCTCTAACCAGTGAGCCACACCTCTCCATCATGCATTTGTCTACCCGTTAGAAATCCGATTGATTTGGGTCGTGGTCTGGCCACGCAGGCAGATGGCCACCTGAAGTGTGAGCTCCGCCGCGGGATGGGCCCCTGACGTGGGTAACTCTTTTACCTGCGTCTGCGGGGCTTCTTCTTCTGCCCTAAACACAGTCGGAAGGCATAAAGGCAAGCCTGGCCGGCTTTTCTGCGGTCATCGGCAAAGAATTTACAGATTTCAGCATTTGTGAGGAGCCTGCGCAGGCCACGGTCTGCCTCACGCTCCTCGCCTGCTGCGTTTCTCAGGGCCACGCCTCTTCTCACTGCCAAGGCCGCACCCCTGATGCTGCTGGGGCTGTGCATCCTGTCATCGCCTGGGCCGCGCCTCCTTGCACTGTTGAGGCCGCACCGCCTCATATATTTAAGGCTGCAACTTCTGCCGTAGAGGACGCGCCTCCTACTGTTGACTGCTGCGCACCTCCCTTATTTGCTGAAACTGCACCGAGGCAAAGGCGGCACCTTCTCACCCTTGCCGAGGCCACGCCTCCTACTACTACGAAGGCCACACCTCTTCTCCCTGCTGAGGCCGCGCCTCCTGTCATAGTCACAGCAGCATTTCTGTAATCACAGAGACTGCGTCTCCCGCTACCTCAGAGACTGCGCGCCTCTTATTGCCTCTTAGGAAAATTCCCCATGGATATTAAAATCACAGGATATCGCTTTCTCCTCAATATTATTTTGAAAGCAAGTTTTTTAAGCATATGTCAGTTTTGAACTCACCTTTCTCCTTTGGAGGTCCCACACTTTTCCTCATGTAATGAACATGACTTAATCACACGTGATGAACTACAAGAGGAGCAAAGCAACGATTGTTCTCACAGCGGTAATGACTTTACTACATGTGAGAGCCTGACAGGAATATCCTTGACTTCCTGTTCAGTCTCTTGTCTTTGAACGTACTTCCTTCACTTTTATAAGTCGCATGTTTTAATTTATTTCATTGGTATTTATGATTCAATGTAGCGCTTACCAGGAAGAAGTAAGCAACGTTTTTCGTCATAATTTTTTCATGAATTCCTCAGCATATATGCAGCTCTTCTGCCATTACTTTTTCCTGTGGTGGAAAATGTTAAAAGCTTGACGGTCCCCCTCATGGAACCTTTTCTTCATTTATACGCCTAATTTTCAGAATGACTTGAGACCAGGTTATCAATGATCATACTACTAATCCCTGCATACATTGGTTATGTAGACACCTGCTGCACTATCATTACCAGAGACTTTTTCATCTGATCAGCTATCTTTTATAAACAAGAGTTCTTACTTTACATTCGTCTGCTACCTACTATCTCTACAGTGAGTTGTATCAGCATTTAACAAAATATAAACGGACAAAATACAAATGTAATTACTTAAGTTAGAATACTAATAGCAAGTCTTTGTGATTCAGCCGCCTCTCGTTTTGTGCATCTATTTTATTACATCAACGTTACCATCAAGTGTACTAAATCCATCTCAGGATCATAATATGACTATATACAACCACCTTATACCACGAAACGTCACCTTAGCAGCATTTCAGAGTTCTGCCCAAATGCAAAAGGTGATTGTCTACTAACAAACACGGGAACGAGACCCCTAAACAACTTCTCTTCACAGAAGTTCTCAAACAATCCAACATGATGCCAGTGAAGGGAAGTACTTCCTCTGTGTAGGAGAGTAGGATCTGCCTCTTATGTTGCCCACACTTTTTTTCTGATGTTTACACTGGTTTCTGGCTATAGTCTGGCTGGGACCCTGCTAATCAGGGCCCCAGCCTCTCTGTTCTCTCTAAACAACTTGGAGTGCATATTAGGTGCACTAGTGATTGGATACTGTGGTACCTTATGAGCCCCTAGTATATGGTACTTTAGGTACCAAGGGCATAGGTACTTCACAGGCCTACCAGGGGCTGAAGCATGTATTATACCACCCTAGGGAAGCAGACTAAATCTGACACCACAGGCCTGCTACTGCAGCCTGGGTTAGGTAGTGCTAGCACTCCTCACTGAGAAATAGGTTCACTATATCTCTCCCAGCACACACATTTAAACCTATCAGTCACCCCTAAGGCAGGCCCTAGCAATCCTGAGGGCAGGGTGCTTGGTTTCCATGTGAGGGGTGCCTCTGCCTAAGCAGGGCCCCTCTGCAGCTCTCAGAGTCTATTCTTTGGGGCTGTTTGTGAATGCTGTCAAACCATATACTCTTAAGTGCATTATAACCTCGCGGTTAATGCTAACTTTGGAATGGCTGTATCAAAACGTGTCGTGTTTGGTGTCAAAGGCTTTGGAATCATACTCCCACACCAGTAACTGGTGTGGGAGTATGATCCCACCCTTCTAGAGAGATAGACATGTACCTACTGTGGAAACGCGGTAGAATCCTGAAGAGCCCTGGCATCACAAAATGGATGCCACCTGTCACAAACACTGGGCTACCCTCCTGCTGATAACCGAAGCTCGCAGTGGAGGAGGACCAACAATAGGTATCCTGTCACAGGGAGGTGTGACCACCTCCCAGACAAGGTTTAGTGTTTTGGGGCTGGGTGGGTGCACTCCTAGAGTGCTTTGAAGTCCTGCACTGGGGGAGCAGTAGGCTCCTCTGTGCATACACCAGTTCAAACCAGCTCAGGGGCTACCTGCCCCTGCTCTGGCACGAAACTGGACAAAGGGAAGTGGGTGTAGCCACCCACTCCCATAGGTGGGGTCATAAAACTAGTCCCTAGAACCCTTGCCATTGCAAACTAGATACCCCTGGATGACGCTCTGAAGAAGAATCCTGGACCTTCAACGTCCCACAACCTCTGGAAGACGGAAGAATCTCACTTGGAGTCAAGGAGTGACTCCCCTGCTTGGCAGGCAGCAAATCTTGTAATCAACGGTCGCAAACTTTCCCGCCGGAGTCCGAAGTCCCTGCAGCCCAGGAAGAGGATTTCCTGACTTCTCCAAGGCCATCGTGAGTCCCCAGCGACGCTGAGGCAACTGGACCCCAAGAGTGACGAGGAACCACAATACCTGGGTACCGTGCAGTATTTTCGTGTGCAACCCCTTCACGACGTTCTACGAACCTGTGTATTGGACAACGTGTGGTCCGAGCCTCCAGCAGGAATTCCTCCGAAGATCAGAGGCCTACCCCGTCCAGAGTGACCGTGGGCCCCTGTTGAGTGAATCCTCACAAGGCGTCTTCGCGATCCCTTGCCGGTTGGCTTGTGGGTCCCCAGAAGACTTTTCTACAGTTCCAAAGGGCTCCCCTGGTTAGTCCAGGCCTGCCCTGACTTACCCTCGCTGGGTGAGTCCCTCAGACCTTGCTGGTCTGCACCGCTGACTTTATCCTTTCCACGAGACTTGCGGTTACCAAGGCTTGTTGGCTTCAATCTGGTCTCCGACACCATAGTAAGCGGCAGACATCGTGGGACACACTGAATCCAGCTCCTGGTCGCCGACGACGCCTCCTGGACCTCGTGGCTGAAGAGTCAAGACACCCGTAATCACCAGAAATCACCCGATGACTGTGGGCATCCATCTTCCTTGCCCCGGGTCACTGCCAAGTGACTTTGAACACTGTCCCCTCTGCTTTCAGGTCTTCCTTCTTCTGAATCCAGCCTTGGATTCCACCGGACACTTCTCTTGTCTTCACAAGCAGCAAGTCTTCTTTGGCTCCCATTGAAAACGACGCCGCGACCCGACACCAAAAGACACCTATGCACCTGGCTTCCCTGGGTGAGGTAACTCCAGCACTACGGTGCTCCTGTGTGTGTTGGCTCTAGAACTACTTACCCTGTAAGTGACTTGCTTGTAGACTCTCCCGAAGTATCCTAAAACTCTTAATTTCCAATTGCGACTTGCTCCATTGAAGTCAAAAGGGATTCGTGGCTGTGTTCTCACACTGCATGCGTCTCCTGTGGGTTCTTTACTTACCTGCCTTGGGTGGTTTCGTGAGGCCCCAGCGCTTCTGAAGGCCCTAGGCCCTGTCCCCTTGCAAGTTGTTATCTCAAAGTCTCTTTTTTAGTATATGGTCTGGTACGCACCTAGGGTCCCAGCCATATTTGTGCTTAACTTATTGTGAAATGTTGATTTGTGCATATGTTCCTGACTTCTAATCTCATAAAGAGATTAGCAGAGAGTTATTAGTAATAAATACATATATATTTGATATATATACCTGTGTGGTGTCCTTTCATTTGATATATCAAGAGATTATAAGGTAAAACAAGCTGCTTTACATTCCTCTGAGACTTAGCCTGATGGCTGCTCTCCACAGCTACCACTAGGATAGCTTTCTTTAAAGGTTGTCTTAAACCTACTACCATAAGAGTCGAATTGTACTGGTGCAAGGTGTCCTCTTTAACTAGTGAACAGCATATACTAGGCCAACTTCTCACATTCTGTAACAAGCTCGCCTTAGATTTCTCCTCCTACTACTGAACGTGTACCAGCATAGACCATGGAACGCATACTGCATGAAATCTCTAGGGTCAGCCGTCGTTTGGAAGGTATGGATACCACCATCACATCTTTGGCTGAAGAGCCCAAGTCAATTAGGGCAGACATTGCAGGCTTCCATACCAGAGTTGAAGGGCTTGACTCTCGAATCCTGATGATGGACAATTGCCTTGACTCATTCCAAGCGATATTAAAGGGGATGATGGGCGGAGCGTTTGAGCAAATCCAGCCCAAACTGCCAAGCCATGTCCTCCCTGGACCGGAAACAAGCATCCTGGGACCGGTGACCATGAGGCACAGGGTCAGACTGATTTGCATACGGCCATGTCTGAACTGGGGTGGTAGAGTGAGCTAAAGAATGATGATGGATTAAACCAAGATCAGTTGACTGGGGGTGAATGTTTGATTTGCTCAAATGCTCCGTCCATCATCCCCTTTGGTATCGCTTTGACTCATTACAAAGAAGAGACCAAGATCTTCTATTCCTTCGTAGTAAAATCGTTGATTTTGAAGACCGTAGCAGAAGAGACAACATCTGCTTCTTTGGGTTTCCGGAACATACCGAAGGCCAAAATACCAGAGCATATTCTTCCAAAACAGATTGCTATTTCTTTGACTCCACCTTTAGAAATCCAACGAGCTCACCGAATCGGTCCTCCACGTAAAGACCCTGCAGCACGTCCAAGGCCACTTATGGCCTGTTTTCTTTGCCATGAACAAACAAGACAATTACTGCAGCTCATTCACAAGGTTCTTTTTCATTTGACGGTCATCTTATCCACATGGCAGCTGATTTCTCTAAGGAAACCAATGAACGACGAAAGGCATTTCTTTCTATGCGATCTCAACTCCGACAACTAGATATCAAGTATGGACTATTTGAACCCGCACACTTTCGCATCACCAGAAACAGAGATTCTAAAGATTTTTATGACCTACAGAAATTCCGAGACTGTCTGAAACTTCAAGACATGGAAGTACAGCATCCACAACAAGATAAACTTCAATCAACATCTCCCTTCTCTCTACACTTACCGGATCATAGACGACAAAACCCTAACAACTCCAGACACCGTGGTAAAGACTTGGAAAGACCTAACCATTCTCATGAAGACAAAAACTCAGCTCTGCAATCAGTTTCTACTTTTACACAAGAGCCACATAGAGACAAATCTAGATCCCCTCTTAAATCCACCTCAGATGCGGACTAAACACATTTTGTTACTTGCTCTGCTGTTCCTACGTACAGCTGCAGTTAACAGAAGGCCTCACACTAGACTTTGGTCTTTCCTTTTCAGTATAAATACTAGGACCAATTTGTATGCTCTTGCATGAGACAATGCTCAAGTCCTGTTCGCTATACCGTAGTAAATGTTATTTTATTTTATATTTATGCAATTCTGTATTCATAATGTTTTCCTCCCTCATGCTTTTTGCCTGCTATTTCCAATATGTTCTGTTGTATTCTATTACTCTAGGCTACAGTGTATCACCTTAATCTATATTATTCTATCTAATATTTATAATGTTTGTTAAAAGTAAGTTTCAGACCACATTTAGGATCTTTTCTTTACTATGCAGAACCTACATTCTACCACAGGACAATGATGTTCAAGCCTTTTTCAATATGTCATAATACATTGTATTATTATATTTGACACGTCTAATGTTATATCCTAGTAAGACTTTTATCTGTGACTCTTAATATTATATGTTATATTGTACCACTTTAGGCCACAATCTGCTAGATTTATTTCAATATTTAATTATTCACTTTTATATCTATAATGTTTCACTTATAATGACTTAATATCACTTCATACCTATTTATATACATAATGTATACTCTTTCAGAGTAGCCCATCAAGCACAAGTTACTACTTGTGTAACGATATATCTGTAAGAGACATTAGTTAGTGATAGATTCCTTACCTTAGAATAATCCCCAGGCGTCAGACTGGATCCGGAAAGTTTTGGTAGAAGTACCCCTGTGCGTCAGTAGGTGGCGTCGTGCGGCTCCGCATCCGTCGCTGGCGTTGTAAGCGCCAAGATGACATCACGGAGACTACTTAGGCGCCACCCATGCGCGCTGAAGTCAGTTCTGTAAACGACTTTCCGCACCGGGAACGCAGAGCCATGCAAGAAACTGACCACTGGTGCCAAGAAACTAGGGCCCTGAAAGGGATGACCTTAACCCTAGAAATCAGTTTGCAGAACGGGGAGGATGGGTGGGGCGGTAAGGAATCTATCACTAACTAATGTCTCGTTACACAAGTAGTAACTTGTGAATCTGAAAGAGACACGTTAGTGATAGATTCCTTACCTTAGAGTAGATACCCCAGCAATACCAACCCCGGTGGGGGGTCTGCGAACAGATTACACCAGAAAGTGACGGAGAACAGAACGGCCAAAGAAGCCGTCTCTCGGGACTTGACAGTCAAGGCAGTAATGCTTGGTAAACGTGTGCGAGGCCCACGTAGCTGCCTGACAAATATCCTGCAAGGGAATGCTGCGTCCCAAGGCAGTAGTGGCTGCAGTTGCCCTGGTAGAATGGGCACGCAGCCCCACAGGAGACTCCTTTTTAGCCAAGGAGTAACATGCTTTGAAGCACAGAACAACCCACCGCGAGATGGTTCGTTTGTGCACGGCCCAACCTTTTTTGGCGTCGACGTAGCCAACAAAGAGCTGGTCATCCACCCGGAACTGCTGTGTACGCTTCAGATAGAACGCGAGCGCACGTTTTGGGTCCAGACGGTGGAGCTTCTCCTCCTCCCTTGAAGGATGCGGAGGCAGAAAGAAGGTGGGCAAAGTGATGGTCTGCCCGATGTGGAAGGGCGTGACAACCTTTGGCAAAAAAGAAGGACGGGTCCTTAACACCACCTTGTCTGGATGAACAGAAAGGAAAGGTGGTTTGGAAGAAAGAGCCTGGAGCTCACTCACTCTTCTGCCAGAGGTGATAGCTACCAGGAAAGCCGTCATGAGAGTGAGAAGACGTAAAGGACAGGTATGAAGGGGCTCAAAAGGAGCATACATCAGATATGTCAAGACAAGGTTTAAGTCCCATTGAGGCATTATGAATGGCACAGGAGGAAACGTGTGTGTAATGCCTTTCAGGAAACGGTTAACAACCGGGGACTTAAAGAGAGAAGGCTGATCTGGAAGCCTGAGAAAGGAGGAGATGGCCAAAAGATAACCTTTGATAGTATCCAGAGAAGAGCCCTGCTGGGCCAAGGATAGCAGGAACAGAAGGACCTCTGAAAGTGGGGCAGAAAGGAGATCCACAGACTTTGCTGTAAACCATGCCACAAACCTGTTCCACCAGCAGGCGAATACAGTCTTAGTGGAGGGACGCCTGGCTGCCTGAATCACATCACAGACTTTGGGAGGAAGATCGAAAGCTGTCAACTGTCGCCGCTCAATCTCCATGCATGGAAGTGGAGGCTGGACAGGTTCGGGTGGAGGACCGTCCCCTGCTGCTGCGACAGAAGAACCTTCCGAACAGGCAGTCGGATCGGGGGATCGATCGCCATGCTGAGTAGCTCGGGATACCAGTACCTTCGTGCCCAATCCAGAGCCACAAGGACGACTTGGGCCGTGTTGCGCCGAATCTTCTTCAGCACTCTGGGCAGAAGTGGTATAGGCGGAAAGGTGTACAATAGACCGCAACTCCACTCGCGACGAAAAGCGTCACCTAGCGAGTGCCGCCTTGGAAATTCCAACGTGCAGAACTGATGACATTGCGCGTTCTCTTCGGTGGTGAATAGATCTAACCAAGGCTCTCCCCACTGCTAAAAGAGACCTTGCACCACATCCGAGTTCAGACCCCGTTCGTGATCCATCCAACACCAGCGGCTGAGTTTGTCCGCCCTGGCGTTCAGAGAACCTGCCAGGTGTTGAACCACCAAGGAAATGCCTTGATGTTCCAGCCATGTCCAGAGGCGCAGAGCCTCCTGACATAGGGTCCAGGATCCCACCCCGCCCTGTTTGTTGCAATACCACATGGCGGTGGTGTTGTCCGTGAACACCTGCACCACACTTCCCCGGACAGAGGGAAGGAATGCCTTCAGTGCAAGTCTGATCGCCCGAAGCTCCAACAGATAGATATGGAGCCGGGACTCTGCCGGAGACCAGAGGCCTCTGATCTCCACCTCTCCCAAGTGGCCTCTCCATCCCAGGGGGGACGCATCCGTCACCACTGTGTGCTCCGGTTGGGGAAGGGAGTGGGATCTGCCATTGACCCAATTGCGATTCGTGAGCCACCACTGCAATTGCCGTGCAGTGCCCTCCCAGATCTGGACATGATCGGACAGGTTGCCCTGATGCTGCACCCACTGGAACTTCAGGTCCCACTGCAGAGCCCGCATATGCCATCTGGCATGTGTCACCAGCAGGATGCAGGAGGGTCATCCTGACTGAAACCCGGGAAAGAGGCTGAAAGATCGGAATCATAACCAGAATATCCCGGACTCGCTACTCGGGAGGATAAACCCGAAACAGTGTCGAATCCAGAACCGCTCCGATGAAGGGGAGCTTCTGAGAGGGACTCAGGTGCGTCTTCGGCATGTTGATGGAGAACCCCAGCAAATGCAGGAGGTCGGCCGTAGTCTGAATGTCGTTGACGACTGCCTGGGGCGAGCCCGCCTTCAACGACGAGTCGTCGAGGTAAGGGAAGACTGACACCCCCGACCTGTGCAGGTGAGCTGCGACCACCGCCATCACCTACGTGAACACCCGAGGGGCGCTGGTAAGGCCGAAGGGTAGCACGGCAAACTGGAAATGATCCTGGCCTACCGTGAACTGCAGGCTACGCCGGTGGGCCGGCAGGACGGGGATGTGAAAATATGCGTCCTGCAAGTCCAACGCATCCATGAGCGAGCTTTGGACATCTGGCGAGAACCCAGTAGATCTCAACCAGGCATGGCGACGAAGCGACACAGCCATAAAAATCGCCCTACCCAGTGAGTCCGCGGTGTCCAAACCACACCGAATGGCAAACTTAGCCGCATCCTTACCCTGAGCAACCGCTTAGGACAACACAGCGCGGGTCTCCTCAGGACACTGAGGCAACACCTGCACAACTGTATCCCACACCGCGTGGGAATAGAGGCCCAATAAGCAAGCGGTGTTCACTGACCGCAGCCCCAAGCTGGCCGAAGAGAACAACCGCTTACCAACTGTTCCAGCTTCTTAAAATCCTTATCAGGAGGAGCCATGGGAAAGGCACTCTGCGACGTCGAGGCTTGGATAACCAGGCTCTCAGGCTTAGGATGAGTGATCCGAAAAGCAGGGTCACCAGGCGCCGGGCGGTGACGCCTGGCGACATTCTTATCCAAAGGGGCCCCTGTGGCTGGCCGCGACCAAGTGCCCAACAAGACGTCAGTGAGGGCATCGTTAAATGGAAGCAGGGGCTCCGACGAGGTGGATGCCGTCTGGAGCACCTCAGTGAGGAGATTAGTTTTGAAGGCCACTGTAGGGAGATCAAGGTTTAGAACCTCAGCTGCCCGACAGAGCACCATCGTGTAGGAGGCGCCCTCCTCCATAGTAGGTGGGGAAGAGGCAAACCCCGGGTCAGAGGAGATGTTGAGGTCGCCGGCGTCCCCCAAGTCGTCCACCCAATCCTGCTCGGAGTCACACTGACGGGCAAGAGGGTCCTCGGATTCCTCCCAGTCGTCCTCCACCTCTGTCACATGGGGAACAGACAGCGGCAGCAGAGCTGGGGCCGGAGAAGAATTAAACGGCGCCGTGAACAGCGCCGGCCGGGGCCGAGCCGGCGCCTCGTCCCAGTGCGGATCCCAGGCCGGAACAAAATGGTCCTGGAACCGGGGCAAGGGCGGGACGAAGGGCACCCACTGCAGCGCCGGGGACAGAGCCGAGGGTGGTGCTGGGACAGGAGCCGGCAGCGCAGGACCTAGTGGCACCGGGGCCAGAGCCAACGGCGCAGGATCCTGTGGCGCCAAAGCTGGATCCACCGGCGGCCCAACAGGATCCGGACACGGGACCGCGGGGCCCGAAGGTGCGCCGGGCGGGAGCACGAGGCCTAAAGAGGCGGTCCATGGTAGCAAGAAATTCTTGCACCTGTTTGGGAGTCGCCAACAGATCCAGGTAAGGCGGGTAGGCCACTGGACTCCCAGTCTCCAAAGGAGCCGCAGGGGCAGAACCCCTGTCCCCCTCGTATGCATCCGAGGACCGACGGGGGGACGTCGGAGAGCGACTTCTTTTTGTGTCCTCTTACCCGAATCCGAGGGCCAAGACTTGGAGCTCGAAGAGCGGCAACTGCAGCCCCGCGAGCGTTCCCGGGAACGGTCCCTGGACCTGGAACGGCGCTTGGATGAGTGCCGGACCTCCTGCAGCTTCCAGCGCCGCTCCCTCAAGGCCTTTGGGAACATGGGCCGACAGTCTCGGGTGTCGTGGTCGGTCTCCAGGCAGTAGAGGCAAACATCGTGGGGGTCCGCCACCGACATAGTGCGGCTGCAGGCCCTACTAGACTTAAATCCAAGCATCCCTATGTGCACCAAGGAGAAAGGGAGACAAAAAGTCTCAAAAAGGGTAGTCAAAAAGTGACTAAGGTACGTGCTCTAAACGGATCTGCTCTTGCTGGCGCTGAAAAAGAAAGAACTGACGTCAGCGCGCTTGGGTGGCGCCTAAGTAGTCTCCGGGACGACATATCGGCGCTTACGACGCCAGCGACGGACGCGGAGCCGCACGACGCCACCTACTGACGCGCAGGGGTACTGCTAGCAAAACATTCCGGATCCAGTCTGATGCCTGGGGATTATTCTAAGGTAAGGAATCTATCACTAACGTGTCTCTTTCAGATATTATTTGTCTTTCCTTATTGTGACATACTTCATGTTTCCACTATTTTTGTTCTCACCCTTACTCACCTATATGTTATCTTATTTTGTACTTCTCAATTGGACTAATGTGTTATCAAAGGCCTTTATCTTAAAATCACTACCTGCCCTGCTAATTATTTTGTTTTTTCTGATGGGGCCCTCCCCCGCAGCGGTGCTCCAGTGAGCCCAGACCCATGGTTAACAGTTTAGAACCCCCAGTTTTGTCCCATTTCTACTCCCCCTTTTCATTTATATCCTCACCCCTCCTCTTCTTCTTCTTTATCTCCCTCAAAACACAAAAACAACTTATTACATTGTCTTCTACACTGTACTATTTGCCTAGACTATCTTTCTTCCTTCTTGATCGTTCCTACATACTAACACATTGGTGTCTTTGTGGTAAGCCAGGGTATCTTTTGTCTATATCCCCTTCCTTCCTTCCATTGTATTCTTTCTAATCTCCCCCTCTCTTCACCTCGACAAGGACATCGAGCTTTGTATTATTAGTTCATTTTGACATTACTTCAGCATGACGAACACTCATCCTCTATGTACAATTACATGGAATGTCCATGGTCTCACCCACTACATTAAAAGTAAAAAAGTGCTTTCTTATCTCCAATCCAAACACATGGATGTGGCTTTACTACAAGAAACCCATCTAGATACGCTAGAATCTGATTAACTCTGCAGAGATTGGGTGGGGAAGGTCATTCACAGCAGTATTCGAAAGGGTGAACCCACAGACACTGGCCCTATCCGCAAATGTGGAGTTGCAATCCTTATTCGCAAATCACTCCCAGTCACGGTCTCCAAAACATAGTCAGATCCTGATGGACGTTATGTGTTTGCTAAATTACGTAATGGAGATATTTATATTTGTCTGGGATCAGTTTACGCTCCGACAGGGACCAAAAAAATCATTCTTCCTCCAGTTGAATCGACTATTAACAGAGATAGATGCCTCACAGTATCTCATTGGTGGGGATTGGAATCTGGCGCCAGTCCCAATTCTAGACAAAACAGGTCCGCTGGACAAAGGAAATGCTGCAGATAGAGCTCTATTAGATGATCTAATATCCTATAGCGGATTAATTGACCATTGGCGTTTTAGTCACCAACAGAAACGGAATACACTTTCTTTTCTCCCACTCATGGCACATTCTCTCGCTTGGATTACTTTCTGACATCACAAAAAGTGATTCAATTGGTCACGGAGTCTCGCATCTTGGAAACAGCTTTGTCTGACCACTCCCCTGTCCTCTTATCTCTAGAACTAGGACTCTCTAGACCAGGGTGTAAACTCTGGCGCATGAACATCCAACGGCATAGGACTCCCAAGGGTAAATCTCAATTACAATCACATCTCCAAGACTATCTCTCCATTAATCAGGGCTCTGTAACTTCCAACTGGACTATTTGGGCTGCAGCTAAAGCCACTATTAGGGGTCAGTTAATGTGTGATGCAGCACTTGTTAATAAGCCGAATGCTGCGCGGCAAACAGCACTAGAACACGACATTTAATCTTATTCTTGCCTGTACACACTAGCCCCAACCTTGCAGAATCGTAAATCACTAGAGCAAGCATGTATGGCCTTAAATAGCCTTTTTACATCTAAAGCCGAATATGCTCTGCAGAGAATGAAGTGGTGACATTACGAACAGGGGGAAAAGGCAGGGAGATTGTTAGCTGCACAATTGCGCCAAAGAGAGGCAGCTATGGCTATTCCGGCTGTTCGAACAGCACAGGGTGACATACTTCCGAGACCTCAAGATATTGTCAATGAATTTGCCTCTTTATACCAATCTCTTTATACTCCAGGCAATCAGATTGATTTGTACAAGATGTCAATTATTCTTACAAAGGTGGACCTTCCCCGTCTCTCTGATGATGGTAGAGCCCTACTTGAAGGTGAAATTACCAAAGATGAGGTTTCCAGAGCCATTGCTACCCTACCTTAACACAAAGCTCCTGGGGAAGATGGATTCCCTGCGGATTCTATTGATGGGCAGGACACAATGTTATTGATACATCTGGATCAACATTGCTTTGCAACATCGCTTCTGTGAACTAGTAGCGCCCCAACCTAGCCAGCATGGCAGGTCCTGGCCTAACCGCTACTGGGGAAAACTCGTATACTCTGGTTTACCCCCCCCTAACCTCTCTAAAACCGCTGCAAAATCCTACAAGCACGCCACCCTAAAAAGGCACCCTGAGTCATTGATCTCTTACCTGCGATACAGTACGGACAATGGAACAATCATTAATGACCTCATCTTCTACTCCAGAAGAACCTCTTCTTGGTGCGAAACCTTTGTGCACCTCCTCTATGTACGTGCAACCAGTAACATTCCATACTGCACTAAGCTCACTATAGTGCCCTCCACATTCCTGCAAACTGACCTCACCATCACCCTCTATAAAAACGGCATTGTCCTGATCCGAGCTACAACTTAAAACCTTAATAAATTTGCGGACCCCTTTACCCTCCTCAGAAACCACATGAATGACTCTCGCAGGGTAACCAACACCGACCCCGTCGACCCTCCAACCAGCCAGTCTAACATGCCTAGCCACCCTCAAACCACCCCTCCATGTGTTTCCAACACAGATCATCCCAACCCTTCTAGGACGCCACCCAGGCTTGCTAGTTGAATCGCCGCTAGTCCCCCGGTCTCCTCCCCGCTAGTTCCCCACTCTGTCCTTGAGACCGATACTCCTCCAAGGACCTATGACACAGATCGAGTTAGCCCCTCTACCACTTCTCCTACACATGCCGATAGAACTGCCCCTGAACCACTGCCCCCCTGCCCTCAAGCACTTCCCGCCTATTTGGATATCGAAACTCTGCACTCCAGAGCAATCAAATTACCGCAAAGCATCCATAACTCCATTCTGTACCTAAAGAAACTCCTTCACCTCGCTGAACTCTCCCTCGCTAAGCTCAAGCCCCCGTAGGACTCCTCCCCCCATACCACCAAGCACCCACAACTGCTACCCCTGAGACACCTTCGCCCCCGCAAGCAACCATGCCCCCTCTCGGAGGAGGAAATCCTAGCTCTTGTCCTCTCCTACAACACCACTACCCTAGCCACCCCATGCCCACCAGACCTTACTGAAGAAGAAAGTCTAGCCATCCCCCTTGACTACAACCCTGCCCCAATTTTCCATGCCATCTGCACGGTCGCCATCAACCCCAACAGATCAGCTACCCCTCCGTAACAGAAGCATGGTTAATAGCAATCTAGCGCCCGTACCCGTCTGACCCGACTCCCATCTCTCCCACTGACCCCCCCTCTGTCTGGCCTTTTAATCAACTGCCGATCGGCTGTCAGGCATGCTGCTATCATCGCTGATCTCATCCTGAACAAAAACCTTGACATAGCGATCCTGACCGAATCGTGGCTCAACAAATCCTCATCTCCATGCTGGACCTCCTAGTCCCTCCCAACTACAACATTGCTAGGCTGGATAGGCAATCCAGCAAAAAAGGAGGAGGAATCGCCTGCATCTACCGCTCTACCCTCATTATCACGGAACTTCTAGCGGAAACCTCAGACTCCTGCGAATACCTCGTCCTTTCCATTTGCAGCAACTCCACCCAACTGTGCAATCTGCACATCTTTTACCACCCCCCAGGCACAAACGACACCTTCACTGACCACGTCATGGAAATCATCACAGCCAAGGTTTCCTCCAACGCTAATGACATTTTCCTTGATGATTTCAACCTGCACTGGAACGATCCTAAGGATCCTTATGTCAATGCCATCGAAGACCTCCTGCCCGATCAAGCCCTGACCCAAGCCTGCACACTCCCTACACACTCGAAAGGGGCCACCCTTGACTGGATCATCTCCAAGGAGTCAACAGTTAAACATATCTCTATAGACACATGCGACTAGTCGGACCACCATACTATCTCCTTCCAATTACCTTGCACCCACAAAACAAGGGCACCGCAACCGGTGATTCCAAAACGCTGAGTCAGAGACACCAAAAACCTGGACCTCAGGGAACTGAAGGCTCGCTGCAATTCTGGCCTCACCCCCACATATCACGGCCAGTGACCTCAATGACCACTACTCTGCAACTATAACTAACATTCTAGATGACCTAGCCCCGCTAAAACTAAAAAGAACCGAAATCAAAGACAGGAATCCCTGGCTCTCTGGCTCCCTCAGCAATGAGAGGAGATCCCTCCGACAATCCGAAAGAACCTGGAGACAGCACCCCTCAGCAGTACATTTAAAACTTCTCCGCCAGGCCATAAATGCCTACAACAGGCACATCCTCAATGCAAAGAAAGAATTCTTCAGATCGGAGCTGGAGAACGCCAAGAACAGATCACACAAGCTCTTCGAACTGGTCAAACACCAATCTAATAAACTGGCCAAAACATTGAAAGAAACCCCCAAGTCGCTAATATCATCTGAGGATTTCTCCTCGTTTTTCTCTGACAAAATCACAGCTTTAGGAAACAAACTCAGCTCTGCCACAAATTCTCAACCCTTTCCGGAGCTGCACCCTCCTTCCGTGTTGCCCCCACAGGCTTCACCCAAAAACCAAGCACGCTGGTCTAACTTCAAGCTCTATGATGAAGACTCTGTCTCAAAAATCCTATCTACCTTAAACCCGAACAACCACTTTAATGACCCGCTCCCCTCCAACTGCCTAGCTGCCACCGCCCAATCCATCATTCCTAGCTGGATTGCATTAATCAACGCCACTCTCGGGCAGGGATCGATACCCGACTCTCTGAAAGCCGGCCAAGTTCTCCCCATCTTGAAAAAGCCGTCTCTGGATCCAGCTTCCCCTGAAAACTTCAGACCTATATCCAATAACTCTCTCTTAGCTAAAGTGTTGAAGAAGTGTGTGCAACAGCAGCTAAGCCATCACATCAACAACTTTCATCTACTTGACGACTTCCAATCAGGACTCAGACCTGGGCACAGTACTGAAATCACCATGCTCCACATCGTAGACGATGCCCTCCAAGCCCTCAACCAAGGCAAAACTTGTCTCCTAATCGTCCTGGGTCTATCCTCGGCCTTCGACACGGTCAACCATGGAAAATTACTCGAACGCCTCAAATTTAGGATGGGATTGGATGGTTGTGTTCTAGACTGGTTTAGGTCCTTCCTCCAAAATCGATCACAAAGATTCCTAATTAACGGTAACCTGTCTGCCCCCTCCCCGGTAACAGTTGGAGTCCCTCAAGGTTCAACCCTGTCCCCCACCCTCTTCAACCTTTAATTGGAACCGCTTGACGAAGTACTACGCTCCACGAATATTTCTTACCAGATGTATGCTGACGACACCCAGATCTACATCAAAACCTCATCCCTGGAGGAGATTCTATCCCTGAATGAGGTCTTGAAAATGACTGTCCAATGACTCGCCTCCAATCAACTCAAAATCAACGCAAAGAAAACAGAATTTCTCCTAATTTCCCCACCAAAAACCAACCCTGAGATTCAGATATGGATTAAGGCTATCACAGCCCTAAACTACCCACCGACCATAGTGGACTCGGCCAAATCTTTGGGCATAACCCTTGACTGCAACTTGAACATGCGAGACCACATTAACTCGATGGCTAAATCAGCAAGATTCCACCTGAGCTACCTCTGGAAACAAACCCTTCCTTGACGCTCCCGACCTAAAAATGGTAGTCCAGGCACTAGTCCTCTCTAGACTGAAATATGGCTGTTCTTCCCTCTATGGGCTACCCAAGATCTCCCTGGAACCTTTAAAATTCTGCCTCAACGCAGCTGCCAGACTTCTTACTGGCACAAGGAAATTCGATCACATTTCACCTCATCTGAAAGCTATGAATTGTCTTCCTCTCAAGGCCAGAATTCAATTCAAACTGGCATGCATCATGCACAAGGCACTATACTCAAACTCCCCTGCATATCTTGCACAGAAACTTGTGCTATCTGGGGGAACCAGAAACTCCAGGTCCGCCAGAGACCTCTTGCTCCAACCTGCGCGCTTGCGGAAAACAAAACCTACAATCGGGCCTTCTCTGGTGCCGCACCAAGAGTATGGAACTCTCGCCTGCCCGCCCTCAGAAGGATGCCAAAACCTTCCTTATGGGCAAATTCCTCGCTTAATTTTCGCCTCAACCCCCCAGGGACATCTACGAGTAAATGTATAATGCAAAATGTACATGCGTATCCTCTATCCCTTATGTACCCAGCACCCCGCCACCTCCTACCCTATTGTACACTTTTGAGACTATCGCCACCAGTAATATGCATAATGTCAAATGTACATACATACCCTCTATCCCTTATGTACCCAGCACCCCGCCCCTTCCTCTACTATTGTGTACTTTTGTGACTTCAAACCTATCGAATACTGTCGGGTCACGTTTGCGCTCTATAAAGCACTAAAATAAATATTGATACACTACATGCTGCATGCATTTCAAGAAGCGGAAAATAAATCTTCCTTGGGGCCTCTCTCTAACAAAGCAGTTATCGCTGTGCTACCCAAACCTGGTAAAGCTGCTCTGCTATGCAGTAGTTCTCGTCCCATCTCGTTATTGAATTGTGATATTAAAATATAGGCCAGCATCCTAGCGTCCTGCCTCCATAAAGAATTAACTTCCCTAATACACCACACTCAAGTAGGCTTTGTCCCAGGGTGCCCCTCTCGGAATCATTTCCGTACGTTAGCCCATACACTGTGGTCTGCTAAACACCTTCCAGATGATGCATTAGCCCTTTCACTTGATGCAGAAAAAGCGGTTAATCGCATTGAATGGGACTACCTATTTACAGTAATGGAACGATTTGGGTTAGGTGATTAATTTATAACCAAGGTATGCTTATTATATGACAATCCTTCTGCTCAATTGAATTGTGGTGGTTTTTTATCTGACCACAAAAAAGGTTGGGCACTGTTCCAAAGATAGGGTCCAGAGATTGACCCATATGTCTTATACAAAAGACAAAAAGAAAAGATAAGGGTCCCAGGTTAAACAGACCCACCACAAGGGGGAAAGCACATGTCTTGCCTCTTGATGCCCTCACACACCCCGAGGGGTGTCATGCTTCATCATCGGGCTATGCTCCTCGTCAGGCCGGCGCTGCAATTCCCAACGGGCCCCCCGAAGGGTCACTTTCTCGGAGATCTTTTGAGGCATGCCGGATGGTGTATGAGGGTGTGTGGGGTGTGGGTTTTAAATGAGGGTAGCTAGAATGTGTGTAAAGTGGATTAAAAATGACTGGGGTTATATTGATGTAGTAACCCTCCTGCCAAAAGTAAAAAACTCTAATTTAGAGTATGGTCCCCAAGGACACATTGTACCTCGGTGTCATTAAAAACGGTCAACATGTTTCGCGCCTCTGTCGCTACTCAAGTCGTTGGCGCTTCATCAGGACCAGAGAAGTGCAAAAGGTAGTGAAATGCACATGAGTGTGTGCGTGAATATAAAATTGAAACATAAATACCCACAATATATGTCAGGGCGGGCCAATTGTACTGCTCCCGAACATAACCTAGGACACAGAAACAAAAGAGGATACAGTTACAAAGGACGTGCATTAGACTGGCTTAATGCAACGTAGTGTGCACCACATACCAATGTCATACAAAGAAAAAAGGAAAAAGGACAAGACCAAGTGGCGATACATAACTCCCTTGTCTGTTGTTTACTTAAAACATGGAGGATACCAAGGCAGGTGTATCGTGGCGTATCAATATTACAAGGAAACCCTCTTGTATGACTAGCGGAGAGTCTCCCTATTCGTAGTGATATACGCTCCATTATAAAAGGGGGTTTCTCCACTTGTTGAGATCCCAGACAAGTTTTACTAGACATCCAACAAACAAATTCCCTTGAGGTATGCTTACCTCTAAATGAGCACAAATCACCTCAATGGCTGTTGGTGATTAGACGCCCGCACCGTGTCAGGTTGCTGAGATAAAGGCATGACCAAAAGTAAGCACAAGTGAACAGGGGGTGCTGTCATCACATCCAAAGACATAGGTTACGTGACCTAATCCCCAATCGTCATCGGGTACTCACTGTCGATAGCCGGTGCCTGTACTTCTTACACCTACGCGTCCAACCGCCAAGCCAGTAATGCATTGGAGGCAGCGGGACGGAGCTTTTAAACTCGTAGGTTCCTCGATAAATCCTACTTCCGGGGCGTGCCATGCTTAGAGTTGCAAAAGCGCATGCGTGCAAATGCGCCCTTACTGTGCATGCGCAAACCGGGGCTAGTAATCCCCTGAGCATGGGCGTCCCGAGTGGAGGTTTATTATTAATGGCACTCTGTGCGGTCAAAACACAACCCATAAAACGTGTACCGGTAAAGGCCAGGGTGAAGCGATCTGGTCGTAAAAGGTAGGTAAAGTCCTCCTAATTGCTGCGTCTACTCTAAACGTAGATCACAGTAGGCATACCCATAATGGTTGGTGGAGTATAGCCCATGCCACGTATTCATCTGGGATAATCAAATTACTACATCTTGTGTATTGTTGCAACAGAAATAGGTGGGTAGTAAAAAGAGATAAGAGGAATGAAAAAAACGGGGGGCCTCCACCACTGAAACCACATTACAAGGAGAAAGTGTCACTCATATACAAGCCTAGGAGCCTTCCATTTTGAGGGTATATAGGTCTCATGTATGAAGGGAAATGGAAAACAGAAGGGAAAGAAAAGATAAACGGTCCCTCGGCAAAACTGCTGTGCAAATATTCCATCAAAAAAAGGGGGGGGGGGGGGACCAAGGAGCCAGTTGATGGTCCAGTGTCCATGTTCCCAAAGATTATATTACCACAAAAAAGGTTGGGCACTGTTCCAAAGATAGGGTCCAGAGATTGACCCATATGTCTTATACAGAAGACAAAAAGAAAAGATAAGGGTCCCAGGTTAAACAGACCCACCACAAGGGGGAAAGCACATGTCTTGCCTCTTGATGCCCTCACACACCCCGAGGGGTGTCATGCTTTATCATCGGGCTATGCTCCTCATCAGGCCGGCGCTGCAATTCCCAACGGGCCCCCCGAAGGGTCACTTTCTCGGAGATCTTTTGAGGCATGCCGGATGGTGTATGAGGGTGTGTGGGGTGTGGGTTTTAAATGAGGGTAGCTAGAATGTGTGTAAAGTGGATTAAAAATGATTTTTAATCCACTTTACACACATTCTAGCTACCCTCATTTAAAACCCACACCCCACACACCCTCATACACCATCCGGCATGCCTCAAAAGATCTCCGAGAAAGTGACCCTTCGGGGGGCCCGTTGGGAATTGCAGCGCCGGCCTGATGAGGAGCATAGCCCGATGATAAAGCATGACACCCCTCGGGGTGTGTGAGGGCATCAAGAGGCAAGACATGTGCTTTCCCCCTTGTGGTGGGTCTGTTTAACCTGGGACCCTTATCTTTTCTTTTTGTCTTCTGTATAAGACATATGGGTCAATCTCTGGACCCTATCTTTGGAACAGTGCCCAACCTTTTTTGTGGTAATATAATCTTTGGGAACATGGACACTGGACCATCAACTGGCTCCTTGGTCCCCCCCCCCCCCCTTTTTTTGATGGAATATTTGCACAGCAGTTTTGCCGAGGGACCGTTTATCTTTTCTTTCCCTTCTGTTTTCCATTTCCCTTCATACATGAGACCTATATACCCTCAAAATGGAAGGCTCCTAGGCTTGTATATGAGTGACACTTTCTCCTTGTAATGTGGTTTCAGTGGTGGAGGCCCCCCGTTTTTTTCATTCCTCTTATCTCTTTTTACTACCCACCTATTTCTGTTGCAACAATACACAAGATGTAGTAATTTGATTATCCCAGATGAATACGTGGCATGGGCTATACTCCACCAACCATTATGGGTATGCCTACTGTGATCTACGTTTAGAGTAGACGCAGCAATTAGGAGGACTTTACCTACCTTTTACGACCAGATCGCTTCACCCTGGCCTTTACCGGTACACGTTTTATGGGTTGTGTTTTGACCGCACAGAGTGCCATTAATAATAAACCTCCACTCGGGACGCCCATGCTCAGGGGATTACTAGCCCCGGTTTGCGCATGCACAGTAAGGGCGCATTTGCACGCATGCGCTTTTGCAACTCTAAGCATGGCACGCCCCGGAAGTAGGATTTATCGAGGAACCTACGAGTTTAAAAGCTCCGTCCCGCTGCCTCCAATGCATTACTGGCTTGGCGGTTGGACGCGTAGGTGTAAGAAGTACAGGCACCGGCTATCGACAGTGAGTACCCGATGACGATTGGGGATTAGGTCACGTAACCTATGTCTTTGGATGTGATGACAGCACCCCCTGTTCACTTGTGCTTACTTTTGGTCATGCCTTTATCTCAGCAACCTGACACGGTGCGGGCGTCTAATCACCAACAGCCATTGAGGTGATTTGTGCTCATTTAGAGGTAAGCATACCTCAAGGGAATTTGTTTGTTGGATGTCTAGTAAAACTTGTCTGGGATCTCAACAAGTGGAGAAACCCCCTTTTATAATGGAGCGTATATCACTACGAATAGGGAGACTCTCCGCTCGTCATACAAGAGGGTTTCCTTGTAATATTGATACGCCACGATACACCTGCCTTGGTATCCTCAATGTTTTAAGTAAACCACAGACAAGGGAGTTATGTATCCCCACTTGGTCTCGTCCTTTTTCCTTTTTTCTTTGTATGACATTGGTATGTGGTGCACACGACTGTGGCACACTATGTTGCATTAAGCCAGTCTAATGCACGTCCTTTGTAACTGTATCCTCTTTTGTTTCTGAGTCCTAGGTTATGTTCGGGAGCAGTACAATTGGCCCGCCCTGACATATATTGTGGGTATTTATGTTTCAATTTTATATTCACGCACACACTCATGTGCATTTCACTACCTTTTGCACTTCTCTGGTCCTGATGAAGCGCCAACGACTTGAGTAGCGACAGAGGCGCGAAACATGTTGACTGTTTTTAATGACACCGAGTGTGAGAAGTTGGCCTGATGTATGATGTCACTAGTTCTAGTGTACACCTTATATCAGTCCAAACAACCCTTATGGTGATTGGTTGTAAAGTCAACCTTATAGACCAGCTATCCTAGTGGTAGCATGGACAAGAGCAGTCTTAGGCTAAACTCTGAATGGCATGTGAAGCCAGCTGTGATACCATATATAATCCCTTGAATACCAAATGAAAGGACACCACAACAGATATATATATAAAATAAAGTGTATTTATTCTAGTCAAACCCTCAGCACTCTTTATGAGATTAGAGGTAAGTACAACACAGTCTTATTTAAGCATACATTAAGTCACACAGGTAAGTAATACAGTTAGGCCCTAGGGGCCACGCAAACCATATACTAAGTAAGTGGTATAGGGACCACTGTCACGGAAATAGAATAGGCCTAGGGAATCGCTGGGGCTACACTACACTAGCGTTAGTTAGGAAGTGGGAGGCCCACGGGATTCGTGTGCAGAGTGGAAACACTCACGCGTAATGCGTAAAAGTCAATAGCAATAGTACAGTTTAGAAAACGGTAGATTTAGGACACTTCCGGAGTAGCTAGGAAGTTGAGACTTGAAAACTAGACACTAGGATAGTCACTATCCTGATGAGCACCGGAGTACCCAAGTTACCTAGCCCACAGGCTGCGGGTGCATAGGGGTGAAGTTGCGTCGGGTTTCGTCGTCGACTCCTATGGATGCCTGAAGAAAGATGCTGACAGGCAGTCAGTGAAGAGTGTCCGGTGGATCCCAAGGCTGGGATCAAGAAGAGAGGAAACCTGCAAGCAGAAGGGACAGAGTCAAGGTCACTAGCCAGTGACCACGTGGAACCAGGAAGGAACCAGGCGATGTCGTGAAGATTGCAGGTGAAGGTGAAGCTTGTCGCTGCCGCCAGGAGGACCAGGAAGCGTCGAGGACGACCAGGACCAGGAGGCGAGCTGTCCCACGAAGGCTCTTGCTGTCGGCGGCGTCGAAGTTGGACTAGGACTCACCAAGCCTTGGCAAGCGGAACCCACGAAGAACGGAGGACTTGCTTCTGGTGCAGACCAGGAAGGTCTGGGGTGCTTCTTCTTTGCAGAGAAGCGGGAGCCAGTCTGGAGGAGCCAAACCAGCGCAGAAGATTTCAGGGTGCGTCGTCACAAAGGCCACTAGCCAGCGGGCAAGCAACCGGACAGACGCGGCAAGCAGGAAAATGCAGAAGGGCCCCACGCAGGACTCGTGGAGTGTGGGGGGCTGATCTTCGGTGCAGATGGTGCTTGGGGTTGGGGCTTCTCAATCCCCGGTGCACAACTTCGAGGGTACCTCAGAAGCTGCGCTTTAAGTTACTAGCCACTTTTCCCAGGTAGCCGGTCCCACGTCGCTCGTCGCCTCCACGGATCTCAGCTTTGCTGTCGATGTGGATCAGGGTCGGAGAAGTCTGGAAGTCAAGGCTCTGGTCGGGCTCTGCAGTCGGTTCCTCGTAGAACATGGGCAAAGCAAAGGGTAGTCTCTTGATGGTGCCTGTTTGCACAGGGTAGCCACTCCTTGGCTACAAGGGAGATTCTTCAGTCTTCTTCTTTCGTCGAATGTCGAAGGTCCAGAGTTTCTGTTCAGTTTTGCAGGTTCAGGATAATCTAAAGTCTTGAGGCCCAACTCCCACTCTTATACTAATCTGGAGGGCTGGGATACCTGCTAGGTCACGCCTTATGGGTGGGACCTGGGAGGGGGTGGTTACACCCACTTCCCTTTGTCCAGTTTCGCGCCAGAGCTGGGGCTGGAGTGCCCCAGCGCCGGTTTGAACTGGACTATGCAAGGAACACCTTGTGTGCCCCAGGCATGTCTCATTCCTTTCAGCCCACCCTGCCCCAATACACTAAAGGCTGTCTGGGGAGGTGCTAGCACCTCCCCAAGCAGGAAACCTATTGTCCAGGCCTCCCTGGCTGGGATCACTCCCAGCTGCAGGAGGTCAGACTTGTGTCGTGGCAGCAGCATCCATTTTGTGATGCTGAGGCTTTGGTCAGAGGCTAACAGTTGAAGTATGATTTTAACATGTCTTTCCCTCTAGAAGGGGGGAATAATATTCTCATGTCCAGAAATGGCATTGGGGTATTATTCCACAGTGTTAGACACCTTACACGACATGTTTCGATAAAGCCAAACCATAGTTACCATAACCGTCTAAGATTATAAGGCACTTTAAGAGTATATGGTAGGCTATATCATAGAACAGCTATAAGGACAAGGTTCCGAAAGCTGCAGACAGGCTCAGCTCATGCTAGAGCACCATCTCACATGTTACCAAGCACTCTGCCTCCAGGATTGTTAAGGCCTGCCATAGGAGTGACTGATAGGTACACATGTGTCTATATGTAAGTTAGGTATAGGAATACTACACCTAAGCAAGGGGTGATTACACGACCTTGCCCCAGCTGAGTGATCAGCCAGTTGTGTCAGAATGGAAGGCCAGGCCAGGGGTGGCATAATACATGCTGCAGCCCCTGGTAGGCCTAGGGTACATCTATGCCCTGGGTACCTAGGGTACACTGTACAGGGGCCAATAAGGTGATCCTATCCAAATGGGTTATGCACCTAAAGTACATAGTATTAATTTAGAGAGAGATCAGCAGGGCTGTGGGTCTGATTAGCAGGCCCACAGCCACATCTAAGTCGAAAACCAGTAAAGCAAAAGCAAAAAGTGGGGGTGAACATAGAAAGCAGACCCTACTCTCCTACACCGAGGTACAATGTGTCCTTGGGGACCATACTCTAAATTAGAGTTTTTTACTTTTGGCAGGAGGGTTACTACATCAATATAACCCCCAGTCATTTTTAATCCACTTTACACACATTCTAGCTACCCTCATTTAAAACCCACACCCCACACACCCTCATACACCATCCGGCATGCCTCAAAAGATCTCCGAGAAAGTGACCCTTCGGGGGGCCCGTTGGGAATTGCAGCGCCGGCCTGACGAGGAGCATAGCCCGATGATGAAGCATGACACCCCTCGGGGTGTGTGAGGGCATCAAGAGGCAAGACATGTGCTTTCCCCCTTGTGGTGGGTCTGTTTAACCTGGGACCCTTATCTTTTCTTTTTGTCTTCTGTATAAGACATATGGGTCAATCTCTGGACCCTATCTTTGGAACAGTGCCCAACCTTTTTTGTGGTAATATAATCTTTGGGAACATGGACACTGGACCATTAACTGGCTCCTTGGTCCCCCCCCCCCCCCTTTTTTGATGGGTTTTTTATCTGATACATTTTCGATTTGGAGAGGAACACGCCAAGGTTGCTCTTTATCCACCCTTCTTTTCCTCTTAGCTATGGAGCCATTAGATGCTACTATTAACCAAACTGATGAAATCACAGGTGTTCACCTTCCAATTGGACACTCTAAAATGTAATTATATGCAGATGATATCTTTCTTACTCTTACAAACCTCCCCCGATCTCTTCCGTCCCTCTTTCAAATCATTAATGACTTCTCTTCCTTCTCAGGTTATAAAATTAATTGGGACAATAGTGAGGCATTACCCATATCTGATGGAACTACAAAAGCAGCTATATATGGTTTCCCTTTTCATTGGCAATCCTCACACCTTAAGTACCTGGGAGTTCTAGTCAATGAGGGTTTGGAAGGCATCGTATAGATAATTTAACTCCTCTGATTCTGAAATGATTTTGACAAATGGAAGGCTTTAGGGCTTACTCATTGTTTGAAGAAACATTTGGGATCACCCCCTGGGCCGTTTCAAATCTCTCCAATATTATCCTATTTAAATACATGGGGGAAACATAAAGGAGTGAATTCTGGCCTTTATAAAACCTTCATGTCGCACCTCTTTTCACAACCCCTTTCTCATAATCTTCCATTTAAATGACAATCCTCTTTATCAAACTCTTATACAGCTAATGAGAGGGAACAGCTATTGGAGAGTCTGTATAAAGGAGTCCGTGAAGCAAGGCTTAAATTTTGTTTGTTTAAAATACTCCATGATTGGCCGCCAGTCAAATTGCATAAAACTGGCCAACATTCGCATACTGCTTGTTGGAGATTCTCAAACGTTTGCTGTGACAACTCACACCATCTGTGAATGCCCAAGCATACAACCTTTTTGGAACTATGTTGGTAAAACCTTGCAATCCATAATGCCTGTGCATCTACCACTCACGCCTGCCAATATTCATTTACATGATTTACGTCATTCCCAAAAGCTCTCTAAACCACAATACCGTCTTTTTCACACAGCATTGGCTACAGTTAAAATATGTATTCTACGTCATAGGAAATCATCCTACCCGCCCTCACAGGAAGAATGGTTAGTGGCCATGATACACACGGCTTCACATGAACGAATGCTCTATAACCTTCAGGATCAAACTGACATATTTCTCCAGACCTGGTCAACTTTCCTAAAAAAGCTGATAATGCAACTAACTCTTCCGTTCCTCTCACTGCACCCAATCAAGGAGAACAACTTATTGCTCTACATCTTTGTTTACTATCTCTTTCCTATTACTTACTCTGTCTCTTTCACTTTTCCCATATTCTTTTCTCATTACTTTTCCTCCCCTCCTATTTTTCTCCCCTACTTTTCCATACACCGGCTCCAACCCTTCACACTATTCTTCATATTTTATTCTCTTCTCCTTTTCTATTCCTTACATTACTCAACTATTCTCTCTCAATCTATTTTGTCCTAAACATTTGCAGGTGAGTATTTTTCTATAACACATTTCTCTATGATTATTATGATGATTTCATGTATAGTCATTGCCTCATATTTATCTTTGTTACTTACCTTCGGTAACGATGTATCTGTAAGAAACATTAGTTAGTTAGATTCCTCACCTTAGAATATCCCCAGGCGTCAGGCTGGATCCGGAAAGATTTTTGTAGCAATACCCCTTGCGCGTCGCTAGGCGTCGTCTGCGGCTCCGCGAACGTCATTGGCGTCGTGCGCCGGAATGACGTCGGAGTACTTAAGACGCTGCCCTCGCGCGCTGACATCAGTTCTTGTACATAGCTTTCCGCGCCAGGAACGCAGAGCCATGCAAGAGACCGACACTGGTGCCAAGAAATCTAGGGCCCTGAAAAGGATAGCCTTAACCGTAGATGTCAGTTCGCAGAACGGGGAGGAAGCGTGGGTCGGTGAGGAATCTAACTAACTAATGTTTCTTACAGATACATCGTTACCGAAGGTAAGTAACTTGTTCATCTGAAAGAAACATGTTAGTTAGATTCCTCACCTTAGAATAGATACCCCAGCAATACCATCCCCGGTGATGGGTCTGCAAACCAAGATCACACCAGGAAGTCCTGGAGAACAGAACGTCCAAAGTAGCCATCTCTCCAGACTTGACTGTCCAGGCAATAGTGCTTGGCAAACGTGTGCAGTGAAGCCCACGTCGCCGCCTGACAGATGTCCTGCAAGGGAACTCCCCGGCCCAGGGCAGTAGTCGCCGCTGTGGCCCGGGTGGAATGGGCCCTCAACCCAACAGGAGGGTCCTTTTTTGCCAAGGGGTAACAAAGTTTAATACACAACATGACCCACCGTGAGATGGTCCGTTTATGTACCGCTTTCCCCTTCTTAGCTCCTACGTATCCAACTAAAAGTTGGTTGTCCACCCGGAACTGTTTGGTGCGGTCCAAATAAAAGGACAGCGCCCGTTTTGGGTCCAGACGGTGGAGACTCTCTTCCTCTTTTGAAGGATGCGGAGGCGGAAAGAAGGTGGGCAACGTGACAGATTGCCCGATGTGAAAGGGGGTCACCACTTTTGGTAGAAAAGAAGGACGAGTCCGGAGGACAACCTTGTCCGGATGAACAGAAATAAAGGGAGGCTTAGATGACAGCCTGGAGCTCACTCACCCGTCTAGCCGAGGTGATAGCTACCAGGAAAGCAGTTTTCAGGGTCAGAAGACGAATGGGACAATTGTGAAGAGTCTCAAAAGGAGCGCACATCAGAAAGGTCAGAACAAGATTCAAGTCCCACTGAGGCATTACGAAGGGGACAGGAGGGAACATGTGAGTAAGGCCTTTGAGAAAACGTGAGACAACAGGGGACTTGAAAAGAGAAGGCTGATCAGGAAGCCGTAAGAATGAGAGATTGCAGCACGATAACCTTTTAAGGTGCCCAAAGCAGAGCCCTGCTGGGCCAAAGAAAGAAGAAAGAGGAGAACCTCGGAAAGAGGGGCGGAAACGGGATCCACAGCCTTTGGTGTGCACCATGACACAAATTTGTTCCACCGGCAGGCATATTTGTGGAGGGACGCCTGGCTGCCAGAATGACATCACAGACTTCAGGAGGCAAGTCAAATGGCATCAACTGCTGCCGCTCAATCTCCACGCATGGAGGTGGAGGCTGGACAGGTTCGGGTGGAGGACCGTCCCCTGCTGCTGCGACAGAAGGTCCTCCTGAAGAGGCAGTCGTATCAGGGGATCGATGGACATACTGAGTAGCTCAATCCAGAGCCACTAAGATAACTTGGGCCCGGTCGCGCCTGATCTTCTTTGGCACTCTGGGCAGAAGTGGTATAGGCGGAAAGACGTACAACAGACCGCAACTCCACTCGCGACGAAAAGCGTCTCCGAGCGAGTGCTGCCTTGGAAATTCCAACGTGCAGAACTGCTGACATTGCGTGTTTTCTTCGGTGGCGAATAGATCTAACCAAGGCTCTCCCCACTGCAGAAAGTGACCTTGCGCCACGTCCGAGTTCAGACGCCATTCGTGATCCATCATGCACCAGCGGCTGAGTTCTTCTGCTCTGGCGTTCAGAGAGCCCGCCAGATGTTGAACCACCAGGGTGATGCCCTGGTGTTCCAGCCATGTCCAGAGGCGCAGAGCCTCCTGACAAAGGGTCCACGACCCCACCCCGCCCTGTTTGTTGCAATACCACATGGCGGTGATGTTGTCCGTGAACACCTGCACGACACTTCCCCGGACAGAGGGAAGGAAGGCTTTCAGTGCAAGCCGGATCGCTCTCAGCTCCAAAAGGTTGATATGGAGTTGAGCCTCCGCCGGAGACCAGAGTCCTCTGATCTCCGCCTCTCCCATATGGCCCCCCCATCCCAGGAGGGACGCGTCCGTCACTACTACCTGCTCCGGTTGGGGTAGGGAGAGACATCTGCCGCTGACCCAATCACGGTCCGTGAGCCACCACTGCAACTGGTTCGCAGTGCCCTCCGAGACCAAAACATGGTTGACAGGTTGCCTCGATGCTGGGCCCACTGAAACTTCAGGTCCCACTGCAGAGCCCGCATTCGCGTAATACACCAACAGGATGCAGAAGGCCATCAGCGCCAGAAGCCGCAGCACCAACCTGACCGAAACCCAGGATAGAGGCCGAAAGATGGGAATCAAAGCCTGAATATCCCGGACCCGCTGTCCCGGAGGATAAGCCCGGAACTGCGCCGAATCGAGACCCGCTCCGATCAAGAGGAGCTGCTGGGAGGGTCTCAGGTGCGACTTCGGCACGTTGATGGAGAACCCCAACAAATGCAGGAGGTCAGCTGTAGTCTGGAGGTGGGAGACGACTTGCTGGGGCGAGCCCGCCTTCAACAGCCAGTCGTCGAGATAGGGGAAGACTGGAACCCCCGATCTGCGCAGATGAGCTGCGACCACCGCCATCACTTTCGTGAACACCCGAGGGGCACTGGTGAGGCCGAAGGGGAGCACGGTGAACTGAAAGTGCTCCTGACCCACCGTGAACCGCAGGTAACGCCGGTCGGCCGGCAGGACGGGGATGTGAAAATAGGCGTCCTGCAAGTCCAACGCTACCATCCAGTCTCCAGGGTCGAGGGCAGCCAGAACCTGAGCTAAAGTTAGCATCTTGAACCGTTCCTTCCGGAGGAAGGTGTTGACGCTCCTGAGGTCCAAGATAGGGCGTAGGCCCCCTTTGCCCTTCTTGGGAACCAGAAAGTAGTGGGAATAGCAACCACGGCCTACTTCTGGACCAGGAACGTGCTCGCCGGCCTCTTTGGCCAAGAGGGCCGTAACTTCCTCCCGCAGAAGATTCAAGTGATCCTCAGATATACGGTGGCACTGCGGTGGCATGGCTGGAGGGGTCGTCTCGAAGGGGAGGGAGTAGCCCCTTCGGACGATTTGCAGCACCCACCTGTCCGAAGTGATGGAGCGCCAGTGGAGCAGGTGATGGCGAACTCTGCCGCCCATTGGCATGGAATGGGCCTGAAAGCTCTGACTAGGAGGGCTTTGAGGTGGATGCTGCCGGGGTGGATGTGGACTGACCGCGTTGTCCTCTAGTGCCGCCACGGCGGAACCCACGTCCGCGACCAGGTTGGTTCTGCGGCCGGTGGCTAGGCGGACGTAAGGAGGTGCCCCTTCCTTGGCCACAAAAGGGGCGAAAGACGGAAGTTTGCGGCCGTGGGGCTGAGAGACCCAAGGACGTGGCCGTAGCCCGGGAGTCCTTAAAACGAGCCAGCGCACTATCCGCTTTCTCACCAAAAAGGCGAGCGCCATCAAAGGGCATATCCATGAGGGTACTCTGGACATCCCCCGAAAAAGACGTGGAACACAGCCAGGCGTGGCGCCGGAGCGCCACCGTGGTGGAAATCGCCCTACCCAGCGAGTCCGTGGTGTCAAGTCCACACCGTATGGCATGTCGCGCTGCATCTCGCCCGTCAGCAAGTGCCTGGGAGAGACGTGTCCGGGCCTCCTCCGGACACAGGGACAG
The DNA here is from genome assembly GCF_964204655.1 of Triturus cristatus. NCBI lineage: Eukaryota > Metazoa > Chordata > Amphibia > Caudata > Salamandridae > Triturus > Triturus cristatus. Next base: position 210,730,822 of record NC_140594.1, on the reverse strand, counting down.
CACGTCCTTAACCGCATCCCACAGAGAGTGGGAGAAACGGTCCAAGAGGCAAGCGGTGTTCAAAGACCGCAGGCCCAAACTCAGGGAAGAGAACAGTTTCTTTCCGAACTGTTCCAGCCTCTTGGATTCCCGATCCGGAGGAGCGGACGGGAAGGAGGATTGGGAAGTGGAGGCCTGGATAACCAGGCTCTAGGGGGTGGGGTGTTGGGACAGGAAACTGGGGTCGCCCGGAGCAGGGCGGTGGCGCCGGGCCACATTCCGATCCACAGGAGGAACTGTGGAGGGCTTGGACCAAGAACGTCGATGAGGGCCTCATTGAACTGCAGCAGAGGCTCTGTGGAGGTTGCTGACGGTTGAAGCACCTCTGTGAGGATATTAGTCCTCACGGCCACAGCAGGCAACTCGAGCCCCAGGGCTTCGGCCGCCTTGCGCAGCACCACTGAAAAAGCTGCACCTTCCTCCGAGGCCACAGTCGGAGGAGAGATGAAACCTGCGTCCGGTGAAGTGACCACTGGCATCCCCCAGTTCGTCTGCCCAGTCCTGTGAAAGTTGGCCCTGGATGGCCATAGAGTAATCATACCCCTCCCAGTCGCCCCCGTCATCCGATTCCTGATAAACAGGAGGAATGATCGGAGCCGGACGGTAGATGAAACGCTCATCCATCGGCGTCGTGTGCGGCGCCGCGCCGGCGCCGGGTCCGAACAGGGGCTAAACCGGGGAACGGCGTCGTCCGGAGACGGTGCCGGAGGTGGAACCTGTGTCGGCGCCGGCGGAGGAGGCGTCGTGAGGTCGACCGGCGCCGACAGAGATCCAGGCCTGGATCCCTCGGTGACCTGCAGCGTCGGGACCGAAGTCGTCGGGATCGAAGTCGTCGACGGCGCCGGGGCCGGAGCCGCCGGCACGCGAGGTCACCCAGTCGAGCCCGCAGGGCCCGAAGGCGCGCCGGCAGGCGTCGACGGCGGAGCCAGGCCCCTCATGGCCGAGAGGAAGGCACTGACCTCCGCCGGAGTCGCGTCAGTCCCAGGAACCGGCGGGTATGGAGACGGACGCGGTTCCTGCGGCTCGGACGGAGCCGCGGGGGTGGGACCACCCTGACCCTCGGCTGAGTCGCGCGACCGGCGAGGGGAGTCCGAAGAGCAGTGTCGCCTCTTGGACTTCTTTGATCGCTTCGACTTACCCGGAGACTTCGAGCCCGACGAGCGATGATGGTGGCTGCGGCTCCGCGACCGGTCCTTGGACCTCCTCCTGGACCGGGAGCGGCGCAGAGCCGAGTGCCGAAGCTCGAGAAGCTTACGGGACCGCTCCCACCTAGCCTTCGAGGTCAAGGCCTGACAATCGGGGCACGACTCCGCGTCGTGGTCGGCCCCCAGGCAGTAAAGGCACCGGCGATGGTGGTCCGTCACCGACATCAGTCGATTACAGGAGTCACAGGCTTTAAACCCAGGCATCCTACCGGCACCAGAGTCGAGAGAAGACCAAAAAGAGTCAAAAAGTTTAGTCAAAAATTGACTAAGGGGTAAGCTCTCCCCGGATCAGCGCTGTCTGGTGCGGAAAAAAGAAGAACTGACGTCAGCGGGCGAGGGCGGCGTCTAAGTACTTAGACGACGTCATTCCGGCGCACGGCGCCAACAACGGACGCGGAGCCGCAGACGACGCCTAGCGACGTGCAAGGGGTATTGCTACAAAAATCTTTCCGGATCCAGCCTGACGCCTGGGGATATTCTAAGGTGAGGAATCTAACTAACGTGTTTCTTTCAGATATATTTATTCATTATCACCCTTGTGGCATTCTCCTCCCCTCCCCTCCCCTTGCTGCCCTATTCTTCTTCTTTGCCTTTCCACTATTTATCTATTTATTAAATTATTATTTCACAATATGCCTATTTATATATTCCATATTTATATACTTGTATTCATCAATACGTCATGTATCCATTATCACCCTTTATCCTTATAGAATTTCTTATTTATGTATTAACAATTTATTACTGCCTCCTTAACCTTGTTCCCTAAATGTATTTGTTCATTGTAAAATTCAATAAAAAATTTCAACATGTAAATCCGATTGATTTGGGTGAATCAGGTTGGGTAATATGTCGTCTAGCCCGGCTGCTATTTTTTTTAGTATAATTTAGCATCTAGGTTTAGCAATGCTATGGGTTGATAGGCGCTACAGGCTTTTGGGTCTTTGCCTTGTTTTAGGATGACGGAGATGAACAAGTTACTTACCTTCGGCAACAATATATCTTTAAGAAACTTAGGTTAGTTATAGATTCCTTACCTTAGAATTACCCCCAGGCTTCAGACTGGACCTGGAAAGTTTTTAGTCAGCAGTACCCCTGCGCGTCGGAAGGTGGCGTCGGTCAACTTCGCTCTGTCGTCAGTTCTGTACACGACTTTCCACACCAGAAGCACAGAGCCATGCAAGACACTGACCACTGGTGCACAAAACTAGGGCCCTGAAAGGATGTCCTTATCCCTAGATGTCAGTTCGCAGAACGGGGAGGATGGATGGAGCGGTAAGGAATCTATAGCTAACCTATGTTTCTTACAGATATATCGTTACCGAAGGGAAGTAACTTGTCTATCTGAAAGAAACAGTTAGTTATAGATTCCTTACCTTAGAATAGATACCCCAGCAGTATCAACCCCGAAGGTGGGTCTGTGAACCAAGTTCACACCAGAAAGTCAGGGAGAACAGAACGGCCAAAGAAGCCGTCTCTCCGGACTTGGCTGTCCAGGCAGTAGTGTTTCGTAAAAGTATGCAGCGATCCCACGTAGCTGCCTGACAGATTTAATTCAAGGGAACTCCTCATCCCAAAGCAGTAGTAGCTGCCGTCGCCCTGGTGGAATAGGCGCGCAGCCCCACTGGAGGCTCCTTCTTAGCCAAAGAATAGCAGGCTTTGATGCACAGAACAACCCACCTGGAGATGGGTGTGTTTGTGCATAGAAGGGATACATCTGTCACCACTGTGTGTTCTGGTTGGGGAAGGGAGAGGGATCTGCCGTTGACCCAATCCTGCAAATGTCGTGCAGTGCCCTCTGGGATCTGGACGCAATCTGACAGATTCCCCTGATTCTGCGCCCACTGGTACTTCAGGTCCCACTGCAGAGCCCGCATATGCCACCTGGCATGATCGACCGGCAGGATGCAGGAGGCCATGAAGCCCAGCAGCCTCAGGGTCATCCCGCCTGACCGAAACCCGGGACAGAGGCTGAAAGATCTGAAGCATAGCCCAAATATTTCGGACTCTAAACCGCTTCGATGAAGAGGAGCTTCTGAGAGGGTGTCAGGTGTGACTTCGGCACGTTGATGGAGAACCCCAGCAAATGCAGGATGTCGGCTGTAGTCTGGAGGTGGGAGACGACAGTCTGGGGATAGGGGGGAGACTGGAATCCCTGATCTGCGCAGATGAGCTGCGACCACCGCCATCACTTTCGTGAACACCCGAGGGGCGCTGGTAAGGCCAAAGGGGAGCATGGTAAACTGAAAGTGCTCGTGGCCTACCGTGACCCGCAGGTAACGCCGTTGGGCCGGCAGGACGGGGATGTGAAAGTAATCATCCTGCAAGTCCAACGCTACCATCCAGTCTCCAGGGTCTAGGGCAGACAAGACCTGATCGAGTGTCAACATCTTGACCTTCTCCTTCGGGAGAAAGCGGTTGACGTTGCTGAGATCCAAGATAGGACACAAACCTTCGTCCTTCTTGGTAACCAGAAAGTAGTGGGAATAGCAACCACGACCTACTTCTGGGGCAGGAACGTGCTCAATGGCACCCTTGGCCAAGAGTGCTGAAACTTCCTGTTGGAGAAGGGCCAGGTGATCCTCCGACATGCGATGGTACGGAGGTGGCATGGAGGGAGGGGCAGTCTTGAAGTGGAGGGAATAGCCCCTTCGGACTATTTACAAAACCCACCTGTCCAACGTAATGGTGCGCACGCGGGGGAGGTGATGGCGGATCCTACCGCCCACTGGCGTTTGGTGGCCCTGAAAGGTCAGACAAGGAAGGTTTGGAGGCAGCTGCAGAGGGGGCTGTGGTTGACTGGCCCGCCCGCTGGCCCCCAGAACCACACCAGTGGTGCCCACGTCCCCGGCCGCACAGGAGCTGAACATCTTGTGCCAGCCTGTGGCTCTGGGCGGGACGTAGTGGAGCACCCCTTCCGTAGCCACGAAAGGGCCGAAAGGCTGACTGTAAAGGGTGGGTGGTGGAGAGGCACAAGGACCTGGCCATAGCCCGAGAGTCCTTAAAGCGCTCCAGCGCATTGTCTGCCTTTTTGCTAAAAAAAGGCGACGACCATCAAAGGGCATATCCATAAGGGTGGATTGGACATCCCCTAAAAAACCAGTGGAACGCAACCAGGCGTAGCGTCGAAGGGCTAATGACGTTGAAATCATTCCGCCAAGTGCGTCGGCGATATCCAGCCCACAGTGGATGGTAAACTTCGCTACGTCTCTCCCCTTGGCAACTATACGGGGGGAGTACGGCCCAGGCCTCCTCCGGGCACTGAGGCAGCACCTGCACCACCGTATCCCACACAGAGAGGATGTAACGGTCCAACAGACATGCGGTGTTCACCGACCGCAGTCTCAAGCTGGCGGAAGAAAAGATTTCCTTCCCAAGGTGGTTCATCTTTTTGGATTCCCTTCCCGGTGGTGAGGTAGGGAAGGCGCCTTTAGAAGTAGATGCTTGGACCACCAAACTATCAGGGGTTGGGTGTTGGGAGAAGAAAGTGGGGTCACCTGGGGCCAAGCGGTGGCGTCGGGCAATCAGCCTGTCCACAGGAGCCCCTGTGTTGGGCCTGGACCAGGTGCCCAAAAGGATGTCCGTGAGGGCTTCATTAAACGGCAGCAGGGGCTCCGAAGAGCTCGCTGCCGGTTGAAGGACCTCTGTCAGGAGTTTAGTCCTGACTGGAACCGTAGGTAGCTCGAGGTGGCGAGCCTCAGCCGCCTTACGCAACACTACTGCATATGACGCTCCCTCCTCAGTAGCCACAGGAGGAGGAGACAACATGCCTAGGTCTGGGGAGGTATCCAGACCTCTGGCATTCCCCAGCTCCTCTCTCCCGTCCAGATCGTACTCCATCTGGTCTGTCAAAGGGTCCCCAGACCCCTCCCAGTCTTCCTCACCCTCCTCTGGCTGCCAAACTGGCTGAAAATGGCCAGGGTGGAACACATGGACAAAAGTACCCATCAGCGCCGGATCCAGCGTCAGCTGCGGACGTGGTGCTGGTGGAGTCCGCGCCCATGGAGGTGTCACAAAGCTGATCCAGATCCAGGCCTGTATTTAAGGGGGCCCTCCGGTGCCCAGGCCGGAGCCGCCAGCGTCAAAGGCCTAGTGCCCCCAGCCGAGTCCCGGGGGCCCTTAGGCGTGCCGGCGTAGTCGGCTGCTAAAGATGGCGTGCATCGCTTCGTAAAACTGACGAAGCTGGACAGGGGTTGCTCCCGCTCCCGGGAAGGGAGGAAAGACCGGAGTCGACCCTGAAGGCTCCACACGCGTAGCTGCACCACCCGCACCCTGTATTGTGTGGGCCGACAGACGAGGGAAAGTCAAAGAGCAACAATGCTTCTTCGACTTCTTCTTATGCTTCGACTTACCTTACCCCGAGTGCGAAGACTTAGAAGAGGAGTGATGATGACTCCGCGATCGGTCCCTCGACCTCCCACGCGACCGGGCCCTTGCACGATGCGGAACAGACTGCCGGGCCTCGAGGACCTTTCAGGACCGCTCCCACAAAGACTTCGGGCCATGGTTCGACAGTCGGAGCACGACTTAGTCATGGCCACGCTCCAGGCAGAAGAGGCACACTCGATGTGGATCTGTCTCCGACATCAGTCGGGTACAGGAACCGCATGCCTTGAAACCGGGAATCTCTTGTGCACAAGGAGTCGGTTAAAGACACAAAAACGAGGTCGACAAAAGTCACAAAAAACTCAGTCAAAAAGTGACTGGGGGTACCGCTCTCTCCGGATCTGCGCTTGCTGGCGCGGAAAAAGAAAGTACAGAACTGGCGTCAGCGTGTGAGGGCGGAGTCTATGTAGCTACCGTGATGTCATCTCGGCGACCACGACGCCGCAGGCGGAGTCGACCAACGCCACATTTCGACGCGCAGGGGTACTGCTGACGAAAAAATTTATGGATCTAGTCTGATGCCTGGGGATAATTCTAAGGTAAGGATTCTATACCTAACTGTTTCTTTCAGCTAAGTGCCTCACTCATTGACACGTGACAGTCCCCAAATTCGCCAAATGATTAAACAAACGTCTTATAAAATTGGGCAGTCAGTCCATCAGGTCCTGGTGATTCGAGTAGTTCAAATTGTGAGATCGCCTTACAAATTTCTTCTGCGGTAATTGGGTTCCCCAATGTTTTGCTTTGTTCCTCTGTCACCTGAGGTAAGCGTACCTCATTCAAATACTCTAATTGTGCCTGCCCTTCTGTTCTCTCCACGGTGTATAGATTTTTTTATAAAAAACGCCCAAAGATCTTTGCCTTCTCTGTATCGGAGGTCGCTGTGCCCCCGTATCTCGATGTATGTCACCTATGTATTCCTTTTCCCTTTCAACTCTCAATTCTCTTGCTAGGTGGGAGCCCACTTTGTTACCCTGCTCATAAGTCATATGCTGCAACCGGAATACAGTAAGCTCTGCACAGTTGGTGTAAATAGCATTACGTTTCCCTCTAAGAAAGGTCACCTTTCTTGTGCGGTAATGTTGGGTTTTCTTTATGCTGCTGTTCAGCTGGGTGGAACGCTGTTTCTAATGTCATTCTCTCCTTAGCCCACTGTTTATTTAATGAGGAATTCAATGTTTTACAATGTCCTCTCATTAGAGCCTTGAAGGCATCCCAGTTATTTTAATGAGGAGCGAAAGAAAAGCGCTACCCCATTATTCTTGGAGGACGCTGAGGATTTATACATTACAGGATACTCTCTGTGCCATAACCTGTGTTCCTCAGAGCACTTGAGATGAGTCACCTGCAAGGAAACTACATCATGTCTTTGGTCTAATAAGTATTTCCAAATTCTTTACTGCTTCGAGAGGGGATTCAGTCCGCTCACATTCCACGGAAGTGTAGAAATCACCATAATGGGAAGTACACAGCCTTCTCTTGCAATAGACCCAACTCAGGGATCATTACTTTCAGCTCACGTCCTAAAGTGGGACATAGCCACAACTCTCCCTCCTCGTGACTCTCAGCTCTGTATCTACCATAAAATACCTCGTGTACCGAAAAACTACATGAGTCAAACCCCCACAACAGTAACAAGTAGAAAGAAAGTCCCTATCCTTTCACACATTCTGGTCAGATAGTTTCCTTATGGGCGTAACAATCCGTGTCTGCTAAGGCAATCTAAAGATAGCTAAATGTAATCATGGTTTGTATTATCGTGTATAAACACCAGCAGAATGAAGCGCAAGGTGGGAGCAGCCACTTCTAAAAATACTCTTTGTGGGATGTCCGCAGAGGAGCTGACAAGCGAGTCCCAGTATAGTGCACCCAGAGTCACAGGCTCCTCTTATATATATCCAAAGATTTTGGAGTAACCTGCTCCTATATGGTAGCCTGAGTTTCTTGAGAACACTGGTCTACATGTTGCACTTAATACTAATGTCTCTTCTGGGATTATTGGCAATTTTGTTTCAGCCACTGCTTCTCGTGTCTTCCCTCTGTGGGAGTGTCCGCCGAATCCTCTGTACCTCATTCCTCCATAGGGTCACCCGGGAGAGAGCGTCTCAAGATCTGTGTAGCTTTCTTGAGGTCTGTGAAGACATAGGATTTTTTATGGAGTTCAAATGCCAGACCAAAGGGATATGTCCATCTATATTTGATGCAATATTGCCGCAACTTATCAGTCACGGGGTGAAATTGCAGACATCGTACCCGTGTGGCCAGTGCAATGTTTTGAAAGACAGAGCAAGTTGCCCCCTGGAAACACACCTCTCCTGTTCCCCATGCTGCCTGAATTATTGCTTCATTTATTTTGAAACAATGAAGTTTGGCCAGAACATCTCTAGAACATCTCCTCGTGGCAGCCGACAGGGGACCCACTCTGTCCACTTTGATTTTAAGTTGTTTGTCACCCAATAATTCTGCGAAAAGTCCAACAACAAAGGCCTCCAGATTGTGCACCTCCGCTCCTTGGACCAGATTCCGAAGTCGTACATCATCCCTTCGCAATCTATTTTTAAGGCCTTTGCATTTAAGAAGGATGGTTTGAAGCTGTGTATGCAAGGGGCCGGCACGGAGTTCCATCTGGCTCATACATTGCTCCAGTTCCTGTACTTTAGATTCCAAGTCATAGAGTTCGTGTCCCCACTGATTTCACATCCTGTTGTATGGTCAGCAGACGGCCATTGATGTCAGCCAGTAGTGACTCCAGGCAGGCGGCGATGTCAGACATCAGTTCTTGGCGAAGCTCTGGTTCAAAGTCTCTTAGTGAAGTGAGAAGGTTCTCCTTCATGAGCGCCGTTTCTGTGGCAGCGTGTAGCTTGGTGGGACTATCCCGTGCCTCCACTGGAGTGAAATAGCTAGAGAAGCTGTTGTTCTGCACTTCCTTTGGCGGCATAAAGACAAAGAGTGTAGTCTGCTGCCACAGGGGGAAGGTGGCAAATGCTGCCGCTGCCGTGGTTCAAAAGTCAGAGGGGTGCTTGCTTTCCCTATGGCAGTTCTAATAATTCACATTGCAGGGAGTAGACTATCAATCTTTGCGAATGCCCATCAACACGGCAGTCCCTGTAAATTCCTTTACCGGGACTTAATTTGATGCGGGAACATAATAAAATAGCTCAGTAAAATGAGAGGCAGAATCCGTGGTATTAGAGGTTCGGAATGGGCTTTATTCCAATGAACGATTATAATCGGTTGCTCCAAGTTCCGTCACCACGAAGGTTCAGGAAGTGAAGTACATACTTTATTGACAAGAAATGACTTTTATAGTACATACATTACAATGAAGCGAATACAGTAGGCGTAACAATTGATAAGGAAAATGACGATTCATATGCGTAACCGAAAATGGGTGTAATAAGGAGTAAAAAGGAACATAATTGGTTATGATGTCATATATAGGTGGATCTATAAGATAATACTTGGCATAGATGCGCGCGCAGCAGCATGACGTGTGATTGACGTGCAACTAGGGGGTGAAGGGGACTTGACATTTAGCTCTACATGTGGAGACGAAAAGTCTGGGGGGTCAAGTCAACCTAATCCCAAATCATATCTAACATCCTATGTTTAAAGAACTATGTTATCCACAAAAGAAGGACTCTTGGACAAAATCTATTCTATACTGACTGTGTGTGCGTGCACAAGCGTCTAAGTGTCTACACTAAATGCGAGGGGGTAGGAATATTCCATGGTAACAGGACTATGAATTACTTGCAAAAAGACAGAGAAGCCGAGCCTTTGCTCGGTAGCTGGAAGAATGTTTACTTAAACTACTAGACAGGAATGCATCGGCTGAGGGGCGAAGCAGATAACTCGAAGGTGAAATACAGTTCTTGGCAGAGAATAGGCTGATGTCAGGCTTCGTGAGCCGCGCAGAGAATGAGACAAAGTTCATGGTCACAGATGCAGGCTCAGACTGGAGTTTTCAGAGGCAGAAGGCAAGAAGAGTTCGATGACAGAATCAGGGCCTACTTGCCTGGACTGTAAAATGGCATAAGTGAACCATATAAAGCCGGTGGCCTATCGTACTTAGGAATGGAATATCCGGCCTATTCATGGCGGATCTGACAGAGGACATGTTGACGGTGGACGCACGTGTTTGCGTCTTCATAACTGGAACTGGAGGGAGCATACATGTACTTGTAACATGCACATAGAACCGTTGGGGTCCAAGATAGGGGACATAACTGACCAGAAAAATCCATATTTCCACATTCCCTCCTTGTCCCCTACTTGCCCGTCAAGAGATATCAATCTTCATTAATCCATTGATCTGTTCATATAGCATCATTTGTTCTTCTTTCTTCTTCCGGGATCTTGAATGAAAATCTTGATGTGGAATGCACGATGTGGCACACAGACCACAAATCGCTGGTCCACATTGCAGGCATAAGCAGCAACTGAATAATATGAGAAGGCCAATACCTAGGAAGGATAGAACTCTCCATCCCCAGGCTGATATCACACTCCAAAACCAACCGGACCAAGTCCAGGTGCCTGGGTTCTGGTGTATCTGGCTTACAATCTTATGAAGGCGAGTTATAGCTTTATATACAGATGGCGAATTTTCTGGTATGAATACGCAGCAGCTTGATCCGATGACCCTACAAGCTCCGCCCCTATCAGCCAGGATGACGTCAAGGACAAGACGATTTTGAAGCACAACAATCCGCATAGCAGACTGCTCTTCTGTTAAATTGCCTAAGGCGGAAATAGTTTCATTTACTACTGCTTCAAGGGTTCTAGTTAATCTACGTATCAGCTTACTATTAGTAACAGTACCTATATAGGGAAAGATGCCTTTATTGAAATCTGTGTATTTTTCCCATGCTGTTTCAGTGTAATCGACTATCGGGAGATCTCTCCGCTCTCTGTTGTGTACTAAATGAATGTTTCTATAATATTCAGGAGGAGCTAGGAAAACAGGTGGCAAAAGGAATGCAATGTAGCAGGTACCATCCCAATCTAGAGGTAGACGCATATATGCAGTCTGACCACATATAAAGTAGGAGTGGCGATAAGCTCTAAATGAAGATTTGCTTTGATCACTGAATTCTACTGTAGTAGTGCATTTACTATGGCCCATATGTATGGAACCAACTTTTCTTACACACAATTCACCTTTCGCTGGGAATACTGACATGGTTGGTAAAACTAGTTCAACTTCGGATTCGACATTTAGAACCATGAGATTAGGAGTAAAGTTACCTAATCCATATACTTCATTTTCTAGATCAGTTCCTGTTCCTTTGGGGCGACCCTCCTTGTCAGGGTAACAGACCTTGAATAAAACTAGGTTCAAATTTCCCCATACCCAATGGTCTTGATAAACTGCTGTGTCTGAGTTTATGGAATTGATTAAACTAAACCATGCTCCACAGGAGCCATTATGTGTAAACGGATGTGGAAAGAAAGGCAGGACTCCTTCATAATTCTGATAGGGAGGGAGCCGGCCACACACCCAACAATTAGTTGCATTACTAGTCTGATGGGAATGATGTAACATACTAATGAAAGTGTTATTGCGCAGCGCAAGTCTATAAGACAATTCATGTGGCGGTAGGTCACTAAAAGAATGTTCAGTAGTAACATTGTAAACGTTTCTGGCAATAGGGTAATATATGTGCAACAATATACTTGCAATAATTATTAAAAGACTTAAAAAAAACAAGATTAATAATGTCACTATGCAATGGCTACGCAGTGATTTACAATACGCCTGTCGTTTCATCATTTTTCGCGACTGTCCATGATTCAGGTCTAGGCGATACATGTCGGAGACAGATTCAACCGCTTCACCTAGGAGAGGACTTAAACAATCAAATCGTCCGACGGCCTAGGCCTTAATTTTAGTTTGTAGAGTTCTTTACTGTCGGTCTCAGCCAGAGGTAGTTTTGAGTCAATTGGTGAGGACACATGAGGTGGGCTGTTTACATCTGAAGAAAGTCCATGAAATTTCTTGATATGACTTGAGTGAATCCATCCTTTCCTGCCTTCAATCTTCACGGCTGTCCTTGTGGTTAGCAAGACCAACTTGGGTGTCTTCCACCTGGGCTCCAGCTGAGTCTTTCGGTCGAAATTCCTCACAAGGACGAGGTCCCCCGGAATTACGTCATGGGGTTTCACCTCAGTGTTGTCGGGAAAGGCTGCAGCTACCTGTGAACGACAAGATTGTAGTGCAGACATCAAGGAAGCCAAATAATATGTCAGCATATTACAGTCAATATCAGTTATTTTGCGTGGTATAGGCGTCCCCCACATATTTGGTGGTCTGCCGAAGATCACCTCATACGGGGATAGCCCTGTTCGAGAGTGTGCTACCATTCTTGTGAAAAAGAGTGCAACTGGTAGTGCTACTACCCAGTCGACACCTTTCTCCCTGCATATTTTGGACAATCTAATTTTCAGTGTCTGATTATGTCTTTCTACGAGACCTGCTGCCTCAGGGTGTCGGACACAGTGGAATTTCCACTGATAACCTAACAAAAGTGAAACATGTTTCATTAATTCGGATGAGAACGGCTGGCCGTTATCTGAGTGAACAACACGTGGTAAACCGTATCGTGGGAAGAATTCTCGAACTAACTGTTTGGCAGTAGTCGGGGCAGTGTAATCTGAAACCGGGTATGCCTCCGTCCAGCGGGACAGAGCGCAGACAACTACGAGAACATATTTGAATCCTCGACATCGTTCCATCTGGATATAATCCATCTGGAGGACTTCAAAAGGGTGATTAGGAGGATGAAATCCACCTTGTTCTACGGGAACACTTTTTCCTGGGTTGAACTGGCAACAGATCATACAGGTACGGACCTTTTGTTTGGCTGCAGCTCGTAAATGCTTGTTGAACCAAATATGTTGAATGCTGTCTAGCATAGCTTTCTCTCCTAGATGCGCTGGACTATGGATAGTGTTAATAATGACTTGGACCATTGAATCAGGGAGGAACCACACAGACTTTTCCTTCATCAACCATCCTTGATCCGTTTGGATTCCTCCTAATTCGGTCCATTTCTTTATTTCATCTGGTGTAGCATGTGTCTGGATGTCAATTACGTCAAAAGTAGGATCTTTAACTGTCATACAATGTGTCGGCATCGGGACTATTGTCTTTGTCATGTCGGATGTTTGAGTTTGAGCAGTCTGTTTAGCTGTTCTGTCGGCTAGATCATTGCCTTGAGAAATGATATCAGTAACCTTCGTATGTGCTTTGCATTTCATAATCGATATTGCAATCGGTAGATGTATCGCATCTAATAAGGCATGAATGAGGGGTCCGTGCTGAATGTGGGCACCGTGGGAAGTTAAATAATCTCTCTCTCGCCACAGCACGCCGAAGTCATGTACAACTCCGAATGCATAACGTGAATCAGTGTATATGTTGACTTTTTTACTTGTGGCTTGAATACAGGCTTGTGTCAGAGCAATAAGCTCTGCGGCTTGAGCTGACAAAGTATTTATACGATTAGTTTCAATGACTTCAGTATCTGTTGTGACTGCGTAAGCAGCCACCAACTCTCCTGTACTTGTTCTCATACATGAACCATCTACATACAACGTCAGGTCTGGATCTGACAATGGAACATCTGTCAAGTCTTGTCTGGGTTTCGTCGTGATAGTGATAACTTCAATACAGTCATGGGCTAGTGGGTCTGTTCCGGTTACTGGCAAAAGTGTGGCAGGATTCAATGTGTTACAGCGTCTGATTTCTATGTGCGGTTGAAACAATGTAAGTTCGTACCCTGTAAGTCGCGCTATAGTCAAGTGTTGTGTTTGCGTTCTATTTACAAGAACCTCTACTGCATGTGGTACTTGAACTGTCAATGGATGTCCTAACACTATGGCATCGCTTTGTCTGATTGCTAATGCTGTCGCTGCCACTGATTTCAGGCACGCAGGCAAAGCCTGAGCTACTGGATCTAATGTGCTAGAAAAATAAGCACATGGTTTGTGTGCTCCTGCTTGTTCCTGTGTGAGTACTGACAGGGCAGTACCTTCGCGTTCTGTAACAAAGAGTGTAAACTGTTTTCTGTAACATGGTGTTGCTAAAACAGGTGCTTGACATAAAGCTTTCTTTAGGCTTTCAAAAGCTTGTGTATGTTCCTGAGTCCAAGGGAGAACAGTCGATGTGGCTGCCTCCTGTGTTGTCAACTGAATGAGTGGTTTTGCTAGAAATGCGTATTGAGGGATCCACTGTCTACAATATGAAGTGAGGCCTATGAAAGCCCGCACCTCCTTTTGTGTCTTGGGTATTGGCATGTTAGCTATTAACTGAATGCGGTCTGGTGTAAGCTGCCTTCCCTCCTTGGACAGCGAGTGTCCAAGATAAATAACTCGCTGGACACAGAATTGCAGCTTAGAAGGGGACACCTTGTGCCCCTTTTCGGCTAGAAACTGTAAAACTGTCAGTGATGCTTTTTCACATTCGGGTTCGCTTCGGGCGGTGATCAGCAGATCATCGACATATTGAAGCAAGGCAGTGTTAACTGGCATGTAGATACTGTCAAGTTCTCGTTTCAGTGCTTGGCTATAGATGCTGGGGCTTTCTGTAAATCCTTGAGGTGCGCGTGAGAATTTAAAGCTACGTCCATTTAAACTAAATCCGAACAAATATTGGCTTTCCGGATCTATTTGGACGCTGAAAAAGGCATTCTTGAGATCGATTACAGTAAAGAATGTCGCTTCGGAATCAATGGCTGTCAATAATGATGAGATATCGGGGACCACAGGGAATTGTGGCACAATGCATTTGTTTAATTCGCGCAGATCAATAACCAATCGATATACTGGCGGGGCCTTTGGATCTGTTCGTTTAAGAATCGGAATTATCGGTGAATTACATACATTGGAGTCTGTTTCTACAACCACTCCTTGGGCAATGAGCTCGTCAATGATTTGTAGTAAAGCCACTACAGCATCTGGTGGTAACTTGTATTGTCGCATTCGTGGTAGTACCACTCCTGCCTTTAATGTAACTCGATATGGTGTAATATTCATGCAACCAACATCAGTAGGGCCTTGTGCCCATAGATGTGTAGGTAAAGTCTGTAGTCGGGGATCCATGTCTCTAGATACATAGTGACCTTTAAAATCACGTAAAAACAATCTTACTCCTTCCGGAGAACAACATATTATAGCTCCTAGAGCTTTCAATGTTTTTATTCCTAACAGGTTTTCTGGACATGATTTAGTAAGCAATAAATCGGTAGTTCGGGTCAAAGGTCCTATCGTAAGTGGAAGAGGTTGTGACACTTCATTAACAATAGGTTTTCCTGAAAAACCAAGGGAAATATTCTGAGAGCCTGAGAGGGGTGCCCCTGGAACTTCACTACGTTTTATGGTTGTTCGACTTGCCCCTGTATCGAGTAAAAATTTTCTGTCTTGGCCTAATAATTCACTATGTACATAAGGTCCTTCTTGATCTACAGGGATCTCGATAAGGGGTAAGTCAACTTCCCTCTCTAGGCTGGTTCATGCGTATCGTTGATAATCAGGATAGTCGTACTGTGCGGTCTGGTACAGTTGTCGTGTCGTGGTTTGTGTGGCAGCAACAGGCAGCGCTGGTGCAGCTGGCACAAACTGTACAGATTGTTGTGAAGCTGGCATGGACTGTGCATGCTGCGGAGCTCCTTGTTCATTCTGGTCCTGTCTAGGTGGCCGTGATCTTTCTTGTGTTTTACCTATGGCGATATTATGTTTCAAAACTGGACAATCGTGTACGTAATGACCTGGCTTTTTACAATAATTGCATGTCCCTTTTACAGGTCCGGCTGAATCACCGGAATGTGTCATACCCTTCTTATGTCCTTCAGCTGGAACTGTCTGAGAGACTAGCATTTTCATTTTCGTGTCTTTCATGCGTCTTTGTTCATGATCTTGTTCCTCTCTGATTCTATTGTGATGGTACTGTAACATTTGTAACATTTGTGATGGAGTGTTACCTTGCCAGGTACTCTCGAATTTTAATACTCTATTCTTTACTTGGGGCAGGGCATTTTCTACTAATTTTGTTACAAACAGATGTGGGTATGATTCGCTACTCGCTTTTATGCCACTATTTATACCAAAACATTTTTCAAATCGGGCATAGTAATCACTAGTGTCTTCATCTTGCTTCTGTTTACAGGCTGAAATTGTACCCCAATCTTCCTTTTTCGTAGTTAATAAACGTGGCAGTACCTGTACTAATAAACCTGGTAGTGCTTTAGTTTTATCCCCAAGTCCTGCTCCTGCAGTTCGGGCCTTTTCTTCTGCTTCTAATACTGACCATTCTATCTTTTGGTCTCCTACCTCCCACTCTTTTTCCCTGAGTTTCTCATAAATGCCAGCAGGCATCAATACCTTTAATATTGTCATAATGTCGGGATAGGTATACTCTCCCATGAGTAACATGTCTTTAATTTCTCGGTGAAAACCCGCTGGATCTTTGTCATGACTGGGTACCACTTTCTTCATTTCTAACAATTCTATTTTTGATATGGGCGTATATACAAATACGCGCTTAAACTCGTTGTCCTCGCCCTTTATTGGGTGCACTTCTTGTAAGGGATTCTGTCTGTCCATGTAATACGTGGTTCTTTCCTTGATGGGCAATGAGACACGATCTGAACATACAAAAAGAATATACTGCTTTCTTGATTCTAGAATTTCTTTAATTAATTTAGTACCTGAACCTCTCCATCTATTCGTGAGTAATTCGGTCAATATATCAGGTAAGGGACCAGGATCTGAATGTTGACTCTGATATAGTATAATGAGTTGTTGAATCATATAAATCCCAGCTAAACGCTGTTCATCTGGGGTGAGATTCAAAAATGTGCGTGCTACTGTATCATCACTATATTTTCCGGGACTGTCAACCCAATGGACAGCTGACCTGGCTAATTCTTGTTCATCCATAGAATCGAGAAAATGATAACCCCTTCGTTCTCGGAGTAGTTTGTCGGCGGCTTGGAACGAATGCTCGTTAGACCTTATATGGACTATGGGTGTTGGGAAACCCCTGTTATTGTCTGGACATATCGGACGTATCGGGTCAATAAGACATCTATTACTATTACAAGATCTTCCTCTACCTACATAGGCTATAGTTTCTGACTGTCCTGTGGGCAGTCCTGACCCTTCCTCCTCGTTTTGTTCGAACTCGTCTACCGCTAATCTTTCTTCGTGTAGGCGTTCTATTTCTTTACGGATCTTTCGGCACATGGCTATTATACAATTCTGCTTATCATGTCTTCCTTCTGATATATTCTGACTCCATCTGGTAAGAATTTGCATTGCTTCCGGGTCTACCCCCGGTCGGTCTTCATTTCTGATCACACAATTTATAAGGAAACGCAACAGTTCCCCCTGTATTTCCACTTTCTGGTATTCCATAGCTCTGTTAATACATTCTGGATCTCGCCCTGTTTGGACAAAATGGTATATTTTATCTAGATGTGCAGTCATTCCTGGTAATTTCCCTAAATACACTGCGGCTCGTCTGATACGTAATGATGCTAGGGTCATTTCGTCCTCTTTTCCGGGCACAGGGTCATATCTACAATCTATCAGAAGTTCCTTAAGCGTACGGGCATTTATGAGTTTGGGTGTACGTGAATGTGCTGACTCTTGAAAAGTAAGTTTATTTATTCTGGGTGGCGTAGAAAAGATGTTGCTAGCACCTCCCGTAGCCCCATCTGGGGTGTCGGGCGTGAAAGGATTCGTCGAACGTGACACAGCAACTATAGGTGTGGACACAGCTATAGAAGCAGCTGTGGGAACAGATGTAGAAACAGATGTGCTTGCCGGAACTCGTTGCTGTAGAGATACGGGTACCGGATCTTGGCGTTGAACCTCCCTGATAGGTGGTCTATGTGGGGCGGAATTAGCATACTCGGGAGCTGCGTCATCTAAATATGAGGAAAGAAAAACATCTTCTGCGGTTCTAGGATGCCCCTTAGGATGTACCTTTATTGGGAATAATGGGGGTGGCAAGTCTTTCGGTATCTCTGGAGTAGCCTTAGGTAATCCTTCGGCCAGAAGGGGATACATACCATTCATAAGGGCATTTCTTTGTCTGTCTACTTGTTCTGATTTCACTCGGATACCTTCCTCAATTAATAGATTTTCTTGAACTTTATTGGAATTCTCTTTACTCTTCTCTTCCTGTCTACGTGCTTTTTCTGTTCGTCTATGTGATTCTTTACGCCATAATTCAATGGCATCTTTCTGTGATTGTCTAGCTTTCTTTTTCCATAATTCTTCCTCTACTTTCACGATGCACTCTGCATCCCAGGTCCCCGCTGCGGGCCACCTCTGACTTTCTGGTAATTCCTTGGTGTAGTCTACCCATAGATCAAGAAATAATATAGCATCTAAGCCATGTTTATGATACATGAAGTACCCTGGAGTGTCCCTAGGAGGAATAGGAACGGCTTCTTCGAGTACCCCTTTTCTTGTAGTGATCTGTCTTAGTTTCGAAAAGAGCGGCATATTGAGAACTGATCTGATACTTAATCTTGAACACACTTAGTACAAAAGCACAATAATGAACAACCATTCATACCACAATATGCCGGACGTTTGACACATTAAACATTAAACATTTTTTTTTTTAACCTTTAAAAATAACCTACAATGATGATCGTCTGCATAACTAATCACCAAGCATAATTCTTTGACAATAACTAGATACTTCGGAATACTTGATATACTGCTAAACAGTACATATACACTGCTAAAACAGTGTAGACCGGATTTGTGTACCCAAACCCGTCTTGACCGGCACAACCTATGTGCACGTCAGAAATGCCTCCCCAGCAATGGTACTCACCGGGTAGCTTCGGAAACGGAAGGCCTCGGAGACTGAACTTGGACCGGACTGGACTCGACTCGACTCGTTGGACACTGGACTCGACTTGGGACTTCGGAAACTGGTGGGCCTCTGTACACCTCGGATCTTGCTCTCTCAGCTAGGCTCTGGTCGGGATACTTCGCACTTCTCACCGCCTCGTCTGGGTGTTGATCGCAGCCTCAGTCGCCCCCGCTTGACCGGAGGGAGATACAGGAAATCCTGCTGGTACGCGTTATTGTCCGTCCAGCTGTGGCAGGAAACCGGGCCTGCAACTCACCGCCGGCGCGTGAGATGAGAAAGTGTCCCTGTTCGGGCGCCATTCATGTGGTAAATAAAATTCCTTTACCGGGACTTAATTTGATGCGGGAACATAATAAAATAGCTCAGTAAAATGAGAGGCAGAATCCGTGGTATTAGAGGTTCGGAATGGGCTTTATTCCAATGAACGATTATAATCGGTTGCTCCAAGTTCCGTCACCACGAAGGTTCAGGAAGTGAAGTACATACTTTATTGACAAGAAATGACTTTTATAGTACATACATTACAATGAAGCGAATACAGTAGGCGTAACAATTGATAAGGAAAATGACGATTCATATGCGTAACCGAAAATGGGTGTAATAAGGAGTAAAAAGGAACATAATTGGTTATGATGTCATATATAGGTGGATCTATAAGATAATACTTGGCATAGATGCGCGCGCAGCAGCATGACGTGTGATTGACGTGCAACTAGGGGGTGAAGGGGACTTGACATTTAGCTCTACATGTGGAGACGAAAAGTCTGGGGGGTCAAGTCAACCTAATCCCAAATCATATCTAACATCCTATGTTTAAAGAACTATGTTATCCACAAAAGAAGGACTCTTGGACAAAATCTATTCTATACTGACTGTGTGTGCGTGCACAAGCGTCTAAGTGTCTACACTAAATGCGAGGGGGTAGGAATATTCCATGGTAACAGGACTATGAATTACTTGCAAAAAGACAGAGAAGCCGAGCCTTTGCTCGGTAGCTGGAAGAATGTTTACTTAAACTACTAGACAGGAATGCATCGGCTGAGGGGCGAAGCAGATAACTCGAAGGTGAAATACAGTTCTTGGCAGAGAATAGGCTGATGTCAGGCTTCGTGAGCCGCGCAGAGAATGAGACAAAGTTCATGGTCACAGATGCAGGCTCAGACTGGAGTTTTCAGAGGCAGAAGGCAAGAAGAGTTCGATGACAGAATCAGGGCCTACTTGCCTGGACTGTAAAATGGCATAAGTGAACCATATAAAGCCGGTGGCCTTTCGTACTTAGGAATGGAATATCCGGCCTATTCATGGCGGATCTGACAGAGGACATGTTGACGGTGGACGCACATGTGTTTGCGTCTTCATAACTGGAACTGGAGGGAGCATACATGTACTTGTAACATGCACATAGAACCGTTGGGGTCCAAGATAGGGGACATAACTGACCAGAAAAATCCATATTTCCACAATCATAGTCCCCCTAGGGAGGAGATGATCTAGCGGGCCAACCCCACCATGGGGGATGGTAGTTAGGACCACCAAAATTCACAGCCCGGTTCTCAGCCTCTGCTTCTCTCGTGCAAAAAGTAGCAGGGCTGCACCGTCTTCGGATAAGCAGATGTGCCTACTGGAGTTCAAACATGGGCGCTACTTCCTCAATGTTGCCCCAAGGTCCTCTCAATTCACAGGCCTCCTTCTCCAAGCTTCACCAGCCGCAACTCCCATCTCCGCAGTTCCTACCATCAGAGGGCCGCTGGCCACAAAGCCCAATCTGGATCCCCGGGGGGCTGCCATCTTGAGGTCAGGTATTACTTGGCGACTGGTGCTATCCGATTTGGCCAGTCTGCTCACTCCTACTGCTTTCAAGGACTCGCTGGGGCTGTCTAAAATCCAGGGCCACAGAGGTCCAACACAACTCTGGATCTGGGTGGTCTCTCTCCAGAAGAGTCCTCCCTCAGGGCGAGCTCCAGTCACCAAGCATGGACTCGCGTACCCCCTTTTCCCGGGACCGGGGCTGATCGAGAGTCGAGCAGGACGGTACTCTAGATCATCGCTCCACTTGCGTAGGGAGTCCCCAAGGTCTCCACTCATTTCAAGCAGCCCGGAGGCCTGCGGCCTACTTGCGTCCCTCTCAGGTTCCAGGTGGCCTCCAATCCTCTGGCATCCCTGACCTAGTGAGCCCCCATTTGGCTTTTTCAGATGTCGGGAGACTTGCAGACATGAGTGCTGCATGAAATAGTAAGTAATTTCACTGGGTTATGTCAATATCTTGATTAATCTGTAGCAGTGCCGCGGAACACTCGTTCATTTCACATTTCAAGTTTTATCGATTGGTTTAGACCGCTACCGAGGTCAACAATTAGAATAAATACAAGGAAATACATTGTTGTAAAACTTAATAACAATAAGTACAATTTCTATCTAAAACAATGGAAAACAAATTGACAAATGTAAACTGATTGTGGCAGATAAGTTAATTTGGAGGTGAATTAAGGCAGAAAAATCCTTAACGGTAAATGCATTATGTCTAAAACATATAGGGTTCTAAGAACAAAGTATAGCTTCTATTAAATCTTTATTCAGCCAAATATATAACACGTGGGCTAGATCTTGTTCTCCTGCATTACAAAGCTTACATGATCCTGATTTGTCGCTTGTTTTATCCCAATACTTAATACAGCCTTCTAAAGGCAAGATCCCTACACTAAACATGATGATACATGTCGAACACTGTGTTCAAGAGTAAATCTCAAATAACACCTTGAATGGGATAGTTGAGAGCAGTAAGCAGAGTCTAGGTCAAAGCTAAGGAGCGGTGTCATATTTTTTCAAAATGTCTTTAATTGTGCCCTCGACCAAGACTGTAAAAGTGATGTGGTGCAATTGAAGTGTATTAAAGCTACTGCAAGATATTCATTAAATGTTTAACTACACAAACCAAACTCAAAGGTTTCATACTTTAGAAGACCTTTCAAAGCATATTTTTCTCAAAGTAACATATTATAAGCCCATCTGATTGTGTTGGCCAAGGCATTTCTATAGGCACAGCGACAATTGTAATCGAAGGACCGGACCAGAGTAGCCTGACTAGTAGTGGTTATTATCCTTATTAATTTCCCTTCGCTTTTATTCAGAATATGCCATTTATTTATAGGTAGATATTCTAGTTTGTACTTCCAAGTGGGAGGGATTTAAGCTCTGTATATTTCCAAGAGTGGATACAAATGTCTCTTTCCTGAGGAAGAATAAAAGCTCTTTAATGCACTTACACAAGGGCAGTAGCCTGAAATTCCAAGTGCCGAAGAGGAGTATTATTTTCAAGCATCTGTGCGAATACTCTTAAGTGTCACGCCTTTATTACCTCTACTTTTTCCCCTCCTAATTTTTTATTAAAATGGATATGATGTTTCATTCTACTAAATGAAAACACTCTTGTTTTAGAGATATTAACTTTCAGAAAATGTTCTTCGGTGTATATGAAGAGTGCATCTAGGCTACGCTGCAAGCCGATCTGTGTTAAGTCAAATACAATTACATCGACTGCATATATTAAAGTGTGCATGTCATGGGAGGCAATTTTAGGGGGAAATTCTTTATTCCTACTAAGCACTCCAGTAAATCACTTACAAATAAGGAGAACAATATAGGAGCAAGCACGCATAAGGCCATTCAAAGTAGCTATCTTGTCGGTTAAGCGATTTTCTCCTCCCAACTGGACTTTGCACCACGTTTCTGTATGCAAAGTTCCAATTAATCTTAGTAAGTCATCAGGGATCCATATTTTCTCCATTTTCTTCCATAAGGTAGGTCATCGACCCGATTAAAGGCTGTTGAAAAGTCAACAAACAGGTTGTAGACTATCTGCAACTTCGTTATAACATACTTGTCAATTATTGTTGGCAAAAGTTCAATGTTATCAATGACAGAGTTTTTAGGACGAAAACCTGCCTGGTACATCGGAATCGCTTCCCTGGAAAAAGCCCAGTCTTTCAGAAGCTCTAAAATACTTGCAGCAACAGATTTTCCCAGTTGCATCCAGGAGTGCGATTTATCTACATTTTCTGGGAAAGAGGCAGGAGCCTCTCTTCAAGAGGTGAATGACTATGCTCCTGATCCATGATTTGGGGATTTGGCCAGTATTGTAGCTGTAACTAAAAAGTGAAGCCAGAAACTTGCACCATCCTCCAGGGTTGCTTTTGAGAACTATTACAGGATCTTGTCTTGCCCATCGCTGCAGAGGCTCTAGCCCTCCTAATATATATTAGAATTTGTTCCTCAGTAGGTGCAATTATCCGATGTTCAGTTTAGTTTTTATGCTTCAAATTAGCTCATTAGCTATTACAAAATTCATCTGGATTGGCTTTGTAGAGCTCGAGAAGATACTTTCCCAATTTGATTTGGGAAAACAGAGATGCATTTAGAGATTTTCGGCCTCCACTTGCTTTGGCGATTAAGCGCCAGAATAGCTGGTTAACTTTTTGCGAAACTGCCACCTGCAGATCTACCTAATTTGTGTCCATAGTTTTTTCTACTCTGATTGAGTCTCTTCCATTACTTCTGTAGAGTGGAGATTTATGTGTTCCTGAAGGCTGAGAAGCTTAAGAATTGCTCTCAAATTAGATTAAGTATTGCATGGTCGCTGCTTTAAGTAAAATGGGTACTTTGGTACTGAGATTTTTTTAAACAAATCGTAGCTACAGATAACATCAGCTAAGATAGATGGGCCAAATACTCCCATTCTTGTAAACTTTTCTGGGACATCACCTTCTGTTCTAAAGTTCAGGATCACTCCATTAAGTCCGTTAACTAATTCTAATAGCATTTTCCCTCATTTCTTGCCTTTTATGGACTCCAGGAAGAATGGATTTCGAAAGGACCATATTTCAACAGGATCTTTTCTCCTGAATGTTATCATGCCGTTAAAGTCCCCCATGAGAAGGATTTGCAGATTACCACCTGTTTCTTTAGATGATTCAACTAGCTCGAAGACATTTACCAATTGAGATTTGGATTCTAAGCCGGGAGGAACATAGATGCTAAATAGGAATAGTGTATCTGCAGAGAAAGGACTTTCATTTGGAATTTTTAACTTGATGCACTGGACATTTTTACAGGGCAAGTGGATTTCAAAGTCCCCATTGATTTTCTCTGATAACAGAATTGCTAATCCACCCTTTGCATGGCCACGTCTTACCCTTGCTGCTGGAATTTCGAAGACAAAGTAGTCCTTTTGATAGAAGTTATTTAAGACTCCGGTCTCTTGAAGGCAGGCAATTGCTGGAGAGGTTTCTCTGAAAACAAGATAATTTTGAAGATTCCAACCCTACCATATTCCAGGAAACAATATCAACAATCTTGCTAAAAAGGGAGTTTGGATCCTCTTCCCGGGTCTATTAACATTTAGAGTACTTGCGATCCAGGACCAAGAATTGATTTTAGGTGATTTTACAGAATTAGGGGGGGTATGGTTCCGGATCTGCCTGTCTCCATCTTCAAGACAATTTTTTTTATTTATCTACGGTTGTAAAGCATGGATGGACCTTCTGATGATTACTTTGTAATTTATGTAATTGTCCCCTAGGTAACTCCGTAGAGCTTACGGAGACCACTGTGTTTATTTTAGGATTGACTCCAATAACGTCTAATCCACTTGTATGTAGCGTTGCACTTTCTTTTAACACTATTGGTGGAATCATGTTAGACCAGAACTCTACACATGCTGTAGCCGTATCAAAATTGTCTGGGAAAGAAACAAGTTTTATTTCTGGCAATGAGAGTGATTGGAGGGTATGTAGATTATGTAGAAGGTTTAGGATCCGTTGGCGATTCAAAGGATCGCTGCCGATAGCGAAGAGCCCTCGGGAATTGCGCCCACCCGGCCATCTTGGTTGGCCACGCCCCGGGATATCTTTTTGTGCATTACCAAAACTGTGTTTTTCTCAAAATTACTGCAATTTTTCTAGTGGTTCTAAAGCAATGACACAGAATGCTTACTACAGGACCACTTTCCGAGTACCGCATGTCCAAGTGCAGTCATGTCAGTAGAATCACCATCCAACACTATCAGTCATATTAATAAACATAACCATGCCTATTTTATGTACTTTATTTGTAAGTATCTTCAGAGTAAAATAGAACCAAATCACCAAAACCAGCAACATCCCCAAATGACAATCCTGGGTTCAGGCCACCCTTCGCATCAATTATCCTTGGCCAAGTCTTATAGATGAAGTAATCCACACTACGTCCATATGCCCCCACAATAACTTTAGGCTGTCCAACAGCAGGATTTGATATTCTCATGGTCACATCATATCTTCTTCTCTGTATTCCCACCATTTATCCGATACACGGTCATGTTTCTGGGGCATTTGCCTGCGTTGCATATTGGCTTTATCTGGAAATAGTGGGGTGATTACGGTTCCGCAAGTTCGGGGCAATGTGTCTCTTCCCAACTTCTAGACATAACTGCATACAAACTTTTTCATCATGCATCAATCCCTCATCCTTGACCAGGTTTACTAGAGCTATGTTTGGAGTGAGGTGTATCGGTGACCAGTGACTGTTTGTATCAAAGCCTCCCAAATAAGTTTGAAAATTCTGCATGACCTGGTTGAAATGTAGAAAATCCCGACCTTTGTAATGAATTAGAGACAGGATGGTTTTGGGCTTCTCTGCATCCGCCACACGTTGTTGAGTCAAGTAAATTCTGTGTAGGTATTTAAATTGCACTAAAGGATAACTAGTGGGCATTTCAGACTGCCTGGGAGCCATCAAAAAAAAAATGACCACTCGTCCTCCCTTAGAAAGCTGAGGCCTTTTTCCTGTTTTCCCCTTAATTTTGGAAATATGTTACATGTATTTATTATAAGATGTATATAGTGCCAATACTGTACCTCAGGAAAGCAGCTAGGAAATGGTGAGTTTGGCCTTTAGAGAGTTATATTCCAGGCTTTCTGTGTTGCGCATTACATAGGGGAAGACTGCATGAAACAATTTAATGTATCAAAAGAACTGAGAGTGTACATACATGAAATCAGCAGCAGGTTGTTACAGAGGAGTGGTGACTGGGGGCCTTTTTCATAGTCCCCTGGTAGGCCGTTTCTCCTACTCTGTAGCACTAGTCAACGCACTCCCCCTCCAGGATCGCTTACATCCAGGTATCCTTAAAGGCAGCATGAGCATCCCCACTGTGGAGAGTAGGTTGGCAAGTTGCCCACCTCAAAATGCTTCTCTAAGGTATTTCACTCACAATAGCTTTTGCATAGACGGGGGGAGCCAGGTACACTCCAAGAGATCACGGGGCAGGTGGCTCAGATATCACAGTTGGGTCTTTCCCCGCTATATTACTGGACGGCAGCAACAGCATTCAATGGGTTCGAATCACGAAGTTGCTGCACATAGTTACAGTGATTAAGGTGCTCTAACTACATGAGATAATCGATAATGGGCGACAACCTCTCCACCACATTGTGGAAATCGCCACTTCCTGGTTCAGTATGAAGCTCTGGCATATCAGGTTCCCGCCATCCCTGAAGTCAATATCTCCGCTGCCATCTTATTGCTCTTAGTCCACCCCGACCCAGAGTTAGTTTTGTTTTTAAATTTTTTTAATTTTATTTATTGGATTTTGGATTTGCATAAGAAATAGCAAACATGCAGCTTGAAATCATTACAGACGTATATATATGCATTTTCTGGAATTATGTGCATCTTTTAAAAAGGTGTAATGTACAGTGCATTGTAGATCATCACATTGGCAACACTCAGCCTAGTACATAGGATAGGAGAAGAGCAATACAGTGGAATGTTCAGTATGTTTCTCACGTTGATAGATATCCACATTACAAATTACAACATACAACAGGGATCTAAACTTATAACAAGGTATCATAGCGAGATCTGATCATGACTCAATTGGTAACCCAATCCCACTCATCCTGGTAGACATTATGCAGTTCATATTACATATGCAGTTGTACCTACCGGATGAGATAGTAGGTAGCTTTTCAAAGGGTCCCATATATCTTTGGGACGGAATGCCATGGGGAGCAGTTCAGCATAGTTAGACTGTTGTTCGTAACAATATATTAAATCAGTGATCCAATCTTTAAATTTCGAAGTCCTCCCTCGTCCTCATCTGCATGCAATTCGGCGTTTGGCCATCAATAACGTCAGCGCAATGTATCTATGAAAAGGCTTATCTATAAGTTCCGTATATCCTAACAACGCTAATATGGGAGACTATACAATTGACAACGACGTCATCTGCTACAAAGCTCCAAAGACCGGTCGCCAATATGCATGTATACTTGTGCAGCTCCATGCTAGATGGAGAAAGCCGGCACCTGCCATGCCGCATCTATCTCACCTATCTGTGTCACGCAGTTTATATTTATACATTTTGGCTGGCGTGTAATATAGACGGTGTAAAAATTTTAAAGCACAAGTTACTTACCTTCAGTAACGATATATCAGTAAGAAACATTAGTTAATTATAGATTCCTTACCTTAGAATTACCCCCCCGGCGTCAGAATGGATTCAGAAAGTTTTTTCGTCAGCAGTACCTCCGCACACCGGAAGGTGGCGTCGGTCAGTTCTGAGTCCGTCTTCGTGGTCGTCGGGATGACGTTGCGGTAGCTATTTAGACGCCGCCCTCGCGCACTGACATCAGTTCTGTACACAACTTTCCGCGCCAGAAACGCAGAGCCATGCAAGACACTGAAAATTGGTGCACAAAACTAGGGCCCTGAAAGGATGTCCTTAACCCTAGAAATCAGTTCGCAGAACGGGGAGGATAGGTTGGGGCGGTAAGGAATCTATAACTAACTAATGTTTCTTACAGATATATTGTTACCAAAGGTAAGTAACTTGTGCATCTGAAAGGAACACGTTAGTTATAGATTCCTTACCGTAGAATGGATACCCCAGCAATACTAACCCCGGTGGTGGGTCTGCGAACCAAGATCACACCAGAAAATCCTGGAGAACAGAACGGCCAAAGAAGCCAGCTCTCCAGACTTGGCTGTCCAGGCAGATGTCATTCAGAGGCACTCCCTTTCCCAAGGCAGTAGTGGCTGCCGTCACCCTGGTGAAGTGAGCACGTAGCCCGGTTGGAGGCTCTTTTTAGCCAGAGAGTAACAAGCCTTAATACACAACACTACCCATCGAGAAATGGTGCGTTTCTGTACGGCCTGACCCTTCTTTTTGGTCACGTAACCAATAAAAAGTTGATCATCCACCCAGAACTGTTTTGTGCGATCCAGATAGAAGGAGTGCAAAAAGAACTATTGATGGACAGAATGCACAACAATGTCATACATTCACCCCAGGTCCTCCCTGAACTGGAAACAAGCATCCTAGGACCGGTTTCAGGGTTCACCCCTCTTCAGCCAGGATAGCGTGATTCCAGTGGCATGGAGAGCACGGGACTCACGTCTGACCATACCCCTCCCCACTCGGGGTGACAAATGCAAAAAGAACTATTGATGGACAGAATGCAGAACAATGTCATACATTCACCCCAGTACAGAGATCTGGGCCTAAATCCATCGTTTTTTTGCTCACCATGCCATTCCAGTTTGGACCCAGCCATATGCAATTCAGTCTTGACCCTGTGCCCAATGGGAACAGTCCAGCCCAAACTGCCAGGCCAGGTCCTCCCTGGACTGGAAACAATCATCCTAGGACCGATTTCGGGGTTTCACCCCTCTTCAGCCAGGATAGCTTGATTCCAGTGGCATGAGGAGCACGGGACTCACATCTGAGCATACCCGTCCCCACTCGTGGAGACAAATGCAAAACAAGCATTTGCAATGCAATAGGTCTCGCATTTATAAGAGTTTGAGCAATTGGCATTGTAAAATTACAATGCCTTTTATTTATGTTTTGGTTTTTAAAACAAATAAAAGGCATTGTCATTTACAATGTCAGTAGCATAAACTCGCATAAATACGAGACCTATTGCATTGCAAATGCTTGTTAATTCTGTACTTGAGGAACGATCATGACGTTTGCGAAAGATAATTTGAATATGGAGTGAATCAGGTAATTGGCTCAAGGTAAAGACTTGGACTACCCTCCTCATTGCATGAATATTGATCCAGAGTGACGAGTATGATAAAAGTAAAGAGAATATTTTACTGTTTATTATCTTATTTCTAAGTTACTAAGGAGTAGTTACCCACCGCCTGGGCGCATGCCGACGCTAAGCTTCATGACTCTATAAAGCTCTTGGACGCAACGTAGTTTGACACTAATTTATACAGCTCGCCGATTAACTATTGCACATGTTAATCTAAGAAATCAGCTGCTCTCCAATAAACCAACTCAATCACAGAACGAACGTCGTACACAATCAATTGATGGTTTTCATATCCTTCAACACAGGAAACTCAGAGTACAAATATAAAAGCTGTGGAAATTGTGGTTGGCGAGCAGTAAAAGAAGCTGTGGCACTTGTGGAACAGGCGCTGATAGTTTGAATGTTTCCAGGTCTGTACGTAATTTAAGTTAAAAAAAATTATGTTTGTGTGCTGAGTGTACTATCATGTGTTCCCATGCTATTAATCTTAAAGGGTGCATTGTGTGGCCCCATTGTAAAAGTAAAAGCGTGCATAGCGCTCTAAATAAATTAAAAGTGCCTGCTCTTACTAAAGCTGGTGTCCCACCAGTGCTCTTTCGATAAACTGAGTTAAACAATGCGTTACTAAGCCGGGACTAACAAAGCCTGTAAATGAATCAGAAGTAACCATTTACAAACAACTGCAACAGGAGACAATTGAAACTAGTATGAAGCTTTTTGCCTGTCACGCTCTGAGGAAGTTGGCCAGGAGTTTGTTTGGTTTGTTACTAAGCCGCCTAGGGAGGGGGTGGCAAATGGTGAGCATTTTCGTGGCCGCTTTGATGTTCTCAGTGGCCGCGCAGCTCACTGAGAACATCAAAGCAGCCGCGAGAGTGAATCGGCAGGCTGACAAATGGTGCGCGCGCCCGGCGCACATGCACTGTATTTGGAGGCCTGAAAAGCACTAGTTTGCACTTCCAAATCCCCCGTTTACTAAAGCTCTCGCCAGAGCAGCGCTAAAGCGCTGGCTCAGGAGAGACCTAAAGAACTATTGATGGACAGAATGCAGAACAATGTCATACATTCACCCTAGTACAGAGTTCTGGGCCTAAATCCATCGTTTTTTTGCTCACCATGCCATTCCAGTTTGGACCCAGCCATATGCAAATCAGTCTTTAACCTGTGCCCAATGGGAACAGTCGAGCCCGAACTGCCAGGCCAGGTCCTCCCTGGACTGGAAACAAGCATCCTAGGACTGGTTTCGGGGTTTCACCCCTCTTCAGCCAGGATAGCTTGATTCCAGTGGCATGGAGAACACCGGACTCACGTCTGAGCATACCCGTCCCCACTCGGGGAGACAAATCCAAAAAGAACTATTGATGGACAGAATGCAGAACAATGTCATACATTCACCCCAGTACAGAGATCTGGGCCTAAATCCATCCATTTTTTGCTCACCATGCCATTCCAGTTTGGACCCAGCCATATGCAATTCAGTCTTGACCCTGTGCCCAATGGAACAGTCCAGCCCGAACTGCCAGGCCAGGTCCTCCCAGGACTGGAAGAACAAGTTACTTACCTTCGGTAACGATGTATCTGTAAGAAACATTAGTTAGTTAGATTCCTCACCTTAGAATATCCCCAGGCGTCAGACTGGATCCGGAAGATTTTTCGTCAGCAATACCCCTTGCGCGTCGCTAGGCGTCGTCTGCGGCTCCGCGTCCGTCGTCGGCGTCGTGCGCCGGAATGACGTCGTCGGAGTACTTAGACGCCGCCCTCGAGCGCTGACGTGAGTTCTTGTACATAGCTTTCCGCGCCAGGAACGCAGAACCATGCAAAGACCGACACTGGTGCCAAAAATAAAATCTAGGGGCCTGAAAAGGATAACCTTAACCCTAGATGTCAGTTCGCAGAACGGGGAGGATGGGTGGGTCAGTGAGGAATCTAACTAACTAATGTTTCTTACAGATACATCGTTACCGAAGGTAAGTAACTTGTTCATCTGAAAGAAACACGTTAGTTAGATTCCTCACCTTAGAATAGATACCCAAGCAATACCATCCCCGGTGGTGGGTCTGCGAACCAAGATCACACCAGAAAGTCCTGGAGGACAGAACGGCCAAAGAAGCCATCCCTCCGGACTTGGCTGTCAAGGCAATAATGCCTGGCAAACGTGTGTAGCGAAGCCCACGTTGCCGCCTGACAGATGTCCTGCAAAGGGACACCCCGTCCCAAAGCAGTGGTAGCCGCCGTGGCCCGAGTAGAATGGGCGCGCAGCCCAACAGGAGGGTCCTTTTTTGCCAAGGAGTAACAAATTGTGATGCACAAAACGACCCACCGAGAGATGGTCCGTTTGTGCACAGCTTTCCCCTTCTTAGCACCCACGTATCCAACGAAAAGTTGGTCGTCCACCCGGAACTGCTTTGTGCGGTCCAGATAAAAGGAGAGCGCACGTTTTGGGTCCAGACGGTGGAGCCTCTCTTCCTCTTTGGAAGGATGCGGAGGCGGAAAGAAGGTGGGCAAGATGACAGACTGCCCAAGATGAAATGGAGTCACCACTTTCGGAAGAAAGGAGGGACGAGGCCGAAGGACAACCTTGTCCGGATGAACAGAGAGAAAAGGAGGCTTTGAAGATAAAGCCTGGAGCTCACTCACCCGTCTAGCCGAGGTGATGGCTACCAGAAAAGCAGTCTTAAGCGTCAGCAGACGAAGAGGACAATTATGAAGAGGCTCAAAGGGAGCGCACATCAGAAATGTGAGAACAAGATTCAAGTCCCACTGAGGCATTACAAAAGGGACAGGAGGGAACGTGTGAGTAATGCCCTTTAGAAAGCGTGTAACTACAGAGGACTTGAAAAGAGAAGGCTGATCAGGAAGCCGCAAGAAGGCAGAGATGGCAGCAAGATAACCTTTCAGGGTGCCGGGCCAAAGAAAGAAGAAACAGTAGAACCTCAGAAAGAGGGGCGGAAAGGGGATCCACAGCCTTTGCTGTGCACCATGCCACAAATTTGTTCCACCGGCAGGCGTTTATCGTCTTTGTGGAGGGACGCCTGGCTGCCAGAATGATATCACAGAATTCAGGAGGCAAGTCAAATGGCATCAACTGCCGCCGCTCAATCTCCACGCATGGAGGTGGAGGCTGGACAGGTTCGGGGGTGGAGGACCGTCCCCTGCTGCTGCGACAGAAGATCCTCCCGAAGGGGCAGACGTATCGGAGGATCGGTCAACATACTGAATAGCTCGGGATACCAGTACCTTCGTGCCCAATCTGGAGCCACCAAGGTGACTTGGGCCCGGTCGCGCCTGACCTTCAGCACTCTGGGCAGAAGTGGTATAGGCGGAAAGGCGTACAACAGACCGCAACTCCACTCGTGACGAAAAGCGTCGCCGAGCGAGTGCCGCCTTGGAAATTCCAACGCGCAGAACTGCTGACAATGCGCGTTCTCTTCGGTGGCGAATAGATCTAACCAAGGCTCTCCCCACTGCTGAAAGAGACCATGCGCCACTTCGGAGTTCAGACGCCATTCGTGATCCATCATGCACCGGCGGCTGAGTTCGTCTGCTCTGGCGTTCAGAGAGCCCGCCAGATGTTGAACCACTAGGGTGACGCCCTGGTGTTCCAGCCACGTCCAGAGGCGCAGAGCCTCCTGACAAAGGGTCCACGACCCCACCCCGCCCTGTTTGTTGCAATACCACATGGCGGTGGTGTTGTCCGTGAACACCTGCACGACACTTCCCCTGACAGAGGGAAGGAAGGCTTTCAGTGCAAGTCGGATCACTCTCAACTCCAACAGGTTGATGTGGAGACGAGACTCCGCCGGAGACCAGAGGCCTCTGATCTCCGCCTCTCCCATATGGCCACCCCATCCCAGGAGGGACGCATCCGTCACTACGACATGCTCCGGTTGGGGAAGGGAGAGGCTCTTGCCCTTGACCCAATCGCGGTCCGTGAGCCACCACTGCAACTGCTGTGCAGTGCCCTCCGAGATCAAGACATCGTCGGACAGGTTGCCGTGATGCTGGGCCCACTGAAACTTCAGGTCCCACTGCAGAGCCCGCATGCGCCGCCTGGCGTGATGCACTAGTAGGATGCAGGAGGCCATCAGCCCCAGAAGCCGCAACACTAGCCTGACCGAAACCCAGGATAGAGGCCGAAAGATGGGAATCAGGGCCTGAATATCCCGGACCCGCTGTTCCGGCGGATAGACCCGGAACTGCGCCGAATCGAGAACCGCTCCGATGAAGAGGAGCTTCTGAGAGGGACTCAGGTGGGACTTCGGCACGTTGATGGAAAATCCCAGCAAATGCAGGAGATCCGCCGTAGTCTGGAGGTGGGAGACGACTGTCTGGGGCGAGCCCGCCTTCAACAACCAGTCGTCGAGATAGGGGAAGACTGGAACCCCTGATCTGCGCAGATGAGCTGCGACCACCGCCATCACTTTCGTGAACACCCGAGGGGCACTGGTGAGGCCGAAGGGGAGCACGGTAAACTGAAAGTGCTCTGGGCCCACCGTGAACCGCAGGTAACGCCGGTGGGCCGGCAGGACGGGGATGTGGAAATATGCGTCCTGCAAGTCCAACGCTACCATCCAGTCTCCATGGTCTAGGGCAGCTAGAACCTAAGCCAAAGTTAACATCTTGAACCTTTCCTTCCGGAGGAAGGCATTGACGTTCCGGGGGTCCAAGATAGGGCGTAGGCCCCCTTTGCCCTTCTTGGGAACCAGAAAGTAGTGGGAATAACAACCACGACCTACTTCTGGGCTCGGAACGCGCTCGACGGCCCCCTTGGCCAAGAGGGCCGAAACTTCCTCGTGGAGAAGATTCAAATGATCCCCCGAGATACGGTGGTGCTGCGGTGGCATGGCTGGAGGGGTCGTCTCGAAGGGGAGGGAGTAGCCCCTTCGGACGATTTGCAGCACCCACCTGTCCGATGTGATGGACCGCCAGTGGAGCAGGTGATGGCGAACTCTGCCGCCCACTGGCGTGGAATGGGCCTGAAAGCTCGGACTAGGAAGGCTTTGAGGCGGATGCTGCCGGGGTGGATGTGGGCTGACCGCGTCGTCCTCCAGAACCGCCTCGGCGGAAACCACGTCCGCGACCGCGCGCAGGTTGGTTCTGCGGCTGGTGGCTAGGCGTACGTGAGGAGGCACCCCTTCCTTGGCCACGAAAGGGCCGAAAGGCGGAAGTTTGCGACCGCGGGCCGAGAGGCCCAAGGACTTGGCCGTAGCCCGGGAGTCCTTAAAGCGATTCAGCGCACTGTCCACTTTCTCGCCGAAAAGGCGAGTGCCATCAAAGGGCATGTCCATGAGGGTGCTCTGGACATCGCCCGAAAAGGACGTGGACCGCAGCCAGGCGTGACGTCTAAGCGCCACTGAGGTAGAAATCGCCCTACCCAGCGAGTCCGTAGTGTCAAGCCCACATCGGATAGCATGTCGCGCTGCATCCCTCCCATCGGCCAGAGCCTGGGTAAGTCGTGTCTGGACCTCCTCCGGACACAGGGGCAGCACGTCCTCCATCGTATCCCACAGAGAGTGGGAATAACGGTCCAAGAGACAGGCGGTGTTCAAAGACCGCAGGCCCAAACTAAGGGAGGAGAACAGCTTTTTGCCGAACTGTTCCAGTCTCTTGGAATCCCAGTCCGGCGGAGCGGTCGGGAAGGAGGATTGGGAGGTAGAGGCCTGGATAACCAGGCTCTCGGGGGTAGGGTGTTGGGACAGAAAACTGGGGTCGCCCGGAGCAGGGCGGTGGCGCCTGGCGACGTTCCTGTCCACAGGAGGAACTGTGGAGGGCTTGGACCAGGTGCCCTGCAGAACGTCAGTGAGGGCCTCATTGAATGGCAGCAGAGGCTCAGTGGAGCTTGCTGCAGACTGAAGCACCTCAGTGAGGACGTTAGTCCTCACAGCCACGGCAGGTAGCTCGAGCCCAAGGGCTGCAGCCGCCTTGCGCAGCAACACAGAGAAAGCAGCACCCTCCTCCGAAGCCACAGTCGGAGGAGAGATGAATCCAGTGTCTGGAGAGGTATCCAGACCACTGGCCTCACCCAGTTCATCTGCCCAGTCCTGTGACAGTTGAGCCTGAATGGCCATAGGATCCTCGGATCCCTCCCATTCGACCCCATCATCCGATTCCTGGTATGCAGGAGGAAGGATCGGAGCCGGGCGATAGACAAAATGTGTCTCCAGCGGCGCCGAATGCAGCGTCCATCGACGCCGTAACGGCGCCGGGCCCAGAGCGGGGCTGAACTGGGGGTCGACGCCGAGCGGAGTCGGCGTCGGAGGTGGTACCGGTGTCGACGCCGGCGGAGGAGGCGTGACGAGGTCGACCGGCGTCGGCGGGGACTCGGGAACGGGTCCCTCGGGCACTTGCGGCGTCGAGGCCGGAGCCGTCGACGGCGCCGGGGCCGGAGCCGCCGGCAGGCAAGGTTGCCCAGTCGGGTCCGCGGGGCCCGAAGGTGCGCCAGCGGGCGTCGACGGCGGAGCCAGGTTCCTCATGACCGAGAGGAAGGCACTGACTTCTGCCGGCGTCGCGTCAGTCCCAGGGACCGGCGGGTATGGGGACTTGTGCGGCGCCTGCGGCTCCGCTGGAGCCGCGGGGGTGGAACCACCCTGACCCTCGACCGAGTCACGCGACCAGCGAGGGGAGTCCGAAGAGCGGTGTCGCCTCTTGGACTTCTTGGAGTGCTTCGACTTACCCGAAGACTTGGAGCCAGACGATCGATGATGACGTCGGCTGCGGCTCCGCGACCGATCCTTGGACCTCCTCCTGGACCGGGATCGAGAGCGGCGCGGAGCCGAATGGCGAAGCTCGAGAAGCTTACGGGACCGCTCCCGTCTAGCCTTCGAGGTCAGGGCCTTGCAGTCCGAACACGACTCCGCGTCGTGGTCGAGGCCCAAGCAGTAAAGGCACCGGCGGTGATGGTCCGTAACCGACATCAAGCGGTTGCAGTCAGCACAGGCTTTAAAACCAGGCATCCTACCGGCACCGGAGACGAGACAAGATCAAAAAGGATCGAAAAACTTAGTCAAAAAGTGACTAAAGGGGTAGCTCTCCCGGATCTGCGCTTACTGGCGCGGAAAAAAGAAGAACTGACGTCAGCGCGCAAGGGCGGCGTCTAAGTACTCCGACGACGTCATTCCGGCACACGACGCCGACGACGGACGCGGAGCCGCAGACGACGCCTAGCGACGCGCAAGGGGTATTGCTGACGAAAAATCTTCCGGATCCAGTCTGACGCCTGGGGATATTCTAAGGTGAGGAATCTAACTAACGTGTTTCTTTCAGATACAAACATCCTAGGACCGGTTTCGGGGTTTCACCCCTTTTCAGCCAGGATTGCTTGATTCCAGTGGCATGGAGAGCACGGGACTCACGTCGGAGCATACCCGTCCCCACTCGGGGTGACAAATGTAAAAACTACTGATGGACAGAATTTGAAATCGGTCCCAGGATGCTTGTTTCCGGTCCAGGAAAGACATGGCTTGGCAGTTCGGGCTGGACTGTTCCCATGAGGCACAGGGTCAGACTGATTTGCATATGGCCATGTCTGAACTGGGGTGGTGGAGTGAGCTAAAGAATGATGATGGATTGAACCCAGATGAGTTGACTGGGGGTGAGTGTTTGATTTGCTCAAACGCTCCGTCTATCATCCCCTTTGGTACCAGATAGAAGGAGAGCGCACGTTTTGGGTCCCGACGGTGGAGCCTCTCTTAATCCTTTGAAGGATGCGGAAAGAAAGTGGGCAAAGAAATGGTCTGCCTGATGTGGAAGGCAGTGACCATCTTAGGAAGGAAGGATGGACGGGTCCGGAGAACCACCTTGTCCGGATGAACCGACAGGAAAGGAGGTTTAGAAGAAAGAGCCTGGAGCTCACTCACCCTTCTAGCAGAAGTGATGGCTACCAGGAAAGTAGTTTTAAGAGTCAAAAGACGTAAAGGACAGTTATGCAGCGGCTCAAAGGGAGCACACATTAAATAGGTTAGCACAAGATTCAAGTCCCACTGAGGCATAACGAAGGGGATTGGAGGAAAAAGATGCGTTAAGCCTTTTAGGAAACTATTAACTAACGGGGTCATGAAAAGAGAAGGCTGATCTGGCAACCGAAGGAAGGCAGAAATGGCTGAACGATAGCCCTTGATAGTGTCCAGAGCAGAGCCCTGCTGGGCTAAAGAGAGAAGAAACAAGAGTACTTCAGAAAAAGGGGCAGAAAGGGGATCCACAGCCTTTGCTGTAGATCCATGCCACAAATTCGTTCCACCTGCAGGCATATACCGTCTTTGTGGAGTAACACCTGGCTGCCAAAATAACATCACAGACTTCGGGAGACAAGTCGAAAGACGTCAACTGCCGCCACTCAATCTCCACACCATGAGGTGGAGACTGGACAGGTTCGGGTGGAGGACCGTCCCCTGCTGCTGCGACAGAAGATCCTCCCGAAGAGGCAGTCTGATCGGAGGATCGATGACCATGTTGAGCAGCTCGGGATACCAGACTCTTCGTGCCCAATACGGAGCCACAAGAATGACTTAGGCCTGGTTGCACCTGATCTTCAGCACTCTGGGCAGAAGTGGTATAGGAGGAAAGGTGTACAACAGACCGCAACTCCACTCATGACAAAAAGCGTCGCCGAGCGAGTGGCGCCTTGGAAATTCCAACGCACAGAATTGCTGTCATTGTGCGTTCTCTTCAGTGGCGAATAGATCTAACCAAGGCTCTCCCCACTGTTGAAAGAGACCTTGCACCACCTCCGAGTGAAGACGCCATTCGTGATCCATCATGCACACGCTGCTGAGTTTGTCCGCCCTGGCGTTCAGAAAACCTTCCCAGATGTTCCAGCCATGTCCAGAGGCGGAGGGCCTTCTGAAATAGGGTCCACGACCATACCCTGCCTGGTTTGTTGGAGTACCACATGGCAGTGGTGTTGTCCATGAAGGAAGAGTTACTTACCTTCGGTAACGATATATCTAGTAGAGACACAGTCTAGCCACAGATTCCTTAACTTACAATATCCCCAGGTGTCAGACTGGATCCGGAAAATCTTTTTCTCCAGCAATACCTCTGCACACCGGGAGGTGGCGCCGCTCGGCTCCGTCCTGACGTCGTCCACAGAAGTGACGTCAATGGAGCCATATAAGCCCCTCCCAGAATGCTGACGTGAGTTTTCTACAGGAAACTCTGACGCGCCACAACGCAGAGCCATGACAAAAACTGCGATAGCAGAGGAACAGTGTATTGTAAAAAAGAGAGCAAATCATTTATAATGAGAGACCAAAGTAAGTTGAAAAAGCACCCAGCACCAGGAAGGACTGGAGGGAACTCACAGAGCCAGTGCTGTAAGCATGGGCCTAACAAAGCGCCAAGCTGCGTCTCATGTCGTGGGGCTAACAGCTAAGGCACAAAGGATGCGACAAGGCAGACACAGATTATCACCACAGGAGGGAAGGTAAAAGAACAACAATATTGAAGGAACATGTTGTCAGACATGTGATGAGCAGTGGACAACCACCAGAAGTGCACTGCACACACCCTCTTGTGATGGAGGGACTGCTGTTCCAAAGAGAACCCAACCCAACTGACTGCCATAGAAAGGAGGCACAGGCGGGGGCGGTGGGAGGGAAGTAACTCCACGTGTGAAGAACACAGGTGGATCAACATGAGAAGACAGTGAAAAGTATAGACCTAAGCCACCTACAAAAACGTGGACGGAGTGGAGAGCCAAATGGCTCGAAAGCCGAAGAACACCCCCTGCGCCAAAGGAAGGTACGAGAACACGCCACCAACCAACACTAGGATAGAGAAGAGGTCGAAAGCCCCCACGCAGAACAACACACCCTACCCCAGAGTGAGGTGCGAGAGCACACCTCCGGAAGACCAAGGCCACCAGCAAGAGGGAGGCTAGGTGACAAGACACCATATGAAAAGGTCTTCGCAGAGTGGGGAGGATGGGCGGGTGTTAAGGAATCTGCGGCTAGACTGTCTCTACCAGATGGAATATGCTACTTACCAGTAAGCATCTGTTCTTGGCATGTAGAGCTGCAGATCTACACACTTTTGCATAGATCGCCATCTGGTGTTGGGCCCGGATGTTTGCAGTTTGTTTTTCCTCTTGGAAAGTCTTTGGAAGTCACGAGGTCGGTGACTCCTCCTTTGGATCGTATTGCGCATGGGCTTCGGCTCCATCCTCAGATTGTTTTTCGCCAGCAGGGAAAGATGGAGCGTGGTAATAACAGTCAAGAAACCCATGTATGTATCTGAATAAGATAAAACTGGAACAGATACAGGTAGCCGGGGAGGCGGGTGGGCGTGTGTAGATCTGCAGCTCTACATGCCAAGAACAGATGCATACTGGTAAGTAGCATATTCCGTTCGAGGCATATGAGCTGCAGATTACACACTTTTGCATAGACTATTTAGCAGTTCCCAACCTTAGCGGCGACCACCGGTATCTGTTGCAGTGGTTTGAAATAATGTTTTGAGTACAGCCTGGCC
Organism: Triturus cristatus; assembly: GCF_964204655.1. Taxonomy (NCBI): domain Eukaryota; kingdom Metazoa; phylum Chordata; class Amphibia; order Caudata; family Salamandridae; genus Triturus; species Triturus cristatus. Next base: position 210,691,751 of record NC_140594.1, on the reverse strand, counting down.
CACACTAGCTTGTTGCTTAGTTTGCACATCTACACAATAGTGGTTAGTGAAAGTGTGCGGTGTTGACCATGTAGCTGCTTTGCAGATATCATCTAATGGGATGTTCCCTAAAAATGCCATGGAAGCCCCTATCTTTTGTGTAGAATAGACTTTAGGGGGAACGGATAGCGTTCGTTTTGCCTTGTGGTAGCAAATCTGAATGCATTTTACAATCCACCTAGCTATCCCTGATTTTGAGATGGGGTTACCCTTGTGTGGTGGAGAGAAAGAGACAAACAGTTGTTTGGTCTTGCGGAAAGGTTGTGTTCTCTCGATGTAGTAGAGTAAGGCTCGTTTGACATCTAGCGTGTGCAGAGCCCTTTCTGCAATGGTCTGAGGTTGCGAGAAAAATACTGGTAGTTCTACAGATTGGTTTAGGTGAAAAGGGGAAATGACTTTAGGTAGGAATTTGGGTTGGTACGGAGAACAACTTTGTTATGGTGCATTTGAAGAAAAGGTTCTTGTAGGGTAAGTGCTTGTATCTCACTGACCCTTCTAAGGGAAGTGATGGCTACAAGGAAAGCTGTTTTCCATGTTAGGAATTGTAGTTCACATTTGTGCAAAGGTTCGAAGGGAGGCCCCATTAGCCTCGTGAGAACAATATTTAGGTTCCACACAGGTGAGGGTGGTACTCTGGGGGGAATTATTCTTTTTAGGCCTTCCATGAAGGCTTTAATGGCAGGTACTCTAAAGAGTGAAAGATGTTGCCTGTTTTGTAAGTAAGCTGCAATTGCTGCGAGGTGTAGTCGAATGGACGTATAAGCTAGATTACACCTTTGTAGGTGGAGTAAGTAGCCTATGATGTGTTGAATGGACACGTCCAGGGGATTGATGGTGTTGTTATGGCAATAAACAACAAATCGTTTCCATTTGGCAGCGTAGCACGCTCTCGAGGTAGGTCTTCTAGTTTCTCTGATGACGTTCATACAGTCAGGGGGAAGATTTAGGTACCCAAATTCTAGGATTTCAGGAGCCAGATCGTAAGGTTGAGTTGAGCTGAGCTGGGTCCGGGTGTCTGATCTCTCCATGGTTCTGGGTTAGGAGGCATGGTGAGAGGTGTAGTTTTTGGTGTGGTACTACAGAGAGTTCCAGCAGCGTGGTGTACCACGGTTGTCTGGCCCACGTTGGAGCTACTAGGATTAGTGTGAGGGAGTGTTGTTGTAGTTTGCGCACCACTAATGGAATGAGTGGGAGAGGCGGAAAAGCGTACGCAAATTTGCCTGACCAGTTCATCCATATCGCATTTCCTTTGAACAATGGGTGTGGGTATCTGGCGGCGAAGCTTGGGCATTTTGTGTTTTCGTGGGTGGCAAAGAGGTCTATCTGTGGATACCTCCACATTTGAAAGAACGGATGAAGAACCTGTGGGTGAAGTTCCCACTCGTGGATTTGTTGTGTCTGTCTGCTGAGCAGATCTGCCACGGTGTTTTGGATTCCTGGCACATGTTGAGCTAGGAGAAAGATTTTGTGGGGAATTGCCCATCTCCATATGCTCTGTGCTAATTGAGAGAGCTGTGGAGAGTGTGTGCCGACTTGTTTTTGTATATAATACATGGCCGTCATGTTGTCTGTGCGAATGAGGACTGCCTTGCCTGAAATCTGTGTCTGAAAAGATTTTAGGGCTAAAAAGATTGCTAGTAACTCCAGATGGTTGATATGGAATAACTTTTGTTGAAGCGTCCATGTGCCCTGCACGGTGAGGTGTAATAGGTGAGCTCCCCAGCCGGAGAGCGATGCTTCCGTTGTTAGTATTATCTGGGGAACCGGGTCCAGGAACGGTCGACCTTTGGAAAGGTTTGTGGTGTTCCACCACTGTAGAGAGCGATGGGTGCGACCGTCTACCAACACCAGATCTGTCAGTTGCCCTTGGGCCTGGTTCCATTGGCACGCTAAGCACTCTTGGAGAGGACGCATCTGGAGTCTTGCGTGGGGCACTATGAAAATGCAAGAGGCCGTCATCCCTATTAGTTGCATGAACACTCGTGCTGGAAGGGAGTGTTGAGGTATGAATTTTTGTCGCAAAGCCTGAATGCTTACAATCCTGGCCGGATTGGGGTAGGCTATCGCTTTTGAGGTGTCTATGGTGGCACCGAGGTATTGTTTTATGTGGGATGGTTGTAGCTGGGACTTTTGGTGGTTCACCGTGAAGCCTAGTTGGTGAAGTAGTTCGATTGTGGTGGCGGTGTGTCGTACACACTGATTGTATGAAGTGGCTTTTATCAGCCAATCGTCTAGGTATGGGAAGACATGAATGTGCTGTCTTCTCAAGTGTGCCGCCACCACCGCCAGACACTTGGGGAATACCCGTGGTGCTGTTGTGACTCCGAACGGGAGCACTTTGAGGAAGTCGTTCTGGGAGAGGAGCGGAAGTACCTGCTGAAGCGTTACCATGTGAAAATGGTCTGAGTGTATGTATGTGTTTAGGGGCCGGAGATCTAGAATAGGTCGTAGAGTCTCGTCCCTTTTTGGTATGAGAAAATATAGGGAGTAGATCCCCATATTTTGTTGATTGACAGGAACGTGTTCTATTGCCTGTTTTTGGAGGAGGGAGATTACCTCCTGCTTTAGTAATTTTGAATGTTCTTGTGACATTGGGCGTTGCCTGGGTGGAATGTTTGGGGGGGTAGATGTTAGTTCTAGGCAGAATTATTTGGGTCACCCATTTGTCTGAGGTGATGGTCGCCCAGACATGAAGGAAATTTTGGAGTCTGCCCCAGACTGGAGTGGAATGGTCTGGGGGGAGCAGGGGGAAGTCATTGGGTATGAGGTGTGGCAGAACGGGCGGTTTGCTTTGCCTCTGCCCTTGTTGTTGTTACCCCTGTAGCCGCCTCTTTGGTAACCTTTTGTAAAGGTGGTCTGAGTAGGGGATTTGTATGATGTGGACGCTGTGTCTGAGGAGTAGCCTCTGGATGTACTCCGAAAGGAGGAGCGGCGAAAGGAGCGTCTGGGCGGGTGAGACTGTAAGGCCCCCATGGATTTTGCGGTATCCGTGTCCTTTTTCATTTTTTCTAAGGCCTCATCCACCTTTGGCCCAAATAGATGTTCCTGGTCAAAGGGATGGTTAAGGATGGAGGCTTGTACTTCTGGTTTAAAACCAGATACCCTTAGCCAAGCATGGCGACGGAGAAGGACGCTGGTGTTGATGGCCCTGGAGGCTGTGTCTGCTGCATCTAGGGCACAACGTATGGAGGTATTCGTGATTGTTTTACCCTCTTGAATTAATTCGTTGGCCCTTGCTTTATATTTTTCAGGGAGATGGTGCATTATGCTTTCTAATTCGTCATAATGAGCCCTGTCATATCTGGCCAGTAGTGCCTGAGTGTTTGCTATACGCCATATGTTGGCCGCTTGGGATGCTGTGCGTTTGCCTGATGCATCTAGTAGTTTTGATTCTTTGTCAGGTGGCGGTACATCACCTGACGCTTGTGAATTTTCCCCTTTTACGTGCCGTAGAAACTACTAAGGAGTCTAGTGGCGCTGGTCCCCTGATGTAGGAGGGATCTGAGGGAGCAGGTTTGTATTTTTTTTCAATACGTGGGTTAATGACCCTGGCTCTAACTGGGTCCTTCTGCCGCATGCTTTACCACCCCTTTAAGCATGGGCAGTATGGAGGTGGACCTATGTGAGGTATCAAATGTGTCTAGGAGGAAATCTTCCTCCACGGGGTCGGTATGCAAGTCCACCCCGTGATAATGTGCCGCCCTTTGCAGAAGATCGTTGAACCCTAATGAATCTTCTGGTGGAGATGGTCTAGAAGGGTAAAGATCGTCTTGTGGGACGTTGGGGATATCTGGAATATTGCAATCGTCCCATGAGTCTGGGGATCCTGTAGGGGTGGGGGTCCTGTGGCACATCCCCTGTATGATGATATGGATCCCCCTAATCATCATCGTCTGGAGACGGGGTCGGAGAACGATGAGGTGGGGGTGGAGAGGGCGGAGGGGGTGGAGGTGGGGAAGGAGGAGGAGGTGGAGGGGGAGGGGAAGGTATTCTGAACGGAGAGGTAGCAGAGTCCTTCCTCTTTGGAGGTGGAGGCGGAGCAGGCTTCTCCAAATGTCTCTTTTTGGTAGAGAGTGTCAAATGTCCAGTTTTTGGATCCTTGGTGAGAGTTTTTTGCAAGGGATCCGGTGTAAATAGCTCTGGTGAGGTTATTTGGTCCGTCGGCGCCGAAAGCGTTGGGGCCGATGTCTTTTAGGTTTTTCTGTGCCGGTTTGTTGCTTAGAACCCTCCGGTCTCTTGGTCGGCGCCGAGATGGGCTTAGGCTTGGAAGTGTCGGTGCCGGTGGCCTTGTGTGGTTTAGTCGGTACCGAAGATGGCGTCGGTACCGAAGAGCTGGGTTTCGACCCCGAGGGTTTTGGTGCGGAGCTCGGTGTCGAGGTGGAGGCCGGTTTCTTTTTCGTTGCCAAAGTGTGTTTCTCGGCACCGCTGGTAGGCTAGCTCGAGCCGCCGCAAGGCTTACTTGGCTTCTTCACCGGGCCCGAAGGTGGGGTGTGTGAAGCAGTGTCTCTGGTCTTGCCTAGGCCCGGAGGCGAAGGCGTGACCGAAGCCTTTTTGGGTGTCGGCGCGGGTGTGGGGGGGGGAGGGGGGGGGAGATTGGTACTCACGACCCTCTGCGCCGCAGTGATGTCTTCCACATCTGACTCGTCGGCCTCGGAAGCGCTGACGAGGTTCTCTTCGGTGCGATGATGTTCCGGATCGTCGATGTCGTCTCCGAAGATGTCGACTGGAATGGACGTCGAGGAGTGTGCCATGTTCCTTCTGGCTCTTCGGTCCCGAATAGTCTTTTTGGATCGGAAAGACTTACAGACTGGACAGTCTCGAGCCTCATGTTCAGGGGAGAGGCAGAGGTTGCATACCTCATGAAGATCGGTGTGGGGAAATTTGGACCCACATCGAGGGCTCTTTTTAAATGGAGTTCTTTCCATGAGCCGGGACCGGAGCTTGGGAAGGCCCGAAGGCCGCCGTCGACAACTGGAACCGAAGGTTTTGTGCCGATGAGAAGGTGCGTTGATTGAAGAGATCGCGATCGAAACAATACCGCGAATTAGGGTGAGGATTGCGCGTCGGTCGTCTAACTGGAAGCTGTTCGGAACCGGAGCGCGAAGATTACATCCGAGCCCGATGGCGGAAAAAACAATCTGAGGATGAAGCCAAAGCCCATGCGCAATACGATCCAAAGACTTTCCAAGAGGAAAAACAAACTGCAAACATCCGAGCCCAACACCAGATGGCGATCTATGCAAAAGTGTGTAATCTGCAGCTAATATGCCTCGAACATATCGTTACCGAAGGTAAGTAACTCTTCCATCTGATAGAGACATCTAGCAGCAGATTCCTTAACTTAGGATAGCAAAGCCATAGCCCATAGGAGGAGGGTCTGCAAAACAACCACCAAGTTAAAGGAGAACATATTCGTCAACTGGTGACGAAAAATGGCGGAAACCGCAATGCCAGGACAACAGACTCATGACCCACCTTAAGGAGTATGAACAAGGGATGGTAAAGACACCAAATCCGACGAGGGGCTGTGTGAGACCTCTCTCGCCCAGACACAAACGAAAGGAAAATGGAACTATAAAGTTCCGTGCCAACGTAAGAAACAATGCAGCGAGACCTTCAAGAAGGATCCAAGCATCGGTCCCAATAATCTAGAGTAACAAAGTTCCAAGGGTCAAAACAACATGACAACGGTAGCATACCGCCTGAACCCACACCACAGTGGAAGCTACAAGAAACAGGGGACAGTTGGAAGACTGTCCATCCCAGAACAGGAGCTGCAGCATGAGGCCCGTGGGTGTAAGAAAAAATCACATTAATGGGTACTGCCTATGACATGTGACAACAGTGGCAGGGCCGAGCCCAGAGCCTAGTGCCAATAGAGACAAAGGAGCCACCATTGAGCAAAGCTCAGGAGGTAGGCATGCAGCCAAACGAAGTAAAAGGCACCACTGTGAGTGGATAACCTGCAAGGGTATGAACACATAGAAGACACTATCCCGAATCAAAGAGTAAGCAAGAATGTCTGACACAAAGGCAAAAACACTTAGCATGCGAGCACCCCAGTGGCATGTAGAATCCACGATATACCCACAAAGAGACAGGAATGTCGACACACGTACATGGAGTGACTAACCCTAAATAGGGGAGTCATGAAAGCGGTACCACGGCACCGGTGTGCTGCATAATAGTTAAGAATGCAGAGAAAATAACAGGTCCCCGAGGGGGAAGAATCCTTGTCTCCCGTGAGACAGCAGAAACATAGACCACAAGACAGCCCATAATGGATAGAAAGAAGGTACAGACAGAAGCCTGGCGCCAAAAGCCTACACCTCTAAAGATAGACACCGTCTACCAAAATGGAGAACATCGAGAAGAATACACACACAGTAATGCTACCTAAAGAAGCACCTGTGCCAGAATGGGAGTAAGAACTCACACCCAGAAAAACATCAGGGGTGGAGCACAGATCCAGTGGCAGAAAGGCATAGACCAGAGCCAAGGACTAGGAATATGCACAGGACAGGAAGGGACAAGCCGGACCACATGTCCTGCAAGAAGCAAGGAACCGGAGACCGTGCCTGGGGAGACCTGCCACATCCCCCCCAGGGGCACATGTCCACCGATAAGACAGGCAAGACGTGCACAGCGAAGTTGTAGGAACACGCCAGGGTGACAAAACCCCCTACGGAGGCGGGGATGAATTACGGACCAACCGAAGACAACCAATGGTAACCCTTGGAGAGAAACCAATCCAATGGATCTCACCAGAGGAGACATCCTACAACAGTAGGAAGAGTCAGCTTGCGTCAAAAGTTCCTGGGCAAGGAAGAGTAGCAATATGATTGCCAACAAATACCCCATATAGGGAAAGGCACAACCCTACAAAAGAAGGGTCGCTCTTGAGACAAGCTCGTAGGCAGAGGCTCAAAAGGCAAACACAGCTCAACCAGCTGTATAAGTAAACAACACGGCTGAGCAGCCACATAACCTAGAACATCTGCAGCCCACAACGGGTAAAGGGACGGCACCGTCACGAAACCAAAAATCCTCCACAAAGATAAAAACAGAGGAAGCTACATATAAAGGAGGTGCCTGACCACCGAATCAGCATGGGCGTCAGAAAGAGTGACCCCATCAAATGGTATATCTCTAAGCCGCTCCTGAACATGCTCTGGGAAAATGCCAGCACGCAACCACGCGTGGCGGTGTATGGCAACCGGCCTGGCCATAGTAAAACCCACAGAGTCTGTGGTTTCCATGGCAGACCGAATTGAAAAGTGCGCCATATTATGGCATTCACGGATTAGGTGGGCCATATCGGCACCAGAGTTCTCCGGCAAGGAGGGGAGGAGCTGTTTAACAGTGTTGCAAAGGGCAAATTGAGCCTGAGCAAATACACAACGTGTTGAGGGACCGGAGTGCCGAGCTGGTGGATGCAAACACATCGCGGCCTTATGACTCCAACCACCGAGACTCCCGAGTGGGAGGATGCAACAGAACAGGAGTCACAGAGAGAGCTGCCTGAAGCACAAGTCCTCCATCTCCAGGATGGAGGGTCAAAAAGGCGGGAGCCGGTCGATGGCGATGTGTCACAGCACGATCCACGGGGTCCCCGAGGAGGGCCGTGCCCACATTCCAAGAAGGAGTTCAAACAATGACTCCGCAAAAGGTAAAAATGATTCCATGTTCCCCGCGCCCTGGTGGAGAATATCCAGCAAAGGCTCCAAAGGACTAGAGACTGAGGGCGGCTTCAACCTTAAAATGTCTGCAGCCCGCATCCAGCCCTGACGAACGCCCCACTAGCCCCCGTGGCCCCATGAGGCGGTGAGAGCAAGTCATCAGTAGGTGATGGACGCCAGGTAAACTGGCCACTTAATAGAGGCTCAGCAGCAGGATGAGTAGGCCAGTGCTCCACTGGCACCTGCACTGGAGAGCAGTGAAAGGACTCAGGGGGGGGGGGTGAACCCACCGGGACCACATCCTCGACCAAAAAAGCTGGAGATGGTACTGGAGTCGAGCCGGCGCCGGAGACCTCTGAAAAGGCCCAGACTGGCGGAGTGGAGCAAGCATCTGCGATCTCCGAAGAGGCCAACCGCCCGAGTGGAGCCGGCGACCTCCGAAAAGGTCTCGACCCCTCGAGTGGAGCCGGCGTCAGCGACCTCCGAAGAGGCCTCGACTCTGAGTCGAGGCGGTGACCTCTGAAAAGGTTTCGACTCCTCGAGTCCAGCTGGCGACCTCGGAGGAGGCCTCGACCCTTCGAGTCGAGCCAGCGTCCTCCGAAAAGGCCTCGACTCTTCGAGTGGAGCCGGCGTCTGCGACCTTTAAAAAGGTCTCGACTGTCCGAGTCGAGCCAGCGTCGGCGACCTCCGAAAAGGCCTTGACCGCTCGGAGTCGGACCGGCGTCGACTAAACATTCTCCGAGGTGGAAACCTGCAGGAGAGAGTACGCCGAAGCAGTGTTGTGCACCGCGCCGCAACCGGTAAACAACAGAGGGTCCCTGAAATCTCAATCAGAGGGAAGAGAACAGGGAAATAAGTACAGGCAAAATACAAAATATTCCCCCTATGGTTATAACATTATTGGTGATTCATCCAAAATATATATGTAGTTGTCCAGCAGATTCAAAACATCAAACAGGTGATTTGTTCTTATTTTATTCTTATCAAAAATTAGCAAAATCACAGACAGTAATGTTGAAAATGTATTATTTTCTTTTCACAACCATTCGTCAACAAGCAATAAACATAGGCCCATTAGTTAAAGAACAAGATTTGGTGAGGAACAGTTATAAATAATGCAACAAATCAAATCTCTCAGAACAAAAGTAAATCAAGCACAAAAAAATAGTACACAATACAGTAATACAATAAAGTGATAATACAGGAAAACAAAACAAAAACACAAAACGCGATGCACGTTTCGGAACACTAAAACACATATACAGTTCCTTCTTCAGGGCGTATACATTTAGTACTTTCAAAATTGTAGGGCCATCTGTGTGAAGTGGAGCAACCACCGGATATGTGGTGTAAGAGCTCACTGAGAACAACAGATAAATCTGCGTGAACAACAAGGCAAGGATTAAAAACTATAGAACATTTAAAATCAGTAACCAAGTTAGAGCTTGACAAAATATTAAGTGAGTACCACCAGCGACGGATAAGATGAGAAATATGTGCAAGTATTAAGAGCGAAGGTCCAGTGCCTAGAATGACTAAGAAGCATAGTGCCACCACCACGTAAATAACACACCACAGAGAGTGAGTACTGTAAAGAAGCAAAAATGCCAAGAGCAGAAGGTATATGACCAAATGCCCAAGTAAAAAGGTATATGAGCAAATGCCCAAGTAAAAAGGATACACAGAGAGATAAAGAAAAAGGGCAAATACTTCTGTAATAAAGACCTACTTTAAAGGCACAGGAGCTTGACAAAAGATCTCATCTTTCTTTTCTCATAATCTGCAAGTATCCATGAACTCTGGTATAGTCATAATCTGGTAGGAGCATACAGAAAGATACCAGAATTACACAGGCTACCCAGATAGAGAGAAACACCGGGCCTGGGTGTATTAAAAATTGCAGAATTAGCATGAGTTAATGCAGGCCAGGGGCAATGAAAGCGATTCAGAGATAGAGAGCCACTGTGTGCTCCGGTTGGGGAAGGGAGAGGGATCTGCCATTGAGCCAATCTCGATTTGTGAGCCACCACTGCAATTGTCGTGCAGTGCCCTCCGAGATCCGGATATGATCGGACAGGTTGCCCCGATGCTGCGCCCACTGGAACTTCAGGTCCCACTGCTGAGCCTGCATACGCCATCTGGCATGTGGCACCAGCAGGAGGCCATCAGGCCCAGGAGCCGGAGGGTTATCCTGACTGAAACCCAGGATAGAGGCTGAAAGATCGGAATCATAGCCTGAATATCGCTGAATATCGCTGCTCGGGAGGATAAATCCGAAACAGTGTCGAATTCAGGACCGCTCCGATGAAGGGGAGCTTATGAGAGGGATTCAGGTGCGACTTCAGCACGTTGATGGAGAACCCCAGAAAATGCAGGAGGTCGGTCGTAGTCTGAAGTTGGTTGACGACTGTCTGGGGCGAACCCGCCTTCAGCAACCAGTCGTCGAGGTAAGGGAAGACAGACACCCCTGACCTGCGCAGGTGAGCTGCAACCACTGCCATCACCTTCATGAACACCTAAGGGGCGCTGGTAAGGCCAAAGGGGAGCACGGCAAACTGAAAATGCTCCTGGCCTACCATGAACCGCAGGTAACGCCGGTGGGCTGGCAGGACGGGGATGTGAAAAAATGCGACCTGAAAGTCCAACGCTACCATCCAGTCTCCAGGGTCGAGGGCAGCCAAGACCCGGTGCCAGAGTCAGCATTTTGAACTTCTCCTTCTGGAGGAAGCGATTGACGCTCCGGAGGTCCAAGATGGGACGCAGACCCCCTTTGTCCTTCTTGGGGACCAGAAAGTAGTGGGAATAACAACCACTCCCTACTTCTGGACAGGAACGCACTCGATGGCCTCCTTGGCCAAGAGGGCCGCAACTTCCTGCTAGAGAGTCGCCAAGTGGCCCCCGACAAGCGGTGGTACTGAGGTGGCATGGCTGGAGGGTGGACTGAAAGGGAAAGGAGTAACCCTTGCGGATAATCTGCAACATCCAATCGTCCAATGCGATAGCGTGCCAGCGGGGCAGGTGATGGCGAATCCTACCACCCACTGGCATCGGGTGCTCCACAAAGCTCGGATTAGGACGGTATGGAGGTAGAAGCAGGGGGCGGAGGTGGACTTACCCCCACGCTGATTCCCAGAGCCGCCCCTGCGGAAGCCGCATCCGCGGCCGCGCTGAGGCTGGTTCTGCACAGGCTTGCTGGAGGAATGTGCCTGGGCACCCCTGCCTTGGCCACGAAAGGAACGAAAACCAGGAGTGGCTGAGCTCTTCGTGGAAAGACCCAAGGACTTGGCCGTGGCCCGTGAGTCCTTAAAACACTCCAGTGCACTGTCGGCCTTATCGCCAAACAGGCGAGGGCCATCAAAGGGCATGTCCATGAGCGAGCTCTGGACATCGGGCGAGAACCCAGTAGATCGCAACCAGGCGTGGCGACGCAGCGCCACAGTCGTAGAAATCACCCTGCCCAACGAGTCAGCGGTGTCCAAACCACACCGAATGGCGAACTTAGCCGCATCCTTACCATCAGCCACCGCCTGGGAAAGTACAGCATGGACCTCCCCAGGACACTGATGGCGGTCTCACTCCTGCCGCCCCGGGTGAACTGCAGCCTTTCCCCAAGCAAAACCGCCTCCAACCAGCTCAGAGCCCTCCCCGCAATAGCACAGTACTTACCTGGCTGCTGTGCACTGTGCTATTGTGGGCAGGGCTCCTAGCTGGTTGGAGGCGGTTTGGCTGGGGGAAAGGCTGCAGTTCGCCCGGGGCTGCAGGAGTGAGACCGCCATCTTGGGTAGACTGCAGGTCAGCGGGATAGTGTTTGCTCCCCTGACTCTTGAAAAGGAGGCATAGCTGCCACTGCGCAGACCCTAGACTTCTGAGGCGTGAGCCGGGAGTTAGTATTGTTAACTTGTATTCTCCTTTACTTACACTCTCCTCTGGCAATATTTTTTAGCTTTTTAAATCTGCGCCGCATTAATTTACTTTTTCGCACTTACCTGGCTGCTTTGCACTGTGCTATTGCGGGGAGGGCTGCGAGCTGGATGGAGGCGGTTTGGCTGGGGGAAAGGCTGCAGGACACCCGGGGTGGCAGGAGTGAGACCGCCATCTTGGGCAGACTGCAGGTCAGCGGGATAGTGTTTGCTCCCCTGACTCTTGAAAAGGAGGCATAGCTGCCACTGCGCAGACCCTAGACTCCTGAGGCGTAAGCCAGGAGTTAGTATTGTTAACTTGTATTCTCCTTTACTTTCGCTCTCCTCTGGCAATATTTTTTAACTTTTTTAATCTGCGCCGCATTAATTTACTTTTTCGCACTTACATGAGAACCGATGCGCCGGCGAATGGATTATACAACAGCACTATTTACAGGAGCACAGCCTGGTGCTCAAGTAAAGAGCTCGGATACATTCGAGTCAAGTTGGCGCTATATAAAACTCTGAAGAAAGAGCTGTAAGAGATGTTTAACACACTCCAGATATTTGGAACCGTTTGTTTCTGGCTCATGTATAAGCCCCAATCTGCTGCAGTCTAGTCACTGAAGCCTTTACTAACAAGGTTAGAGCACTCCGTGGATAGCGACTGTAAAAAACAAGATAAGGCTGGGCGCAGGCGCGTAGTGGTGCACGCGCGCGCACACACAGCGTTTCTCTTGCGGGAGCAAGCAGGGGCACCAGATAATTACAAACATAAGTCGCAGACGCTCGCTCCGCAAGGGAATCGCCAAACGTGCACGCGTTGCCATTGAAAGCAATTCAACGCGTGCACGTTTTTTCCCAAAAAAGCAAATCAATTCCAAGAGGTCTCTTCCTATGCAACGCATGCGCGCTGCGTAGGCGAGACCTAAAAAGGACCAAATGCTGAATGCAGCCAATCAGCTGTTAGCACCGTCTAGAAACTTCCGAGCAGAGGCAGTTTCCCTCACATTTTCCCCAGCAGAAGTGAATGTCTTAATATATAAACAGAAACAGCCTTTACTGGGAGGAGGGTGGGTGCATGTGAATCTGAAAGATACCAATACTGGATAATCATAGTTACAGGTAAGTAGCACAAGTTACTTAGTTAGTGATAGATTCCTTACCTTAGAATATCCCCAGGAGTCACACTGGATCCGGAAAGATTTTGTCAGCAGTACCCCTGTGCGTCGGTAGGCGTCGTCATGCGGCTCCGCGTACGTTGCTGGCGTCTTAGTCACCGAGATGACGTCGTCGGAACTACTTAGACGCGTCCACACACGCTGACGTCAGTTCTGTACACGACTTTCCGCGCCAGGAACGCAGAGCCATGCCAGAGACCGACCACTGGCGCACTAGAACTAGGGCCCCGAAAGGGATGACCTGAACCGTAGAGAACAGTTCGCAGAACGGGGAGGATGGGCGGGCGGTAATGAATCTATCACTAATTAATGTCTCTTACAGATATATCGTTACACAAGTAAGTAACTTGTGCATCTGAAAGAGACACGTTAGTGATAGATTCCTTACCTTAGAATACATACCCAAGCAATACCAACCCCGGTGGTGGGTCTACTAAGTGAGATTACACCAGAAAGTCACGGAGAACCGAACGGCCAAAGAAGCCGTCTCTCCGGACTTGACTGTCAAAAGGCAATAGTGCTTAGTGAAAGTATGCAGCGAGGCCCACGTGGCCGCCTGACAGATGTCTTGCAGTGGGACACCGCGTCCCAATGCCGTAGTAGCCGCTGTTGCCCTGGTGGAATGGGCACGTAACCCTACCAGAGACTCCTTTTTAGTCAAAGAGTAACAGGCTTGAATACACAAGACAACCCAGCAGGAGATAGTCCTCTTGTGCACAGCCCGGCCTTTCTTGGCGCCCACGTAGCGAACAAAGTGCTGGTCATCCACCCGGAACGGTTGTGTGCGGTTGAGGTAGAATGAAAGCGCACATTTTGGGTCCAAAAGGTGGAGCCTCTCTTCCTCTCTGGAAAGGTGCAGAGGCGGAAAGAAAGTGGGCAGGGTGACAGTTTGTCCCAGATCAAAGGCAGTGACTACTTTTGGTAGAAAGGAGGGACGTGGCCGAAGCACAACCTTGTCCGGATGAACCGCCAGGAAAGGAGGTTTGCACGAAAGACCCTGGAGTTCACTCACGCGCCTAGCGGAGGTGACAGCCACCAGGAAGACAGTTTTCAAAGTCAATAACTGTAAAAGACTTCCTTTAGTTTGCTGTACGTATTGGCGGGCGGGGACTAGGATGGGACTGCTAATTATCTGATTTATTCGCACATTTGGAATGGAGTCTCCCCACCTGCTGCTTTGCTTGCTACTTCAGTTGTGCTGATGATATTCAGGGTGGGGGATGCTTATGGGGCTGGTGGGGACCGGGAGTATGTAAATTTTCTCCTCCTGCCTTCTCTGGGAGTCGGAGACTGGGATGTTCTTTCCCACTCTCCAGACTCTCTTTCTCACTTGGGGTTCTTTCGGGGCGACAGGCATGCCTATTGGGGGGGGGGGGTGGGCCGTGGCCTTCCGCTGGTATGCAGGGTGGGGGGATGGGATGTGTTCTATGTCCTTTCTTTGTCTCTATGGCCCTCTTTCTCTTTCTTTCTCTCTTCTTCTTCGGTTTCTTTCTCTTCTATGTTTCTTCGTTTCTTCGGGGTCGGGGTTCAGTGTTAGTAGAGAGTTTATTGTGTTCTATCATTCTGTGGTATAGTGTTTGCTCTTAGTTCCTGGATGGTGGCCACCTGTTTCCTTACAAATGCCCTCCTATATAACGCCTCCTTCTGGGTGCCCCGTGAACGGTGATGTCTCTCCTGGTCAGTGATCAGCTTCGATTCTTTTTGTAGTTTACTACATTGTACTCGACAAAACCATAAAATTAAACCTTTTCTTATCCTGACATTATTGTTCTATGTTCTACACGGTACTTTTCACTCAGAGATTGCTTCAACGGCGCTCTGCCCAATTGGTTTTTCTTTTTTCCTTTTCTTTCATCCTTTTCTGATATGTCATAGCGGCCGGCCCCGAGGGGTTGTAGGCAGACGCTGTGTATTGTGCATTTACCAAAATAAAGGTTTTTAAAAAAAATAAAAAATAAAAAAAAAATAAATAACTGTAAAAGACTGTTCTAAAGAGGCTCAAAGGGAGCGCACATTAAATATGTGAGAACCAGGTTCAAGTCCCACTAAGGCATAACAAAAAGAATACTAGGGGAAAGGTGAGTAACGCCTTTGAGAAATCTATTGACAACAGGAGACTTGAACAGAGAGGGCTGATCAGGCAGCCTGAGAAAGTCAGAAAGAGCAGAAAGGTAACCCTTAATAGTGCCCAGAGCAGAGCCCTGCTGGGCCAACGAGAGAAGGAAAAATAGGACCTCAGAAAGAGGTGCAGAAAGGGGATCTACAGCTTTCGCTGTGCACCATGCCACAAATTTGTTCCACCGGCAGACGTACACAGTTTTAGTTGAGGGACGTCTGGCTGCCAGAATCACATTACAGACTTTAGGAGGCACGTCGAAAGGAATAAACTGTCCCTGCTTAATCTCCACGCAAGGATATGGAGGCTTGACAGGTGCGGGTGGAGGACCGCCCCTGCTGCTGCGACAGCAGATCCTCCCGCAGAGTCAGTCGGATCGGGGGATCCACGCTCATACCGAGTAGCTCGCGATACCAAACTCTTCGAGCCCAGTCCGGCACCACAAGAATGACGGGCCTGGTTGCCTCTGATCTTCTTCAGCACTTAGGGTAGAAGTGGTATAGACGGAAAGGCGTACAACAGACCGCAACTTCACTCGCGACAAAAGGTGTCTCTGAGCGAGTGCCGCCGTGGAAACTGCTGACATTGCACGTTCTCTTCGGTGGCGAATAGATCTAACCAAGGTTTTCCCCACTTGTGAAAGAGACCTTACACCACCTCCGAATTAAGACGCCCTTCGTGATCTAGCATGCACTGGCGGCTGAGTTTGTCCGCCCTGGCGTTCAAAGAACCTGCGGAGTGTTGAACCACCAGGAGAATGCCCTGGCGTTCCATCCATGTCCAGAGGCGCAGAGCCTCCTGACATTGGGTCCACGACTCCACCCCGCCTTGCTTGTTACAGTACCATGTGGCGGTGGTGTTGTCTGTGAACACCTGCACCACTCTCCCCTGGACAGAGGGAAGGAATGCTTTCAGTGCAATCGGATCGCCCTGAGCTCCAAAAGATTGATAAGGAGTTTGGACTCCGCCGGAGACCAGAGGCCAGAGGCCTCTGATCTCCCCCTCTCCCATGTGGCGCCCCATCCCAGGAGGGACGCATCCGTCACCACTGTGTGCTCCTGTTGGGGAAGGGAGAGGGATCTGCCGCTGACCCAACGCTAGTCCGTGAGCCACCACTGCAAGTCTTGTGCAGTGCCCTCCGAGATCTGGACGTAGTCGGACAGGTTTCCCTGATGCTGCGTCCACTGGAACTTCAGATCCCACTGCAGAGCAAGCATATGCCATCTGGCATGATTGCTCAGCAGGATGCAGGAGGCCATGAGGCCCAGCAGCCTCAGTGTCTTCCTGACCGAAACCCAGGACAAGGGCTGAAAGATCGGAATCATAGACCGAATGTCCTGGACTGGCTGTTCGGGAGGATAAACCAGAAATTGCGCCGTGTCCAGAACCGCTTCGATGAAGAGGAGCTTCTGAGAGGGATCCAGATGCGACTTCGGCACGTTGATGGAGAACCCCAGCAAATGCAAGAGGTCGGCCGTAGTCTGGAGGTGGGAGACGACTGCCTGGGGCAAGCCCGCCTTCAACAGCCAGTCGTTAAGATAGGGGGAAGACTGAAACCCCAGATCTGAGCAGATTAGCTACTATCACCGCCATCACTTTCGTGAATACCCGAGGGGCGCTGGTAAGGCCGAAAGGGAGCACGGCGAACTGAAAGTGCTTGTGGCCTACCTTGAACCGTAGGTAATGCCGGTGGGCCGGCAGGATGGGGATATGAAAATATGCATCCTGCAAGTCCAACGCTACCATCCAGTCTTGCGGGTCTAGGGCAGACAAGATCTGAGCAAGCGTGAGCATCTTGAACTTCTCCTTCCGGAGGAAGTGATTGACGTTCCGGAGGTCTAAGATAGGACGCAGGCCCTTGTCCTTCTTCGGAGTCAAGAAGTAATGGGAATAACAACCACAACCTACTTCTGGCATTGGAACGCGCTCGATGGCCCCTTTGGCCAAGGGGGCCGCAACTTCCTGCTGGAGAAGTGCCAAGTGATCCCCCAACATGCGGTGGAACTGCGGCGGCATGGCTGGAGTTGCAGAGGCGAAGAGGAGGGAGTAGCCCTTCCGGACTATTTGCAGAACCCACCTGTCCGAAGTGATGGTGCGCCAGTGGGGGAGGTGATGGCGAATCCTGCCATCCACTGGCATGTGGTGGGCCTGAAACACCGGACTAGGAAGGTTTTGAGGAAGCGGTGGCAGGGGCGGTGGCGGACTGACCCGGCCGCTGCACCCGTGACCCACCGCGGCGGGCCCCCCAGCCGCAGCTGTGCTGAGACTGTTACTGCGCAGGCCGGCGGCTCTGAAAGGAACGCGCCTGGGTGCCTCTACCCTGACCCCGAAAGGAGCGAAAAGAAGACCCCAAGGAGTGCGCGTGGCGGCAAAGCCCAAGGACTGGGCCGTAGCCTGGGAGTCCTTAAAGCATTCCAATGTGCTATCCGCTTTGTCACCAAAGAGGCGTGTGCCATCAAAGGGCATGTCCAACAAAGTGTTTTGGACATGCCCCGAGAAGCCAGTTGTCCAGAGCCAGGCGTAACGGCAGAGCGCCACCATAGTGGAAATTGCCCTGCCGAGGCAGTCGGCGGAGTCAAGACCACAACGGATAGTAAATTTCGCAACATCTCTCCCCTCAGTAATGGCTTGGGAGAGCACCACCCGGGCGTCTGCCGGACACTGAGGTAGCACCTGTGCCACTGCTTCCCACACAGAGTGTGAATAGCGGCCCAAAAGGCATGCAGTATTGACCGCCCGCAACCCTGAACTGGCAGAGGTGAAAATCTTTTTCCCAAACTGCTCCAGTTTTTTGGATTCCTTGTTCGGAGGAGCGGAAGGGAATGCGCTTGGAGAGGCAGAGGCCTAGACAACCAGACTCTCAGGCGTTGGGTGTTGTGTGAGAAACCCGGGGTCACCCGTGGCCGGGCGATGGCGTTGTGCCACACCCCTATCCACAGGAACCCCTGTGTTAGGTTTGTTCCAGGTGCTTAACAGAATGTTTGTAAGTGCGTAGTTGAAGGGCAGCAGCGGCTCCGCCGAGGTCACTGGCTGCAGCACCTCAGTCAGGAGATTGGTCCCGATAGGCACCAATGGGAGCTCGAAGTTAAGAGCCCCAGCCGCCCTACGCAACACCACCGGAAAGGACCCAACCTCTTCCGTAGCAACGGAAGAAGGGGACAGCATAGCAGGGTGTGGAGAGAAATCCAGATCACCAGGACTCTCCACATCGCCCTCCCAGTCCAGTTCATCCTCACACTGGGCTGCGAGAGGGTCCTCAGACCCCTCCCAGTACTCCCTTTCGTCCACCGTCTGCTTAAGAGGCTGGTAAGGACGAGGGGCCTGGGAACGGGAATAAATTTCCCACCTGGAATAGTAATCGGAGGATAATAGACCAATCCAGGCTTGAAGTAGTCCGGGCCCGGGGACAACGGCGTCGGCCCCGACGCCAGAGGCGGCGCGGAGGTCGGAGCAAATGGCGCCGCAGGGTATCTGGCCGTCGTAGCCGGGGCCAAAGGCGGCGGCATGATGGCAGAACCACCCAACGGATCCTCGGGGCCCGAAGGTGCTCCAGAGGGACCCAATGGGGCAAATAAACGGCCCATGGCCGACAGGAAAACCTGTATTTCTTCTGAAGTCACGCCCGGCCCCAGAAAGTGCGGGTAGGCTGCAGGCAACAACGGAGGCTCCATCGGAGCCGCGTGGGAGTGACCACCTGCCCCCTCCACTGTGTTCCGCGACCGGTGAGGGGTAGATGAAGAGCGACGCCACTTCTTTGACTTTTTTTGGCACCTCGACTTACCTGTCCCCGATTCCGACGAACGATGGTGTCGGCTCCAACCTCCCACGGGTGCGGGACCTTGAGTGGAGCAGCACTGATTGCCGGGCATCCAACAACTTACGGGAACGCTCCCGCAAGGCCTTCGGCGCCATGGACCGACAATCTGGGCACGTCACGGGGTTATGTGCGTGCCCCAAGCAGAAGAGACACACGTCATGCGGGTCCACCACCGACGTGTTCTGACGCCAGTCCCTACAGGACTCGAACCAGGGCATCCCTACTTCACCAGAAGTCGATTTCTCAAAAAAACAAGACTCAGAACCAAGTCAAATATTAACTAGGAGTACCGCTCTCTCTCGATTCTGTGCTTGCTGGCACGGAAAAAAAAAAGAACGGACGTCAGCACGCGTGGGCGCGTCTAAGTAGCTCGAACTACGTCATCTCGGCGACTACGACGCCAGCAACGTACGCGGAGCCACAAGACAACGCCTACTGACGTGCAGGGGTACTGCTGACGAAAACTTTCTGGATCCAGTCTGACGCCTGGGGATATTCTAAGGTAAGGAATCTATCACTAACTTGTCTCTTTCAGATACTCATTTTCTTATCCAGTATTGGGTTATCTTTCATGGATTTACATGCCTGAATCAGAATAGTAAGCAGTCCCATCCAATTTTTCAGTTTGTCTGTTGTGGATGGTGGGAGACTTAACACATATTGAACTCAAAGTTTAGGTTACAGGAATAGAACATTACTTATGTAACAAACATCTCAATACATATCACCATAGCAAGAGAAAAATATAATAAGTCAATGTAACCAAAGGTATACCATACTTAGAAATGCTTTACATATTTCTTTACACATAAAGAAAACTAAAGTCTCCTTCCAGAGGCTAGAAAGAGGCTTACTTTATGGAAAAGATGGCAAAGTACTGCCTGGCCCACCGCTGCATCTGCATCTTGTGCCGATTCCAGGCAATAGGGCTGCGTGACGGTATGAGTGGTACTCCAGGTTGCAGCACGACAAATCTTTTCCAACGGTACCCCTGCGAAGAGGGCTGTTGAAATTGCAACCTCTCTGGTAGAGTGAGCGTTTACTATCCTTTTTAAAGGCTTGCTGGCCTTGATATGACAGGATTGGATCGCAGCAGATATCCATCTTGCATTAGTGGCTTTTGTTATTGCAGTCCCTTCTCTGCCTTGGCCATAAGCAACAAGTAAATGATCAGTTTTCTGAATGTCTTTTGAAGATAAAACTTAAGGTAGCGTTTGACATCAAATGTATGAAGTGCGTGCTCCGCAGGAGTTGAAGGTTGCAGAAATTAGGACCGGAGTATAACCGGCTCATTGAGGTGGAACTGAGAAGGCACTTTAGGTATAAACGTGGGATTAGTCCTTAAAATCACAGCATTATCCTTAAATATCAAGAAAGGTTTCTTAATTGTGAAAGCCTGGATCTCGCTCACCCTCCTGGCAGAAGTGAGGGCCAGAAGAAGGGCGACTTTCCATGTGAGGTATTTCAAATCAGCTTTATGAATGGGTTCAAATGGCCTTTTCATGAGCTGTGCAAGAACCAAATTTAAGTTCCATTCCAGAGGAGGTGCCCTCACTGGAGGGAAAACACGGAACAGTCCTTTCATGAATTTTTTGACAAGGCTTGATGCATACAGAGAAGTGCCACACGAACCTCTTCTATAGCGAGTGATGGAAGCTAAATCCACCTTAACTGAAGAGAAAGCTAAACCTGATTTTGCCAAGGAGTGAAGATATGGTAAAATCTGTTGCGGGGATATCTGAAATGGATGTAGATTATTCATTGGTGCTAGACACAGAATCTATTCCATTCAAGCTTGTACGTCTTATTGGTGCTTTCTGCTCTTGATTTTGAGAGAATGTCTCTACACTCCTGAGAAATGTTCATGTCCTTGAATTCCATGAATTCAGGAGCCAGGCATGCAAATGTAGAGACTCCAGATTCGGATGATGCACTTGACCGTTGTCCCTGGACAGAAGAGGAGGACACAGCTGCAGACGAATAGGTCTTGTTTCTGAGAGGTGAAAAAGATCTGGAAACCAATGCTGCCTAGGCCACCTGGGTGCGATGACAATCAGGCGACATCCCTCTAGCTTAATTTTGGTCAGCACTCTTGGGACCCATGGGATGGGAGGAAAAGCATAGGCATAAATCCCTGACCATCGCATCGAAAGGGCATTGCCCTGAGAACCCGCGAGGGGGTACATGCTGGCATAGAACCCGCATTTGGTATTGGTGTTTGTGGCAAACAGGTCCAGAGCTGGTTTCCCCCATAGAGCAAATACTCTCTTTAACTGGACTTGATTGAGTTCCTATTCATGGCAATTGTCTGAGAGCAACTGCCAGCGTGTTGTGTAGACCTGGAACATGTTCAGCTTTGAGAGAGATTCCTTGCTCTGTTGTTCAATCCCACAGTTCCTGCGCTTCTGTAGGAAGTGTGAGAGATTTTGTTCCTTCCTGTTTGTTTATGTAGAACGTATTAGGTGTGTTGTCCGTACGGACCAGTACGGAGGAGCCCGCTATCCTCAAAAGGAAAGCTTGTACGGAGAGGAATATGGCCTTTAACTCCAGGCTGTTGATATGGCTTTGCTTTTGGGCATTGGACCATTTGCTTTGAATTTGAAGGTCCTGCAAATGGTCTCCCCAGCCATCCATGGGGGCATCCGTTGTCAGGATGAAATTTGGTATTTCTTGCAAGAAAGTTGGGTTACGGTACCACCATTTCATTGCTGTCTTCATGGCCGGGGAAACATGAATGATGTCTTTGAAACAGAAGCCATTGCTTCTGTAATTCTTCCTGGAGAGGTCTCATTTTGAGTTTGGCCAAGGGAACCACATTGATCGCAGATGAGTACATCCCTAGCAGCGACTTGTATTTTCTCACTGAAATGGACCCTTTTCTTGATATGCTCTTTGCCAGAAGACGTAGACAGATCTGACGTTCTTCTGACAAGAATGCTTTGCATTGAACCGTGTCCAATCTGGCTCCCAGGAATGGTACTATTTGACTGGGGATGGAAGAGGTCTTTCGGATGTTGACAGTCAAACCTAGTTTGCTGAACAGTCGTAAACAAGCATTGGCGGTCCTGGATGCTTGGTTTGCCGTGGAAGCTTTTAATAGCCAGTCGTCCAAGTATGGGAATACTTGATGACCTTGAGAACGTAAAGCTGCTGCCACCGGTGGCAGGCATTTTGTAAATATCCTGGGTGCCAATTTGAGGCCGATTGGGAGAACCTTGAATTGGTAGTGGGTACCAGCCACTGTGAATCAGAGGAATTTTCTATGCTTCCGATGAATGGGGATGTGGAAATAAGCATCTTCCAAAACGAGGGAGGTCATGAAATCTCCTTTGTTGAGACGTCGTAAGATGTCGGCTAAAGTTACCATCCTGAAAGTTTGCTTCCTTAGGAATTTGTTTAACTATCTGAGATCCAAACTTTGCCTCTATTCACCCGACTTTTTCATAATCAAAAAGAAGCGGGAAAAGAAACCTAGCCCTATTTGCAGAGCTGTAACTTTTTCTAAGGCTCCTTTCGCGAGCATACTCTGTGTTTCCTTCTGCAATAAGTAAAAACGAGGGGGGAGGGTTCCCCTAGGTGGTGTAGTTGGAGGTTTTTGTATAAATTCCAGTGTGTGACCGAAGGCAACCAAATCTAATACCCAACGGTCTGATGTTATACTCTCCGATTGCTGGAGAAAACTGGATATCTTCACACCCACGGGAGGGGAAATTGAGGGGGAAGCTGGTACCCTGGTAAAATCACTGTCTCCATCCGTTGTCCCTGCTTTGGGTCGATGTTCTCTTTCGGCCCCCTTGGCGAGAGAAACCAGCCGTAGCCGGTTGACGGTAGGCAGCAGGTTGATAGGATTGCCTATATTTTGTCTGGTAAGGCTGGTATTGTTGCGCTCTTTGGTAGTTCCCTCTGTAAGTGGAAAAACCACATCCTTTAGCTCCTCTGAAAGATGTCTTTCTGTATTGAAGGGAACCTAAAGATTTAGCAGTGTTTGTGTCCTTTTTGATGGCTAGAAGCAATTCAGCTATATGTTTGCTGAATAAGGCTTCTCCATCAAATGCCATATCCAGAACTTTTGTTTGGATCTCTGGTCTAAATGTGGTTGCCTTTAACCATCCCTGGCGTCGTAACACAGCCGCCCCTACCAGTTGACGGAAACCTGTGTTGGCTATGTCCATAGCATAATCAGTAGCTTCAGAGGCTGCCGTTTCCCTTCTATAAAGATCTTTCTGGCTTCCTGCTTCCTGTCCTCAGGAATAAGATCTAGTAGAGAAGCCATATCAGACCACATTTGTATGTCATAGCATCCGATGATAGCCAAAGCGTTGGCTGCTTTAATAGTGGTCGCAGCCATGATGAAGAAACGCTTTCCCATAAAGTCAAGCTTACGCCCTTCCTTACCCGGAGGAGTGGAAATCGGGGAGGCAGTGTTCTTAGATCTCCTTTGTGCTGCCTGTGAAATAACAGAATCCGGTTTCAGATGGCCAGTCAGACAAGAAGGAGAGTTTTCCGCAGCTCTGTATTTTTTCTCTATATGAGCGAGCACTGGTGGTATTGTTGCCGGGGTCGTCATTATCTTTACACCCTTTTGCCAAATGTAGTCAATGATAGGTATTGTGCTCATTGACTTCCTGGCTTCCTCTTTAATGTCATACAGAAAGCAGTCCGTATGCTTCACTTACATGGGAAGATGGAATCTATTAGAAGCCCTCGCCATCAAGTTGTGGAAACCACCTATATCTTCTGGCGGGGAATCCGCTAGATGGTGTGACGGAGGTGATGAAGTAGGAATAATATAGTCCTCCCAGGGATCAACAGCTGGTTCTGTGATCTCACCCTCTTCTCGCTCTTTGTCTGAAGAGGAATGGTCAACAGGATCAGCTTCTTGTGGTACTGTAGATGTTGCTGGTGAGTTGGGTTCCTTGGGGATTTGTGCAGGTAATTCGTTGGGAACCTCTTGAGATGGAAATCTGTGTTTGTAATCTGCTAACATAGCTTGCAGATCTTGAATCAAGACTGGCGTTAGATGAGCCAGTTGTCTATGGCGAGGTTTTTGGTATTCATAGTGTTGATAATGGCGCGGCGGTACCAGATGTGGCTGGTAGTATTGCTGGTCCTCATACTCATCATCAAAATCCTGGCACTTCACGTACAACTCCGTAGGACTGTGTGCTGCTTCATACATTCCTTCATCATCTTCTTAATCCCTCTCAGATTCTTGAAGGTCCAACAGATGCGATGGAGGTAAGCGAGAGATTTTGCTATAGGCTGACATATCCGGATAAAAACACTTCTTCGTCACCCTAATCATCGTCGACGGTGGCGTTGATGGGCTTCTAGTAACAGCCGCTGAAAATCTTGTCATTGACTGAATCATGGTCGACGGAGTCGTCGTTGACGGAGTAATCGTCGACGGAGTAAATGTCGTCGACTGCGTTGTAGTCATCCTGTCGTCGACGAACCCCCCGCTGACGGTGTCGTCGTCAGTGACAGACTTTGTGCCGATGAAGACGATGACAATATCTTAGACGGTTTTAATGAAATTTAATGAAATAATTCTCACCGTCTGCAAAGGTGGAGCAGTCGTCGACAATGGCAACATCAGCGATATCTTCGTCGATGGTATGGGTCCAGAGCAAAACCAATGGGGATGATGGACGGAGTGTTGAACATTGCAAGTACTCATCCCCAGTCAACTGATCTGGGTTTAATCCATCATCATTCTTTAGCTCAGTCCGCCACCCCAGTCATGGCCATATGCAAATCAGTCTGACCCTGTGCCTCATGGGAACAGTCCAGCCCGAACTGCCAAGCCATGTCTTCCCTGGACCGGAAACAAGCATCCTGGGACCGGTTTCTGGATAATCAGCCGTCATCAGCCAGGCTACCTTGAATCCAGTGGCAAAGTGAGCAAGGGACCCACTTCTGGGCATACCCTGCCAACTTAGGGCAAACAAAGCAAAAACAAAGGGGATGATGGACGGAGTGTTGAACATTGCAAGCGCTCAAACCCCATCAACTGATCTGGGTTTAATCCATCATCATTCTTTAGCTCACTCCGCCACCCCAGTTCAGACATGGCCATATGCAAATCAGTCTGACCCTGTGCCTCAGGGGAACAGTCCAGCCCGAACTGCCAAGCCACGTCTTCCCTGGACTGGAAACCTGCATCCTGGGACCGGTTTCGGGCTAATCAGCCGTCACAGAGATAGCCGTCAGATAGAGATAGCCATGGTCGTCGCCGTGATTGTGTAACTTGCAGTCGTCAATGACCCAGTGGCTGTCGTCGACGGAGATTTCTCAATCCTGCTCTTACCAGGATCAGATGAAGACGCTCTGTGTTTCTTCTTTTCTTTCCTCATAGGAGTAGAGGAGACAGAAGTTTAAGGGTCAGAGGAGACTTTAGATACTCTCTCCTTACTTGAGCCGTTGCTTTCTGGAGAGGGTTTAAGGTGTTTCCTGCCCTCTCCAGAGTCTTTCTCCTCAGACCTGGATCTTTTACAAGGTCTAGGGGAGCCATCACTATCCTCCTCCTCCGACTTGTGGTGCTTAGTGGACTGTAACCCCAGAAGCAACCTACCTTCTCTGTCTCTCAAGGCCTTAGAAGAAAAAGTGCAACATATTTTGCACTGTTTTACCTCATGGGCTGGATGGAGGCAGTAAATGCAGTCCTTGTGAGGATCATCAACATGAACTCTCTTCTTGTCACAGGTCTTGCAGGGCCTAAAGAGTCTTATCTTATCAGACATAATGAACAGTTTTTGAATAAAAAACCTGAAAGGTTAGAAAAACTGAGTAGAACTCAGGGAGACTCCCTTCACACACGACGTGCAGTGAAAATCTGAGGGAAACTGCCTCTGCTAGGAAGGTTCTGCAGCTGATTGGCTGCATTCATCATTTGGTCCTTTTAAAAAAAGAAAGGACATAGATAGGCTATATTAGCATGGTTCACGACCATTGTAGCCTATGGCATTTTTGGAATACTGCTTGTTTATTATACCGTGGGACTCCCATCTCGAGGACGGGTAATGATTTAGGCATGTGAATCTATGAAAGATACCCTAATACTGGATAACTATGAAATACTGGATAACTATGAACTGTCCCTGAAGGTTCACACTAATTTATGCAACACCCTATATCAAGAACCAGGGAGAGACGGGTATCTAGCCTCCCACATAAAAATACTGATCAAGAGAGAGTTAATGAGACTGAAATGTGGGCTCATCCATTTAAAGGCCTACACATTCGGAAGACTAACTGGGTCCTTTGATCAACAATGGCAGCTATGTAACTTCCTGAAGGGAACTCTGGCACACATGATATGTGTCTGCCCAGTTTTAAAAAAATCTGAGAGACTTCTTGCTAAAACCACTGTTTCGCAATCTCAGCACTAGGGATTGCAACACAGCTGTTTCCTGAGCGGTCTGAACCCACAATTAACAGCCAAGAGCATTACATTTCTTAAAGAAACTCAAAACCTTTGGCCCTCACACCATAAAATTCCTAAGCATTAATGTTTTTTAATTGTGGGAGAGCTTAAGAACCTTCTTTTATCGTTTAGACTTGGTTTTAATTTATTCATAATCGAAGCACTGGCACTTTACGGAAACTGGCTTTTTTTCGAGTCACACATTAGAGTTTTTACTTGTCGTTTTATAATGTTTTATTATTCCACTCTGTCTTATGGAGCTTTATTGAAGTCAGAATTTTCACTTGTCGTTTTTACAATGCTTCATTATTCTACATTGTTTTATGGCACTTTATGGAAATCTCCTTTTCTTCTTTTATTTTCTTTAAAGTCTTTTTATTAAACAGCTCATTAGACATAACAATACTGAAAGCGTTCACATGTATGTCATTAGTTATATACAAAACAAAATTTTTCCCCATGATGAAGTAGACTAACAATGGTCACTGTTATTTTTATACGGTACGTTCCTTCATAGTACGTCCATGTACGGGGTGGGGGTCACATCCGAATTGACTTCTCTCATTCATGGGAGAGGGTGAAAAGGTGGGTGCTAAGATTCTCAGTCCCCGTCACATGCACTGGTATTTCCTTCAGGGAGACCATATTTTTTCCCATTTCTTGTTATAGCCCCTACTATCATATATCACCTTTTCTGCTCGCAGGCACCAGCCCAGATTGGCCTCCCACTCTGCCACTGACGGGGGAGGGACGCCCCCCACTGTGGTGCTA
Organism: Triturus cristatus; assembly: GCF_964204655.1. Lineage (NCBI taxonomy): Eukaryota > Metazoa > Chordata > Amphibia > Caudata > Salamandridae > Triturus > Triturus cristatus. Next base: position 210,664,823 of record NC_140594.1, on the reverse strand, counting down.
TATTGCGTTTCGCCACCCCAGCCGCTAGGGCCAGCCAGAGTCTATTATATCAGGGCCAGTCTTCATCTCCCATGATCATCAGTAGGAGCCACCTGGCGTCCATGGGCACCCTCACTCCCAACACCCTCAACATCACTGCCGTCACCCCTTGCTAGAATAAAACGATGACTGGGCACTCCCACAGACTATGGAGGAAGGATCCTCTCTGCTGACAGCCTCTTACACATCGCGGAAACTGTATTTTGCCCCACTTGTGCAGCAGCATGCAGGGGTAATACGAGTGGTGCTAGACCCTTAGTTGTACCAGCCCAAATCTCACCATAATTGCTATTTCTCTAGGACTCTGAAGCGCCTACACACAATCATCGTCCTCTATGTTGCCTAGGTTGTCTGTCCAGGCACTCCCAAGGGGTGCCAATGGGTCCAGTGGATTGCTCATTATTCTCTTATACACTATAGACATGCCTTTTCTTCTTACTTGAGTCATTTGTCATACTTTTTATCTGTCGTTTTTACAAAGTCTAATTATTCTACCCTGTTTGTTACATTGTGACAGTTTTTAATAACTTGAAACAATAAAATGTATCATTCTATTTATCAAACTTCCCTCTACAAGGTACTGGAGTTGGAAGTTATGGCCAAGCTTCAGGGGCTAACAATCTTTGCTTAAACCAGGAAGACTTCTGGTATGCTATGAGCACTAAGGACAGTGGTGGAGCCAATTATCATGGGCAACCTTCATAGGTGGCAATACTGTTGAACTTGTCTGCCGTCTTCAACGCTATTGATCTTCTGCTCCTTTACTGGGGCCTCATGGAGTACAGCATAAACTGCATGGTTTGAAATGGACAGAGTTGTTACTTTCGACCCATCGACAGTTATTTGGCCTTCTGCCATTTAAATCATCAGCCAAGATAGTAAAACATGCCATTCCACAGTCTTCTGCAATTGCACCACTTTTGTTTAACAATTGCTTACAACCCCCAGGCTGCCCTCCACAGTGCACATAAAATTAGAGTTTATATGCAGGCTGAGGCATACAAAATCCTTTTAGCAATAACAGAGCAACATTGGCGATCATCCAAGCATTAAGGACAATGCCTCAGTGGTGTTGGCAAACTTTCTAGAAATTAAACCAAACAAAATATGAGCTTTTGCTACTAATTCAATTACTAATCATGATACCAAACTTTGGCCTGCCAATATGAGACCTTGCCCCAAACAACGCTTGTTATGAAAAATCGGGGACTGATGGTCCTTTCAAGCTTGACTCTCGAACTAGTTGTTTCTACAACATCTGATTAAAGAGATTAAAACTACTCTATCTCTACTTTCACATGAACTAAAGAAAGGTTTAACATGGCCTTCAGACCGAAACAATTGTTTAACTGATGGTCATTTACTTTGCGTACTTGAGAAATTTGATCACATATTATCAAACCTTAGGTCCCTTCACTGGTTTCCTGTTCAATAGCGAACACAATTGAAAGCGCTCTTTTGGACCGGCCATGCCTTTCATTGCCTTGGACACAGTCTTGTCAAACAAGGTGGTATCAGAATATATATTATGTACACTTTGAAACTTGGTTGACCCACATTGGAGATTACATAATTTAGATCTCTGCCCAGGAGACACATATTGCAAGGTCCAGACTGAAGTTTTGTGTTTCTTACTAAAATCCATCAGAAGCAAAAGTAGCCAAATACTTAATTTTTTCTCTTTGACTTACACATTTTCAACATTGCTTACAGAAAGCCAAGAAATATTTGGCTGCACTGTACAAAAAATAGACCTTTCTTACAGCACCTTATCTGCAATCAATTTTACTATAATGTCTTTGCATTTATTAGTTTTAAAAAGAAAGCATTTAGTCAGAAAGAAGACATTGTGATACATTTATAAAGTAGAATAGGCCTACCATGCTGATGGTAATAATTTCCTCATAGGCGAGAGAGGACTCCCCAGCAATTGTACCGGACCCCCGTAGATTTTCTACTCCAAGCCCATCTTCCTTTCCAAGAATGTCAGTTATGACATACCTGTTCCAAAAACAGAAAGGCATAAAAACAATTTCACCAGCACAGACACATTAACCTGATACTATTTTATATAAGATGAAAACAAAGCAGATATGTTGACCGGTTACTGACAGTCTGAGCGGCAAAGTATAATTCATGCTTTGGACCGAAAACTGCAAAAAGAGAAAGCAATGTATGCCTAATCAGTTTAAAACCATTGAACATTTATGTAAGGAGGAAGAGAAAGACATATCGATGATTTGATACCCTGGTGAAAAGATACGTACCATAAAGAATCCGAGGTTCATAAAAAAAATAAGGTAGCTCCAAAGTTAGCATGAGAAAAGTAAATAAAAGATGCAGACCAATTGCTATTTCCAACTTCAGGTACAGAATCAAAGAAATACAGATATCCAAACTATAAAGTGATTTACAGAGAATGATCTAGCAAACATTACAAATGTAGAGGCAATGAATGCTTGAACAAATCAATATGAGACATAAACAATACACCATTACCCAACTGATATCCCTTGCGTCCACAAGCAAAACAGAAATGATAGTATTCCACACACTTTCCCCTCTGTCTACTGTGGAAGTGCTGGTCTCCTACCTACTATTTTAAGACCAAGCATGTGGCACACTTTGTTATCATCAGTGTAAAAGGGAAAACTCAGCATAAGGAGAACATTGGTAAAAATACAAGGCCAAAACGAGCCAGGAGCTGCTTGTGGTTTATCTCCAGGAATGTTTGAAGTAACTTGTAGTGCATTCCATCACCTACTTTTGACATGATGCATTACTGGCCCTCGCAGATTGTTTGCACCCAAATAGAGGACATGACTACAAGACAAACTACCACCTGGAAAATATACCTCGGAAGGTTCCTGGGATTTTCGGGGAGAGACTTTTTTTTTTACATCAAACTATTTGAAATACCGATAGTACAGGATTGATGTTTTGTCGCATTATGTTTTAAGAATCATTTTAAGTTCATGTTGATTTTAGTTCGTTTTATTTTTAGTACTGCAGCACATTTTAACAATGCTGTTTTATGTTTGGCATGAAGACAGTTTGTGTCTAGAGGTCAGAGTTCATGTTCAGTTCACCGTTGGAACGGAATGGCACATTCACTGTACATATGCGTATTTCTTTCAAGTTTATCTTTTGGGCAGGAGTGGTTTCACCTGTGGTGTGCACTACTAATAGTTTCACGCACGGAAAGCTCACTTCATGGTTTACGGAAACAAGACGCCGTTCACGGCGCAGAGACTAAATATTCTGTTGACATGCTTACAACAGTGCGTTATTCGCGAAGTTTGATTTTTGTGCATGGCTGTTTACACTCGGAATATTTTTGGGTTAAGGATCTTTGCTTTCCTTTGCGGTTTTTCTTGGGTCAAACTAAGCATGTTTTTATTTGGTTTCAGCACGCAGTGGTGAGGGTTTGAGCAAATTTACAGATGCACGTTTCACGGTTGTTTTTTATAGGGGTCCTTTACTATTTTTGATGGGCTTTCTTTTTGTTTTAGTAAGCCCTGACGAAGGGCTTTTATGCACGAAATGCATTGTGTGGATAGTAGTATGATTACCCAGGACGAACAGCGCATTCCATGTGCCGATGGAAGACGCCTAGATGGGCATTTCTTGCGAATTTAAAGTTGGGAATTCGACAGTTTTACTGTGAAGGAACACATTCAGAGGAATATGGATTAAACATGGGTTTCTTGTCTGCAATGGAAGATTCTGGATTGTTGAGATTGTGCATTTTTTTGCAATGCTGTGCGGCTTGAACCTGGTACTTGTGACGCACCAGTCAATATCTCATACATATTTGTGCTAATCAGGCAGAGCACACATCAAGTCGGGATGCACATTCTTGCCTTAGGGCATCCTTAAATGTTGTCTAGATTGAAAATTCGAAGTGCAATCCATCACTTACTTTGGCATTCTTCAGTGCCATTCCTGGCAGTTCAGGGTGGACTGTAACTAAAAGAGGCAGGGTCAGTAAAACAGTGAGCTAAAGAACGATGATGGATTTAACCCAGATCTGTGACTCGGGGCTTGTGTCTGAAAAGTTTCAGCGCTCCGGCCATCACCTCCTAGTGTTTGCTTTAAAGAAAGACAGAACATAAGAACATCTGAAAGTTTTGTATTTAAGGGTCAAATGGTACAGGAGGAATACCAAACAACAAACCTATCCATATTCTGGCATATACAGTCTTGGTAGATGGATGCTTGGCTACCAAGATAACACCAGTCACCTCCGGAGGAAGGTTGAAAGCCGCCAACTGTCACTGCTTAATTTCCATGCATGGAGGTGCAGATTGTGTAGGTCCAGGTGGAGGACTCTTGTCTTGCTGCTGCGACAGGTCCGCCCGAAGGGGCAGCCAGAGGACATGTGCTTGTCATGCCAGGAGTTCTGGGTATCACACTCCTCGCCCAGCCCAGAACCACTAAGATGACTTGGGCCCAATCTTTATCTTTTTCAGCACGGTGGACAGGAGAGGTAGGGGTCGAAATGTGTAAAGGAATCTCAATCCCCAATGCAGGCTGAACTATATCCAAGGGAGAACTGCCTAGAGAACTCTAAAGCACAAAAGCTTAGACTGCACAATCTCTGTGGTGGCAAACAGATCAAGCCAGGGTTATACCCAAGGCTGGAAGATGCCCTGTGCCACCTCCAAGTGTTACAGCAATTTATGATCATCTAGGCAATATCAGCTGAGTTTGTACACCCTGTAGTTTAAAGATCTAGCCAGATTCTGTGCAATCAGGGAGACGCCCGGAGCATTCAGCCACTGCCAGAGGTGCAGTTGTGTTATCTGTGAAAACCTGCACCACTTAATGGTTTGAAAGGAACATCCTGAGCTCCAAGCAGATTATTCTCAAATCTGAGTTTATGTGAAGGAGAGTCTGGCAAAGACCAGAGTCCTTTGGTCTTATCTCCCAGATGATCTCTCCCAACCCAGCAAAAATGCATCTGTCACAACCCTCGCACTGGGTGGGGAAGGTAGAGCTGCTGGTCGAATTGCGACCGGGAAGCCACCACTGTTATTCTTTCGCAGTCTCCTTCTACAAATGAATGGACCCTGACAAGTTCCCTGGGTTATCAGTCCAAGGAGGAGTCAGATGCCGCTGCCCAACTTACATGTGCCACCTGGTGTGGTTCACAAGCAGGATACAGGCCAAGAGGCGCAGAAGCCTCAGAACAGTTCTCACAGAAACCTAGGTCAAGAAGTGAAAGATCAAGATCTTTACCCAAATGTCCTGGGCTCATGGAGGTGTAGAAAAGTCTTGGAAGAGCATTGTATCAAGGATTGGTCCGATGAGGGGAAGCTGCTGTTAAGGGGTCAGGTGTGACTTCTGCACGTTGATGGAAAATCACAATGTTGTCAACAGGTCGACTGTTTTCTGGAGGTGGCTTACGACGACTTGAGGTAAGTTCGCCTTCAGGAGCCAGTCGTCAAGGTATGGGAAGACTGGCATTCTCAACCTCCATAAATGAGCTGGAACCATCACAATCACCTTTGATGTGCACTGGTAAAGCCAAAGGGAAGCACAGAAACTGAAAGTGCCTTTGGCCTACCTGAAACCACAGGTAACAACAATGATATTACAGGACAGAAATGTGGAAATAGGTGTCCTGCAAATTCAGTGCCACAACACAGTCTCCCGAATCCAAGGCAGACAGATCTGTGCCCAGGGTGAGCATTTTGAACTTGCCCTTCCAGAGGGAGAAGCTCAGAGGGCAGAGATCTAGGATAGGGCAAAGGATTCCATCCTTCTCCGCCACCAAGAAAGAATGGGAGTTAACAGCCAGTCCCGATCTCTGGTGCCAGCCCCGTCTCGATCACTCCCTTTGCAGTTGTTACGGTGTTGGAGGCATATCCAGGGATGGGACAGGAAAGGTAGGGAGTAGCCCTGTCGCACGATCTGAAGTACTCATTGGTCAGACATGATGCTCCTCCATACATGGAGGTGAAAGGTGATGCAACCTGCACCCAACTCTCCTACCAGCCAGTCGTGGTATCCAGGCTCGAGCGAATACAGTGCTTCCCTGCCCATCCAAAATCAAACATCATAACGTTGGTCGCATTACCTCTGGGACAACTGGTAAGATGTCAGTCACTCTGTCTCACAATGTCTGGGAGTACCTGCCAATTTGGCCTGAGGGTGAGGCAGACAGAGTAGAAGGAAAATTTGCTTACCTGTATTCCTAGTTTTCTTCTAGGGGAATCCTGATCATAGTTATATGCACTTAGTAGTTCCGCCAACGTGCAAGAATCCCGAGCACTTTTAAATATATGAATTTACACTCATAAATAAATATTTGCAGACGTAAGAAGGCCACATTTAATGTAATTTTCATTTTTTTTTAAAACACCAATGTCACTATAAAAAGATAAGTGATCATAGAATGAAAGGAAAAATGAGAAAGGAATTAAGGACAGAATTAGCCAATAGGCTGCAAGATAAAGCCTAGCTAACAAAACTAGCACTGTGACCTCCACAACCTCGCAGCACACACAGAATACCCTCATGCCACACAGGTGGCAGTTAGGTCAGGTCATTTTTATGTAATAATGAAGCATCCTGGGTAAACAATTGATGAAAACTGTAGTATTTCTTCTTCGGGGAGGAGAGAGGGTTGTTTACGACTATGATGAGGATCCCCTTGGAAGAAAACAAAGATAACATGTAAGCTACTGTTCCTTCTCTTCCAGGGCATCCTCATCAAAATTCTTAAGCACTGAAGAATAGCAAGCCTATCCTACAAAAGAGTGGACTTGAAATAGAGACATCGGAATCTAGACAATAATGCCTTGTAAATGTGTGGATCAATCTCCAGGTTGCAGCCTTACAAATCTCTGAAAGGTGGACATTTCTAAGAAGGACTATTGTACCCGCTTTACCTCGAGTAGAGTGAGCTTCAGGTCTACCAGGTAAGGCATTATTTGCCAAAAGATAAGCAAAAACTATACAATAAACTATCCAAAAGTGAAATGTGCTGGTTTGCAGAAGGCAAACCGGTTCTTGTTGGCCCATAATTTATGAAGAGGATATCAGATAGTCTTACGTCTTCAATTTTGTCTAAATAGAATTTCAAAACTCTTGATACATCAAGAAAGTGTAGAGCAGTGGTGTCTCCTCCGCTAAGGTGAAGGAGCGTCGCACCACTGCTATTTCAGCAGTGCAACAAATACAATGATAATAACGGGACGTTATCAGACAAGTTACTTACCTTCAGTAACACCTTATCTGGTAGAGACATGATCTAGCTGCAGATTCCTTACCTTTGAACTTCCAGGCATCAGGATGGATCAGGGAAGATTTTTCTTAGCAGTACCCGGCACGCCTATAGGTGGCGTCGGTCGACTACATGTGACCATGTCGTCGTCATGACATTCGCGTCATCAATATAACTGCCACTCCAGAGTGCTGACGTCAATACTTTCCACGCCAGAAGCAAGAAGCCATGAAGAGACAGGCCATGGTGTGTTAAAAAATTAACAGCTAGGGCCCTGAAGGAGAACATCCCTAACACTGCTGGGAGGAAGGGTGGGTCGGTAAGGAATCTGCGGCTAGATCACGTCTCTGCCAGATAAAGCAAGTAAGTTGTCCATCTGATGGAGACATCTAGCCACAGATTTGTTACCCAAGCAATACCATCCACGGAGGAGGGACTGCGGAAAGGTTTAGACCAGAAAATCCTGTAAAACAGAGCAACCGAACAGGCATTCTCTGCAAACCTGGGAATCCAGGCAGTAATGTCTGGCGAACATGTGCAGTGATGTCCACGTGGCTGCTTGGCAGATATCAGAAATGGGAACACCACGTTGAAGAGCCGTGGTGGCAGCTTTTTTCCTGGTGGAATGGGCTCTGAACCCTTCAGGGGGATCTTTCTTTGCTAAGGCGTAAAAGATTTTCATACAGAGGATAACCCAGCGGAATATAGTCCTCTTTTGGACAGCACGCATTTCTTCACATCCACGTACCCTATAAAGAGTTGGTCATCCACCCGGAACTCTCTGGTTTGACCGAGGTAGAACTATAACGCTCATTTTGGGTCCAGACAGTGGAGATGCTCCTCTTTTTAGGAAGGGTGCGTAGGTGCATAGAAGGTGGGTAGAGTAACTGACTGCTCCTTATGGAAGGGTGTTACCACCTTAGGCAGAAAAGATGCACTTGTGTGGAGCACCACTTTGTCCGGAAAGACCATCAGTTACGGAGGCTGTGAAAACGGCGCCTGCAGTTCACTTACCCTCCTGGCAGAGGTTATTGCCACCAAAAAAGCAGTTTTGATGGAGAGCAACCGCAGAGGGCAGTTGAGCAGCGGCTCAAACGGTGCACACATCAGAAAGGCGAGGACCAAATTAGGGTCCACTGTGACATCATAAAAGGTGAAGGAGGAAATGAGTGGGTTAACCCCTTCAAGAATCTCTGCACCAGATGTGATTTGAAAAGAGAAGGATGATCAGGCAGTCAAAAAAAAGAGGAACGGGTCGAGAGATTGACCTTCAATGTGCCCAGAGCGGAGCCCTGCTGGGCCATGGAGAGTATAAACAGGACTTCAGATAATGAAGCAGATAGGGGGCCAATAGCCCGGTCTGTACAATATTTACAAAATTTGTTCCATCGGCAGGCTTATACCGATTTTGTGGAGGGACGCTTGGCTGCCAAAATAAACTCACAGACTTCGGGAGGGAGGTCGAAAGCTGTCAACTGTCGCCGCTCAATATCCATGTAAGGAGGCAGAGAGTGGACAGGTTCGGGTAAAAAACAATCCCCTGTTGCTGCGACAGAAGATCCTCCTGAAGGGGCAACCTGATCGGAGGATCGATGCTCATGTCCAGAAGCTCGGGATACCAAACTCTACGTGTCCAGTCCGGAGCCACAAGAATAACTTGTACCCGGAAGCTCTGGATCTTCTTGAGCACTCTGGACAGGTGTGGTATTGGCGGAAAGGTGTATAGGAGGCATGAGCTCCACTCACGGCAAAAAGTGTCGCTGAGCGAGAGCCGCCCTGTAAACTCTAAAGTGCTAAACTGCTGACCTTGCGCGTTTGCTTTGGAAGCAAACAGATTTAACCAAGGCTCTCCCCACCACTGAAAGAGACCTGGTGTCACCTCCGGATGGAGACGCCATTCATGACCTGCAAGACGTCTTCGGCTGAGCTCATCCACCCTGACTTTCAGAGAACCGTCAGGTATTGAACCACCAGAGAAATGCCCTGTTGTTCCAGCCAAGTCCAGATACACAGAGCCTCTTAAAAAGGGTCCACGACCCCACTCCGCCCTGTTTGTTGCAGAATCACATGGCAGTAGTGTTGTCTGTGAACACCTGCACAAGCCTTCACTTTATTGACGGCAAAAAAGGCTTTAGATTGCCAGATGTATAGCCTGAAGGTCCAACAGATTGATATGGAGCTTGGCTTCCGCCGGAGACCAGAGTCCTCTGATCTCCACCTCTCCCAGATGGCTACCCCAAACCAGAAGGGACCCATCCATCACTACTGTGAGATCTGGGTGGGGAAGGAAGAGGGGTCTGCCCTTGAACCACTCGTGGTTCGTTAACCACCACTGCAGGTCCCTCTGAAATCTGAACCAGGTCAGTGAGATTTCCTCGATGCTGTGCCCATTTGAACTTCAGGTCCCACTGCCTAGCCCGCATGGGTCACTAGCAGGATGTAGGAGGCCATAAGGTTCAACAGCCTCAGTCATTCTCACCAGAATCCAAGATAGAGGCTTAAACATTGGTATCATAGCCTGAATATCTTGGACTCGCCATTCGGGAGGATAGGCCCAAAACTGCACTGTGTCCAGATCCGCCCCAATGAGAAAGAACGTCGAAGACGGAGTCAGGTGTGAATTCAGGACGCTGATGGAGAACCACAGCGAATGCAGGAGATTCGCCGTAGCCTGGAGGTGGGAGACAACGGCTTGAGGGTGAGCCCGCCTTCAACAACCAGTCGTCGAGATAGGGGAAGACTGGAACCCCTGATCTCCGCAGATAGACTGCGACCACCGCCATCACCTTTGTGAACACCCGAGGGGCACTAATGAGGCCAAAGAGGAGCACCGCAAATGGAAAGTGCTCATTGACCCACCATGAAACAGAGGTAGTGACAATGGGCAGGCAGGATAGAAAAATGGAAATAGGCATCCTGCAAATCCAGCGCTACCATCCAGTATCCTAGGTCCAAGGCAGACAGGACCTGAGCAAGAGTGAGCATCTTGAATTTTTCCATTTTTAGGAAGTAATTGAGGGCTCTGAGGTCTAGGATAGGACGAAGGCCTGCATGCTTCTTTGGGAGCAGAAAGTAGCGGGAATAGCAACCACTGCCTACTTCGGGCTCAGGAACCCTCTCTATAGCTCTCTTGGCCAAGAGAGTCGAGACTACCTCGCGGAGCAAAGCAAGGTGATGCTCCGTCAGCCGATGGCACACTGGAGGCATAGATGGACGGGTAGTCTCGAAGGGAAGGGAGTAAGACCTTCGGACGATTTGAAACACACACCTCTATGATGTAATGTTTGTCAGTGGTGGGATGATTAAGTATTCTGCCACGACTGGCCGAGTGTGATCCTGGGGCAACGGACTAGGAAGGTTTTGCGGTAGAGGGGATGGTGGCTGGGCTCGTCTTCTGGTTCCCTGACCCACGAGGTTGGGGTGAACCGCATCCACGGCCCCACAGAGGTTGCTGCACTTGCGGGGCCCTCTGGCCAGGAAAGGGTTGGCTTGGCTGATAGCCCCTTCTGTAGCCACGAAAGGAGCAAAATTTGGATGAAGCCCTGGGGGTGGTAGTGAGACCCAAAGACTTGGCCTTGTCCCACGAGATTTTAAAGCACTCAAGGGCAGCATCCACATTGTCTCCAAAGAGACGGGATCCATCAAAGGGCATGTCCATGAGGTTAGCCTGGACATCCCCGCAAAACCAGATGTTCTCAGCCAGTCATGGCGACAAACTGCCACAGTTGTGGAAATTGCTCTACCTAGGGAGTCCGTCATGTTCAAACCACATCTGAGGGCAAACTTAGCTGCGTCCCTCCCATCTGCTATAGCTTGGGAGAGTAGAGCCCGGTCCTCCTCCGAGACTCTGGGCAGCACCTGCGCTATTGTTTCCCATATGGAGTTTCTTTCTGAAGATTTTCCAGCCTCTTGGATTCTCTGTCCGGGGGTGAGGAAGGGAATGCGCCACGAGAAGTGGAAGCTTGGACACCAAGCTTTGGCGGATGGGTGGTGAGGAAAGGTGGTCGCCCAGTGCGGGGCAATGACGGTGGGCGCTCGTCCTATTTACAGGAGCCTCTGTGCTGGGTTTGGACCATGTCCCCAGAAGGACGTCTGTCAAGGCCTCATTGAAAGGAAGTAGGGGTTCGAACTCAAGACCCCAGGCCGCAGGATCTCTGTCAAGACATTCGTCTTGACCGTCACTCTAGGAAGTTGTAGGTCAAGGACCTTCTCAGCCCTACGTACCACCATGGCAACAGATTCTCCCTCCTCCATAGCCAGGGTAGGAGAGTAAAGCATGCCAGAGTCAGGGGAGGTGGCCAGACAACTGGCTTCACCCAATTCCTCATACCAGTCCAGATCTTTTTGTAGCGGGATTTCTAAGGGATCCTGCTCCCACTCATAATCCTCTTCTTCTGTTCCTAACACTTCAGAATAGGGCAGAAAAAACAGCATGGAGCTGTACAGATCTGTCGGCGCCGGTTTGGACATCAGAGGATGCCCGACGGCTCCGTGTCATCAGAAAAGAAGATCAGGGAGGCGCTGCCGGAGGGCACCCGACGCAACGCCAGGGAAGGTCGCTGTGGAGGTGTGACCAGCGTCGGTCCAGTCCCGGGAACGGGTCCACTCGGAAGATGTGGCCGGAACCGCCAACATGTGAACCACGGGGGCCCCACCGTCTTCTGAGCCTGCGAGGCCTGAAGGCGCGCCAGCAGGGTCAGGCTGCCCAAATATGGAGCACATGGCGTCATAAAATTCTTTCAGTTGGGTGGGGGGTCGCTCCCGGCCCTGGAAATGGAGGGAAACGCAGAGCCGACTAAGGCACCCGCTCCGCAGAGCGGGGCCTCAAACGCTGAGGTTCCTTCACCAAGTCATGAGGCTGGCGGGGCGAAGTCGTAGTACGCTTCTACTTCTTGTGCTGCCTCTTACCTGATATCGGCAAAGAAGATTTTGATTCACCGGTGCGGTGCTCGGACCTTCCTCTCTACCGAGACCTGGGCTGGGACCAAGACTGACGAGGCGACCTCCGCAGAGCAAGACACCGGGCCATGAGAAGCTTTAGGGACCGCTCCCTCAAAGCCTTCGGATAAATGGCTCAGCAGTCGGAGCACAACTTGGAGTCGTAGTCATGCTCCAAGCACCAAAGACAGACCAAAAGGGGGTCCGTAACTGACTTGGCGCTGTGAAAGGTGCTGCACGGCTTGAAACCCAAAATCTTCTAGCTGGACATGATATACCTAACACACCAACGAAGTCGACAAAAAGTCAAAAAAAGTCTGTCAAAAATGACAGAGGCTAGCTCTCTTCAACGGATTGGCGAGAATAGTGCGGAAAGAAAAGAACGGACATCAGCGCGCCAGAGTGGCGGTTATATTGATGACGCAGACAAACACAACAACGCCATGTGGAGTCAACCGATGCAACCTACCGTTCAAAGGTAAGGAATCTGCAGCTAGATGTCTATCAGATTCACCTCTGCAACCTGAAAGAAAGAGGCTGATGAGAGGCAATAAAAAAATATAAAACAAGGCTGTTTCTACACTTGAACAAGGCTTTTTCCACACTTGTACAAAGGATCTTGACAAATAAAAGGACTTGCAACAGAAACCAACAATGCCCGCTAAATGAATTTTCCTTTTTGTGTACTGTACTATTATTGATCTTTTAGTATTGCCTTTCATCAGCCTTTTTCTTCTGTATTCATTTGTGGTCATGTGGTAGCTGGCCATATGAGGTGGGCAATATGAGTCTAAATTACTCTTGTGACTAGCCTAGTTGGTGCAGTTGCCGTGTACCCTGCTGCCTTTGCCTTTGTTGATACACCTCTGCAACCTGCCTGCCCCTGATCCTGATGACAGTCTCGACGCAAACGCTTGGCTGCCTTTATCTGCCTTGCACCCAGCCTGCCAGGCCTGGGGAACAACAAATCAGCTGTGCTCCTGTGGTGTTGAGGCCCTTATGACCTGCTCCCTTCAGTGGGACCGCTGGACTTACCTTTTAAGTCCTTCTGTCCAGTGTGTTTTCGGTGGCCCCCTTCTTCGTAGCGCCTGCTACCAACGACCTCAGCACCTTGCTCCCAGCTGAATCCAGAATGCTCCCGAATGTCTGTTGCTGGAACATTGGACCTGGCAATGCTACTTACCCGAATTAAGTAGGTGAACCTTGAGAAACCACTGTGCAACTTTCTAAGCTTTTTCCTATTTTCCACCATTGACCTCTAAAGTGAGTAATTGCACACAACAGTAATTTCTTTTGCAAACATTTAAAAATTCAAACTTAAAAAGTGCTTACCTTAGAAAGAAGTTCTTGGTCTGAAAAATTATATAAAAATCTATGTTTTTGTTACAAATTGGACTCAGATTTATTCTAGAGTGTGTGTCTCATTTATTACCCTTGTAAGTACAACAAATGATTAGCAGTACCCACTGATAAGCCTAACTGCTCGCCCACACTACCACAAATAGAGCGTTAGTATTTTCTACTTTTGCCTCTGTATACCAATAGGGGATCCACTGGACTCTGCATAGTGTAACTCGTTTTAGTACACTATATAGAGAACCAGCTTCCTACATATGCATTTTCCATGAACTTTTATGAACAGCGTTACCGTAAAAACTGCTGAATGGAATTACATCAAATTTGGTGGGAAGCTAACTCTTGGTTCGGAAAGCATGCTTTTTGTGATTGGGTGTACCTTTGTTTGCTACTTTTTGATATATTAAGGCTCAAAAAATATTTGTATATATGGACTGTCGGGTTCCAAACACTCACAAGAGTCCCTTGAACCGAATTTGAAAATAGAGAGCGTTCTAATTGGCCAAGAGGGTTTTTCTCCTATTGAGCCAATTTGATCGCATGGGAAGACCTAGTCCTGTGAGAGCGAGTACTGTGATTGACTGCCCCAAGTGCATTACAGGACTCGGAGACTTATCCCCTGTTCTAAGCTTAAATTGAAAAAATAATATATGGGGCAGGGTAGTGATACCCTGCCCCCTTAGAACCTATGGGGGGGTCCCAGAAGACCACACCTATGCAGGGCCAAAATAAGAAGAAACAGTGGCTCTCCTTAGCATACAAGATGGGTGCATGAGAGGAGCCACAGGGGCCCTGGGGCTCCCTTGTGGCCCCCCAATGTTCTGTCAGTGCCATGGGTAGGCACCGGCCACCCACTCAGGAGCACATAGGGCCATGGCAGTGTGGGCCCCCTCAGTCACTATAGACTCGTGGAGAGGGGTAACACGCCTCCTCTCCATTTAAAAAAAATGAGGGTCCCGGGGAATGGGGTCACCCGGGCCCATAGTGACCTGAGGAGGTGGTCTGTGGGCCCCCTCTTAATAATAAAGAGAGGTTCAGGGAAGGGGTTTCCAGGGCTTGTAGTGGCTAGGAAAGGGGGCTGTGTGCCCCCCTCACCTCTAAATGAATTTTCCCTGGGGATGTAAAGACCCGGGAAAGGGGGGGGGGGGGAAGGCACATTCTGCCCTTCCCTTAAAAAAAAAAAAAAGGCCCAGGGGGTAATGGGATGCCTAGGGGACCAAGAGTGTCAGGGAGGATGCCGCATGTTGCGCGCCCACCTCCCCTTCATAAAAAAATACATGCCTGGGGTATGTCAGTCCCCGGGGCCTGACAAAGGATAGAGGAGGGGGGCTGCGCATCCCATCCCCTTTTTTTTGACAAATTGGCCACAGGGTATGGGTCTGTCTGAGTGCAGTCAGACCCTTAGGCCAACCACACTCTGACAAAGGCCAGATGAGGAGGGTTGTCTGACGGAACCAAGCATGTGGGTTCCATGCTGTCTGAACCATGCATGTGTCTTTACAACAAAATAAGCATAGTTGAGGCATGTATGGTAAAAACATATGCAGGGTTAAAATGTTTCAGGTAAGTACTACTCCCCGACCCCTGCCCCCGCTCTGAGACTTAAAATTACCCCGTCCCTCCTGAAAACCATACAGATATATCTGTAAGAAACATTAGTTAGTTAGATTCCTCACCTTAGAATATCCCCAGGAGTCAGGCTGGATCCGGAAAGATTTGTGTCAGCAATACCCTTGCGCATCGCTAGGCGTCGTCTGCGGCTCTGCGTCCGTCGTCGGCATCGTGATCGCCGGGATGATGTCGTCGGAGTACTTGGACGCCGCCCTCGCGCGCTGACGTCAGTTCTTGTACATAGCTTTCCGCGGCAGGAACGCAGAGCCATGCAAGAGACCGACACTGGTGCCAAAAAATTCTAGGGCCCTGAAAGGGATGACCTCAACCCTAGATATCGGTTCGCAGAACGGGGAGGATGGGTGGGTCGGTGAGGAATCTAACTAACTAATGTTTCTTACAGATATATTGTTACCCAAGGTAAGTAACTTGTTCATCTGAAAGAAACACGTTAGTTAGATTCCTCACCTTAGAATAGATACCCCAGCAATACCAACCCCGGTGGTGGGTCTGCGAACCAAGATCACACCAGAAAGTCCTGGAGGACAGAACGGCCAAAGAAGCCGTCTCTCCGGACTTGGCTGTCCAGGCAATAATGTTTGGCCACGTTGCTGCCTGACAATTGTCCTGCAAGGGGACTCCCCGGCCCAGGGCAGTGGTCGCCGCTGTGGCCTGAGTAGAATGGGCCCTCAGCCCTACAAGAGGTTCATTTTTAGCTAAGGAGTAGCAGGCCTTGATACACAAAACAACCCACCGAGAGATGGTTCGTTTGTGCACCGCTCGTCCCTTCTTAGCGCCCACGTAGCCGACAAAGAGTTGGTTGTCCACCCGGAACAGCTTGGTGCGGTCCATATAGAAGGAAAGCGCCCGTTTTGGGTCCAGACGGTGGAGCCCCTCTTCCTCTTTCGAGGGATGCGAAGGCGGAAAGAAGGTGGGCAGCGTAACAGACTGCCCGATGTGAAAGGCAGTCATCACCTTAGGAAGAAAGGAAGGACGGGTCCTGAGACCAACTTTGTCCGGATGGACAGAAAGGAAAGGAGGCTTAGAAGAAAGAGCCTGGAGCTCACTCACCCGTCTAGCAGAGGTGATGGCCACCAGGAAAGCAGTTTTAAGCGTCCACAGACGAAGGGGACAATTATGAAGTGGCTCAAAGGGAGCGCACATCAGATACGTCAACATCAGATTCAAATCCCACTGAGGCATTACGAAAGGGACATGAAGAAACATGTGAGTAATGCCCTTAAAGAAGCGAGAAACAACAGGGGATTTGAAAAGAGAAGGCTGATCAGGAAGCTGTAGGAAAGCAGAGATAGCTGAAAGATAACCTTTAAGAGAGCCCAGAGCAGAGCCCTGCTGGGCCATGGAAAGAAGAAAGAGGAGAACCTCAGAAAGAGGGGCAGAAAGGGGATCCACAGCCTTTGCTGTGCACCATGCCACAAATTTGTTCCACCTGCAGGCGTATACCGATTTTGTGGAGGGACGCCTGGCTGCCAGAATAACATCACAGACTTCAGGAGGCAAGTCAAATGGCATCAACTGCCGCCGCTCAATCTCCACGCATGGAGGTGGAGGCTGGACAGGTTCGGGTGGAGGACCGTCCCCTGCTGCTGCGACAGAAGGTCCTCCTGAAGAGGCAGTCATATCGGGGGATCGGTCGACAGACTGAGTAGCTCGGGATACCAGTATCTTCGTGCCCAATCCGGAGCCACCAAGATGACTTGGGCCCGGTCGCGCCTGATCTTCTTCAGCACTCTGGGCAGAAGTGGTATAGGCAGAAAGGCGCACCACAGACCGCGACTCCACTCGCGACGAAAAGCGTCCCCGAGCGAGTGCCGCCTTGGAAATTCCAACGTGCAGAACTGCTGACATTGCGCGTTCTCTTCAGTGGCGAATAGATCTAACCAAGGCTCTCCCCACTGCCGAAAGAGGCATTGCGCCACGTCCGAGTTTAGATGCCATTCGTGATCCATTATGCACTGGCGGCTGAGTTAGTCTGCTCTGGCGTTCAGAGAGCCCGCCAGATGTTGAACCACCAGAGTGACGCCCTGATGTTCCAGCCATGTCCAGAGACGCAGAGCCTCCTGACAAAGGGTCCACGACCCCACCCCGCCCTGTTTGTTGCAATACCACATGGCGGTGGTGTTGTCCGTCAACAACTGCACAACACTTCACCGGACAGAGGGAAGGAATGCCTTCAGTGCAAGACGGATCGCCCGAAGCTCCAAAAGGTTGATATGGAGCCGTGACTCCGCCGGAGACCAGAGTCCTCTGATCTCCGTCTCTCCCAAGTGGCCTCCCCATACCAGGAGGGGCATCCGTAACTACTGTATGCTCCGGTTGGGGAAGGGAGAGGGATCTGCCACTGACCCAATCGCGATTCGTGAGCCACCACATCAATTGCCGTGCATTGCCCTCCGAGGTCTGGACATGATCGGACAGGTTACCCTGATGCTGCGCCCACTGAAACTTCATCCAGTGACTGTGTGTTTCTGTAAAGTTTAAATATGTTTTATATATATGCCAAGGTGTATTGAAGAATGAGTGGGTGTATAAGTGTCTGGATGGAGGATTTAGTAGGTGTGTGACTGACTGTATAAGTGAGTGATTAAACGTGCCTTACTCAATACATGGGTAAGTGACTAAACTATGTGAATGTCTGTATCAGTCTGTCTGTTGTGTAAGCTGCTGCATGGGTTGGACAGTAGCTACTCGAGTGTCTATATGGGTTATTGATTGGTTGCAGGAGTATTTGTATGGGAGACAGAGAGAGAGTGTGTGTGTGTGTGTGTGTGTGTGTGTGTGTGTGTGTGTGTGTGTGTGTGTGTGTGTGTGTGTGTGTGTGTGTGTGTGTGTGTGTGTGTGTGTGTGTGTGTGTGTGTGTGTGTGTGTGTGTGTGTGTGTGTGTGTGTGTGTGTGTGTGTGTGTGTGTGTGTGTGTGTGTGTGTGTGTGTGTGTGTGTGTGTGTGTGTGTGTGTGTGGATGGGAGGTGTGTGACTCTGCATAGATGTGTGAGTGGTTGAGTCACTGGGTGTAGGGGTTTAAGAGTGCATTCGGAAACAGCTGTATGGGTGGGTAAAACCCACTATAGCCGACACTGTGCCAAAAAAGGTGCTTAGAGATGCACTGTACTCTGTATATAACGAAGAAAGGACTGGCCTAGAATCTAAGAAACCTTCTGTTTCCAGATACATGTCCATCGCACAGGACCTACATTCTTTACCCTTATATCTCACCCTACACATGAGCCATTGGGAAAGGAATTTACTATTTCGCCTAAGAGCAGGAATTATCAGATATGCACTATGCTTCCCTCTTGGCTATCACCACAATCTTGACCTTGTACCATGCCCCTGTGATGGGGTGAGTGGCCAATCAATTTTACATTTTTTTGTAAGTACTATATTAAATACACAAAGTGGCTATTAAACCCATTTAAAAAAAAAAAAAAAAGGCCAATCAGTCTGGATAACTTTTTGGGTCCAGACGGTGGAGCCTCTCTTCCTCTTTGGAAGGATGCGGAGGCGGAAAGAAGGTGGGCAAGGTGACAGACTGCCCAAGATGAAATGGAGTCACTACTTTCGGAAGAAAGGAGGGACGAGGCCGAAGGACAACCTTGTCCGGATGAACAGACAGAAAAGGAGGCTTTGAAGATAAAGCCTGGAGCTCACTCACCCGTCTAGCCGAGGTGATGGCTACCAGAAAAGCAGTCTTAAGAGTCAGAAGACGAAGAGGACAATTGTGAAGAGGCTCGAAGGGAGCGCACATCAGGAATGTCAAGACCAGATTCAAGTCCCACTGAGGCATTACAAAAGGGACAGGAGGGAACGTGTGAGTAATGCCTTTGAGAAAGCGTGTAACCACAGGGGACTTGAAAAGAGAAGGCTGATCAGGAAGCCGCAAGAAGGCAGAGATAGCAGCAAGATAACCTTTCAGGGTGCCCAGGGCAGAGCCCTGCCGGGCCAAAGAAAGAAGAAAGAGGAGAACCTCAGAAAGAGGGGCGGAAAGGGGATCCACAGCCTTTGCTGTGCACCATGCCACAAATTTGTTCCACCGGCAGGCGTATACCGTCTTTGTGGAGGGACGCCTGGCTGCCAGAATGATATCACAGACTTCAGGAGGCAAGTCAAATGGCATCAACTGCCGCCGCTCAATCTCCATGCATGGAGGTGGAGGCTGGACAGGTTCGGGTGGAGGACCGTCCCCTGCTGCTGCGACAGAAGATCCTCCCGAAGGGGCAGACGTATCGGAGGATCGGTCAACATACTGAGTAGCTCGGGATACCAGTATCTTCGTGCCCAATCCGGAGCCACCAAGATGACTTGGGCCCGGTCGTGCCTGATCTTCTTCAGCACTCTGGGCAGAAGTGGTATAGGCGGAAAGGCGTACAACAGACCGCAACTCCACTCGCGACGAAAAGCGTCGCCGAGCGAGTGCCGCCTTGGAAATTCCAACGCGCAGAACTGCTGACATTGCGCGTTCTCTTCGGTGGCGAATAGATCTAACCAAGGCTCTCCCCACTGCTGAAAGAGACCTTGCGCCACTTCGGAGTTCAGACGCCATTCGTGATCCATCATGCACCGGTGGCTGAGTTCGTCCGCTCTGGCGTTCAGAGAGCCCGCCAGATGTTGAACCACTAGGGTAACGCCCTGGTGTTCCAGCCACGTCCAGAGGCGCAGAGCCTCCTGACAAAGGGTCCACGACCCCACCCCGCCCTGTTTGCTGCAATACCACATGGCGGTGGTGTTGTCCGTGAACACCTGCACGACACTGCCCCTGACAGAGGGAAGGAAGGATTTCAGTGCAAGTCGGATCGCTCTCAACTCCAACAGGTTGATGTGGAGACGAGACTCCGCCGGAGACCAGAGGCCTCTGATCTCCGCCTCTCCCATATGGCCACCCCATCCCAGGAGGGACGCATCCGTCACTACGACATGCTCCGGTTGGGGAAGGGAGAGGCTCTTGCCCATGACCCAATCGCGGTCCGTGAGCCACCACTGCAACTGCTGTGCAGTGCCCTCCGAGATCAAGACATGGTCAGACAGGTTGCCGTGATGCTGGGCCCACTGAAACTTCAGGTCCCACTGCAGAGCCCGCATGCGCCGCCTGGCGTGATGCACTAGTAGGATGCAGGAGGCCATCAGCCCCAGAAGCCGCAACACTAGCCTGACCGAAACCCAGGATAGAGGCCGAAAGATGGGAATCAGGGCCTGTATATCCCGGACCCGCTGTTCCGGTGGATAGACCCGGAACTGCGCCGAATCGAGAACCGCTCCGATGAAGAGGAGCTTCTGAGAGGGACTCAGGTGTGACTTCGGCACGTTGATGGAAAACCCCAGCAAATGCAGGAGATCCGCCGTAGTCTGGAGGTGGGAGACGACTGTCTGGGGCGAGCCCGCCTTCAACAACCAGTCGTCGAGATAGGGGAAGACTGGAACCCCTGATCTGCGCAGATGAGCTGCGACCACCGCCATCACTTTCGTGAACACCCGAGGGGCACTGGTGAGGCCGAAGGGGAGCACGGTAAACTGAAAGTGCTCTGGGCCCACCGTGAACCGCAGGTAACGCCGGTGGGCCGGCAGGACGGGGATGTGGAAATAAGCGTCCTGCAAGTCCAACGCTACCATCCAGTCTCCGGGGTCTAGGGCAGCTAGAACCTGAGCCAAAGTCAACATCTTGAACCGTTCCTTCCGGAGGAAGGCATTGACGTTCCGAAGGTCCAAGATAGGGCGTAGGCCCCCTTTGCCCTTCTTGGGAACCAGAAAGTAGTGGGAATAACAACCACGACCTACTTCTGGGCTCGGAACGCGCTCGACGGCCCCCTTGGCCAAGAGGGCGGAAACTTCCTCGTGGAGAAGATGCAAATGATCCCCCGAGATACGGTGGTGCTGCGGTGGCATGGCTGGAGGGGTCGTCTCGAAGGGGAGGGAGTAGCCCCTTCGGACGATTTGCAGCACCCACCTGTCCGATGTGATGGACCGCCAGTGGAGCAGGTGATGGCGAACTCTGCCGCCCACTGGCGTGGAATGGGTCTGAAAGCTCGGACTAGGAAGGCTTTGAGGCGGATGCTGCCGGGGTGGATGTGGGCTGACCTAGTCGTCCTCCAGATCCGCCTCGGCGGAAACCACGTCCGCGACCGCGCGCAGGTTGGTTCTGCGGCTGGTGGCTAGGCGCACGTGAGGAGGCACCCCTTCCTTGGCCACGAAAGGGGCGAAAAGCGGAAGATTGCGACCGCGGGGCCGAGAGGCCCAAGGACTTGGCCGTAGCCCGGGAGTCCTTAAAGCGGTTCAGCGCACTGTCCGCCTTCTCGCCAAACAGGCGAGTGCCATCAAACGGCATGTCCATGAGAGTGCTCTGGACATCGCCGGAAAACGACGTGGACCGCAGCCAGGCGTGACGCCGAAGCGCCACTGTGGTAGAAATGGCCCTACCCAGCGAGTCCGTGGTGTCAAGCCCACAACGTATGGCATGTCGCGCGGCATCCCTCCCATCGGCCAGAGCCTGGGTAAGTCGTGTCTGGACCTCCTCCGGACACAGGGGCAGCGCGTCCTCCACCGCATCCCACAGAGGGTGGGAATAACGGTCAAAGAGACAAGCGGTGTTCAAAGACCGCAGGCCCAAACTAAGGGAAGAGAACAGTTTCTTGCCAAACTGCTCCAGTCTCTTGGAATCCCGGTCCGGCGGGGCAGTCGGGAAAGAGGATTGGGAGGTGGAGGCCTGGATAACCAGGCTCTCAGGGGTAGGGTGTTGGGACAGAAAACTGGGGTCGCCCGGAGCAGGGCGGTGGCGCCTGGCAACGTTCCTGTCCACAGGAGGAACTGTGGAGGGGTGCCCTGTAGAACGTCAGTGAGGGCCTCATTGAATGGCAGGAGAGGCTCAGTGGAGCTTGCTGCAGACTGAAGCACCTCAGTGAGGACGTTCGTCCTCACAGCCACGGCAGGTAGCTCGAGCCCAAGGGCTGCGGCCGCCTTGCGCAGCACCACGGAGAAAGCAGCACCCTCCTCCGAAGCCACAGTCGGAGGAGAGATGACTCCAGTGTCTGGTGAGGTATCCAGACCACTGGCCTCCCCCAGTTCATCTGCCCAGTCCTGGGACAGTTGGGCCTGATCGGCCATAGGATCCTCGGATCCCTCCCAGTAGTCCCCATCATCCGACTCCTGGTGTAGAGGAGAAAGTAACGGAGCCGGGCGGTAGACAAAATGTGTCTCTAGCGGCGTCAATCTCGGCGTCCATCGACGCCGGACCGGCGCCGGGCCCGGAGCGGGACTGAACTGGGGCACGACGTCTAGCGGGGTCGACGTCGGCGTCGGGGGTGGAACCGGAGTCGACGCCGGTGGAGGAGGCGTGACAAGGTTGACCGGAGTCGACGGGGACTCGAGAACGGGTCCCTCGGGCGCTTGCGGCGTCGAGGCCGGAGCCGTCAACGGCGCCGGGGCCGGAGCCGCCGGTTGGCAAGGCAGCCCAGTCGGGTCCGCGGGGCCCGAAGGCGAACCAGCGGGCGCCGACGGCGGAGCCAGGTTCCTCATGGCCGAGAGGAAGGCACTGACTTCCGCCGGCGTCGCGTTAGTCCCAGGGACCGGAGGGTATGGGGACGGACGCGGCGCCTGCGGCTCCGCCGGAGCCGCGGGGGTGGAACCACCCTGACCCTCGACCGAGTCGCGCGACCGGCGAGGGGAGTCCGAAGAGCGATGTCGCCTCTTGGACTTCTTGGAATGCTTCGACTTACCCGAAGACTTTTATCCCGACGACCGATGGTGACGTCGGCTGCGGCTCCGCGACCGATCCTTGGACCTCCTCCTGGACCGGGATCGAGAGGCGCGCGGAGCCGAGTGGCGAATCTCGAGAAGCTTACGGGACCGCTCCCGTCTAGCCTTCGAGGTCAGGGCCTTACAGTCCGAGCACGACTCCGCGTCGTGGTCGAGGCCCAAGCAGTACAGGCACCGGCGGTGATGGTCCGTAACCGACATCAATCGGCTACAGTCCGTACAGGCTTTAAACCCAGGCATCCTACCGGCACCGGTGTCGATTGACAGGATCAAAAAGGATCAAAAAGTTAGTCAAAAATTGACTAAAGGGGTAGCTCTCCCGGATCTGCGCTTACTGGCGCGGAAAAAAGAAGAACTGACGTCAGCGCGCGAGGGCGGCGTCTAAGTACTCCGACGACGTCATTCCGGCGCACGACGCCGACGACGGACGCGGAGCCGCAGACGACGCCTAGCGACGCGCAAGGGGTATTGCTGACGAAAAATCTTCCGGATCCAGTCTGACGCCTGGGGATATTCTAAGGTGAGGAATCTAACTAACGTGTTTCTTTCAGATTATGTGAATGTCTGTATCAGTCTGTCTGTTGTGTAAGCTGCTGCATGGGTTGGACAGTAGCTACATGAGTGTCTATATGGGTTATTGATTGGTTGCCAGAGTATTTGTATGGGAGACAGTGTGTGTGTGTGTGTGTGTGTGTGTGTGTGTGTGTGTGTGTGTGTGGGTGGATGGGAGGTGTGTGACTGCATAGATGTGTGAGAGGTTGAGTCACTGGGTGTAAGGTTTTTTAAATGCTAATTTCTAACTATAACGTGCCTGAAACCTATGTTTTTTTCATTGAATTTCAATAGTTTTGTCAATGCTAATTTCTAACTATAACGTCCCTGAAACCTATGGTTTGGGTTTTTCAGTGAATTTCAAAGGTTTTTTAAATGTCAATTTCTAACTACAACATACCAGTCACGTTTCCAGAGTGGTGAGCGTGGCCTTCGAAACACCCCTTAGCAATTCCAATGTGTGGGATTTACTGGAGGTAACAGGAGGAGTAGTTAGCCCCCAACGTCAACCTTGGGGGCCAACTATCCCTTTTATTACCACCAGTCAGTCCCACACAGCAGGATTGCTAACTTTTTATATCAGGCCCCGCCCCCTCCCTGCACCACTGTGCAAACGCTCCCCCTAGCACGTTGTAACTTGGGGGATTAAGTCCCCTTGAATCCTGAGAGTCCCTGGGGTCCAACTAGCCCACCAGGTACCTCCAGTAAGCGGCACAGAGCTGCTTTGCAGAGACGTGGTCCAAGGCCATACCCTTTTTACACCTCTCTGCAACGCAGCTCTGTGGCGCTTACATATAACTTAAAACGTGCCACGGAGCGCGCTTGCGCACTTCTCACATCAGGGCCCGCCCCCTGCCTTCACCACTGTGCAAACACACCCGTGGCGCGTTTTAAGTTGGGGTATTAAGTCCCCTTCAATCCTAAGGGACCCTGTGGTCCAACTAGCCCACCAGGTACCTCCAGTAAGCTCCACAGAGCTGTGCTGCAGAAAGGTATAAAAAGGGGCATGGCCTCGGGCCACCTCTCTGCAATGCAGCCCTGTGGCGCATACTGGAGGTACCTGGTGGGCTAGTTGGCCCCCAGGGACCCCCAGTATTAAAGGGGAATTAATTCCCCAACGTACAACGCGCCAGAGGGCCAGTTTGCACAGTGGTGAAGGGAGGGAGTGGGGCCAGATGTGACAAGTGTGCAAAAGCGCCCGTGGCGCGTTTTAAGTTCTGGGATTAAGTCCCCTTGAATCCTGAGGGTCCCTGGGGGCCAACTAGCCCACCAGGTTCCTCCAGTAAGCGCCACAGAGCTGCGTTGCAGAGAGGTGGTCCGAGGTCAAGCCCCTTTTTACACCTCTCTGCAACGTAGCCCTGTGGCACATACTGGAAGTACATGGTGGACTAGTTGGCCCCCAGGGACCCCCAGTATTCAAGGGGAATTAATTCCCCACCTTACAACGCGCCAAGGGGCGCGTTTGCACAGTAATGCACTGAGGGTGCGGGGCCCCCTTCTTCTGATACCGTTGTTAATTTTTTTTTTTGAAGGGCGGCTGTGTGGCCCCCATCTTTTCCTATTTTTTGGGCCCTGGGGACATCATCTCCCAGGGACTGATCCCTATTTTGTTTATTTTTATTAAATATACGGGAAGGTGTCCGCTTGGCCTCCCTCCCAAGGCCATTTTAGGCCCCGGGGACCCCATTCCCCGGGGCATGGCCAGTATTGAAATGTTTTTTTATTAAGGGGGGGCGGGGCGAGTGGGGCCACGTGGCCCCCTCCCTGGCTACTTCTAGCCCCGGGAACTCCATCCCCCGGGGCCTGGCCACTTCGTTGGGGACTGCGCGGAGAGCCCCAATGCCCCCACGGTCCCTGCCGGCTCCCCGCCTCCTGCAGGAGCCGGCATTGCTTTTCCAAATGGGGAGCTGCTAACATGCATCTCCCCGTGTGAAAAAGCAATCTGCAATAGATTTTGGAAGCGAGAGCAGGAAACCTGCTCTCGCTTCCAAAATCCAAACCAGAGTTTGCTATGGGCCAGAACGGCTGTTGCGAAGTTAAAGTTAATGAGTTGAAAAAGGGAGATAAACCCACCCAGAGTGGGAAAGTCTGCGACTGAACCCCATGAAGTTCTAAAAAGAACTTAGTAGTGCATAAGGTGACTTAACACCATAATAAGGACAGAGCGCAGTTACCCACCAGACCATGACGCTCTAAAGGGAGCAGAAGCAATGGGAGGCAAGGGTAATAGAAGCTGTCACTAACAGCAGGAAAGAACCCATTTATGGAAAGTGGGTCGAGAGAAAGAAGCACAGAGCCAGAACGGCTGTTGCGAAGTTAAAGTTAATGAGTTGAAAAAGGGAGATAAACCCACCCAGAGTGGGAAAGATCTCCAGGATCAGAAGTGGCAACAGAAGCCAAAACAAGTACCGGTTGACCAAGAAAATAGTTTGAAAGAACACTGTGGAACCTGTACCTGCAAAGGCACGTGGCACAGCAGAGGCAATAGGTTGCCCTTTACCCAGAAAGCGCCAACATGGTGAAGAAACCATATTTTAGACATGGCGAGTAGAAGGAAGGCGATGACTTCAAAAGAGTCCACATACCGGCCTAATATGCACAACAGCAAAAAGGAGCTGTGAGGAAACAGGAGACAAGCAGGAGCAAAACAGGAGCGACAAAAGTGGCAGAATACCAATTTATGGCGCAAGATGCCGGTAGCATGTAAGTAGAAGACACGCCAGGACCAGGCGATGGTGCCACAATACGTGAAGGGTAAATTACAAGCATTTGAGCATCACCAGAGCGTAGACAGGAAAGAACCCCAGCATGTCGTGTGGACACTGGAGCCATACGAAGGATGCAAGGACTCCGTGTAGGGTAGCAGCACAGCCCAGGGGCACATAACAAGAAGGCAACGGCCCAAAAGGGCACCAGGCAGCCGGACACATCAAGAGCTGGCGGACCAAGTACACCAGGGCAGGACCCAAGGACACCGTATGAGGGAAAGAGCCTGCACGAACCCGTCGGGTAAGGGCAGCGAGCGGAGCCAGAGCAGGAAGGAAAACGTTGAAACAATGAAAACGAAACCCAATAAGAGTCTAGAGTACGCATCGTCGTCGACAAGTACTTTTGCCAGAGAGTAACGACAGTCCTCGCAAGATAGTGGGAGAAAAATGAGGCACCACCGTGGCAAAAGGGAGGCCCTGAACTGAAGGAGCGCACATCCAAAGGAAAAGACGCCCCTTGGAGAGTTCACAGCAGTAACCCAAGCAAAGCGTGGAAACACCCATACAGAAAAAGCAGGGAGTAACTATACTGCTATAGCAGAAGCGACCACCATGTATGGCAGGCAACATCTGCTAAACCACAAGCTTGGAGGACCAACCAGAAGAGGTAGGTGCACCAATAAGGAACAACAATAAGCAGGCCGCATAGCGGCAATAATAAGCAGGCGAAAGCATCAAACAGAGTGTTGTTCGCGAAAGACTCGCCACAACCAGGCGTGTCAGCAGGAGTGCAAGATAGACACCAGATGGCACGGGCCTATGCCAGATCCTGTTGCCATACAGGCAGGCCAACCCAACTTGTAAAAAGGCAAGTTATACGAGGAATTCTGTAGGAAGAGACAAGGGATGTCTAGCAGAACTTCTGCTCAGAGATATATATACACACACATACATACATACATAAACTACTGGCGGTCGCCAGTAGATAGCTATAGTTACAACCTTGTTTCTATAGGAAGAGCGTTTTTTAATTAGCCAATAACTTTGGCGCCGTTTGATGAATCTTCACAAAATTTTCAAAACTGATATGACAGTCACTTCAGCTGCTGTTGTGAAAGTTTCGGGGTGATCAGTCAAGTGTGGGCCAAGAACCAGGGGGTGCTTAAAAATTTTCCCCATGTTAATTCCCATGGGATCTTTAGACACAGCTAAAGCCCGAACTTCGCAACAGAATTACACAAATTTGGCAGGAAGGTAGATGTTGGTTCAGGGATGAGCCTTTTTGTTATTTGGTGAAAATCCGTTCAGTAGTTTTGGAGTTAAGGAAATTCTCAGTTGTATAAGTAGGGACACGGTGAATCTGCGACCCCTCTCGTGCTGAGATGTGATTGGCTTTCAACACTTAAAACCATGAAGTGTTGTCAGCCATCTTGTGACTCGGTTGAACAGTCACAGAAAAAAAAGATTACAAAAAAAAGAGAGAAAAGGGGACAGGGTAGAAACACCCTGACCCCCTAGGTCTCTTAGGGGCGGGAGTCCCAGGGTGGTCCTCGGCCCCGGGGACCACCACCTCCCCGGGACAAATTAGATCAAAGGAGGGAGGTTGCGCGGCCCTCCTCAGAGAGCCCTAGATGGCTTTGGGGACCCCCCGGACCAGCTCCAGAAATGTCCAGGGGTGATTACCCCCGGTACTCTGCTGTTTGCAATGGCATAGCAAACACTGATCCGCTTTCAGAGAGCGAGAGCATTAAAAATGCTCTTGCTTGCTGAAAGCTGAGAAGAGTTGCTTTTGGACAGAGGGTGCTGCATGTTGGCAGCTCCCTGTCCAAAAGCTATGCCGGCTCCTGCAGGATGCAGGGAGCCAGCAGGTAGCATGGGGGTATTGTGGCCTCCACATCGGCCCTCAACAGGTAAGAGTGGGTTCCCTGGGTGAGACAAGGGCACCCAGAGTAGAGGCCCGGAGATGGGATCCCCAGGGCTGAAACTTGCCCAAGCGCTGGGCCACGGGGCAATCGTCACCCCCCCCCCAAAAAAAAGCTTTTATTAAAAAAGGGGCAGGTCCTAGGGGATGGGGTCCCCCTCCCTTTTTCAGAATTAAGTTTTTTAAAAAGAGGCAGGACCAGAGTGATGAGGTCCCTGGGGCCCAAATCGCAAGGGAGGGTGGCCAAGCAGACCCCTCCCCTTAGTATTATTATTTTTTTTTTAAATAGAAAGGTACAGTGTCATGAGTGATGTAATATGTGAGGTCATAAGCTAGGCATTGCAGGGGGGCAGCTAACTAGAACTGTTGAATTTGACTGCTTTTGTATCAGTAGGCTGTCCGGTTTTAGGTTTAAAACTATAATAACTGATAAAATCCCACTGAAAGAGAACTAGCCCTCACCAGTGAAAACATATAAACACTGAAAAACACCTGCACAACCACAAGCTAAATGCCATTCAAAGAAAGGAAAAAACAGAGTGAAAGTCATTTTTTTTTTCTTCCTGCAGTGGCCCATACAATGTAACTTTGTTATACAAGCTAGCAGTAAGAAAGTTTGGGCTAACATTATTCTGCTTGAGTTTTGTTGTTTAGGGATGCCACACAAATATTGTTTATTCTTCCTTTTGTCTTTTTCAGTGTTGTGGTCTTTGGTCTAAAGATGCAGGGTTTAGAAATGTGTTAGTTCTTGTATAATTATTTTATAAACTGTACAGAATCAGGAAATATCAAACTCATATGCGATATTGTGAATGCGTTTGACTCTTTCACTGATAGGTGAAATGGCTGGTTTCATAAGAATCTTTCCTAATACGTGTCATCACATTTACCCACAGAGAAATAGTAAAAACCCTTAATACGGGGCGTGGCTTGCTGCCGACGGGAATGGCCGCGCAGTAGCGAAGCTCTGCAGCGCCACTCCCGAAAAATCCTGATGAACTGAGCCCCGAGGCCATCACCCGAGCGGAGAGCCGACGCTGGTGTAGCTGGAGACCCCACTGACCTGGTGGCGAAGTTTGGTGGCGATTGGAGGTGGGGCCGCGACTGAGCTCTGCTCAGCGAGAGCCGCTGGTCGGAGGCGGCCGAGGAGTGATGCCCCATCGGACGTAGCGGCTACGTGAGGCCGCGGCTGTGGCCCGAGACCTCCGGTGCAGTGAGTGCAGGGGTGCGGTGCCCCGGGGAACCCGAGAGCTGGTCCTGCGGGGCCCTTCACTCGGCCTGACCCCTCGGCGGCCCCAACAGAGATAGAGGCTGCAGGGCCGAAGGTAGCGGGAGCAGCCGGCGTAATTGTGGGCCTGGAGGAGTGGCCGGATCGGGGCCGGTGGCGGCGGAGCTCCGATAACGGAAGGCGTTGGAAGTGGCTCTGTTGGGCCGGGTCGCCGCGCTGAGAGGCGGGAACACGGGGCCTGATTGCTCCTGGTCCCGAGTGCCGGCACTCCCCAATCTGACGGAAGAGTGGCCCAGGTGGGCTTGGGAACTAACGCGGCCGCGGTGCGGCTCAGTCTGCCGAGGGAGAAGCGGCGTGGGATGTGACGACCCCAGCGGGATAATAACGTGTCCCGAGTGACTCTGTTGGCCCCCCCCACGAAACTTCAAAGAACCCGATAGGGTACAGGCGAGGCTCACACCGAAGTTGGGGTAAAGTGGCGGCAGAGAGCTGGGACGGACGACCTGACCGCCGCGCCATCGGTAAGGGGGGTGCCCTACAGGTGGACTGAAAGACTTACCAGGGAGCGGGGTGCGAGACCACGAGGGGAGCCCTCGGATTACTGCCTTTGCGGGTGGGCGAGATCTGACCGCAGGAGCTCTCCGTGTGACGGCTGGCTGCTTGAGTTGTGGTGCGGCCTTGTTGAGTGGCGGGACCCCGAGGCCTGTGTGCGAACTGCGACGCCGGATCTCCAACTGTTGGCGCGCCTGGCGGGGGAGCGGCTACCCGGCTTCGGTGAAGCAGATACGGGGACTGCAGTGATCGGCCCTGGCAGTGGACTCGGGATCTGGAAGCTAGAGGGGGCGCCTTGGCGGCGGGGGTGCAGCCTACGAAAACCGACAGGCCGGGTGGAGGTATCCACCGCAGGCGGCGGGGATTAGCGGCGGCACCTCGTGGCTGTGGTGTGCTCACTGAGGGGAGATCATGCCGTCTGGCCGGAACAACAAACCCACGACGCAGGCCAAACTAGAAAAGTTCGCATGGCACCAGCAACAGGGTGGTGATCGAGCTGGGACACCGGCCTCAGACGGTGGAAGTGACCCGACGAATAAAGACCTCCTGGACGCCATAAAAGCCGTTAAGACATCCCTTGAACATCGGATCGATACTGTGGCCACCGATGTCGGGCTGATTCGCGAGGACGTAAGGAAGATCGCAGACCGGGTGGGGGCAGTGGAAACGTTCACCAAAGAACTGTCAAACGACGCCAGCCTTCTCAAGCGTGAACTCACTGATTTGCGAACCTCCCACGAGGTACTTGCCCGGCAGCTGGACGACTATGAAGGCAGGATGCGCCGAAATAATGTCCGAATTATTGGTGTTCCGGAGCGGGCGGAGGGGCAAGCAGCGGATCTCTTTGTCGAGGACCTGGTCCTCACTCACCTACAGCCTAGGGGACTCTCCAAGTGTTTTTCCATTGAAAGAGTCCATCGAGTGCCGGGGGGTCGCCCTAGGCCAGGGGCCCCCCCTAGACCACTTCTGGCCCGAGTGTTCAACTACCGTGATCGAGACATTATTCTTCAAACGGCGAGGGCGGCTCCTCCGGTCACAGTGGAAAACAGCAACATCACGTTCTTCCCGGACTTTACCCTACGGGTGCAGAAACAAAGACGCAGCTTCATGGAGGTAAAAAAGGCGCTTCGCGACCAGGATGTCAAGTACGCAATGATGTTCCCGGCTAAGCTGCGAGTGGAGGCCGAGGGCAAATCATTATTCTTCTTGCGCCCAGAGGATGCTTGGGACTGGTTGGATGGTTGGAGAACGGCGGATAAGCGGAAGAAAAAGGGTCCTTCGGCGGCGGATGCGGCAGATGATTGGTGCCAGCAGAGACGCTCTCCTGTACGTTCAGATTCTGGGGCCCCCGGCCCGGGGGGGGGGGGGGGGAGCATTAACTTGGGACGAGGGTAAGACGGTATAGGGCCTAACATGGCTGCACAGTATCCCCCTGTAAGAGGTCAGGAGGCAGACTGCTATCACACGGTGATATTACCTACAGGACAGAGGACACGTATGCTGGGAGTGAGTGGCACTCTTTGCTCTGTTGTGTGCCACCTGGGTCCCCCAACGTGGGCATTTTAGGGGCATGAGCCGAGCCCACATTAACTTTGATGGCTTCCCCTCAATTATGTGCTCATTACTGTACTGTTGGATGGAATGGTGTGGGGGAAACTAATTCATGCCTGTAGCCACGGGGTGGTAGTGGGGTTTTGGCGGTTCGAGCAATGCTTCAACAGAATTTTCTGACTTGCCGTGTGTAGGGTGGTGGGCGAGGGGGAGGGAAAGCGTTTTATACGCTGTCATTAGTTACACTGGGAGTGGGGCAGCACACGTTTCCTCGGGAATTTATGGGGGGGCGACAGGCACTCTGCATGTTGGGGGAGGCGGGCGGTTGTAGTCCCGTTCCGCAGGGGAGCAGGGAGGGTTGGGTAATTTCTTGGATTGAGTTGGGTGGCGGGGTTGTTATTTACTGTTCTTCTGCAGCAGTCCTACATGGTACCTTTTGTCAATGCACGGCACGGACTAGTCGCCTATTGATTTTTGATCTCATCTCAGTTGTCGTTGGGACGGGCAACGGGCGGAGGGTAACGTTATTGGGGTTGAGGGCTGTGAGGCCCCTGTACACTGAACACCCCGACTGTTCCTGTACGTTGTTATCAAGATCTAATGGCTATGGCTCAGAGACTTAGTCTAATGACCTGGAACGTTAATGGGCTGGGCGATAAAATTAAACGGAGCATAGTGCAACAATATATACATCGACATCGCATAGACGTTGTGCTGCTCCAAGAAACTCATCTCATAGGTAACTCCTGTCAGGCCCTAGACCGGAAGGGGTATCGAATGGTTGCACACTCCGGATTTACCTCGGGATCCAGAGGGGTGGGGATCTTCTTGAGAAAGGGTTGCCCCTATGTGATCCACACCACACACACCGAGCCTCAGGGTAGGTATGTGGCTTGCTCTGGTAGTTGGGAAGGGAAGGCCCTCAACCTAATTTCAGTATATGCGCCGCCTGGCCTCCAGCGCCAGACCCTGGCGGACGTGGGGACAATCCTAACGACCCTTCCGGAGGGGGCGGTGGTTACGGGCGGCGATTTTAACTTGACCATGGACGAGACACTGGACCGCACTCCACCCCGTAGGGGTGACCCACGAGGCTCGCAGCTGAGTAATTTTGTTGATGCATTCGGCCTTGTGGACGTGTGGAGGTGGCCGCACCCCAGAGACACACTTTACACCTTCCAATATGGAGTTCACGGCAGTCACTCGCGGCTTGACTATCTGTTTACTCAAGCGCATTACATCCAATACTTCACCGGTTCCTCTAGCTTGGCAAGGGGGATTTCTGATCACTCCCCTGTAATATCTTTCTTTGGAGCGAATATTACGCGGCAACCTGGCCCCATTCGAATTCAGCCGTGGCTGCTGAAAATCCCGCATATTAGAGACTCCTTGCCACGGGACACGGATTATTACTTTGATGAAAATGAGGGTTCAGTGGCGTCGGCGGTAACATTATGGGGTGCGTACGGGGCGGTCATCAAGGGACGAGCGCTGTCCCTGATGGTGGGACACTGAACGTAGGCGACGGGTTAGCGAGCTGGAGACGGAGATATTACAGCTCGAGCAGGAGACTTCACACACCCCAGCCCATGAGACCCAACATTTACTCGACGTTAAGAGACAGACTATAAACAACTGCTCTGTGAGGAGGCCAGTCGACGATCCCTCGCCACCCGACACAGAATTTATGAGCTGGGGGAACGCACCGGTAAATTGTTGGCCTGGCTGGAGCGTAAAGAGTTGGCAGCGCGATGGGTGGGGGCGGTCAAAGGACCGGATGGGGAACTGATCACCGGCCCCCAAAATATCGCCGAAGTATTTGCAAAATACTACGAGCAAATATATACCCCGCCACAGAATTCGCAGGCTTGTTGGGCGGCAGACCTCCTGGCCACCATAGACATGCGGTGTCTCTCTCAGCAAGAACAGGAGACTCTGGAATCGGACATCTCGCTTGAGGAAATTCAGACTGCCATTCTGGATACCCGCTCCGGGAAAGCCATGGGTCCCAACGGAATCCCGATAGAATTTGTGAAATCTATGACTCTGAAGTTGGCGCCCCACCTCCTTAACCTATATAAAGAATGCTATGAAACCGGCACTCTCCCGGCCGAAATCCGTGACGCTACAATAGTGGTGATCCGCAAGCCTGGTAAACAGGCGGACGAAAGTGCATCATACAGGCCTATCTCCTTGATCGCGGTGGAGGCCAAAAATCCTGGCTAAGCTGCTGGCCAACCGATTACTTCCGTATCTTGCGGTCCTGATCCACCCGGATCAGTCGGGTTTCATGCCTGGCCGAAATACCGCGCGTAATCTGCGGCGTGTCCACGGGGTCCTGGGTCGGGCGGCAACTCTTCAAGAGGAGGCGCTATTGCTTGCACTTGATGCTAAGATGGCGTTTGATACAGTGGCGTGAGATGATCTTTTTGTTGTCCTGGCCCGTGTGTGGTTGGGTTCTAGGCTGATAGGATGGATTCGACTGCTATATACCTTGCCCACTGCCCATGTCTCAGTCAATAACCACCGCTCGACATCCTTCTCCCTCGGCCGTGGTACGAGGCAGGGCTGCCCCCTATCGCCGCTCCTTTTTGCCTTGGCACTGGAGCCGCTCGCGGTCTGGATCCGGAAAGATCCAGAAATCAGGGGCCTTTAATGGACAGCGGAACACGAAGATCGCATTTCTTTATATGCGGACGATATTCTGTTGTATCTGGCCTCCCCTGCACGCTCGATCCGTCGAGCGCTACATATTTTTCATATATTTGGGGCCCACTCTGGATACCAGATCAACTGGTCCAAATCCCAGATGTATCCCCTTTGGGGTGATCCGCTGCTTAGCCCTAGGGGATATGATATACCGGTAGCGTTACAGGGTTTTCAATATCTGGGCATTTTTATAACAGTGGGGACGTATGGGTTAAAGGTAAGAAGGCGACCTTCGCAGAGCTTCAACTTAAGTACCAGCTGGCTCCCTCTGAGCACTTCCGCTATATACAAATAAGCCATGCTATCGATCGCGTCCTACCCGCAGATACTTCCCTTCCGGATTATTCGCCTTTGGAAGACAGATTGCTCCTAGATCTAATGGACCGCAGGGCTATCTCCTTAACTTATAAAAAACGAATTAATAATCGCAGTGACCCAATGCAGAAAGTACGGGCCAGGTGGGAAACGGATGTGGGGGACTTACCTGACGAAGACTGGAGAGACGCGCTAGCCTCCCCTCGGGAGGTGGCGATACCAATGCGGCTCCGGCTGGTTCAGCTCAAGGTTCTGCACCGTGTGTATTTCGATGCAACCTTGCTGTGTAAATTGGGTAGGCGTCCCAATGAGCTCTGCCTGCGCAGTTGCCATCAAGCAGGCACATTCACACATATATTTTAGGCCTGCCCCCCATACACCAATATTGGATTGAAGTCATTCGTCAGATGGCGCGGGCCGTCGGTAAGGTGGTCACTCCTTCCCCTCAGTTATGCCTCCTAAATGTGTGGGCTGATACGGACCTCACCCAGGCAGAGCAGGAATGGGTGGCTTTGGGTTGGGCCATAGCTAAAAGGAATATTGCCCAGAAGTGGGGGGTGGCCGCTGTGCCATCGCTGCGCACATGGGACAAGGATATGGACATATCGATGGTGGCGGAGAAAACAGTCTATAAGGTTCGATGCTGCCCTAAAAAGTGGGATCACAAATGGGGACGTTGGAACAAATATCGGGGGGACATTTGCATTTCTCCCACAATAGAACTCCGACGAGAGAGAAAGGCCATACTAGACAATTTGGGAGAGGGTACATCGACCTCAACACCTGGAGAAACCTAGTCCAGATAACAAGTGATGGGACCCCCCCTGGCCCTAAAGTGTGTCGCAAATCACCTCTTTAGTGTGTCGCTATTTGTTGTGTCTCTGAACTAAATGTCCTCGATGCACCGTGTATTGTCTCGAATGCCCAACATGTATTCCATCTATGTGGGTGCTATGTGTGTGTCATGATTATTGTAATGCTGCAAATTTCGTTATCAATAAAAAGTTATTTATAAAAAAAAAAAACCTTAATACATCAGCCCCCAGTTTCTAGTGGGTCAGTATTGATAGTAGGCAGATTGCAAACACCCGAGGCTTTAAATATTCAATGCAAGGTATAGTGACATGTATATGTGAAAAGAGCGCTATCACCAAGCATCTGGGATAGTGGTTAAAACATGACACCAGAGTTTTGGAAAACATGGAATGCAGTGTCAGTTGGAATGCTCTGCAAAAAAGGTTCTTTCCAAGTTTAACAAAGATTGGAGTTACATTGTTTGTATTTGCAGTGATTCAGCTACGTATATGAAAAAGTTGTGTGATGACCTGTTAAAATCGATACCTGAGCTGAAGTGTTTCCCTGTAAGAGATCCATGCCACTTGCTAGATAGTATGCTGAAAGCATCTTTACAATCTTCAGAGTTAATGAGGAATGCTATTGACTTTTTAGTCCATTCTGGTGCACTGTTTTCTTATGCACAGGAACTAAATATTTATCATTTTGTGCTTTGTGTGGCATCAAAGAGAGAGACATCCCAACTCTGTCCCTTAGCTGATGGTTCTCAGTCCAAGGGGCTATGAATGCTATATTATCCATGAGACAACGTTTTACAGAATTGTTGCTGAGTAATGATGCCAAAGGCAAGAAATGTGTGGAGCTTTGGTCACATATTGATAGTGATGTGAAAAAAAGTACACACTACTGAATTCTTAGATTTTTACAGGAAAACATAACTGCTGTAATGGACATAATAAAATAACTAGAGTCTTAAAACACTCTTGTCTGCCAAGTGTTCAGCATAATTGGTGTAGATGTGAAACATCTCCTTGAGAGCAGGCTGGGGACACCTTTAGTGACTTTGGCACTGCAACATGTCCCATGTTAACTTTGTAAGCAAAGCGATGGTGAAGAGCAATTCAGGAACTTTTATTTTACAATGTATGAGAAATGGCTTGCAATGATGCATAGAAATGTCCCTTAGCCAACCATGACATTTGAAGTCAATGAAACCTCACTGTGGTACTCTGTACAAGTTCTAGATCCCTTCTGTAAAGGGGAATTTCCTTCGTAGTTTCAAAAGTGCTGCTTCATTTTTGACCGCTTCAATAACTCTGAGGGCATAAGCACCAAGATCAGCGCAAATGTTGCAGAACCTGCCCTGAGAATCGCAATCTTCAATTGAACCAGTATTGGCATGGAAAGCTATGTCAGTGGCCAGAGTTAACAAATTGTGTACT
Organism: Triturus cristatus; assembly: GCF_964204655.1. NCBI lineage: Eukaryota > Metazoa > Chordata > Amphibia > Caudata > Salamandridae > Triturus > Triturus cristatus. The sequence continues at coordinate 210,628,112 of NC_140594.1, read as the reverse complement.
GGCTGTTTTGGCATTGACCATTCCAAGTGCCAATGTTGAGAGGTCCTTTTCACAGAAGTTTAAATGGGAAGGAAAGAGCGAGCACACATGATCAAAGACTCACTGAAGAAGTATTGTATGGTGTACTACGATAAGTTTAATTTACAAAAATCTATTTGGACCTCATATACACTATACTTACACTGCTTATATACCATGCGCTATCAGTGCAGAAAGCAAGCAATAATAAAAGCAAGACGTTTCATAAACACCGGAAAAACACTGTTTCTGCCATTTTTAATGGTGCAAAAATGTGAGACAGCAGGTGAGGCCTGGCAGCAGATCCAGATGCTTGCCGGAAGGGAGGGGTTGGTTGTTATGAGACAGCTGCAAGGCTGTCTGTGGAAGCGTAATTAAAGTGTAGGAAAGTCTCAGCGGTATGCAGAATTTAGGGATTAGGGCATTGTCTCTGGCTTTTAGCGCTGCACTCAACACAGCCAAAAAAGAAACCAAGCTGAAGACAGCATGGAGGTAAAACCTGCACTTGATGTAAGGGTGGTCTGGTACGTACTCAGCAACTCCTATTCCAGCTGCATTTTGTTAGATGAGTCTGTCTACCATGGAGTCAGATACTCCTCAAGGGAGGATATCTAGAAAGTAAAGTCACAGTAATTGAGCCTCAAAAAGATAAACTACCAGACGGGACTCCATAGAGACATGCACCAAAGGACACAGACCTCAACTCCTACTTCTCCAAGACTAGATTGGCAGAGATTGTGGCAATCTCATGTATTCCTTGGTCCGATGTGCCTAAGAAACCTCCCAAATAAGAACTGTTTCTGGTAACAGACGAGTCTAATTATCTGGTGGTGGGATATGAACAATTGAGCACTGCAATCAGGCAAGTACTGTGAGAAGTGATTTCAAAATACTGAAGAACGCATTTCATCTACTCTCAGGTGAGGAGAAAGAGGATACTTGGTGGTCATAGGGATGAATACATTTTGATACAGAAACCATCATTTTATATCCACTTCAACAAACTTTTAAACATAGGCGTTTTTTTTTTCATCACGTGATTTGCGAGGAATTGGGGGGAAATGAATGTCCCTCAATTTGTTAAACAGAATACCCAACATTAAAAGTAATTAAAAAATTGTTTTTCGTATCATTATGAATGAAATAGTGGCTTAGAGTATATATTCCGTACAAGTTAGTACGTTTATATACGTTTAAGGCGCTGACATCCTGGCTGCATAAACATCATTTAGCAGGATATGAGCAATTCCGTGAATAGAGTACACATCATTTTCTGCATCAGTGCATCTAAGGTGAGCCAGCCTTACTGAAGAGAGGGCTATAGGACTAAATATCGATATGCCCAAATAATGATTATGACTGTATTAATGTTCAGGGAGTAGACACATTCCGAGACATTTTAAGGTACTATAGCTGTTCCACTTAGATTTGTGGGAGGTTCTACTGTTGAATCTTTAAAGTATAGGAGTACATAATTAATTCAAAGACATGAATGTTGCTTATGCTATCTGTTTTGAAGGCTCCAAGACTATAAAAACAGTCAATGCAAGTTCTATTGGAATAGAACAATTTTGGCTGAGAAAGAATTACCAACAATGTGTAACTAGCAATCAGTGAGTGATTTTATGGGCAGTTTTGAAAGAGGTAACTACCATTTTAGGAGACTTTTAGAACAGTAAACCATTAGTGCTTTAGTACTATATGGCATGCATAGGAAAGTGCCCCTTTTTCACATGGCAACTCCCACTTTTTGCCTGGTATTTGATGCAATTTTGACTGAAGTGCACAGGGTTCCTGCTAAGCAGGTCCCCAGTGCCAGTGCTCTTTACCTAAAAAAAGGTAACTGTTCAATTGTATCCCGATTGACAAGACCTTTAGCACCTCTTTAAGTCCCTAGTAAATGGTATCCCTGGTACCTAAGGCATGGGTACTAAATAGGGTCTCTAAGGACTGCAGCATGTATTGTGCCACCTTAAAGAACTCACCACCAACCTCATGCAGACTGCCATTGCAGGCTGGAGAAATGGTGCAAACAAATGTGAAAACACAACATGGCACACACCCTGTGTGGCATGCCCACCGACACTGCATGCAATATATGTAATACACCCCAACAGCAGGCCTTATAGCCCTAAGGTGGGTGCATTATATTAAATGTGAGGGCATATCTGCATGGTCAGATATACCCCTATGCTGTCTAGGCCAATTACTGGATAGTAAAAGTTTACCATGAAGCCATCTTTATATATACTGGGCACTGCTCATTACGAGTTCCCCAGCGACATGATGACTCTACTGAAAACTATGGCGTTTGGCATCAAACACCTTGTCTTGAGAAATCCACACTGAATCCAGTAGTGGATTTATTAAAAAATTTACCCAGAGGGCACCTTAGAGGTGCCCACTGAAAGCCTACCAGCCTCTTAGTGTGCTGGCTGACTGGTATCGTCCAGCCTGCCGCAACACAGATATGTTTCTAACCCCCTGCAGGTGTTAGTGCATGCTCTCAGAGGCCAGAAACAATGCCTGCTCCAGGGGAAGGTGTTTACACCTCCAGCAGGATGGCTAGTGATTTAGCATATCAATTCAATTCAATAGTTCTTTATTCAGTGGTTAAAAACCATCATAAAAGAGTACACATATATACAATTAAAACAGTATTAAATCAATGTACAGAACATTGAATGAATCTATTTACATACAAATAATTCGTTAGTCCTAGGAAATCCTTATTGGTAGCTTGATAAAACTAACAAGTTGACAAGTCTACAGTGTTCATAATTAATGCAGGCCTCTAGTTACCCTGAGTCTGAGTGCAAATTTCAGGAAACTTATCACCGCACATAATGTTAGCGGATCAATAGCCCTTTGTAGAAAGGTCAGTGCCTCTTTGGCTTGGGTGAACCTTGCCTTTTTTTAAATATCTTTTAAGAATCTGCGTCTTGGGATTGTATATATGGGACATAAAAGTACAAAATGAAGGGTGTCCTGCGGAGACCTATTGTCGCAGCCGCAGGCACCCTTCTGCTCAATTGAATTACTAAAACCAGCTGGATCTGCCAACAAATGAGGTAAAAAATTAAGCCTAAAACGTGACATTAAGAACCTTTCTTGGGCATTGTACAGGACACAAAGATACGGTTCCATCCCTTCAGTGGTTTCGAGCCTACTGTAAATGCTCACTGTTGGTTTGCTCCCTTCTGTTGTAATCCTGCCCGATACTCTTGATTCCATAAAAATTCTCTTCAAGTTGAGCTTATCCTGAGCAGTGATCAGTGAGGGGTTTAAGTACAGCTCTTGGTGACCCATACTTTCCAGGCTAGTCTTAACATAATTGACCCATGGGATATTCAGATGTTTATCTCTACCAAGGCAATCTTGTATAATCAACCTACTCAGAGCTGCTTCCGGGTTCGTCCATATTTTAAGCCAAGCCAGGATTGGTCTAAACTTAATCAGATCCTCTAAGTAGGGTCTTCCTAGTTCTTTGTGGACTATGAGAGCTGGTGTACAATTAGGGACTTTCAATACTGAACGAAGTATTTTATTTTCTTCCCTTTGTAGTCCATCAAGATTTATAAATCCCCATACTTCTGAGCCGTACATGGTTTTTGGACAACACATTGAACCATAAAGGTTCATTGTTTGTTCCGGACACCAGCGGCCCACTCTCCTCCCATAACCAGAAATGGCCCCGGATGATGCCACCAATTTACCACATCTTTCCTGCACGAGGGGTGTGAATTTTAGTGACTCATCAAAGAGCACACCTAGATACGAGAATGAATGCACCCTTTCTAGTGTGTGGGTGCCAATTCTGTAAGTGAAGCCAATCTGTGGCTTGTGGCCTGCTGTCATTACATATGATTTTTTTAGGTTGATAGACAGGTCTATCGCCTCCATGAATTTGACGAACCCATCAATAAGGATCTGAAGGCTTTTAGGGGTTCGTGCCAGGAGAACCGCATCATCTGCGTACAACAGCACTGGGATGTTACGTGTCCCCACCCTTGGACAATCTGTATTTATATTATTAAGAGATTGTTCCAAATTATTAATATATAACGAAAACAAAAAAGGAGCTAAAATACATCCCTGCCTCACGCCACTAGTACAGCTGAAGGATTCTGTCAGTCCCCCATCCTTGTTATAGCGTACCCTGCCGGAGGTTTCTCTATGCAATTCCCTCAGTATGCAGATTATCCCTGGGTCGATTCCGAGTTGGTTCATCATTACCCATAGCTTATTCCTATTGACATGGTCAAATGCAGTGGCCAGGTCCATGAACCCCAAGTACATGGATTCGTTGCTGGTTGTGGTATACTTTGCGACCAGCATGTATAGGTTCAGGCATTGATCGCTGGTAGACCTACCGGTCCGAAAACCGTACTGGGCATCTGAAATGATGTTATTATCCTCGGCCCACTCAGTCAATCGATTCAGGATTACTCTTCCCAGGATTTTGGCTGTAACATCTATCAAAGAAATAGGACGGTAGCATTGAGGGTCATCTTTGTTACCTTTTTTAAAAATGGGTACAATTATGGCCGATGACCAAGACCGAGGCAGACCGACCATAATGGCCGCATTTATTACTGGTTATAATAGGGGCCCATAGATCCACGTGACTCAGGAACAGGTCTGGGGGGATCCCATCTGGGCCCGGGGCTTTATTTTTGGTAAGTCCCTCGAAACCCATTCTAATCTCGTCCAGGGAAAATACCACCCTCATTCTCTGTATGTTCACCCCCCTCTCCTTTATCGTATCCTCCTCCCCGTGGTTATACAGGCCCTCAAAGTGAGCAATCCACTGTTCCGGGAGGATATTTGTTGCGACCTCAGGGGCGTTGTTATCTTGAAAACAAGGGGAATTTATTAATCTCCAGAATTCTGTGATATCCCTTTTTTCAGAGGCCTCCCTCAAGGCCGCCATGCTTCCCCCTGCAGTGTAACTTTCCTTCTTTTAAGCTCCTTCCTATATATTGACCTGCATATTTTGACTTTTACTTGATCCCTAGGTGTACTACTCAGGGCTATTTTTAGGTCCTTCAGAGCGCGTGTACAACCCCCATCAAACCATCTCGGTGATTTAGGGTGAGTTTTCTTGGGGGCATTGGTCAACAGTAGCCATCCACCAAGCTAGTTATTTGTCCAAACACATTTAATAAGCGAGCCCCCACCACAAAGAGGTCTAAACACTCATCAATGAGTGACTTGCCTCTTTCCATCAGGGACCGGTAAAATCTAACCCCATCTAATTTTGCCCACTTAAGTCTTCTGCCCTGGGCCGTCACACTTTCAATAGTGCCCTGCACTGGCTTGTTCTTTTGCTTGACCTGATACAAGAGCTCCATAACCAAAGGGTTATGGTCGCTAAATGGACTCCACTCAATTCCTACTTTGATGATCCGATTTTTTAGGCCTCTAGAGACAAAAATATAATCTATGTAGGACGAGCACCCTCTCCCTTTAAAAGTAGGGGGGAGTGTGCCATCCGATCCCAGTGGGATCATATCAACAGTATGTTCGAGGTCATGAGAATGGATGAGCTTGCCCAGATCAATACCAGTTAGGGAGTGGCTGAAATGGGGTCTTTTTCTATTGGGCATTTTGACCAGTTAACACTGATTGGCAACAACCACGGGCATAAGTGACAGTTCAAATCACCCATTACTAGTATCGAGGGAGCCAAAGCACCGTGGGCGGGATCGAGTTCTTGTTTCAGCTTAGTGTCTAATTCCCTCATAATAGTAGTGTCATTTTCCGGGAGACCGGTATTATACACATTGAACAAAACAAGACCCAACCCTTTGTTCCTGAACCTCAGGGCCTGGATGTTCCATGCAAACCAGTCCACGTTAGACCATTTACCTTCTATACTTAGGTCAACGTATATTATCAAACCGCCCTTGGCCCTACCTGAGGAGGTTTTTTGTGCAGGCGTGAAAAAACATTTATAACCAGCTATTTGGAGAAGGGTATTATCCAATGCCCAGGTTTCTTGTAGGCAAATTATATGGAAATGGGCCATATACTGACGCCAATCCTTGTTATCAAATTCCCCTGCAATACCTGCTATATTCCAAGATATAATTTTCAGGCCTGCTTCCTCTGTAGTGACGGGCCCTACCCCTACCATACCTTGAGTGATATTAGCCCGCCCCCCTTTATTCCTGGAGGATAGTTTCTGCAGATCACTGTCCTGCTGTCTTGGTTCTGGGGCTATGATTCCTGTCCCTAAGGGTGTTTGTAAACAACCCCTAGCGCGAGGGTCAAGAGCTCCTGTGGTCCTTGCTAGGATCCTGTGCCTACCCAACCCTGATGATAACTGTCCATCTTCTTTGGACAGGCAATGTATGGGTAAGATTCCTTCTATCGAATCAAACCGATCAGGTTTTATCTGATCCGTGTCAGCCTGCGCTAGAGGGAAATGTGGAATGAGTAGTCAATCAGTCTCCTCTAGTGACCTTAGTGGGGTGAATCTATTTGCCCAACATGGGTGTCCTCCTTCCCAAATCCCTGTCGCTTGTCGTGTACGATTTGGGACCCTATTTAAACTAGGATTTCGTCCCTCCACGCATCTCCATGTAGTGTGCTGTCCCTCTTTTGGTGCCTGTTGCCTCAAATAGAAATAACTAAGTGAGAGTGGCCTTATGCCCGATGTACATCCAGGTGATCCCTGACTTAAAATATGCTCAACCACACTCCTGTCCCTAAAATTAGCAATAATGCAGTTTCCTTCGATGTTTTTAGGTCTAATCCCTATCCAATTCACTCGTCTAACCAGGAGAATTTCCCCATCCTGGTTATTAGATATTGGTCTGTTTTGAGTCAGCCAATAAATGAGTTTGTTTTTTAGCTCCTGGTGTGATTCTCTCTGGGCCTCTTTTAATTCTGGAACCCCAGCAAAGACAACGACCAACGGGCACGCCTCAGGGGGAAGATTTATGGTAGGGAGTCTCTTGTGTGTTAAAAAAGACCTGTCTTCGCGATTAGCTGCATTAGATATGGGGTCAGCAGGGGGTTGAGACTGTTTATCCAACTTTTGTTTACCTGGGCCATTGTTAGGATGCAGTCCGCTCTCACTAGAATTGTGGTTACTGAGCACTAGACTATGGGGAGCCGGGGCATCATGAATCTGTGCAGATGTTATTTGTACGTTCCTTATATCACTGATGTTATTCGCCCTTTGATTTACTGGATTAGTCTCTAGGGTGCTAGTTGGATTGCTTAGAGCCCCTAGTGAACTACCTTTTGTCTCCCTGTTCTTTAATTCACTTAAAGTTTTGTCCAGCCTACTTGTCACCGGCTTCAGCTGATTTGTAATCAGTATTTCTATCTGGGCCTGTAGGTCTGCCATGATCTTAGTTAACCAAATTGGAGGATCTGTTTGAGAAGATGTCTGTGTAGCTCGCTCAGTCCCACTATTATTTCTACTCGGTAGATTAGGATAGGTGAGTAAGCTGTTTGTATTCTTACTCGTTTTTTGGGCGCATTTCTTCTTTTTATGTAGAGTAGCACGTTTGGTGGGGCCTAGATCCTCCTTGTTCCTAGTGATAATGAGTTGGGCACATGAGATATCCCTCTCACTGGTTTCTGAGGGACTAGGGGGTGAGATTAACACAACCTCCTGCTCCTGATCTTGAGTGGTTAAGAGAGGATTAGGATCTGGGGTTAAGGACAGGCGCCTCTCTGTGCGCTCAATTTCGCTTGACACAACCCCTAGCGCTCTTTTGAGCATGCGATCAATGGCAGTAGGCTGCATAATGACAGGGAATACAGAGCTATTGTCGTCTTTGTGTGCCAGATGGACCTCGGAGGTACTACACTTTGCTCTTGTTGAGCGTGTCACTGTTTTACCTGTCATACTTCCCACTACTGCTAATCAAAACCTGTACAAATGTATTGGGTGTGTTAATTCACCCCCCCACCACACATTCACTACGCCCCACGTGAGATAAAAACGTGTTAGACCCCTCCACCCCTTATCACGGCTTTCACATGAAACAGACCCAACTTGAGTGTCTTATCAGATGGTAGAGTCTCGGGTGAATGGAGCGATATCTATCCTCTATAACCCCTGAGTCACAACCAGCATTACTCACTTAAAGGTGTCCTGAGAGTGCTAGCAAGAGGGGTGGCCCGGCCAGACCTCTTGTGGCCCCTGACGGCCACAGACGGCCCGCCCTCTGCCCGGGCTCCGCCCGGCGCCACCCGCGCGCGTCCGCGAGGCGGAGGAAGCTGTCTGTTTTTAACATATCATTGCAAGGGGCTTCAAAGCCCTTGCTGCCTTTGATATGCAATCTGACTCTCCCAGACCTGGGAGATGCCACCCACTGCGTTGAAGCCCATTTAGAAATAGGACAGGCAGGAAATTAGCTATGGAGTAGGTGTGTTGCACCACCACACTAGTCACACCCCAAGGTGGGCTGCCAGATGTGCTTCAAGAAAGAAGGATTACACCATCTTCATTTTGGTGGAATTATGAACTGTGGGTCAAGGTTATGCCCACTCCCCACAGGAAGGGGACATATAAGGGGTACAGTGACCCCAGGGAAACGAAGCCCATTGGCTACTACCCTTTACTCCCCTTAACGCCCCTAAATTCAGTATTTAGATGGTCCCCCCCCTGACTCCAGGAACTCAGTTTCATCTGACTGAAGAAAGAAGAGGACAAAGAAGAGCCAAAGAAGCGAGAACTGCGGACTACTGGTGGACTTTGTCACCAAATCCTGCCTACCAGCTCCTGAACAGACAATCTGACTCGCCCTACAGCTGTGCATCCTCCAAAACTTTGCCAAGCCAGTGCAAGACATGGAGGAGTCATTTCCCTACAGCCTGCCTGCACCTACCGCAATGTCCAGTTCACTGTTCTGCTGTTCACCTGATCCACCAACGCAGCAGCTGCCCAGGAGGAGGTCACCATGCTCCAAAGGTCAGATCTGTCTCCTCACCAAGAGTGACGATGCCAGGACTAACCGGAGATGCCCTGCACCAATACCCAGGGTACAGGGCCCCTTGCAGCAACCAAAGCTTGTTTTAAGTCCAATCTGGAATCCAATACCGAAAAGACCAACCAGCCGACGAGGGGGTCAGCATTACAGAGGCGAGCAACGAGAGTGGCCCAGCTGATCTATTTTGGCTCCACCTCTGCAGGTCCAACCGAGAACCGTGAGTGCCTTTGACGCACAAGCCTAGCCGGGGGAATTTGGAACCTTGGCCCCCTAGCACCTTAAGACCTAAAGTGGACACCCGGAATATGATTGCAAGTACCAGAATGCAGTATATGTGTCTTTCTTTATAGGAAAGCATTATTGCGTAAAAACGCATTTGGGCTTCATTTTTACTTACCTGTAAAAATTGATATCCTGAAAAGTGCTTACCCAATTACGAAGTTCTTGGTGTAAAAATATATATAAAAATAATTGTTGTTTTAATTGGTCTAGAAATTCTTCTTCAGTGTGTCTCTCCTTTATTGACTCTGTGTGCTTAACAAATGCTTAAATCTACCCTCTAAACAGCTCGCCCACACTTTCACAAAAGCGACCATTTGGGATTATTAATTTAAGTCTTGTAAGGCATTTAGGGTCATCTGGACTTTCTACATAGTGTACCTCTTTTTGGTACACTACATAAAAAGCCAGCTTCCTACAGCGGGGTCCTATTCTATATTGATAATCGTTTTATCCTGGAGCTTGGATCTCACAATCTGATGAGTCAGAGGATATAACTGGAGCTCATGTTTATGTTCATGACACTCACTGTGCAAAAATGTTTAATTATAATATTTGTCTATATTATGCTACAAATATTTTTTATTTTTTTATGCTGTGTAATGTTGTTTTATCTTTGTTTTTAGGCACTGTATATATATATTCAATACCATACATCTTGATATAAGAAAGTTATACTTCTATGGTTATATGTATTTTTATGTAACCTTCCCCTCTTTTTATTGATTTGATTTTACTGTTATTGTAATTTTTACATGTATTTGTTTGTTATCTCTTATTAAATTATATAAGTGTACAGTTTTGTATATTTGTGTTTTTGACTAGTTGGCACTAGGGCTATACAAATTAGTGACTGGGTTGCCTTGGAGAGTTGTACTTTGTTTTGGTAACCTCCCAAAACGACTGCTACAGATGGGTGTCAGGAAGGACCATCTCAATTGGGGAGGTGACCGTGAATGTACTTGTGCCTCCCTACTTTTAGGTGAGATGAGAGAGGGGATCAGACTGCAGCCACCCTCTGAGCCTCTAGTGTTTCACGCATTACGACTTGTTCTTGCGACACACCTGACGACGTCAAGCTGGCAGTCCACTACTTAAACTGATGCTTTATGAAGGTCATTTGTTTGTTACTTGTTTACTGATATCTCACAGGTGGTAGGGTATCTGCGTATTTACTGATAGTTACCCTACGGTGCTGTAAAATAAAAATAAAAAATCATATGCACCTTCACATCAGTGAGGGTTCTTGGGATCGCTTTTCTTTATATTGCCTCTTTGAAATTTTTCTCTTCGATTTGTGATAATCTCTTGTGTTCCTGCAACAGTTGTGCGATATCTGAAGATCCAGATTTGTTCTCATATTATCATCCGTTGGGGTCCGTGAGACCTAGGTGTGGAAGTCTTCTGTAGTCTGGAAATATTGTAGGTTTATTTGACGTCCCCAATTCCTATGACGGACTCCCCCCCCCCTTCCCGCCCCCCAAATGGAGGAGATTCTTGTTGTAACAACCGGCATCATATGCATACTGCACACTATCATATTGCTGTATCCAACATTGTTTAACTTCTCCTTTACGCACCAATAAAGAAATGAAAGAAAAAGACTTGCTCTTGTTGATTGGATGGGGTATATTCTCAATAATTTTTCCTCATCTAGGAACAGGCTCAACTGCCAGGGTGGAGAACAAGTCAAAAGATGGGCATGCCTGGTGAATCTGAGTCTGGGACCAAGTCCATCCATGGGCGGATGGGCTGGCCCACTGATATATTGACACTTGGTAAAGCAACTTGTGCCCAAAGGGGAGCATTTGCTAAAGATTTTGGCTCACACAAAAGATAAAAAAATATCCAGTGTACTGAGACAAACCTTTTGATGGAAACAAGGAACTAGTGAGGATACGACTATGTACAGGGTGGAGATATGCCGCCTAAAAGGCGTGCATATGTGAATGATGCCAGAAAAACTCTTAACTAAATGCTGTTGAAGCAGTTTTGCCTCCCACTACTAGCGAAAAAAGTACTCAAGTTGAGAATGGGAAAGACCTAAGATGTAAGAATAGCTATTGCATAACAACTACTTTGTCACTGCCTTTTTTCTTTTGATTGTTCTGTCAGATAAATGGCACATGTTAATTTTAGGTGCAGAAATCGGATTTTCATTAATAAATTATCTTGATCCTCAGTGTCCTCAGCAATTAAAGAGTTGTGAGGGGTCAAGTAAGTAATGCTTCAACACGAATTTATGCAAGAAGAACAAAGGTTCCTTGTGTGCATGCTCAATTAAAATATGAAAGGTAATAAATACGTAACTAACCAAAACACAAGCGACGTGCAGATTCCAAAATATCAATGAATGAAGACAAATACCACATGTAGACTTTTCATACATATACTCACAACTGATTGAAAGGTGCTAAGCGAATCACACAGTAAGTGAACAACATAGTGCAGTACAGCAATGTATATAATACATTAAAACAATAGATTAAGTGTGCTTTTATGTATGTTTTGGGTCACAGAATTCCAGGTACCATAACAGTTCAAAACTAACTATAATAATAAAAACTGATTTGTTTTAAAATAAACAAAAAAAAACGAATTTCATTATTTTCACATATTGTACACACTACTGCACTACACTGTTCACTCACTGTGTGATCACTGGAGGATGAACACCTTTTAATGACTCGTGAATATATGTGTGAAAAGTCTTTAAGACGTATTTTCCTTCATTTATTGATATTTTGGAATCGTGGCATCTCTTGTGGACTTTGTTAATTACATGTTTATTAACTTTCATGCTGAGCACGCCACAAGGAAACTTTGTTCTTCTTGTGATAATGAGGCTCTGGTTCCAGGTGGTTTTTGGGCAGACCCTGTTTCTAGAAACGTTCAACACCAAGGCGGAAACAATCACGGACATTGTGCCCCCACCCTCTGACCCTCAAAGCCCACTTCGTCAATCTGGGGTTGACCGCTACCCCATGCAAAGAGCATTTGGGGTAGAAACACCAGTGTTCTTCGCAACAACCACTGAGGTTTAAGCTGGAGGATGGCTGGTATAATTCAGGAGCAGTATATGACCAACCACCTCTGGCCAAATAATACTGATACAGTATTGGTAGATAAAGGTAAAAACAGAAGAGGCCACATCTAAATTTATATTAAGGGATACCCTGTGCAAAACGGGCACTCTCCCCCCCGCCCCCCTCCCAAACACACAGAGCAATGACTGCCGGAGCCATTCAGTGCTGGGAATTATTCACCAGAGACCTCATCAATCAGTGATACAGAGGGATGTACAATGGATCTTGGTGCCACCTGGTAGGTGTAGTCATCACTGGGCAATAACACACCCCTTTCCTTAATAGAGGTGCAGGTGTGCAACATTCAATTATGTCCTTGTGAATACAGAAATGGTGTCCTTTTTAGCCTTCACCCGACTACTTGCAAAGACACCCTCACATCATTTGACAATGGAGTGTTAGTCTCGGGTACCTATGCGAGGCAACAAGCCTTCCCATGTCTTCACATTAAAGTGCAACAGGCAATACATAAAAGGCATTGGGTTCAATCTAAGCATGTCCAACTGGTCTTCCCAACATGGCCTTATCACCTACCTAATTTCATAGCGATCATGAAAATCAGGCAATGGTTTCGAACAGTTTCAATTTGCTTTGAACACTAAATGATCAACCTGAATAGGTATTCACAGCCTCCCCAAAACCCTAGCATAAAATTTACCTGGACTCGCCTCCTTCCTCTACGTGCTCACAATGAACAGAATTCATGGAACTGATTCGGGTATAATCCTGGGGAGTGAGGTAGAGGTACTTAAATCCCTTCAAAAGAAATAAGACCAGACATTCAGATTTCATGCAGACACAAAACAAGAACTAGCAGTTTTATGCAAATTATATAACTTAAGCATGTTTGGAAGGATGAGAAACAAATACTAAGAAGTTGATGAATTGTAAATAACGTATTCTGAAACGATACAAAAATGAAAAGCATATTGTTAATTTCTTTGCAGACACTATACACAGTCGATGGACTAGTTAACTACTCCTTAAACTATGCCTTTTTTACAGTGACCAATTGCTGTGTTAAACTGAATGGTGGAAAAACAGAGGTCATGATCCTAGGTAAAAACCCTAGTTATTGGACACCCAAACTGTTGGCCTGATAGTTTTGGACCTCAGCTGGTACAGACTGGCACCTGGAGAGAATTCAAAAGCTAAGGAATCTGGGGCCAGAAGTCTCCATCAGATATTGTCTTTTGAAGTTCAAGTCAGGAAACTAGTGGCAGACTGGTTAAAATCTTGAGAACCATCAAAAGGTTATTGAGAATTCTACCTATTACTTCCCAAAGAACTGTGGTTCAAGCTTTAGTGAACTCTTGTCTGAGCTGCAGCAAGACTGCCAAACCTAATTGGTTCGCAATCAAAAAAGGGTTCCATTTAAAGCGCTGTGTATCACATATTGTGCCTCCAACAACACACGCCCGATCTTACCACACCGTCTTGTTCAGCCCTTTGTGCCATTAAGATCTTCTAATTTGCAGTATGCACAGATTCTGAAAAATCATAAAAGCAGATGCAGGGCGAGTCTGTTATTTACCTGGCAGCCAAACCTTGAAATTCTCTCCCCATAGATTTTGCAGGTCTCTAGAGGAACTCAGCTTCAAGAAGTCTCTCAAGACCTGGGAGTCGTTCACTCATCTCCCAAGGAGGAATGAAGGCATGTTGAAGGAACTCCAATGAGCAAAAGCGTTGACACTGCACGTTCTTGCCGGTGGCCAAGAGATCGAGCCGGAGTTCTTCTCATTGCTGGAAGACACCCTGAGTCTTCTTAGAGTGTAGCTGCCATTCGTGATCAGCTGGGAATAGCCTCTGACTTTGTCCGCCCTGGCATTTCAAGATCTCGCCAGGTTGTGTACGACCAGGGAAATTCCCTGACGATCCACCCAGTTCCAGGACCCCACCTTACACTGCTTGTTTCAATACCACATAGTGGTGGTGTTGTCTGCAAGGACCTGAACCAGCCTCCTTTTGATGCATGGTAGGGTGGCCTTCAATGCCAAAACTCCAGCACGTTGATGTGGAGGTGGGTCTTCACAGGAGACCAGAGTCCTCTGAACTCTAACCCTCCCAGATAACCTCTAAAGCACAGTAGCGAAACATTCGTCACCACCGACAGCTCTGGATGGATTAAGGAGAGGCATCTGCCACTGGTCCAAACTGCAGTCGAGCAGCCACCACTGCAGATCTAATGCAGTCTCTTCCGAAAGCTGAATGAAATCTGACAGGATTCCCTGGTCCTGGGGTAGCTAAGATTTCAGATCCCACCGCAACCACTGCATATGCTATCTGGAATGATCATAGAGAAGGATGCAGGAGACAGTCGGCCAAGAATCTTCAGAGTCACCCTCATCGAGACCAAGGACCGAGGCTGACACATCAGATCATAAGCCAAATGTCTTGGACTCCATGATCCAGAGGGATAACCTGATAACACATTGCATACAAAATAATTCCAGATCAGGGGGCATCTGCAAAGGAGTCTGGTGGGACTTCAGCACTACGAGAATGAACCCCACTGATGTGAGGTGGTTTGCTGTTGTCTGGAACTTTACATTTCATTGCAGAGCACGCATGTGCCACTTTGCATAGCTGATGAGGATAAAGAGGCCAACAGGCCAAGAAATTTCAAAGCGGCTTTCACCGTGATCCAGGGCAGAGCCTGAGAAATTGAGATCATTGCCGGAATTACCTGGACTCGTGGTAGAGAGAATGATGTGTAGAATGGCCTCTTGAAAGGGTTGTATTAAGTAGGCACGCAAGGCTCAACCACGCTTGCCTCTACCACAGAGCCCAAACCACGAATGCGACTTAATCACACATTCCTTTACCACGCATGCCTTTACCACGCAATTTCGTTGTAAAGGCATGAATGGTAAGGGTGTATGCATGGCAAAGTTCGTCACTACTCCGCCCCCCCTTCCTGCCTTAAGCCTTAAATTATAAACTCCCTTCTTCCCCCCGCCCTAAGCCCAAAATTACAAATCCACTACCTGCCCGTCTGCCCGAAGCCCTAAATTACAAACCCCTACCTGTCCCCCGTCCTAAGCCCTAAATTACAAACCCTACCTGCCCCCCTGCCCTGAGTCCTAAAAAGGCCCAATTCCTTAATTTCTCTCCCAAACCCTGCTCATAAAGCTACCTCGACCTCCCCTTCCTGTCCTGAGCCCTAAAAACGTGCCCCTCCTTAAAAGTACCCCGACTCCCTCTCCTAGCCCTAAAAACTTGCCACCGCCCCCACCCGAAAGCGACCCCCAGGCCTGAGCCCTAAAAACTTGCCACCGATCGCCCCCGAATAGTGACCCCAGTCCCGGTTCTAGACCCACTTACCTGTCCGTACTCGCTTTCCGTCACTCCTGTTCCTGTGTCGAGTCCCCGCCCATCACTAATACTAAAGCGAATTTGCCTTTCCCACGCATGTGCGTGGTTAAGGCAAATGCGTTGTTTGAGCAAGCGTAAACCTGCAAGCATAGGGAGTCCCTCGCGCCTCCACTAGAGAACAAGTGACGGGAATGGACTGAGTTCCACTAGAGTCATGCACTGAGCGCGAAGAATAGAGAGGCACCTCGTGGGGATTTGTCACAGACATCTGTTTGCTAAATTCATTACAAGGCCTAAACCCTGTTGTCTGAGGGGGTAACATGTTCCCTTGCACAGGGGAAAATTTTGAAGGCGAACTATCACATCTAAGAGTGAAGAAAAAGAAGAGTAGAGTGCCTGATCAGCATTTGAAGGCGTGGAAAGAAAGAAACCTTGGTCAGAGCTCGTGTGACATCTATATGCAGTTCTGCTCTTCACTTTCGGAGCAAAACTGAGTCAATGCAGAGTTGTACAGTCACCCACTGGCACGCAGGACCACTGCTTTTGAGTATTCCTGATCCTGTATGGTGTCTGGGGATATTCACAAGGTAAGAAACATGCAGTTAGATGTATACATCATAACCCAATAAGTACACTGTGTTGGAAATCAGGACCTGTTTGCAGTGTCCCCGCACTTTTTGCCCAATTGAGACCCCTGGATGCTGGTTTTCAGAGTCCAAGAGTGCCCTGGGCCCTTCTCTGGGCAGGCCCAGGGCCAGTGCTATGTTCCAAACACCCACTGCTATTTTGAAAACACAAGCATAAACATACACATGCATTAGGGTACACTGTGTATTAGGGTCCACCTATAATTGGCAAGACCTACTCTATAAGTCCCTAGTAGATAATGGGGCAGGGGTATAAAAACTACCTATAAGTCCCTATCATATAATAGGACATGGCAGTTTAAAGGCCAGCAGCCCTTTTTACACTTTCATGTGGGCACTGCTGAGCATCTGGGGTCATTTTAAAAGCAGTCCTGCATTGCAGCACAGTTTTTAAATGAAAATTGTGCCCAACTTCGACTTGGTAAGGACACTTAAAAAGTGATAATCTACATTATTCTTGCATATTAGGTACACCCCACGGTCTCCTATAGGTGTCCGGGGGGGGGGGGGGGGGGGGGGGTCATGTAATTATAAAGTGGGTCCTTATAAAAGATGTTTTATATGCCCTGGGTATACAGAAAGGGCGCATTTCACATCCCCGATTGTAGTAAAGTGCCTCCATTAATCTACTTCAGTGCTATGAGCACTGTGGAGTGAAGATCTACACTATATTTCCATATTCAGGACCCCCAAGGTCTCCCCTAGGTGTCCCTGGGGTGGAGGGCATGTAGATATAAGCAGGGCCCTTATAAAATAAGTTTTATATAATCTGTTGCTATGGAAATTGCACATTTCAGTTTCCCCATTGTAGATGCCTAGCCCCATTGGATAACATTCTAAAAGTTTATGAATGCATAAATCTTTTAGGAATTGAATAAAACATCATTCAAAGACTTAGGAGAATGGTTTTGATAAATCCAACACTATGCTATTGTTAAATGTATCCTAACTTGTACAGAAAATAAGTGTCTGTAAGCCAAAATTCAGCCTTCCTGCAGTCGTCCCTGATTGGTCAGAGTTAACAGGATTAGCCAGGCTGCTTTGAAAAAGTGATAAATGGCTCACTCAGAGAGAGGCTATCTGCTGGAGACAGCTCTGCTACATTGGAATGTCAGAGCGGAGGAGGGAGGGGTCATAAAGCATGAAGCTTCAAAGGAGGACTAGGATAGGCAGGGAATGCCGGGTCCATCTACCCCCATCCCCTCTGACCCAGCCAGATGGCAGGCTTAAGGAAGGAATCTGAAGATGTTAGGGGGTGGAGAGACATACTGAGAGCTGGTCTAGTTAGCTCTTCATGCTCTGCTGAGATCAGTGTTATGTAGTGCCATGAAAATGTCTGTGAGGAGTTTGAATTGTGCTCATTTTTATATGGGGAGCCAGTAGAAATCACTCAGGTGTTGAGTGATGTGGCGGGATGGGAGTGTGGAATGGCAGAATGAGAGTGATTCTGGCTGTTGAGTTCTGAAAAGTCTGACGCTTTCTGGTGAGTTTTTTTTTCATCCCTGCATTGAGGGTGTACTCATAATCCAGCCTACTTGTGACAAGGGTATGTGTGGATGGTTTACTGGGTGTTGTTTGGGAGCCATTTGAAAATCTTCCTCAGCACCTTGAGGGTATGGAAGTATGAGGCGTTGATGGCGTTGACTTGGGCGGGCATGTCAAGGTTCCTGCTGATGACAATCTCAAAGTTCTTGGTGCAGATGTTGGGGGGCCGTGTCGGATCTAGCTCCAACACCTGGAGAAGTCCCAAGGTGAAGTGCTCTTATCAAAGATTACAATTTCGGTCTTGTCAGAGTTCAGCGTTAGACAGTTGGTTTTCATCCAGTGGAAGTTTTAAGTCATAAAGACATTGAACTTGATCCGACAACTGGGCGTCTTGTCCGTGAGGGAGAGAATGAGTTGTGTCTCATCAGCAGAGGAGAGGACATTGATGTGGTGAGTGGGTGATACTGACTTGAGGGATCATGTATGCATTGATGACGGTAGGGCTCAGGGAGGATCCTTGTAGAACTTCGCAGATGAGGTCGCAGGCGTCCGAGGTCTACAGTGCCAGGCTAACTGACTGGGTCCCTCTTGTCAGGAGAGAGCAGATCCATTGGAGTTCATGTACTTTGTTTCCAGTGTCGTACAGGCATTGGATGAGGATGGGTGGGAAGCCATGTTAAACACTGAGGAGATGTCCACGAGGATGACGGCTGCTGCGTTTTTAATGTTCTGAGTCAAGTTTTTTTTTTTATAGTCATGTTTTATTTATTTGTTGGATTAATTAAAATCTTACAAAAAGTGAATAAAATATCATCAAATATAAAAGATTTAAAACACTATATACACGATTGCTATCATGTCTTACTTGAATACAATATACGGTATATTTTGGGATATAATGAAAAAATAATTCAAATATTACTCCTCTAGTTTTTTACCAACAGCACTTAAAAATTTTACAAATGCAGAGATCATAAATATATCTTTAGAGTTTAGGCATGCCATCAATGCTTGCCTACATGTCCTTAGTCCATGGTCATTAAATAGTCTTTTTAAGATATTTTTCCTTTCCGTTTCTAACTCGGGGCAAAGACATAATAAATGTATAATGTTCTCTTGGCCACATTTACATAGCCTACATTCTGTGTTCTCTTCAGTTTTTTTCCATGTGGGTAAATGGCATAAACCCAGCAATAAGCCAAAGCATGCTCTGATAAAGACTTTCTTGTTTTTCTGCGACCATGGTGTTTCAAGATATTCTTGGACTTCTTTTTTGATAAATCCATTTATAATTGGCCATGTATGTTTTCTTTTTACAAGTATATCCTTGTATTTTATCAGCGACAGATGATTAATAAGTTTGTAATAGTTTTTTTAAAACTTTCTTGGGTAATAGTATTCTCCCAAATCAATATAACACCAAATTCTTCCTTCGCTTTATTTAGATAAGACCAAGCCTGCAGCTTCCTAATATCTTTGACTTCTTTCCATAATAGCTGGGACATTTGGTTTTCTTGATTGTTTTTTATTCGATTCCAGACCTTAAGAGCTTGTACTTTTCTTGCAAGTAGCTGGTTATTTGTCCCAAATTCCAGCCTCACCTGTGCTTGTGAGGCATTATTCGGCAGGCAAAATAAGATTTTATACGTTTTTGAAACTGCGTTGTTAATAATCTCCGCGTCTTTCCCATTTAGTACCTCGCAACCGTATGTCAGGGTGGGTAATAATTTCGCCGAAATTATCTTTAGTAAAGGGCGATAAGACAAGCCACTTATTGATTTCTGAATAATCCTAAATGCCGCAATCAAAGAATTAGCTTTTCTTGTAATATCTTTTTTTTGGCGGAAGAAAATTTCCACTATCATTAAATAGAACTCCAAGATACCGGTAAGAATCAACTTGTTCTAATCTAATTCCCTCCAGCATCCAATTGTATTTATTTTTAAGCCTTGTTTTTTTTTGTAACTACCATTACTTTGGTCTTTGTTTCATTTATCACCATATCATTTTCTTTTGCGTACTTTGATATACGATCTATTAACCTTTGCAACCCAACTTTGGTTTGACTTAAAAGAATATCATCATCTGCGTACAGCAGATTTGATATTTGTTTATCTGCTAATCTAGGCGGATGCGCTTTTACCTCGTTCAATGCGGTTGAGAGATCTGCTAAAAATAAATTAAATAGTAGTGGTGCAAGGACGCACCCTTGTTTAAGTCCTCCAGTCGTAGGTATTTCGTTGTTTAGTGTTTGACCATCACCAATTCTTAACCCTGATCCAAGTATCAGTGTACAGTAGTTGTATCATTTTCAATAGTAAGTTTGGAATGCCTTGGTCTTTAAGTTTTCTCCACAGACTATGTCTGTTCACACAATCGAAAGCCGATTTGAAGTTGACGAAACAAAAATACAAATTGCTCTTTAGCTAAAAATGCCTTATTCATTAATACAGATAAGATCAGTATATTTGTGGAGGTTCCTAAGCCTTTGATAAACCCTGTTTGATTCGGGGCCAATATCCTTTTATCCTTTACCCAGTCTGTCAAACTAGATAGTAAAAGCTCCGCAAACAATTTTGCATCAGTATCTTGGAGGGTAATCAAACGGTAATTCTCCCGTAATTGCCATATTACGTTTTTTAAAAATAGGAGATATTAAAGACCCTCTCCATGATTTTGGAACCAGCCCCGTTCGTACGACTTCGTTAAATACCTTTGTCAAATATATAGGCCAGAAATCTGGTTCTTCCTTATAAAGAGCAAACGGGATGCCATTGGGTCCTGGTGCTCCGTTTTTTTGCTTCTTTATTAATTTAGCAACTTGGGTTTCTATAGTATACATTTCTGAATCACATACTACATCGGTTTTAACCATCATTGTCTGCTTGCTTTCTTTAATATTTGGTCTCCTCAATATTTGCTTCTATAACGGGATTTAGGATTTTTATAAGATATGCAAACCATTCATCTTCAGTTAAGGAGGATGTAACCACAGATTTATTCGGCCTAGTTAGTCCATTAATTACTTACCAGAACTCCCTTGAGTTTGCTTGATTACTGGCATAGAAGATTTTTGTCCCTAATTCCTGCTTGACTTTGTTTTTTTCGTTTCAAATAAGTTTCCTCAATTTATTGTTGGCATTTTTTAGTTTTATTTGTATATCTTCATTATTTGGGAGCTTATTTAGCTGTTTCCTAAGTCTATTGCGGGTCTGTCTGATTTTTTTGATTGTATGTGGGCAATTGATGTTAGTATCCCTTATTTCCCTTTGAACCATTTGGTTTTTTTAACACTAAACGAGGTATCATACGGTTTAACTATTTTCTGTGTGAAATTTTCCCATTGCTAAATTACAGACCACACAATGCTATCTTTAAAGCACTCTTTAATTAGTTCTCGTGACTTTTCCTTCATACCGTCCATATTATTTGTTTTCCATGTAAGTTTTCTATAGTTAGTAGCACAGATCTGTCCTTGCACGGTTAAGTAGTTTTGATGTTTCGAACATAACAATTTCACTTAGACTATTTGTTGACTATGGTCGCTATCAAATACCTTCTTTAGCTGGTAAGAAACAATTTTGTCAAAGATATTTATAGATACCATTGTATAGTCTATTCTTGATTTATACAGATGAGACTGAAATGACCAGGCTGGGGGTATATCTGACTCAAATCTACCGTTTAATATTCTAAGTCCCAATGCTTCCATGTCCATCATGAAGTTCCTCCCAATTAGATTTTGCTTAGCGTTTTTTAAAGGATCAAGTATTTGTTCTGTGATTAACCATTTGTGATTTTGGGACTGTATAAAATCGTCCCGTATGAATTGTATTAACAGGTTTATGTTAAAGTCTCCTGTAAAAAAAAAAAATCTGCAGACGGGTCTTCCATTATTTGGTCCAACAAGATAGTAAGAGCAGCACACGTCTCCTTCCTGGAAATCACGAGCGCAGACCTCTTATCGTGCCAACAGTTTTATTTATTTTCAATCCCCATAACGGATGTCAGGACGCGTTTCGGCCGTCACAGCAGCCTTGGTCACCTGACCACACATCCGTGCAGACCCAGTATTTAAAGTGCAAATGCAACACATTTTTTTGCTTTTCTGTCATAGACATAGAAAACATGTAGACACGAAGAAATACTATATAGGCACAATGCGATTGAAATGGAAATTCAGTTTTCACAATTTCATAAATTGTATTGCATTGCGACTGACAATAATAAAAGCCTAAATGCATATATTAATATCGGTAAAAATACTTCAATTGTGTCTCTTTGTATCACGTCATAATATGTCACATTAATATTCATATAAAGTGCTCACCGTGCTAAAGAAAAAAGCCCTAAATGAGGGACAACTTAAAAAGAAAAAAGGATAACCACAATAGTCCGTCAGATAACAAGTATGTTAAAGTGCATAAATGCCCCACTGATGGAAGGACATAAAGTGGCTAGTGCTAATCTAAATAGAGTGAGGCGAACAAACCTATAAAATCAGATAAGGTGCATAATGCAACAGTACTTGATAATCTAGTTTAACTAATGCTACTAGTGCTTGTCAAACTCTATGTACAGTTTCAGATAAAGTGCATAATGCAACAGTACTAAATACCATAAAGTGACCAGTGCAACTAGTGCAAAACACATCTCGGCAATCAACTAATGGAGACTACTGATCTAAAAATACAATTCAATCCTATTATATAAATATACAGAATGGATGGAGAAAATTTCCCATAAGCAATTCATTTTTTGCAATCAAATTCATCTGAGTCACGAAAGGCAAAAAGAATATACAGACATTATATATGAGGGATAAAAACCAGTGACATAATTAAAATGATCAATAAAAGGAGATGGGAATATAAGATTATTAATACTACCCTACAATGTCCTAAAAACCAATCATTAAAATACGCACATAGGATCCCAATATGTATTCCACCTATATTTATTGTGTGATGGAACTAAGGAATGGATGTGTATGCCTGTATAAAATTCAAAGAAAGGTGTAGAGATCCTCCGTGGCATTGAGGCCACCTGGCCATTTCGAATCGAACTCTAAAATGTATTGAGTTTCCAAACGACGAAGTGTGGCCTCCCTATTGCCACCTCGTTTTCTCAGTGGTACAGATTCGATGGCAAAATATTTCAGGCATTTAGGGTTGCTGTTGTGTACCTTTTCAAAGTGCCTAGCCACGGGGTAATTTTGATCCTTGTTATTAATGGCTCTAATATGCTGCAAAATGCGTTTGTGTACCGCCAGCTTTGTGCTGCCAATATATTTTAAAGGGCAGTCACATTCCAGGACATAGACACAATAGTCCATTTTGCACGTAAGGTGTTGTTTGATTTCCCGTTGTGTATTGGGGAATTTCGTGCAATAAGTTTTGGTATTTGTACCAAATTGGCAGGCCTTGCATATAGAGCATTTGTAAAAACCATTTCTAATAGGCAGCCACATTTGTTTGTTGGAGGTATCTTGGCTATTGCCAGTTAACATGTTACCCATACTTTTTGCTTTGCGGAAGGTGATAGAAGGATTGAGTGGCATAAGTCCCCCTATCACTGGGTCTTCACGTATAAAATGCCAATGTTTCCTCATGATATTCCTTAATTCCTTTTCCTGTTTGGAATATGTTAAAATAAGGCGTACTGGTTCATTATCAGTATTTAAAACCTCATTTTTATCTTTTTTTCTGTATTCCAAAATTTCCTCTCTTGGTTTTAGCCGGGATCTTTTCATGGCCGCTTCCACTACTTCCAAACTATACCCTCTATCTAAAAACCTAGTCATACATTCTTTTTGTTTAATTTCCATATCCAGAGGGTCACTACATATATGTCGGATACGGAGCATCTCCCCATACGGGATGCTTTTAATGAGATGTGGGGGATGCGCACTGGTTGCATGAAGGAGTGTGTTGCCTGCCGTAGGTTTTCTAAAAAGGGTAGTAGTTAAAATGTTATTATTAACTAAAACCTGTACATCTAAAAATGTCACTGTCTCATTACTAACATTTGATGTAAAAGAAAGATTAAAATTATTACAATTGATTTCCTCTACAAATTTAAGTACACTTTCCTTAGAACCCTGCCATATGATAAAAAGATCATCAATATAACGAAACCACCGCATCACATTTTGAGTAAAAACCTGCTGATATTCTCGCCTGATCACCAGCTCCTCCCACCAGCCCATAAATAAACAGGCATAGCTGGGGGAGAAGCTGGCGCCCATAGCTACTCCTCGTAGTTGCTGGAAAAAACAACCATTAAATAAAAAAAAGTTATTTTCCAAACAAAAGGATAGCATGTTCAGTAACATTTTAGTATGATCAGCAAATTCAATTGTCCTGGTACTCAAATAAAACTCTGCCGCTCTCAGGCCATCTTGGTGTTTGATGCTGGTGTATAATGAACATACATCCAGGGTGACTAATAGATAATCCTCTTTCCATTTAAAATTATCAATCTTTTTAAGGAAGTCACCTGTATCCTGGATGTATGAATCCAGTTTTTTCATATGGTCTTGCAGGAAATAGTCAATGTATTTTGAAAGGTTCTCAAAGGGGCCATCACAGGCAGATATGATAGGTCTGCCCGGAGGTAAGGTCAGACTTTTATGGACCTTGGGGATGAAGTACATGTAAGGCGTTGATGGATATTCTTTTTTGATGAATTTGAATTCTTCCCAGCTAAGGAGACCCAAACCTTTCCACGCCAATAAGTTTTTGAATAGAGTCTCCTGCGCATTTTTATATTTGAAAGGGGTACTTTTGCTATAACATCCTACTTCATCCAATTGTCTGTACGCCTCTTTGAGATAGTCCGCTGTAGGCCAAAGTACAATATTTCCCCCTTTATCGGAGTTGCGGATTATTAAATCAGCCTTCTGAAGCTTGGAAATCAATTGTTTAAATCTCCTTTCTTGATTGCAATATTTCTTTTTTCTTACTGAATTGCTCATGTACATAAGTTTTTTTAGTTGAACTGTCACATGGTCATTAAAGGTGTCCAGCCCGTCATGGGACGATAGAGGGATAAATTTGGATTTGGGTTTGAAGGGAGTATCAGGCTTCTTTTGATTGAGAGTTGGCATTGATTCACCTGCCTCTACATGGTCGCCTGTTGCCAGTTGATATAAATCATTGTATAAGACTGCATCAGAGACTTGGAGGTTGCTGGGACTGATACTGTTGCTATTAATTAATATTAGAGTTTTTGATTTTTTTCCTTACTTATTAGATAGTTCAACTTCACAGCTTGGAAGTTAGAATTATTTGTGTCTAGCCGCTTATGTTCAACTTTCAGGTCAATCAGTAAGAATATTGCCAGGCCCCCACACGGGCGTCCAAATTTGTAATGTTTTATTGCAGGAACGAAATATCCTTTATATCCTTGTAGCATAAAAGGATCAATTTCCTAGGTTTCCTGCAATAATATAATTTGATAATTTGTTAATGAACCTATTTGGGCATTTTTTATCTTTTTACATAAACCATTTATGTTCCATGAACATATTCCTATTGTTAAAATATCTGCATTTAATTCTTCTGTTTTATCTTGTGATCTATTCTGTCATTGTTCGGTATTACCATGCGAAGCTGTCAAATCCATTTCTCATTTATTCCTTTATTTTTCCCAGGGGATTTTTTAATATAGAATAGACTAAATGAACAAGTTACTTACCTTCGGTAACGATGTATCTGTAAGAAACATTAGTTAGTTAGATTCCTCACCTTAGAATATCCCCAGGCGTCAGACTGGATCTGGAAGATTTTTCGTCAGCAATACCCCTTGCGCGTCGCTAGGCGTCGTCTGTGGCTCCGCGTCCGTCGTCGGCGTCGTGCGCCGGAATGACGTCGGAGTACTTAGACGCCGCCCTCGCGCGCTGACGTCAGTTCTTGTACATAGCTTTCCGCGCAAGAATGCAGAGCCATGCAAGAGACCAACACTGGTGCCAAAAAGGGCCCTGAAAAGGATAACCTTAACCCTAGATAGTCAGTTCGCAGAACGGGGAGGATGGGTGGGTCGGTGAGGAATCTAACTAACTATTGTTTCTTACAGATACATCGTTACCGAAGGTAAGTAACTTGTTCATCTGAAAGAAACACGTTAGTTAGATTCCTCACCTTAGAATAGATACCCAAGCAATACCATCCCCAGTGGTGGGTCTGCGAACCAAGATCACACCAGAAAGTCCTGGAGGACAGAACGGCCAAAGAAGCCATCCCTCCTGACTTGGCTGTCTAGGCAATAATGCCTGGCAAACGTGTGTAGCGAAGCCCACGTAGCCGCCTGACAGATGTCCGTCCCAAAGAAGTAGTAGCCGCTGAAGCCAGAATGGAATGGGCGCGCAGCCCAACAGGAGGGTCCTTTTTCGCCAAGGAGTAACAGATTTTGATGCACAAAACGACCCACCGGGAGATGGTCCGTTTGTGCACAGCTTTTCCCTTCTTAGCACCCACGTATCCAACGAAAAGTTGGTCGTCCACCCGGAACTGTTTTGTGCGGTCCAAATAAAAAGAGAGCGCACGCTTTGGGTCCAGACGGTGGAGCCTCTCTTCCTCTTTGGAAGGAGGCGGAAAGAAGGTGGGCAAGGTGACAGATTGCCCAAGATGAAATGGAGTCACCACTTTCGGTAGAAAAGAAGGACGAGGCCGAAGGACAACCTTGTCCGGATGAACAGAGAGAAAAGGAGGCTTGGACGATAGAGCCTGGAGCTCACTCACCCGTCTAGCCGAGGTGATGGCTACCAGGAAAGCAGTCTTAAGCGTCAGAAGACAAAGAGGACAATTGTGAAGAGGCTCAAAGGGAGCGCACATCAGAAATGTGAGAACAAGATTCAAGTCCCACTGAGGCATTACGAAAGCAACAGGAGGGAACGTATGAATAATGCCTTTAAGAAAGCGTTGAACCACAGGGGACTTGAAAAGAGAAGGCTGATCAGGAAGCCGTAAAAAGGCAGAGAGGGCAGTAAGATAACCTTTCAAGGTGCCCAGGGCAGAGCCCTGCCGGGCCAAAGAAAGAAGAAAGAGGAGAACCTCAGAAAGAGGGGCGGAAAGTGGATCCACAGCCTTTGCTGTGCACCATGTCACAAATCTGTTCCACCGGCAGGCGTATACCGTCTTTGTGGAGGGACGCCTGGCTGCCAGAATGATATCACAGACTTCAGGAGGCAAGTCAAATGGCATCAACTGCCGCCGCTCAATCTCCACGCATGGAGGTGGAGGCTGGACAGGTTCGGGTGGAGGACCGTCCCCTGCTGCTGCGACAGAAGATCCTCCCGAAGGGGCAGAAGTATCGGAGGATCGGTCAACATACTGAGTAGCTCAGGATACCAGTACCTTCGTGCCCAATCCGGGGCCACCAAGATGACTTGGGCCCGGTCGTGCCTGATCTTCTTCAGCACTCTGGGCAGAAGTGGTATAGGCGGAAAGGCGTACAACAAACCGCAACTCCACTCATGACGAAAAGCGTCGTCGAGCGAGTGCCGCCTTGGAAATTCCAACGCGCAGAACTGCTGACATTGCGCGTTCTCTTCGGTGGCGAATAGATCTAACCAAGGCTCTCCCCACTGCTGAAAGAGACCTTGCGCCACTTCGGAGTTCAGACGCCATTCGCGATCCATCATGCACCGGCGGCTGAGTTCGTTTGCTCTGGCGTTCAGAGAGCCCGCCAGATGTTGAACCACTAGGGTGACGCCCTGGTGTTCCAGCCACGTCCAGAGGCGCAGAGCCTCCTGATAAAGGGTCCACGACCCCACCCCGCCCTGTTTGTTGCAATACCACATGGCGGTGGTGTTGTCCGTGAACACCTGCACGACACTTCCCCTGACAGAGGGAAGGAAGGCTTTCAGTGCAAGTCGGATCGCTCTCAACTCCAACAGGTTGATGTGGAGGCGAGACTCCGCCGGAGACCAGAGGCCTCTGATCTCCGCCTCTCCCATATGGCCACCCCATCCCAGGAGGGACGCATCCGTCACTACGACATGCTCCGGTTGGGGAAGGTAGAGGCTCTTGCCCGTGACCCAATCGAGGTCCGTGAGCCACCACTGCAACTGCTGTGCAGTGCCCTCCGAGATCAAGACATGGTCGGACAGGTTGCCGTGATGCTGGGCCCACTGAAACTTCAGGTCCCACTGCAGAGCCCGCATGCGCCGCCTGGCGTGATGCACTAGTAGGATGCAGGAGGCCAGCAGCCCCAGAAGCCGCAACACTAGCCTGACCGAAACCCAGGATAGAGGCCGAAAGATGGGAATCAGGGCCTGAATATCCCGGACCCGCTGTTCCGGCGGATAGACCCGGAACTGCGCCGAATCGAGAACCGCTCCGATGAAGAGGAGCTTCTGAGAGGGACTCAGGTGTGACTTCGGCACGTTGATGGAAAACCCCAGCAAATGCAGGAGATCCGCCGTAGTCTGGAGGTGGGAGACGACTGCCTGGGGCGAGCCCGCCTTCAACAACCAGTCGTCGAGATAGGGGAAGACTGGAACCCCTGATCTGCGCAGATGAGCTGCGACCACCGCCATCACTTTCGTGAACACCCGAGGGGCACTGGTGAGGCCGAAGGGGAGCACGGTGAACTGAAAATGCACCTGGCCCACCGTGAACCGCAGGTAACGCCGGTGGGCCGGCAGGACGGGGATGTGGAAATATGCGTCCTGCAAGTCCAACGCTACCATCCAGTCTCCAGGGTCGAGGGCAGCTAGAACCTGAGCCAAAGTCAACATTTTGAACCGTTCCTTCCGGAGGAAGGCATTGACGTTCCGGAGGTCCAAGATAGGGCGTAGGCCCCCTTTGCCCTTCTTGGGAACCAGAAAGTAGTGGGAATAACAACCACGACCTACTTCTGGGCTCGGAACGCGCTCGACGGCCTCTTTGGCCAAGAGGGCCGAAACTTCCTCTCGCAGAAGATTCAAATGATCCTCCGAGATACGGTGGTGCTGCGGTGGCATGGCTGGAGGGGTTGTCTCGAAGGGGAGGGAGTAGCCCCTTCGGACGATTTGCAGCACCCACCTGTCCGAAGTGATGGTACGCCAGTGGAGCAGGTGATGGCGAACTCTGCCGCCCACTGGCGAGGAATGGGCCGGAAAGCTCGGACTAGGAAGGCTTGGAGGCGGAAGCTGCCGGGGTGGATGTGGGCTGACCGGGTCGTCCTCCAGAACCGCCTCGGCGGAAACCACGTCCGCGCGCAGGTTGGTTCTGCGGCTGGTGGCTAGGCGGTCGGGAGGAGGCACCCCTTGCTTGGCCACGAAAGGGGCGAAAGGCGGAAGTTTGCGACCGCGGGGCCGAGAGGCCCAAGGACTTGGCCGTAGCCCGGGAGTCCTTGAAGCGAGCCAGCGCACTGTCCGCTTTCTCACCAAAAAGGCGAGTGCCATCAAAGGGCATGTCCATGAGAGTGCTCTGGACATCCCCCGAAAAGGACGTGGACTGCAGCCAGGCGTGACGTGTAAGCGCCACCGTGGTAGAAATCGCCCTACCCAGCGAGTCCGTATTGTCAAGCCCACATCGGATTGCATGTCGTGCTTCATCCTTCCCATCGGCCAAAGCCTGGGTAAGTCGTGTCTGTGCACAGGGGCAGCACGTCCTCCACCGTATCCCACAGAGAGTGGGAATAACGGTCCAAAAGACAGGCGGTGTTCAAGGACCGCAGACCCAAACTAAGGGAGGAGAACAGTTTTTTGCCAAACTGTTCCAGTCTCTTGGAATCCCGGTCCGGCGGAGCGGTCGGGAAGGAGGATTGGGAGGTAGAAGCCTGGATAACCAGGCTCTCGGGGGTGGGGTGTTGGGACAGAAAACTGGGGTCGCCCGGAGCAGGGCGGTGGCGCCTGGCGACGTTCCTGTCCACAGGAGGAACTGTGGAGGGCTTGGACCAGGTGCCCTGCAGAACGTCAATGAGGGCCTCATTGAATGGCAGCAGAGGCTCAGTGGAGCTTGCTGCAGACTGAAGCACCTCAGTGAGGACGTTAGTCCGCACAGCCACGGCAGGCAGCTCAAGCCCAAGGGCTGCTGCCGCCTTGCACAGCACCACAGAGAAAGCAGCACCCTCCTCCGAAGCCACAGTCGGAGGAGAGATGAATCCAGTGTCTGGTGAGGTATCCAGACCACTGGCCTCCCCCAGTTCATCTGCCCAGTCCTGTGACAGCTGAGCCTGAACGGCCATAGGGTCCTCGGACCCCTCCCATTCGCCCCCGTCATCCGATTCCTGGTAAACAGGAGGAAGGATCGGAGCCGGACGATAGACATAATGTGTCTCTAACGGCGCCGTACGCGGCGTCCATCGACGCCGCAACGGCGCCGGATCCGGAGCGGGGCTGAACTGGGGCTCGACGCCGAGCAGAGCCGGCGTCGGAGGTGGAACCGGTGTCGACGCCGGCGGAGGAGGCGTGACGAGGTCGACCGGCGTCGGCGGGGACTCGGGGGTGAGTCCCTCGGGAACCTGCGGCGTCGGGGCCGGCGCCGGGGCCGGAGCCGCCGGCATGCAAGGTTGCCCAGTCGGGCCCGCGGGGCCCGAAGGCGCGCCAGCGGGCGTCGACGGCAGAGCCAGGCTCCTCATGGCCGAGAGGCAGGCACTGACTTCCGCCGGCGTCGCGTCAGTCCCAGGGACCGGCGGGTATGGGGACTTGCGCGGCGCCTGCGGCTCCGCTGGAGCCGCGGGGATGGAACCACCCTGACCCTCGGCCGAGTCGCGCGACCGGCGAGGGGAGTCCGAAGAGCGGTGTCGCCTCTTGGACTTCTTGGAGTGCTTCGACTTACCCGAAGACTTGGAGCCAGACGAGCGATGATGACGTCGGCTGCGGCTCCGCGATCGATCCTTGGACCTCCTCCTGGACTGGGATCAAGAGGGGCGCGGAGCCGAGTGGCGAATCTCGAGGAGCTTACGGGACCGCTCCCGTCTAGCCTTCGAGGTCAGGGCCTTGCAGTCCGAACACGACTCCGCGTCGTGGTCGACGCCCAAACAGTAAAGGCACCGGCGGTGATGATCCGTAACCGACATCAAGCGGTTGCAGTCAGCACAGGCTTTGAAACCAGGCATCCTACCGGCACCGGAGTCGAGACAAGATCAAAAAGGATCAAAAAACTTAGTCAAAAAAGACTAAAAGGGGTAGCTCTCCCGGATCTGCGCTTACTGGCGCGGAAAAAAGAAAAACTGACGTCAGCGCGCGAGGGCGGCGTCTAAGTACTCCGACGACGTCATTCCGGCGCACAACGCCGATGACGGACGCGGAGCCACAGACGACGCCTAGCGACGCGCAAGGGGTATTGCTGATGAAAAATCTTCCGGATCCAGTCTGACGCCTGGGGATATTCTAAGGTGAGGAATCTAACCAACGTGTTTCTTTCAGATCGTCTTTTATCCCGTTTGATATTTTCATAGGACTTTCTTCTTTTATAAGTGGAGTTGGAAACACCTTTGGGGCTGATTGACTAATTGTTATCCCCCAGCTGCGAAAAACTTCTTGTTCTTGCAGGATTTGGACCACTATAGAATCAGTATTTACAGTTTGCAATGTTATTGGTTGTCTGCCATCAGGATTTTGTAAAAAGCCTACACAATCGATATCCTCAGTTGTCACTTTTTCTAATGATGGTACAGATTTAAAGAGCCGAAGGATATTTCCTCTATTCAAAGTATCATGGTTGCCACGTGAGTCAAATAATGGTGTGAGAGTAATTTGGGGAGGTCTTTTCAGAGTCAACGTTTCTTTCTTTTTTCCCTCACAAGCTTGATTTTCCTTACATATAATTTGTTTACATTGACAGTTTCTTATAATAATTAGGTCATCCCTTATAAGTTTATGCCTCATATCTTCAATCGTTTCTTTTGATATCGTAGAGTTATTCTCAGTTTCCTCTATCCATTGTTTTTGTGTAACTAGACTATCTTTTTGTTGTATCAGGTTCCAACGTACTTTTGATGTATTATTTTGGTCATGACCAGCATGCTTTTAATCTTCATTTTGGCTAATTAGTGAGGTTTTAAAATCAAAGGAGGTTAGAGATCTCGTTTTTTTGATCGGGTCGCTTTCGATTTCACACGTAAGTTGCTTTGTGAGTACACAGCCATTTCCTTTTAATCTAGATATCAATGTCCGGAGTCATGCAGATGTTATCTGTGGTGACGATGTAGACAGTTTGCGGGCAGAGATTAGGTCTAAAACCAGACTGAATGGTGTTGAGGTGTTGGTGGTTTATGAGGTATTTGGTGAGCCATCTGTTGCTGATTTTCTCTACTTCCTTCACCAGGAATGGTAGGAGAGGAATCAGTCTGTGGTCTACAAGGGTAGAAGGGTCCACTGAGGGTTTCTTCAGCAAAGGGAGGACAAGTAAGTGTTTCTAAGTGTCTGGGAAGGGGTCAGAAGAGGGGGAAACATTCCTCATAAGTGTGAGCATGGTGCTGATGGGTTGCAGTCCTCTGTAGTAGTTGTAAAGGGGACAGGGGTCCGATGGGGACCCTAAGCGGGTAGACTTCATTGCAGCAGTGGTTTCTTCTGGGGTGATGACAGGCCATGTGGTTAGCATTGGTTCTTTGGAAACAATCGGGAGGTGCATGGCGAGAACCCTTGTGTCTGGTGGTCGGCTGAAGTTGCAGTAAATGGTGGTGATTATGTGGCTGAAGTATTGAGAGAGATTGTTGCAAAGGGGGTGACTGAATTGGAGGCAGATGCTCGTGAGGTGAAATCCTTCACAATGGCAAAAATGTTGTTGTTTCCTTTGATGGCAAGGAAGCAAAAGACACACAATTGATGGAGGGAATGCAGAACAAATCAAAACATTCACCCCTGGCAAGAGATCTGGGTTAAATACATCAATCTTTTGCTCACCATGCCATCCCGAAACTGGTCCTAGGATGTTTGTTTCCAGTCCAGTGAGGACCTGGCCTAGCAGTTCGGGCTGGACTGTTCCCATTGGGTGCAGGGTCAAGACTGATTTGCATATAGCTGGGTTCAAACTGGAATGGCATGGGGAGCAAATAAAAGATGGATTTAGGCCCAGATCTCTGTACTGGGGTGAACGGATGACATTGTTCTGCATTCTGTCAATCAATTGTTCTTTTTGTATTTGTCATACCCAAGTGGGACGGGTATGCCCGGACGTGAGTCCCATGCTCTCTATAACACTGGAGTCAAGCTATCCTGGCTGATGAGAGGTAAAACCCCAAAACTGGTCCTAGGATGCTTTTTTCCCAGTTCAGGGAGGACCTGGTCTGTTAGTTCGGGCTGGACTGTTCCCATTGGGCGCAGGGTCAAGATTGATTTGCATTAGGCTGGGTTCAAAATGGAATTATATGGGGAGCAAAAAACAATGGATTTAGCCCCAGATCTCTGTACATTGATGGATGTATAACATAGTTCTGCATTCTGTCGATCAATTGTTCATTTTCCTTTGATGGTGACCGATGAGGTCCGCCAGAGCGGTACATTTGATTCCACTGCTTCCATCAGTTTACTATATAGTAAAGTGTTACACCTACTAAACTATTCACCGATAAGATGTCCACAGAGAAGTACAGTGTGAAGCAGAGTATAAAACACATAGAGGCATGAATTCTGTCATCAAATGTGGGTGCTGGTGCATTGAAAAGTCAACATGGAAAGGTTGATAACCCTTGATAATACTTCTGCACAACACAAATTAATCACCAAATCTGATAACATTTTGAACAATTAAATGTTTCACACTCTCATAGATCAGTTGAATAGAGTAAACAGTTCATGGGAAATCTAAAGACCAGAGTAGCTTCCAAATGCATATTTGTCTGAAAATCTGCACCTCTCTCAGTAGATTCAGTACTCTTATCTGTCTCAATTTGAGAAAACCAAAATACTTTAATGCTGAAAATGATACATTAGTTACCGGAGTTAAAAATCAGAAAAAGCTTAACCCTCCATTGTAAAACAGTATATAACAGAAAGATTACTCCTAACCCAATTAACACAGTGACAAAAAGAGAGCTCACTTCTTCCTGCTTAGGATCCTTCCTTCTTATCATTAACTCTGCGACAAATCTTCCCCCATTTGGGATTTCCACACAAGGTCCAGGCTACAATCTCCCATGTTCTGTCCAAAACTCGATTATGCCAATAGCCTCTTATCACAGATCACCTTTAACAACCATGAAAAGACTACAACAGATTCAGAACTCGGCTGCCAGACTACTCTTGCGTATAAAACCACAAGACCACATCTCCCCTGCCTTGAAAGCCCTGCATTTATTACCGGTTGCCAGAAGATCCATGTTCAAGCTTCTTTTTATCACCCACTAAGTGATACCTGGAACAGGACCGCTCTTCATCAGGAATAAAATCACCAAACACATTCAACAACGGAACCTCCGCTCTACAGTGGCACCTAGCCGCAAAATCTCAACGTACAAGTAAAAAAAACATCGGTGCCACATCCTTCTCTGTTCAAGCAGCCAAACTAAGGAACCCTTTACCCCCCAAAATAAGATCCACGGATAAACATCTTATCTTAAGAAAACTACAAGAATTCGCTCTTCCACACATAACCACCATAGGAAAACAGCAATATACAGCATATCCCTCTGTATATAAGCATTCATTTGTAGTATAGATAGATATGTACCTATATATATGTATTGCTTTGTATCAATGTGTAGAATAATTATGTTTCTATAAAATATAGATATTCACTAGTTCTGCTTAACAAATGTACACATTACGGATAGTTACATTACTCTATGTTTTGAACATGTATATAAGTGACTGCATAAATAAGTCATTTATCATAACTATCTAGAATTGCTTCACTATTGAATTACAAAAAAATATATATATATAAATTTAAAGTACAACACTTCAGAACGGAAGTTTATTTAATCCATCTTTAATCTACATATACCATCTTCCTTTATGCATCTATATACCTTCCATGTACTTATAGATCTATAATTTTATTACTTTTGTTCTAATTTAGCATATCCAATGCACTACCATATTTCTCACCCTACACTGCTCTCAATATATCCTCTACCTCAACTCTGACTCATCTCAAACCACTTTCTACTACTCCTTCCAATGAACTACCCTATTTCTCAACCGGTACCTCTATCAATATATCCTCTACCTCCACTCTGTCACTGATACCAAACCCCATACCACAACTATGATCCCAAAATAACCCTTACTAGACTCTTCCATCCTCTACCCCTCTTTGCATTATCTCATACCTCTTTTACTATTCCGATCTCCCAAAACACGTCTTTCTAAACCCTTCCCTCTGACTCTTCCCCCTCCGCCTCCCTTTGACTCATCCCAAGCCTCCTCTTACTGCTATGAACTCCAAAACAAAAACAAACCAAAAGAGCAAAGTTCCAAATCTTTCCTCTTCTATCTCTCCACTATCCTTTTCAATCCAAATAAGAGACTAACATATCCACCACTCAAATTACTTTCATATTTCACTATACTAATTCACCATTAATCCTTTATAGGTTCCGGAGTAGCGTTCTACTCACTGAAAAAGTGCTTCAACACCACATCAGGGGTAGCAAGTGCTATATAAATGCAAAGCTTTTTTCTCTCTTCTATCCCTCCACAATCTTTCTCAATCCAAATAACTGACTAACACACCTACCACTCAAATTACTTTCATATTTGACTATACTAAGTCACCACTAATCCTTTGTGTGTTCCAGAGTAGCATGCTACTCACTGAAAACTCGCTTTGATGCCTCGTCAGGGGTAGTAAGCGCTATATAAATGCAATTACAATAGAAAACAATACAATTAAAAATTGCATTAAGAAAGATTTGTAAGCTAAACATTAGATCCACTTTTTATTGCATAAGTGACATTTTGGCAAAATCATAACAAACCTTGTAGGGATCAGTAGGATCGTTCCAGGCCACTTGAAACATATGTCGCAACTCTTCTGCAAGACCAATGCGAGCTCCACTATTAGCTGCAATGTAGATTCGTGGAATACCTTCCGCCCTTGCCAGCTCCGAAGCCCTCAGGAAAAGGAGGTCCTCCTGTGGCCCAAATGATCCAATTTTATATGTTATGTCATTGCTGATTATGATAATCTCCCGCCCTTTGGGGTATTCTGGGGTGTTGAGCTTCATCTTGAAAGCCACCATGCCAACCTAAGAAAATAACAGTGAAGGCAGAATATAATAATCTTTTAGAGTAGTCTGTTAAAGACTGCATTAGGCTACAACATTTCCAGAAATAGTATTCTGAAGTTATGGCACTGATCACAGCCCGAATATTATCACAACGTGTCATCCATTTTCAGTCCTACCTGGAGTTATCAATCCTATTGTTTCAAACTGTTCAAAGGGATGAAATTGGCAACCTGAGTAACACATTCTTTTCTTTGAAGGGAATATGTTTGCTTAGTATGCCTGCCTTTCAGTCTATGTCTTACAGTAAAAAGACATTAAAGTGAGAGATTTGTGATCTGATTCAGACACAGGTGGTCTGACCTACCATCTACTTGCTTTTTCACGCAGAACACAATGATGTTAATGTGGCCATCACTGCCTTCCACAGAGGATGGGGAAATAACTTGAATAACAGAAGCACAGGTTGAACATCCAGATGCTTAATATGGAGTCTCAGGATTACCCTGAATAAAGAGGGCTAGGGATACAGAGTTGAGAATGGAATGGCTTTAAATGATGGACAGGATTCTGCACTGATATCTGCCTCTTAATCCCATTTGAAGCAGCGCTCCAGCTGCATTGGTATTATTTTTGATTGTCAGGCTTACAAGGTTAACTACTCCAGTAATTAGTCATCCATGTAAGCGCAATAGCATTGCAATTTGTGCATAAACAATTTTATACGTTCACCGTTTGTAGATTTAATATTACTATTTATGCACCCTAGGTGGCATAACTTATTCCACAGCCAGGTGAGTTTTGGGGCTGAATAGGACAGATTTATAAGCTCTGTGTTGACTGTACAGTTCATAAGTTGAGCAATCATTAAAGGCAAGAAGCACATTTTTTGCCAAAAGTAGGTAAGCACGATCTGACTGTACATGGGCGAACAGTAATGGCAGTAGGTGCAGGTAGTTCCTAATTGTGCTGCACAAGCCTGCTCACACTCCGTCCCTTCTGGAACCTGAGAGTGAGCAGTGCTACCAAGGAATGTTGCATTAAAAAATCATCTATGCATTGTTTGTATTTTTAGCAAGTATTGTTTATGTACTCTAGATGGCATTACTTATTCATCAGCCAGGATAGGTTTTCACAACTTGGCCGGGTAGAGTTTTCTGCACCATTATGCCATACACGTAGTTAGACAGGTGCGCAGTAACAAAAGGCAGGGACAAGAGTGGTTCTGCTGCCACTAGGAAAGTAGAGCCTGGTCACTACGGGACTCACCTGCAAAAGGCTGTGAGCAGTGAACCATTATCTGCATGCACTGTGGCAGATATATAAGAAGCAAATGAGAGGGCAGGAGAGACAGTCTAGAGCAGCTCATTGCTAAAACCTTCTGAAACAGGCTGCTGTGCATAGGTGAATGATGGCAGCAACAGGAGTTTTGAG
The DNA here is from genome assembly GCF_964204655.1 of Triturus cristatus. NCBI lineage: Eukaryota > Metazoa > Chordata > Amphibia > Caudata > Salamandridae > Triturus > Triturus cristatus. Next base: position 210,590,792 of record NC_140594.1, on the reverse strand, counting down.
GGCAGTCCCCCGTTGCTCAGCACAGTAAGGCACGACAAGAGTCAGTGAACAGTCCCCCCCCCGGCAATATGATGGAGAGAAAATACCCCATTTTGGTCTTAAGACGTAACATTTTGCCTGTCTCAGCTGAGTGGCTTAAGGACTTTGTGCCCTTTATTACTGCTAAACAATAGTAAAAAGTCTGTGCTTCCCCAAAAACATACGCTGTACACTGCAAATCACTGTTTGGCCTATTTAGCCTCCCTATAAGTCCACTATAAATGGTGCCTAAAAAGGTGATTTGCATGTGGCTGGGTCCAAATTACGGTGGTGTATTGAGCAAATAAAGATGGATTAAACCCAGAACTGTGACAGGGGGTGAATGATTGATTTGTTCAGCATTCAGTCCATCATTTGTTTTTTTTGCTTTTGTCAAACCTAAGTGGGAAGGGTACACCCAGATATGGCTCCCGTGCTCATTGTGCAACATGATTCAAGCTAGCCTGACTGATGAGGGGTGATACCGCTAAACTGGTCCCAGGATGCTCGTTGCCGGTCTAAGAAGGACCTGGCTTGGCAGTTCAGGCTCGACTGTTCCCATGGGGATTAGGGTCAAGACTGATTTGCTTATGGCTGGGTCCAAATTAAGGTGGCGTGGTGAGCAAAAAAACAATGGGTTAAACCCAGGTCTTTGACTAGAGGTGAAGTGCACCATTTGTTCCTTTTGCTAAAAGGCATTTATGGCAGGAAGGTTAAATGCCATATGTAATTTTATTATGTATATACACCATCCACATACATCACAAACAATTATGTCTGCAGGGAGCACCACTGTGCTCTAGCTGGGGTGAAGTTTAAATGCATTACAGTGACAAATGGCAGGCAGAAGTACCATTACCATGTAGGAACACCCTACTTTCATTTAAGTAACCCCTAAAGTGTGCCTTATAATCTCACATGGCAGGATGCCAATGAACAAGTGACTTACTGTCGGTAACTCTCTTTCTGATGGACTCTCTAACCGCAGGTTCCTCAATCTAGCAAACTCCCTAGGCGCTAGACTGGGTCCTGAAAACGTTTTTCATAGCATTGTTCCCTGAGCCATTAGGTGCATATAAGCGCTACTCTTTAAAAAAAAATGTTTTTATTAACACATTTTCCCCCTTATCAACAGGCATTAAATTGACATTAGACACATACAAGGCCACACAACCATAAACATGTCTCGTTTGAATACAAATATATCTCATTTTCCACAGCACCAATTAACTTCCATTGTGATTCATGGCATTAAGTTCTCGGCAGACATTACCACCCCCCAAACCCCCCCCCCCCCCAACATTCCACCCCTGCCACAGCGGAATTCTCATTCAGGCTTGCCTCTTCTCGGGACACTGTTAAAGTCTATGCCCCCCCCCATGCGTGTCATTTAGCTCCAGCCCATAATATCTAAGCCAGGGTCGCCAGATCTTGGAGAACTTCTTGGGACAGCCTCTCATTCTGTATGTCACTTGCTCCACCTCCATGTACATGTCCATTGCGGTTTTCCACTCCTTCAAAATTGGGACTTCTGGCACTCTCCATTTTTTGGCTATGTCTCTTTTGGCAACTACCATTCCCACATTGCATAGAATAAGACTTCGTCTGGCTAAGTCTATGTCTGAGGGGATGCTCAGCAGCACGTATTTGGCATCTTTTGGTAATTGGTACCCAAGTATCTTACTCAACTATCCCATTACCTTGGTCCAGTATCTTTGCATGTGTGTGTAGTCACATAGAGTATGTATGAACGTGCCACATTCTACCATACATCGGAGGCAACCAGAGGACTCTGATCGTCCCATTTTGTGAAGACGGGACCTTGTCACGTACGTTCTATGAGAAATTTTAAGCTGAATCAGCCGTAGCCTCAATTTGATTGCCACCTCCCTTGGGTACATTAGAGCCGACTCTATGTCCTCCAGGCCTCCCAGGGTGCTCACCCATCTGTGCCTCCGGGCCACCAGGTTGTCTGGGATATTATTAATGAGGGTCCTGTAAGTCCAAGAGACGGCCTTTTCTGATATTTTCTCCTGGAGAAGTCTACCCTCCAGCGGCGTGAATTTGGGGGTGTCTGCAATGTCTATTCCCTCCACAATCCATGCATGTTTTATCGGCAGGTACTTGTACCTCTGTCTGTCACGCACCTGGAATTCTAACTTCAAGGCCTCAAAGAAAATCAAGGAGCCTTCTTTTACCCGGTCCCCCACTTTAGAAATTCCTATCCTGTCCCATTCCATGAACCCTTCAGTTTTCCAATATCCGGGACACGCCTACCTTTCCATAGTGGGGTCTGCCTTGTTACCTTGTTGCTCCAGCCCATTTGCTTCTTAGCTGTCTTCCATGCCTGTCCTCTGAGTCGCTGCTAGATGGTGTAGAGCCCCCTTTCCCCCGTAGATGTAATGCAAATGGGCGTGTACCTCAAATTGGCTTCGCTTCAGTGCGTATGTCGGGGGCAGTCTCAGAAGATGTCCCCACTCATTTATTGCTATCAGATGTGTAGCCTGGTAATATGACATGATGTCTGGGAGGGCGATACCTCCGTTGTAATGACTTTGCTGTAATGTGCGAAGCGCGATCGTTAGCTGCCCCCCATCCCACTGCAGCATGTGCACCTCTCTATCTATTGCACCAAACAGATCCTCCGGGATCTTGTAATGTGTGGGGCAATAGACAGAGAGGTGCACATGCTGCAGTGGGATGGGGGGCAGCCAACGATCACGCTTCGCACATTACAGCGAAGTCATTACAACGGGGGGATGGAGACTAAACGCCCTGGAAACTCAAAGACCCTGTGATTGCAAAGAAGGTGAGGGTAGGATCGGAGCTCTGCTTTCTAGAAAATAAAGGAACAGTGTTTTCAGCAGTGGTTGTATGGGAGGCATTCAAGGCGGTGTTAAGAGACAGAACTCAAAATGCGATAGCGGATAAGAATAGGAAAGAGACACAAGACATAATGGCCTTAGAGACGGCTGCTCCTAACATTGTTAGGTAGAGCTGCAATGTTTAAGATGATCATGTTACCCAAATTTCAATACATCTTCCAGAACACACATTACAAGATCCCGGATCATCTGTTTGGGGCAATATAGAAAGGTGCACACTCTGCAGTGGGATGAGGGGCAGCTAACGATCGCGCTTCGCACATTACAACAAAGTCATTACAACGGGGGGATGGAGACTAAACGCCCTGGAAACTCAAAGACCCTGTGATTGCAAAGAAGGTGAGGGTAGAATCGGAGCTCTGCTTTCTAGAAAATAAAGGAACTGCGTTTTCAGCAGTGGTTGTATGGGAGGCATTCAAGGCAGTGTTAAGAGACAGAACTCAAAATGCGATTGCGGATAAGAATAGGAAAGAGACACAAGACATAATGGCCTTAGAGACTAAAATTTTGCAGTTAGAGCAGGAGCTGGGTGAGGATCCCAGCCATTCCGCTCTCCACCAGATAGAAGTTACCCGTGCAGAATATCGAGCGTTGGCTCGACAGGAAGTGAAACAGATGTATCTTGCTTCAAGGCATTGCTGAGATAGGGCAGGGAGGCTCTTGGCATGGTAGGAAGGAGACGGAAGCCAGAGGGGTGCGAGCTATTCAGAGATACGGGCAGAATCTCACTACAGCGCAGGACATTGCCAATGCCTTCGCAGGATACTACACTGATTTATACAAAGCAAAGAAGCTGATGGGAGAAATTCAGATCCAGGAATATCTTGGTGAGATAGACTTACCAATCTTGTCCCTGGAAGATCAGGAAGCCTTAGAGGAAGAGTTTACCCTCGAGGAAGTGACATGCCATACACAAACAAAAAGCAGGGAAAACTCCAGGGCCGAATGGGTTGCCCCGCAGAGTTCTTCAAGGCCAATTCCGCGTTATTGGGTCCACATGTCCTTGAGATGTTCCTGGCAGCTCGAGAAGAAGACATCCTACCCCCCAATTTGCGCACATGGGGTGCCGATCTCCCGGGTTTATGAATCACCACCACTGTGGCTGTAACGTCCTCCTGTAGAACATTCAAGTGATCCCCCAACATGCGGGGGTACTACGGTGGCATGGCTGGAGGGGTCGCCTCGAAGGGGAGGGAGTAGCCCCTTCGGAAGATTTGCAGCACCCACCTGTCCGACGTGATGGAACGCCAGTGGAGCAGTTGATGGCGAACTCTGCCTCCCACTGGCGTGGAATGGGCCTGAAAGCACGGACTAGGAGGGCTTTGAGGCGGATGCTGCCGGGGTAGATGTGTACGGACCGGCACGTTGTCCCCCTGTACCTGAGGGGGCGCCCCTTCCTAGGCCACGAAAGGGGCGAAAAGCGGAAGTTTGCGGGCGTGGGGCCGAGAGGCCCAAGGACTTGGCCGTAGCCCGGGAGTCCTTAGAAAGCGCTCCAGCGCACTATACGCTTTGTTGCCAAAAAGGCGACTGCCATCAAAGGGCATATCCATGAGGGTGCTCTGGACATCCCCAGAAAAACTCGTGGACCGCAGCCAGGAGTGGCGGCGAAGCGCCACTGTGGTCGACATGGCCCTACCCAGCGAGTCCATAGTGTCCAGTCCACATCAGATAGCGTGCCATGCTGCATCCCGCCCCTCGGCAAGAGCCTGGGCGAGCCGTGTCCGGGCCTCCTCCGGACACTGGGACAGCACGTCCTCCACCATATCCCACAGGGAGTGGGAATAACGGTCCAAGAGACAAGCGGTGTTAATAGACCGCAGTCCCAAACTAAGGGAGGAGAACAGCTTCTTACCAAACTGTTCTGGTCTCTTGGATTCCCGATCCGGTGGAGCGGACGGGAAGGAGGTCTGGGAAGTAGAGGCCTGGATAAGCAGACTCTCGGGCGTGGGGTGCATGGACAGAAAACTGTGGTCGCCCGGTGCAGGGCGGTGGCGCCGGGCCACGTTCCGGTCCACAGGAGGTACTGTGGAGGGCTTGGACCAAGTGCCCTTCAGAACGTCCCCTTGTGCTTCGTTAAACTGCAGCAGAGGCTCCGAGCAGCTTGCTGACGGTTGGAGCACTTCAGTGAGGAGGTTAGTCCCACGGCCACAGCAGGTAGCTCCAGCCCAAGGGTTTCGGCCGCCTTGCGCAGCACCACAGAAAATGCAGCACCCTCCTCCAAAGCCACGGTCGGAGGAGAGATGAAGCCAGTTTCAGGGGAGGTGTCAAGACCACTGGCATTCCCCAGCTCGTCTGCCCAGTCCTGAGATAACCGGCCCTGCCGGGTCAGAGGGTCCACAGACCCTCCCAGTCGTCACCGTCATCCGATTCCTGGTAGACAGGTGGAATGATCGGAGCCAGGCGGAAGATCAAATTGCCACCCATCGGCATCGGGTGCGGCGCCGGAAGGCATCGGGTGCGGCGCCGGAAGGCACCGCTCCGACGCCGGGCCCGGACCGGGACTAAACTGGGGAACAACGTCGTCCGGGGACGGCGTCGGGGGTGGCACCGGAGGAGTCGGCGCCGGCGGAGGGATCGTGAGGTCGACCGGCGCCGACTAGGGTCCAGGCCTGGACCCCCCGGGGACCTGCGGCGTTGGGACCGGAGTCGACGAAGGGGCCGGAGCCGCCGGCTCACTCGGCCTCCCAGTCGAGCCTGCGGGGCCGAAGAAGCGCCGTCAGGCGTAGACGGTGGAGCCAGGTTCCTCATGGCCATGACGAAGGCACTGATCTCCGCCGGAGTCGCGTCAGTCCCAGGGACCGGCGGGTATGGGGACGGACGGGACTCCTGCGGCTCCGATGGAGCCGCGTGGGTGGTACCACCCGAACCCTCAGCCGAGTCGCGCGACCGGCGAGGGGAGCCTGAAGAGCGATGTCGCCTCTTGGACTTCTTACTATGCTTCGACTTACCCGAAAACTTGGAACCCGACGAGTGGTGGTGATGGCTACGGCTCCGCGACCGGTCCCTCGACCTCCTCCTCGACCGGGACCGTAAACGGCGCGGAGCCGACTGCCGGAGCTCGAGCAGCTTGCGGGACCGCTCCTGCCTAGCTTTCAAAGTCAAGGCCCGGCAGTCGAGGCACGACTCGGCATCGTGGTCGGCCCAAAGGCAGTAGAGGCACCGGGTTTAAAACCAGGCATCCTACCGGCACCAGAGTCGAGTCGACGAGAATAGACCAAAAGAGTCAAAAAAGGACTAAAAGGGTATGCTCTTCACGGATCGGCGCAGAAAAAAGAAGAACCGAGGTCAGCGCGCGGGGGCGGCGTCTTAGTACTCCGACGACATCATCCCGGCGCACGACGCCGACGACGGACGCGGAGCCGCAGACGACGCCTAGCAACGCTCAAGGGTATTGCTGACGAAAAATCTTTCCGGATCCAGCCTGACGCCTGGGGATATTCTAAGGTGAGGAATCTAACTAACGTGTTTCTTTCAGATCTCTCCCTCTAAGGCTTCCTGATCTTCCAGGGACAAGACTGGTAAGTCTATCTCACCAAGATATTCCTGGATCTGAATTTCTCCCATCAGCTTCTTTGCTTTGTATAAAGCAGTGTAGTATCCTGCGAAGGCATTGGCAATGTCCCCAGCTGTAGTGAGATTCTGCCCGTCTCTCTGAATAGCTCGCACCCCTCTGGCTTCCGTCTCCTTCCTACCTAGCCATGCCAAGAGCCTCCCTGCACTATCTCAGCAATGCCTTGAAGCAAGATACATCTGTTTCACTTCCTGTCGAGCCAACGCTCGATATTCTGCACGGGTAACTGCTATCTGGAGGAGAGCGGAGTGGCTGGGATCCTCACCGAGCTCCTATTCTAACTGCAAAATTTTAGTCTCTAAGGCATTAGGTCTTATGTCTCTATCCTATTCTTATCCGCAATCTCTTAACACTGCCTTAAATGCCTCCCATACAACCACTGCTGAAAACACTGTTCCTTTATTTTCTAGAAAGCAGAGCTCCGATTCTACCCTCACCTTCTTTGCAATCACAGGGTGTTTAGTCTCCATCCCCCCGCAACCCCACGAGCTTCCCCACCCACCGTTAGCCACGGGGGAGAGTGGTACGACAGTCCTCTCGCTAAGTAATCTACCCTGTCACCTTACCCAGTTCCCCACCTGGAGCAGAAAAAATAGTCTAGTCGTGAGAACACTCAATGGACACCCAAGAAATATGAGTATGCCCGGTCAGCCAGGTGGTACCTTCGCCAGACATCCCAATGTGTGTGCGAAGTCTGCCAGTGTCGTTTTACCTTTCCCCCCTCCAGACCGGTCCATGCCTGGGTCCACCATGTCGTTAAAGTCTCCGCCCACTATATGTAGAGGGGAGTCTGCAGCCAGTAAAACCTCTGTCACCTTCTCTAGCGTCTGCCGGTGTAGTCGTGGGGGCGCGTAGACACTGACTAGCATAATATGCCTGTGTCCCCATATTCCCTGTACAGCCATGTATGTACCACTCTGGTCTGACCATGTGCTGGATATGTGGAAGGGTACAGTCTTTCTGATAAGTATTGCCACCCCCCTGCAGCCAGAAGTGAACCCTGCATGGGCCAAGGTAATATAAACTCCTCTCCCCAGCAAGCCGCAACGTGATCCCCTAAGATGTGTCTCCTGAAGGAGTACTATGTCTGGCTTCAGCCTCTTTAGGTATCTAGCAACCAGGCCTCTTATGATTTGGTTTCCCAACCCGTTAACATTCCAGGCCAGTACTGTGTAACCCTTCTCAGTCATCCTCCATGGGGTCATCCCTGCCATGTCTGTGTTGAATGCAAGATCTCGCTGCAGTGTTTACTTCTCGGTGAGTGTTTGCATACTGCTCTATGTCATATTTAGTCTCCCGGTGTCCTTCCTTTGTGTCTCCCCTCTGAACCTTACTACCCCCTTCCCACTCTCTCCCACTTCCCACGCACTTTTCCTCAAAATGTCAACATGACAACTGTGTTGTAGGAATAACCTGAGAGGTCTGTGTGCCCCAACCCCTCCCTTCCGTACAACAAACTTATTTAACTAATTGAGACAAGAGGTCTGCAGGGCTCTAGGATCTGGTTCAGAGCCACTCCCAATCTAGGTTAGCCAAGTCTCTACGGGCACCTAGTGCTCTCTTACTGTCCCTTCGGCATCCAACATGACCCAAGTTTTCAGCCTTCTTCACTCCTGTCTGGCGATGCATGTCTCGGTAACCCTTCAAGTTCACCTTCCACCTCTGGCATCTCTTGTCAGGTGATTTCCTTCAGTAGCGGGTGGTCACTGTCTGATTTCCCTGAGCGCTCCAGCATTGGCAGGTCCGGAGTGGTTTGTCTTCTGGTTTGTCCTCCAATTCGTGTCTTCTCTCGACTCTCGATTCAAATCATCTTCCGAGTCGAAGTCTTGCTTCTACCGCTCAATCATTGCTTTAAACCTACTGGGCGTTCTGCCTTGAGATCGAGGCCCCTGTTCCAGGCGGCGAATAATCTTGGTTCTTATAACTTTGGGCCTCACTACTGTCTCCGGAGTCCTTTGTTCTGTATTGTGCCCTTTGGGTGGCCTCTCTTCAATCCACGACCATGTCTCCTCCGGTGTCTGGAAAAAGAATGTCTTGGCTTGAAATATTACTTTAAGCTTGGCCGGGAAGAGCAACATGTATTGAATTTGAAGGCTTCTTAGTTTCTATTATACTGAGTCAAAGGTTCTTCTCTGTTTCTGGACTTCCCTGGAGTAGTCCGGGAAAACCATAATTTTCGTATTTCTCATCCGGACTGGACCCAGGCGTCGCATCTCTCGTAGTATTAAGTCTCTGTCCTGATAGTTTAAGAATCTGGCTATAACTGACCTGAGGGGTGGCAGGCACCCTATGTGCCCATTTGATCACAAGGCAGTTGGAGAATTGGTCGTTTGTGAGGGTGTCTTTAAGCCATGTGAGGAGATATGCCCCCATGTCTGCCCCTTCGATTCCCTCCGGGAAGCCTATAAAGCACTGATAATTTCTTCTTGCACGATTTTCGGCATCGTCCACCTTACACATTGTCTCTTTCAGGGAAGCCTTTAGCTTGACAACCTCTCCCTTCAATTTGTGCGTTATATCTTCTGGTTCCGAAATACGCAGTTCCGCTTTTGTCACTCTTTCTGACACATTTCGGAGGTCCTGTCTCAGCAGAGTCACATCTGTGCAGACCTCGGCTATCCTGCCCTCCAGAACCTCCCTTGATGCTTGTATTGCTTGCAGGTTGGCTGCATTGTCTGGAATGGAAACAGAATCACCCATCGTTTCAGGCTGTGGAGTCACCACTTTGGTGGATCTATACATCTTTCCCTGCCTTTGGGGCTTGGGATCCTTGTCTCTAGCCACAGTCAGCCCATTTTCTCTTACTTTGTTATGGTATATTCCAGGGGTGTCAGCCCGTTCGACCAGCTCTTCCTTGCGCCCAGGTGTTCATCCGCAGCTAAGCTTTTATCTCCTGAGGTCTTTTGCCGTTGCGTAGCACTTTTTAATTGCTCTTGATGTGCTCAGTCAGGTTTACTATCACATCGGTGGAGCCACTGCCACTCCAACACAAGCACACGGTGCCTCTATCTCCAGCCGCTCGCTTCTCACCCGTGTCTCAGCCCCTCCACCTCTAGGTTAGCTTGGTTAGCTATGGGGTCTCTGTGCCGGTCTGATCTGCTGGTATGCTCGATTGCCCACTGGCGCCGCTGCACCTCTGCCGCAAGTAGCAAGTCTTATTTCCACCACTAAAATTCTCTCTACAACTTGCCGCTTCTCTGGTCCGTTTTAAGGCACTGCGAAGTACTCTCTCCTAATTCCCTCTTTGACCTGCCACTCGTTGGAGTGTCGCTCAAGCTCTGCTCGGTGTTCTCTCCTGTGGCCGCCTCCGTCTGGTCTGATCCGATCCGATCTGTGGCCCTGTGATACGTGCATGGCCAGTCGCCGCCAAATTCCCATGGCTTCACGTCTCGGGCCCCAGGTTTGCTGAGTAATTACCACCGCAAGGCACCGGCCTCCCTTAGTTCAGTCGTTCTCCCCGTTCTCAGCCAGGGTCAAGGGCCAGCACCTCCAGCCTGCTTCTCGCCTTACGTGTGTCCTCACGGGGAGGTGTCATACTTCCTCCTTACCTTGAGGTGTTCAGTTGCTCCTCCTCGGCCTCTTTTCCTCAGCCGCACTCATGACTATCAGGCATGTCGTCTTTGAAAAGGGGCCGTGGAGGAGGAGCTCATCTTGCATCCATCTAGACCCTCTGCGGTGCCACAGGGCTCCCTGTGCCTACGGTCGCCCTCTTGCTGCAATCGGCCACCCTTCTCAGGCTACAACGCTGTTCCTCCGCAGGGCTGGAGCATCTGCCACCTATCTTGGGTCATCCGCAACTTCATGGGTGCCTCCTCAGGTCCAGTAACCATTTTTGCCCAGTTCCTCTGTCCACCGCGGCTCCAATTCCCCATGGTTAAAGGTCCCAAAATCGTTCCGCTTCTGCATCGGCAGGTACAGTGGGTCTTCAGGATACCGGTTAGCTCATTAACCAATGTCTTAAGGCAGGATTATTGTCTGGATTCAGATAGGGCAGCCGGATCTCTGGCGGTCGCGTCTAGTCGGCCATGCTGCTGGCTCCTATAAGCGCCACTCTTGTGTGCTTACATCAGGTTCTTGTCTTTTCCCTTTCCATGTCCTCAGACGAGGAAGGTGAAAAATTGATGGTAACAGAGTGCAGAGTCCAAACTTGGGCCCTTTTCAAGACGAATATGATGTGAGGTAGAGTTTCCACTATAAAGATCGTTCCCAAAGGTAGGGTATTTGTTCTTCTGATGCATACATTAACCACAGAGTCCTCATCTTAGAATGGATATCAAAGCAGTACCACCCAAGGTCTCAGACCAAAAGTCTGGCTGGAGCAAGCAGGCAAAATGCCCGTTACCACTGGATCTGGTCATCCGAGAAGTAGTGCTTAAAGAACCTACACATTGATGCCCAAGTTGCTGCCTGGCAGATGTCAAGGGGAGGGACTCCACATGCCAACACAGTGAAAGCAGCCATAGCCCTGATGGAATAGGCTCTCTGACCTTTTGAAGGCTGTTTCTTGGCCAGTGTGTAGCATATCTTCACGCAGAGGACTATCCACTGGTTCTATTCTGCAAAGCCTTCCCTTTCTTTGCTTTGGAGAGCCACACAAAAATCTGATTGTCCAATCAATGGTACTGGGTACGATCTACGTAAAGGCTTAAAGCCCTTTTGGGGACCGGCTGGTTGAGCAATCCCTCCTCTTTAGTATGCTGGCAGAGTGATGGTAGAGTGACACTTTATTTATTTTATAGTTTATAGAGCACAAACCAGACCTGTGAGGGTATCAGAGCGCTTTACAGTATTAAGGGTGGAATACAAAGCGTTAGGAAGGGAGGGACCAATTGGGTAACGCAGTCTACGGTCCCGGCTACATGTAGGATAAAAATTACAACAGGTAGATACATTATAAAATGTGGGATAAAATGTGGGATAAAAATTAAAATAGGTAGCTACATTATAAAAGAAGGCACGCAGTCTCAACTCTTGGGTGGGATGCCCAGGAGTGCAGGAATAGTTATCATCCGTAGAAGCTGTGGATAATGCTGAGGTGGAGGGTGGCACATGTCACTGAGGTGATTGCAATGTAATCATTAAACAAGGTATTTGCCCAAATAGAAGGTTTTGGTCTCCTTTTTAAAGTGTGCCAAGGACGGAAGTCTACTGATGGCGGGTGGGAGAGAGTTCCAAATTCTTGGAGCGGCCCCAGAGAAGCCCGATTGTAGGTTTTTTTGTTCCGGAAGCGTGCTGGTTGCAGCAACAGGTCTTTGGCAGATCAGGAGTTTCTGGCTCCTCCGGATATCACAAGTTTTCGGGCGAGAAATGCAGGGGCATTGGAGTAAAGACAAATTGCCCAATGTGAAAGGGAGTCATTTCTCTGAGTAAGAATGGGGACAGAGTCCATAGCACCAACTTCTCCAGGAAAAAGGTGATATAGGCCAGTTGGACTGAGAGTGCCTGATGTTCACCCATGTGATGAGCTGATGTAATTGCAGTGAGAAATATGGTATTTAAAACACAGAAACGCAGCAAGCAGCTATACATTGGCTCTAAGGGCAAACCATGAGAAACGTCAAAACCAAGTTATGATCTCTCTCAAACCAGCAGGGATGCTTCTGTCACCACTGTCGGAAGGAAGAATGTCTGCTACTAGACTAACTACATTGGGCAGCTACCACAGCAAATTGTGAGCCATCTCCTTCGAAACCTGGATTGCATTGGCCAGATTGCGGTCATGCTTGGCCCAGTGGTAATTTAGATTCCATTACATTTGTCTCTTAGCATAGCTTACGAGGAGGAAGCAGGAGGCTAACAGGCTAAGAAACTTCAGAGCAGCTCTCACCATGACCCAGGACCAAGTCTAAAAAATTGGGAATATTTGCCTGACTGTCCGCGACTTGTGGCGAAGTGATCCCTGAACTCAAATGCGTCCAGGACTGCCTCAATGAATGAAAGCCACTGTGAAGGAGTTGAGTGGGACTTTGGCTCGTTGACAGTGAACCCCACAATTGTAAGATGTTTACCATCATCTGGAGGAGGTTCATGACTGACTGTGTTGAGCCCATTTTCAACAGCATGTGGTTGAGGTATGGGAATACTGGTATTCCTGACCTCCACAGATGGCCAGCGACCACCGACATTACACCTGTGAACACCGAGGAGCACTGGTGTGGCCTCAGGGGAGCACAGCAAACAAAGTGCTCCTGCCTACTTTGAACTGCAGAGAACGTCTGTGGTACATGAAAATATGTGTCCTGCAGGTCCCAAAGACAACTTCCAGTTGCCCAGGTCCAGAGCAGATGTAATCTGGGCCAGCATGAGCATTTTGAACAAGTCCTTCCAAAGGAAGGCATTCAGAGGCCAAAGGTCTAGAACAGGACTGAGGCTCCTGTCCTTATTCGAAACAAGGAAATAGCACGAATAACAAACTCCTTCTCTTTCCCAGTCAGGAATCCTCTAAATAAAACCCCTGGACAGCTACAATCGACCTCCTGTAACAAAATGGATAGGTGCTCGTCTGCAAGCCACTCTGGGGTGGGAGGAATACGTGGAGGGTAGTAAGAAAAGGAAGGGTATAGCCATTCTGAACAATCTATAAGACCCATTTGCCAGACGTAATGGATCGCCTCCTTGGGAGGAAAAGTTGAATTCTGGTCCGCACCAGCTGGGCATCCAGCTATGGGCAAACTAAAGTGGCTTGATGGCTGTTGCAGCAGAGGAAGAGGAATTAAAGGATTGATGTTGCTCTGGCCCGCAGGTTGCTTGCCAGACCTATATCCTCAAAAGGACTGGGGTGTCTGCTGCATCACAGGTTAGGAAGGCAATCTCTGTCTATACACCAGACCTCTGGAATAGCCACTAAATGTCCTGAATTGGTGCAGGAGTTGTTTGGCAAGGGTCAACTGCCCCAAGGAACTCTGCTGTTGCAAGTAGCAAGTCCAGCTCTGTCTCAGGCGAAGTAACAAGCATTCTGACATTTTATAGATAAATGTATAAAGCATCATCAGTATTGTAAAGGAGGGGAGCAAGCCATCCTCCTCTTGGGGTGTCCCCTGGACAGGTATAGGATCAAAGTCAGAACTAAAGAGATAAAGTAGCTTCTACTTGTGCTGTGTTGTAGAGGCACTGGGTTCTGGCCAGGTTGTTAGACAACCAGTTGTGATTTTGTTATTTTGTAACATGACATGAGTTGGTCTTGAGTGGAAATCGGTTTGGGGCTGCGGTGGAGTTGGCAGCAGGCGCTGGGGAAGCAGGAACCAGCATGGATCTCTGGATCTGAGTAGAAGTATGCAACAGTGTTGCTAGAGGCCCGTTAGCATGTCCCAAGGGGGAAGACAGTGCTGGGGCTGAATCTGCCAGTGGCAACCGGACACAAAGCCCCTGCGGTTCCATAGGATCCGACAGCATTTCCAAGGGAGTCGGAAGCACACTGAAAATGTGCAGTATGGCTTCCTTGAATGCTTCGATCTGTTGTGGGATCGATGGTGGCATGGGAAATTCAGGGCATATCTAGAGCAACTTAGGAATCAATTCTGTTCTGGAAACCTCTAAATGATTTCTCTTTGGACTAAGATTGGAGGGATGGGGTGGCGTCCCTCTTCGCTTTCTTATGATTACACTTGGACTTTGACTTACTGGAGGACTTCAAGCATGAAGCTGAGAGGTTGTGGGAAGGCCTCAGGACCGGAACAGATTCCACGACTTGGGAGCATGAGCTGGAGCTACATTAAGGCTGTGACTTCTTAATGTATTCTGTGAGATACAGCTTCGCCTCCTCCCAGTCTCAGATTGCCTTTAGGTCTATGGGGGCGCACTTATCGTATGACTTAGGGTTCTGTCCTGAACTCAGACCCTACAAACACATTGGGAGTAGGTCTGTGACCGACATCTGCTTTTTACATTCACAGCATGACTTGGAACCTGTTGTTTTGGGTGGGGAAATTGTTCCCTAGCACATTGGAGAAATTATTTTATACATTGTAAAAAAACAGACAAAGTTGGGAGCACAGCTCCAGATCCACATCGGAAGGTGCAGAAAGAAAACACCTTACGCCAGTGCACAGTGATGGTGCTTATATGCATCTCCTGGAGTCAGCGAGGAGTCACACACTCCACCTAGCAGCACGAAAGATCCACTGTGGCACCTGGTGAATATTCTAATGCCTGGAATCTGCAGCTAAGAAGAAAAAGTTACTTACCTGCGGCAACAAACTTTCTGGTTGAGACTGTTATCTACCTGCAGATTCCTTACCTACAAGGCAATCTCCAGGCATCAGTCTGGTTTGGGAAAACTTCAAAGCAACAAGGTTGCCTGTAGAGGGCATTGGACTCAATATGCCATAAAGCGTCCACCCCGGCGCATCAACGTCCGTTTCCTTTCTTTTTTATAAGCCTTCGAGGCAAGAAGGCAGAGGGATATCGATGAAGGACAGCAGTATCAAAATATTGCAATATGGGATCTTATTACCTTTACATTTTCCTATAAGCTATCAAATGGAGAGGGTGCAGGATGGTGGTGAGGAATAAGAGTATGCACCAGAAAGATCTCTACAGCAGGTGAATAACTTTTTCTTCTGATGGATACTTTTACCTGCAAATTCCTCATCTGTAGAACAGATCTGACAGCAATACCCTGCGAAAGAGGAGGGTTGATGGATGATTAGACAAGGAAATCCTGTGCACATGAACATCCAGGCAGTAATGATGAGCAGAAATGTACAGGGAAGCTCACATTACCATTTACAGATGTCTGTAATCAGCACACCTCGAGGAAGTGCAGAAGTAGATGACTCAGCCCTGGTGGAATGGGCCCTGACCCCATTAGGAGGCTCTTGGCTAAGGCGTTGCAGGTTTTGATGCAGAGGATGATCCACCAAGATAGAGTCCTCTAGTAGTGCCTCACCCCTTTTTTGACACCATAGTAGCAGGCAAAAAGTTAGCCATGCGACAAAGTCCTTGATGAGGCCCAAGTAACAGATAGCTGCCTGCCGAGGATCCAACCGATGCAACCATTCCTCCTCTTTCGTAGGAGGAGGTGGAGGGAAGAAGGCCAAAAGAGAGATGGACTGGGCAAGATGGAAAGGAGTGTCCACCTAAGGGAAGAAAGCAGCCAGGTTTGCAATACCAACTTATCTGAAAAGAATGTATGGATAGGAGTGCAACAGCTAAGGGCCTGCAAATCACTGACCCATCTGGCAGAAGTGATAGCAACCAAAAACACAGATTTGAGGGCCCACGTACAAACAGTACAACTGTGAAGGGCCTCAAACGGAGTCCCAATCAAAAAGGTAAGAACCAGAATTAAGTCCCATTGAGGAACTACAAAGGGAGTAGGAGGGAAAAATGGGTCAGGCCGTTTTGAAAATACATTACAACTGTACACTTAAATAGGGATAGCTGATCCGTCAGACAGAGGAAATCAGACAAGGCGGCTAGGCAACCCTTCACAGCGCCAATAGCACATCCCTTCTGAGCAAGAAAAAGTGCAAAGTGCATCACTTAAGACAGTTTGTTTTACAATGGATATACACCATTGCTCCATCTGCAGGAATAAGCAGACTTCATGGAGGGGTGATGCGCAAACAAGATGACATCAACCAACTTTGGGGCAGCTGAAAGGAGCTCAGTTGTCCCCGCTCAATCTCAAGGCATGTAAGTGGAGGTTTTGGAGACTGGGGTGCAGAATCACCCCAAACGACTTGGAGAAGAGGTATAGCCTGAGCAGAAGGCAATGCAAGAGACATGTGGAGAAGCGAAGTACCACACCCTTCTCGGCCAATCCAGGGCAATGAGAATTACTTGAGCCCAATCTTGGTGAATATTCCTGAGCACTTGAGAAATCAAGAGTATGGGTGTAGGAGGGGGAACGTGTAAGACACCTGAAAGTTCCACCTTAACTGAAATGAGTTCCTCAAGGATCCCCTCAATGTGTACTGGAAGGCACAGAACTACTAGCAATGAGCATTATCTGAGGAAGCAAAAAAATCCACATCAGGAGTGCCACAATGGGAAAGATGTAATGGACTTAAGGGGGCATGGCTGGCAGCCGGAGAACATGGCATTGGGCTGAGGCTTCCGCCGCAAGTCCCGGCCTGCCGCCTACCTGGATACCTGGCAGATGTGACAGGTAGGGATCGGTCCAGTGCCAGGGGGCTCTACACTGCACTGTGAGGACTGGGGAACACGCACCACACCCCCGTAGCAATTGGTATCTGCGGCAGCCTAAAGCACTAGGCGGCCCGCAAGACATGCAGAGCTACAATGGGTAGCCCTGGCAACAGCGGCTCTGATAAAGCAGCTGAGACGCCCGCCTCAAGTGGATTGCGGTCTGATTCTCGTTGCCGGGAGCCTCAGCGATAGAAGAGGGCCCTGAGGGTGCGCAGCAACCACGGGCAGCAGCTGTCATTGAGGACCCACTGCCTAAGAGAAGGTATAGCGGTAGGTTCTGTGCATCATAATCCTCAATAAAGGGTGGGGGAGAGAAACTGAGTGGAGCGACGAATGATAGCCCTGAGGAGGGATTCCCAGAACAGGATTTGAGCCTCAGGAATCGACTCACAGTGGTGAGAGGCACAAATCTAACTGCACCGGGAAAGACATTTTGGATTGGGCTGTGAAGGAGAGCCGCCAGACTCCTCTACAGTAAATGCCATCCAGCAGTAGCATTGATCGCTCCCGGGAGGCTCCCATAGCACCTCTGGGATACATCGAGTTTTACACTGCCACGGATGGCTTTCTGCATCCTGTATATCCCTGGCTTGACGGTAATTGAAATCTGCACCCTGGTCCTAGCCCAGACATCAACCACAACACACCTAGTGTGGCATGATCCTTTGAGGGCATATATCCCATCCCTCTACCTCCCCTCTGCATATTGGAGGTGAAGAGGGATGGCTAATTCTCCGTTGGTGCACCAATTAGAACTTCTACATGTCACAGGAGCATAAATCTAAGACAGGCAGACATCTGACAAGGCAGTGGGTGGGAAAGCAAAAGGCACTGTGAAGGGAGATCCTAAGGGAATCATGGTGGCATCACTGGAACCAGCAATGGCTGTATCTGACCACGCACAGCAACAATCCTGAAAGAATTAGCAGAGATTAAAATATCTATTGGCATGGTCAGCGCCACGGTTTCCACCACCTCTGTTCAAAAGTGGCTTCCAAACCAGAATGTTCAGTATCCCGAGACTGATGGATATGGAATCTTGATAGATCATGCCGGATTGGGGCTTGGAATTATGGGTGCTTCATCAGAGGACCGAAGATCTGGAGGACAGGAGTCACCAGAACAATGTGTGAATGTCTGGGATCTAGGAACGAGCAGAGAAGGTGGATGTGGCGGACTTCCTTGGATGCATCCTTCTGACCCTTCTCAACATAACTTTTAACCCACCGTAATTCCAAAACACCCAAAAGGTCAGGTCTCGTTTACCCCCTCACCTCACTGCTCAAGACAGATCTTTGCATTTTGTCTGCCGCATCAGCAGAGCCCAGTGTTTGACAGACTAGAATGGGCTTACCTTCTCTGCACCATGGAACAGCTGGGGTTGGAATGGACATGTGGACCTGGGTACAGAGTTTGTACAAGCCCCCAGTGGTTACATCTGGGGGGGGAGGATTTCATATAGCCCGGTTTTCGGTGGAGAAGAGAATCAGGCTGTGGTGCCCTTTGTCCCCGATGCTTTCCCTTTTGGCCCTGGAACCGTTGGCAGTGGCTATTAGGCAGGATCAAGAAACTGCAGGCATACAGATGGTAGCAGGTGCACCAAAGGCTTTCCTTGTGAACAATATTCTCCAGACGTTGGCCCGACCCTGACAGTCTGCGGAGAGGGTTGTGGAGTTGCTAGACCAATTCATGAATTTCTTGGGATATTGCATTAACTGGGCTAAATGCAGGGTCCTTCCCTCAAGCTCACCACTACACCAGCATCATTGGGGGACTTGCCCTTTAAATGGAAACACTAACACCTTAAATATCTGGGCCTGTTGGTCAGTAAAGGCTTGGTAAAGAGGCTCCAGGATAATCTCACCCCCGGAATGGATACGATGGGCCTGGCTTTAAAGAGTGGGGCCAGTTGAAATTGTACCTTTGGGGGAAGGTGCAGATAGCTAAGATGACTATAGTACCCAGATTTAATTATATTTTTGAGATGCTGCCTTTACCAGCCCCCGGGATTCTCCTGCTTTAAATAGACAAAAATATACATACATTTGTATGGGGGAGAAAGCGGGGGGACTACGGCTGCTGAATGTGGAGTGTTACAGCTTGTCCCCATGGAACGTCACCAGTTGGGGTGGCGGGAGATCTGGTGATATACTGTACAGGATCATGGAAGGAACCAGAGGCGAGGAACTGAATCAGACTATCCTCGCAGATGGCATGGAAAACGGCACATGTAATGGTGAGGGACTTGGAAAGATTGCATAAAAGCGCACCCCAATGGCTTAATGCAGCGATTAAACTCGGGCAATCTGAGATTCGCTAGTCAGCCTGGAGAGGTGTAACAAAGTGCCTGGTTGACATGTTGAAGGAGGAGTGATCAAGATGTTTTGGGATTTACAGACAAATTTGGCCTGCCATCTACTCAGGCTTGGAGATTCACCCAACTAAAAAGAGCTCTGCGAGCAGCACTCGGGAAGGCATCGTGTGATTTGTTGACCTCTCCAATACACACACACATATTTACATGTCTGATAACATTTTGGGGTTATACACCCTTCTTATTGACTATAGCTATTGCTAAAATACCAAGGACCAAGTTAAATAAAGAATACATGGCTTACTTGTACTCAGAAAGACACACGCATGAGATGGGAAAAAGAAGGGTTTTTGACCACTCACTTTTGGTTTGCTCAATGGGGACCGGGCCTTACCTTTCTTTTACTTTAGTCATGTCAAATTATATTACCTTATAAGGTTTAGGTTTGGAACCTCAAATCTATTGGTTTCATATCCACGAAATGTATATACAGATGCTGGACTGGATGTCTGCCCATGTGATTCACAATCAAAGCAGAGCACGTTGCACTTTATGTTCTTCTGCAATCTCTATATTACTCCAAGGTGCACTTTTTTAATACCACTTTTAAAACATTTGAAAATAAGAAGATGCCAGGCAGCTTTGCACTATCTCCAGCTTTTAAAGGATGAATTTATCGGTCTGATGGTTTATAGATATATCTCCTCTTCAGTTCGACTTAGAAATATTGTTGGGAAATGAGTTCATATTGTATTTTATCATTGCATTATATATTTATTGAAGTTTTAAAAATGTTGCCATATGGCACCACGAATGTAGATTCTTCTCTGTCTTTGTATAATTATTGTTGTGTCTAGGGTGGTGATATGAATTCCATGATTTTTTTCACTTGGACACTTGTAAAATGTTTTTCTTTTCTTTTTAAGAAATATTGTTTATATTGTTTATTTTTGCTAAATCAGAAATTCTTTGTTTTTATAATGTATTCTTTTATGGCTTGGAATATAGCCGAATAAAGATTTCTGAATTAATGAATGACTATAGCTACACCTCCAAGAGTGAGAAGGTTACAGAGGTGGTGGGAAGGTTGACTTCCAAAAATATTTGACGACGAAGACTGGGTTGAATTGATGAAATGACCATGGAAGATGGTTGAGGGAAGCAAGATTGAAATACATTCACTTTAAAATTCTCCATAGATGGCACTGGACTCTGGCGAAGCTCCGCAGGAAGAAACTAAGTCCGGTAATAACCTGTTGGTGGTGCGGGAAGGAGGACGTGCCATCGTACATATATGGGACTGTAAAATGGTCTCTGCATTTTGGTGACGGATATAGTCTACCCTCGAGACCGAAATGGGGGAATCCCTGACATTTCAGAAACAGATGGCACTTCTGTATGATGTTTCAGGGCTGCCTACCTTGACATCTCGTGTGAAGAGAAGGGTATTAACAGAGATGGCAACAGCCAAAGAAGGAACATTGAGTTTCTGGAAGACCACAAAGGTGCCATACCATAGACGGTGATTTGAAAAAATGTATAAAGATGCAAATAAAAATAAAAAATATATACAAAAAAATTGCTAATCTGGGGATGAGGAGGGGTAACAGAGTGGGATGTCGGTGGTATGGCAGACTGCAGATTTTCTTTGGGTGAGTGGAGGTGGGAGGAGTATTGGGATTTGGGGATTCAGGTCAATGACAAATTCCTAGGTAGTAAAATTGGGCAGGAATTATATGTTTGTGCTATATGTTGTCAACATCATATTTGGATGTGATAATGTAGCACTGTTACTTGAAACGCTTAAGAATAGTTATATTAAAAAAAGATCTCCTGAACTACCTCCGGCAGAAGACGCCACTCGTGATCAACAAGGTAATGCTAGCTCAGGCTGTTGGTTCTGACATTCAGAGACCCCACTAGGTTATTGGCAGTGAGCCAGATGCCTTGATGGTGTGCCCAAGACCACAGTCTCAGGCCTGTCGGGCAAAGGAGGTGAGATCCTACTCCCCCTTGCTTGTTCACATACCACATCACAGTCATATTGACAGTCAAGAACTGAAAGGATCGATCCCCGATGGAAGGGGGTAGAGGAGAGCCCTTGAACACCAACTGAATCACCACCAGTTCCAGCAGGTTGACATGAAGCACCTTCTCTTCAGGAGACCAGAGACCCCTGATCTCCAGGTCCTCCAGATGAGTCCTCCACCCTACGGTGCAGATATCTGTCACTACCATAGTTAGTTCGGAGGGGGGCAGAAGGGCTTTGCTTCCGGTTCGCCTCATTCCCCCACCCACTGACTTCCACTGCAGCGCTAGGAAAGATCACGATGGGGTCCGACAGGTCTCCCTCATACTGGAGCCAATGCCTTCGCAAAGATGGCATTAAAAAAATGCAGCTGGATCCGGTCCTGGAATTGGGAATTCGGGTAAAGTATATGTCGGCGTAAGAGTCTCAAGCAGCATAGGTGCCGGCACCAAGGGCTCCGGGAATGATGGAGGTCTTTCTGGTGCCAGGTCTACAGGAAGAGCAAGGGTGCATGGAGGATCCACTGGCACAAGGCTGACAAGCTCTGGTTCCAAAGATGAGGCTCCTGTGGGAGACTGAGACTTACTTCTAGAACATTTCTTGACCTTCTTTCGCTGTTTTCTCTTTATCTTGGCTGAAGAAGATGATGGAGAGTGATAGTGTCGAGACAGCTTCCTGGTCTTCCTTTGCCCTGACTATACAAAGTTTGGCTTCCCACTCTTTATTTGCCATGTGAAGCATGCTGAGGCATAGGGAGCAGACCTTCAAATCATGGTCCAGACATAAACACAACAGACTGACTGAGTGGGGGTCTGTAATGGACATCTGTCCCCCACAATCCCTACAGGGTTTGAATCCAGACTTTTTAGGAGGAGACCTAGTACTGCAGAAAACAGTTGAAATATTTGAATAAAATTCCAGAGTGAGCAAAGCTCCAGGTCTGTGTTGAAGTTGCGGAAAATAGGGAACTGAAGTAGATGCACTGGGGAGGGCGCTTTATGGTCTCGGTGGTGTCACCGGACGTCACGTCTGGCTCCAAGAGAGTCCACCGCCCTCTACCAACCTTGTGGCTTTGAAGTTTTCCAGATCCAGACTGACATCAGGAGATTGATCTACAGGTGAGGAAACTCCAGTTACAAGAATCCATCAGAAGTATTGATCAGAAATATAAAAATAGGGCACACTACAAATCTGGACCAGTGTGCTATTAGAGTAAAATAAAACCCCAAATCTATTTTTACTGTGTATGTGTTGCTAGGTGGGATTAAAACCTTTATTTCCTATTTCTGTCTGGAAAATGCTAGAAAATGCTTCAGCATTCTCAATTAATCTTCAAAATCTGATTTAATGGCAAAATCAGATTCTTGTTTCTGCCAATACATGTTCATGCCTTTGAAGTGGTTCTAAGAGATATAAAATATTTTGGTTTCTGAGTCTAGGTGATAGACTACCATCAATCAGCTCCTGGAACATCTTGAAAAAATCTAAACATCTGATTAACTTGTAAACTTTATATATAGTTCTTAGTAGCAGTTTATCTATAGAATATAGTCAACAAAATGCCCAAGGGAGAATCCCATAAACAGAACGAATATCTTGGAAGGATCTTAACAACAACTCTTTTGGAAGGTGATTTGCACAAGGCATACAAGTTACTTACCTTTGGTAATGATGTGTCTAGCCGCAGATTCCTTAACTTACAATATCCCCAAGTGTCAGACTGGATCTGGAAAACCTTTCCTGCAGCAGCACCTCAGCGCGCCGGGGGGTGGCGCCGTCCGGCTCCGCCATGACGTCGTCCCCGGACATGACATCAGTGGAGCTATTTTTATTTGTTTTTAAATATATTTATTAAGGTGACATCAGTGGAGCTATATATGCCCCTCCCGGCACGCTGACGTCAGCTTCCTTCGGAGAAACTTTTCCGCGTCAGAACGCGGAGCCATCACCAAAAAACTGAGAAAATATGGGAACAGTGTGCAAAAATGATGAAAAAATAGAAGAAATTGGCAAGTGAGCCAGAGCAGTGCTCCAAAGAGCCACCTCGCAAGAGCGAAGGCTCATGCAATGTTAAAGGGGAACAAGGATGTGGAAAAACAGCCTGGCAGAGGACAGAAAGTCCACATCCTGGAAGTAAAACCGTGAAGGAAAACAGGTCCGGAACACTAGATTAAAGAGAATTCACCCCAAGACGTCACCGGAAAGGGACGTCGCAATCCCAATCAAAGACCCAAAATGTACATGGCCAAAAGACCTGAAGGAAAGGCCGCCGAGGTGGCAAAGACCACAAGGCAATGCAGAAGGGGAAAGCGGGATGGTGAGAAAAAGCGTGAATGTATTTCACACCCTACAATCCAGGCCAAGGACTGAAAGGAACATATGATCTAGGAACAGAACAAATCAGTCTGTGTTGGAGTGAGAGTATATCACCTTGCCAAAGTGCAAGCCACTCCAAGGGAGGCGAGTATAGAAAAGCCTCTGCCTGAAAAGGCCCTCGCAGAGCGGGGAGGACGAGCGGGCGTTAAGGACTCTGCGGCTGGACTATGTCTCTACCAGATACATCGTTACCGAAGGTAAGTAACTCGTACATCTGATAGAGACGTCTAGCCGCAGATTCCTCAACTTAGAATAGATACCAAAGCCATACCCACAGAGGAGGCAGGTCTGCGACTGAACCCCATGAAGTTCTAGAAAGAACTTAGTGGTCCATAAGGTGACTTAACATCATAATAAGGACAGAGCGCAGTGACCCACCAGACCATGATGCTCTAAAGGGAGCAGAAGCAATGGGAGGCAAGGGCAATAGAAGCTGTACCTAACAGTTGGAAAAAACCCAGTTAAGGAAAGTGGGTTGAGAGAGAGAAGCACAGAGCCAGAACGGCAGTTGCAAAGTGAAAGTTAATTAGTTGAAAAAGGGAGATAAATCAACCCAGAGTGGGAAAGATCTCCAGGATCGGAAGTGGCAACCGAAGCGAAAACAAGTACCGGTTGACCACGAAAACAGTGTGAAAGAACACTGTGGAACCTGTACCTGAAAGGCACGTAGCACAGCAGAGGCAATAGGTTGCCCTTTACCAAGAAAGCGCCAACATGGTGAAGAAACCATATTTTAGACATGGCGAGTAGAAGGAAGGCGATGACTTCAAAAGAATCCGCATACCGGCCTAATATGCACAACAGCAAAAAGGAGCTGTGAGGAAACCGGCACCAGCAAGACAGGAGTGACAAAAGTGGCAGAATACCAATTTATGGCGCAAGATGCCGGTAGCATGAAAGTAGAAGACAGGCCAGGACTAGGTGATGGTGCCACAATACGTGAAGGGCAAATTACAAGCATTTGAGCGTCACCCACCAAAGTGAAGACAGGAAGGAACCCCAGCACGTTGTGCGGACACTGGAGCCATACGAAGGATGCAAGGACTCCGTGTAGGGTAGCAGAGCAGCTCAGGGGCACAGAACAAGAAGGCAACAGCCCAAAAAAAGCACCAGGCAGCCGGACACCTCAAGAGCTGGCGGACCAAGTATACCGGGGCAGGACGCACAGACACCGTATGAGGGAAAGAGCCTGCAAGAACCGGTCGGGTAAGAGCTCCGAGCGGAGCCAGAGCAGGAAAGAAAACGTTGAAGCAATGAAAACGTGAGACAATAAGAGTCTAGAGTACGCATAGTCGCCGACAAGTGCTTTTGCCAGAGAGGAACAACAGTCCTCGCAAGATAGTGGAAGAAAAACGAGGCACCACCGTGGCAAAAGGGAGGCCAACCGTAAATGGCCCTGAATCGAAGGAGCACACATCCAAAGGAAAAGGCGCCCCTTGGAGAGTTCACAGCAGGAACCCAAGCAAAGCGTGGAAACACCCATATGGAAAAAGCAGGGAGTAAGGACACTGCTATAGGAGAAGCGGCCAACAAGTATGGCAGACAACATCTGCTACAAGCTTGGAGGACCAACAAGAAGGGGTAGATGCACGAATAAGGAACAACATTAAGCAGGCCGCATAGCGGCAATAATAAGCAGGCCGCAAGCTGCAAACAGAGTGTCATTCGTGAAAAACTCACCACAACCAGGCGTGTCAGCAAGAGTGCAAGATAGACACCACATGGCACGGGCCTATGCCAGATCCTGTTGCCATACAGGCAGAATAAGGCAAGTTATACGAGGAATTCTGTAGGATGAGACAAGGGACGTCTAGCAGGACTTCTGCTAAGAGACTCCAAAGGAGCGTACCAAGGCAACGGCATAACTGAATGTCATCAAGTACCCCACATAGGGTAAGGCAAAACCCCAGTAGGGGTGTCCTCTTGGGTGCAGCACACAGTCAGAGGACTGTAAATAAAGGAAGCAGCCAACCGACTGCGCCGAACAAATGAAGAAATGGCTAGCCAGCCATGCACAGTAACCAGTCACGAAACCCAACCTGTGCATGAGGATGGGTCCCGGAAAATAACACCGAGAACATGGCAACTAGATTTACTGCAATCCGGATAAAAGACGGGAGACTGCCGAATCCACATGGCAGTCAAAAAGATCCACTCCATTGAATGGAAGATCCCTGAGGGCATCCCGAATATGATCAGGGAAGCGACTGTCGCGCAGCCAAGCATGGTGAAGTAGATCCACAGCGCGAGCTAGGACACAGCCCATAGAGTCAGTTGCATCTAGGAAAGACCGAATGGAAAATTGTGCCATGCTTCTTCCATGCAGAAGAAGGCGGAGCATTACCGTACGTGGGCCTTCTGGCATAGAAGGGAGAAGATGAGCAACTGAGTCCCAAAGAGCGGCAGACGCGCGTGCAAACACAGGCTGTATTTAAAGCCCGGAGCCCTGTGTTAGCAGAGGCAAAAAGTCTGCGTTCACAATCATCAATCCACCAAGACTCCCTCATGGGAGGTAACAATGGTAAAGAAGGTGAAGATTGCATATTAGAAGCTGCCTGAACAACCAGGCCCTGAGCAGGCGGGTGAAGAGACCGACAAAGAGGATCACCCGGGGCCGGGCGGTGCCTACGAGCAATAGCCCGATCCACAGGGTCACCCGAAGAGGGTCTGTACCAAGTGCCACGTAGGGTGTCAAATAGAAAGACCCCGAAGGGCAGCAAAGGTTCTACTTCAATACGCTCCAAATGGAGCAGATCCAATAAAGGATCACAAAGTAGAGGCACCATAGAAGGCTGTAAGCCAAGCACAGCAGCCGCCCTCTGAATAGCGCGCACGAAGGCAGCATTAGACTCAGTTGCCATCCGAGTAGGAGATAATAAATGGTCAGTAGGAGACGGTTGAAGGCTAATTCTACCACTGGACTTAAAGAGTGGCGAAGCCAGAGATTAAACCCAAAGGCCAGGCGACACAAGGAACTTGCACGCTGGCTCCTTGATCAGGGAAGTCCAGGGAAGACTCAGGATCCAAAGGAGGATGCGTAAATGGGAGCACTGGCGTCGACGGATGCCGAGGTGGAAACCTACAGCCACCCGAGGAGTCGGGGGGGGGGGGGGGGGGGGGGGGTAACAACCACCAAAGGAATCGGGCGGCCGGACGTCGCCGGCCACCCTGGGGAGAGTACAAGGCACAGAGCCTGGAGTAGTACCGGGCGCCGGCGATGCCTCCGACGTCGGCGCAGGGAGCCGTACAGGACAATGCGCGGAACAACGGAGTGGGCCATGCCCTAGTCCCTTGCTTGTAGGCGTCAGCTCTGGAATTGGAGTCAACGCACACAGCCGGTGCCGGGGAAAAATCCGCAGACGATGACCCGGCAACAGTTCCTACTACCTCTGTGGGGCCCGAAGGCGCGCCAGGGAGAGGGGCGACTGAAAACAAGCCTGGAGTGCCTTAGAATAGGGCTCCATTTGGGCATGTGTTGCCTCAACACCCAGAAAGGATGCATATGGAGAGTGAAGTTGCTGTGCGCCTTTCCCCAGCTTAGAGCGATAGGAATGGGGTTCAGCAGCACGGGTAATGGAAGAAGATCTCCATAAGCGACACTTGTTCTTACGCTTACCTGGTGGTACACGGCATTTACGGAAGCGACCTCTGGAATGATCCCAAGAAGATGAGCGGCGACGGGAAGGTGCTGGACCGGATAGCCGTGCGGCCAGCAATTTCATGCGACGCTCCGTCAAGGACTTCGGCTTCATTTGCGGACATGCGCCACAGTCCTTCGAGTCGTGGTGCACGCAGAGACACCACATACAGATAAGGTGTGGGTCAGTGGCAGACATCTGACGTGCAGAGGCTTCACAAGCTTTAAAGCCGGAACGCATTGCACACTGTCCTCCCCGACACCACCCTGTCAAGGAAGTCTAAAAACTGGGCCAAGGAACCTCTGTTTTTCCAGGATCCGCGTTCGAACGCGGAAAAGAAGAAAAAATTACATCAGCGCGCCGGGAGGGGCATGTATAGCTCCACTGACGCCATGTCCGGGGACGATGTCAAGGCGGAGCCGGAAGGCCCTGCCCCCCCAGCACGCAGAGGTGCTGCTGCAGGAAAAGCTTTCCGGATCCAGTCTGACGACTGGGGATATTCTAAGTTAATGAATCTGCGGCTAGACGTCTCTATCAGATAGAGATATAGCAAAAGGAAACAGAGACCCCAGGAGACATAAAGCACTGATTTTAAGGTTGGATCTTTATATTGACTTTGGTAAGATGGAGAAACAATTATCATCTTGGTCCACCGAAACTCGCACTGATATGTTTTAAGGACTAATTGGTTGTGACCAATGTTACTTTAAAGTTGCTTAAATCAATACAAGTGGTATTAGGATCAACAATAGGAAAAGGAAGGCTTTTAGTATGCATGTATGTGTGTGATTGAGGTATGACAGAGGTCGTCTTTGTGGGTTCTTATACAAGATGTATTTAATTGATCAGATGGTTTGCCATTATACATTAGTGATATAAACTATCAAAATGAAAGTTAATAAAACATGACATTTTGTACAATAACATATGTTGTAAAGAATATTTGAGGCATAACGTTTTTTTGAACCTCCTAATTGTTTTTACAAGTAAGTGGGTTTTAATCATTTGACTAAATATAATGCATTTATTGCATCCTCATTCTGAACCATTCAAGTAAACCCTGTAGCATTTTGTTTGTGCTCTTTTGTGCTGCTTGATCCAAAACTAGCATAAAACCAGTTTTGCCCCTCCAGAGCTGAAATGCACATCCTTGACTGCGCGAGTTAACAGTTCTAGTCCAGAGGACAACAGACTGCCTCTGAGCACAGGAAGAGTAGATGGTTGTTAACTGCTAACCATCTACCTGGGATTAGGTATCTGGGAGAGGACAGGAACCGCTGGCAGAAAAGGCAGGCTTAACACTACTACCTCTTTTGATTTGGCAATGTCAGTGACAGATGCACAAGTTACTACTTGTGTAACGATATATCTGTAAGAGACATTAGTTAGTGATAGATTCCTTACCTTAGAATAATCCCCAGGCGTCAGTCTGGATCCGGAAAGTTTTCGGCTTAGCAGTACCCCTGCGTGCCCGTAGTCATGCGAGAAACTGACCTTTGGAGCATAAAACTAGGGCCCTAAAAGAGGATGACCTTAACCCTAGGAATCAGTTCACAGAAAGGGGAGGATGGGTGGGGCGGTAAGGAATCTATCACTAACTAATGTCTCTTACAGAAATACCGTTACACAAGTAGTAACTTGTGCATCTGAAAGAGACCCGTTAGTGATAGATTCCTTACCTTAGAATAGATACCCCAGCAATACCAACCCCGGTGGGGGCGCTAGGTGGCGCCGGACCAAGATGGCCGCGCTGCTGTGAGGCTTCGGCTGCCCGATCTGCTTATCCATTAATTATCTGCCTACGGACCCCTCGCTCTCTGCTTGTGAGCCCGTCTATACATCGCGGACGGCAGGCTGAACACTCGACGCGAGTTTCGCGCCGATTGCTACACCCCATCTGCAGATATTGCGTGGGCGACGGCCGGGGGGCGGAGCGGCCCTTCATGCTGGAGGCCCGTGACGGCTGCAGAGACTACGCGAGCCCCGATGCCGCCCACGAGGTGCTGGGCCCGGAATCCGGCTGGGCGCGCGGCTGACTGAGCTCGCTGGAGCGGGGGCGGAGAGGGCTGACCGGCATTCCCGCATGCCTGTTGGGCGCGGAGCCTTGCACACGTCTGCTGTCCCGGGCGGGACCCATCGTGAGCGGGAGCTGCGGCGAGGCCGCCCGCGAGCCAGGTGATTCCCGTCCCCCTCCGAGGAGGTTCCTGGGGTGCCTTTGCTGGATCGGCGCTGCTGCACCCGTGGAGCGAAAGCTCGCGGACACGACGTTGGACAGAGGGTCCCGGTGTGCCAGCTGATTGGTGAGCCTAGAAGCGCTATGAGGCGGACAATGGCGCGGGGACCAGGTGGTGCGGTGAGCGCTTGACCGCGGCTGTGAGGTCGCGTGCCGGCTGGGGCCGGACCGCCATTCGGTTCCCCTGTGCGCGCAGCGAGCAGGCTGGGAGGTGCGTCCGGAGGCCTGTCTGCGGCGCGTGCGAAGAATGCACTGACTGTCTGGTCTATCTCCGGTGGCTGCTTCGCCGCGCCGGACCGCCGGCCCCCTGACCCCTGCGGGTCCGAGAGATCATTGCCTGTGGGTCTGCCCTTGGAGTGTGGTGCGGCGGCCGCTGACGATGCTGGAGTACCCGAGTGTTGCTGCTGGCGGCCTGCTGGTGCTTCGGTGGCGACTGGTTGCTGGGCGGCGACTGTGAGCTACCAGTGCTTTGTGGATCCACGGTGGAGTGGCGCTATGGGGAAGACGGACGTGCGGCAGTCCAAACTGCTCTTCGAACAAAAGAAGGCGGCCACTCGCTCCTCCACGGACGAGGCGGGCGAGCCTGGTCCGTCGCAGACGACCCCGCCTGAGCCCAACCCCAGCGATGAACTAAAAACTATGCTCATGGCGATGCAACAGAGCCTTAATGCCCTCTCCGGGAAAATGGACACTATGAATTCCCGGCTCGACTTCTTGGTGCTGAAGGTGGACAAACACGAGGAGCAGCTCAAGGAGGCGGAGAAACGGATTTCGGCCACTGAGGACACCTCTGCCGCGATGGCCACTCAGATGTCGCAAATGGACAATCTGCTAAAGGTGATTGCCGCCAAAAACGAAGACTTAGAAGCGCGCAGCCGCAGGAATAACATTCGCCTGATCGGTATCCCGGAGACCACGGCTACGGGGCGCCTGGAGGACTACGTTGAGCGGCTGCTGACCTCCACTGTGGGGGAATCCTCCTTCTCGGCGCACCTAATAGTAGAACGTGCGCACAGATCGCTGGGTCCTCGACCACCAGTGGGTGCTCCGCCTCGACCCATCGGGGCCAGACTGCTGAATTATCGCGACCGCGATGCAGCCTTGCGGAGGGCTCGAGACATCCCGGATTTGCAATACGAGGGCAACTCATTCTCCATTTATCCCGACTTCACCATGGCGGTGCAAGAAGCAAGGCAGAAATACATCCAGGTGAAGCAAAAGTTGCGCAAAGAAAACATGGATTACGCCCTGCTCTACCCAGCTAAGCTACGGATCAAACACCGTGACCGCACGATACTCTGCACAAATCCACAGCAGGCGGAGGAGTTCCTGGGGTCTCTCCGCCGCACCTCCCCCGATCATGCCAACAAGGGGCCCGCGTCGGCCCACGGTCTCCCTCGGGGGACGATTGACCACTGCTGCTCGCTGCTGCGGGTGGCGACGGCCCGTCTTGAGGAGGGCTGTTGGCACACTGTTGCACTGCTGGGATGGGCGGCCCCTTGGACATGCTTTGATGGCCTGCTCGTGTCCGAAGATGGCGCTGCTCCTGCTGCACGTTGCGCCTGCGGCAGGGGGGAGACGCTCTTGTGCCTGTGCCGCCACCGTCAGATAAGTGACTATGCCTGGTGTCAAACTGTGTGGTTTGTGTGGGCCTGGTTGTTGCTGCGCTAGTATGCAGCCTTTCACTGTTAATGGTTTTGCTGCCCAGACCTACGGGCACCCTTGGAGCGAGCTTGCAGGGGTCTTTCCTCTTTAGGTTGGGCATGTGAGAAGTTGGCCTGATGTATGATGTCACTAGTTCTAGTGTACACCTTATATCAGTCCAAACAACCCTTATGGTGATTGGTTGTAAAGTCAACCTTATAGACCAGCTATCCTAGTGGTAGCATGGACAAGAGCAGTCTTAGGCTAAACTCTGAATGGCATTTGAAGCCAGCTGTGATTCCATATATAATCCCTTGAATACCAAATGAAAGGACACCACAACAGATATATATATAAAATAAAGTGCATTTATTCTAGTCAAACACTTGCTTCTGGTGCAGACCAGGAAGGTCTGGGGTGCTTCTCTTTTGCAAAGAAGCGGGAGCCAGTCTGGAGGAGCCAAACCAGCGGTGAAGATTTAAAGGTGTGTCGTCGCAAAGGCCGCTAGCCAACGGGCAAGCAACCGGACAGCCGCGGTAAGCAGGAAAATGCAGAAAGGCCCCACGCAGGACTCGTGGAGTGTGGGGGGCTGATCTTCGGTGCAGATGGTGCTTGGGGTTGGGGCTTCTCAATCCCCGGTGCACAACTTCGAGGGTACCTCAGAAGCTGCGCTGGAAGATACTCGCCACTTTTCCCAGGTAGCCGGTCCCACGTCCCTCGTCGCCTCCACGGATCTCAGCTCGGCTGTGGATGTGGATCAGGGTCGGAGAAGTCTGGAAGTCAAGGCTCTGGTCAGGCTCTGCAGTCGGTCCCTCGTAGAACTTCAGCAAAGCAAAGGGTAAGTCTCTTGATGGTGCCTGTTTGCACAGGGTAGCCACTCCTTGGCCACAAGGGAGATTCTTCAGTCTTCTTCTTTCGTCGAATGTCGAAGGTCCAGAGTTTCTGTTCAAGTTGCAGGTTCAGGATAATCTAATCTCCTGGGGCCCAGCTACCACACTTATACTAATCTGGGGGGCTGGGTTGCCTGCTAGGTCACCCCTTATGGGTGGGACCTGGGAGGGGGGTGGTTACACCCCCTTCCCTTTGTCCAGTTTCGCGCCAGGACTGGGGCTGGAGTGCCCCAGCACCGGTTTGAACTGGACTATGCATGGGACACCTTGTGTGCCCCAGGCATGTCTCATTCCTTTCAGCCCTTCCTGCCCCAATACACTAAAGTCTGTCTGGGGAGGTGCTAGCACCTCCCCAAGCAGGAAACCTATTGTCCAAGCCTCCCTTGCCGGGATCACTCCCAGCAGCAGGAGGTCAGACTCGTGTCTGTGGCAGCAGCATCCATTTTGTGATGCTGAGGCTTTGCTTAGAGTTAAACAGCAAAGTAGGATTTTAACATGTCTCTCCCTCTAGAAGGGAGGAATAATATCCTCATCACCAGAAATGGTATGGGGGTATTATTCCAAAGTGTTAGACACCTTACACGACATGTTTTGATAAAGCCAAACCATAGTTACCATAACCGTTTAAGATTATAAGGCACTTTAAGAGAATATGGTAGGCTATATCATAGAACAGCTATAAGGACATGGTTCCGAAAGCTGCAGACAGGCTCAGCTCATGCTAGAGCACCATCTCACATGTTACCAAGCACTCTGCCTCCAGGATTGTTAAGGCCTGCCATAGGAGTGGCTGATAGGTACACATGTGTCTATTTTAAGGGTAGATATAGGTATACTATATCTAAGCAAGGGGTGATTACACAACCTTGCAACAGCTGAGTGATCAGCCAGTTGTGTCTGATTGGAAGGCCAGACCAGGGGTGGCATAATACATGCTGCAGCCCCTGGGAGGCCTAGGGTACACCTATGCCCTGGGTACCTAGGGTACACTGTACAGGGTCCAATAAGGGGATCCTTACCAATTGTGTATGTACCTAGGGTACATGGAGTCCATTTTAAAGAGAGAGCAGACAGCCTGAGACCCTGAATGGCAGGATCTCAGGCCAACTAAGTCGAAAAACTAGCTAGACACTAGGCAAAAAGTTGGGGATAACCATAGTCAGATATCCACCTTCCTACAGGGCACCCTCCACCCTGGGTCTCCTCCACCTCAGATCCACAGGGGAGGCCTAGGAAGTTCCGCGGTTCGGTGGGACGCGAGGGTTTGCGAGGCACGCCAGCGCCCCCCCTAAGGGCGGTCCCCTGTACCCACGTATTATAAGGTTACAATAGTTTGGTACTCGACCTGTTTCAAGGTCGCATATGTTTAAGACTATAAGGGAGGAGGGAGGGTTCTGGGATTCCCGCGAGATTGGGGCGCTGTTGTGGGAGGGGAGGGAGGGGGGGGTTACCGCTGGGAAGACCTCACGGGGAATTGAGAGCTATCTGTTGTACACAGTGCCCTGAAATGTATGTGGGTATATGCTACGCTACACTGCTGACATCGCGCTCGTCTTTCACTACTGGGCCCGGGTGGTTGCTCTGCCACGGTCGTAGCCTGGGGCGACATTCATCTCCGCAGTGCCTCATGCCTTATGGGAGCGACACATAGAGCTGTGATCAAGCTCCTGTCATGGAATGTACGGGGGCTGCGCGATCCCAGGAAGAAACAACAGATCCTTTCTTACCTTGATAGACATGATATTAGTATTGCCGCCCTCCAGGAAACGCATACTGATCCCCGCTGCCCCCCGGCCTTTGGGAATAAGTGGGCGGCCCACCGGGTGTTTTCGGCATATTCCACATACGCAAGAGGCACGGCCATCCTGGTCAAGCGAGGGACGCCGTTCAGATGTGGAGGGATGAGGAGTGATGGTGCAGGCAGATACTGCATGATGTGGGGCACCCTGGGAACGCACTCTGTGATCATTGTTAGCTATTATGGCCCCAACACGGACAGCCCTGACGTCCTGAATGCTGTGTGGGGGAAGATCTTGGAGGTGGGCGCCACTCATGTGCTTTGGGCGGGGATTTCAACACGGTCAGTGATCCTGCAAATGACCGATCTACACACTTGCCCCACCATTACACGCGTAGCCAGGGGGCGCTGCGGGGTCTACTTGAAGGCAAGGGTCTGGTGGATCTGTGGAGACACAGGCATGCAGCGACAAGGGTGGGGACCTTCCACTCAACCATACATGCCTCATGGTCCAGGTTGGATTACTGGCTGGGGTCTAGGGGGGTCTGCACCTGGGTGCGGGCGATCGATCACCTGGCCCGCACACTATCTGACCACTCTCCGGTCTGCCTCACTCTGACTATCCCGGGCTCTTTGGTGGGCTCCAGAAGTTGGCGACTAGCGCCGGAAGCACTCCTAGACGAGGTCTTTAAGACAGAATTGGGAGAAGCCATCACCGACTTCTTTGACAGGAACAAGGGGACAGTGCAGCAAGTAGGTACGCTTTGGGAGGCATTCAAGGTCACCATACGGGGTGTCTGTATGGCCAAGAGCTTTGGGGTGCTGAGGGATATCCGCCGTCGGCTCCGTCTACTGGAGGGTGACCTTAAGAGGCTGGAAGCAGACATCTGGCGGTGGGGCGATGGGGAGGGTAGAGCCAAGCTGAGGGATCTGATGACAGAATACGCTGCTGAAGCTGACAGGGAGATTAGGTTCAGGGGGAAGTATGCTCAGGCGAGGCGATACGGGGAGGGCGGCAGGCCTGGCAGGGCCTTGGCACAGGACATCCGACTGACGAGACATGCCAACCACGTCCTGGAGGTGGAGGATAGGGAGGGCAACACCCACAAAGATGGGGACTTGATTCTACAGACCTTCACCGATTTCTATGCTGACCTATATCGCTCCAAAGGCATCAACGAAGCGGACCCCCCCCCTTTTTTAGCGACATTACTCTAGGGTATCTCGCTGATCACCAGAGGGAATTCCTTTGTGCGCCATTCACCAATGACGAACTGAGGGAAGCTGTTTTCCAGTTGAGATCCGGGACGGCGCCTGGGCCCGATGGCCTCCCGAGCGACTTTTATAAGCTGTATTTTGATTTGCTTGGCCCCATCCTGCAGGCAGTTTATGCGGAGGCTCTGGAGACGCAGGAGCTACCGCCTACAATGAGAGACACCCTAATTATATCAATCCTGAAGCCGGGCAAGTTGCCCGACAGATGCGACTCGTATCGGCCCCTGTCCCTTATTAACGTAGACAGCAAAATACTTACCAAGCTGCTAGCCAATCGGTTGAACCTCCTGATGGATGGGCTGATCCTTCCAGACCAAACGGGATTTATTCCTGGGAGGTCTACGTCCCACAGCCTGCGTACCCTCTTCTCGATCATACAGCAGGTGGACCCGCAGTTGCCCCTGGCGGCTGTGTTTCTGGACGCCACCAAGGCGTTTGATTCTATAGAATGGACATATTTGCATGCCGTCCTGCGCAACATGGGATTCCCGGTGGGCTTCTCGGCTTGGATACACCTCCTCTACGCTGCCCCGGCGGCTAGGGTGCAAATCAACGGTCTTGTCTCTAGACCCTTCCTGTTGACACGCGGCACTAGGCAGGGTTACCCGCCGTCCCCGCTGTTGTTCGCTCTGGCGATGGAGCCGCTAGCTGCGAAGGTGCGTCAATACCTTCAGGAAAAGGCGCTGCGCTGCCTGCTGCGCCCCATCTTAATCTCGCTTTATGCCGATGATGTCACCCTCTATGTCAAGGACACGAAACATCATCTGAACCCGCTGTTGCGGGAGTTAGTCCGCTTTGGTGGGCTGTCTGGCATACGGATAAACTGGGCGAAGTCTCAAATACTCCCGCTCACTCCGGCGGTGGTACCCTTTGAGCTGGCCTTTCCGCTGGAGTGGTGCACTGACACTGTCCGATACCTTGGGGTGAATGTTGCTCTGGACCGAGAGGAAGTGCTTCGTGCCAACTATGGCGTGCCATGGACTCGCTCTCTGACACGATCACTCGGTGGATAGCCATGCCCCTCTCAATCGCGGACCGGGTATCGTTAGTCAAGATGGTGGTATTACCCAAATTCCTTTACTTCTTCCTGAACATACCCTACTTCCCGGGCCGCCCTTTCTTTTCTACGCTACACACGGCTCTCTTGCGCCTTGTGTGGGGCGGCAAACATGAAGCCGGGCAAGTTGCCCGACAGATGCGACTCGTATCGGCCCCTGTCCCTTATTAACGTAGACAGCAAAATACTTACCAAGCTGCTAGCCAATCGGTTGAACCTCCTGATGGATGGGCTGATCCTTCCAGACCAAACGGGATTTATTCCTGGGAGGTCTACGTCCCACAGCCTGCGTACCCTCTTCTCGATCATACAGCAGGTGGACCCGCAGTTGCCCCTGGCGGCTGTTTTTCTGGACGCCACCAAGGCGTTTGATTCTATAGAATGGACATATTTGCATGCCGTCCTGCGCAACATGGGATTCCCGGTGGGCTTCTCGGCTTGGATACACCTCCTCTACGCTGCCCCGGCGGCTAGGGTGCAAATCAACGGTCTTGTCTCTAGACCCTTCCTGTTGACACGCGGCACTAGGCAGGGTTGCCCGCCGTCCCCGCTGTTGTTCGCTCTGGCGATGGAGCCGCTAGCTGCGAAGGTGCGTCAATACCTTCAGGAAAAGGCGCTGCGCTGCCTGCTGCGCCCCATCTTAATCTCGCTTTATGCCGATGATGTCACCCTCTATGTCAAGGACACGAAACATCATCTGAACCCGCTGTTGCGGGAGTTAGTCCGCTTTGGTGGGCTGTCTGGCATACGGATAAACTGGGCGAAGTCTCAAATACTCCCGCTCACTCCGGCGGTGGTACCCTTTGAGCTGGCCTTTCCGCTGGAGTGGTGCACTGACACTGTCCGATACCTTGGGGTGAATGTTGCTCTGGACCGAGAGGAAGTGCTTCGTGCCAACTATGGCGTGCCATGGACTCGCTCTCTGACACGATCACTCGGTGGATAGCCATGCCCCTCTCAATCGCGGACCGGGTATCGTTAGTCAAGATGGTGGTATTACCCAAATTCCTTTACTTCTTCCTGAACATACCCTACTTCCCGGGCCGCCCTTTCTTTTCTACGCTACACACGGCTCTCTTGCGCCTTGTGTGGGGCGGCAAACAGCCACGGATACGGTGGGACACCTTGGCCAGTCCATACTCGGACGGGGGCCTCGATCTGCCTAACTTTGAATTGTATTATATGTGCGCTCAGGCGCACTATGCCCATTACTGGTTCAAGGGGCCGAAATACACGGCCCATATGGCTGTGGAGCACTGGCTGGCTGACCCTGTCCCGTTGGAGGGGGCGCTCCTGCAGCGAGTCTCGACGCGAGTGCGGGAACCCACAACCATAGACTGTACGGTGCGGGCTTGGGGTTGGATCGCGAACAAACTGCAGGCCCCGGTGATCTATTCCCCCCGGATGCCGCTGGTATACCACCCCCAGTTGTCCCTCCTCCGGGAGGGCATCTTCCACAAACTTCAGAAACGGCGGGGGATCAGCACCTGGGGAGACATCTACCCTAACGGGACGTTTATTACCCTCCAGCAGCTATGCCAAGAACCTCCCCCTGATGCTATGGAAACTTTCTTATATGCGCGCTTGGGGGAGGGAATGCGAGCCTGCACCCCGGGGTACCCGCAGGAGCCGCTGGTGCTCCCCCAGGTCCATCTCCTTATGGGAGCACAGACTGCGTCCCACTTGGTCTCCACTCTCTATAAATCGTTATACGCTGAAATTAGCATGCCACAGGGTGCTGCCCGAGCTCGTTGGTCCCAGGACATGGGACAGGAAATCTCGGACCAGGAATGGCACTATTGCTGCGCACAGACGGAGAGGGTGTCCGCGAGCGCTCGGCTGCGCATTACGCACTTCAAATACGTGCAGAGGTACTACTACACGCCTGCAGCGGTTCGGGCTGCGGGCTGATGCCAGGTGCGACAGGTGCCGAGCGAATGGGGCCGACATGCTGCATTTGGCCTGGAGCTGCCCGGCCCTGCACGATTATTGGTTGCAGATCTTTGATGCCGTGGGTAAGATGCTGGGGACCCCGCTGCCGCCGTCCCCACTGATGGGCGTGTTGGGTTACACTGAGAAGCTCCCCGTGGCCTATAGGAGGTTTGCCTCTATCTGTTTCCTTCTTGCCAAATGGAGGGTGGCTTGCCGGTGGGGCAGAGGGAGGGCGCAGAAATTCAAGGATTGGTTACAGACAATGATTCTGTGGCAGGACCAGCTTGCCCTGTACTCTGATCTCCTGCCATCTGCATCTCTGCCCCGGGACATATGGGGTCCCTTGAAGTCATACTTGCTGTCGAACCCGCTGCTGCCGGACGCGCCTGCCCCCCCTTCCCCCCACGGCTAGGCCTGGACTCTAGCACTCTAGACGCTTAAGGAGGCGATGCGGACTGTTGGCTTTCCTGTGGATTGCTCTCACTGTGAGGTTAGCGAGGCGGGGTTTATTTCGGTTGTTCTGTTCAGTTGTTAATGCTGCATTTCCTGACGGGCTATTATATTGTTTATGTGCGGTCACTGTGACGCGGCCGGCCTGTATCGGGTTGTAGGCAAACCGCTGTGTATACCGCCGCCTTTCACTTTTTATAACACGCTGCCGGCCACTTGTGGTTGTAGGCATTATGCTGTGTACTGCCATCATATGCTGAATAAAGGTTTTTGAAACTAAAAAAAAAAAAAAAAAAAAAAAAAAAAAAAAAAACAACCCCGGTGGAGGGTCTTCGAACAAGATTACACCAGAAAGTCACAGAGCACAGAACGGCCAAAGAAGCCGCCGCCTCTCCAGACCCGACTGTCAAGGCAGTAGTGCTTGGGAAACGTGTGCAGCAAGGCCCACGTAGCTGCCTGATAAATATCCTGCAAGGGGACACCGCACCCCAAGGCAGTAGTGGCTGCAGTTGCCCTGGTCGAATGGGCATGCAGTCCCACAGAAGGCTCCTTCTTAGCCAAGGAGTAACAGGCTTTGATGCAGAGAACGACCCACCGGGAGATGGGCCATTTGTGCACCGCCCGACCTCTTTTGGCGCCAACGTAGCCAACAAACAGTTGATCATCCACCCAGAACTGCTGTGTACGCTGCAGATAGAATGCAAGCGCACATTTCGGGTCCAGACGGTGGGTCCGTGAAGGATGCGGAGGCGGAAAAAAGGTGGGCAAAGTGATGGTCTGCCCGATATGGAAGGGTGTGACAACCTTTGGCAAGAAAGGACGTGTCCTCAGAACCACCTTGTCCGGATGAACAGAAAGGAAAGGAGGTTTGGAAGAAAGAGCCTGGAGCTCACTCACTCTCCTGGCAGAGGTGATAGCTACCAGGAAAGCCGTCTTGAGAGTAAGAAGACGTAAGGGACAGTTACGAAGGGGCTCAAAGGCAGCACACATCAGAAAAGACAAGATTCAAGTCCCCCTAAGACATTATGAAGGACATAGGTGGGAACGTATGCGATATGCCCTTAAGAAAACGGTTAACAACCGGGGACTTAAAAAGAGAAGGCTGATCTGGAAGCTGTAGAAAGGCAGAGATGGCCGAAAGATAACCTTTAAGAGTGCCCAGAGCAGAGCCCTGCTGGGCCAAAGACAGAAGGAACAGAAGAACCTCAGAAAGAGGGGCAGAAAGGGGATCCACAGTCTTAGCTGTGCTCCGTGCCACAAATCTGTTCCACCTACAGTGCTGTGCACCGTTTTAGTGGAGGGACGCCTGGCTGCCAGGATGACATCACAGACTTCGGGAGGAAGATCGAAAGGTGTCAACTGTCGCCGCTCAATCTCCAAGCATGGAGGTGGAGGCTGGACAGGTTCGGGTGGAGGACTGCCACCTTCTGCGACAGAAGATCCTCCCGAAGAGGCAGACGGATCGGGGGATCGATGCTCATACTGAGTAGCTCGGGATACCGTAGTCTTCGAGCCCAGTCCGGAGCAACAAGAATAACCTGGGCCCGGTCGCACCTGATCTTCTTCAGCACTCTGGGCAGAAGTGGTATAGGCGGAAAGGCGTACAACAGACCGCAGCTCCACTCGAGACGAAAAGCATCTCCGAGCGAGTGCCGCCTTGGAAATTCCAACGCGCAGAACTGATGACATTGTGCGTTCTCTTCGGTGGCGAATAGATCTAACCAAGGCTCTCTCCACTGCTGAAAGAGACGTTGCGCCACATCCAAGTTCAGACGCCACTCGTGATCCACCATGCACCGGCGGCTGAGTTTGTCCGCCCTGGTGTTCAGAGAACCTGCCAGGTGTTGAACCACCAAGGTAATGCCTTGATGTCCCAGCCACGTCCAGAGGCGCAGAGCCTCCTAACATCGGGTCCACAACCCCACCCTGCCCTGTTTGTTGCAATACCACATGGCGGCGGTGTTATTCGTGAACACCTGCACTACACTTCCCTGGACAGAGGGAAGGAATGCCTTCAGTGCAAGCCGGATCGCCCGCAGCTCCAGAAGGTTGATATGGAGCCGGGACTCCGCCGGAGACCAGAGGCCTCTGGTCTCTGCCTCTCCCATGTGGCCGCCCCATCCCAGGAGTGATGCATCCCTCACCACTGCAAACTCTGGTTGGGGAACGGAGAGGTATCTGACGTTGACCCAATCCCGGTTTGTGAGCCACCACTGCAAGTCCCCTCCGAGATCTGGATGACATCGGAAAGATTTCCCTGATGCTGCGCCCACTGGAACTTCAGGTCCCAGAGCCTGCATATGCCTTCTGGCATGATCTACCCTCAGGATGCAGAAGGCCATAAGGGCCAGCAGCTCAGGGTCCTTCTCACCGAAATCCGGGATAGAGGCTGAAACATCGGTGGTATAGTCCGAATATACCAGACTCGCTGCTTGAGAGGATAAGTCAGAAACTGCACTTTATACAGAACTGCCTTGATGAAAAGGAGCTTCTGAGAGAGAAACTGGTGCGACTTCGGCATGTTGATAGTGTCCAGTCTCCTGGGTCAAGGGCAGACAGGACCTGAGCCAAAATGAGCATTTTGAACTTCTCCTTGCGGAGGAAACAGTTGACATCCCTGAGGTCTAAGATAGGAAGCAGGCCTTTGTCCTTATTGGGCACCAGAAAGTAGCTGGAATAGCAACCACAACCTAATTCTGACGCAGGGACCCTTTCGATAGATCTCTTGGCCAAGAGAGCTGAGACTTCCTGGCGGAGAAGCACCAAATGATCTTCCGGCATGCGATCGAAAGACGGTGGCTTGGAGGGAGGGGCAGTCTCGAAGGTGAGGGAGCAGCCCCATCGGACTATTTGCAAAACCCACCTGTCCGTAGTGATGGATTGCCAGTGGGAGAGGTGATGGCGAATCCTGCCACCCACTGGCCGTTGATGGCCCTGAAGGGTCAGACTAGGAGGGTACAGAGGCTGCTACAGGGGGAAAAAGGGTAGACAGGCCCACCCCCGCTGGCTGCAAGACCCACGAGGTCGCTGAATCCCACGTCCATGGCCACGCAGAGGCTGAGTAGCTTGCGTGGACCGGTGGCTAGACTGGGCCGGACGTGGTGGGGTGCCCCTTCCGTAGCCACGTAAGGGGCAAAAAGCAGACTGAGGTGGACAGGAAGACGCAGCGATGCCCAAGGATCTGGCCATAGCCCGAGAATCCTTAAAGCGCTCCAGCGCCGAGTCTGTATTGTCGCCAAAAAGGCAGAGGCCATTGAAGGGCATGTTCAGCAAAGTTGACTGGACATCCCTCGAAAAGCCCGATGTCCTCAACCAGACGTAGCACCTAAGGGCTACCAACGTGGCAATGGTTCTGCCTAGTGAGTCGGTGGTATTCAGTCCACATCAAAACGTGAATTTAGCTGCATCTCTCCCATCTGCCACTGCTTGGGAGAGAACGGCCTGTGCTTCCTCCTGGGACTGAGGCAGCACCTGCACGACTGTATCCCAGATGGTATGGGAGTATTGGCCCAAAAGGCACGCATTATTTATGGACCGCAGTGCCATGCTGGAGGAAGAAAACATACGCTTCCCAAGATGATCCAGCTTCTTGGATTCCCTGTTTGGGGGAGCAGAAGAGAATGCATCCTTGAAAGCAGAGGCTTGGTCCACCAAGCTCTCGGCGGAAGGGTGTTGGGTGAGAAAAACAGGTGCGCCCAGAGCCTGGCGGTGGCGGTGGGAAAACGTCCTTTCCACAGGAGCCCCTGGGCTGGGCTTGGACCAGGTACCCAGAAGGACGTCAGTGAGGGCTTTGTTGAAGGGTAGAAGGGGATCAGAGGAGGTTGCTGTAGGAGAGTAGGGTCTGATTTCTATGTTCACCCCCACTTTTTGCTTTTGCTTCACTGGTTTTCGACTTAGATGTGGCTGTGGGCCTGCTAATCAGACCCACAGCCCAGCTGTTCTCTCTCTAAATTCATACTATGTACTTTAGGTACATAACCCAATTGGTAAGGATCACCTTCTAGGGCCCTGTACAGTGTACCTTAGGTACCCAGGGCATAGGTGTACCCTAGGCCTACCAGGGGCTGCAGCATGTATTATGCCACCCCTGGCTGGCCTTCCATTATGACACAACTGGCTGATCACTCAGCTGGGGCAAGGTCGTGTAATCACCCCTTGCTTAGGTGTAGTATTCCTATACCTACCTTATATATAGACACATGGGTAACCTATCAGTCACTCCTATGGCAGGCCTTAACAATCCTGAAGGCAGAGTGCTTGGTAACATGTGAGATGGTGCTCTAGACAGGACTTAGTGTATTGGGGCAGGGAGGGATGAATGAAACGAGACACTGCCTGGGGCACACAAGGTGTCCCATGCATAGTCCAGTTCAAATCGGTGCTGGGGCACTCCAGCCCCAGTCCTGGCGCGAAACTGGACAAAGGGAAGGGGGTGTAACCACCCCCCTCCCTGGTCCCACCCATAAGAGGGACCTAGCAGGTAACCCAGCCCCCCCAGATTAGTATAGGAGTGGGAGCTGAGTCACTAGGACTTTGGATTATCCTGATAACTGAAACTTGAACAGAAACTCTGGACCTTCGACATTCGACTATGGAAGAAGACTGAAGAATCTCCCTTGTGGCCAAACAGGCACCATCAAGCGACCTGCCGTTTGCTTTGCTCAACGTTCTACGAGGAACCGGCTGCAGAGCCCGACCAGCGCCTTGACTTCCAGACTTCTCCGACCCTGATCCACATCCACAGCAAAGCTGAGATCCGTGGAGGCGACGAGAGACGTGGGACCGGCTACCTGGGAAAATTGGCTACTTGCTTCCAGCGCAGCTTCTGAGGCACCCTTGAAGTTGTGCTCTGGGGATTGAGAAGCCTCAACCCCGAGCACCATCTGCACCGAAGATCAGCCCTCCACACTCCACGAGTTCTGCGTGGGGCCCTTCTGCATTTTCCTGCTTGACGCTTCTGTCCGGTTGCTTGCCCGTTGGCTAGTGACCTCTGCGACGACGAACCTTTGACTTTCCACCGCTGGTTTGGCTCCTCCAGACTGGCCCTTGCTTCCCTGTGAAAGAGAAGCACCTCAGGCCTTCCTGGTCTGCAACAGAAGCGAATCCTACTGCGTGGGTTGTGCTTGCCAAGGCTTGTTGTGTCCCAACTCGACATCGACGCCGCCGACAGCAAGAGCCCTCGTGGGACAGCTCGCCTCCTGGTTCTGGTCGTCCTCGACGCCTCCTGGTACCCGTGGCTGCTGCAACAAGCTTCACCTCTTCACCTGCATCTTCACGACATCGCCTGGTTCCTTCCTGGTTCCTTCCCGGCTCCTGGCTGGTGACCTAGACTCTGTTCCCTCTTCTTGCAGGTACCCTCCTTCTTGATCCCAACCTTGGAATCCACCGGACACTCTTCACTGACTGCCTGTCAGCATCTTTCTTCAGGCATCCATAGGAGTCGACGACGAAACCCGACGCAAGTTCACACCTATGCACCCGCAGCCCGTGGGCTAGGTAACTTGAGAACTCCGGTGCTCACAAGGGTATTGACTATCCTAGTGTCTAGTTTCCAAGTCTCTAACTCCTAGTTCCTTCCGAAGTGTCCTAAAACTCTTAATTTCTAAATACTACTATTTCTATCGACTTTAACACATTACGCATGAGTGTTTCCACTCTGCACCTGAATCCCGTGGGCCTCCCACTGCCTAGCAACTGATAGGATAGTGTAGCCCCAGCGATTCCCTAGGCCTAGGCCTAACCTATGTTCGTGACAGTGGTTCTTATACCACTTACTTAGTATATGGTTTGCGTGGCCCCTAGGGCCTAACTGTATTACTTACCTGTGTGACTTATGTATGCTTAAATAAGACTGTGTTGTACTTACCTCGAATCTCATTAAGAGTGCTGAGGGTATTTTGACTAGAATAAATACATTCTATTTTTATAATATATCTGTTGTGGTGTCCTTTCATTTGGTATTCAAGGGGTTGCAAATGGTATAACAGCTGGCTTCACATGCCATACAGAGTTTAGCCTAAGACTGCTCTTGTCCATGCTACCACTAGGATAGCTGGTCTATAAGGTTGACTTTACAACCAATCACCATAAGGGTTGTTTGGACTGATACAAGGTATATACTAGAACTAGTAACATCATATATCAGGCCAACTTCTCACAGTTGCCGCTGGCTGAAGCCTCTCTGTCAGGAGATTAGTCCTGAATGCCACTGAAGGGAGCACCAGGCCCAAGGCCTCGGCTGCCCTTCGCACCACCACAGGGTAGGACGCTCCCTCCTCAGTAGCCACGGTAGGGGGAGAAAGCATG
Organism: Triturus cristatus; assembly: GCF_964204655.1. Taxonomy (NCBI): domain Eukaryota; kingdom Metazoa; phylum Chordata; class Amphibia; order Caudata; family Salamandridae; genus Triturus; species Triturus cristatus. Next base: position 210,546,284 of record NC_140594.1, on the reverse strand, counting down.
CCAAGGTCTGGAGAAGTGTCCAAACCACTGGTGTCACCCAGATCCTCTCTCCAGTCCGGCTCTTCAAGTTGGTCTGCCAAAGGGTCCGGCGACCCCTTCCAATCCTCATCACCACCTTCTGGGCAATAGGTAACACCAGGGATGAACAGGGGAACAAAAGTACCCTTCGGCTTCAGATTCGATGTCAGCCCGGCTCCGTGTTCATCTCGCGGGTGAGGATGGGAACAGCATCGGCCAGGGGTACGGCCAACGCTGGGGGCGTCATTGCTAGGATCAGCACGGGGGAAGGTCAGGTAAGGTTGACCGGAATTGATCCAGATTCAGGCCTGGACCTGCAGGGCCCTCTGGTGCCCGAGCTGCTGGCATTGACAGCCAATGACCCCCAACTGGCTCCATAGAGCCCTAAGTCGCACCACTGGAGTCGGACTGCCCAAAGATGAGGTGGAGTGCTTTGTAGAATGTACGAAGTTGGGCAGGGGATGACCAGGCTCCCGGAACCAGTTGGAGGCGCGGAGTTGTCCCTGAAGGAGGCACCGGAGACGGAGCCTTAGAGCGACAACGCCCCAGGTCCCGCATCGCGTTAGCCGACCAACGGGGAGAAGGCAAAGAGCGCTGGTGCTTCTTCGCCTTATTCTTGTACTTTGACTTACCAGAGAACTTCGAAGACTTTGAATGGGACGAGGGGCGGGAGCTCCGCGAGCGGTCTCGAGACCTTCCTCTCAAACGAGGCCGGGAGCAATGTGAAGCCGACTGCTGGGCCTCCAAGAGCTTTATGGACCGCTCCCGCAAAGACTTTGGATTCATGGCCAAGCAGACGGAGCACGACTTCGGGTCATGGTCGCGCTCCAGACACCAAAAGGTACACAAGGTGCGGGTCCGTCACAGACATAAGTCTGTGACTGGCCTCGCAGGGCTTGAAGCCAGTCAGACGATGGGACATCCATCATGCACCAAAAGTCGAAGACTGGAAAAGAAGTCATCAAAACATTGAAAAACGTTTAGTCAAAAAGTGACTAAAGTGGTAGCTCTTTCCTGACCTGCGCAAGGCTGGCGCGGAAAAAGAAAGAACTGACATCAGTGCGCAGGGGTGGCGTCTAAGTAGGCTCCGCGATGTCATCGCGGCGACCACGACGACGGGCACTGAGTAAATCGACGCAACCCACCGACGCATAGGGGTAATTCTAAGGTAAGGAATCTATAACTAACTATCTCTTTCAGATAAAAATAGCAAGCCCGCCCCTCTTAAAAAGCAAGGGAAAAAAAAGGGAAAAACAATCTACCCACATACATTTCTCAAGGAAGCTTGACCTACCTTTGCCATTCACCAATTAGACTGACTGACTGCCTCTTCAAGCATAAGGAGGGAGAAAGAGGTCTTTCATTCACACCACTTGGATGTAATCTTTCACCTATGCGGTTATCATGCCGTAAATATAAAATTTATGTTTGATGTACAGAACACACTTTGAATTATCCTGCGCAACTACACAAGTCATTTACATTTTCTTGCTATATGATATCTGGAATCGCTAAACATTTTTTTTAAGTGCACATTAGTGTTGATATAGCATATGTTATCTTGTATTTAGTCACAAACTGGCCCTGATGTAGCGAATAATGTCATGAAACATTGGTTGGCCCCTTTTGTGCATTATAAATGAAGAAAATAAAAATTCTATATGCATCTTCTCTATGACTTACTAACAAATATTTATTGATTCAAAAGACATCAAAATCCAGTCTCTTTATTGCCACTGATGTTGTGCTCTGCAGACTACAGCTGATACCCTGATTCTGAGAGCTTTAGAATCCTCCTCCTAGTCCTTATGGTTCCAGAGATACTCAATTTTCAAATTGCAGGAGATCACTAACCTTCAAGTCTAGAGATCAGTTGAAACTGGAGACATGTACGTCTGGCAGGTGCCACCAGGGAAGGGGACACTCTGCTCACTGGAAAATCTTTACAGCTGTTTGCCCATTTTGTAGTAATGGACCTTAAGAGCTTGGCACCCAGGCAAGTGGGTCAGAGCGTTCTAACTTACAAGTATGGTTTCTTCTCCATTCGCAAGACAGGATTAACAGCTCAGTTCTAATCCCAGCCCCCAGATATACTTCCGTAAAAAAAACAATCCAGAAAGTTTCATTTTAGATTTGTGTTTTTGGCTCATTAACAAAGTAATTTAGCTTGGGTAGACATTGCTGAAACGGGCTGAATTTCTCTAGACAATATTTTTTAAAATGGCGGATGTATTGCAGTGATGATGTAATATTTTAGGAATCCCAGAAGAGAGGTACTAGTAGATAACTGTAGGGGGCTGACCTTGACGCAAGAGTGACAATAGGCACAGCTTCCGGACGGGATCCAGGTAACGGAAAATATCCCTGCTCTAAAAATTAGAAATTTGACGGTGAAGCACAAGTTACTACTTGATAGATCTGTAAGAGACATTAGTTAGTGATAGATTCCTTACCTTAGAATATCCTCAGGCGTCAGACTGGATCCGGAAAGTTTAGCTTAGCAGTAACCCTGCGCGTCAGTAGGTGGCGTTGTGCGGCTCCGCGTCCGTCACTGGCGTCGTAAGCGCCGAGAGGACGCCACGGGGAGTACACGGCTTTCCGCGCCAGGAAAACAGAGCCATGCAAGAAACTGACCACTGGTGCTATGAAACTAGGGCCCTGAAAAGGGGATGACCTTAACCCTAGAATCAGATATCAGAACTGGGAGGATGGGTGGGGAGGTAAGGAATCTATCACTAACTAATGTCTCTTACAGATATATCGTTAACAAGTAGTAACTTGTGCATCTGAAAGACACGTTAGTGATAGATTCCTTACCTTAGAATAGATACCCCAGCAATACCAACCCCGGTGGTGGGTCTGAGAATAGATTACACCAGAAAGTCACGGAGAACAGAACGGCCAAAGAAGCCGTCTCTCCGGACCTGACTGCCAAGGCAGTAATGCTTGGTAAACGTGTGCAGCGAGGCCAATGTAGCTGCCTGACAAATGTCCTTCAAGGGGACGTAACGTCCCAAGGCAGTAGTGCCTGCAGTTGCCCTGGTAGAATGGGCACGTAGCCCCAAAGGAGGCTCCTTCTTAGCCAAGGAGTAACATGCTTTGATGCACAGAAAGACCCACCAAGAGATGGTCCGTTTGTGCACAGCCCGACCTTTTTTGGCGCCCACGTAGCCAACAAAGAGCAAGTCATCCACCCGGAACTGCTGTGTACGCTTTGGATAGAATGCGAGCGCACGTTTTGGGAGCAGACGGTGGAGCCTCTCTTCCTCCCTTGAAGGATGCGGAGGCGGAAAGAAGGTAGGCAAAGTGATCGTCTGCCCGATGTGGAAGGGTGTGACCACTTTCGGCAAAAAAGAAGGATGGGTCCTTAACACCACCTTGTCCGGATGAACAGAAAGGAAAGGAGGTTTGGAAGAAAGACCCTGGAGCTCACTCACTCTTCTGGCAGAGGTGATAGCTACCAGGAAAGCCATCTTAATAGTAAGAAGATGCAAAGGACAAGTATGAAGGGGCTCGAAAGGAGGGCACATCAGATAGGTCAAAACGAGATTCAAGTCCCATTGAGGCATGATGAAAGGCACGGGAGGAAACGTGTGCGTAGCACAAGTTACTACTTGTGTAACGATATATCTGTAAGAGACATTAGTTAGTGATAGACACCTTACCTTAGAATTTCCCCAGGCGTCAGACTGGATCCGGAAAGTTTAGCTTAGCAGTAACCCTGCGCGTCAGTAGGTGGCGTTGTGCGGCTCCGCGTCCGTCACTGGCGTCGTAAGCGCCGAGATGACGCCACGGGGAGTACTTAAGAAAAGTATCTCAACTGGTATAGTTAGGGAGGATGGTTAGACATGCAAGTACAATACTTTACACGAAAGGAAAAACCGGGAGACTCTAAGCTGATTATTTGAAATGTGCATTCAGCATCAATTATTTAAGAACAAATTCAGAAAAATTCAACATACAGTTATAACAGCACTGTAAGCAAAAATGTGTGAACAACCCGAATTGGACTTGGTGCTTGGATGTGTAGGTGACACAATTGGAGGCGACGCAAGTGACAATGTGTAGTCAGCGGACGGAAACGGCGCAATGTGCGAGTGTGAGCAAATATATACAGTAAATACGGTGGTTCCCAACAAAGATTTACAAATGGGAGGAAAAAAATTACAATGATTTCGTTGAACCCCCGATGTTGCGCTAAGGAGTCGACGACGTTTCGATCCAATTACTCGGGATCATCATCAGGACGGGGTTGTATAATTAGATCGGTGCTGTATAAGGAGGAAAGGGAAAAGGGTCGGGCATTAGAAGAGGGGATGGGAGTCTAAGGTGGGCCAGGTGGAACAGGCAGAGAGGGTGTGTGAGCCTGGTGGCCGGGAGATCACCCGGATCGGTGAAGAAGTGTGTGTAGATTAGCTACAAGATGGCTGGGTGAAGGGAAGCAGCGTCAGGGACCTAAACTGAGTTTATGGTGTGAGGGGGGATGGCCAGGTGGTGTTGGCCGTGTCGCCATGGCTAAGGTAGTGGGGTAAAGTGGTAGAAGGGGTGTCAGGCAGTGAAAGGGGTTTAATTGTGACAGGTGAAATACCAGGTTGCTGGCGCTACCTGGGCGAGCTGTTTATGCGGTCAAGAACGTGTTGACATGGGCCCAGGGAGTCGGACTAATAGGTGATGGAGCGGGGGGCGTGTGCCAAAGAAGCCGTAAAGGTGATAGTTACCAGGAAAGCCGTCTTGAGAGTGAGAAGACGCAAAGGACAGGTATGAAGGGGCTCGAAAGGAGCGAACATCAGATAGGTCAAAACGAGATTCATGACCCATTGAGGCATGATGAACGGCACAGGAGGAAACGTGTGCGTAATGCCTTTAAGGAAACGGTTAACAACCGGAGACTTTAAAAGAGAATGCTGATCAGGAAGCCGGAGAAAGGCGGAGAAGGCAGAAAGATAACCTTTAAGAGTGCCCAGAGCAGAGCCCTGCCGGGCCAAGGAAAGCAGGAATAGAAGAACTTCCAAAATAGGGGCAGAAAGGGGATCCACAGCCTTCGCTGTGCACCATGCCACAAATTTGTTCCACCTGCAGGCATAGACCGTTTTAGTGGAGGGACGCCTGGCTGCCAGAATGACATCACAGACTTCGGGAGGAAGATCGAAAGCAGTCAACTGTCGCCGCTCAATCTCCACGCATGGAGGTGGAGGCTGGACAGGTTCGGGTGGAGGACCGTCCCCTGTTGCTGCGACAGAAGATACTCCCGAAGAGGCAGACGGATCGGGGGGAATCGATCGCCATGCTGAGTAGCTCGGGATACCAGTATCTTTGTGCCTAATCCGGAGCCACAAGGATGACTTGGGTCCGGTTGCGCTGAATCTCCTTCAGCACTCTGGGCAAAAGCGGTGTAGGCGGAAATGCGTACAACAGACTGCAACTCCACTCGCGACGAAAAGCGTCGCCGAGCGAGTGCCGCCTTGGAAATTCCAACGCGCAGAACTGATGACATTGCGTGTTCTCTTAGGTGGCGAATAGATCTAACCAAGGCTCTCCCCACTGCTGAAAGAGACCTTGCGCCATGTCCGAGTGCGGACGCCATTCGTGGTCCGTCAAGCACCGGCGGCTGAGTTCGTCCGCCCTGCGTTCAGAGAATCTGCCAGGTGTTGAACCACCAAGGAAATGCCCTGATGTTCCAGCCACGTCCAGAGGCGCAGAGCCTCCTGACAGAGGGTCCAGGACCGCACCCCACCCTGTTTGTTGCAATACCACATGGCGGTGGTGGTGTCCGTGAACACCTGCACCACACTTCCCCCGACAGAGGGAAGGAATGCTTTTAGTGCAAGCCGGATCGCCCGAAGGTCCAAGAGGTTGATATGGAGCCGGGACCCCCCCCCGGAGACCAGAGTCCTCTGATCTCCGCCTCTCCCAGGTGTGCGCCCCATCGCAGGAGGGACGCGTCCGTCACTACTGTGTGCTCCGGTTGGGGAAGGGAGAGGGATCTGCCCTTGACCCAATCGCGATTCGTGAGCCACCACTGCAATTGTCGTGCAGTGCCCCCTGAGTGTCAGGAGTGAAAGGTTCAGATGGGTACCTAGGCAAGAAAGACGCCAGATCAGACCTCAGTACTCACTTCCCCTCTATGGGAGGCTGCGCCGAGTCATTCCCCTGACTCTGGTCTCCCTATTGATGAGAATTCTATTAGGAACGCGGTCGCGGAATTCCAAGATGGCCGCACTCCATCGATGCGGAGGTTATCGGTCTAGTCTTTTACTCGCGAGCGACCGCAGCTGTGAAAGCGCCCGCTCGCGAGTACCGTTGCGCACTTCAACTGTATTCCTGTGAGAAAAGGAAGCGTTTGAGTAGAGCTCTGCCTTCCTGAGAAGTTCGACGATACTTGGGCGCTGGTGGCGAGAAGATGGACAGCTAAGTCACCCTAGAGTGCTAATACTTATTTTCCGTGCAATAATTCTTGTATGAACTGTTAATACTATTTAGCTTACAATTTGAGAGAACTGGTTGGAGGAGGCTTCAGAAGAATTCTCTTACTAAGAGACAGAATTTCCGCATTAGTTTGGATATATAGAGACTACAAAATACCTTTTAGTCAAGGAGGCAATTGGCAATTTGCATAAGGTTATTTCGCCAGTCAACTTTGGAGATGGAAAATAATTGTATGAAGAGACAAGACTGAACAATAGAAAAGCATGTAGATATAATTATATATATATATATATATATATATATATATATATATATATATATATATATTCACTGAAAAAACCATAGGTTTCAGGGGTGTTATAGTCAGCTGGACTTTTCACTTCTACAAAACCATTGAAATTCCCCCGTTATAGTTAGTTCAGCTAACTATAACTCGCGCGCCCGCAATGCACTGCTGATGACGTCACATATTACATCACTCATGACATGGTCAGTGACATCACTCATGACATCACTGATGACATCTCAAATGACATCACTGATGACATCACTGATGACATCATCCAGTTAATGTCTGTTTTTCTGAAAATTAAATATGTTTTATATATGTATATCTCAAGGTCGATGGAAGAATAAATGGGTATATAAGTGTCTAAATGGATTTGTTTTGGAGAAATTGATTGTGTAACTGATTAAGTGTATCATAGTGAATACATGGCTTAGTGAGTAATGTTTAAATATGTAAATATCTGTAACAGTCTCTCACTTTGTGTATAAGTGGCTGCATGGGTTGGTGAGTAGCTACATGGGTGTCTATATAGGTTATTAGTTGGTTTTTTGAGTATCAGTCTGAGTGTCTGCATGGTTCGGTGGGGGGTATTACGTAGTGCATAGGTGCATGAATGAGTGACTCACTGTTTGTATGTGTTGAAGACAGCATGTGTGCAGGACTGTATGGGTGGATGAGTGTGTGTACGGGTGTGTTAGTGAGTGAATGACTGTCTCAATAGTGTCTTTATGAGTAACTACATATGTTTTAAACTAGTATATGTGACTATTGGTGTATATAAGTGAGTATATGTGAGAGTGAGAGATTGAAAGAGTTCCTGTATGAATAAGTATGTGTTTCTATAAGTGATTGTTTAAAAGACTAAGTATGTGTAAGTTTCTGTAGAAGTAAGTGTGGTGGTGTGTGTATAACTGTATATGCAAGTAAATGTATGTTTGATTCTTTATTAGCTTGAGTGACTATGTGTGTGAGTAACTATGGATGAGTGGCATTGTGTAACAGGATGTATAGGTGTATGAGTACATATGATGAGTGAGTACATGTATGAGTGACTGTATAGGACTGTTGGTGAATGAGTGGATGTGTATGTGGATCTTAGAATTACTGAAGAGGTTGTTGTAACTGGTATTGGTATGTCCATTGTTTTGAACATTTTAGTCTCTATTTTTGAATGTGTGTATCAAAGGTTATATTAGGGTGAGAGGAGGTCTGCCACTCTATCACAAGGATGATGTCATCAGTGATGTCATTTGAGATGTCATCAGTGATGTCATGAGTGATGTCACTGACCATGTCATGAGTGATGTAATATGTGATGTCATCAGCAGTGCATTGCGGGCGCGCGAGTTATAGTTAGCTGAACTAACTATAACGGGGGAATTTCAATGTTTGTACAAGTGAAAAGTCCAGCTAACTAGAACACCCCTGAAACCTATGGTTTTTTCAGTGAATTTCAAAGGTTTTTTTAAATGCTAATATTTAACTATAACATGCCTGAAACCTATGTTTTTTTCTGTGAATTTCAAAGGTTTTTTTAAATGCTAATTTCTAACTATGCCTACAGAGATAGGACATGTGAAGAAAGAAGAAAAAATGCACAGAAAGAAAAAAAAGAAGTGCAGAAAGAAGCAACAGAAGTCCTCAAAGACGAAGAAAAGTGCAGGAAGAAGAATAACGTGCAGAAAGAACAAAAAGAAGAGCAGAAAGAATCCTTGTTGCAAAATCATCCTGTATCCTCAACTTTTTCAGACGGATACTGGTGGTAACTGAGTCTGACTAACCAGTCCTAGAGCCAGTGCTATGTTAAAAGACACTTAGAATACAGTGAAACACCTACATACACTAGGGAACATTATGCGTTGGGGTCCCCCTGTGATTAGCATGACCTCCTCTGTAAGCCCCTAGTATATAATAGGGCAGGGGGATTAAAACTACCTCTTAAAACAGGCCACAGGGCGTTTTTGCACACGTTAACTCAGGCCCCGTCCCCTCCCTTCACCACTGTGTAAACACGCCCTGTGTCCGTTTTTAGTTGGGAGATTAAGTTCATTTGAATCCTGAGGGTCCCTAGGGTCCAACTAGCCCACTAGGTACCTCCAGTAAGTGCCACAGAGCTGCGTTGCAGAGAGGTGTAAAAAGTGGCACAGCCTGGACCACCTCTCTGCAATGCAGCTCAGTGGCGCTTACTGGAAGCACTTGGTGGGCTAGTTAGCCCCCAGGGGCCCTCAGTATTGAAGGGAAATTATATCCCCAATTTAAAACGTGCCATAGTGCGTGTTTGCACACGTCACCTCAGGCCCCGTCCCTTCCCTTCACCACTGTGTAAACGCGCCCTGTGGCTGTTCTAAGTTGAGAGATTAAGTCCCCTTGAATCCTAAGGGTCCCTAGGGTCAAACTAGACCACTAGGTACCTCCAGTAAGCTCCACAGAGCTGCGTTGCAGAGAGGTGTAAAAAGGGGCTTGGCCTCAGAACACCTGTCTGCAGCGCAGCTCCCTGGCGCATACTGGAGATGCCTGTTGGGCTAGTTGGCCCTCAGGGACCCTCAGTATTGAAGAGGAATTAATTCCCCAACTTACAACTCGCCAGGGGGCGCGTTTGCAGAGTGCTGCAAGGAGGGGCCGTGGCCTCCGGCACAATGCCAGTCTTTTATTTATTTTAATTTTTTAAGAAGGGGGGCTGTGTGGTTCCCCTTCTTATTCTAATTTATTGGCCCTGATGACCCCATCCCCCAAGGCCTGTCTCCTAATTATATTTTTTTGACCCCAATCCCCAGGGCCAGTCACTGGTTTTTATTATTTTTAAAAAATATATATTTATAGACACACCTAGGACATGCTGGACAAACCGTACGTACCTATCACCATGCCGATTTGAGTGATATTCATTAAAAGGCGACTATGCATACAATGAATCCACGTGGAATGTATTTACACCACTAGTGAAGCTCTGACATGTCTGATGCCCTACTGTGCCTAATCCCGGTAGACACCCTTGTCGTTTATTTATACAAACATGGGTAGCTATTGACGGGCACATTTAATACACATGCACACCAAGCCATTCAAAGGGGATTCGACAAAAATTCGACCAAAACTATGTAAGAAACCCCCCTCACGGTTAATAAAACACACATCCACTGCCGGATGTGTAATACTTTTTATTTTACTCTCTGGAAAGGGGACGAACATCACTTGAGAGTCACAGCGCGCTCCTGGCAGAGCCCAATGCTGTGTTACACCCACCATTGCCTGCCGAGTGCCACACACCTCTGTGTTGTATTCCACCAGCTAGTGCATATGCTATGACACTCTCTAGCCCATGTGCACTGTAACACCACCCCGTGAATATGTCATGCCACACTTGGCTTCGCACGGGTTATATTGCCCCATCTAACGTGCCTTTCTCGATGCCTATGTTATAACGCACAGTGCTATGCCATACATATTACAATCTGGGATCCATATCTTTGTCACAGTGCATATGCAACGTTACACTCCCCAGCACATATTTTATATTACAACTTTAGAGACTAGTTAGGTTACACAACACTGCCCTGTGCATATTACACTCCAAGGCGCACATCGCATAGCACGCGCTAGTGCCTGTGCTATCTCGCGCTCTCCAATGAATCTGTCATTGCGCACAATGTATTGCATATTATATTTCACGCCCGGTTCATCTTATATCACACTTTTTGGTGCATAGTTTATACCATACACTATATCTAGTTTTCATTTTCAATCGTGCTCTCAGGACTATGTTCTATATAACACTGTGTTCACCTACCCTTTTCACGGGCATTACATTTTGCGATAGGGGGTGGAGGGTCAGGGGGTGTTTCTGCCAAGTGAGCCCGGAGTCACAGTCACAAACGTCCTCTTCTTCCTGAATAAAAGTGAGATTATGCTGCATACTTGTTCATATTTTAAGTAGTTCACACAGACACACGTTTTAAAAACAATAAAGTTCCTAATACCCGCCTTCTCTGAACAGTTAGCTTGCTGCCCCATCCCCCTCCTACCTATACTCTGTTGTGTGAATCCATGGACTAGCCTCCTCCCTCCTGCCATGCATGGTCTGAATGTGCTGCCACTGCCCTCAATTTAGTATGATGTACCAGTCCCCTCCTCCTGCCCTCCATTGCCCAATTCTATGCCCCATCATTGACCTCCTGCTTAAACTCTGTGCTTAGCTTGCTGCCCCTATTCTCCTTCCCCCTGTCCTCCGATGTCTTTGTGCATGCCCCTGCTCCATCCTTTTTGCCCACCATGTTCCATGGACCTGCCACTCCTATCTACTCTGAGTGTTCTGTTGAGCTGCCACTCCCCTCCCACCTGCCTAGCATTGTCAGATGACTGTAACCTGTCCCTGCCTGTCCACATACCATGCCCCTATCCTCTTCCTCCTGTCCTACATGGTCCATTGTACTGCCACACCCTTCTGCCCTCCCTGGTCTGTTGTACTGCAACTGCTCCTCCTGCTTGCCCCGTGCGGTCTGTTGTGAGGCCCCTTCCCCTGAACTTTCTTGTCTGTGCACAGGTCCTGACCCTCCCTTCTATCCTCCATTGTCCTTTGTGCATGCCCCTGCACCCTCCTTCTTGCCCATCATAGCCATTGCGCTGCCACTAACCCTCCCACTTGCCATGCATGGTCTTCTGTGCTGCCATGGCCCCCCCCACCTTCCCTGTGTGGTCAGTTAGCTGCCCCTGACCCCCTCCCACCTTCCCTCCATGGTCTGTGGGTATGCCATCACAGTCTCACTGTTGCTCTTCATGGTGTGTTTTACTTCTAGTGCCCATCCTGCCTGACCTCCATGGCTATCTTGCTGCTCCTGCCCTGCCCCCTTGCCCCCAGCCCTCTGTTTACATGTGCAGACCCCTACTCCCTCCCTCCTGGCTTGTCTGTTCCATTGTAATGCCCCTGATCCGTCCCTCCTGCCCTTTATGGTCTGTTATGCTGCAGCTTTCTCTCCTGTCTGTCCATTATGGTCAGCTAGCTACCATTGCCTCTTGCCCCACTGTTCTCTGTTGTCCATGTGCATGGTCCTGTCCCCTCCCTCTTGCTTTCTATGGATTGTTGTGCTGCACTCCCGTCCCGCATGCCCTGTGTGGTGTATTGTGCTGCTGCAAACCCTGATGCCTGCCCTGCAGGGTCAGTTTGGTGCACCTCTCCATGTCCCTCCTGTCCTCTGTTATCCAAGAGAAAGGAGAGGAAAAGACTGAAAGAGACTTTGTACTTTGTTTTTCATCTATCTCCAAGGGCTTGGAAGAGAGCTTGCCCCCTGAACTGAGTCCCAGGACCATTGGACTCATCTGCCTTCAAAAACTGAGTTGCCTGGACAATTCTTGCTTGTTTCCCGCTGGATATGGCCCCAGTACGCCTCGTACTACATCCGCCGCGAAGCCGTGTCTTTGCCGCCCGGCACCATGTGTCTACGCTGAACCAAAAGCGTTAGTACGCACCGTATCCCTCCCGGCTGCATTGCACCTAACCTTCCCCGTCGATTCGAGACGTACATCCCAGGCTGCCGAACCCTGTACGCCGGACTCAAGCTTCGCTGTCCCGCAGGTACGGTCCGTACGCTGCTAACGTGCTGCACCGTGCCGTACTCAGAGCCGAGAAGCCGCAGTACGCTGATCATCCCCGTACGCTGTACGGCGCCGAGAAGTGTCGCCGCTGATCCGCACCGAAGGTACGGCCCGAACGCCGACGCCACGGACTCTGCAAGCTGATCCGGCTCATCCGCACGTACCCCTGAAGGTCCCGTACCAACGCCGCGTCCCGATGCCGCGACCGGACCAGACCGAGTACGCTGCCGAACTACGACCCGGACCCACCAACTTGTCCCACACTGTCCGTCGCGGACCCCACGGACTTAAGGTACTTTGTCCTGTTCGCACCGCAGTGTGCACGTCCCGGACCCCGGAGTCCGCACCGATTGTTTGACTCGTACTTTCTTTGTTTTTAATGCAGACGAGTCGTACACCCAGGTACGAACCGTACATTGCTTTGTAATCCTCTGAGGCGGAAGCCGGAGGACTGTGCCCACTTGTAATTTTAAAAACTGTATTTTCTTTTGGTGTTTGATTTTAAAAAACCCTCAAGCTCACCTGCATTGAAGCGCTAACCGTCCCGCGCTATCACAGCCCTCCTTGACCACCCCTGACACAGCGACCCCAGCGCTGATACAGGGAAACGCCCAAGGCGGAAGCCACGCCCACTGCGAGGCCACGCCCACTTTTCTAACCACTACAAAACGCTGAGAACAAGCGTCCCGCTTATTATTGCTTTGTAATCCTCTGAGGCGGAAGCCGGAGGACTGTGCCCACTTGTAATTTTAAAAACTGTATTTTCTTTTGGTGTTTGATTTTAAAAAACCCTCAAGCTCACCTGCATTGAAGCGCTAACCGTCACGCGCTATCACAGCCCTCCTTGACCACCCCTGACACAGCGACCCCAGAGCTGATACAGGGAAACGCCCTAGGCGGAAGCCACGCCCACTGCGAGGCCACGCCCATAACACCCACTAGAAATGTGCCGGCCATACCAGCGCAGCGGACGAGCGCAGCGGACGAGCGCAGCGGGAGCGCCGTTTGCGCGCCGAAGGCGCGCCTAAGGCAAGCCCGTCTGCGCCCGTCCGCGCACGACCGGGCCCAGGGCCAGAACCCCTGCCTAAAACAGCCAACCCAAAGGTAAGCTACTCACGTAGAGAGCTACTAAGTCTTAGACCCCCAACCTCTTCCTGTGACTATGTCCATGATCTAAATGGACCTTTCACTCGCTGCTCCCTCTGTAAGCCAGCCCAGCTCACACTCCCCACAAAATCTCACAAGCCCGCCTCCCTCAAACTCGCTTCACTAAACTGTCGCTCACTTCCTAAACACGCGACACAGATTAACCATCTTATAGAAGACCTGGAGATAGACATCCTTTTCCTCACGGAAACGTGGCTTGCCCCACATTCACAATCAGACATGGCACTAGCAACTCCACCTGGCTATCTAATTCAGTCCCTACCCCGCCCCCTAGGTAGAGGTGGTGGTCTCGCCATTATTCACCGGGACTATCTTCACTGTAAAACCAGTGATGCGCAGATTCCCGAATCAGAAAGTCTTCAGTTTACTATCAAGCTAAACCCAACCAACTCACTAACGGGAATACTTGTGTACCGTCCTCCCGGCCCCCCAGGTCCCTTCGCTAGTTCCCTCCTGGACTCAGTAACAACCCAGGCCCACTCTCTATCGAACTTCATGATAGCAGGTGACCTGAACATTCATCTCGACGACCCGGTAGACTCGGTAGCTAATGACCTGATCTTAGATCTGGCGGCACTTGACATCCGCCTCCTTAACTCCGGAGCCACCCACATCAAGGGTCATCTATTGGACCCGGTGTTCACTAGTTCCCCCTCGATGCAAGCGAAGGAGGCTCTTCCCCTTCCTTGGACAGACCACTTCTTAGTCTCCTTCCAACTACCTGGAACCTTCAGGAAACCTCAAAAACCGCCCACCTACAGCAGGGACAGGACCTGGTCCAGACTCCCCACTGAAGAATGGGCCAAGATCCTAAAAAGGACCACCCCTGCATACGCGGAAGACCCGACTATCGCCGACAAAAAATTCAGAGAGTGGATCACCTCCTCCCTGGACTCAGTGCTCCCACTTAGAACTAGGGAGGACAAAAACGGCAAACCTGGTTCGGCCCCGTGGTATACCGCGGACCTCCGACTACTTCGCAAAAACTGCAAAAAAGCCGAACGGCTTTGGAGGAGAAACTGGCAGCACGCCAACAAAGAAGCTTACCAGAACACAGTCAGGCTCTACAAAGAGGCCATCAGACTCGCCAAAGCTTCACATTACGACAAGCGGATACAAGAATCATCCAACTCAGCCAGGGAATCCTTCCTAATTGTAAAGGAGCTGCTCAAAGTACCCAACACTCCCTCCTCCATCACCCCTAGAGTCGACCTAAGTAATGAACTAGCTACTTACTTCAACGACAAAATCACCCGTATCCTGGCCTCCCTCCCACCCCCCGGCCCCCCTAGTCATATGGATAGCCGCTTATCCCTCAACCAGGTCGAAAGCAATCTACGCCCCACACTGCCGACATTCCGGCCAGTAACTTGCTTAGAGGTAGAACGAACCTTGACGAAAATGAAAAGCGGGTCACCTCTGGACCCAGCACCTATCAGGTTCCTCAAAACCGTAGCCTCAGTCATCGTGCCCACGGTCACGGAACTTATCAACAGCTCGCTTGCCCAGGGATCTGTCCCGGACAGCTGGAAGAGTGCTGTGGTAAAGGCACTTCAAAAAAAAACCCAGCTCGACCCAGCAGACATGTCAAATTACCGACCTATATCACTCCTCCCTGGTATCAGCAAGGTAGCAGAGAAATTGGTCAACGGACAATTATCTCAGTTCTTTGAGACCAACAACGTACTTAGGCAATCCCAGACTGGATTCCGCCCGGGTCATGGCACAGACACCGCCCTTCTTGCCGTCATCGAGGAGGCAAGGCGCATACTGGATTCAGGAGGGTCAGTGGCAGTGATCCTCCTGGATCTGAGTGCAGCCTTCGACACAGTCAACCACCGTGTCCTTTTACATCGACTGGCGGATGCAGGACTTACCGGGACGGCACTCAGTTGGATTGAATCCTTCCTCACAGGACGCACGTTCCAAGTGTGGGACGACAATCACCACTCGTCCACCCTTCCACTTACAAGCAGTGTCCCTCAGGGCTCTTCCCTGAGCCCGACGCTTTTTAATGCATATATGGCCCCCCTTGAGGACGTAGTGACACCATTTGACATAAAAATGGTAAGCTATGCTGACGACACTCAGCTGGTCGTCTCCTTATCCCAACTGATCGACCACCCAGAAAACCTGACCAATTGTCTCATAGAAATCCACAATTGGATGAATAACTCATCATTAAAACTTAATGGGTCAAAGACGGAGGTGATGCTCCTGGGGAAACAATGGACGACCATCCCTCCAGCCCGACGTGTTCGGGGAAATTCCCCCCCCGAAGCGTGAAATTAAGACACTCGGTGTGTGGCTCGAACCAGAGCTTTCTATGAAGACACAAGCAGCTAAAACTTCGGGCACCTGCTTCGGGCTCATGCGCACGACCCGCAAGATTCTCCCCTTACTGCCACCTACTTCCAGGAAACTGCTTATCCAGGGACTGGTATTGTCTCGCCTAGACTACAGCAATTTGGTCTACCTGGGAGCCCCTGAGGCCACCCTGACGAAACTCCAGCGGACACAGAACGCTGCAGCATGCCTGCTCACCAACCTCCCCTCCAGAATGTCCGCCAAGCCGGCCCTCAAAGCTCTGCACTGGCTCCCTGTGCGCCAAAGGGTGCAATTCAAAGCCATGTGCACGACACATAAGCTGATCAACGGATCTGGCCCGGCGATCCTTAGCAACATGATCACCCCCTACACAGCACCCAGATCCCTACGATCCCAGAATGAGAACCTGGCCAACACTCCTAGATTCAAAAGGACTCGCACAGGAGGACGACGATTCTCCGTTCAAGCAGCTGCTGGATGGAACGCTCTTCCTCGCTCCCTCAGACTTGAACCCAACTACCTGGTATTCCGCAAAAAATTAAAGACACACCTATTCCCGAAATAGAGTCCCTCAATAAGTGTCTCTCCTCTCTCCCTCCCCCTCAACAGGATCACAATTCTTATAGCGCGGGGATGCCCTTGGGTCACCAGGCGCTTTAGAAATCGTTATTAAATTAAATTAAGTCCATGTCCCTACCCCATTTCCTTCCATGATCCAATGTACCATACTTGTGAACATTTTGAACTTGGTAAGAGGGAGATTTTGAAAAAAAACTGGGGTATTGATTTTCCCCTTTGAGTTACATTGAAAAAGAGGAGATTGTAGACAGGAGACAGATCAAATAAAGCCCATTTGGGCTTAAAAACATTGGACGTTTCCTGGCTGAATCGGGTCTGTTCGCATGTATGGTTGTACTACCATTGCCTCTTCCTTCTGCCCACAATGGTCTATTACATTGCCACAGCCTCTCTTGCAAGTCCTGTATTGTTGGTTTGTTGCCCCTGCCCCCCTTTCCACTGCCCTCCATAGTCTGTTGTTCTGCCACGGCCCTTCCTGCCTGCTCAGTGTGGATTTATTACAAGTGTGGAACGCCTGACGTCATCTTGATGTAATCAAAACTGTAATACCTAGAGCATTTCCTTTAGAAATTACATATATGAGAGGGTCTTATTGGCATCAAAATTATGGATAGTGCTCTAAAAGACTAAAATAAGGACATATTTTCTGAGTTTTCAAATAGCGATAAAGCACTTTTAAATTATTTGTTATCTTTATGTTTTTTTATCCAGTTGACCACTTGATTAAATGTTGCACTTAGGGGAGAGGGTGTGGTGTTACTTCCAGAACTGCAGACTTTGCAACTGGGGAACCAGGTTGGAGTTTCTGCTTCAGCTCGACATTCTGTGATTCTGGTCAAATCACTTAATCTCCCCATGTCTACAACCAAAATGAATTTGTTCTTGTGTGATGTAACCAATGCTCATGTAAAGCACTCCAATACCTGACAAGTCTGCACTATATAACACTGCAAAAACACAAAATAATAAGTGTTTTGCACACTTCTGTCATTGGGCTATATTTGGGCTACATCTGGGTGATTTTGGGCTACATTTGGGCTCTTTTGTCTCCGGTGGCCATCTTGGGAGATTTATTTGTTATGAAGTTTCCTAATTTCCTCATGTACTGCAGTCTCCTCATTAGGAAATGCTTTCAGTTTTTTACTTTGATTTCATCATGAAGGTATTCAGATATGTCACACATTTGCCATAAATTCTGAAAGTTAGCACTCTAGTTGCTCATTAGATCACTGTAGTAAAACTACTGTTCACCATGGAAGTCTGCTCCTGGTATTAAAAGTGCATGTTTCAGTCTGCATGTCAGAATTTTTTAATGAAATAGAAGAGAATTTGAGAAGTCACTCAAAATGTGCCCTCATTTTCTTTCTTCAGCATTAATCATAATTTCTATGACAAAATGAACCCCCTCATTGTGTTCCTTTTTAAATTAAATGTTTTAAGTGTTACCAGTTTATTCCAATCAAGATGGCTTCAGGTGTGCCATACTTTTGTCATAATGAAGACAGTAAGCGCTCTAGTTGTTTTTAAGAACACTCTGGGACATTCGGTCATTGGGCTATACTTGGGCTACATCTGGGTGATATTTGGGCTACATTTGGGCTCTTTTGTCTCTGGTGGCCATCTTGGGAGACTTATTTGTTATGAAGTTTCCTAATTTCCTCATTTACTGCAGTCTCCTCAGTAGGAAATACTTTCAGTTTTTTACTTTGATTCCATCAAGAAGGCATTCAGATGTGTCACACATTTGCCATAAATTCAGAATGTTAGCACTCTTTTTGCTCATTAGATCACTGTAGTAAAGCTACTGCTCACCAGGGAAAACTGCTGCTGGTATTGAAAGTGCATGTTTCAGTCTGCTTGTCAGAATTTTTTAATGAAATAAAAGAGGATTTCAGAAGTCAAAATGTGCCCTAGTTTTTCTTTCTGCAGCACTAATCATACTTGTTATGGAAAAATGAACCCCCTCATTTTGTTCCTTTTTAAATTAAATGTTTTAAGAGTTACCACTTTAATCCAAGCAAGATGGCTTCAGGTGTGCCATACGTTTGTCATAAGTAGAACTGTTAGCGCTCTAGTTGTTCTTTGGAACACTCTGGGAAGCTGCAGTAGAACACAAAGGAATCAACTGACAGTCTCTGCCCTTGTTGGATGTACATGTTTTACTGAGAATGTCAGACTTCATTCTCACATAACTGAGAAAGATAATGTGAATTTACAGAAAATAAGCTCTCAGTTTAGCTTATAGATCACCTTCCAAACCTCTGTGGGAAAAGCATGAGAAAATATTTTTCTCTCAATCATGATATCCCAGCAGAAGGCTTTTTCACATGGTGAAATCACCTTAGAACATACCACAATTCCTAAAATGAGTATGGTACCATCAACAAATGATTTATAATGTAACTAAAGTCTTAAAACCTTCTATTAACTGCAATGCTTTTTAATGAGGTGCTATCATGTATATTGGTCCCAAGATGGCTGCCAACACTTCTTGGATGAAGTGCTGACAGCCAATCAGTTCTCAGGATGAGATGTGTGGTTAGACTCCGCCCACATATATATATGATTTTACTTTTGATTTTCTCAGGAACTACTGAACAGATTGACACCAGACCTGCAAAAGGCACTTCCCTGAGCTGAGGACTACCTCTCTGCCAAATTTCAAGTAATTCTGTTCAGCCGTTCGGGCTGTACCTTGGACTAAAGATCCCTATGGAAAATTGCATGGGGAAAACGTGTTTTGGGACCCCCCTTTTTTCTCAGCCCCCGCTTGACGAATCCCCCCCGAGACTTTCAGGGTAGGAGTGGAGCGGAGCGCCCCACCTATTTTGAAAATTTCTCGAGGATTCGTCAACCGCCGCCAAAGTTATTCCAAATAGAATGTTGCGGATTTCCTATGGAAACACGGTCCTAACTATAACTATCTACTGGCGACCGCCAGTAGATAATATATATATATAAAATTGTACTTACCTTCACTCCTCCTCGACGTAATTGCTGAACTACTAGAAGAGAAAGGTTATCAGAACTGTACTACTACATCTGGCAGTTAGGACAAGAAAGAACAAGTATAGAAGGAAAACTAACATCAGGTTCAGGTGTAGAAAGGTAACCAATGGATAAGCTGAGGTTGGGGATTGTTAGTTGATAGAAATTACATACAGTTTGTCTTACAGACTACGACAAGACATCACAACACCTAACCAGTGTAGATTAGAGCTAGAACAAGAAGCATCGATCTGCACTATTAAGAGAGCGGCAAATCACTGTGGGAAGACAGGTAACAGAGTGGTAGAGGAATAAATAGTGGGTAGAAGGAAAACAACTGTGGTTACATGATATCATTTGTTACAGGGTTTTACACCAAGAAGATTAGAATCCAGTCAGAAGAAGACGAAGCAGTGCAGTCTCTCTTTCTCATTCCAACTCCCCTTTCCCCCCCTCTCCTACTTGTGAGTGTCGAAACTCGCAATTAGGGTAGTCAGGAATTGAGGAATATGCATCGGCTCCTGTGGAAGCTACAGTTTGGTGTAGGTACTTGACACTGAGATCTGGACATGATCGGACAGGTTGCCCTGATGCTGCGCCCACTGGAACTTCAGGTCCCACTGCAGAGCCCGCATACGCCATCTGGCATGTTGCACTAGCGGTATGCAGGAGGCCATCAGGCCCAGGAGCCGTAGGGTCATCCTGACTGAAACCCGGGACAGAGGCTTGGGAGGATAAATCCTAAACAGCGTCGAATCCAGAACCGCTCCGATGAAGGGGAGCTCCTGAGAGGGACTCAGGAGCGACTTCGGCAAGTTGATGGAGAACCCCAGCAAGTGCAGGAGGTCGGCCGTAGTCTGAAGGTGGTTGACAACTGCCTGAGGCGAGCCCGCCTTCAACAGCCAGTCGTCGAGGTAGGGGAAGACTGACACCCCCGACCTGCGCAGGTGAGCTGCGACCATCTCCATCACGTACGTGAACACCCGAGGGGCACTGGTAAGGCCGAAGGGGAGCATGGCAAACTGAAAATGCTCCTGGCCTACCGTGAACCGCAGGTAATGCCAGTGGGCCGGCAGGACGGGGATGTGAAAATATGCGTCCTGCAAGTCCAATGCTACCATCCAGTCTCCAGTGTCGAGGGCAGCCAAGACCTGAGCCAGAGTCAGCATTTTGAAGTTCTCCTTCCGGAGGAAGCCATTGACGTTCCGCAGGTCCAAGATGGGGCGCAGGCCCCATTTGTCCTTCTTGGGGACCAGAAAGTAGTGGGAATAACAACCACCCCCTACTTATGGACCAGGAACACGCTCAATAGCCCCCTTGGCCAAGAGGGCCGTAACTTCCTGGTGGAGAAGCACCAAGTGTTCCCTCGACATGCGGTGGCACTGAGGTGGCATGGCTGTAGGGGTGGACTGAACAGGAAGAGAATAACCCCTGCGGATGATCTGCAACACACACTCGTCCGATGAGATATCGCGGCAGTGGTGGAGGTAGTGACGGACCCTGCCACCCACCGGAGTGGGGTGCCCCACAAAGCTCGGATTAGGAAGGTTTGAAGGTAGAAGCAGCAAAAATGCAGACTTTGGGACTTATCAGCAGGAGCAAAATGATCGAGCCAGGCTTTTAGGGAGAGCTATTTAGAGCTCTCCCTAGCGAGAGACACTAGGGCTGCGAGCGTTTTTATCTGGAACCTACTTGCTGGCATATTTACTAGTGAAACTGTGTTTTAAAGCTGCATAGAGATCGTTTATGAATTTTACTTGGGGGTTTCTAAATTGAATTTTAACTGGGGAATCTATCTAGGCACACTAACGTCTCTCCAACACGCGGATTTTCCTTTTCTCTACCTCGCCCAGCCGTCTTGTGTGATTTGCTGTTGGCGGCGGTGGGCGCCATTTTAGGCAGGGCTGGGGGTGCGCTCTAGTCGCGCCGCCCTCCCGTCCTCCCAGGCTATTTAGAGCTGCTCATTGAAGCCCTCGCTGCCTATTTAGAGCTCTCCCTAGCGAGAGACACTAGGGCTGCAAGCGTTTTTATCTGGAACCTACTTGCTGGCATATTTACTAGTGAAACTGTGTTTTAAAGCTGCATAGAGATCGTTTATGAATTTTACTTGGGGGTTTCTAAATTGAATTTTAACTAGGGAATTTATCTAGGCACACTAACATCTCTCCAACACGCTGATTTTCCTTTTCTCTGCCTCGCCCAGCCGTCTTGTGTGATTTGCTGTTGGCGGCGGTGGGCGCCATTTTAGGTAGGGTTGGGGGTGCGCTCTAGTCGCGCCGCCCTCCCACCCTCCTCACACCCTATATAATGTGTATCCCGGCCAGACGGCGCAGCGGGCGCGCCGGATGCGCGCCGAAGCCGCGCCTAAGCCAAGCCCGTCTGCGCCCGTCCCCGACTGGACACGGCCCAGGGCCCCAACCCCTGGCCCGGATTGTAGATTTACCTGGAGCAGGAGTGAATTAGTAAGTTTTTCCTCTAATGTGTGCACTCCTGGTCACCACAGCGTAAGGGTAGGGGAGAATGAAGGGTGTAGTCACTGCCAATTCCGCTTCAGCACAGCGCTAGCAGACACCAGGGCAAGCAATTCCTCGCTGTCCTGCGGCCTCATTAATGTGAGGTCGCTTAGCTGTCATAAACACGATGTATATGACCTTCTCATTGATAAACATCCTGATCTGCTGTTTATTACAGAAACTTGGCTTGATGCCAACTCTGATCCCGATATCATTCAGGCCTTACCAGATGACTATCAGATGGTGCGCCTGGACAGACAGGTAGGCAGAGGAGGCGGAATTGCGATCGCCTTTAAACAGCAATGGGCTTGCAAACTAGAACTAGTTAATTTGGCAGGATGTGAGGCGGGTGTTTTCACCATAACAATCGACGGGAGCATGGCTGTAAAGGGTCTGCTAGTTTATCGCTCACCGGGACCTATGTCCAGATTTAAAGGCAATCTTTTAGAGTGGGTCACAGAAACAGCGATAAGGAGGGACAAGTTTTTGTTGTTGGGAGACTTAAATATACACCTGCAAGACTCACTAGACAAAGGAGCGGTGGAGTTCCGGGAAGAACTTCACACCCTACAGCTAGAGCTAAAGGGGCAGCTTCCAACACATAATCGTGGGCATCTGCTAGACCCTATATTTGCCAATTGGGAGGATGTCTTAGTTGCTCCCCCAGTGCCCTTGCCCTGGACAGATCACTTTTTTGTTCCATTCATTATTCACTTGCCCAAGCATTAAGCTAGCGCTCCCACCCCTCTCAACTACCCTCGACGTAGGTGGGCAAGATTCTCCCTGCTAGAGTTTAATAAGGCTCTTACCGCGGAAGGGCCCCCAGGAGGCAATGACGTGGCAATGGCAAATAAATTGCTCAATGACCGCATCACGGCTGCTCTGGACTGCACAGCCCCATTGGGCCGGTCAACCAAAGGTGTCCACAGACAAAGAACCGCTCCCTGGTTCAGCGAGGTGCTGCGCTGCGCCAAAAGGGACTGTAAACGAGCAGAAAGATAATGGAGAGTGGCATATGATGACCGGATGAAAGAGGCCTATCTCATAAAGAGACGAACTTATCATAACAAAATCCGGATAGAGAAAGCCACATACTATGCAGACAGAATCCACGGGGCAGAAAATTCCGCTAGGGAACTGTTCGACATATATAAGTCCCTATCCACCCCAAAAATCTTTACTCAAGATTAAGACCACTCAGTAGCAGCATGCAATCGCATTGCTAACTACTTCGGAGACAAAGTGTCTAAGATTTATTCTGCTTTTCCCGATATACCACCTGTAGCGGAAGAGCCTGCAGACTCAGCAGGAGATGAAGCCGATCAAAATCTGCTACTCCATTTTACTATCCCCTTACCGGAGGATTTAGTTAAAATTTGCAGATCTGTCAAATCTGGCTCCCCTCGAGATCCCGCATCCCCAAAAAGGTTGAGTGACAGTCTGGAGACACTTGAACCCTACATCAGGCACCTGCTAGATGTCTCCTTTCGATCCAGTTCTATACCTGAGGATTGGAAACAGGCTGTGGTGCTTCCCCTCCGCAAGAAGCCCAACATTAGCTTTGAGAAGCTGGACAATTTACGCCCCATTTCTCTGCTGCCTTATTTCTCTAAGGTAGCGGAGAAGGTGGTAAACAAACAGCTAATGAAATATGTGGAGGAAAGCAACCTTCTTCACCCTACCCAATTTGGGTTTCGGCCCCGTCATTCCACGGAGTCTGCCCTTCTCAGGGCTACCGAAACCCTCAGGCAAGGTGCTGACGAGGGACAAACCATAGCTTTAATCCTCTTAGACCTCAGCGCGGCGTTCAACACAGTAGCACATTCCATCTTGCTACAGTGTCTGAACAAAGGTGGGGTGAGAGGGGCAGCACTGAAATGGATTTATTCATTTCTTGCAGGCCGAGGCTTCCAAGTGAGGCAAGGTGACCATTACTCTGAGCGAATCGCTTTGGACCAGGGGGTGCCGCAGGGCTCGTCCCGGAGTCCAACACTTTTTAATCTCTATGTTGCCCCGATTGCCACCTTAGTAGAGAGTCACAGCCTCCGAATGGTGTCTTATGCCGACGACACGCAGTTGGTCATCTCCCTGTCGCGCGCACCCGATCTTTCGGCGGACATCTTCAGAGCTTGCATGCAAGATCTAGCTGCCTGGATGTCCGCCAATTGTCTCAAGCTTAACGGAGGCAAGATCGAGGTGCTGGTCGTGGGGGGAGGCCGGTCGGCATGGATGTCGGCATGGTGGCCACCATGCCTAGGTCCAATACCCATCCCGTGCCAGAAAGCAAAGAACTTGGGCATCTGGTTCGATACTGACCTGACCTTTGGCCCCCAGATCAATCGGGTGGTCGGATCATGCTTCGGGACCCTCAAAAGTCTCAGGAAGGCATTGAAGTTTTTACCTGTAAGAGCCCGTCAAACCCTGGTGCATGCACTAGTCACATCAAAGATGGACTATGGCAATCTTCTCTATTTAGGGACCTTGGAGAAGAATTTGAGCCGCCTACAGGTCTTACAGAATGCCGCTGCCCGACTAGTGCTTAGACTACCCAGAAGAGCCGCATCTTCAGCGGCCCTCCGGTCTTTGCATTGGCTCCCGATCAGAAGCAGGGTAGAATTCAAAGCACTATGCACGTGCCATCGGATCATCAATGGGAGGTCTCCTCTCCCTTTGAAAGGACTGCTGACGTCTTATAAGCCGTCCCGCTCCCTGAGATCTTCCGGCTCAGGAATCCTGGCTATCCCCAAGGTGTCTAGAGCACGGATGGGCAGAAGATCCTTTAGGTACCTTGCAGCTTCCTAGATGGAACACACTACCCATAGCATTGCGACTAGAACCATCAGAACTAATCTTTAGAGCCAAGCTTAAAACTGCACTATTCGAACAGTAAGGTATTCCACTTCTGTATGTTCCAGTAAGTATCTGCTCCTCAGCGCGGGGACACGCCGCTGGGCATCACCAAGCGCTTTACAAAACCCCCTAAATAGAAATAGAAATTACCCATTGCTGGGAAAACTCCCTGCACCACCTCCTTGTGTAGCAGCCATTCATGATACGTTCGGTGGTCTGCAACCAAAGAAATTGCCTGGTGATTCAGCCATTTCAAGAGGAGCAGAGCCTCCTGGCACTGAACCCAATATTTCACTCTACCCTGCTTGTTGCTGTACCACATGGCAGTGGAGTTGTCTGTGAGTACCTGTATAAGGCCATGAGTCCCAGAATCCTCAAAGCCATCCTCACTGAAATCCAGGACCAGGGTTGAAACATCTAGATCATAGCCCAAATGTCTTGGTCTCTCTACTCCTATGGAAAGGCGTGAAACTGCATTGTATGTAGGAAAGATCTGATGAAGAGAAGCACTGGCGAAGGAGTCAAGTGTGACTTTGCAGAATTTCAGACCACACCCTCCGAAAGCCCGCAAGGAGGCGCTGAACAGCCGATTCAGCATGTGCATCAAACAATAAAACCCCAAAGGGTAAATCAACAACACTCTCCCGGATATTTTCCGGGAAGACGCTATCCCGTAACCAAGCATGGCAAGGCGACTGAACCAGCCATAGCCCGGCCTAAGGAATCAATAGTATCCAAGGTGGAGCGGATCGTAAACTCAGCAAGGTCACGGCCATCCCGGAGAATATGAAGTAGGTCAACACGAGCGCCATCAGTGCTGGTGGAGAGCAAAGATTCTGCAGAGTCCCACAGGGCAGAGGTAGCACACCGTATTTAGTGACCATAGTGCAGCACTAGTGGAGGTAAAGATTTTCTGACCCCATGACTCCAGCCATCTGGACTCCCGGGAGGGAGGAGGCAATAGCCGGGGCAAGGAAGGGAAGGCAGTTTGCAAAACAAACCCCTACACGTCGGGATGCACAAATAAGAAGACGGGATCATGTGGAGCAGGACGGTGGCGGTAAAAGACCGAACGAGCCACCGGGTCACTGGAAGCCGGCCGAACCCAGGTACCCAAAAGGGCATCATAAAGAGAAGCTTCAAAGGGCAGAAGCGGCTCCACATTCCCTGACCCACGGTGAAGGACATCAAGTAAAGGGTCCACAGGCAAGGGCGCTGAAGGCGATTGCATGTTCAGAATCTGAATGGTCAAAGAGATCCCTCTGAGAAAAGCTGCACCAGCCTCTGTAGCCCTCCGATGAGGGGATAGTAGCTCCTCAGTAGGAGAGGGCTGTAAGCTAACCCTCCCAAGACAGTGAGGATGCAACCAATGCCCAACTGAGAGGAGTCCCACTGCCGAATGGGGGTCCAGATGAGGCTTTTGAGGAGGCGAGGAGCCTGCCGGGTGCGGGTGCTCTTGTGGAGGTAGGGATCCTGCTGGATCTATGGGAGGCACAGGCAAGAATACATCAGGCGTCGCCAGGCGTAAGGGCGATGCCAAACTCTCTCTGGACGCTTTCGGAGAAGAGTCAACAACCCGGCGTCGATGCGGCGCCAAAACTACTTTAGTAGGCGCCGATCGAGCTTTGTCCGGCGCCGACTTGACTCCATCCGACTTTGAGTCGGCTCCGTCCGGCGTCAAATCCACAATAAGTTCCCCTTCTGAAGAAGGAGAAGGCGCCAGAGCCGGGGATGCAAGCCTCCAGCGCCGCACCGACGTTGACTCGGCTTCAACCAGAACCGACTCTGACTCCGAAGGAAGAAGAGGAGGCAGAGCTGGGGAGGCGCCAAGCCTACTTCCGAAGAAGGAGAAGGTGCTGGAGCCGGGGAGGCAAGCCTCCGGTGCCACCTCAGCCTCAACCAGAACAGGTTCCGACTCCGGACAAAGAAGTGGAGGCAGAGTCGGGAAGGCGAGTCTATGGGGCCGGAAAAGCGCCGACCCTGGCTCCGGACAGGCAGCCGCCTGCCCAGAAGGCCGAGGTGTGCACAAAGCGAGGCTTTGAGCACCAGCAAACACCTGCAATGCCACAGGGAGCTCCACGGGACTATGCAGCGTGGCAGGGGTGCAATGGGTCGTAGAGGGGGACTCAGCCGGGCCGCACCCGGACGACCCCATATGGATCGTAGAGGGCGACCCAGCCGGGCTGCGCACTGACGATACCACATCTCCAACATCCCTGAGGGCAAGGGCTCATATGACGCCGGCGAGTCCGTCGGGGACCCCACAGCTAGCGGAGGCCCCGAGGACGCCCCTGGGACAGGAGAGGACCCAAGGGAGGCCTGCAAAGCAGTGGCATAAGCCTGCATTTGGACCAGAGTCGCCCCCGCACCCGGATAGGGCGGATAGGGGGGAGGACTGTCCGGGGCGCATGTCCAAAATGTTCAGGAACCAGTGCCCCTGCCAACAGATGGTGAGGTCAAGAACCTCGGCGACAAGTGGCGCAACTTACCAAGAAGTGGTGAACGAAAGCCCCGGGCCCCAGAGGGCGATCGACGCCGAAACTGCGTTGAAGGGGCCGTGGGACGAGACGACTTCGACCGGGACAGCCGTGCCAAAAGAAACTTCATCGGCGCTCGCGCCGGGACTTCGGCTTGAGGTGTTGGCAGGCGTCGCAGTCCGTGGAGTCGTGGTGCTCGCCCAGACATCACATACAGATAAGATGCGGGTCCGTCGCGGACATTTGCCGTGTACAGGAAGTACAAGATTTAAAGCCCGAGGGCATCGCACACTGTTCCAGACGCGAAGCATCGAAAAAGGTCTTGAAAACAGGCCAGAGGAACCACTCACTCCGGATCCGCGTTGCAC